>NC_133414.1:39430000-40680000 GCF_049350105.2 Macaca mulatta
CCATAGACCTCAACAGGATCCCAAATGTTTCTTCAAAGATTCTCCGATAAGAGTGTTTCCAAACTTCTGAATCAAAATAAAGGATTTACTCTGTGAGCTGAATCCACCCATCACAAAGCCGTTTCACAGATAGCTCTTTCTAGTTTTTTATCTGGGAATATTCAGTTTTTCTCCATAGGCCTCAATGGATTTCAAAATGTCCCTTCACAGGTTCTCCAAAAAGAGTGTTTCTAATCTGCTGAATCAAAAGAAAGATTTAACTCTGTAACATGAATCCACACATCACAAAGCAATTTCACACACAGATTTTTTTCTGCATTTTATCTGGGGATATTCAGTTTTTCCCCCAGGCCTCAAAGGCCTCCCAAATGGTTTTCTGTTTCTGGTTTAGTTTTGTTTTGTTTTTCTCAGTTTCTCCCAAAAGACTGCTTCACACCTGCTAAATAAAAAGAAAGATTTAACTCTGTGAGATGAATCCACTCATCACAAAGTGAGTTCACAGGTAGCTTCTTTCTAGTTTTCATCTGCAGATATTCAGCTTTTTTTTCCTTAAGCCTCAATGGGTTCAAATATGTCCATTCACAGATTCTGCAAAAAGCGTGTTTCCAACCCGCTGAATCAAAACAAAGGTTTAACTCTGTCAGGTGAATCCACATATTGCAAAGAAATTTCACAGAAAGTTTCTTTCTAGTTTTTCTCTGAAGATTTTTTTTTCATAAGCCTCAATGGGCTCCCAAAATTCCCTTCACAGATTCTACAGAAGGTTTTTCGAACTTGCTGATACAAAAGAAAGTTTTAGCTCTGTATGATGAATCCACACATGATGAAAGCTGATTCACAGAAGTCTTATTTTTAGTTTTATCTAGATATTCTTTTCTTTCCCATAGGCCTCAATGGACTCCCACATTTTGCTTCGTAGCTTCTAGAAAAAGAGTGTTTCCAACCTGTTGAAACAAAAGAAAGATTTAACTCTGTGAAAAGAATCCAGACGTCACATAGCAGTTTCACATAGTTTCTTTCTAATTTTATCTGGGGTTATTCTGTTTTCCTCCACAGGCCTTTTTGAGTGCTTAAATAACCACTCACAAATTCTCCAAAAAAAGTGTTTCCAAACTGGTGAATCGAAAGAAGTGTTTTACTCCATGAGATGAATCTACGTGTCACAAAGTAGTTTCACAGTTTGTGTGTTTTTATTTTTTTCTGGGGATATTCTTTTTTTCCCTTAAACCTCAATGGGCTCCCAAATGTACCTTCATAGAGCATATAAAAAGAGTCTCTATCTTATGAATTAAAAGACAGGTTTAACTCTGTGAGATGAATTCACACATCACAAAGTCGTTTCACGCATAACTTCTTTCTACTTTTTATCTAGGCATATTCAGTTTTTCTTATAGGCCTCAAAGAGCTCCCAACTGTCCCTTCACAGATTCCACAAAAAGAGTGTTTCCAACCTGATATATCAGAAAAAATTATTATCTCTGTGAGATGAATCCACACATCACAAAGCAGTTTCATAGATAGCTTCTTTCTGTTTTTTATCTAAGGATATTTGCTTTATCCCAATATGCCTCTATGAGGGTTTAAATGTCCTTTTGCAGACTCTCCAGAAAGACTGTTTCCAACCTGGTGAATCAAAAGAAAGGTTTAACTCTCTGAGATGAATCCACACATCTCAAAGCAGTTTCACAGATAGCTTCTTTCTAGTTTGTTTGTTTGTTTTTTTTTTCCCCCTGGGGATGTTCAGTATTTTTCCTAAACCTGTATGGGCTCCAAATACACCTTCACAGATTCTTCAAAAAAAGTGTTTCCAACCTACTGAATCAAAATATAATTTAACTCTGTGAGATTAATCCACACATCACAAAAGAATTTCACAAATAGATGCTTTCTAATTTTGATCTGGTGATATTTGTTTTTTCCCATAGATTTCAATTGGCTCCCAAGTGTTACTTTGCATATTCTCCAAAAAAAAAAACGTGTTTCCAACCTGCTGAATCAAAAGAAAGGTTTACCTCAGTGAAATGAATCCATACAACATAAAGCAGTTTCACTTATAGTTTCTTTTTAGTTTTTATCTGGGAATATTCGTTTTTCCCCATTGGACACAATGGACTCCCAATTTTTCATTCACAGATACTCCAAAAAGAGTTTTTTCCAACGTACTGAATCAAAAGAAAGGTTTAAGTCTGTGAGTTGAATCCATACGTCACAAAGCAGATTCACATATAGCTTCTTTCTAGTTTTTATCTGGGGATATTCAGTTTTTGCCCGTAGGCCTCAGTGGGTTTCCAAATGCCCCTTCACAGATTTTCCAAAAAGAATGTTTCCAAACTGTTCAATAAAAACAATGTTAACGTTGTTAGTTGAACCCACACTTCAAAAAGCAATTTCACAGATAACTTCTTTCTAGTTTTTACCTGGTGATAAACAGTCTTTCCTGGTAGGCCTCAATGGGCTCCAAATTGTCCTTTCGAAGATTCTCCAAAAACAGTTTTTCCAATATCCTCATTCAAAAATAAAGATTTAACTCTGTGAGAAAAAACCAGACAATGCAAATTAGTTTCACACTAGGCTTCTTTGTAGTTTTTATCTAAGAATATTTGGTTATTCCCCTTAGGCCTCAATGGGTTCCCAAATGACCCTTTGCAGATTCTACAAAAACAGTGTTTCCAACCTGCTGTATCCAAAGAAAAATTTACCTCTGTGTGATGCATCCATACAATAAAAAGCAGTTTCACAGATCACTTCTTTTTCTTTTTTATCTAAGATTATTTCCTTCTTCCCCATACGCCTCTATGACATGCCCTCCACAAAGAGTGTTTCCAACCTGGTAAATCAAAAGAAAGATTTAACATTCTGAGACGAATCCACACATCTTAAAGCAGTTTCACAGATAGCTTCTTTCTAGTTGCTTTTTTTCTGAGGATACTCAGTATTTTTCATAATCCTCTATGGACTCCCAAATGTACCTTCACAGATTCTTCAAAAAAAGTGTCTCCGTCATGTTGAACCAAAATATAATTTAATTCTGTGAGATGAATCCACACATCACAAAGCAATTTCACAGATAGATTCTTTCTAGCTTTGATCTGGGAATATTTATTTTTCCCATAGGCTTCAATGGGCTCCCAAATGTCCATTCACAGATTCTACAAAAGGAGTGTTTCCAATCAACTGATTCAAAAAGAAGGTTTAACTCATTGAGATGAATCCACACAACATAAAGCAGTTTCACTGATAGCTTCTTTTTAGTTTTTATCTGGGGATATTTGGTTTTTCCCCATTGGCCTCAATGGACTCCCAATTGTCCCTTGCGGATTCTCTAAAAAATTTTTTTTCAAACTTACTGTATCAAAAGAAAGCCTTAACTGTGTGAGTTGGATCCACACATCAGAAAGCTGTTTTATATATAGCTTCTTTCTAGTTTTTATCTGAGGATATTTGTTTTTTTTGTGTGTTTTTTTTTTTTTGAGGATATTTGGTTAAATCAAAATAAGGGTTTAACCCTGTGATATTAATCAGCCCATTGCAAAGCAGCTTCACAGATGGCTTCTTTTTAGTTTTTATCTGAAGACATTCAGTTTTTCCCCTAAACCCTATGGGCTCCCGAACAGGCCTTCACAGATTATGCAAAAAATGTGTTTCCAACTTGCTGAATCAAAGGAAAGTTTTAATTACATAAGATCACAAAGCAGTTTCACAAATATTTTCTTTCTAGTTTGATCTGGGGATATTCTGTTTTCTCCCATTGGCCTCAATGGGCTACTAAACGTCCCTTTGCAGTTTCTACTAAAAGAGAGTTTCCAATTTGATGAAATAAAACAAAGGTTTAACTTTGTGAGATGAATCCACACATCACAAACCAGTTTCACAGGTAGATTCTTTCTAGGTTTTGTCTTAGGATATTCCTTTTTTCTCCAGAAACCTCTATGGGCTCTTAAATGTCCTTTCAGAGATTCTACAAAAAGAGTGTTTCTAACATGCTGAATCAAAAGAAAGGTTTAACTGCGTGAGATGAATACAGGTAACACAAAGCAGTTTCACAGATACTTCTTTCAAGTTTTTCTAAGGGAATATTCAGTTTTTCCTCATAGGCCTCAATGAACTCCCAAAGGTCCCTTCACAGAGTTTCCAAAAAGAGTGTTCCCAAACTGCTGAATCAAAAATTTTTTAACTCTTTGAGATGAATCCACACATGATCAAAGCAATTTCACAGATAATTTCTTTCTAGTTTTTATCTGAGAATACTTGGTTTTTCCCCATAGGCCTCAATGGGCTCCCAAATTTCTCTTCACAGATTCTGCAAAAAGACTGTTTCCAAGCCGCTTAATCAAAATAAAGTTTTAACTCTATGAAATGAATCTACACATCAAAAAATAGTTTCATAGAGAGGTTCTTTATAGTTTTTATCTAGGGATATTCAGTTTTTCCCAAACTTGACCTTTCCCCATAGCCCCCCAGTAGGCTCCCAAATGTCCCTTCACAGATTCTCCAAAAAGATTGTTTCCAACCTGCTGAAAGGTAAATCCACACATCACATAAGTTTCACAGATAGTTTCTTACTAGTTTCTATCCAGGTAAATTCGGTTTTTCCCCACAGCACTCACTGGGTTCCCAAATGTCCCTTCGCAGATTGTCCTGAAATAGTGTTTTCAACCTGCTGAATCAAAATAAGATTTTATTTTGTGAGATGTATCCACACATCACAAAGCAGTTTGGCAGATCATTTCTTTCTAGTTTTTATCTGGGGATGTTCGGTACTTCCTCACAGGCCTCAAGAAACTTTCAATTGTCGTTTCACAGATTCCCAAAAAGATTGTTTAAAACCTACTGAATCAACAGAATGGTTCAGCTCTATGAGATTAATCAACACATCATGAAGCAGTTTCACAGATAGCCTTTTTCTCATTTTTATCTGAGGATATTTGGTTTTCCTGATAGGCATCAAAGGGCTCACAAATGTCCCTTTGCAGATTCTCCATATAGAGTTTCCAACCTGCTGAATCAAAAGAAAGTTTTAACTCTGTGAGATGGATCCACACATCACAAAACAGTTTCACAGATCCCTTCCTTTTAGTTTTTATCAGCAGATAATCAGTTTTTCCACACAGGTTTCAATGGGCTCCCAAATGCTCCTTTGCAGATTGTCCAAAAGGAGTATTTCCAACCTGTTGAATCAAAATAAAGTTTGAATTCTGTGAGATAAATCCAGATACCACAAAGCATGTTCACAAAGAGCTTCCTTCTAGTTTTTATCTGTGGATATTCAGTTTTTCCCCATAGGTATCCATTGGCTACAAAATGGATATTCGGTTTTGCCCCATAGGCCTCAATGGGCTCCTGACTGTCTCTTTGCAGATTCCCCCCAAAAAATGGTTTCCAACCTGTTGAATCAAAAGAAAGTTTTAACTCTGTGAGATGAATCCGCACACCACCAATCAGTTTCACAGATAACTTCTTTCTAGTTCTTATCTGTGGATATTTGGATTTTCTGCATAGACCTCAAGCGGCTCCCAAATTTTCCTTCTCAGATTCTACAAAAAGGGTGCTTCCAACCTGCTAAATCAACAGAAAGTTTTAACTCTGTGAGATAAATCCAAACATGACAAAGCAGTTTCACAGAAAACTTCTTTCTAGTTCGTATCTGGGGATATTCAGTTTTTCCCCACAGGCCTCAATTGGCTCTAAAATGTCCCTTTGCAGATTCTCCAGAAAGAGTGTTTAAAACCAACTGAATCAAAAGAAAGGTTTTACTCTATGAGTTGAATCCACACACCACAAAACAGTTTCACATATAGCTACTTTTTAGTTTTTATCTGGTAATACTCAATTTTTCTCCATAGCCCTTAATAGGCTCCTAATTTGTCCCTTCACTGTTTTCCCAAAACAGTATTTTCAAACTGCTGAATAAAAAGAAACATTTAACTCTGTGATGTAAATTTGCACATCACAAAGGAGTTTCACAGATAGCTTCTTTCTACTTTTTATCTGGAAATATGTTGTTTTTCCATATAGGCCTCAATGGGATCTTAAGTGTCTCTTCTTAGTTTCTCCAAAAAGAGTGTTTCCACCGTACTGAATCAAAAGAATCATTTCAATTCTGTGAGATTAAGCAACCCATCAAAAAGAAGTTTCACAGACAGCTTCTTTCTTTCTTTCTTTCTTTTTTTTTTTTTTTCAGAAGGGGAGATATTCAGTTTGTCTCCATAGACTTAAATAGGCTCACAAATGTCTCTTCACAGATTCTAAAAAATGTGTCTTCAACATGTTGAGTGAAAAGGAATGTTTAAAACTGTGAAGTGAATCCACACATCACAAATCAGTTTCACAGATAGTTACTTTCTAATTTTATCTGGGTATATTGGGTTTTTCCCCATAGGCTTCAATGGGCTCCCAAATTACCCTTTGCAGATTATCCTAAAAGAGTATTTCCAACCAGGTGAATCTAAACAAAAGTTTAAGTGTGTGAGATGAATCCACACATCACAAAGCAATTTCATGGATAGCTTATTTCTAGTTTGTATATGGAGATATTTTGTTTTACCTCATAACCTTCAATGAGCTCCCAAATATCCCATCACAGATTCTTCAAAAAAATGTTCCAACCTTCTGAATCAAAAGAATATTTTAACTCTATGAGATGGGGCCACACATCACAGGGAAGTTTTACAGATAGCTTCTTTCCAGTTTCTGGCTAAACAATTGGTTTTTCCCTATAGTTCTCAATGGGCTTCCAAATGTCCCTTTGCAAATACTCCATAAAAGGTGTTTTTAACCTGTGGAGTCAAAAGAAAATTTTAACTTTGTGAGGCGAATCCACATCACAAAGCAGTTTCACGGATAGCTTCTTCCTATTTTCTATCTGGGGATATTTTTTCACCACAGACCACAATGGCCTCCCAAGTGTCCCTTCACAGATACTCCAAAAAGATTGATTCCAACCTGCTAAGTCAAAAGAAAGGTGCCACTCTGTGAGTTGAATACACCCATCAATAAGTAGTTTCACAGATAGCTTTTTTCTTTTTTTTTTTTGAGACGGAGTCTCGCTCTGTCGCCCAGGCTGGAGTGCAGTGGCCGGATCTCAGCTCACTGCAAGCTCCGCCTCCCAGGTTTATGCCATTCTCCTGCCTCAGCCTCCTGAGTAGCTGGGACTACAGGCGCCTGCCACCTCGCCCAGCTAGTTTTTTTTTTTTTTTGTATTTTTTAGTAGAGATGGGGTTTCACCGTGCTAGCCAGGATGGTCTCGATCTCCTGACCTCGTGATCCGCCCGTCTCGGCCTCCCAAAATGCTGGGATTACAGGCGTGAGCCACCGCGCCCAGCCAGACAGATAGCTTTTTTCAAGTTTTTACCTGGGGATATTAGGTTTTTCACTGTAGACCTCAGTGAGCTCCTAAATGTCTCTTCATAGATTCTAAATAGATTCTAGTGTTTCTCACCTGCAGAATGAAAAGACAGTTTTAATTCTGTAAGATGAATTCACATATCTCAAGCAATTTCACATATAACATCTTTCTAATTTTTATCTGGCGATATTCAGTTTTTCCTCATAGACATCTATGGGCTCACAAATGTCCCCTCACAGATTCTACAAAAAGAGTGTTTCCAACCTGCTGAATTAAAAAAAAAAAAAAAAAAAAAAAAAAAAAAAAAAAAAAAAAAAAAACATTTACTTCTTTGAGATCAATTTACACATCACAAAGCAGTTTCAGAGATAGTTTCTTTCTAGTTTTTATCTGAGGATATTTTGTTATTCCCCTTAGGCTTCAACAGGCTTCAAAATGTTCTTTTGCAGATTCTAAAAAAAGTTTTTCCAACCTGCTGAATTAAGGGAAAGTTTGAATTCTGTAAGTTGAATCCACATGTCAAAGCAATTTGATGGAGAGTTGCTTTCTGGTTTTTATCTCTGGATATTTGGTTTTTCCCCATAGGCCAAACTTGGTTCCCAAATATCTCATTGCAGATTCTCAAGAAATAGTGTTTCCAGTCTGCTGAATATAAAGAAATATTTAACTCTGTGAGATAAATTCACACATGACAATGCAGTTTCACGAATATCTTCTATCTAGTTTTTATCTGGGAATATTCGGTTTTTCCTCTTAGGTCTCAAAGGGCTCTCAAATGGCCCTTCGCAGATTCTTCAAAAAGAGTGTTTTCAATCTGCAAAATTAAAGGAAAGGTTTAACTCTGTGAGATTAATCCAAACATATCAAAGCAGTTTCACAGATAATTTCTTTCTAATTTTTATCTGATGATATTTTGTTTGCTTCCATAGATATCTATAGACTCCAAAATATCATTTCAGAAATTTTACAAAAAGAGTATTTCCAACCTGCTGAATCAAAGAAAGGTACACCTCTGTGAGATTAATCCACACATCACAAAGCAGTTTCATGGATATCTTCTTTCTAGTTGCTATCCAAAAATATTCTGTTTTTCTTCATAGGCCTCAATAAGCTCTCAAAAGTCCCTTAGACGTTTCTAAAAAAGAGTGTTTCCAACCAGCTGAATCAAAAGAAAGTTTAACTCTGTGCAATTAATCCACACATCAGAAAGCAGTTTCACAGATAGCTTCTTACTAGTTTTTATCTGGGAATATTTTGTTTTTCCCCATAAGCCTCAAAGGGCTCCCAAATATTTCTTCACAGAAACTATAAACAGAGTGTTTTCAACCTGCTGAATTAACAAAAAGGTTTATATCTGTGAGATGAATCCACATATCCCAAAGCAGTTTCACAGATACATATTTTTCTAGTTTTTATCTGGAGATATTCGGTTACTCCCTATAGGCCTCAACGGGCTCCAAATGTCTCTTTGTAGATGCTAGAAAAAGACTGTTTCTAACCTACTTAATGGGAAGAAGGTTTTAACTCTGTGAGATGAATTCACACATTGGAAAGCAGTTTCACAGATAGCTTCTTTCTAGTTTTTATCTGGGGATATTAGATTATTCCCTATAGACCTCAATAAGCTCCCAAATGTCTCTTCACAGATTCTGAAAAACGTGTTTCCAACATGCTGAATCAAAAGAAAGGACTCAACTCTCTGAGACGAATCCACACACCAAAAAGGAGTTTAACATATAGCTTCTTTTTAGTTTCTATCTGTGGATATTTGGTTTTGCCCCATAGCTCTCAATAGGCTCCCAAATGTCCTTTTGCACATACTCCAAAAAAGGTGTTTCTAACCTGCTGAATCAAAAGTAAGATTTAACTGTGTGAGATAAATCTAACATCCCAAGGCAATTTCACGGATAGCTTCTTTTAAGTTTTTATCTGGGGATATTCTGTTTTTCTTCAAAGGCCTCAATGGGTTCCCAAATGTCTTTTTGCAGAATCTCCAAAAAGAGTGTTTTTGACCTGCTGAATCAATAGGATAGTTTATCTCTGTCAGGTGAATCAACATATGACAAAGCAGTTTCACAGGTAGCTTCTTTTCAGTTTTTATCTGGGTATATTTTATTTTTCCTGCTAGGTCTCAATGGGTTGCCAAATGTCTCTGCAGATTCTACACAAGAGTGCTGCTAATCTGCTGAATCAAAAAATAATTTAACATTTTGAGAAAAATGTCCACATAACAAAGCAGTTTCACTGACAGCTTCTTTCTAGTTTTTATATGTGGATATGCGTTTGTGAAACATAGGTTTCAATAGACTACCAATATCCCTTTGTAGATTCTACAAAAAGAGTTTTTCAACCTACTGAATGAAAAGAGAGGTTTAACACTTTGAGATGAATCTACACATCACAAAGTAGTTTCTCAGATAGCTGCTTTCTAGTTCTTGTCTGGGGATATTCAGTTTTTCCCCATAGGCCTCAAAGGTCCTCCAAATGTCCCTTCACAGATTCTAAAAAGAGTGTTTGCAAAATGCTGAGTTAAAAGAACGGGTTAACACTTTGAGATGAATCCACATGTGACAAAGCAGTTTCACAGATAGCTTCTTTCTAGTTTTTACCTGGGGATATTCCATTTACCCCCAGTGGCCTCAATGGCCTCCCATATTTCCATTCTCTTATTCTCCAAAAAAAGTTTTTCCAACCTGTGGTATCAAAAGGGAGGTTTAAATTCTTTGAGATTAATCCACACGTCCCAAAGCAGTTTCACAGATCACTTCTTTCTAGTTTTTATCTGTGGATATTCTTTTTTTCCCAAGAGGCCTCCATGGGCTCCAAAACGTCTCTTTGCAGTTTCTGGAAAAAGAGTGTTTCCAATCTGCTGCATCAAAAGAAAGGTTAAACTCTGTAAGTTGAATTCATAAATCACAAAGCAGTTTCACAGATAGCTTCTTTCTAGTTTTTATCTAAGGATATTTGGTTTTTCCACATAGGCCTCAATGGGCTACAAAACGTACCTTTACAGATTCTCCAAAAGTAGTGTCTCCAACCTACTGAATAAAAAGAAAGGTTTCACTATGTGAGATGAATCCACACATCACAAAGCATTTTCACAGATAGCTTCTTTCTCTTTTTTTTTTCTGGGGATATTCTGTTTTTCCCCATAGGCCTAAATGGTATCCCAAATGGCCCTTAGCACATTCTCCAAAAAGAGTGTTTTCAACCAGCTGAATCAAAAGGAAGGTTTAAGTCTGTGGGACAAATCAACACATCACAAGGAAGTTTTACAGATAATTTCTTTCTAATTTCATCTGAGGATATTCAGTTTTTCCACATAGGCCACAATGAGCTACCAAATTTCCCTTTGCAGATTCTGTAAAAAGGAGGATTCCAACCTTCCGAATCAACAGAAAGGTTTTCCACTGTAAGGTGAATCAACACATCAAAAAGCACTTTCAAAAATAGTTTCTTCCTAGTTTTTATCTGCCAATATTTGCTTCTTTCCAGTAAGCCTTAAGGGGCTCCCAAATGTCCCCTCACAGATTCTCCAAAAAGAGTGTTTCCAAACTTCTGAGTCAAAAGAAAGGTTTGGCTGTGTGAGATGAATCCACACATTATGGAGCTGTTTCACAGATAGCTTCTTTCTAGTTTTTTTTTTTTTTTTTTTTTTTTTTTGAGACGGAGTCTTGCTCTGTACCCCAGGCTGGAGTGCAGTGGCGTGATCTCGGCTCACTGCAAGCTCCGCCCCCTGGGTTCACGCCATTCTCCTGCCTCAGCCTCCCGAGTAGCTGGGACTATAGGCGCCCACCACCACGCCCGGCTAGTTTTTTGTATTTTTTAGTAGATATGGGGTTTCACGGTGTTAGCCAGGATGGTCTCGGTCTCCTGAACTTGTGATCCACCTGCCTCGGCCTCCCAAAGTGCTGGGATTACAGGCTTGAGCCACCACGCCCGGCCAACTTCTTTCTAGTTTTTATATGTTGATATTCCATTTTTCCTCTTAGGTTTCAAAGGGTTCCAAAATGCCCCTTTGCACTTTATCCAAAAAGAGTGTTTCCAATCTGCTGAATAAAAAGAAAGGTTTGACTATGTGAGATGAATTCACGCATCAGAAAGCAGTTTCACAAACAGCTTCTTTCTAGTTTTCTACGCTGCATTTCTATGTGGACACCTACTTGACATCACAAACATAATATATCTCAAACTGAATTCCCGATCTTTTCACCAAAACCCATTCCTTTTTCAGATATCCAGTCTCAGGTAATGGCACCTCCTCACTTGTTCTTCTTGCCCCTGTCTTTGCATCATCTGTGATTTTTTGCAGTCTCTCCAAAATGTCAGGCATACTTCTTTCTCAGAATAACGGAATTTGCGCTGCCTGTACTTGGATTACTCTTCCTCCAAATATAGACATGAATTAAGGCCTTACAATTAAAATCTTTGTTCATTCAAATGCTGCCTTCTCAATAGGGTCTACCTTACCTATTTAAAATTGAAACTTCTATGTCAACAGTACTTAAATCTTCTCATGACTTATTTTTTTCTACCTAACAAGTAAATTATAGATTATATTTATGTATTTTGTTACGATGTTTTTTGTGCATATAAATAAATAGGTATATATTTAGAAGTAATGAATATATCTACATATATCTCATCCATATCTATATACACACATATAACATGTGTGTTTCTCTTCTCGTTAGAATAAGGTTGAAATTTTTTATTTGATTGTTGTTGTGTTAATTACTGACTTCCCTGTAGAGTAATTCTTTATACCTTGTACTCATGACTCCCTAAATAAATAAGCTTGAACTGATATTGAGTGCCAAAAAAAAAAAAAAAGAGTGTTTCCAACCTGGTGAACCAAAAGAAAGATTTAACTCTGTGAGGTGAATCCAAACATGACAAAGCAATTTCACGGATTTCTTCTTTCTAGTTTTTATCTGTGGATATTCTGTTTTATTTGTTTGTTCATTCCCCATGGGCCTCAATAGACATTCAAATGCACCTTTCTAGATCTAGGAAAAGAGTGTTTGCAACCTGCTGAATCAAAAAATGTTTAACTCTGTGAGTTTAATCCACACATCATGAAGCAGCTTCACAGATACCTTTTCCTTTTATTTTTCTGGGGATATTCAGTATTTACCCACAGGCCTCAATGGGCTCCCAAATGTCCATTCACATATATTCCAAAAAGAGTGTCTGCAACGTGCTGAAACAAAAGAAAGATTTAACTCCGTGATATGAATCCAGTGCTGAAACCAAAGAAAGATTTAACTCTGTGATATGAATCCACATATCACAAACCAGTTTCTCATATAGCCTCTTTCTCGTTTTCATATGGGGTATTCAGTTTTTCCCCATAGGCCTCAATGGGATCTTAAATGCCCTTTTTAATATACTTTAAAAAGAGGATTTCCAACATGCTGAGTCAAAAGAATGGTTTAACTCTATGAGACAAATCCATACGTCACAAAAGAGTCTCACAGATAGCTTCTTTCTAGTTTTTTTCCCCCCCTGGGGATATTCTGTTTTGTTTTGCATAGGCCTCAATGGACTCACAAATGTTTTATCACAGATTCTCCAAAAAAGGTGTTTCCAACCTGCTGAATTGGAAGAAAAGTTTAATTCTGTGAGATGAAACCACACATAACAAAGCAGTTTTACAGATAGCGTCTGTCTATTTTTTATTTGGGGATATTTGGTTTTTCCCAATAGGCCTCAATGGGCTTCCCAATATCCCTTCACAGATTCTCAAAAAATAGTCTTTATCACCTTCTGAATCAAAAGAAATGTTTAACTCTGTGAGGTGAATCCACACATCACAAAGCAGTTTCACAGATAGCTTTTTCAAAGTTTTTGTCTGGGGATATTTGACTTTTCCCTGTATGTCACACAGGACTCCAAAAAGTCCCATCACAGATTCTAAAAAAAGAGTGTTTCTAACCTGCTGAATCAAAAAAATGTTTTCACTCTGAGTTGAATCCACACATCACAAATCAGTTTAATAGGTAGGTGCTTTCTAATATCTATCTGGGGTTATTCGGTTTTGCCCCATAGCCCTCAGTGAGCTACTAAATGTCCCTTCACAGATTCTTCAAAAAAGGTGTTTCCAACCTTCTGAATCGAAAAAGTCTTAACTCTGTGAGATAAAGCCACACACCACAAATCAGTTTCACAAATACCCTCTTTCTAGTTTTTACCTGGGGATACTTAGTTTTTTGCCAAAGGCCTCAATGTGCGCCCAAATGTCCTTTCTCACACTATACTAAAAGAGTGTTTCCAAGTTGCTGAATCAATAGAATGATTTAGCTCTGTAAGATGAATCCACCCATCTCAAAGCTGTTTCACCAATAGCTTCTTTCTAGTTTTTATCTGGGGATATTCAGTTTTACTGCATAGGTCCCAGTGGGCTCCCAACTGTTTCTTTGTTGTCTCTCCAAAAATAGTGTTTACAATTGGTTGAATCAAAACAAAGCTTCAACTCTTTGAGATGAATCCAAACATCACAAAACAGTTTCACAGATAGCTTCCTTTTAGTTTTTATCTATAAATATCCAGTTTTTCCCTATAGGCCTCGATGGGCTCCCAAATATTTCCAGATTCCTCAAAAAGAGTTTTGTCAACCTGCTGAGTTAAAAGAAGAGTTTAACGTTGTGAGAACAATTTACACAAAACTGTGCAGTTTCACAGATAGCTTCTTTCTAGTTTTCATAAGTGGATTTGTATATAATTCCCATAAGCCTCAATGAGCTCCAAATATCCCTTCACAGATACTACAAAATAAACTTTTCCAACTTGCTGAATGAAAAGAAAGGTTTAACTCTGTGAGATGGATCCACACCTCACAAAGTGGTCTCTTGGACAGCTTTTCTCTAGCTTTTGTCTGTGGATAACCAGTTATTCCCCTTAGGCCTCAAAGGTCTTCAAAATGTCCCTTCGCATATTCTCCTAAAAGAGTGTTCGGATTTTGCTGAGTCAAAAGAAAGCTTTAACTCTGTGAGTGAATCCACACATCAAAAAGCAGTTTCACAGATAGCTTATTTCTAGTTTTTATCTGGGGATATTCCATTTTCCCCCATAGGCCACAATGGCTCCCAAACGTCCCTTCATAGATTCTCGAAAAAGAGTGCTTCTGACATGCTGAATCAAAAGAAAGGTTTAATTCTGTGACATGAATCCACACATTTCAAACCCATTTTTCAGATAGCTTCTTTCTATTTTTCTTTTTATGTTTTCTGAGAATATTCTTTTTTTCTGAGTAAGCCTCAATGGGCTTCAAAATGTACTTTCAGAGATTCTACAAAACGGGTGTTTCAAACTAGTTGAATCAAAATAAATGTTTACATTTGTGAGATAAATCCACACATCAAAAAGCAGTTTCACAGATAGCTTCTTTCTAGTTTTTATCAGGGAGTACTCTGTTTTACCTCATAGAGCTCAACAGGTTCTCAAATGTTCCTTCACACATTCTAGACAAAGAGTGTTCCCAAGCTGCTGAATACCTAGAAAAGTTTAACTCTGTTAGACGAATCCATACATCACAAAGCATCTTCACTTATAGCTTCTTTTTAGTTTATATCTGGGAATATTCAGTTTTACCCTATAGGCATCAATGGGCTCCCAAATGTTCCTTCACATATTCTCCAAAAAGAGTGTTTTCAACCTTTCTAAGTAAAAAGAAAAGTTTATCTCTCTGAGATGAATCCACACACCACAAAGAAGTTTCATAGGTAGCTTTTTTTTCTAGTTTTTATCTAGGGATATTTGGCTTTTCCACATAGACCTCAATGGGCTCCCAAGTATCCCTCCACAGATCCTCCAAGAAATGTGTTTCCAACCTGCTGAAGCAAAATAAAGTTTAACATGGTAAGATGAATCCACACATCACAAAGCAGTTTCAAGATATCTTCTTTCTAGTTTTTATCTGGATATCTTTTGTATTTCCCAATAATCCGCAATGGGCTCACTCCATAGATTCTACAAAAACAGTGTTTTCAACCTGCTGTATCAAATGAAAGTTTTAACTCTGTGAGATAAATCCATACATAACAAAGCATTTTCACAGATTGCTTCTTTCTAGTTTTTATCTGGGGATATTCAGATTTTCCCCATAGGCCTCAATAGGCTTGCAATGTCACTTCACAGATTCCGCAAAAAGAGTGATTTCCACCACCTGAATAAAAAAACACAAAACAAACAACAAAAAAACCAATTTAACTCTGTGAAATAAATCCACACATCACAAAGCAGATTCTTAGGTAGCTTTGTTTTATTTTCTAGCTGGTCATATTGTGTTTTTCCCCTTACACCTCAATGGGCTCCCAAAGGTCCCTTTGCAGATACTCCAAAAACAGTGTGTTCAACCTGCTGAGTCAAAATAAATGTCTAACTCTGTGAGAAGAATCCACATCTCACGAAGCAGTTTTGCAGATAGCTTCTTTCTAGTTTTTATCTGGGTATAATCAGTTTTTACCCATAGGCCTCAATGAGCTCTCAAAGGCTTGTCTGCATGTTCTCCAAAAGAGCATTTCCAACCTTCTGAATCAAAAGAAAGGTTTAACTCTGTGAATTGAATCCACCCATTACAAAGCAGTTTAACAGATAGCTCCTTTTTAGTTTATATCTGGGAATATTTGGTTTTCCCCTTAGACCTGAATGGACTCCCAAATGTCCCATCACAGATTCTGCAAAAAGAGGGTTTCCAACCTGTTGAATCAACAGAACCGTTTAATTCTGTGAGATGAATCCACACATTACAAAGCATTTTCACGGATAGTGTTTTTTCTCATGTTGTCTTGGGATATTGTTTTTCCTCATAGATCTCAATGGGGTCTTCAATGTGCATTCACAGATACTCCAAAAAGAGTGTTTCCAACCTGCTGAATCAAAAGAAAAGTTTAACTCTGTGAGATGAATCCACACAACACCAAGCAGTTTCACAGGTAGTTTATTTCTAGTTGTATCTGGGGATAATCTGTTTTCGCCCTTAGGCCTCTATAGGCTCCCAAACGTCCCTTCACATATTCTCCAAAAAGAGTGTTCTTAGCTTGTTGAATCAAAAAAATGTTTTATCTCTGTGAGATGAGTCCACACATCACAAAACAATTTCACAGATAGCTTCTTTTTAGTCTTCTGCAGATATTTAGTTATTCCCCATAGGCCTCAATGGGCTCCCAAATTTCCCTTCGTAGGTTCCACAAAAAGAGTGTTTCCAAACTGCTGAATAAAAAGAAAGGTTTAACTCTGTGAGATGAATCAACACATCAAAAGGAGTTTCACAGATCTATTCTTTCTATTTTGTATCTGGGGATATTTTGTTTTTCCCCATAGGCCTCAATGAAATCCCAAATGTACCTTCAAGGATTCTTCAAAAAGAGTGTTTCCAACCTGCTGAATCAAAAGAAAAGTTTAACTCTGTGAGGTGAATTCACATATCACAAAGCAGTTGCACAGATAGTTTCTAGTTTTTATCTAATGACATATGGTGTTTCTGTTTAGGCCTCAAGGGGATCCCAAATGTCCTATCTCAGATTCTCCAAAAAGAGTGTTTCAAATCTGCTTAATCAAAAGAATGTTTTAATTCAGTGAGACAAATCCACACATCACAAAGCAGTTTCACAGATAGCTTCTTTCTAGTTTTTATCTCGGTATATTTTGTTTTTTCCCATAGGCATCAATGGGCTCCCTACTCTCTCTTCACAGATTCTCCAAAAAGTGTGTTTCCAACTTGCTGAATCAAAAGAAATGTTTAACTCTATGAGATTAATCCACACATAACAGAGCAGTTTCACAGATAGTTTCTGTCTAGTTTTTATCTGAGAATATTCTGTTTTTCCCCTTTGGCCTCATTGGTCTCCAAAATGGCCCTTCGCAGATTCATGAAAAAGAATGATTCCAAACTGCTAAATCAAAAGGAAGGTTTAACTCTGTCAGATGAATCTACACATCAGAAGGCAGTTTCACAGCTCATTTCTTTCTAGTTTTTAATCTGAGAAATTCGGTTTTTTTCCCATGGGCTTCAATGGGTTCCCAAATGTTCCATCTCTGATTATACAAAAGGAGTGTTTTCAACCTGCTGAAGCAAAAGAATTATTTAACTCTGTGAGTTGAATCCACACATCACAAAGCGGTTTTTCAGATAGCTTCTTTCTAGTTTTCATCTGTGGATATTCAACTTTTCCCAATATCCCTCAATGGGTTCCCAAATGTTTCTTCGCAGATTCTAGAAAAAAAGTGTTTCCAGCATGCTAAATTGAAAGCCAGGTTTCACGCTGTGAGGTGAATCCACACATCACCAAGCAGTTTCACAGATAGCTTCTTTCTAGTTTTTATCTGGAGATACTATATTTTTTCCCAATAGGCCTCAATGGACTCCCAAACGTCCCTTTGAAGATACTCGAAAAATTCTGAGTCCAGCAAACTGAATAAAAAGAAAGGTTTAACTCTGTGAGATGAATCCACAAATCAGAAAACAGCTTCTCATTGGTCTCCCAAATGTCCTTTCAGAGATTCTACAAAAATAGTTTTTCCAACCTGCTGAATAAAAAAAAAGTTCCACTCTGTGAGATGAATCCACAAAACACAAAGAAGTTTCACAGATAGTTTCTTTTTAGTTTGTTTCTGAGTGTATTTGGTTTTTCCCCATAGGCTGCAAAGACTTCTTAATATGTCCATTCACAGATTCTTCACAAAAAGTGTTTCTAACATATTGAATCAAAAGAAAGATTAAATTCTGAAAGAGGAATTCAGACATCACAAAGCAGTTTCACAGATAGATTTCTTCTAACTTTTATTTGGGGATATTCAGGTTTTCCCCATAGGCCTCAATGGTTTCCCAAATGCCCCTTCTAAGGTTCTCCAAAAGGAGTGTTTCCAACTGCTGAATGAAAAGAAAAGTTTAACTCTGTTAGATAAATCCACACATCACAAAGCAGTTTCACATATGAATTCTGTCTTGCTTTTATCTGGGTATACGTTTTTCCATGTAAGTTCTTTCACAGATTTTCCAAAAAAAAAAAAAAAAAAAAAAGTTTTCAACCTGCTGAATCAAATAAATGTTTTAACTCTGTGGAATTAATCTACCCATCATAAAACAGTTTCACAGATGTATTCTTTCTTACTATTTTCTGGGAATATTTGGATTTTCCCTATAGGCCTAAATGGGCTCCCAAAAATTACATCACAGATTCTCCAAAAAGAGTGTTTCCAACCTGGTGAATCAAAGGAATGATTTAACTCTGTGAGGTGAATGCACACATCACTAGGCAGTTTCACCATAGCTTGTTTCTAGTTTTTTTCTTGAGATATTCAGTTTTCCCCATAGGCCTCAATAGGCTGTCAAATGTCCCTTCACAGATTCTCAAAAAAGAGTGTTTCCAATCTGCTGAGTCAAACGAAAGCTTTAAGTCTGTGAGATGAATCCACACATCACAAAGCATTTTCACAGATAGCTTCTTTCTAGTTCTTATCTGGGGATATTCTGTTTTTCCCCACAGGCCTCAATGGGCTCCCAAATGTCCCTTCTCAGATACTACAAAAAGAGTGCTTCCAACCTGCTGAATCAAGGAAAGGTTTAAATAAGTGACATGAACCAACACATCACAAAGCAATTTCACAAATAGCTTCTTTCTAGTTTTTATCTGCAGATATTCGGTTTTTTCCCACAGGCCTCAAAGGGCTCCCGAACGTCCCTTCACAGATTTTCTAAAAGAGTATCCAACTTGTTGAATCAAAAGACAGGTTGAAATCTGTGAGATGAATCCACACATTGTGAAGCAGTTTCACATGTAGCCTCTTCCTACTTATCATCTGTGGATATTCAGTTTTTCCTCCTAGACATCATTTGGTTCCCCAGTGTCCATTCACAGATTTCAGAAAAAAAAAGTTTTCAACATGCTAAATCAAAAGACAGGTTTATCCTTGTCAGATGAATCAACACATCACTAAGCCATTTCACACGGAACCTCTTTCTATTTTTTATCTGCGGATATTCGGTTTTTCCCGTAGCTGTCAATTGGACTACCAAATGTCCTTTCAGAGATTCTACAAAACTGGCGTGCCAAATCTGCTGTATCAAAGGAAAGTTTTAAGTCTGTGAAATTAATCCACACATCATAAAGCAGTTTCACAGATAGACTCTTTCTCGTTTTTATCTGGGGATATTCAGTTTTTCCTCATAGGTCTCAACGGGTTTCTAAATGTCACTGTAGATTTTAGAAAAAGAGTGTTTCAAAACTGCTGAACCAAAGGAAACATTTCCCTCTTTGAGATGACCCCAAACAACACAAAGCAGTTTCACAGATATCTCCTTTTAATTTTCTTCTGGGGATATTCGCTTTTTCCCCATAGGCCTAAAAGTCCTCCTATATACCACTTTGCAGCTTCTCCACATAGAGTGTTTCCAACATGCTGATTCAAAAGTGAGTTTTAACTCTGTGAGATGAATCCACACATCACAAAGAAGTTTCACAGACAGGTTCTTTCTAGTTTTTATCTGGGGATACTCGATTTTTAACCATAGGCCTCAATGGGCTCCAAAATGTCCTTTGCATATTCTCCAAAAGTAGTGTTTGCAACCTGTTGAATCAAAAGAAAGCTTAAACTATGTAATTTGTATTCACATACCACAAATAAGATTTACAGATAGCTTATTTCTAGTTTTTATCTGGGTGTACTCTGTTTTGCCTCATAGGCCTCAATGGGCTCCCATATGTCCCTTCATAGATTTTCCAAAAACAATGTCCAACTTGCTGAATCAAAAGACAGGTTTAATTCTGTGAGATAAATCCACACACCATAAAGCAATTTCACATGTATCTCCTTTCTAGTTTTCATCTGTGGGTATTTGACTTTTCCCCCTAGACAGTAATTGTTTCCCCAACGTCCATTCACAGATTCTAGAAAAAAATGTGTTTTCAATATGCTGAATCAAAAGACAGGTTTATCCTTGTAAGATGAATCCACACATCACTAAGCCGTTTCACACAGAGTTTCACTCTAGTTTTTTATCCAGGGATATCTGCTTTTTTCCACGGTCATCAATGGACTCCCAACTGTCCTTTTAGAGATTCTATAAAAACAGTGCTTCAAACCTGCTGAATTAAAAGAAAATTTTATGTCTGTGAAATGAATTCGTGCATCATAAATAAATTTCACAGATAGCCTCTTTCTTATTTTCATCTGGGGATATTTGGTTTTCCCCATTGGGCATCAATGGATTCCCAAATGTCACTTCATAGATTCCAGAAAAAGAATGTTTCAAACCTGATGAATCAAAGAAAAGGTTTCGCTATGTAAGGTGAATCCAAATAACACAAAATAGTTTCACAGATAGCTTCTTTTTAGTTTATTATTATTATTATTATTATTGTTATTATTTTCTGGGGATATTCACCTTTTCCCCATAGGCTCAAAGTCGTCCTATATGCCCCTTCACATATTCTCCACAAAGAGTGTTTACAATATGGTGAATCAAAAGAAAGGTTTAAATCTGTGAGATGAATACACACATCACAAAGCAGTTTCACAGTTTGATTTTTTCAAGTGTTTATCTGAGAATATTTGTTTTTTCCCCTTATGCCTCAATAGGCTCTCAACTGTTTGTTCACAGATTCTCCAAAAAGAGTGTTTCCAATATGCTTAATTAAAAAAAAATGTTTATCTCTGTGAGATAAATCCAAACATCCCAAAGAAGTTTAACAGGTAGCTTCTTTCTAGTTTTTATCTGGGGATATTCAATTTTTTCTTTGTAGACCTTAATAGGCTCCCAAATGTATTTTCTCAGATCCTCCAAAACGAGTGTTCCTAATCTGTTAAATCAACAGAAATTTTAAATCTGTGAGATAAATCCACATATCACAAAGCAGTTTCACCGATACCTTATTTCGAGTTTTTATTTGAATACACTGTTTTTTTTCCCTCAGGCCTCAATGGGCTGAAAAATATCCCTTCACAGATTCTCCAAAAATAGTGTTTCCAACCTGCTGAATCAAAGTTAAGTTTTAACACTGTGAGATGAATCCACACATCACAAACTGTTTCACAGATAGCTTCTTTCTACTTTTTTTTTTCTGGGGATATTTGGTTTTTCCCCTAGGCCTCAATGGGCTCCTAAACGTCCCTTCTCTGATTTTCCAAAAAAATATGTTTACAACCTGCTGAATCAAAAGAAAAGTTTAATTCTATGAGATAAATCCACACATCACAATGTAGTTTAACAGATATCCTCTTTTGAGTTTTTATCTGTGGATTCTCAGTTTTTTCCCCATAGGTCTCAATGGGCTCCAAAATGCCCCTTTGCAGATTCTCCAGAAAGAGTGTTTCCAACCTGCTGAATCAAAATAAAGTTTTAACTCTGTTAGATGAATCCACGCCTCACAAAGCAGTTTCACAGACAGCTTCTTTCTAGTCTTTATTTGGGGATATTCCCTTTTTCCCCATAGGCCTCAATGGCCTCTTAAATGTTCCTTTGCAGATATTCCAAAAAGAGTGATTACAACCTGCTGAATCAAAGAAAGGTTTAAATCTATGAGATGAATTCATACATCACAAAGCAGTTTCACAGATAGCTTCTTTCTAGTTTTTATCTGGGGATATTCTGTTTTTTTCCCATAGGAATCAATGGGTTCAAAAATGGCCCTTCGCAGGTTCTAGAAAAAGAGTCTTTCCAACTGCTGAATCAAAAGATAGGTTTAACTCTGTGAGGTGAATCCACATATCAGAAAGAAGTTTCACTGATAACTTCTTCCTAGCTTTTATCTCAGATACTCGGTTTTTCCTCTTAGGGCTCAATGGGTTCAGAAATGTTCCCTTGCAGGTACTCCAAAAAGAGTGTTTCCAACATGCTGAGTGAAAAGAAAGGTTTAGCTCTGTGAGATGAATCCACACATTATATCAGTTTCACACATAGCTTCTTTCAAGTTTCTATTGTGGGATATTCATTTTTCCATAGGCGTCAGTGGGCTCCCAAATGTCCCTTTGCAGATTCCCCAAAAAGAGTTTTTCCAACATGCTGAATCAAAAGAAAAGTTTAACTCTGTGCAGTGGATACCCACATCACAAAGCAGTTTCACAGAGAGTTTCTTTCTGGTTTTCCCCTTGGGATATTCGATTTTTTTGAACAGGCCTCAATGGGTTCCCAAATGTTACTTCACCTATTCTCCAAAAGTAGTGTTTTCAACCTGTTGAATCATAAAAAACTTTAAGTGTGTCAGATGAAGCCACACATCACAAAGAAGTTTTACAGAGAGCTTTCTAGTTTTTATCTGAGGATATTCAGTTTTTACTCATAGGCCTCAGTGAGCTTCCAAATGTCCCTTCACAGATTCTCCAAAAAGAGTATTACCAACTTGCAAATCAAGAGATAGGGTTACCTCTGTGAGATGAAACCAAACATCCCAAAGAATTTCACAGATAGCTTCTTTCTAGTTTTTATCTGAGGATACTCTGTTTTTTCTTATGGACCTCAATAAGTTCCCAAATATTTCTTTGCAGATTCTCCAAAAACAATGTGTCCAACGTGCTGAATGAAAAAAAATAGGATTTATTTCTGTAAGATGAATACACACCAAAAAACATTTTTGCAGATAGCTTCTTTCTAGTTTTTATTTGAATATATTCAATTTTTTCCCTTTGGCTACAATGGGCCACAAAATATCCCTTTGCAGTTCTCTGAAAAGATGTATTTCCAGTCTGTTGAATGAAAAGAAAGTTTTAACTCTGTCAGATGAATCCACACCTCATAGCGTTTCGTGGATAACTTATTTCTAGTTTTTTTTTTTTTTCCTGGAGATACTCGTTTTTTTCCCCCATAAGCCTAAATGGGCTCCCAAATGTCCATTCACAGATTCTCCAAAAAGAGTGTTTCCAACCTGCTGAATCAAAGGGAAGGTTTAATTCTGTGAGCTGAATCCACACATTACAAAGCAGTTTCACGGACAGCTACTTTCTAGTTATGATCTGGGAATGTTCAGGTTTTGCCCACAGGTCTCTAAGGGCTCCCAAATGTCCCTTTGCAGATTTTCCAAAAATAGTTTTCCAACCTGCTAAGTGAATGGAAAGGTTTAAGTATGTGAGATGAATTCACACATCACAAACCATTTCACATATAGCTTCCTTCTAGTTTCTATCTAGCGATATTCAGTGCTTCCCTATAGGTTTCAATGAGCTCCAAAATGTCCCTTTGCACATTATCCAAAAAGAGCATATCCAACCTGCTCAATCAAAAGAAAGGTTTGACTCTGTGAGACGCATCAACACATCATCTCAGTTTCACCGATAGCTTCTTTTTAGTTTCTATCTGGGGATATTAGATTTTGACCCATAGGCCTCAATGGGCTTCGGAATACCTATTTGCAGATTATCCAAAAAGAGTGATTTCAACCTGCTGAATAAAAAGAAAGGTTTAACTTCTTGAGATGAATCCACACATCACAAATCAGTTTCACAGATAGCTTCTTTCTAGATTTCATCTGGGGATATTGAGTTTTTCCCCGTAGGCCTCAATGGACTCCCAAATGTTTCTTCACAGATTCTCCAAAAATAGTGTTTCCAACCTGCTGAATCAAAAGAAAGTTTCATTCCTTTCAGATGAATGCACACATTACAAATCAGTTTCACAGATAGCTTCTTTCTATGCTTTATCTGGATATTATTTTTGTCCCATAGGCTGGAATAGGCTCCGAAATGTCCCTTCACAAATTCTCCAAAAAAAGTGTTTCCAACCTGCTGAATCAAAAGAAGAGTTTACATTTGTGAGAGGAATTCACACATCACAAAGCAGTTTCACAGACAGCTTCTTTGTGGTTTTTATCTGGGAATATTGGTTTTTTCCCCCATAGGCCTCAATGGGCTCCCAACTATTCCATCACAGATTCTCTAAAAAGAGTGCTTTCAACCTGCTGATTGAAAAGAAAGGTTTAACTCTGTGAGGTGAATCCACACATCACAAAGCAATTTCACTGGTAGCTTCTTCTAGTTTTTAATGAGGGATATTTGGTTTTTTCCTTAGGCTACAATTGGTTCCCAATTGTCCCTTCGCATATTCTCCAAAAAGTGTTTTCCACCTGTTGAATCAATATTAACTTTTACTCTGAGAGATAAATCTACACATCATAAAGCAGTTTCACAGATTGTTTCTTTCCAGTTTTCATCCAAGAGTATTTGGCTTTTCCTTATAGGCCTCAATGGGCTCCCAAAGGTCCCTTCATATATTCTCCATAAAGTGTTTTCAAACCACTGAATCAAAAAGCTGTTTTAACTCTTTGGGATGGTTCCACACATCACAAAGTAGTTTCACAGATAGCTTCTTTCGAGTTTTTATCTGGCTATATTCTGTTTTTTCCTTTCAGCCTCAATGGGCTGCAAAATATGCCTTTGCAGATTCTCTGAAAAAAAATAAAAAAGGGTATTCCACCTGCTAAATAAATAGTAACTTTTAATTCTGAGAGGTAAATCCACAAACCACAAAGCAGTTTCACAGATAATTTCTTTCCAGTTTCATCTAAGTATATTTGGCTTTTCCTTATAGGACTCAATGGGCTCCCAAATGTCCCTGCAGAGATTCTCCAAAAAGAATGCCTCCAGCCTGCTGAGTCAAAGGAAGTTTTACCTCAGTGGGATGAATTCACACATAGAAAACAGATTCATATATAGCTTCTTTCTAGTTCTTATCTGGGGATATTCGGATTTGCTCCATAGGGCTCAATGTGCTCCCAAATGTCCCTTCACAGACTTTCTACAGCGTGTTTGCAAACTGCTGAATTAAAAGAAATGCTTGATTCTGTAAGATGAACCCACCTATCACAAAGTAGTTTCACAGATAGCTTCCTTCTAGTTTTTATTAAGGATATTCATTTTTTCCCTATAGACCTCAATGGGCTCCCAAATGTCCATTCACAGATTACCCAAAAAGAGTATTTCCAACCTGTTGAATCAAAAGAAGGTTTAACTGTGAAATTAATCCACACATCACAAATCTGTTTCACAGATAGCTTCTTTCTAGTTTTTATCTGGAGATATTCAGTTTTTCCCCATAGACCTATTTAAATACCCAAATGTCCCTTTGTCTATCCTTCAAAAAAAGTGTTTCCAACCTGCTGAATCAAAGGAAAGGTTTAACACTGTGAGATGAATCCACACATCACAAAGCTGTTTCACAGATAGCTTTTTGTAACTTTTATCTGAGGATATTCAGTTTTACAAAATAGGCTTCAATGGCTCCAGAATGTCCCTTTTTAAATTCTCCAAAAAAGTGTTTATAACCTGTTGAATCAAAAGAGAGGTTTCAATCTGTGAAGTGAATTCAAACATCACAAACGAGTTTCACACAAAGGGTCTTTGTAGTTTTTATCTGGGGATATTCTCTTTTTCCTCATAGGCCTCAATGTGATCCCAAATGTCTGTTTTCAGACTCTACAACAAGAGCGTATTCAACCTGCTGAATTACAAGAAAAATTTAAACTTGTGAGATAAATCCACATATCACAAACTAGTTTCACAGGTTGCTTCTTTCATGTTTTCATCTGGGGATGTTCTGTATTTCCCCATAGTCCTCAAAAGGCTCCCAAATATTTCTTTGCAGATTCTCTGAAAAGCGAGTTTCCAACCTACTGAATAAAAAGAAAAGTGTAACTCTGTAAGTTGAATTCACACATAAAAAAGCAGTTACACCAATAGCTTCTTTCTAGTTTTCATCTGGGGATATTCACGTTTTTTCCTTAAATCTCAATAGGCTCCCAAATATCCCTCACAGATTCTACAAAAAGAATCTTTCCCACCTGCTTAATCAAAAGAACAGTGTAACTCTGTGAGATGAATCCACTCATCACAAAGCAGTTTCACAGATACCTTCTTTCTAGTTTTTATCCAGGAATACTTGCTTTTCCCAATAAAACCCTATGCTCTTCCAAGCATCTCTTTGCAGAATCTCCAAATAAAGTGTTTTCAAACGACTGAATTAAAAAAAAAAAAAAAGAGCTTTAACTCTGTGAGAAGTCTCCACACATCAAAAAAAGTTTAACAGACAACTTCTTTGTAGTTTTTATCTGACGATATTCAGTTTTTCCCTGAAGGCCTCAATGGGCTCCCAAATGTCCCTTTGCAGATTCTACAAAAAGAGTGTTTAAACTCTGTGAGATGAACCAAACGTCACAAAGCTGTTTCACAGATAGCTTCTTTCAATTTTATTTTTTTTATCTGTGGATATTCGGTTTTTACCCATAGGCCTCAAATAGTCCTTTGCAGTTTCTCCAAAAAGAGTGTTTCCAACCTGCCGATTCAAAAGAAAAGTGTAAGTCTGTATGCTGAATCCACATATCACAAAGCAGTTTTGGAGGTAGCTTCTTTCATGTTTTTATCTGTGGATATTTGTTTTTTTCTTATTGGCCTCAATGGGTTCCCAAATGTTCCTTCACTGATTCTCCAAAAAGATTATTTACAACTTTTTTAATAAGAAGAAAAGTTTCACACTGTGACGTGAATCCACATATCACAAATCAGTTTCACAGATAGCTTCATTCTAGTTTCCATCTGGGGATATTATGTCTTTCTCCCATAGGCCTCAATGGGCTCCCAAATGTCTCTTTGCAGATTCTCCAAAAAAAAAGTTTTTCCAACCTGCTGAATGAAGAGAAAGTTGTCAATCTGTGAGACGAATGTACACATCACAAAACAGTTTCACATATAGATTCTTTCTACTTTTTATCTGGGGCTGTGCGGTGTTTCCACATTGGCATCAATGAGCTCCCAAATGTCTTTTTGCGGATTCTACAATTGGAGTGTTTCCAACCTGCTGAACCAAAAGAAAAATTTAACTCTGTGAAATGGCCATACATCACAAAGCGGTTTCACAGATAGCTTCCTTCTAGTTTTTATCTGGGAGTATTCAAATTCTCCCCGTAGACCTTAACGGCCTCCCAAATGTCCCTTCACAGATTCTCCAAAAAGAGTGCTTTCAACCTGTTGAATTAAAAGAAAGTTTTAACTCTGTAAGATGAATCCACACAGATGAAGAAGTTTCACAGATCGCTTTTTTGTAGTTTTTATCTGGGGATATTCTCTTTTCCCCCATATGCCTAAGAGGGCTCCCAAACGTCCCTTCATAGATTCTCCTAAAAGAGTGCCTCCAACCTAAGGAATCAGAAGAAAGGTTTAACTTTGTGATATGAATCTATACTTAAAAATCCAGTTTCACAGACAGGTTTTTCATAGTTTTAAACTTGGGATATTCAGCATTTCCTGTTAGGTCTCAATGGACTCCAAAATATCTCTTCACAGATTATCCAAAAAGAGTGTTTCCAACCTGCCGAACCAAAAAAAAAAAAAAAAAAAAAAAAACCTTGAACTCTGTCAAATGAGTCCACACATCAAAATGTAGTTTCACACGTAGCTTGCTTCCAGTTTTTATCTGAGAGTATTTGGTTTTTCACCATAGTTTTCAATGGGATCTTACATGTCTCTTTGCAGATTCTCCAAAAAGTACAACCTGCTGAATCAAATAAAGGTTTAACGCCTTGAGAAGAATACACATATCAGAAAGCAATTTCACAGATAGCTTCTTTCTAGTTTTTATCTAGGGATATTCAGTTTTTTCCCGTAAGTCTCAAAAGCCTCAAAAAGTCCCTTATCAGATTCTCCAAAAAGAGTATTTCCAAACTACTGAATCAAAAAAAAAAAAAAAAAGTTTTACTTCTGTAAGATAAATCCACACATCAAAGAGGAGTTTCACAGATAGCTTCTTTCTATTTTTTATCTGGAGATACTCTGTTTTTTCTCCCCATAGGCTTTAATGGGCTCCCAAATATTTGTACAAAGATTCTACAAAGAGTGTTTTTAACCTGTTGAATCAAAAGAAAGTTTTCACTCTGTGAGATGTATCCACACATCACAAACAAGTTTCACAGAAAGCTTCTTCATAGTTTTTATCTGGGTGTATTCTGTTTTTGCCCATAGGCCTCATTGGATTGCCAAATGTGCCTTCACAGAGTTTCCAAAAAGAGTGTTTCAAAACTGCTGAATTAAAAGAAAGGTTTAATTCTGTGAGATGAATCCATGCAGATGAAGTATTTTCACAGATAACTTTTTTCTACTTTTTATCTGGGGATGTTTGTTTTTTTCCCCATAGGCCTAAATGGGTGCCCAAATACCCCTTTGCAAATACTCCAAAAAGAGCGTTTCCAACCTGCTGAATTAATAAAAAGAATTAACTCTGTGAGATGAATTCACAGATCAAAAAGCAGTTTGACAGAT
Organism: Macaca mulatta; assembly: GCF_049350105.2. Classification (NCBI taxonomy): domain Eukaryota; kingdom Metazoa; phylum Chordata; class Mammalia; order Primates; family Cercopithecidae; genus Macaca; species Macaca mulatta. The sequence goes on from NC_133414.1 coordinate 39,458,586, forward strand.
ACCTTCTTTCTTGTTTATATCTGGGGACATTCTGATTTTCCCCATAGGCCTGAAAAAGCTCCAAAATGTCCCTTCACTGATTCTCCAAAAAAAGTGTTTCCAATCTGATGAATCAAAGAAAGGTTTAACTCTGTGAGATGAATCCACGCATTCCAAAGCAGTTTCACAGATAGCTTTTTATTAGTTTTTGTCTTGGGATATTTTGTTTTCCCCTCAGGCCTCAATGGACTCCCAAATGTTCCTTCACAAATTCTACAAAAAAGAATGTTTCCAACATACTGAATCCAAGGAATGGTTTATCTATGTGAGGTCAATCCACACAACACTAAACAGTTCAACAAACAGCTTCTTTCTAGTTTCTATTTGGGGATATTCTATTTTTCCCCATAGGTCTGAAAGGGCTTCCAAATGTCTTTTCACAGATTCTCTAGAAAAAGTGTTTCAAGCCTGCTTAATCAAAAGAAAGGTTTAACCCTGTGAGATGAATCCATGCATCATGAAGCAGTTTCACAGGTAATCTTTTTCTAGTTTTTATCACGGGATATTTGGTTTTCTTCCACATAGGCCTAAATGGGCACCAAAATGTCCCTTCACATATTTTACAAAAAGAGTGTTTCTAACCTGCCACATGAAACAAAAAATTTAACATTGTCAGATGAATTCATGCATCATAAAACAATTTCACAGTTGGCATTTTTTAGTTTTTATCTGAGTATATTTGGTTTTTATTTTTAGTCCTCAATAGGCTCCCACATATCCCTTGATGGATTCTACAAAAAGAGTGTTTCCAACCTGCTGGATCAAAACAAAGGTTTAACTCTGTGAGATGAATCAACACATCACAAAGCAGTTTCACAGATAGACTCTTTCTAGTTTTTATCTGGGGATATTAAGTTTTTACTTATAGGCCACAATGGGCTCCAAAGTGTTTCTTCACAGATCCTTCAAAAAAATTTTTTCCAATCCACTGAATTAAAGCAAAAATTTAACTCCATTAGATAATACACTTCACAAAGAAGTTTCACAGATAGCGTCTTTCTTGTTTTTATCTGGATGTATTCCAATTTTTCGCATAGATTTCAATGGTTCCCAAATTGTTTTAATCTGGAGATAATCAATTTAGCCCCATAGACCTCAACGGCTCCCAAATGTCCCTTCACAGATCTAAAAAAGGAGTGTTTCCAACCTGCTGAATCAAAAGAAACGTTTAGTTCTGTGAGTTGAATCAATACATCAGAAAGCAGTTCACAGATATCTTCTTTCCAGTTAACAGTTTTTTTTTTAATAGGCATGAATGGATTCAGAAATGTTTCTTCATAGATTCTCCCAAGAAAATGTTTCCAACCTGCTGAATCAAAACAAAGGTTTAACTCTGTGAGCTGAATTCACACATCACAATGCGGTTTCACGACAGCTTCTTTCTCATTTTTATCTGGGTATATTCGTCCCCCACCCATAGACCTCAATGGCCTCCCAAATGTCCCTTTGCAGATTTGTTAAAATGGGTGTTTCCAACGTGCTGAATCAAAAGAAAGGTTAAACTCTGTGAGATAGATCCACACATCCAAAAGTAGTTTCATAGATTCTTTCTAGTTTATGTCTGGGAATATTCTATTATACTGCAGCGGCCTCAGTGAACTTTCAATTGTCAATTCACAGATTCTCCAAAAAGAGTGTTTTAAACCTACTGAATCAATACAAAATTTTACCTCTGAAAGATGTATAAACACATCCCAAAGCAGTTTCACAGATATGTTCTTTCTAGTTTTTCTTAAAGGATAATTGTTTTTTCCCCATATATCTCAATGGGCTTTTAAACGTCCTTTTGAACTTTTTCCAGAAAGAGTGTTTTCAACCTGCTGTATCAAAAGAAAGGTTTAACTCAGTGAGATGAATCCACACATCACAAAGCCGTTTCACAGACAGCTTGTTGCTAATTTTTATCTGGGGATATTTCATTTTTTCACTTGAGTTTCAATGGGCTCCCAAACGTGCCTTCACATATTCACCAAAAACAGCGTTTCCAATCCCCTGAGTAAAAGGAAGGTTTTGACACTGTGAGATGAATCCACATATCACAAAGCAGTTTAACAGATAGCTTCTGTCCAGGTTTTATCTAGGAATATTCAGATTTCTTTCATAGGCCTCAATGGGCTCCAAAATGTCCTGTCACAATGACTCCAATTAAAGTGTTTCCAACCTACTGAAGCAAAAGAAAATTTTAACTGTGTGAGATGAATCGACACATCACAAAGCAGTTTCACAGATAGCTTCTTTCTACTTTTCATCTGGGGGTGTTCTGTTTTACCCATAGGCCTCAATGTACTCCCAAATGTCCCTTTACAGATTCTCTAAAAAGTGTTTCCAACCTGCTTCATCAAATTGAAGGTTTAAAATTTTGAGATGAATCCACACATCATAGAGAGGTTTCACACATAACTTCTTTCCAGTTTTTATCTAAGGATATTTGGTATTTCTCCATAGGCCTCAATGGGCTCCCAAATGTCCCTTTGTAGATTCTGTAAAAAGACTGTTTCTAAACTGTTGAATCAAAAGAGAGTTTTAAGTACGTAAGATGAACCCAAACATCACAACGAAGTTTTAAAGATATCTTCTTTTTAGATTTTATCTGGGGATATTCACTTTTTCCTAATTGGCCTCTAGAGGCTACCAAATGTCCCTTGGCAGATTTTCCAAAAAGAGTGTTTCAAACCTGCTAGATTAAAAAAAAAAAAAAAAAAAAAAAGGTTTAACTCTGTGAGATTAATCAACACAACACAAAGCAGTTCCTCAGATAACGTCTTTCTAGTTTTTGTCTGGGGATATTCGGGTTTTTCTTTTTTCTACATCTCAATGGGCTTCCAAATGTCCCTTCCCAGATTCTCCAGTTAATGAGTTTCAAACCTGCTAAATCAAAAGAAAGGTTTAACTCTGTGAGATGAATCTACATATCACAAAGCAGTTTCATAGATAGCTTCTTTCTAGTTTTTATCTGGTGATATTCTATTTTTCACCATAGGCCTCAATGGGATCTCAAATGTTTCTTCACCAATTCTCCAAAAAAAAAATGGGAGGGTTAACTCTGTGAGATGAATCCACACATCACAAAGCAGTTTCAGAGAAAGCTTTTTCTCTACTTTATCTGGGGATATTCAGATTTGCCAACTAGGCCTCATTAGCCTCCAAAATATTCCTTTGTAGATTCACCAGAATGTTTCCAACCTGCTTAATCAAAAGAAAAATTACTCTGTGACATGAATCCAGACATCACAAAGCAGTTTCACACATAATTTCTTTCTAATTTTTATCTGGATATATTTGATTTCTCCTTATAGCCCTCAATGGGCTCTGAAATGTCCCTTTGCAGATTCTCCAAAAAGAATGTTTCCAACCTGCTGAGTCAAGACAAAAGATTAACTCTGTGAGATGAATCCACACACCAAAAAGCAGTTTCACAAATAGCTTATTTCTAGTTTCTATCTGGGGAATATTCTGTTTTTCCCCATAAGCCTCAATGAGCTCCCAGATGTCACTTCATAGATAGTCCAAAAGAGTGTTTGTAACATGCTGAATCTAAATAAAAGTATGACTCTGTGAGATGAATCTGCATATAACAAAGCAGTTTCACAGATACCATCTTTCTAGTTCTTATCTGAGGATATTTTTATTTTTCCTTTAGGCTTCAATGGGCTCCAAATTATCATCTCGCAGATTCTTGAAAAAAAGTGTTCCCAAACTGCTGAATCAAAAGAAAGGTTTAACTCTGTGAGGTGAATCCACACATCACAAAGCAGTTTCAAGACAGTTTCTCTCTAGTTTTTATCCTGGGTATAAAGTTTTTCTCCATAGATCTCAATGGGCTCCAAAATGTCCCTTCACAGATTCTCCTTAAAGAATGTTTCCAACCTGCTGAATCAAAAATAAGGTTTAACTCTATGAGGTGAATCCACACATCACAAAGCAGTTTCACAGATAGCTTTCTTCTAGTTTTTATCTGGGGATATTCTATTTATACCCATAGGACAAATGGGCTTTCAAATGTCTTATCCTAGATGGTACAAAAAGAATACTTCCATCTTGCTGAATGAAGAGGAAAGTTTAGTTCTGCAAGATGAATCCACACATCCCAAAGCAATTTCAAATTAGCTACTTTCTAGTTTATATCTGAGCATATTCTGTCCTTCCCCATGGGCCTCAAGGGCCATCCAAATACTTATTTGCAGATTATACCAAAAAAAAAGTGTTTCCAATCTTCTGAATTAAGCGACAACTTTAATTCTTTGAGATGAATCCACACATCAAAAAGCAGTTTCACAGATAGTTTCTTTCCAGTTTATATCTGAGGATAATCAGTTTTTTCCCATATGTCTCAATGATCTCCCAAATGTCCCTTTTCAGATTCTCCAAAAAGAGTGCTTCCAGGCTGCTGAATCAAAAGAAATGTTTAACTCTGTAAGTCGAATCCACACATTGCAAAGACGTTTAACAGGTAGATTCTTTCTAATTTTTATCTGGGATATTCAATTTTTCCCCATAGGTCTCAATGGGCTCCCAATTGTCCCTTCACAGATTCTCCAAAAAGAGTGTTTCCAACTTGCTGCACCAAAAGAAAGTCTTAACTCTGTGAGATGAATCTACACAACACAAACCAGTTTCACAGATAACTTTTTTCTCATTTTAGTCTGGAAATATTCAATTTTGCTACTTGACCTCAATGGGCTCCAGAATGTCCCTTCGAAAATTCTACAAAAACAGTGTTTCCAACCTGTTGAATCAAAAGGAGTTAACTTTGTGAGATAAATCAACACATCACGAAGCTGTTTCACGACAGCTTCTTTCTAGTTTTTATCTAGGGATATTCTGTTTTACCCATGGGCTTCAATGGGTTCCTAAATGTTCCTTTGCAGATTCTGCAAAAATAGTCTTTGCAATCTTTTGAATCAAGAGAAAGGTTTGATTCTTTGAGATGAATCCAGACATAGAAAAGCAGTTTCACAGATATCTTCTTTCTAGTTTTTGTCTTGAGATATTCTGTTGTACCCCATAAGCCTAAAAGGACTCCAAAGTTTGCCTTCACAGATTCACCATAATGTTTCCAACCTGGTGAATCAAGAGAAAGGTTTAATTCTGTGAGATGAATCCACATACTGCAAAGGAGTTTCACAGTGAGCTTCTTTCTAGTTTTTATCTTAGAACATTCGGTATTTCCCCATAATCCTCAACCAGCTCCCAAATGTCTTTTTGCAGATTGTGCAGTTAGAGTATTTCCAACCTGCTGAAACAAAAGAAAGTTTTAACTCTGTAAGCTGAGTCCACACATCACAAGGAAGTTTCACAGGTAGTTTCTATCTGGGGATATTTGGTATTTCCCCATTGGCCTCAAAGCCTTCCAAATTTCCCTTTGCAGATTCTCCAAAAAGAGTCTTCCTAATCTGCTGCATCAAAAGAAAGTTTTAACTCTGTGAGATGAATCCACAGATCATAAATCAATTTCACAAATACCTTCTTTCTAGTTTTAATTTTGGGATTTTTCTGTTGTCCCCATAGGCCTCAATGGGTTCCAAAATGTCCAATTGCAGATTCTCCATAACAGAGTGTCTCCAACCTGCTGAGTCAAAAGAACGATTTAACACTGTGAAATGAATCCACACATCGCAAATGAGTTTCACAGATAGTTTCCAGGTTTTATCTAGGGATATTCAGTTTTTCCCCTCAAGTCTCAATGGGTTCCCAAATGTCCCTTTGCAGATGGTCCAAAAAGAGTGTTTCCAACCTGATGAATCAAGAGAAAGGTTTAACACTGTAAGATGAATCAACACATGACAAATCAGTTTCACAGATAGCTTATTTCTAGTTTCTATCTTGGGATATTTGGTATTTCCCCATAGGCCTAAATGCGTTCAAAAATCTCCCTTCCCACATTGTATAAAAGAAGTGTTTCAAATCTGCTGAATCAAAAGAATGGTTTAACTCAGTGAAATCAATCCATATATCACAAAACAGTATCACATACAGCTTCTTTCTTGTTTTTATCTGGGAATATATGGTTTTTTCCCTAGGCCCTAATGGTCTCCCAAATATCCCTTCATAGATCATCCAAAAATAATGTTTCCAACCTGTTTAATCAAAAGAAAGTTTTAACACTGTGAGGTGAATCCACACATCACAATGCAGTTTCACAAAAAGTTTATTTCTGGTTTTTACCTGGGGATATTCATTTTTTCCCCATACGCCTCAGTGGGTTCTCAAATTTCCCTTCACAGATTCTTCAGAAAGAGCATTTCCAACACACTGAATGATAAGAAAGTTTTAACTACGTGAGTTAAATCTGTACATCAAAAAGCAGTTTTACAGATATCTTCTTTCTAGTTTTCAACTAGAGATGTTCTGTTTTTCAAGAACATCCTCAAAGGACTCCCAAATGTCCATTCAAATATTCTACAAAAAGAGCGTTTCCAACCTGCTGAATCAAAAGAAAGGTTTAAATCTGTGAGATGAATTCACAGCTTACTAAGCAGTTTCACAGATAGCTTCTTTCTCGTTTTAATCTGAGGATATTTGGTTTTTTCCCATGGCCTCAATGGGCACCAAAATGTCCCTTCTCAGATTCTCCAAAAAGAGTGTTTCCAGTCTGCTGGATCAAAAGAAAAGTTTAACTCTGTGAGATAGATGCACACATCACAAAGTAGTTTTACAGATAGCTTCTTTCTAGTTTTATCTTGGGATATTCTGCTTTTCCCCAAAGACCAAAATGGGCTCCCAAATGTCCCTTTGCAGATTCTCCAAAAAGATTGTTCCCAACCTGTTGAAAGAAAATAAAATAAGGGTTTAACTTTGTGAGATGAATCCACACATCACAAAGTGGTTTCACAGATAGCTTCTTTCCAGTTTTTATCTTAAAATGTTTTATTCTTCCCCATATGTTTAAATGGGCCCCAAAGTGTCGCTTCGCACATTCTCCAAAAAGAGTGCATTCAACCTGCTCTTTCAAAAGAAAGGTTTAACTCTTAGAGATGAATCCACACATCACAAATTAGTTAAACAGCTATGTTTTTTCTAGTTTCTATTTTGGGATATTCCGTTTATCCCAAAGGGAAATTTGAAGGCCTCAGTTGACTATAAAATTTCTCTTTGCAGATTCTAGAAAAAGAGTATTACCAACCTGCTAAATGAAAAGAAAGGCTTATCTTTGAGAAATGAATTCACATTTCACAAAGCCGTTTCACAGATAGATTCTTTCTAATTTTTATCTACAGATATTCAGTTATATCACATATGCCTCAAAGGACTCCCAAATTTCCCTTTGAAGATTCTGCAAGAGTGTTTCTAAACTACCGAATAGAAAGAAAGGTATAACTCTGTGAGATGAATATACACATCACAGCACAGTTTAGCAGAAAGATTCTTTCTAGTTTTTATATGGGCATACTCTGTTTTTCCCCATATTCCTCAATGGGCTCCAAAATGTCCCTTGGCATATTCTACAAAAAGAGTGTTTCCAACCTGCTGAATAAAATAAAAAATTATCTCTGTGAGATGAATCCACACATCACAAAGCAGTTTCACAGACTGCTTCTTTCTAGTTTTTATCTGGGCATATTTGTTTTTTTCTCATAAGCCTCAGTGGGCACCACAATGTCCCTTCACAGATTCTCCAAAAAGAGTGCTTCCAACCTGCTGGATCAAAAGAAATATTTTACTCTGTGAGAAAAAATCCACACATCACAAAGCAGTTTCACACCAAGCTTCTTTCAAGTCTGTACCTGGCAATATTCAGTTCTTCACCATATGCCTCAATAGGCTCTTAAATGTTTCTTCACAGATTCAGATTTCTTTCATAGGCCTCAAAGGGCTCCAAAATGTCCCATCACAAGGACTCCAATTAAAATGTTTCCAACCTGTTCAATCAAAAGAAAGGTTTAAATCTGTGAGATGAATTCACACCTTACTAAGCAGTTTCACAGATAGCTTCTTTCTAGTTTTAATCTGAGGATATTTGATTTTTCCCCACAGGCCTCAATGGACACCCAAATGTCCTTTCCCAGATTCTCCAAAAAGAGTGCTTAAAACCCCATGAATGAAAAGAAATATTTAGATCTGTGAGACGAATCCAGTCATAGCAAAGCAGTTTCATAAACTTGTTTCTACTATTCATCCGGGGGTATTTGGTGTTTCTCAATAGGCATCAAATGCATCCCAAATGTCATGTTCACATGTTCTCCAAAACGAGTGTTTCCAATCTCCTGAATAAAAAGAGTTTAAACTCTGTAAGATGAATCCACATATCACAAAGCAGTTTCACAGGTAGCTTCTCTTCAGTTTTCTTCTGGGGATATTCAGTTTTCTTTCATAGGCCTCAATGAGCTCCAAAATATCCCTTCACAAATTCTCCAAAGAAAGTGTTTCCTACCTGCTGAAGCAAAATAAACTTTTAAAGTAGTGAGATGAGTCGTCACATCACAAAGCAGTTTCACAGATAGGTTATTTCTGCGTATCATCTAGCGATATTCTGTTTTACCCACAGGCCTCAATGTGCTCCCAAATGTCCCTTTGAAGATCCTCTAAAAAGAGCATTTCCAACCACCTGATTCAAAAGAAAGGTTTAAATCTTTGGTTTGAATCCACACATCACAAAGCAGTTTAACACATAGCTTCTTTCTAGTTTGTAATTGGTGTATATGAGGCTTTTCCCTAGACCTCAATGAGTTCCCAAATATCCCTTCTCATATTGTCCAAAAACAGTGTTTCCGATCTGCTGAATCAAAAGAAAGGTTTAACTCTGTGAGATGAATCCACACATCACAAAGCAGTTTCATGGATAGATTCTTTCTAGTTTTTATTTGGAGATATTCAATTTTCCCCCTTAGACCTCAATGGACTCCCAAATGTCCCTTTGCAGATTCTCTGAAAAGAGAGTTTCCAGCCTGCTTCATCAATAGAAAGGTTTAACTCTGTTAAATGAATCCACACATTATAAAGAAGTTTCATGGAGAGATTCTTTCCAGTGTTTATCTTAGGATACTTAGTTTTTCTCCATTGGCCCCTAAATATCCCTTTACCAATTCTGTAAAAAGACTGTTTCTAACCTGCTTAATCAAAGAAAGATTTAATTCTGTGAGATGAATCTACACATCACAAAGAAGTTATACAGATAGCTTCTTTCTAGTTTTTATCTGGGGATATTCAGTTTTTCCTCATAGGTCTCAAAAGTCTCCCAAATGTCCCTTGGCAGATTCTCCAAAAAGAGTTTTCCCAATCTGGTGGATCAAAAGAAAGATTTAACTCTGTGAGATTAATCCACACAGCACAAAATAGTTTCACAGATAATATCTTTCTAGTTTTTATCTGGGGATATTTGGGGTTTTCTTCTACATCTCAATGGCCTTCCAAATATCGCTTTCCAGATTCCCCAGTTATTGAGTTTCAAACCTGCTGACTCAAAAGAAAGATTTACCTCTGTGTGATCAATCCACACATCACACGGCAGTTTCACATAGAGTTTCTTTCTAGTTTTTATCTGGGGATATTCAGTTTTTCCCCACAGGTGTCAATGGATTCCCAAATGTCCCTTCACAGAATCTATAAAAAAAAAAGTGTTTCCAACCTACAAAATCAAAAGAAAATTTAATTCTGTGAGATTAATCCACACATCACAAAGCACTTAAACAGATAGATTCTTTCAAGTTTTTATCTGGAAATATTTGTTTTTTTTTCTAAGAGGCCTCAAACGGCTTCCAAATGTCCCTTCACAGATTCTCCAAAAAGAGTGTTTCCAATCTGCTGAATAAAAAGAAATGTTTAACTTTGTGAGACGAATCCACACATCATAAATGACATCAACAAAAGGAATCTTTCTTGCTTTTTAATGGGGATTTTCCATTTTTCCCCATTGTCCTCATTGGGCTCCAAAATGTCCATTTGCATACTTTCAAAAAGAGAATTTCCAGCCAGCTGATTCAAAAGCAAGGTCTATTCTTTTTTTTTTTTTTTTTTTTTTTTTTAGGTGGAGTCTCGCTATGTCACCCAGGCTGGAGTGCAGTGGCACGATCTCAGCTCACTGCAAACTCTGTCTCCTGGAATCATGCCATTCTCCTGCCTCAGCGTCCCAAGTAGCTAGACTACAAACACCTGCCACCACACCTGGTTAATTTTTTTATTTTTAGTAGAGATGGGGTTTCACTGTGTTAGCCAGGATGGTCTCAATCTCCTGACCTCGTGATCCATCCCCCTTAGCCTCCCAAAGTGCTGGGATTACAGGCATGAGCCACCACACCCAGCCTCCATCTAGTTTTTATCTGGGGATATAAGGTTTTTCTCCAGAGGCCTCAATGGGCTTCCAAATATTCCTTTGCAGATACGCTAAAGAGAGTGCTACTGAATTAAAAGAAAGGTTTAACTCTGTGAGGTGAATCAACACATCACTAAGCAGTTTCACAGATAGCTTCTTTCTAGCTTTTCTCTGGAGATATTCAGTTTTTCCAATAGGCCCCAAAGGGTTCCCAAACGTCCCTTCAAGATCCTACAAAAATACTGTTTTCAACCTGTTGATTCATAAGAAAGGTTTACCTCTGTGAAATGAATCCACACGTAAGAAAGCAGTGTCACATATAGCTTCTTCCTAGTTTTTTTATGGGGATATACGGTTTTTCCTCATAATCCTCAGTGGGCTCCCAAATGTACCTTCACACTTTCTAATAAAAGAGTAATTCAACCTACTGAATCAAAAGAAAATTTTAACTCTGTGAGATGAATCCAAACACCACAAAGAAGTTTCACAGACAGCTTCTTTGCACTTCTTATCTGGGGATATTTGTTTTTCCCTAACAGGCTGCAATGGGCTCCCAAATGTACCTTTGCAGATTCTCCAAAAAGACTGATTCCAACCTTCTGAATCAAAAACAAGGGTTAACCCTGACAGATGAACCAACACCTCATAAAGCAGTTTCTCAGATAGGTTCTTTCCAGATTTTATCTGGGAATATTTGGCTTTTCCCTGTAAGCCTCAATAGCTCCCAAATATCCACTTTCGGATTCTCCTAAAAGAGTGTTTTCAACTTGCTGAATCAAAAGGAAGGCTTAACCCTGTGAGATGAATCCGCACTTCACAAAACACTCTCACAGATAGCTGTCTTCTGCTTTTTTTTTTTTTTTTTTTTTTTTGAAAATATTTGGTTTTTCCCCATACGCCTCAATGGACTCCAAAATTTCCCTGAGCGCATTCTAAAAAAAGAATGTTTCCAACCTGCTGTATCAAAGTAAAGTTTTAACTCTGCAAAATGAATCCACACATCAGAAAGCAGTTTCAGAGATAGCTTCTTTCAAGCTTTTATCTGGGGATATTTGTATTTTCCCCCACAGGCCTCAATGGGCTCCCACAGATGCATTCACAGATTCTCCAAAAATAGTGTTTCCGACCTACTGAATTAAAAATAACTTTTAACTCTGTGAGATGAATCCACACATCACAAAGGAGTTCAAATATAGCTTTTTTTCTACTTTTCATCTGAGGGTGGTTTGTGTCTCCACAGAAGTCTTAGTGGGGTCCCAAATGCCCCTTCACATGTTCTACAAAAAGAGTGTTTCCAACCTGCTGAAGCATAAGAAAGATTTAATGCTGTGAACTGAATCCATACATCACAAAGCACTTTCACAGATAGCCTCTTTCTAGTTTTTATCTGGGGATATTCGTTTTTTCCCCATGGGCTTCAATGGGCACCTAAATGTCCATTCACAGATTCTACAAAAAGCATTTACCACCTCCAGAATCAAAAGAAAGTTTTAACACTATGAGATGAATCCACAAATCACAAAACGTTGCAGATAGATTCTTTCTAGCTTTTACCTCGGGATATTCAGTTTTTCCCGATATACCTAAATAATCTCCCAAATGCCCCTTTGCATTTTCTCCAAAAAGAGTGTTTCCAACTTGCTGAATCAAAAGAAATGTTTAACTCTGTGAGATGAATCCACCACATCACAAAGCAGTTTCATAGATAGCTTTTCTCTAGTTTTTATCTGAGAATATTCAGTTTTTCTCCATAGGACACAGTGGGCTCCCAAATGTCCCTTCATGGATTCTACAGAAGAAGTGTTTCCAACCTGGTGGATCAAGACATAGGTTCAACTCTGTGAGATGAATCCATATATTAAAAAGTAATTACACAGTTAGCCTCTCTGTAGTTTTTATCTGGGAATATTCAGTTTTTCCCCATAGGCCTAAAGGGACTACAAAATGTCTTATTCTACGATAAGAGTGTTTCCAACCCGCTGTTTCAAGGGAAATGTTTACATATAAGAGATGAATCTACACATCACAATGTAGTTTCACAGTTTTTATTCTGAGGATATTCTGTTTTGTCCCAGAGGCCTCAATGGGCTCTTAAATATTCCAATCACAGATTCTCCAAAAACTGTTTTCCAACCTGCTGAATCAAAATAAAGTTTTAACTAGGTGGGTTGAATCAACCTAATAAAAATCACTTTTACAAATAGCTTCTTTCTGGTTTTATCTGGCATATTCTTTTTTTTCCCATAGGCCTCAATGGGCTTCAAAATATCTCTTTGGAAATTCTACAAAAACAGTTGTTTTAACCTGCTGAAAAAAAGCAAGGTTTAACTCCATTAGATGAATCCAAACATTACAAAGCACTTTCTCTGATAGCTTTTTTCTAGTTTTTATCTGGGGATATGCGGTTTTTCCCCATAGACCTCACTGGACTCCCAAATGTTCCTTTGCAGATTCTAAAATAGAGAGTTTCCAACCTGCTTCATCAAAAGAAAGTTTTAACACTGTGAGATGAATCTACACATTATAAAACAGTTTCATCAATAGCTTTTCCTAGTTTTTATCTGGGGATATTCAATATTTCCCCATAGGCCACAATGGACTCCAAAATGTCCCTTCATACATTATCCAAATGGAGTGTTTCCAACCTCCTGAACCAAAAGAAACCTTTACCTCTGTGAGGTGAATTCACACATCTCAAAGCAGTTTCATGAATAGCTTCTTTCTAGTTTTTATCTGGAAGTATTCTGTTCCCCGCCCCCCCCCCCCCATTGGCTTCAATAGGCTCCCAAACGTCTATTAGCAGACTCTCCAAAAGGAGTGTTTCCAACCAGCTGAATCAAAAGGTTGTTTTAACTTTGTGAGATGAATCCAGACATCACAAAGCAGATTCACAGATAGTTTCTTTCCAGTTTTTACCTAAGGATATTGGGTTTTGCCCTTGGCCTCAATGGGCTCACAAAAGTTATTTTGCAGATTTTCCAATTAGAGTGTTTCCAATCTGCTGAATCACAAGAAAAGTTTAACTCCATGAGATGAATCCTCATAACAGAACACAATTTGACAGATAGCTTCTTTCTGGTTTTTATCTGGGGATATTCAAATTTTACCCCTAGCTCTCAATGGACTCCCAGATGTCCCTTTGCTAATTCTACAAAAACAATGTTAAAAACCTTGTGGATAAATAGAAAGGCTTAACTCTGTGAGATTAACCCATTCATCACAGAGTAGTTTCAAAGTTAGCTACTTTCAAGTTTTTGTATAGTTATATTCATTTTTTCCTGGTAGACCTCAATAGGCTCCCAAATATCACTTTACAGACACTCTAAAAAAGAGTGTTTCCAACCTGCTGAATCAAAAGAAGGGTTTAACTCTCACATGAATCCACATATTGCAAAGCAGTTTCACAGATAGCTTCTTTCAAGTTTTTATCTGGGCACATTTGTTTTTTCTTCCCATAGACTTCAATGGCCTCCAAAAAGTCTCTTCACAGATTCTACAGAAAGAGTGTTTCCAACTTGCTGTATCAAAAGAAAGTTACCTCTACAAGATAAATCCAAACCTTACAAATCTGTTTCACAGATAGCTGCATTCTAGTTTTTATCTTGTGATATATGGTTTTTCCCCAAAGGCCTCAGTGGACTCCCAAATATGACTTCACAATTTCTCCTTAAAGAGATTTTCCAACCTGCTGAATTAAAAGACTTAACTCTGTGAAATGAATCCCCACATCACAAATTAGTTTCACAGATAGATTTTCCCAGTATTTTATTTTTTTAAATTTATTATTATTATACTTTAAGTTCTAGGGTACATGTGCATAATGTGCAGGTTTGTTACATATGTATACTTGTGCCATGTTGGTGTGCTGAACCCATCAACTCATCAGCACCCATCAACTCGTCATTTACATCAGGTATAACTCCCAATGCAATCCCTCCCCATAATAAGCCCCGGTGTGTGATGTTCCCCTTCCCGAGTCCAAGTGATCTCATTGTTCAGTTCCCAACTATGAGTGAGAAAATGTGGTGTTTGGGTTTCTGTTCTTGTGACAGTTTGCTAAGAATGATGGTTTCCAGCTGCAGCCATGTCCCTACAAAGGGCACGAACTCATCCTTTTTTATGGCTGCATAGTATTTCATGGTGTATATGTGCCACATTTTCTTAATCCAGTCTGTCACTGATGGACATTTGGGTTGATTCCAAGTCTTTGCTATTGTGAATACTGCCGCAATAAACATACGTGTGCATGTGTCTTTATAGCAGCATGATTTGTAATCCTTTGGGTATATACCCAGTAATGGGATGGCTGGGTCATATGATACTTCTAGTTCTAGATCCTTGAGGAATCGTCATACTGTTTTCCGTAATGGCTGAACGAGTTTACAATCCCACCAACAGTGTAAAAGTGTTCCTAGTTCTCCACATCCTCTCCAGCACCTATTGTTTCCTGACTTTTTAATGATTGCCATTCTAACTGGTGTGAGATGGTATCTCATTGTGGTTTTGATTCGCATTTTTCTGATGGCCAGTGATGATGAGCATTTTTTCATGTGTCCGTTGTCTGTATGCATGTCTTCTTTTCAGAAATGTCTGTTCATATCCTTTGCCCACTTTTTGATGGGGTTGTTTGTTTTTTTCTTGTAAATTTGTTTGAGTTCTTTGTAGGTTCTGGATATTAGCCCTTTGTCAGGTGAGTAGATTGCAAAAATTTTCTCCCATTCTGTAGGTTGCCTGTTCACTCTGATGGTAGTTTCTTTTGCTGTGCAGAAGCTCTTTAGTTTAATTAGATCCCATTTGTCAATTTTGACTTTTGTTGCCATTGCTTTTGGTGTTTTATATGAAGTCCTTGCCCATGCCTATGTCCTGAATGGTATTACCTAGGGTTTTTCAAGGGTTTTTATGGTATTAGGTCTAACATTTAAGTCTCTAATCCATCTTGAATTAATTTTCATGTAAGGAGTAAGGGAAGGATCCAGTTTCAGCTTTCTACTTATGGCTAGCCAATTTTCCCAGCACCATTTATTGAATAGGGAATCCTTTCCCCATTTCTTGTTTTTCTCAGGTTTATCAAAGATCAGATGGCTGTAGATGTGTGGTATTATTTCTGAGGACTCTGTTCTGTTCCATTGGTCTATATCTCTGTTTTGGTACCAGTACCATGCTGTTTTGGTTACTGCAGTCTTGTAGTATAGTTTGAAGTCACCTAGCGTGATGCCTCCAGCTTTGTTCATTTGACTTAGGATTGTCTTGGCAATGCGAGCTCTTTTTTGGTTCCATATGAACTTTAAACAGTTTTTCCAATTCTGTGAAGAAACTCATTGGTAGCTGGATGGGGATGGCATTGAATCTACAAATTACCTTGGGCAGTATGGCCATTTTCACGATATTGATTCTTCCTATCCATAAGCATGGTATGTCCTTCCATTTGTTTGTGTCCTCTTTTATTTCACTGAGCAGTGGTTTGCAGTTCTCCTAAAGAGGTCCTTTACATCCCTTGTAAGTTGGATTCCTAGGTATTTTATTCTCTTTGAAGCAATCGTGAATGGAAGTTCATTCATGATTTGGCTCTCTGTTTGTCTGTTACTGGTGTATAAGAATGCTTGTGATTTTTGCATATTAATTTTGTATCCTGAGACTTTGCTGAAGTTTCTTATCAGCTTAAGGAGATTTTGGGCTGAGTCAATGGGGTTTTCTAAATATACAATCATGTCATCTGCAAACAGGGACAATTTGACTTCTTCTTTTCCTAACTGAATACCCTTGATTTCTTTCTCTTGCCTGATTGCCCTAGCCAGAACTTCCAACACTGTGTTGAATAGGAGTGGTGAGAGAGGGCATCCCTGTCTTCTGCCAGTTTTCAAAGGGAATTTTTCCAGTTTTTGCTCATTCAGTATGTTATTGGCTGTGGGTCTGTCATAAATAGCTCTTATTATTTTGAGATATATTCCATCAATATCGAATTTATTGAGAGTTTTTAGCATGAAGGGCTGTTGAATTTTGTCAAAGGTCTTTTCTGCATCTATTGAGATAATCATGTGGTTTTTCTCTTTGGTTCTGTTTATATGCTGGATGACGTTTATTGATTTGCATATGTTGAACCAGCCTTGCATCCCAGGGATGAGGCCCACTTGAGCATGGTGGATAAGCTTTTTGATGTGCTGTTGGATTCAGTTTGCCAGTATTTTATTGAGGATTCTTCCATCGATGTTCATCAGGAATAATGGTCTAAAATTTTCCTTTTTTGTTGTGTCTCTGCCAGGCTTTGGTATCAGGATGATGTTGGCCTCATAAAATGAGTTAGAGAGGATTCTCTCTTTTTCTATTGATTGGAATAGCTTCAGAAGGAATGGTACCAGCTCCTCCTTGTACCTCTGGTAGAATTCAGCTGTGAATCCATCTGGTCCTGGACTTTTTTTGGTTGGTAGGCTCTTAATTATTGCCTCAGTTTCAGAGCCTGCTATTGGTCTATTCACAGATCCAGCTTCTTCCTGGTTTAGTCTTGGAAGAGTGTAAGTGTCCAGGAAATTATCCATTTCTTCTAGATTTTGTAGTTTATTTGCAAAGAGGTGTTTATAGTATTCTCTGATGGTAGTTTGTATTTCTGTGAGGTCCGTGCTGATATTCCCTTCATCATTTTTTATTGCATCTATTTGATTCATCTTTCTTTTCTTCTTTATTAATCTGCTAGTGGTGGATCATTTTGTTGATCTTTTCAAAAAACCAACTCCTGGATTCATTGATTTTTTGGAGGGTTTTTTGTGTCTCTATCTCCTTCAGTTCTGCTCTGATCTTAGTTATTTCTTGCCTTCTGCTAGCTTTTGTATGTGTTTGCTCTTACTTCTCTAGTTCTTTTAATTATGATGTTAGAGTGTCAATTTTAGATCTTTCCAGCTTTCTCTTGTGGGCATTTAGTGCTATAAATTTCCCTCTACACACTGCTTTAAATGTGTCCCAGAGATTCTGGTACGTTGTATCTTTGTTCTCATTGGTTTCAAGGAACATCTTTATTTCTGCCTTCATTTCGTTACGTACCCAGTAGTCATTCAGGAGCACGTTATTCAGTTTCCATGTAGTTGACCGGTTCTGATTGAGTTTCTTAGTCCTGAGTTCTAGTTTGATTGCACTGTGGTCTGGGAGACAGTTTGTTATAATTTCTGTTCTTTTACATTTGCTGAGGAGTGCTTTACTTCCAATTATGTAGTCAATTTTGGAATAAGTGTGATGTGGTGCTGAGAAGAATGTATACTCTGTTGATTTGGGGTGGAGAGTTCTATAGATGTCTATTAGGTCTGCTTGCTGCAGAGATGAGTTCAATTCCTGGATATCCTTGTTAACTTTCTGTCTCGTTGATCTGTCAAATGTTGACAGTGAGGTGTTGAAGTCTCCCATTGTTGTTGTATGGTAGTCTAAGTCTCTTTGTAAGTCTCTAAGGACTTGCTTTATGAATCTGGGTGCTCCTGTATTGGGTGCATATGTAATTAGGAGTGTTAGCTCTTCCTGTTGAATTGATCCCTTTACCACTATGTAATGGCCTCCTTTGTCTCTTTTGATCTTTGATGGTTTAAAGTCTGTTTTATCAGAGATTAGGATTGCAAACCCTGCTTTCTTTTTGTTCTCCATTTGCTTGGTAGATCTTCCTCCATCCCTTTATTTTGAGCCTATGTATGTCTCTGCATGTGAGATGGGTCTCCTGAATACAGCAAACTGATTGGTCTTGACTCTTTATCCAGTTTGCCAGGCTGTATCTTTTAATTGGAGCATTTAGTCCATTTACATTTAAGGTTAATATTGTTATGTGTGAACTTGATCCTGCCATTATGATATTAACTGGTGATTTTGCTCGTTAGTTGATGTAGTTTCTTCCTAGCCTCAATAGTCTTTACATTTTGGCATGTTTTTGCAATGGCTGGTACCGGTTGTTCCTTTCCATGTTTAGTGCTTCCTTCAGGGTGTCTTGTAAGGCAGGCCTGGTGGTGACAAAATCTCTAAGCATTTGCTTATTTGTAAAGGATTTTATTTCTCCTTCACTTTTGAAACTTAGTTTGGCTGGATGTGAAATTCTGGGTTGAAAATTCTTTTCTTTAAGAATGTTGAATATTGGCCCCCACTCTCTTCTGGCTTGTAGAGTTTCTGCCTTGATATCTGTAGTTAGTCTGATGGGCTTCCCTTTTTGATTAACCCAACCTTTCTCTCTGGCTACCCTTAAGATTTTTTCCTTCATTTCAAAATTGGTGAATCTCACAATTATGTGTCTTGGTGTTGCTGCTCTCGAGGAGTATCTTTGTGGTGTTCTCGTATTTCCTGAATTTGAATGTTGGCCTGCCCTACTAGGTTGGGGAAGTTCTCCTGGATGATATCCTGAAGAGTGTTTTTCAACTTGGTTCTATTTTCCCCCTCACTTTCAGGCACCCCAATCAGACATAGTTTTGGTCTTTTTACATAATCCCATACTTCTTGCAGGCTTTGTTCATTTCTTTTTCTTCTGTTTTCTTTATTTCTCTTCTCACTTCATTTCATTCATTTGATGCTCAATCGCTGATACTCTTTCTTCCAGTTGATCGAGTCAGTTACTGAAGCTTGTGCATTTGTCACGTATTTCTCATGTCATGGTTTTCATCTCTGTCAGTCCGTTTATGGTCTTCTCTGCATTAATTATTCTAGTTATCAATTCTTTCACTCTTTTTTCAAGATTTTTAGTTTCTTTGCGCTGGGTACGTATTTCCTCCTTTAGCTCTGAAAAGTTTGATGGATTGAAGCCTTCTTCTCTCATCTCGTCAAAGTCACTCTCCGTCCAGCTTTGATCCGTTGCTGGCGATGAGCTGCGTTCCTTTGGAGGGGGAGATGTGCTCTTATTTTTTGAATTTCCAGCTTTTCTGCCCTGCTTTTTCCCCATCTTTGTGGTTTTATCTGCCTCTGGTCTTTGATGATGGTGACCTACTGGTGGGGTTTTGGTGTGGGTGTCCTTCCTGTTTGTTAGTTTTCCTTCTAACAGTCAGGACCCTCAGCTTTAGGTCTGTTGGAGATTGCTTGAGGTCCACTCCAGACACTGTTTGCCTGTGTATCAGCAGCAGAGGCTTCAGAAGATAGAATATTGCTGAACAGCGAGTGTACCCATCTGATTCTTGCTTTGGAAGTTTCCTCTCAGGGGTGTACTCCACCATGTGAGGTGTGGGGTGTCGGTCTGCCCCTAGTGGGGGATTTCTCCCAGTTAGGCTACTCAGGGGTCAGGGACCCACTTGAGCAGACAGTCTGTCCGTTCTCAGATCTCAAGCTTTGTGTTGGGAGATCCACTGCTCTCTTCAAAGCTGTCAGACAGAGTCGTTTGCGTCTGCAGAGGTTTCTGCTGTTTTGTTGTTGTTGTTGTTGTTGTTTAACTGTGCCCTGTCCCCAGAGGTGGAGTCTACAGAGACTGGCAGGCCTCCTTGAGCTGCTGTGGGCTCCACCCAGTTCGAGCTTCCCAGTGGCTTTGTTTACCTACTTAAGCCTCAGCAATGGTGGGTGCCCCTCCCCCAGCCTCACTGTTGCCTTGCTGTTAGATTGCAGACTGCTGTGCTAGCAATGAGGGAAGCTCCGTGGGCATGGGACCCTCCCGGCCAGGTGTGGGATATAATCTCCTGATGTGCCCGTTTGCTAAGACCCTTGGTAAAGCGCAGTATTGGGGTGTGAGTTACCTGATTTTCTAGGTGTTGTGTGTCTCAGTTCCCCTGGCTAGGAAAAGGGATTCCCTTCCCCCTTGCACTTCCCAGGTGAGGCGATGCCTTGCCCTGCTTCAGCTCTCGCTGGTCGGGCTGCAGCAGCTGATCAGCACTGATTGTCTGGCACTCCCTAGTGAGATGAACCCAGTATCTCAGTTGAAAATGCAGAAATCACCTGTCTTCTGTGTGGCTCGTGCTGAGAATTGGAGACTGGAGCTGTTCCTATTCGGCCATCTTGCTCTGCCCCCTCCTTTCTAGTTTTTATCTGCGGATATTTGGTTATTCCTCATAGGTCTCAATGGACTCCCAAATGTTCCTTCACAGACTTTCGGAAAAAAGTGTTTCCAACTTGGTGAATGAAAAGAAAGTTTTAACTCTGTGAGATGAATGCACACATCACAAAGCAGTTTCACAGATAGGGTTTTTCAATTTTTACCTAAGTATATTCCATATTTTCCCATCAGCCTCAAAGGGCTCCCAAATGTCCCTTCATAGAGTATCTGAAAATACTTTTTCCAACCTGCTGAATCAAATGAAACCTTCCATCTTTTTTTTTTTTTTTTTTAATCTGGGGATATTGTGTTCTTTTCCATAGGCCTCAATGGGCTCTAAACTGTCTCTTCACCAATTGTACACAAAAGTGTCTCCAACATGCTGAATTAAAGAAAGGTTTAATTCTTTCAGACTAATTCACATATCACAAAGCAGTTTCATGGAGAGGTTCTTTCTAGTTTTTATAATTGGACATTTGATTTTTCTCCATAGGCCTCAATGAGCTCCCAAATTTCCCTTCACAGATACTCCAAAAGGAGAGTTTCCAACCTGCTGAATCAAAAAACATCTTTACCTCTGAGAGATGAATACACACAACACAAAGCAGTTTCATGAATACATTTTTTCTAGTTTTAATCTGGAGATATATATTTTTTGTTTTCCCAGTAGGTCTCAATGGGCTCCCAAATGTCCTTTTGCAGATTCTCCAAAGAGAGTGTTTCCAACCTGCTGAATCAAAAGAAAGTTTTAACTCTGTCAGATGAACCCAGACATCATGAAGCACTTTCACAGATAGATTCTTTCTACTTTTTATGGGAAGATATTCGATTTTTCCATATAGGCCACAATGGGCTCCCAAATGTCCCTTTCCAGATTCTACATAAAGACTTTTTCCAACCTCCTGAATCAATAGAAACCTTTAACTCTGTGGGATGAATCCACACATCGCAAAGAATTTTCACAGATAGCTTCTTTCTAGTTTCTATTTGAGGATATTCGGGTTTCCACATCAGCCTCCATGGGCTCCCAAATGTTTCTTTGCAGTGTTTCCAACGTGCTGAATCAAGAGATAGGTTTAACTCTGAGATAAAAACATATATCACAAAGCCATTTCACAGATAACTCCTTTTTTGTTTTTATCTGGGGATATTCAGTTTTTCCCCATAGGGGAAATATTGGTTAATATCTTGCTAATCATAGGTTATGGAAAGATTGTGTTTCTGTTTTAAGGCTCTGTTAGAAATTACTGATGCACACATTATATTGTAAATTCTTGTCTCTGTATATTGTACTTCTGCATACAGATGTCATGTTAAATGTGACCTTCTCACCTCACAATCAAACGACCCTACATCCCTCACTAACCTACCCCCACCCTCACTAAGCTTAATAAATGCTGGTATATCCAGTGCATTGGTGGCATCATGGGACCAGAAGGTGGTGATCACCCTGGACTCAGCTTTTTCACTATCTTGTGTGTGTCTATTATTTCTCAACCTGCTGATCCACCTGGGAACAAAGAAAGAGCCCCGTTGCATTGTGGGCTGCTGGCCAGATCACACAATAACTTTTTTTCTAGTTTTCATCTGAGGATATTTGGTTTTTCCCTGCAGCCCTGAATGGGCCCCCAAATGTCCCATCACAGATTCTACAAAAACAATTTTTCCAATTCCTGGTGAATCAAAAGAATAGTTTAAGTGTGTAGGATGAATCCACACAACACAAAGCAGTTTAACAAATAACTTCTTTCTAGTTTTTATCTGGCAATAATCATTTTTTTCCCAACAGGCCTCAATGGACTCCCAAATGTTCCTTCGAAGATTCTACAAAAGACTGTTTATAACCTGCTGGATCAAAAGAAAGTTTTAACTCTGTGAGAAGAATCCACAAAATACAAAGTGCTTTTTCAGATTGCTTCTTTCTAGTTTTTACCTTGGGATATTAAGTTTTTACCAATAGGTCTCAATGGGCTCCCAAATGACCATCCCAGATTCTATAAAAGAGTGTTTCCAACCTTCTGGATCAAAAGAATGGTTTAACTCTATAAGATAAATCCACACATCACAAAACAGTTTCTCAGATAGTTTCTAGTTTTTATGTGGGGATATTCTGTTTTAACACATGGACCTCAATGGACTGTCAAATGTTCCTTTGAAGACTCCCCCAAAAGAGTATTTTCAACTTGCTTAACAAAAAGAAAAGTTTCACTCTGAGAGATGCATCCACACATCTCAAAGTAGTTTCACAGATAGCTTGTTTCTAGTTTTTATCTGGGGATATTGGGGTTTTCATCATAACTCTCAAAGGGCTCTCAAATATCTCATCACAGATACTACAAAAGAAGATTTTTGACCTGATGAATCAAAATAAAGGTTTAACTCTGTTATATGAATCCACACATCCAAAGCAGTTTCACAGACACCTTCTTTCTAGTTTTTATCTGGGGATGTTCCATTTTTCCCCATAGGCCTCAATGGGCTCTCAAATACCCCTTTGCAGATTCTCCAAAAACAGTGTTTCCAAGCTGCTGAATCAACAGAAAGTTTTATCTCTGTGATATGAATCTACACTTCCCAAAGCAGTTTCACAGATAGCTTCTTCATAGTTTTTACCTAGGATATTCTGTTTTTCACCATAGGCCTAATAGGCTTTCAAATGTCCCTTCACAGATTGTTTTAAAAAGAGAGTTTCCAACCCTATAAATCAAAAGAAAGGTTTAACTCTGTGAGACGAATCCACATATCATGGAACAATTTCACAGATAGCTTCTTTCTAGTTTTTATCTGTGGATATTTGCTTTTTCCCCATAGGCCTCAATGGGCTCCCAAATGTCCCTTTGAAGTTTCTACAAAAAGACTGTTTCCACCCTGCTGAATCAAAAGAAAAGTTTAACTTTGTGAAATGAATGCATACGTCAAATATCAGTTTCACAGATAACTTCTTTCTAGGTTTTATCTAGGTATATTCGGTTTTCCCCCATAGGCCACAAGGGACCCCCAAATGTTCCATCCCAGGTTCTCCAAAAACAGTGTCTCCAACCTGCTGAATCAAAAGAAAAGTTTAGTTCTGTGAGATCAATTCACACATCACAAAGCAGTTTCACATATAACTTGTTTCTAGTTTTTACCTGGGTGCATTCTGTTTTTCCCCATTGGCTTCAATGGGCTCCAAAATATCCCTTAGCAGATTCTCTAAAGGAGTGGTTCCAACTTGCTGAGTAAAATAAAAGCCTTAGGTCTGTGAGATAAATCCACACATCACAAAGTAGTTTCACAGATAGTCTGTTTCTAGTTTTTATCTAAAAAATTCAGTTTTTCCCCATAGCCCTCAATAAACTCCCAAAAGTTATTTTGCAGATTCTCCAGTTAGAGTTTTTCCAACCTGCTGAATCAAAAGAAAGGTTTAACTCCTTGAGGTAAATCTACACAAGAGAAAGACCTTTCACAAATAGCTTTTTTCTAGTTTTTATCTGGGGATATTTGGATTTTACCCATAGGCCTTAATGGGCTCCCAGATGTCCCTTCTCAGATCCTAGAAAGAGTGTCTAAAACCTTCTGGATCATTAGAAAGGTTTATCTATGAGAGATGAATCCACACATCATAAAGCAGTTTTACAGATAGCTTCTGTCTAGTTTTTATCTTGGAATATTTGGTTGTTCCCCTTAGGCCTGAATGGGCTCCCAAATGTCCCTTTGAGTATTCTACAAAAAGAGTGTTTCTAACCTACTAGATCAGAAGAAAGTTTTAACTCTGTTAGATGAATCCACCCAACACAAAACAGTTTCACAGATAGCTTCTTTCTACTTTTTATCTTGGGATATTAAGTTTTTACCAATAGGCCTCAACAAACTCCCACGTGTCCATCCTAGATTCTATAAAAAGTTTGCTTCCAACCTTCTGGATCAAAAGAATGCTTTTACTATATGAGATGAAATCACACATCACAAAGAAGTTTCACAGATAACTTCTAGTTTTTATCTGGGGATATTCGATTTTTCCCTGCAGGCCTAAAAGTCTCCCAAATAATTATCCCTTCACAGATTCAACAATTAAAGTTTTCCCAACCTGTTAAATCACAAAAAAACTTTTAACTCTGGGAGTTGAATCCACACAGTATGAAGCCAATTAACAAATAGCTCTTTTTAACTTTTTTCTGGGGATATTTGGGTTTTGTTCATAGGCCTTAAATGGCCCCCCAATATCCCTTAGTAGATTCTACAAAAAGAGGGTTTATAATCTGCTGAATCAAAAGAAAGGTTTAAATCTGTGAGACGAATCCACACATCACAAACCATTTTTACAGATATTTGCATTGTAGTTTTTTTCTGGGGATATTAGATTTTCTCCCTTCTTTCTAGTTTTTATCTGGGGATATCTGGTTGTTCATCAAAAACCACAAAGGGCTCCAAAATAACTCTTTATAGATACCACAGAAAGAGTGTTTTTAACTTGCTGAATCAAAAGAAAGTTGTAACTCTGTGAGGTGAATCCACACATCAAAAAACAGCTTCATAGATAGCTTCTTTCTCATTTTTATCTGTGGATATTCATTTTTTTCCCTTAGACCTCAATGGACACTGAAATGTCCCTTCATAGATACTCCAAAAAGAGTGGTTCCAACCTGCTGAATCAAAACAAAGGTTTATCTCTGTGAGAGGAATCCACACAACACAAAGCAGTTTCACAGATACCTTCTTTCTAGGTTTTATCTGGGGATATTTGGTTTTCACTCATAGGCCTCAATGGGCTTCCAAATATCCCTTTGCAGATTATCCAAAAAGAGCATTTCCAACCAGCTGAATCAAAATAAAGCTTTATATTTGTGAGATGAATCCATACATTACAAAACAGTTTCAGAAATAGTGTCTTTCTAGTTTTTATCTGATGATATTTGGCTTTCCCAAATAGGTCTCGATGGGCTCAAAATATCCCTTAGAAGATTCTCCAAAAAGATTATTTTCAACCTTCTGTATCAAAAGGAAGGTTTAACTCTCTGAAATCCATTCACACATCACAAATCAGTTTAACAAATACCTTTTTGCTAGTTTTTATCTGGGGATATTCTTTTTTTCCCAATAGGACTCAGTGGCCTTCCCAATGTCCCTTCACAGATTCTCCTAAAAGAGTGTCTCCAACCTGTGAATCAAAAGAAAGTTTTAACTCTGAGAGCTGAGTCCACACATCACAAAGCAGATTCACAGAAAGCTGCTTTTGAGTTTTTCTCTAAGGATATTTGGTCTTTCCCCATAGGCGTCAATGGGATCCCCAATGTCCCTTCAAAAATTCTCCAAAAACAATGTATCCAACCTGTTGAATCAAAAGAAAAGTTGAACACTGTGAAGTGAATCCACAAATCCCAAATGATTTTCCTTCTAGTTTTTCCTGGGAATATTCAGTTTTTCCTGCTAGGCCTCAATGGGCTTCCAAATTGTCCCTTTGCAGATCCTCCAAAAGGAGTGTTTCCAACCTGCTGAATCAAAAACAAAGATTTAACTCTGTGAGATGAACCCACGCATCATAAAGCAGTTTCACATAAAGCATCTTTCTAGTTTTTATCTTCGGATATTCTGCTTTTTGACTTATGCCTCAGTGGGTTCCCAAATGTCTCTTTGTAAAGTCTGTAAAAATAATGTTTCCAAACTGCCAAATCAAATCAAAAGAGAGGTTCATCTCTGTCAGATGACTCCACACATCATGAAGAAGTTTCACAGACTGTTTCCTTCTAATTTTTATATAAGGACATTCAGTTTTCCCCACAGCCCATATTCAGCTACCAAATGTCACTTTACAGATTCTGCAATTAGAATTATTCCACCCTGCTGAATCAAAAGAAAGGTTTAACTCTGTGAGATGAATCCACGTATCACAAAGCAGTTTCACAGACAGCTTCTTTCTACTTCTTATCTGGAGATTTCTGTTTTACCCTAGGCCTTGATGGGCTTCTAAATGTCCCTTCACAGATTCTACGAAAAGAGTGCTTCCACCTGCTGAATGAAAACAAAGATTTAACTCTATGAGATGAATCCACACTTACCAAAGCAGTTTCACAGATCACTTCATTCTAGTTTTCATCTGGGGAAATTCTGTTTTTCCCAATAGGCCTCAATGAGCTCCCAAATGTCCCTTCGCAGATTCTCCAAAAGAGTGTTTCCAACTGCTGAATCAAAGGAAGGGTTTACCTCTGTGCGATGAATCTACATATCACAGAGGATTTCCACAGAAAGCTTCTTTCTAGTTTTTATCTTGGAATATTCGGTTTCTCCTATATGTCTCAATGGGCTCCCAAACATTCAAAGATTCTCTAAAAAGAGTGTTTCCAACCCTTTGAATCATATGATAGGCTTAACTCTGAGAGATAAGTCCAGGCTTCACAAAACAGTTTCAAGGATAGCTTCTTTCCAGTTTTTATCTGGGTATATAGAATGTTTCCTCGTACGCCTCATGAGGATCCCAAATATTCGTTTGCAGAATCTGCAAAAAGAGTGTTGCCAACCTGCTGAATAAAAAAAGGTTTTACCTCTGTGAGATGAATCTACACATTACCAAGCACTTTCACAGAAAGCTGCTTTCTAGTTTTCATCTTGTTCTCATGTGGGGATCTTCAGTTTTTCCCCATAAGCATCAATGAGCTCCCAAATAACCCTTCACAGATTCTAGAAGAAGAGTGAATCAAACCTGCTGAATCAAAGGAAAGATTTAACTATGTGAGAAAGATCCACACATGACAAATGAGTTTCACAGATAGCTTATTTCTAGTTCTTTTCTGAGGATATTCGTTTTTTCCCCCAAAGGCCTCAAAGGGCTCCCAAATGTCCCTTTGCAGATTCTCCAAAAAAAGTGTTTCCAACCTGCTGTATCAAAATAAAGTTTTAACTCTGTGATATGAATCCACCCATCAAAAAGCAACTTTGCAAAGCGCTTCTTTCTAGTTTTAATCTGGGGATATTTGGTTTTTCCCCATAGGCTTCAAAGGGCTTCCAAATGTTTCTTTGCAGATTCTCCAAAAAAGTGTTTCCAGCCTGATAAACAAACAAAAAAACATTTAACTGTGATTTGAGTCCACACATTAAAAAGTAGTTTCACAGACAACTTATTTTTAGTTTTTAAATGGGTGATATTTGGTTTTTACTCTAGACCTCAATGGGTTCCAAAATTTTAATTAGCAGATTCTACAAAAAGAGTGTTTCCTGTTTGCTGAGTCAAAAGAGATTTTTAACTGTGGAAGATTAATCCACACATTACAAAACAGTTTCACATCTAGCTTCATTCTCATTTTTATCTTGGGATATTCATTTTTTTCCCCTTAGACCTCAATGTTAGATCCCAAATGTACCTTCAAAGATTCTCCAAAAATAGTATTTACAACCTGATGAATCATAAGAAAGGTTTTCCTCTCTGAGTTGAATCAATACATCACAAAGCAGTTTCACAGATAAGTTCATTCTAATTTATATGTAGGTATATTCTGTTTTCCTTTTAGCCCTCAAAGTGTACCCAAAGGTCCTTTCACAGATTCTCCAAAAAGAGTGTTTCCAAACTCCTGAATCAAAAGAAAACTTTAACTCTGTGAGATGAATGCTGATATTGCAAAACCGTTTCACATATAGCGTCTTTCTAGTTGTTCTCTGGTGATAATTGTTTTTTCCCCATAGGCCTCAATGTGCTCTCAAATGTCCCATCGCAGATTCTCTGAAAAGAGTGTTTTCAACTGCTGAATAAAAGGGTAAGTTTAACTTGTTGTGATCAATCAACACATCACAAAGCAGTTTCACAGATAGATTCTTTTCAGTTTTATCTGGGGATAGTCTTTTTTTCCCCATAGGCTTCAATGGGCTCCCAAATGTCCCTTAGCAGATTCTCCAAAGAAAGTGTCTCCAACTTGCTGAATTAGAAAAAAATTTAACAATGTGAGATTAATCCACACCTCACAAAGCAGTTTCAGTGGTAGTAACTTTCTAGTTTTTATTTGGGGATATTGTGTTTTTCCCATGTGGCCTCAATTTGCGCAAAAATGTCTCTTTGCAGATTCTAAAAAGACTGTTTCCAACCTACTGAATTAAAAGAGAGGTTTAACTTTATGAGTTGAATCCACGCATCCAAACTAGATTCACAGATAGCTTCTTTTTAGTTTTTGTCTGCACATACTTGGTTTTTCCCCACAGACTGCAAAGGGCTCCCAAATGTCCCTTCTCAAATACTCCAAAAAGAGTGTTTCCAACCTGATGAATCAAAAGAAAGATGTAACTCTCTAGGATGAATACACACATCACAAAACTATTTCACAGATAGCTTCATTCTAGCTTTTATCTGGTGATATTCTTTTTTTTTTCCTGTAGTCCTCTATTGGCTCCCAAATGTCCCTTCACAGATTCTCCAAAAAGACTATTTCCAACCTGACGAATCAAAAAAAGGGTTGAACTCTGTGAGCTGAATCAAGACATCAAAAAGCAGTTCACAGACAGCTTCTTTCTAGTTTTTATATGGGGATATTCGATTTTTCCCCATATACCTCAGTGGACTTCCAAATGTCCTTTCGCATATTCAACAAAAAGAGTGTTTCCAATCTGGTGAATCAAAAGAAAGGTTTAACTCAGTGAAATAAATCCACACATCCCAGGCATTTCACAGATTGATTCTTTTGAGTTTTTGTCTGGGATATTCGGGTTTTCCCTTTAGGCTTCAGTGCACTCCCAAATGTCAACATGCAAATTATCCAAAAAAAGTGTTTCCAACGTGCAGAATACAAGGAAAGTTTAAAATATGTGAGATGAATCAACATATCACACAGCAGATTCGCAGATACCTTCTTTTCAGTTTTTCTCTGGGAATATTCAGTTTTTCCCCATAGGCCTCAATAAGATCTCAAATGTCTCTTTGCAGATTCTACAATTTTTTCAGAAGAAAAATTTAACTCTGTGGGATGAATCCACACATTACTAGGCAGTTTCACAGATAGCTCCTTTCTACTTTTTACCTGGGTATATTAGGTTTTTCCACATAGGCCTCTTTGAATGCTCAAATGTATCTTCAGAGATTCTCCAAAAAGAGTGCTTTCAACCTGTTGAATCAAAAGAAAGATTTTATTCTCTGACTCGAATCCAAACACAGCAAAGCTCTTTCATGGATAATGCCTTTCTAGTTTTTATCTGGGGATATTGAGTTTTTCCCATAGACCTCAATACATTCCCAAATGTCCTTTCGCAGATCCTACAAAAAGAGTTTTTCCAACATGGTGAATCAGAAGAAAAATTTAACTCTGTGAGATGAATCCATAAATCATTAAGCAGTTTCACGGATAGTTTTTTTCTAGTTTTTATCTGGGGATAATCTGTTTTTCCCCATAGGCCTCTTTGAGTACTAAATGTCCCTTTGCAGAATCTCCAAATATAGTGTTTCCAATCTGCTGGATAAACAGAGCTGTTTTACTCTCTGAGATGAATCCACACATTGCTAAGCAGATTCACAAATAGTTTCTTTCTAGTTTATATCGGGGATATTCCATTTTACTCCATAGACCTCATTGGGTTCCCAAATGCCCCTTTGTAGATTCTACAAAAAAGTGTTTCTAACCTGTTGATCCAAAGAAAGGTTTACTTCTGTGAGATGAATCCACACATCACAAAGCAGTTTAACATACAATTTCATTTTAGTTTTTTCTGGATATATTCTGGTTTTCCCTTTATGTCTCAATGGACACCAAAATGTCCCTTCATGGATTCTCCAAACAGAGTGTTTCCAACCTTCTGAATCAAAAGAAAATTTTACTCTGTGAAATGAATCCACATATTACAAAGCAGTTTCACAGGTAGCTTCTTTCTAGATGTGGCCTTGCTACATTTTGAATTTCCCCCTAGGCCTCCCTGGGCTCTTAAATGTCCCTTTGCAGAGTCTCCAAAAAGAATGCTTCCAACCTAATGAATCAAAAGAAAGACTTAACTCTTTGAGATGAATCCACACATCATAAAGCAGTTTCCCAGATAGTTTCTTTCTAGTTTTTGTCTGGGGATATTTGGTTTTTCCCTTAGGACCCAAGGGGTTCCCAAATGTGCCTTCACAGATTCTGCAAAAAGACTGTTTTCAACTTGCTGAGTTCATTTCTGTGAGATGAATTTATTCATTGCAAAAGAGTTTCACAGAAAGCTTCTTTCTAGTTTTATCTGGGAATATTTTATTTTTCCCCATATGCTGGACTTCCAAATGTCTCTTTGCTGATTCTCCAAAAACAGTGTTTCCAACATGCTAAATCAAAAGATAGATTTAACTCTGTGAGATGAATCCACATATCACAAACTAGTTTCACAGATAGCTTCTTTCTAGTTTTATCTGGCGATATTCACTTTTTCCCCGTAGGTCAAATGGCCCTCCCAAATTTCCCTTCACAGATTCTCCAAAAAGACTCTTTACAACCTGATAAATCAAAAGAAAATTTTAACTCTGGGAGTTGAGTCGGCACATCAAAAATCAGTTCACAGATAACTTCTTTCTAGTTTTTATTTGGGGATATTCTGTGTTTCCTGATAGGCCTCAATGGACTTCCAAATGTCCCTTTGCAGATTCTACAAAAACAGTGTTTCCAACTGGCAGTTTCCAAAGAGAGGTTTAATGCTGAGAGATGAATCCACACATCACAAAACAGTTTCACATGTAGCTTCTTTCTATTTTTTATATTGGGATATTCACTTTTTCCTCCTAGGCCCCTTATGGACTCCCAAATTTCCCTTTTTAGATTTTCCAAAAACAGTATTTCCAACCTGCAGAATCTAAACAAATGTTTCACTCTGTGAGATACATCCACACATCAAAAAGCACTTTCCCACACATCAAAAAGCACTTTCACAGATAGCTTCTTTCTAGTTTTTGTCTGGGAATATTCTCATTTCACTTATAGGTCTCAAAGGGCTTCCAATTGTTTCTTTGCAGATTCTCCAACATTGTGTTTCGAACCTGCTAAATCACTGGAAAGATTTAACTCTGTGAGATGAATCTACACATCACAAAGAAGATTCACAGATAACTTCTTTCTAGTTTTTATCTAAGATATTTTGTTTTCCCCCTGAAGGTCTCAATGGGATCCAAAATGTTTCTTCACATATCCTTCATATATAGTGATTTCAAACTGCTGGATCAAAAGATAGCTTTAACTCTGTGAGATAAATCCACACATCACAAAGCAGATTCACAGATAGCTTCTTTCTAGTTTTTATCTGGGGATATTCAGTTTTTTCACATAAGCCTCAATGGGCTCCCAAATGTCCCATCACAGATTCTCCATAAAGAGTGCTTCCAACCTGCTAAATAAAAAGAAAGTCTTAAGTCTGTGAGATGAATCCACACATCACAAAGCAGTTTACAAAGGACTTCTTTTTACTTTTTATTTATCTATATTCCTTTTTCCCAAAAGGACTCAATGGGTTCTCAAACGTACCTCAGCAAATTCTTAAAAAAGAGTGTTTCCAACCTTCTGAATCAAAAGAAAGGTTAAATTCTATGAGATGAATCCACAAATCACAAAGCCATTTCACAGATAGTTTCTTTCTAGTTTTCATCTGGGGATATTCAGTTTTTCCCATAGGCCTCCTTGCGCTCGTAAATGTCCCTTTGCAGATTCTCCAGAAAGAGTGTTTCCAACCTGCTGAATCAAAAGATAGTTTTAGCTCTTTGAAATGAATCCGCACATCACAAAGCAGTTTTACATATAGGTTCTTTTTAGTTTTGCCTGGGGATATTTTGTTTTTCCCTGTAAGCCTCAATGGGCTACCAAATGTCCCTTCACTGATTCCCCAAAAAGAGTGATTCCAACCTGCTGGATAAAGACGAAATTTTCGCTCTGTGAGATGAATCCACACACAAGAAGAGTAGTTTCAAAGGTAGTTGCTTTCCAGTTTTTATCTGAAGTATTCTGTTTTCACCCATAGGCCTCAGTGGGCTCCCAAATGTACCCTGGCTGACTCTACAAAAACAGTGTTTACCACTGCCTGATCAAAAGAAAGTTTTAATTCTGTGAGATGAAATCACACATCACAAAGCAGTTTCACAGATAGATTTTTTTTTTCTAGTTTTTACCTGGGTATATTCTCTTTTTCCCCATATGCCTCAATGTGCTCACAAATGTCCCTTCACAGATTCAAATTAAAGCGTTTGCAACTTGCTGAATCACAAGAAAGTTTTAACTCTGTGAGATGAATCCATCCATCAAAATGCAGTTTCAAGGATAGCTTCTTTCTAGTTCTTATCTGGAATATTCTGTTTTGCCCCGTAGGCCTCAAAGGGCTCCCAAATGTCCCTTCACGGACTCTCCACAAAGAATATTTCCAATCTACCTCTTGAATAAAGAAAAAAGGTTTTAAATTGCGAGGTAAATCCACATATCCAAAAGCAGTTTTTTCTAGCTTTTATCTGGGAATAATGGTTTTTTTCCATAAGCCTCAATGGACTCCCAAATGTCTCTTCACAGATTCTACAAAAAGAGTTGCTAACCTGCTGAATTAAAAGAAAACTGTAACATTGTGAGAACAGTTTACACACAACAAAACAGTTTCACGGATGGCTTCTTTCTAGCTTTTATAAGGGGATATTCATTTTTTTTTCTTATGGGCCTCAGTGGGCCTCCAATATCCCTTCACAGATTCTTCCAAAAGAGTTTACCACCTGCAAAATCAAAAGAAAGGATTAACTCTGTGATCTGAATCCACTCATCACTAAGGAGTTTCTCAAACAAGTTCTTTCTAGTTTTTGTTTGGAGATATTCAGTTTTTCCCCATAGGCCTCAAAGGTCTCCCAAATGTTCCTTCTCAGATTGTCCAAAAAAAGTGTTTGCAGCCTGCTGAGTCAAAAGAAAAATTTAACCACGAGAGATGAATCGACACATGACAAACCAGTTTCACAGATAGCTTCCTTCCAGTTGTTATCTGGGGATATTCCTTTTTTCCCCAGAGGCCTCAATGGGCTCCCAAACGTCCCTTCACAGATTCTATAAAAAGAGTGATTCAAACCTGCTGAATTGAAAAAAATTGTTTAACTCTGAGAAGGAAATCCACACTTCACAAAGCTGTATCACAGATAGCTTTTTTCTCGTTTTTATCTGGGGATATTTGTTTTTTTCCCATAGGTATGAATGGACTCCCAAACGTCCCTCCACAGATTCTCCAATAACAGTGTTTCCAATGTGCTGAATCAAAAAAGAGGTTAAACTATGTGAGATGATTGTACACATCAAAAAGAAGTTTCACAGATAGCTTCTTTCTAGTTTTCATCTGGGAATATTTGGTTATTTCCCATAGGCATCAGTGGGCTCTGAAATGTCCCTTAGCAGATTTTCCAAAAAGTGGTTTCCAACCTGCTTAATCAAAAGACAGTTTTAACTGTGGGGGGTGTATCCACACATCATAAGGCAATTTGATAGATAGCTTCTTTCTAGGTTTTATCTGGTGATATTCTGTTTTTCCCCATAGGCATCAATGGGTTCCCAAATGTCCTTTCACAGATTCTCCCAAAAGAATGTTTCCTACATGTTGAATCAAAATAACAGTTTGACTCTGTGAGACAATTCCACACATTAAAAAGCAGTTTCACAGTTAGCTTCTTTCCAGTTTTAATGTGGGGTTATTCTGTTTTTCCCAAATGCCTCATTGGGTTCCCATGTATTTCTTTACAGATTCAACAAAAAAAGTGTTTCCAACCTCCTAGATAAAAAGAAAATTTGAACTCTGTGAGATGAATCCGCATGTCACAAAGAAGTTTCACATGTAGCTTCTTTCTAGCTTTTATCTGAGATATTCAGTTATGATCCATAGACTATAAAGGATTCTCAAATACTTTCAAATATCCCTTCAAGGATTCTCTTTTAAAAAGAGTGTTTCCAACCTGCTGAATCAGAAGAAAGTTTTACCTCTCTGACATAATTCCACACATCACAAATCAGTTTCACAGATAGCTTCTGTCTAGTTTCTATCTGGGAATATTCAGCTTTTCCCCATAGACCTCAGTAGGTTTCCATTATCCCTTCTCCGATTGTTCAAAATCAGTGTTTCCAACTGCTAAATCAAAAGAAAGGTTTAAGTCTGTGAGATGAATCCACACATCACAAAGCAGTTTCACTGGTAGATTCTCTCAAGTTTCTCTCTAAGAATATTCAGTTTTTCTTCCTAGGCCTCAATGGGCCACAAAATGTCCTTTCACAGATTCTACAAAAAGAGTGTTTCCAACCTGTTTAATCAAAAGAAAAATTTAACTCTGAGAGTGAATCCACACATCAAAAAGCAGTTTCACAGAGAAGTTCTTTCTAATTTTTATCTGGGAATTTTCCATTTTTCCCCATAGGCTTCACTGGGCTACCGAATATCTCTTCGCAGATTCTCCACAAAGAGTGTTTCCAACTTGCTAAATCAAAAGAAAGATTAACTCTGCAAGATGAATCAACACATCAGAAAGCAGTATCAGAGATTGCTTCTTTCTAGTTTTTATCAGGGGATATTTGGTTTTTCCCTATAGGCCTAATTGGGCTCCCAAATGTCCCTTTGCATATTCACCAAAAACAGTTATTCCATCCTACTGAATGAAAAGAATGACTTAATTCTGTGAGATGAATCCACACATCAAAAAGCAGTTTCACACATAGCTTCTTTCGAGTTTTCATCTTGGGATATTAAGCTTTTCTTCATAGGCCAAAATGGCCTGCCAAATGTCCCTTCACGGATTCTTGCTGAATCAAAAAAAAAAAAACAGGTTTACCTCTGTGATATGAATTCACAAATACAAGGCAGTTTCACAGATAACTTCTTTCTATTTGTTATTTGTGCGTATTTGGATTGTCTGCATAGGCCTCAATGTACTAGCAAATGTCTATTTGCAAATTCTCCAGAAAGAGTGTTTCCAACGTGCTGAATCAAAAAAACCTTTTAAATCAGTGAGATAAATCTACACGTCACAAAGCAGTTTTACAGAATGCTTTTTCCTAGTTTTTCTTTGGGGATATTTGGTTTTTCTTCACAGGCATTAATGGGCTATCAATCGTCCCTTCATAAATGCTCCAAAACCAGTTTTTCCAACATGCTGAATCAAAAAAAGTTTTGATCTGTGAGAATAATCCACAGATCAAAAGTCAGTTTCACAGATAGCTTCTTTCTAGCATTTATCTGGGGATATTAGGTTTTTCCCCTTTGACCTCCTTGGACTCTCAATTGTCTTTTCACAGATTCTCCAAAAAGAGTGTTTCCAACCTGCCTAATCAAAAGAAAGTTTTAAGTCTGTGAGAGGAGTCCAAAAGTCACAGATACCTTTTTCTTCTTTTTATCTGGAGATATTTGGTTTTCCCCTTGGGCCCCAGTGGGATCCCAAATGTCCCTTTGAAGGTTCTCCAAAAAGAGTGTTTCCAACCAACTGGATCAAAAGAAAGGTTTAACTTTGTGAGATGAAACCACTCAACACAAAGCAGTTTCACAGATAGATTCTTTATAATTTTTTTTTCTGGAAATATTCAGTTTTTACTCTTAGGCCTCAATAGATTCCCAAATATCACTAAGCAGATTATTTAAAATGAGTGTTTCCAACCTACTTAATCAAAAGTATGTTTTAATCCTATGAGATTAATCCACACATCACAAAGAACTTTCAGAGATAGCTGCTTTCTACTTTTTATCTGTGGCTATTTGGCTTTTCCAATAGGCCTCAAATGACCTCAAAGTATACCTTTGTAGATTCTACAAAAAGAGAGTTTTTAAGCTACTGAAACAAAAGAATGGTTTAACTCTGTGAGATGAATCTATACATCACAAAGCGTTTTTACAGATAGTTTCTTTCTAGTTGTTATCTGGGGATATTTGGTTTTTCCCCATAGGCCACAATGGGCTCCCACATATCCCTTTGCAGATTCTCCAAACAAAAGTTTTTCCAACCTGCTGAATTAAAAGAAAGGTTAAACTCTGTAAGATGAATACACACATCAGAAAGCAGTTTCAGAGACAGCTTCTTTCTAATTTTCATTGCAGGATATTTGGATTTTACTTGTAGGTCTAAATGGGCTCCCAAATGTTCCCTCACATATTCACCAAAAATAGTGATTCCAATCTGCTGAATCAAAAGAAAGGTTTAACTCTGTGAGATGAATCCACACGCCACAAAGGAGTTTCATAGCCACATTCTTTCTAGTTTTTATCTGGGGATATTTCGTTTTTCCCCATAGGCATAAATGGGGTCCCAGATGACACTTTGCAGATTCTCCAAAAAGAGTATTTCCAACTTGTTAAATCAAAAAAAAAAAAAAAAAAAAAGAAGAAGAAGAAGAAGAAGGATTTAACTCTGTGAGATGAATACACACATCACAAAGCAGTTTCACAGATAGCTTCTTTGTGTTTTTACCTGGGGATATTCTGTTTTTCCCTTGGGCCTTAATGTGCTCCCAATTGTCCCTTCATACATCCCCTGAAAGGAGAGTCTAACCTGCTGAATCAAAAGAAAGGTTTAACTCTGTGAGATAAATGCACACATCACAAATCATTTTCACAGGTACCTTTGTTCAGTTTTTAGCAGGGGATATTCAGTTTTTCCCCACAGGCCTCAATAAGCTCCCAACGGTCCCTTCATAGATTCTACAAAAAGAGAATTTCCAACCTACTGAATCAAAGACAGGTTTAATTCTGTGAGATGAATCAACACACCATGAATCAGTTTCACAGATAGATTCCTTCTAGCTTTTATCTGGGGTATTTGGTTTTCCCCCTTAGACCTAAATTGTCTCCCAAATGTCCCTTCGCAGATTCTCAAAACAGAATGTTTCCAAGCTACTGAATCAAAAGAAAGGTTTAACTCTGAGATTAATCCACACATCACAAATGAATTTCACAGATAGCTTCTTTCTAGTTTTTATCAGGTGATATTCTGTTTTTCCCCATAGGCCTAAGAGTTCTCCCAAATGTCCCTTCGCAGATTCTCCAAAAAGAGTATTTCCAACCTGCTGATTGAAAAAAAAAAAAAGATATTAACTCCATGAGGTGAATGCAAACATCACAAAGCAGTTTCACAGACTGCTTCTTTCAAGTTTTTATCTGTGGATACTCGGTTTTTCCCTTTAGGCCTCAATGCTCTTCCAAATGTCCCTTCACAGATTTTACCAAAAGACTGTTTCCAACCTGCTTAATCAAAATAAAATTTTAACTCTGTGAGATGAATCCACACATCACATATCAGTTTCAGTTTCACAGATAACTTCATTCTAGTTTTTATCTGGGGATATTCAGTTTTTCTTGTTAAGACTCAATGGGCCCCAAATGTCTCTTCAAAGATTCTCCAAAAAGAAAGTTTCCAACCTGCTGAATCAAAAAATTATGCTTAACTCTGTGAGATGAATCCACATATCACAAAGTAGTTTCACAGATAGCTTCTTTTGAGTTTTTGTGGGGATATTCGATTTTTCTTCATAGGCCTCACTGGGATTCGATATGACCCTTTGCAGAATCTACAATAAGAATATTTCCAACTTGATGAATCAAAAGAAAGATTTACCTCTGTGAAATGAATTCACAAATCCCAAAACAGTTTCACAGATAGCTTCTTTCTTCTTTTTATCTAGGAATATTCAGTTTTTCCCCATAGGCATTAATGGGCTCTGAAATGTCCCTTCCCAGATTCTCCAAAAAGAGTGCTGCCAACGTGCTGAATCAAAAGAAAGGTTTACCTCTATGAGACGAATCCACACATCACAAAGCAGTTTCAGAGATAGCTCCTTTACATTTTTTTCAGGGGATGTTTGTTTTTTCCCTGTAAGTTACAACAGACTCCCAAATGTCTCTTCTCAGATTCTACAAAAGACTTTCCAACCTGGGGAAACAAGAGAAAGGTCTAACACTGTGATGTGTATCCACACATTGCAAATAAGTTTCACAGATAGAATTTTTGTAAGTTTTTATCTGGGGATATACAATTTTTCCCTGAAGACCTCAGTGGGCTCCCAAATGTCCCTTCACAGATTCTCTAGAAAGAGTGTTTTTAACCTGATGAGCAAAAAGAAAGGTTTAAATCTGTGAGATGAATCCACACATCAGAAAGCAGTTTCACAGAGACCTTCTTTCTAGTTTTTATCTAGGGATAATTGGCTTTTCCCCATAAGCCTCAATGGGCTCCTGAATGTCCCTTCACCGATTCTCCAAGAAGAGTGTATCCAACCTGCTTAATCAAAAGAAAGGTTTAACTTTGTGAGATGAAGCTACACATCAAAAAGGGATTTCACAGATAGCTTCTTTATAGTTTTTATCTGTGTATATTCAGTATTTCACAATCGGCCTCAAAAAGATTTCAAATGTCCTTTTGCAAATTATACCAAAATAATGTTTCCTACCTGCTGAATTAAAATACAGGTTTAACTCTGTGGTATGAATCCACACATCACAAAGCCATTTCACAGATAGCTTCTTTGTAGTTTTTATCTGAGAATATTTTGTTTTACACAATGGGCTTCAGTGTGTTCCAGAATGTCCCATAACAGATTCTCCAAAAAAAGTGTTTACAACCTGCTCATTCAAAAGAAATGTTTCAATCTGTGAGATGAATCCACACATCATAAGCGAGTTCCACAGGGAGCTTCTTTGTAGTTTTTATCTGGGGATATTCTTTGTTTCCTCATAGGCCTCAATGAGCTCTGAAATGTCCATTCACAGATTCTACAAAAAGACTGTTTTCAACCTTCTGAATTACAAGAAAAATGTATCCCTGTGAGAAGAATCCACATATCACAAAGTAGTTTCATGGATAACTCATTTCTAGTTTTTATCTGGGGATATTTGGTGTTTCCCCATAGTCTTCAAAGGGCCCTTAAGTGTTTTTTCGAAGATTATCCACAAAGTGTGTTTCCAACCTACTGAATAAAAAGAAAGGTTTAAATCTGTAAGTTGAATCCACACATAAAAAAGCAGTTACACCGATAGTTTTTTTCTAGTTTTTATCTGGGGATTTTCAGTTTTCTTCCATAAACCTCAACAGGCTCCCAAATATCCATTCACAGATTCTACAAAAAGAGTCTTTCCAGCATGATGAATCAAAAAAAATGTTTAACTCTGTGAGATGATACCACACATCACAAAGCAGTTTCGTAGATATATTATTTCAAGTTTTTATCTGGGAATACTTGGTTTTTCCCCATCGCATCCAATGAACTTCCAAATGTGCCTTTGTAGAATCTCAAAAAAGAGTGCTTGCAACCTGCTGAATCAAAAAAAAAAAAAAAAAAAAGGTTTAATTCTGTGAGATGTCTCCACATGTCACAGAGAAGTTTCCTAGATAGTTTTTTTGTAGTTTCATCTGGTGATATTCGGTTTTTCCTTGTAGGCCTCGATGGGCTACCAAATGTCCCTTCACAGATTCTACAAAAAAGAGTGTTTCCATCCTGTTGAATCAAGGAAAAATTTAACTCTGTGAGATGAATCCACATGAGACAAAGCATTTTCAGATAATTTCTTTGAGTTTTTATCTGGGGGTATATGGTTTTTCCCCATAGGCCTCAAAGGGCTCCCTAATGTTCCTTCAGACTTTCTACAAAAAGAGTGTTCCAACTGGTTGAAAAAAAAAAGAGAAGTTTTAACTCTATGATATGAATCCACACGCCATAAAACAGTTTCACAGACAACTTCATTCTAGTTTTTTTCTGGAGATATTCAGTTTTTTTCCCCTCGGGCCTCAACGGGTGCTAAAATGCACCTTCACAGATTCTCAAAAACGAGTGTTTCCAACCTGCTGAATCACAGGAAACTAACTTTGTAAGATGAATCCACACATCACAAAGCAGTTTCACAGATAGCTACTTTCTTGTTTTTATCTGGAGATATTCAGATTTTCCCCATAGGCCTCAATGCGCCCCCAAAAGTCCCTTCACAGATACTCCAAAAAGTGTGTTTCCCACCTTCTGAATTAGAATAAAGATTTACATCTGGGTGATGATTCCACACATCACAAAATAGTTTCACAGATAGCTTCTTTCTAGTTTTTATCTGGGGATATTCCATTTTTCCTCTAGGTTTCAATGGGCTCCCAGATGTCCCTTCACAGATTCTACAAGAAGAGATTTCCCAACAACTGAATCAAAAGAAACACTTAACCCTGTGTGATGAATCTATGCAACACAAAGCAGTTTCACAGATAGATTCTTTCTTGTTTTTATCTGTGGATATTAAGTTTTTTCTCATAGGACTCCTTTAGTGACAAAATGCCCCTTCCCAGTTTCTCCAAAAATAGTGTTTCCAACCTGATGAACCAAAAGAAAGGTTTAAATCTCTGAGATGAATCCACACATTTCAAAGTAATTTCTCAGATAGCTTCTTTACTGTTTTTATCTGGGAATACTAGCTTTTTCTTCTCAGGCATCAATGGGCTTCCAAATGTCCCTTTTCACATTTTACCAAAACAGTGTTTCCAACCTGTTGAATCAAAAGAAAATTTTAATTCTGTGAGACGAATTCACACATCACATAGAAGTTTCATAGTAACTTCATTCCAGTTTTCATCTGGGAATATTCAGTTTTTCTCATTAGGCCTCAAAGGGTGCCAAAATATACCTTTGCATATTCTCTAAAAAGACAGTTTCCAACCTGATGAAAAAAAAAAATTGCTTAACTCTGTGAGATGAATCTACATATCACAAAACAGTTTCACAGATAGCTTCCTTTTAGTTTTTGTATGTGTGTGTGAGGGAGTGGGGAGATATTCAGATTTTCTTCATAGACCTTAATGGAATCCCAAATGACACATTGCAGATACACCAAAAAAGTGTTTCCAAGTAACTTCTTTCTAGTTTTTTTGTGAGAATATTTGGTATTTTCCCATAAGACTCAGTGGACTCCCAAATGTCTCTTTGCAGATTCTCTAAAAAGAGTGTTTTTAATTTGGTGAGCCAAAAGAAAGGTTTAACTCTGTGAGATGAATCCATACATCAGAAATCAGTATCACAGACAGCTTCTTTCTATTTTTTATCTAGTGATATTTGGTTTTTTTCCCATAAGGCTAAATGGATTCCCGAATGTCCCTTCACAGGTTATCCAAAAAAAGTATTTCCAGCTTCCTTAATCAAAAGAAATGTTTAACTCTGTGAGGTGAATCCACACAACACAAAGCAGTTTCACAGATAGATTCCTTCCAGTTTTTTAACTGGGTATATTCGGTATTTCACAATAGACCTCAAAGATGTTTAAAATGTCCCTTCGCAGATTCTACCAAATTAGTGTTTCCTACCTACTTAATTAAAGGAACGGTTTAACTCTGTGAGATGAATCCACATATCAAAAAGCAATTTCACAGATTGCTTCTTTCTATTTTTTTCTGGGGATATTCTGTTTTTCACAATAGTCCTCAAGGTGTTTCAAATGTCCATTTGCAGATTCTACCAAAACAGTGTTAACAACCTGCTGATAGCTTTTTTCTAGTTTTTACCTAGAGATTCACAGAT
Organism: Macaca mulatta; assembly: GCF_049350105.2. Lineage (NCBI taxonomy): Eukaryota > Metazoa > Chordata > Mammalia > Primates > Cercopithecidae > Macaca > Macaca mulatta. The sequence continues at coordinate 39,500,269 of NC_133414.1, forward strand.
AGCTTTTTTTCTAGTTCTTATCTGGGGATATACGGTTTTTCCACTTAGGACTCAATGAGTTCTTAAATGTCCCTTTGCAGAGTCTCCAAAATGAGGCTTTTAACCTCTGAATCAAAAGAAAGTTTTATGTCTGTGAGATGAGTCCACACATTACAAAGAAGTTTCACAGGTAGCTTATTTCTCGTTTTTATCTGGGATTATTTGTTTTTCCCCCTTAGGCCTCAAAAGGCCCCCAAATATTTCTTCACATATTCTCCAAGAAGAGTGTTTCCAACCTGCTGAATCAAAGGAAAGGTTCTACAGATTATTTAAAAAACTATTTCTAACCTCCAGAATCAAAAGAAAAATTTAGCTCTGTGAGACGAATCCACACACCACAAAGCAGTTTCACAGATAGTTTCCTTCTAATTTTTATCTGGAGATACTTGGTTTTTCCCAGTAGGCCTCAATGGGCTCCCAAATATTTGTTTGCAGATTCTAGAAAAAGAGGGTTTTCCCACCTGCTGAATCAAAAGAAAAGTTTAACTCTGTCAGATGAATTCACACATCACCAAAAAGTTTCACAGAAAGCTTCTTTCTAATTTTATCTGGGGATATTCTATTTTTCTCCATAGGTTTCCATGGGTTCCAAAATGTCCCATCGTATATTCTCCAAAAAGAGTGTTTCCAACCTGTGAAATCATAATAAAGTTTTACTTCTTTTAGATGAATCTACACATCAGAAAACAGTTTCACAAACAGTTTCTTTGTAGTTTTTATCTGGGTATATTTTGTTGTTCCCCATAAGCCTGAAAGGGCTCCCACATGTCCCTTCAAAGATTCTACAAAAAAAAGTTTCCAACATGTTGGAAAAGAAGAAATCTTTAATTATGTGAGTTAAATCCACACATTGGAAAGAAGTTTCACAGATAGCTTCTTTCTAGTTTTTATCTGTGGACATTCTTTTTTTCCACTTAGGCCTCAATGGGCTCTGAAATGTCCCTTTGCAGATTCTCCAAAAAAAGTGTTTACAACCTGCTGAATCAAAAGCAAGGTTTAACACTGTGAAGTGAATCCACATATCACAAAGCCATTTCTCAGATAGCTCCTTTCTATTTTTTATCTGGGGATATTCTGTTATTGCCCATAGGCCTCAAAGGGTTACTAATTGTCCTTTTGTATATTCTCCAAAAAAATTTCCAACCAGCTAAATCAAAAACAGGGTTTAACTCTATGAGATGAATCCACATATCACAAAGCACTTTCACAGATAGATTTTTTTCTAGTTTTTATCTAGTGATATTCAGTTTTTCCCCATAAGCCTCAATGGGTTCCCAAATGCTCCATCGCATGTTCTCCAAAAAGAGTGTTTCCAGCCTGCTGAATGAAAAGAAAGATTTAACTCTGTGATGTGAATCCACACATCATAAAGCAGTTTCATGGAGAGTTGATTTCTAGTTTTTTCTGGGGATATTATGTTTTTCCCAATAGGCTTCAATGGACACCCAAGAGTTCCTTCTCAGATTCTCCATAAAGAGTTCTTAAAACCCTCTGAATAAAATAAAAGGTTTAACTTCTTGAGATGAATCCATGCATCACAAAGAAGTTTCACAGATAGCTTCTTTCTAGTTTTTATCTGGGAATATTCGGTTTTTCCTCATAGGCTTCAATGTTCACCCAAATATCCCTTCACAGATTCTCCAAAATAGTGTTTACAACCTGCTGAGTAAAAAGAAAGCTTTAACTCTGTTAGCTGAATCCACACATTACAAATCAGTTTCACACATAGCTTCTTTGTAGTTTTTATCTGGGGATATTTTGTTGCTCCCCATAGACGTCAGAGGACTCCCAAATTTCCCTTTGCAGATTCTTTAAAAAGACTGTTTCCAAAGTGCTGATTAAAAGAAAGATTTAACTCTCAGATTAATTCACACATCAGAAAGCAGTTTCACAGGTTCATTGTAGTTTTTATCTGGGCATATTAGATTTTTCCCCTTAGGTCACAATGGGCTTCCAAATGTCTTTTCACAGATTCTCCAAAAAGAGTGTTTCCAATCTGCTGAATTCAAAGGAAAGTTTCACTGTGTGAGATGAGTATAAACATCAACCATCAGTTTTGAAGATACCTTCTTTCTAGTATTTATCTCAAGATATTCACTTTTTCCAAATAGGCCTCAATGGGCTCCCAAATATTCCATTGTAGAATCTCCAAAAAGAGTGTTTCAACACTATTGAATCAAATGAAAGGTTTAACTCCCTAAGATGAATCCACACATCACAAAACACTTTCACATATAGCTTCCTTCTAGTTTTAATCTGGCAATATTCACTTTACCCTTAGGCCTCCAATGGGCTACCAAAGGCCCATCAGCAGATTCTCCGAAAAACAGCGTTTTCAACCTGTTGAATCAAAAGAGAGGTTTAAAAATGTAATATGAATCCACATATCAAAAATCAGTTTCACAGATAGCTTGTTTCTAGTTTTTACCTAGGGATATTCGTTTTTTCCACATAGGCCTCAAAGGGCTTTCACATGTCCCTTTGCAGATTCTCCAAAAATTGTATTTCCAACCTGCTGAATCAAAAGAAAGGTTTAAATCTGTGAGATGAATAGAGATATCACAAACCAGTTTCACAGATAGCTTCTTTTTAGTTTTTTCCAGGGATATTCTGGTTTTTTTTTCCCACAGACTTAAATGGGCTTCCAAATGTCCCTTAGCAGATCCTCCAGAAAGAGTGCTGCCAACCTGCCGAATCAAAAGAAAGTTTTATCTCTATGAGATGAATCCACACATCACAAATCTGTTTCACAGATAGCTTCCTTCCAGTTTATATCTGGGAATATTCTGTTCTTTCCCCATATGCACCAAAGCGCTCCCAAATGTCCCTTGGCTGAATCTACAAAAAGACTGTTTACCACTTGCTGAATCAAAAGAAACGTTTAACTCTGTCAGCTGAAACAAACAGTTTCATAGGTAGCTTCTTTCTAGTTTTTGTCTGGGGATATTCAGTTTTTCCCAATAGGTCTCAATGGGCTCTCCAATGTCCCTTTGCAGATTCTCCAAAAAGAGTGTTTCCAACCTGCTAATTAAAAAGAAAGGTTTAACTCTGGGAGCTGTATCCACACATCACGAAGTAGTTTCACAGATAACTTCCTTTGTAGTTTTTATCTGGGGATATTTGGTTTTTCCCTATAGGCCTCAAGGGGCTCCAAAATGTCCCTTTGCAGATTCTCCAAAAAGATTGTTTACAACCTTTTGAATAAGAACAAAAGTTTTACACTATGAGATGAATCCACATATCACAAATCAGTTTTAAGGATAGTTTCTTTCTAGTTTTTATCTGGAGATATTCAGTATTCCATCATAGGCCTCAACGAGTTACACATTGTCCTTTAGCAGATTCTCCTAAAAAGCGTTTCCAACCTGCTGAATCAAAAGAAAGGTTTAACTCTGTGAGGTTAATCCACACACCACAAAATAGTTTCACACACAGCTTCTTTCTAGTTTTTATCTGGGTATATTCAGTTTTTTTCCCACCACCTTCAAAGGTCTCCCAACTGTCCATTCACAGATTCTACAAAAAAAGTTTTCCAAGGAGCTGAATAAGAAAAAAATCTTTAACTCTGTGAGGTGAATCCACACATCACAAAGCAGTTTCACATATAGCCACTTTCTAGTTTTTATATGCGTATATTTGATTTTTCATCATAGGCCTAAATAGACTTCACGGATTATCCAAAAAAAGTATTTCCAACCGGCTGATTCAAAAGAATGGGTTAATTTTGTGAGATGAATGCACACATTACAAAGCAGTTTCACAGATATTTTCCTGCTAGCTCTTTTCTGGGGATATTCAGTTTTTTCACTTAGGACTCAATGGACTCCCAAATGTCCCTTCACAGATTCTACAAAAAGACTCTTTTCAACCTGCTGAATCAAAATAAAAGTTGAACTCTGGGAGATGAGTCCATACATCACAAAGAAGTTTCACAGATAGCTTCTTTCTGGTTTTTATCTGGGGATATTCAGTTTTTCCTTATAGGCCTCAGTAAGCTCCCGCATGTCCCTTCACATATTGTACAAAAACGGTGTTTTCAAGCTGCTGAATAAGTAGAAAAATTTATCTCTGTGAAATGAATCCACACATCACAAAGCAGTTTCTGAGATACATTTTTTCTAGTCTATACATGACAAAGAATTTTCACAGATAGCTTCATTCTTGTTTATATCTGTGGATATTTAGTTTTTCCTTTTAAGCCATAATTGACTCTCAAATTTTGCTTTGCAGATTTTACAAAAAAAAAAAAGTGTTTCCAAATGGCTGAATCAAAAGAAAGGTTTCCCTCTGTGAAGATATTCCACATATCATAAAGCAGTTTCACAGATAACTTCTTTCCAGTTCTTACCTGGGAATATTCAGTTTCTCATCAGATGCTTCAATGAGCTCCCAAATGTCCCTTCACAGATTCACAAAAAAAGAGTGTTTCCAACCTGCTGAATGGAAAAAGAAAGATTTAACTCTGTGAGATGAATGCACACTTCACAGAGTAGTTTCACAGATAGCTTTATTCTAGTATTTGGGAAAATTTGATTTTCCCCCATAGGTCTCAAAGGGCTCTGAAATGTCACTTTGCAGACTCCCAGAAAAACTGTTTCAAAAATGTGAATCCAAAGAAAGTTTTAACTCTGTGAGATGAATTCACACATCACAAAGCAGTTTCACACATCGCTTCATTCTAGTTTCTATCTAGGTATATTCAGTGTTTCCCCACAGGCCTCAATGGGCACCTAAATCTCTGTTCTCAGATTCTCCAAAGAAAGTGTTTCCAACCTGCTAAATCCAGAGAAAGTTTTAAATCTGGGAGATGAATACACACATCACAAAGCAGTTTCACACATTGCTTTTTTCTAGGTTTATCTGGGGAAATTCGATGTTTCCCTATAGGCATCAATTGGCTACCAAACGTCTTTTTGCAGATTCTACAATGGGAGTGTTTCCAATTCATTGAGTCAAAAGAAAAATTTAACTCTGTAAGATGTCCACACAACACACTGCAGTTTCACAGATAACTTGCTTCTAGTTTTTATCTCGGGTTATTCAATTTTTCCCCATAGGCTTTAGTGACCTTCCAAATGTCCCTTCACAGATTCTCCAAAAAGAGTGCTTCCAAACTGCTGAATCAAAAGATAGGTTTAACTTTGCCAGATGAATCCAGACAAGACAAAGCAGTTTCACGGACAGCTTCCTTCCAGTTTTTATCTGGAGATATTCTGTTTTTTCCCATATACCTCAATGGGCTCCCAAATGTCTTTTTGCAGATTCTCCAAAAGGACTGTTTCCAAAGAGGAATAAAAAAGAAAGGTTTAACACTGTGAGATGAATCCACATATCACAAACCAGTTTCACAGACAGATTTTTTATAGTTTTTATCTTGGGATATTCAATTTTTCTCATTAGGCCTCAACGGGCTCCCAAAAGTTGTTTCACAGATTCTCCAAAAAGAGTGTTTCCAATCTGTTGAATCAAAAGAAATGTTTAAGTCTGTAAGATGAACTCATACATCACAAAGCAGTTTCACAGATAGCTTCTTTCTCTTTTTTATCTGGCGTTATTCTTTCTTCCCCCATACACCACAATGGGTTCGCAAATGTCCCTTCACAGATTCTCTACATGGAGTGTTTCCAACAAGCTGAATCAAAAGAAAACTTTAACTCTGTCAGATGAGTGCATACATCAAAATGCAGTTTAACAGACAGATTCTTTCCAGTTTTTATCTGAGAATTTTTTTTTCCAGCATAGTCCTCCATGGGATCTTAAATGTCTCTAAACAGGTTCTCCAAAATTAGTCTTTATAACCTGCTGAATCAAGTAAAGGTTTATCATTGTGAGATGAATCCACCCATCACCAAACTCTTTCACAGATAGCTTCTTTCTAGTTTTTATCTGGGGATATTCGATTTTTCCTCATAGGCCTCAATGGGCTCCCATATGTCCCTTTGCAGATTCTGCAAAAACAGTGTTTCCAACCTGGTGAAAGAAAAGAAAGTTTTATCTCTGTGAGATGAATTTACACATCCCCAAGCAGTTTCACAGACAGTTTCTTTCTAGTTTTTACGTGGGAATACTCAGTTTTTTCCCCTAAGCCAAAAGGGTTCCCAAATGTCCCTTCACAGATTCTCCGAAAACAGGTTTTCCAACCTAATGAATCAAAAAAAAGTTTTAACTCTGTGAAATGAATCAACACATCAAAGAGCTGTTCACAGGTAACTTCCTTCTAGTGTTTATCTGGAGATACTCTGTTTTTCAACATAGGCCTCAATGGGCTCCCAAATATTTGTTTTAAGATTCTATGAAAATAGTTTTTTTAACCTGCTAAATCAAAAGAAAAGTTTATCTCTGTGAGATGAATCCACACATCACAAACCAGTTTCACAGAATGCTTCTTTCTAGTTTTTACCTGGAGATAAGAAGTTTTTCCCCATAGGTCTCATTGGATGTGCAAATGTCCTCTCACAGATTCTCCAACAACAGAGTTTCCAACTTGCTGAATTAAAAGAAAGGTTAAACTCTGTGAGATGAATTCACACATCACAAAGCGGTTTTACAGATAGCTTCTTTGTAGTCTTTATCTGGAAATATTTTCATTTTACCCATAGGCCTCACTAGACTCCCAAATGTCCCTTAGCAGAAACTCCAAAAAGAATGTTTCCAACCTGTTGAATCAAAACAAAGTTTTAACTGTGTGAGATTAATCCACATATCTCAAATGAGTTTTACAGGTAGCTCCTTTTTAGTTCTTATCTGGGGATATTTGATATTTTCCCATAGGATTCAAAGGGCTCCCAAATGTCCCATGGCAGATTCTACAAAAAGTGTGTTTCCAATCTGCTGAATCAAACGTAAGTTTTAAATCTATGAGAAGAATCCACACATCTCAAAGCAGTTTCACAGAGAGCTTCTTTCTAGTTTTTACCTGGGGACATACAGTTCTTCATCATAGGCCCCAATGGGTTCCAAATATCCATTCACTTATTCTGCAAAAAAAAGTATTTCCAACCTGATGAATAAAAAGACAGGTTTAACTTTGTGAGATGAATCCACACATCACAATGCAGTTCATAAATAGCTTCTTTGTAGTTTTTATCTGGTGATATTTTATTTCTCCCCATAAACCTCCATGGACTCTCAAATGTCACTTTGCAGATTCTACAAAAGAATGTTTCCAGGCCGGGCGTGGTGGCTCAAGCCTGTAATCCCAGCACTTTGGGAGGCTGAGATGGGCAGATCACGAGGTCGGGAGATCGAGACCATCCTGGCTAACACAGTGAAACCCCGTCTCTACTTAGAAAAAAAAAATAATACAACAAACTAGCCGGGCGTAGTGGCGGGCGCCTGTAGTCCCAGCTACTCGGGAGCCTGAGGTGGGAGAATGGCATAAACCCAGGAGGCAGAGCTTGCAGTGAGCTGAGATCCGGCCACTGCACTCCAGCCTGGGCGACAGAGCGAGACTCCGTCTCAAAAAAAAAAAAAAAAAAAAGTTTCCAACCTGCTGAATCAAAAAAAAAAATTACCTCTTTGATATGAATCCACACATCACAAAACAGTTTCACAGGTAGCTTCTTTCTAGTTTTTGAGGACATTTCAGTTTTTCCCATAGGTCTCAAATGTCCCTTCAAAGATTCTACAAAAAGAGTGTCTCCAAGCTGCTGAAACAAAGGAAATGTTAAACTCTATGAGATGAATCCACACATCACAAAGCAGTTTCACAAATACTTTCTTTCTAGTTTTTATCTGGGGGTATTCTTTTTTTTCCCCATAGGCCTCAATGAGCTCCCAAATATCCATTCAAAGATTATACAAAAAGAGTGTTTCCAACCCATTGAATCAAAAGAAAGCTTGGACTGAAATAAAAACACACAACATGAAGCAGTATCGCAGATAGCTTCTTTCTAGTTTTTACCTGGGGATATTTGGTTTTTCCTTATAGGTCTCAATGGGCTCCCATATGTCTCTTCACAGATTCTACAAAAACAGTGTTTCCAACTACAGAATCAAAAGAAAGATTTAACTATGTGGGATGAATCCACACATCAAAAAGCAGTTTCAAGGACAGCTCATTTCTGGTTTTTATCTGGACATATTCTGTTTTTCCACATAGGCCTTAATGGGCTTTCAAATGTCCCTTTTCAGATTCTACAAAAAGAGGGTTTCCAACTTGTTGAATCAAAAGAAAGTTTTAACTCTGTCAGATGAATCCACCCAACACAAAACAGTTTTGCAGATAGCTTCTTCGTAGTTTTTATCAGGGAATATTCCATTTTTTCCCATAGGCCTCAATAGACTCCAAAAGTCCTTTCGCAGAGTCTCAAAAAAGAGGGTTTCCACCCTGATGAACCAAACGAAAGCCTTTACCTCTGTGAGATGAATTCACACATCACAAAACAGTTTCACTGATAACTTCTTTCTTGTTTTCATTTGGGACTGTTTCGTTTTTTTCCAAAGGCCTCAATAGGCTCTGAAATGTGCCTCCACTTATTCTCCAGAAACAGTGTTTCCATCTGCTGCATCAAAACAAAGGCTTACCTCTGTTAGACGAATCTACACATCACCAAGCAGTTTAACGGATACCTTCATTCTAGCTTTTATCTTGGGATATATGATATCTCCCCATAAGTTTCAAAGGGCTCCCAAATGTCCCATCACAGATTCTACAAAATGAGTGTTTCTAATCTGCTGAATCAAAAATGAGGTTTAACTCTGTGAGAAGAATCCACACATCACATAGCAGTTTCACAGAGACCTTCTTTCTAATTATTATCTGTGGAAATTCTATTCTTTGCCGTAGAGCTCAATGGGCTTCCAAATATCCCTTTATTTATTCTACGACAGAAAAGTATTTTCAACTTGGTGAGTCAAAAGAAAACTTTAAATTTGTGAGATGAATCCACACATCATAATGCAGTTTCACAGAGAGCTTCTTTGTACTTTTTATCTGGGATATTCCTTTTTTTCCCATAGGCCTCTATGGGATCCCAATTGTTGCTTCACAGATTCTGCAAAAAGAGTGTTTTCAACATGCTGAATCTAAAGAAAGTTTTAACTCTGTAAGATGAATCCACACATCACAGACCAGCTTCACAGATAACTTCTTTGTAGTTTTTATCTGGGGATATTCAGTTTTTCCCCTTAAGCCTTAAAGGTCTCCAAAATATTGCTTCTCAGATACTACAAAATAGTGTTTCCATCCTGCTGAATCAAAAGAAAGCCTTACCTTTGTGAGACTAATTTACACATCACAAAGCAATTTCACTGATAACTTCTTTCTTGGTTTCATTTGGCACCATTTTGTTTTTTTCCCCACAGGCCTCAGTGGGCTCCCAAATGTGCCTTCACAGATTCTTGAGAAACAGTGTTTCCACCTGCTGCATCAAAACAAAGGCTTAACTCTGTTAGATGAATCTACACATCACAAAGCAGTTTGATGGATAACTTCATTCTAGTTTTTAATCTGGGAATATTCAATATTTCCCCACAGGATTCAAAGGGTTCCCAAATGTCCCACTACATATTCTACAAAATGAGTGTTTCCAATCTGTTGAATCAAAATTAAGGTTTCACTCTGTGTGAAGAATCCAGACATCACAGAGCAGTTTCACAGAGACCTTCTTTCTAATTATTATCTGTGGAAATTCTGTTCTTTGTCACAGACCTCAGTGGACTCCCAAATGTCCCTTCACTTATTCTACAATTAAAAAAGTATTTCCACTTGATGAATCAATAGAGAAATTTAACTCTGTGAGATGAATACACAAATCACAAGGCAGTTTCAGAGATAGCTTCTTTGTACTTTTTATCTGGGGTATTCCATTTTTTCCCATAGGCCTCAATGGACGCCAAAATGTTGCTTCACACATTCTGCAAAAAGAGTATTTTCAACCTGCTGAAACTAAAGAAAAGTTTAACACTGTGAGATGAATCCACACATCACAGAGCAATTTCACAGAGAGCTTCTTTGTAGTTTTTATCTGGGGATATTCAGCTTTTTCCCACAAGCCTCAAAGGGCTCCAAAATGTCACTTCACAGATACTACAAAAAGAGTGCTTCCAACCTGCTGAATCAAAACAAAAATTTACTTCTGTGAGGTGAATCTGCACTTCACAGAGCAGTTTCACAAATAGCTTCTTTCTAGTTTTATCTGGGATTATTTGTTTTTTTCCCAATAGGCCTCAATGGGCTTCAAAATGTCCCTTCACATCTTCTCCAAAACCAGTGTTTCCAACCTGCTGAATCAAAAGAAAGGTTTAACTCTGTGAGATGAATGCACACATCAGAAAGGAGTTTCACAGACAGCTTCTTTCTAGTTTTTAAACGGGGATGTTCTGTTTTTCTCCATAGGCCTCAATGGACTCCCAAATATCCCTTTGCAGATTCTCCAAAAAGTGTGTTTCCAACAAGCTGAATCAAAGAAAGGTTTGACTCTATGAGATGAATCCACTCATCACAGATCAGTTTTGCAGATGCTTCTTTGTAATTTTTATCTGGGGACATTCGTATTTTTCCCAGTAGCCTCAATGGGCTCCCAAACATCACTTTGCGGATTGTCCAAAAAGAGTGTTTCCAAATGATAAATCAAAAGAAAGTTTTAACTCTGGTAGATGAATCCACACATCACAAAGCAGTTTCACAGATAGCTTCCTTCTAGTTTTTATATGAGGATATTCAGTTTTTTCCTATAGTCCTCATAGGGGCCCTTATTGTCCATTCAAAGATTCTAAAAAAACAAAGAGTGTTTCCAAGCTGTTGAAACAAATAAAATGTTAAATGCTATGACACGAATCCACAAGTTACAAAGCAGTTTCTCAGATAGCTTATTTATAGTTTTTATCTGGGGATATTTGGTTTTTCCCATAGACTTCAATGGGTTCCCAAACGTCCATTAGAAGATTGTACAAAAAGAGTGTTTCTAACATGTTGAATTAAAGTAAAGCTTGAACTCTGTAAAATAAAACCACACAACACAAAGCAGTTTCACAGATAGCTTCTTTCTAGTTTTTACCTGTGTACTTTCAGTTTTTCCACTTAGAAATCAATGGGCTCAGAAATGTCCCTTCACAGATTCTACAAAAACAGTGTTTCCAACATTCTGAATCAAAAGAAAAATATCTCTGTGAAATGAAACCATACATTGCAAAGCAATTTCACATGTAGCTTATTTCTAATTTTTATCTGGGCATATTTTGTTTTTCCCCTTAGGCCTTAATGGACTTTCAAATGTCTCTTTGTAGGTTCTACAAAAAGAAGGTTTCCAACCTGCTGAATCAAAAGAAACGTTTATTTCTGTGAGATGAATCCACACAATACAAAACAGTTTTGCAGATACCTTCTTCCTAGTTTTCATCTGGGCATATTCAGTTTTTTTCCATAGGCCTCAAAAGGCTCCAAAATTATCTTTTCACAGATTCTCCAAAAAGAGTGTTTCCAACCTACTGAATCAAATGAAAGCTTCACTTCAGTGAGATGAATTTCCAAAAACAAAGCAGTTTGAGAACTTCTTTGTAGTTTTCATCTGGGGATATTTCATTATTTTCCCATAGGTTCAAATAGGGTGCAAAATTTCCCTTCACAGATTCTCCAAAACAAGTGTTTCCTCCACCTGCATCAAAACAAAGGTTTAACCCTTTGAGTTGGATCCAAACATCACAAAGCAGTTTCACAGATAGTTTCTTTCTAATTTTTTTCAGGGGATATTTGTTTTTCCCCAATGTGCCTCAATGGGCTCCAAAAGGTCACTCACAGATTCCCCAAAAGTGTGTTTCCAAATTGTTGAACCAAAAGAAAAGTTCAACTGTGTGGGATGAATCCACACGTCACAGAGCAGTTTCACAGACAGCTTCTTTGTTGTTTTTATCAGGTGATATTCAGTTTTTTCCCATAGACCTCAATGGAATTCAAAATATCCCTTCACAGATCCTAAAAAAAAAAAAAAGAATGTTTACAACCTACTGAATCAAAAGAAAGGATTAAATTGGTGAGATGAATCCACACTTCAGAAAGCAGTTTCCTTGATAACTTTTTCTAATTTTTATCTGGGGATATTTGATTTTTATCCCTACAGCTCTATGGGTTCCCAAATATCCCTTCACAGATTCTCTAAGAAGAGTGTTTCCAACCTGCTGAATCGAAAAAACTTTTTACCTCTGTGAGATGATTCCAAACATTGCAAATCAGTATCACTGATAGCTTCTTTTTAGTTTTTATCTGGGGATATTCAGTATTTTCCCATTAGCATCAATGGCTACAAAATATCCATTCAGAGATTCTCCAAAAAAAAAAAAGTGTTTCCAACCAGCTCTACCAAAAGAAAGGTTTAATTATGTGAGATGAAGCCACACATCATGAAACAGTTTCACAGATAGCTCCTTTTAGTTTTTATATGGGGATATTCACGTTTTTCCCAGTAGGCCTCAATGGGCTCCCAAACATCCCTTCACAGATTCTCCAAAAAGAGTGTTTCCAACCTGCTGAATCAAAAGAAAAGTTTAACTCTGTGAGATGAATCCAGACATCACAAAGCAGTTTCACAGATAGTTTCTAGTTTTATCTGGGAATTTTCAGTTTTCCACCATAGGCTTTTCAAGTTTTCATCAGGGAATATCAGTTTTTTTCTCATAGGCTTCAATGGGCTCTGAAATGTCCCTTTGCAGAGTCTCCAAAAAGAGTGTTTCCAACATGCTGGATCCAAAGAAAATTTTACCTCCATGAGATGAATCCGCACATCACAAAGCAGTTTCATAGAGAGCGTGCTTCTAGTTTTCATCTGGGAATACTCAGTTTTTCACCATCAGCCTCAATGGGCTCCCAAACGTCCCTTCACAGTTTCACCAAAAACAGTTTTTCAAGCGTGCTGAACCAAAAGACGTGTTGAAAGTTGTGAGATAAATCCATACATTAAAAAGCAGTTTCACAGGTAGCTTCTTTCTAGTTTTCATCAAGGGATATTTGGTTTTTCCACCTTTTCCTCAAAGGGCTCGCAAATATCTGCTCTTGAATTCTATAAAACAAGTGTTTCCAACTTGTTGAATCAAAAGAAAGGTTTACCTTTGTGAGAAGAATCCACATATCACAAAGCAGTTGCACAGATAGCTTCCTTCAAGTTTATTTATTACAGCTTCTATCTAGCTTTTGTCTAGGGATATTCGCTTTTTCCTCATAGGCCGCAATGGCCTCCCAAGTGTCCCTTCACAGATTCTGCAAAAAGAGTGTTTCCAATCTGATGAATCAAAAGAAAGTTTTAACTCTGTGAGATGAATCCTCACATCACAAAGCAGTTTCACGGATAGCTTCTTTCTAGTTTTTATCTGGGGATGTTCTGTGTTTTTCCATAGGGTTCAATGGGGTCCCAAAATTTCTTTGCAGATTCTTTGAAAATGTGTTTTCTAATCTGCTGAAACAAAACAAAATTTAACTCTGTGAGATAAATTCACACATCATAAAGCAGTTTCACATTGCTTCTTTCTAGCTTTTTTTTTTTTTTTTTCTGGGCATATTTGGTTGTCCCTGTAGGCCTCAAAGGGCTCCCAAATGTCCCTTTGCAGATTCTCCACATAGAGTGTTTCCAACCTGGTGAATCAAAAGAAAGTTTTAAATCTGTGAGATGAATCTGCACTTCACAAAGCAGTTTCACAGACACCTTCCTTCTAGTTTTTATCTGGGGACAGTCTGTGTTTCCCCATAGGCCTCAATGGGCTACAAAGTGTCTTTTTACAGATTCTTCAAAAGGAGCAATTGCAAACTGCTGAATCAAAAGAAATGTTTACCACTGTGAGATGAATCCACACATCAAAAAGCAGTTTCACAGTTATTTTCTTTCTAGTTTTTATCTCTGGATATTCTGTTTCTACCCATAGGTCTCAATGGGATCCCAAATTTTCCTAGGCAGATTCTCCAAAAAGAGTGTTTCCAATCAACTAGATCAAAAGAATGGTTGAACTCTTTGAGGAATCCACACATCACAAAACAGTTGCAGAGGTAACGTCTTTCTACTTTAATCTGGGATATTTGGTTTTCCCCATAGGACTCAATAAGCTCCCAAATGTGCCTTTGCACATTCTCCAAAAAAAGGTGTTCCAACTTTCTTATTCAAAAGAAAAATTTAACTCTGTGTGATGAATCCATGCATCACAAAGAAGTTTCACAAATAGCTTCTTTCAACTTTAACCTGAAGACAATCCTTTTTTCCCCATAGGTCTCAAAGGGCTTCCAAATGTCCCTTCACAGATTCTTTAAAAGGAGTGTTTCCAACCTGCTGAATCAAAAGAAAGGTTTAACTCTGTGAGATGAATTCCCTTATCACAAAACAGTTTCACAGATAACTTCTTTCTAGTTTTTATCTGGGGATATTCTGTTTGCCCCATAGGCCTCAATAAGCTCCTAAATGTCCCTTCACATAACTCCAAAAGAGTGTTTCCAACTGGTGGAATAAAAAGAAAGATTGAACTCTGTGATATGAATCTACACATCACAAAGTAGTTTCACAGATAGCACCTTTCAATTTTTTATCCTGGGATATTCAGCTTTTCACCACAGGCTTCAATGAGCTCCCAAATGTCCCTTCACGGATTCTCCAGAAATAGCATTTTGAACCTGCTGAATCACAAGAACGTTTCAATTCAGTGAGATTAATCCACACGTCACAAAGCAATTTCACAGATATGTTCTTTCTAGTTTTTATCTAGGGATATTTTGTTTTTTACTATAGGCCTCAATGGGCTTTCTAATGTCTCTTTTCAGAGTCTCCTAAAAGAGTGTCTTCAACGTGGTGAATGAAAAAAAAAAAAAAAAAGGTTTAACTCTGTGAGATGAATTCACACATCAAAAAGAGGTTTCACATATAGCTTCTTCCTTGTCTTCCTTGTCTGAAGATATTCAGTTTTTTCCCTAAGGCCACAATGGGCTCCCAAAAGTCCCTTCACAAATTCTCCAAAAAGCATTTCCAACATTCTGAATCAAGAGAATGATGTAACTCTGTGAGATGAATCCACACATCACAAAGCAGTTCCACAGGTAGCTACATCTAGTTTCTATCTGGGGATATTTTGTTTTTCCCCACAGTCCACAACAGGCTCCCAAATGTCCCTTCATAGATTCTCCATAATAGGTGCTTCTAAACCTGCTGAGTCAAAAGAAATATTTAAGTCTTTGAGATGAATCCACATATTACAGAGTAGTTTGACAGATAGGTTCTTTCTAGCTTTTATCTGGGGATATTCCATTTTTCTTTATAGGCATCAATGGGCTTTCAAATGTCCCTTCACAGGTTCTTTGAAAAGAGTATTGAAAATCTGCTGAATCAATAGAATGGCTTAGCTCTGTGAGATGAATCCACACCTCACCAAGCAGTTTCACAGAGAGTTGCTTTCTAGTTTTTATCTGGGGATGTTTTGTTTTTCCTTAAAGACATCAAAGGGCTCACAAATGTTGCTTGATGTAACCTCCAAAAACAGTGTTTCCAACATGTGCAATCAAAAGAAATGTTTCACTCTGTGAGATAAATCCACGTATCACAAAGCAGTTTCACAGATA
Organism: Macaca mulatta; assembly: GCF_049350105.2. Taxonomy (NCBI): domain Eukaryota; kingdom Metazoa; phylum Chordata; class Mammalia; order Primates; family Cercopithecidae; genus Macaca; species Macaca mulatta. The sequence goes on from NC_133414.1 coordinate 39,515,834, forward strand.
GTTTCTTTGTATTTTTTATCTGGGGATATTCCATTTTTACTTTTAGGCCTCAAAGGGCTTTCAAATGTTCCTTTACAGATTCTTTTAAAAGAGTGCTGAAAACCAGTTGAATCAATAGAATGGTTTAGCTCTTGAGATGAATCGACACATCACCAAGCAGTTTCACAGAGAGCTATTTTCTAGTTTTTATGTGGGGATGTTTTGTTTTTCCTTATAGACATCAAGGGACTCCCAAATATTTCTTCGTAGATACTCCATAAAGAGTTTTTCCAACATGGTAAATGAAAACAAATGTTTTAGGTCTGTGAGATGAACCCACACATCACCAAGCAGTTTCACAGATAGCTTCTTTCTAGTTTTTATCTGGGCATACAGTTTTTCCCCAAATACCTAAAAGGGCTCCCAATTGTTTCTTCGCAGTTTCTCCAAAAAGAATGTTTCCAACCTACTGAAGCAAAAGAAAGTCTTAGCTCTAGGAAATAAATCCTCACATTACAAAGCAGTTTCACAGGTAGTTTCTTTCTAGTTTTAATCTGGGGATATTTGTTTTTCTCACATAGGCCTCAATGGGCTCCCAAATTTTCCCTTGCAGATTCTTCAAAAAGTGTGTTTACAGCATGCTGAATCAAAAGAAAACTTTAACTCTCTGAGATGAGTCCACACCTCACAAAGCTGTTTCATAAATAGCTTCTTTCTAGTATTTTTGTGGATATATTATATTTTTCCTAATAGGCCTCACTAGCTCCCAAATGTACCTGTGTAGATTCTCCAAAAGAGTGTTTCCCACCTGCTGAATCAAAAGGGTGGTTTAACTCTGTGAGAGTTAAACCTCTCAAAGCAGTTTCCACACCTCTTAAAGCAGTTTCACAAATAGTTTCTTTCTAGTATTTATGTGGAAATATTGTGTTTTTCCCAATAGGCCTCAAAGGGATCCAGAATGTACCTTCACAGATTCTCCACAAAAAGTGTTTCCAATCTGCTGAATAAAAAGAAAAGTTAAACTCTGTGAGATGAATCCACACATCACGTCAGTTTCACTGATAGTTTCTTTCTAGTTTTTCACTAGGGATATTCAATTTTCCCCCATAGCCCTGAATGGGCTCCCAAATGTCCCTTCGTAGGTTCTCCAAAAAGAGTGTTTTCAATCTGCTGAGTCAAAAGAAAGGTTTAATTTTGTGAGATGGATCCACTCACCAAAAAGCAGGTTCACAAATTGCTTCTTTCTAGTTTTTATTTGGAGATATTCAGTTTTACACCATATGCCACAATGGGCTAACAAATGTCCCTTCACGGATGCTTCAAAAAGTGTTTCCAGCAACCTGAATCAAAAGAATTTTTTAACTCTGTGAGCTGAATCAACGCATCACAAAGCAGTTTTACAAATAGTTTTCTTTGGATTTTTATCAGGGGATATTCTGTTTTACCTTTTAGGCCCGAATGGCTCCCAAATGTTCCTTTGCAGATTCTCCAGAAAAAGTATTTCTAAACTGCTGAATCAAATCAAAAGTTTATCTTGGTGAGATGAATTCACACACCACAAAGCAGTTTCACAGATAGCTACATTTTAGTTTTTATCTGGGAATGTTCGTTTTTTCACCATAGTCCTCAATGGGATCCAAAATGTCACTTAGAAGATTCTTCATAAAAAGAAGTCTTTCCAACCTGCTGAATTAAAAGAAAAGTTTAGGCCGGGTGCAGTGGCTCACACCTGTAATCCCAGCACTTAGGGAGGCCAAGATGGGTGGATCACGAAGTCAGGAGATCGAGACCACCCTGGCTAACACGGTGAAACACCGTCTCTACTAAAAATACAAAAATTAGCCAGGCGCGGTGACAGGCACCTGCAGTCCCAGTTACATGGGAGGCTGAGGCAGGAGAATGGCATGAACCCGGGAGGCAGAGCTTGCAGTGAGTGGAGATCGTGCCACTGCACTCCAGTCTGGGTGACAGAGTGAGACTCCATCTCCAAAAATAAAACAAAGAAAGAAAGAAAGAAAAGTTTAGCTCTGTGAGATGGACCCACACATCAAGAAACAGTTTCAAAGAAAGAAAGCTTCTTTCCAGATTTCATCTGAGGATACCTCCTTTTTCACCATAGCCCTCTATGGGCTTCCAAATATCACTTTGTCAATTCCACAAGAACTGTCTTAGCGAAAGGCTTCTTGAGGGGAAAGCTGTAACTCTGTGAGATGATTTCACAGAACACAAAGAAGTTTCTCAGAAAGCTTCTTTCTCTTTGTTATCGGGGGATATTGCCTTTGGCCCTATAGTCTTCAAAGGGATCCGAAATATCTGTTCTCAGATTCCACAGAAATAAGGCTAGTAAAGAGATCCACGAAATGCAGATGTAACTCTGGGAGATGAATTAGCAGAACACTAAGCAGTTTCTCAGAAAGCGTCTTTCCAGATGTCATCTGAGGATATTTTCTGTATCCCCATAGCCATCTATGGGCTTCCAAATATCACTTTGCCAATTCCACAAGAACTGTCTTAGCGAAAGGCTTCTTGAAGGGAAAGCTGTAACTCTGTGAGATGATTTCACAGAACACAAAGAAGTTTCTCAGAAAGCTTCTTTCTCTTTATTATCGGAGGATATTTCCTTTGGCCCTATAGTCTTCAAAGTTATCCGAAATATCTGTTCTCAGATTCCACAGAAATACGGCTAGCAAAGAGATCCACGAAATACAGTTGTAACTCTGTGAGATGAATTAAGAGAACACTAAGCAGTTTCTCAGAAAGCTTCTTTCCAGATTTCATCTGAGGATACTTCCTTTTTCACCATAGTCCTCTATGGGCTTCCAAATATCACTTTGCGAATTCCACAAGAACTGTCTTAGCGAAAAGCTTCTTGAGGGGAAAATTGTAACTCTGTGAGATGATTTCACAGAACACAAAGAAGTTTCCCAGAAAGCTTCTTTCTCTTTGTTATCGGAGGATATATCCTTTGGCACTATAGTCTTCAAAGGGATCCGAAATATCTGTTCTCAGATTCCACGGAAATAAGGCTAGCAAAGAGATCCACGAAATGCAGATGTAACTCTGTGAGATGAATTAACAGAACACTAAGCAGTTTCTCAGAAAGCGTCTTTCCAGTAGTAATCTGAGGATATTTCCTGTTTCCCCGTAGCCCTCTATGGGCTTGCAAATATCGCTGCCAATTCCACAAGAACTGTCTTAGCGAAAGGCTACTTGAAGGGAAAGCTGTAACTCTGTGAGATGATTTCACAGAACACAAAGGTGTTCTCAGAAAGCTTCTTTCTCTTTATTATCTGAGGATATTTCCTTTGGCCCTATAGTCTTCAAAGGGATCCGTAATATGTGTTCCCAGATTCCACAGAAATACGGCTAGCAAAGAGATCCACGAAATACAGTTGTAACTCTGTGAGATGAATTAAGAGAACACTAAGCAGTTTCTCAGAAAGCTTCTTTCCAGATTTCATCTGAGGATACTTCCTTTTTCACCGTAGCCCTCTATGGGCTTCCAAATATCACTTTGCCAATTCCACAAGAAGTGTCTTAGCGAAAAGCTTCTTGAGGGGAAAGCTGTAACTCTGTGAGATGATTTCACAGAACACAAAGAAGTTTCTCAGAAAGCTTCTTTCTCTTTGTTATCGGAGGATATATCCTTTGGCCCTATAGTCTTCAAAGGGATCCGAAATATCTGTTTTCAGATTCCACAGAAATAAGGCTAGCAAAGAGATCCACGAAATGCAGATGTAACTCTGTGAGATGAATTAACAGACCACTAAGCAGTTTCTCAGAAAGCGTCTTTCCAGATTTCATCTGAGGATATTTCCTTTTTCACCATAGTCCTCTATGGAATTCCAAATATCACTTTGCCAATTCCACAAGAACTGTCTTAGCGAAAGGATTCTTGAGGGGAAAGCTGTAACTCTGTGAGATGATTTCACAGAACACAAAGAAGTTTCTCAGAAAGCTTCTTTCTCTTTGTTATCGGAGGATATTTCCTTTGGCCCTATAGTCTTCAAAGGGATCCGAAATATCTCTTCTCAGATTCCACACAAATAAGGCTAGCAAAGAGATCCACGAAATACAGATGTAACTCTGTGAGATGAATTAACAGAACACTAAGCAGTTTCTCAGAAAGCTTCTTTCCAGATTTCATCTGAGGATACTTCCTTTTTCACCATAGCCCCCTTGGGCTTCCAAATATCACTTTGAAAATTCCACAAGAACTGTCTTAGCGAAAGGCTTCTTGAGGGGAAAGCTGTAACTCTGTGAGATGATATCACAGAACACAAAGAAGTTTCTCAGAAAGCTTCTTTCTCTTTGTTATCGGAGGATATATCCTTTGGCCCTATAGTCTTCAAAGGGATCCGAAATATCTGTTTTCAGATTCCACAGAAATAAGGCTAGCAAAGAGATCCACGAAATGCAGATGTAACTCTGTGAGATGAATTAACAGACCACTAAGCAGTTTCTCAGAAAGCGTCTTTCCAGATTTCATCTGAGGATATTTCCTTTTTCACCATAGTCCTCTATGGAATTCCAAATATCACTTTGCCAATTCCACAAGAACTGTCTTAGCGAAAGGATTCTTGAGGGGAAAGCTGTAACTCTGTGAGATGATTTCACAGAACACAAAGAAGTTTCTCAGAAAGCTTCTTTCTCTTTGTTATCGGAGGATATTTCCTTTGGCCCTATAGTCTTCAAAGGGATCCGAAACATCTCTTCTCAGATTCCACACAAATAAGGCTAGCAAAGAGATCCACGAAATACAGATGTAACTCTGTGAGATGAATTAACAGAACACTAAGCAGTTTCTCAGAAAGCTTCTTTCCAGATTTCATCTGAGGATACTTCCTTTTTCACCATAGCCCTCTATGGGCTTCCAAATATCACTTTGTCAATTCCACAAGAACTGTCTTAGCGAAAGGCTTCTTGAGGGGAAAGCTGTAACTCTGTGAGATGATATCACAGAACACAAAGAAGTTTCTCAGAAAGCTTCTTTCTCTTTGTTATCGGGGGATATTGCCTTTGGCCCTATAGTCTTCAAAGGGATCCGAAATATCTGTTCTCAGATTCCACAGAAATAAGGCTAGTAAAGAGATCCACGAAATGGAGATGCAACTCTGTGAGATGAAATAACAGAACACTAAGCAGTTTCTCAGAAAGCTTCTTTCCAGATTTCATCTGAGGATATTTCCTTTTTCACCATAGCCCCCTTGGGCTTCCAAATATCACTTTGAAAATTCCACAAGAACTGTCTTAGCGAAAGGCTTCTTGAGGGGAAAGCTGTAACTCTGTGAGATGATATCACAGAACACAAAGAAGTTTCTCAGAAAGCTTCTTTCTCTTTGTTATCGGGGGATATTTCCTTTGGCCCTATAGTCTTCAAAGGGATCCGAAATATCTGTTCTCAGATTCCACAGAAATAAGGCTAGCAAAGAGATACACGAAATACACATGTAACTCTGTGAGATGAATTAACAGAACACAAAGCAGTTTCTCAGAAAGCTTCTTTCCAGATTTCATCTGAGGATATTTCCTTTTTCACCATAGCCCCCTATGGGCTTCCAAATATCACTTTGAAAATTCCACAAGAACTGTCTTAGCGAAAGGCTTCTTGAGGGGAAAGCTGTAACTCTGTGAGATGATTTCACAGAGCACAAAGAAGTTTCTCAGAAAGCTTCTTTCTCTTTGCTATCGGAGGATATTTCCTTTGGCCCTATAGTCTTCAAAGGGATCCGAAATATCTGTTCTCAGATTCCACAGAAATAAGGCTAGCAAAGAGATCCACGAAATACAGATGTAACTCTGTGAGTGGAAGTCACACATCACGGAGAAGTTTCTCAGAAAGCTTCTTTCCAGATGTCATCTGAGGATATTTCCTGTTTCCCCATAGCCCTCTAAGGGCTTCCACATATCACTTCGCCAATTCCACAAGAACTGTCTTAGCAAAAGGCTTCTTGAAGGGAAAGCTGTAACTCTGTGAGATGATTTCACAGAACACAAAGAAGTTTCTCAGAGATCTTCTTTCTCTTTATTATCGGAGGTATTTCCTTTGGCCCTATAGTCTTTAAAGTGATCCGTAATATGTGTTCGCAGCTTCCACAGAAATACGGCTAGCAAAGAGATCCACGAAATACAGTTGTAACTCTGTGAGATGAATTAAGAAAACACTAAGCAGTTTCTCAGAAAGCTTCTTTCCAGATTTCATCTGAGGATACTTCCTTTTTCACCATAGCCCTCTATGGGTTTCCAAATATCACTTTGCCAAATCCACAAGAACTGTCTTAGCGAAAGGCTCCTTGAGGGGAAAGCTGTAACTCTGTGAGATGATTTCACAGAACACAAAGAAGTTTCTCAGAAAGCTTCTTTGTCTTTGTTATCAGAGGATATTTCCTTTGTCCCTATAGTCTTCAAAGGGATCTGAAGTATCTGTTCTCAGATTCCACAGAAATAAGGCTAGCAAAGAGTTCCACGAAATACAGATGTAACTCTGTGAGTGGAAGTCACACATCACGGAGCTGTTTCTCAGAAAACTTCTTTCCAGATTTCATCTAAGGATATTTCCTTTTTTCACATAGCCCTCTATGGGCTTCCAAATATCACTTTGCCAATTCCACAAGAACTGTCTTAGCGAAAGGCTTTTGAGGGGAAAGCTGTAAGTCTGTGAGAAGATTTCACAAAACACAAAGAAGTTTCTCAGAAAGCTTCTTTCTCTTTGTTATCGGAGGATATTTCCTTTGGCCCTCAAGTCTTCAAAGGGATCCGAAATTTCTGTTCTCAGACTCCAAAGAAATAAGGCTAGCACAGAGATCCACGAAATACAGATGTAACTCTGTGAGTGGAAGTCACACATCACGGAGTAGTTTCTCAGAAAGCTTCTTTCCAGATTTCATCTGAGGATATTTCGTTTTTCACCATAGCCGTCTATGAGCTTCCAAATATCACTTTACAAATTCCACAAGAACTGTCTTAGCGAAAGGCTTCTTGAGGGGAAAGCGGTAACTCTGTGAGATAATTTCACAAAACACAAAGAAGTTTCTCAGAAAGCTTCTTTCTCTTTGTTATCGGAGGATATTTCCTTTGGCCCTATAGTCTTCAAAGGGATCCGAAATATCTGTACTCAGATTCCACAGAAAAAAGGCTAGCAAAGAGATCCACGAAATACAGATGTAACTCTGTGAGATGAATTAACAGAACACTAAGCAGTTTCTCAGAAAGCTTCTTTCCAGATTTCATCTGAGGATATTTCCTTTTTCCCCATAGCCCTCTAAGGGCTTCCAAATATCACATTGCCAATTCCACAAAAACTGTCTTAGCAAAAGGCTTCTTGAGGGGAAAGCTGTAACTGTGTGAGATGATTTCACAGAACACAAAGAAGTTTCTCAGAAAGCTTCTTTCTCTTTGTTATCGGAGGATATTTCCTTTGGCCCTATAGTCTTCAAAGGGATCCGAAATATCTGTTCTCAGATTCCGCAGAAATAAGGCTAGCAAAGAGATCCACGAAATACAGATGTAACTCTGTGAGTGGAAATCACACATCACGGAGCAGTTTCTCAGAAAGCTTCTTTCCAGATTTCATCTGAGAATATTTCCTTTTTCACCATAGCCCTCTATGGGATTCCAAATATCACTTTGCCAATTCCACAAGAACTGTCTTAGAGATAGGCTTCTTGAGGGGAAAGCTGTAACTCTGTGAGATGATTTCACAGAACACAAAGAAGTTTCTCAGAAAGCTTCTTTCTCTTTGTTATCAGAGGATATTTCCTTTGGCCCTATAGTCTTCAAAGGGATCCGTAATATGTGTTCTGAGATTCCACAGAAATAAGGCTAGCAGAGAGATCCACGAAATACACATGTAACTCTGTGAGATGAATTAACAGAACACTAAGCAGTTTCTCAGAAAGCGTCTTTCCAGATTTAATCTGAGGATATTTCCTTTTTCCGCTTAGCCCTCTATGGGCTTCCAAATATCACTTTGCCAAGTCCACAAGAACTGTCTTAGCGAAAGGCTTCTTGAGGGGAAAGCTGTAACTCTGTGAGATGGTTTCACAGAACACATAGAAGTTTGTGAGAAAGCTTCTTTCCCTTTCTTATCGGAGGATATTTCCTTTGGCCCTATAGTCTTCAAAGGGATCCGTAATATGTGTTCTCAGATTCCACAGAAATAAGGCTAGCAAAGATATCCACGAAATACAGTTGTAACTCTGTGAGATGAATTAAGAAAACACTAAGCAGTTTCCCAGAAAGCTTCTTTCCAGATTTCATCTGAGGATACTTCCTTTTCAACCATAGCCCTCTATGGGCTTCCAAATATCACTTTGCCAATTCCACAAGAACTGTCTTAGCAAAAGGCTTCTTTAGGGGAAAGTTGTAACTCTGTGAGATGATTTCACAGAACACAAAGAAGTTTCTCAGAAAGCTTCTTTCTCTTTGTTATCGGAGGATATTTCCTTTGGCCCTATAGTCTTCAAAGGGATCCGAAATATCTGTTCTCAGATTCCACAGATATAAGGCTAGCAAAGAGATCCACGAAATGCAGATGTAACTCTGTGAGATGAATTAAGAGAATACTAAGCAGTTTCTCAGAAAGTTTCCTTCCAGATTTCATCTGAGGATACTACCTTTTTCACCATAGCCCTCTATGGGCTCCCAAATATCACTTTGCCAATACCACAAGAACTGTCTTAGCGAAAGGCTTTTGAGGGGAAAGCTGTAACTCTGTGAGATGATTTCACAAAACACAAAGAAGTTTCTCAGAAAGCTTCCTTCTCTTTTTTATCGGAGGATATTTCCTTTGGCCCTATAGTCTTCAAAGGGATCAGAAATATATGTTCTCAGATTCCACAGAAATAAGGCTAGCAAAGAGATCCACGAAATACAGATGTAACTCTGTGAGTGGAAGTCACACATCACGGAGCACTTTCTCAGAAAGCGTCTTTCCAGATTTCATCTGAGGATATTTCGTTTTTCACCATAGCCGTCTATGGGCTTCCAAATATCACTTTGCCAATTCCACAAGAACTGTCTTAGCGAAAGCCCACTTGAGGGGAAAACTGTAACGCTGTGAGATGATTTCACAGAACACAAAGAAGTTTCTCAGAAAACTTCTTTCTCTTTGTTATCGGAGGATATTTCCTTGGGCCCTGTAGTCTTCAAAGGGATCCGAAATATACGTTCTCAGATTCCACAGAAATAATGCTAGCATAGAGATCCACGAAATGGAGATGTAACTCTGTGAGATGTATTAACAGAACACTAAGCAGTTTCTCAGAAATCGTATTTCCAGATTTCATCTGAGGATATATCCTTTTTCACCATAGTCCTCTGTGGGCTTCCAAATATCACTTTGCCAATTCGACAAGAACTGTCTTAGCGAAAGGGTTCTTTAGGGGAAAGCTGTAACTCTGTGAGATGATTTCACAGAGCACAAAGAAGTTTCTCAGAAATCTTCTTTCTCTTTGTTATCGAAGGATATTTCCTTTGGCCCTATAGTCTTCAAAGGTATCCGAAATATCTGTTCTCAGATTCCACAGAAATAAGGCTAGCAAAGAGATCCAAGAAATACAGATGTATCTCTGTGAGTGGAAGTCACACATCACGGAGAAGTTTCTCAGAAAGCTTCTATCCAGATTTCATCTGAGGATATTTCCTTTTTCATCATAGCCCTCTATGGGCTTCCAAATATCACTTTGCCAAATCCACAAGAACTGTCTTAGCGAAAGGCTTCTTGAGGGGAAAGCTCTACCTCTGTGAGATGATTTCACAGAACACAAAGAAGTTTCTCAGACAGCTTCTTTCTCTTTGTTATCAGAGGATATTTTCTTTTGCCCTATAGTCTTCAAAGGGATCCGTAATATGTGTTCTCAGATTCCAAAGAAATAAGGCTAGCAGAGGGATCCACGAAATACACATGTAACTCTGTGAGATGAATTAACAGAACACTAAGCAGTTTCTCAGAAAGCGTCTTTCCAGATTTCATATGAGGATATTTCCTTTTTCCCCATAGCCCTCTATGGGTTTCCAAATATCACTTTGCCAATTCCACAAGAACTGTCTTAGCGAAAGGCTTCTTGAGGGGAAAGCTGTAACTCTGTGAGATGATTTCACAGAACACAAAGAAGTTTCTGAGAAAGCTTCTTTCTCTTTGTTATCCGAGGATATTTCCTTTGTCCCTGTAGTCTTCAAAGGGATCCGAAATATCTGATCTCAGATTCCACAGAAATAATGCTAGCAAAGATATCCACGAAATGCAGATGTAGCACTGTGAGATGAATTCACAGAACACTAAGCAGTTTCTCAGAAAGCTTCTTTCCAGATTTCTTCTGAGGATATTTCCTTTTTCACCATACTCCTCTGTGAGCTTCCAAATATCAAATTGCCAATTCCACAGGAACTGTCTCAGCGAAAGGCTTCTTGAGGGGAAAACTGTAACGCTGTGAGATGATTTCACAGAACACAAAGAAGTTTCTCAGAAAGCTTGTTTCTCTTTGTTATCGGAGGATATTTCCGTTGGCCCTATAGTCTTCAAAGAGATCCGAAAATCTGTTCTCAGATTCCACAGAAACAAGGCTAGCAAAGAGATCCACGAAATACAGATGTATCTGTGTGAGTGGAAGTCACACATCACTGAGCAGTTTCTCAGAAAGCTTCTATCCAGATTTCATCTGAGGATATTTCCTTTTTCCCCTTAGCTCTCTATGGGGTTCCAAATATCACTTTGCCAATTCCACAAGAACTGTCTTAGCGAAAGGCTTCTTGAGGGGAAAGCTGTAATTCTGTGAGATGATTTCACAGAACACAAAGAAGTTGGTCAGAAAGCTTCTTTCTCTTTTTTATCGGAGGATATTTCCTTTGGCCCTATAGTCTTCAAAGGGATACGTAATATGTGTTCTCAGATTCCACAGAAATAAGGCTAGCAAAGATATACACAAGATACAGTTGTAATTCTGTGAGATGAAGTAAGAGAACACTGAGCAGTTTCTCAGAAAGTTTCTTTCCAGATTTCATCTGAGGATACTTCCTTTTTCACCATAGCCCACTATGGGCTTCCAAATATCACTTTGCCAATTCCACAAGAACTGTCTTAGCGAAAGGATTCTTGAGGGGAAAGCTGTAACTCTCTGAGATGATTTCACAGAACACAAAGAAGTTTCTCAGAAAGCTTCTTTCTCTTTGTTATCTGTGGATATTTCCTTTGGCCCTATAGTCTTCAAATTTATCCGAAATATCTGTTCTCAGATTCCACAGAAGTAAAGCTAGCAAAGAGATCCACGAAATACAGATGTAACTCTGTGAGATGAATTAACAGAACACTAAGCAGTTTCTCAGAAAGCTTCTTTCCATATTTCATCTGAGGATATTTCCTTTTTCCCCATAGCCCTCTATGGGCTTCCAAATATCACTTTGCTAATTCCACAAGAACTGTCTGATCAAAAGTCTTCTTGAGGGCAAAGCTGTAACTCTGTGAGGTGATTTCACAGAACACATAGAAGTTTCTCAGAAAGCTTCTTTCTCTTTGTTATCGGAAAATATTTCCTTGGCCCTGTAGTCTTCAAAGGGATCCGAAATATCTGTTCTCAGATTCCACAGAAATAAGGCTAGCAAAGAGATCCACGAAATACAGATGTAACTCTGTGAGATGAATTAACAGAACACTAAGCAGTTTCTCAGAAAGCTTCTTTCAAGAATTCATTTGAGGTTATTTTCTTTTTCACCATAACACTCTAGGGGCTTCCAAATATCACTTTGCAAATTCCACAAGAACGGTCTTAGCGAAAGTCTTCTTGAGGGGAAAGCTGTAACTCTGTGAGGTGATTTCACAGAACACAAAGAAGTTTCTCAGAAAGCTTCTTTCTCTTTGCTATCGGAGGATATTTCCTTTGGACCTGTAGTCTTCAAAGGGATCTGAAATATCTGTTCTCAGATTCCACAGAAATAAGGCTAGCAAAGAGATCTACGAAATACAGATGTAACTCTGTGAGTGGAAGTTACACATCACCGAGTAGTTTCTCAGAAAGCTTCTTTCCAGATTTCATCTGAGGATATTTCGTTTTTCACCATAGCCGTCTATGAGCTTCCAAATATCACTTTTCCAATTCCACAAGAAGTGTCTTAGTGAAAGGCTTCTTGAGGGGAAAGCTGTAACTCTGTGAGATGATTTCTCAGAACACAAAGAAGTTTCTCAGAAAGCTTCTTTCTCTTTGTTATCGGAGGATATTTCCTTTGGCCCTGTAGTCTTCAAAGGGATCCGAAATATCTGTTCTCAGATTCCACAGAAATAAGGCTTGCAAAGACTTCGAAGAAATACATATTTAACTCTGTGAGTGGAAGTCATACATCACGGAGCAGTTTCTCAGAAAGCTTCTATCCAGATTTCATCATAGGATATTTCCTTTTTCCCCATAGCCCTCTATGGGCTTGCAAATATCACTTTGACAATTCCACAAGAACTGTCTTAGCGAAAGGCTTCTTGAGGGGAAAGCTGTAACTCTGTGAGATGATTTCACAGAACACACAGAAGTTTCTCAGAAAGATTCTTTCTCTTTGTTATCGGAGGATATTTCCTTTGGACCTATAGTCTTCAAAGGGATCCGAAATATCTGTTCTCAGATTCCACAGAAATAAGGCTAGCAAAGAGATCCACGAAATACAGATGTAACTCTGTGAGATGAATTAACAGAACACTAAGCAGTTTCTCAGAAAGCTTCTTTCAAGAATTCATTTGAGGTTATTTTCTTTTTCACCATAACACTCTAGGGGCTTCCAAATATCACTTTGCAAATTCCACAAGAACGGTCTTAGCGAAAGTCTTCTTGAGGGGAAAGCTGTAACTCTGTGAGGTGATTTCACAGAACACAAAGAAGTTTCTCAGAAAGCTTCTTTCTCTTTGCTATCGGAGGATATTTCCTTTGGACCTGCAGTCTTCAAAGGGATCTGAAATATCTGTTCTCAGATTCCACAGAAATAAGGCTAGCAAAGAGATCTACGAAATACAGATGTAACTCTGTGAGTGGAAGTTACACATCACCGAGTAGTTTCTCAGAAAGCTTCTTTCCAGATTTCATCTGAGGATATTTCGTTTTTCACCATAGCCGTCTATGAGCTTCCAAATATCACTTTTCCAATTCCACAAGAAGTGTCTTAGTGAAAGGCTTCTTGAGGGGAAAGCTGTAACTCTGTTAGATGATTTCTCAGAACACAAAGAAGTTTCTCAGAAAGCTTCTTTCTCTTTGTTATCGGAGGATATTTCCTTTGGCCCTGTAGTCTTCAAAGGGATCCGAAATATCTGTTCTCAGATTCCACAGAAATAAGGCTTGCAAAGACTTCGAAGAAATACATATTTAACTCTGTGAGTGGAAGTCATACATCACGGAGCAGTTTCTCAGAAAGCTTCTATCCAGATTTCATCATAGGATATTTCCTTTTTCCCCATAGCCCTCTATGGGCTTGCAAATATCACTTTGACAATTCCACAAGAACTGTCTTAGCGAAAGGCTTCTTGAGGGGAAAGCTGTAACTCTGTGAGATGATTTCACAGAACACACAGAAGTTTCTCAGAAAGATTCTTTCTCTTTGTTATCGGAGGATATTTCCTTTGGACCTATAGTCTTCAAAGGGATCCGAAATATCTGTTCTCAGATTCCACAGAAATAAGGCTAGCAAAGAGATCCACGAAATACAGATGTATCTCTGTGAGTGGAAGTCACAAATCACAGAGCAGTTTCTCAGAAAGCTTCTATCCAAATTTCATCTGGGGACATTTCCTTTTTCCCCTTAGGCCTCTATGGGCTTCCAAATATCACTTTGCCAAGTCCACAAGAACTGTCTTAGCGAAAGGCTTCTAGAGGGGAAAGCTGTAACTCTGTGAGATGATTTCACAGAACATATATAAGTTTTTCAGAAAGCTTTTTTCTCTTTGTTATCGGAGGATATTTTCTTTGGCCCTTTAGTCTTCAAAGGGATCCGTAATATGTGTTCTCAGTTTCTACAGAAATAAGGCTAGCAAAGAGATCAACGAAATACAGTTGTAACTCTGTGAGATGAAGTAAGAGAACAATAAGCAGTTTCTCAGAAAGCTTCTTTCCAGATTTCATCTGAGGATACTTCCTTTTTCACCATAGCCCTCTAAGGGCTTCCAAATATAACTTTGCAATTCCACAAGAACTCTCTTAGAGAAAGGCTTCTTGAGGGGAAGGATGTATCTCTGTGAGATGATTTCACAGAACACAAAGAAGTTTCTCAGAAAGGTTCTTTCTCTTTGTTAACGGAGGATATTTCCTTTGGCCCTATAGTCTTCCAAGGGATCCGAAATATCTCTTCTCAGATTCCACAGAAATAAGGCTAGCAAAGAGATCCACGAAATACAGATGTATCTCTGTGAGTGGAAGTCACAAATCACAGAGCAGTTTCTCCGAAAGCTTCTATCCAGATTTCATCTGAGGACATTTCCTATTTCCCCTTAGCCCTCTATGGGCTTCCAAATATTACTTTGCCAAGTCCACAAGAACTGTCTTAGCGAAAGGCTTCTTGAGGGGAAAGCTGTAACTCTGTGAGATGATTTCACAGAAAACATATAAGTTTGTCGGAAAGCTTCTTTCTCTTTGTTATGGGAGGATATTTCCTTTGGCCCTTTAGTCTTCAACGGGATCCGTAATATGTGTTCTCAGTTTCCTCAGAAATAAGGCTAGCAAAGAGATCAACGAAATACAGTTGTAACTCTGTGAGATGAAGTAAGAGAACACTAAGCAGTTTCTCAGAAAGCTTCTTTCCAGATTTCATCTGGGGATACTTCCTTTTTCACCATAGCCCACTAAAGGCTTCCAAATATAACTTTGCCAATTCCACAAGAACTGTCTTAGCGAAAGTCTTCTTGAGGGGAAAGCTGTAACTCTGTGAGATGATTTCACAGAACACAAAGAAGTTTCTCAGAAAGCTTCTTTCTCTTTGTTAACGGAGGATATTTCCTTTGGCCCTATAGTCTTCCAAGGGATCCGAAATATCTGTTCTCAGATTTCACAGAAATAAGGCTAGCCAAGAGATCAACGAAATACAGATGTAACTCTGTGAGATGAATTAACAGAACACTAAGCAGTTTCTCAGAAAGCTTCTTTCCAGATTTCATCTGAGGATATTTCCTTTTTCACCATAGCTCTCTAGGGGCTTCCAAATATCACTTTGCCAATTCCACAAGAACTGTCTTAGCGAAAGGCTTCTTGAGGGGCAAGCTGTAACTCTGTGAGATGATTTAACAGAATACAAAGAAGTTTCTCAGAAAGCTTCTTTCTCTTTGCTATCGGAGGATATTTCCTTTGGACCTGTAGTCTTCAAAGGGATCCGAAATATCTGTTCTCAGATTCCACAGAAATAAGGCTAGCAAAGGGATCTACAAAACACTCATGTAACTCCGTGAGATGAATTAACAGAACACTAAGCAGTTTTCAGAAAGCTTCTTTCCAGATTACATCTGAGGATATTTCCTTTTTCACTATAGCTCTGAAAGGGCTTCCAAATATCACTTTGCCAATTCCACAAGAACTGTCTTAGCGAAAGGCTTCTTGAGGGGAAAGCTGTAACTCTGTGAGATTATTTCACAAAACACAAAGAATTTTCTCAGAAAGATTTCTTCTCTTTGTTATCGGAGGATATTTCCTTTGTCCCTATAGTCTTCAAAGGGATCCGAAATATCTGTTCTCAGATTCCAAAGAAATAAGGTTAGCAAAGAGATCCAAGAAACACATATGTAACTCTGTGAGTGGAAGTCACACATCATGGAGCACTTTCTCAGAAAGCTTCTATCCAGATTTCATCTGATGATATTTCCTTTTTCCCCTTAGCCCTCTATGGGCTTCCAAATATCACTTTGCCAATTCCACAAGAACTGTCTTAGCGAAAGGCTTCTTGAGGGGAAAGCTGTAACTCTGTGAGATGATTTCACAGAACACAAAGAAGTTTGTCAGAAAGCTTCTTTCTCTTTGTTATCGGAGGATATTTCCTTTGGCCCTATAGTCTTAAAAGGGATACGTATTATGTGTACTCAGATTCCACAGAAATAAGGCTAGCAAAGATATACACAGGATACAGTTGTAATTCTGTGAGATGAAGTAAGAGAACACTAAGCAGTTTCTCAGAAAGTTTCTTTCCAGATTTCATCTGAGGATACTTCCTTTTTCACCATAGCCCACTATGGGCTTCCAAATATCACTTTGCCAATTCCACAAGGACTGTCTTAGCGAAAGGATTCTTGAGGGGAGAGCAGTAACTCTGTGAGATGATTTCACAGAACACAAAGAAGTTTTTCAGAAAGCTTCTTTCTCTTTGTTATCGGTGGATATTTCCTTTGGCCCTATAGTCTTCAAAGTTATCCGAAATATCTGTTCTCAGATTCCACAGAAATAAAGCTGGCAAAGAGATCCACGAAATACAGATGTAACGCTGTGAGATGAATTAACAGACCACTAAGCAGTTTCTCAGAAAGCTTCTTTCCAGATTTCATCTGAGGATGTTTCCTTTTTCCCCATAGCCCTCTATGGGCTTCCAAATATCACTTTGTTAATACCACAAGAACTGTCTGAGCGAAAGTCTTCTTGAGGGGAAAGCTGTAACTCTGTGAGATGATTTCACAGAACACAAAGAAGTTTCTCAGAAAGCTTCTTTCTCTTTGTTATCGGAAAATATTTCCTTGGCCCTGTAGTCTTCTAAGGGATCCGAAATATCTGTTCTCAGATTCCACATAAATAAGGCTATCAAAGAGATCCACGAAACACAGATGTAACTCTGTGAGATGAATTAACAGAACACTAGCAGTTTCTCAGAAAGCTTCTTTCCAGAATTCATTTGAGGATATTTCCTTTTTCACCATAACCCTCTAGGGGCTTCCAAATATCACTTTGCCAATTCCACAAGAATTGTCTTAGCGAAAAGCTTCTTGAGGGGAAAGCTGTAACTCTGTGAGATGATTTCACAGAACACAAAGAAGTTTCTCAGAAAGCTTCTTTCTCTTTGCTATCGGAGGATATTTCCTTTGGCCCTGTAGTCTTCAAAGGGATCCGAAATATCTGTTCTCAGATTCCACAGAAATAAGGCTAGCAAAGAGATCCACGGAATACAGATGTAACTCTGTGAGTGGAAGTTACACATCACCGAGTAGTTTCTCAGAAAGCTTCTTTCCAGATTTCAACTGAGGATATTTCGTTTTTCACCATAGCCGTCTATGAGCTTCCAAATATCACTTTACCAATTCCACAAGAAGTGTCTTAGTGAACGCTTCTTGAGGGGAAAGCTGTAACTCTGCGAGATGATTTCTCAGAACACAAAGAAGTTTCTCAGAAAGCTTCTTTCTCTTTGTTATCGGAGGATATTTCCTTTGGCCCTATAGTCTTCAAAGGGATCCGAAATATCTGTTCTCAGATTCCACAGAAATAAGGCTAGCAAAGATATCCACGAAATACAGATGTATCTGTGTTAGTGGAAGTCACAAATCACGGAGCAGTTTCTCAGAAAGCTTCTATCCAGATTTCATCTGAGGACATTTCCTTTTTCCCCTTAGCCCTCTATGGGCTTCCAAATATCACTTTGCCAATTCCACAAGAACTGTCTTAGCGAAAGGCTTCTTGAGGGGAAAGCTGTAACTCTGTGAGATGATTTCACAGAACACAAAGAAGTTTCTCAGAAAGCTTCTTTCTCTTTGTTATCGGAGGATATTTCCTTTAGCCCTGTAGTCTTCAAAGGGATCCGAAATATCTGTTCTCAGATTCCACAGAAATAAGACTAGCAAAGAGATCCACGAAATGCTGATGTAACTCTGTGAGATGAATTAACACAACACTAAGCAGTTTCTCAGAAAGCGTCTTTCCAGATTTCATCTGAGGATATTTCCTTTTTCACCATAGTCCTCAGTGGGATTCCAAATATCACTTTGCCAATTCCACAAGAACTGTCTTAGACAAAGGCTTCTTGAGTGGAAAGCTGTAACTCTGTGAGATGATTTCACAAAACACAAAGAAGTTTCTCAGAAAGCTTCTTTCCCTTTGTTATCGGAGGGTATTTCCTTTGGCCCTATAGTATTCAAAGGGATCCGAAATATCTGTTCTCAGATTCCACAGAAATAAGGCTAGCAATGTGATCCACGAAATACAGATGTAACTCTGTGAGTGGAAGTCACACATCACGGAGCAGTTTCTCAGAATGCTTCTTTCCAGATTTTATCTGAGGATATTTCGTCTTTCATCATAGCCGTCTATGGGCTTCCAAATATCACTTTGCCAATTCCACAAGAACTGTCCTAGCGAAACGCTTCTTGTGTGGAAAGCTGTAACTCTGTGAGATGATTTCACAGAACACAAAGAAGTTTCTCAGAAAGCTTCTTTCTCTTTGTTATCGGAGGATATTTCCTTTGGCCCTATAGTCTTCATCGGGTTCCGTAATATGTGTTCTAAGATTCCACAGAAATAAGGCTAGCAAAGAGATCGAGGAAATACAGTTGTAACTCTGTGAGATGAAGTAAGACAACACTAAGCAGTTTCTCAGAAAGCTTCTTTCCAGATTTCATCTGAGGTTACTTCCTTTTTCACCATAGCCCTCTATGGGCTTCCAAATATCACTTTCCCAATTCCACAAGAACTGTCTTAGCGAAAGGCTTCTTGAAGGGAAAGCTGTAACTCTGTGAGATGATTTCACAGAACAAAGAAGTTTCTCAGAAAGCTTCTTTCTCTTTGTTATCGGAGGATATTTCCTTTGGCCCTATAGTCTTCAAAGGGAACCGAAATATCTGTTCTCAGATTCCACAGAAATAAGGATAGCAAAGAGATACACAAAATACAGATGTAACTCTGTGAGATGAATTAACCGAACACTAAGCAGTTTCTCAGAAAGCTTCTTTCCAGATTTCATTTGAGGATATTTCATTTTTCACCATAGCCCTCTAGGGGCTTCCAAATATCCCTTTGCCAATTCCACAAGAACTGTCTTAGCGAAAGGCTTCTTGAGGGGAAAGCTGTAACTCTGTGAGATGATTTCAGAGAACACAAAGAAGTTTCTCAGAAAGCTTCTTTCTCTTTGTTATCGGAGGATAATTCCTTTGGCCCTATAGTCTTCAAAGGGATCCGAAATATCTGTTCTCAGATTCCACAGAAATAAGGCTAGCAAAGAGATCCACGAAATACTGATGTAACTCGGTGAGATGAATTAACAGAACACTAAGCAGCTTTCAGAAAACTTCTTTAAAGATTTCATCTGAGGTTATTTCCTTTTTCACTATAGCCCTCTATGGGCTTCCAAATATCACTTTGCCAATTCCACAAGAACTGTCTTAGCGAAAGGCTTCTTGAGGGGAAAGCTGTAACTCTGTGAGATGATTTCACAGAACACAAAGAATTTTCTCAGAAAGTTTCCTTCTCTTTCTTATCCGAGGATATTTCCTTTGTCCCTATAGTCTTCAAAGGGTTCCGAAATATCTGTTCTCAGATTCCACAGAAATAAGGCTATCAAAGATATCCACGAAATACAGATGTAACTCTGTGAGTGGAAGTCACACATCACGGAGTAGTTTCTCAGAAAGCTTCTTTCCAGATTTCATCTGAGGATATTTCCTTTTTCACCATAGCCCCCTATGGGCTTCCAAATATCACTTTGCCAATTCCACAAGAACTGTCTTAGCGAAAGTTATCTTGAGGGGAAAGCTGTAACTCTGTGAGATGATTTCACAGAACACAAAGAAGTTTCTCAGAAATCTTCTTTCTCTTTGTTATCGGAGGATATTACCTTTGGCCCGATAGTCTTCAAAGGGATCCGTAATATGTGTTCTCAGATTCCACAGAAATAAGGCTAGCAAAGAGATCCACGAAATACAGTTGTATCTCTGGGAGATGAAGTAGGGGAACCCTAAGTAGTTTCCCAGAAAGCTTCTTTCCAGATTTCATCTGAGGATACTTCCTTTTTCACCATAGTCCTCTATGGGCTTCCAAATATCACTTTGCCAATTCCACAAGAACTGTCTTAGCGAAAGGCTTCTTGAGGGGAAAGCTGTAACTCTGTGAGATGATTTCACAGAACACAAAGAAGTTTCTCAGAAAGCTTCTTTCTCTTTGTTATCGGAGGATATTTCCTTTGGTCGTCTAGTCTTCAAAGGGATCCGTAATATGTCTTCTCAGATACCAAAGAAATAAGGCTAGCAATGAGATCCACGAAATACAGATGTAACTCTGTGAGATGAGTTAACAGAACACTAAGCAGTTTCTCAGAAAGCTTCTTTCCAGATTTCATCTGAGGATTTTTTCCTTTTTCACCATAGCCCTCTAAGGGCTTCCCCATATCACTTTGCCAATTCCACAAGAACTGTCTTAGCCAAAGGATTCTTGAGGGGAAAGCTGTAACTCTGTGTGATGATTTCACAGATCACAAAGAAGTTTCTCAGAAAGCTTCTTTCTCTTTGTTATCGGAGGATATTTCCATTGGCCCTATAATCTTCAAAGGGATCCGAAATATCTGTTCTCAGATTCCACAGAAATAAGGCTAGCAAAGAGATCCACGAAATACAGATGTAACTCAGTGAGTGGAAGTCACACATCACAGAGCAGTTTCTCAGAAAGTTTCTTTCCCGATTTCATCTGAGGATATTTCCTTTTTCCTGATAGCCCTCTATCGGATTCCAAATATCACTTTGCCAATTCCACAAGAAAAGTCCTAGCGTAAGGCTTCTGGAGCGGAAAGCTGTAACTCTGTGAGATGATTTCACAGAACACAAAGAAGTTTCTCAAAAGCTTCTTTCTCTTTGTTATCGGAGGATATTTCCTTTGGCCCTACAGTCTATAAAGGGATCCGAAATATCTGTTCTCAGATTCCACAGAAATAAGGCTAGCAAAGAGATCCACGAAATACACGTGTAACTCTGTGTGATACATTAACAGAACACTAAGCAGTTTCTCAGAAAGCTTCTTTCCATATATAATCTCAGGATATTTCCTTATTCACCATAGCCGTCTATGGGCTTCCAAATATCACTTTGCCAATTCCACAAGAACTGTCTTAGCGAAAGGCTTCTTGAGGGGAAAGCTGTAACTCTGTGAGATGATTTCGCAGAACACAAAGAAGTTTCTTAGAAAGCTTCTTTATCTTTGTTATCGGAGGATATTTCCTTTGGCCCTATAGTCTTCAAAGGGAACCGAAATATCTGTTCTCAGATTCCACAGAAATAAGGCTAGCAAAGAGATCCAGGAAATAAAGATGTAACTCTGTGAGGTGAGTTTAAAGAACACTAAGCAGTTTCTCAGACAGCGTCTTTCCAGATTTCACCTGAGGATATTTCCTTTTTCACCATAGTCCTCTAAGGCCTTCCCAATATCCCTTTGCCAATTCCACAAGAACTGTCTTAGCGAAAGGCTTCTTGAGGGGAAAGCTGTAAATCTGTGAGATGATTTCACAGAACACAAAGAAGTTTCTCAGAAAGCTTCTTTCTATTTGTTAACGGAGGATATTTCCTTTGGCCCTATAGTCTTCAAAGGGATCCGAAATATCTGTTCTCAGAATCCACAGAAATAATGCTAGCAACGAGATCCACGAAATACACATGTAACTCTGTGTGATGAATTAACAGGACACTAAGCAGTTTCTCAGAAAGCTTCTTTACAGATTTCATCTGAGATATTTCCTTTTTCAAAATAGCCCTCTATGGGCTTCCAAATATCACTTTGCAAATTCCACAAGAAGTATCTTAGCGAAATGCTTCTTCAGGGGAAAGCTGTAACTCTGTGAGATGATTTCACAGAACACAAAGAAGTTTCTCAGAAAGCTTCTTTCTCTTTGTTATCGGAGGATATTTCCTTTGGCCCTATATTTTTTAAAGGGATCCGAAATATCTGTTCTCAGATTCCATAGAAATAATGCTAGCAAAGAGATCCTCGAAATACAGATGTAACTCTGTGAGTGGAAGTCACACATCACAGAGCAGTTTCTCAGAAAGCTTCGTTCCAGATTTCATCTGAGGATATTTCCTTTTAACTCATAGCCCTCTAAGGGCTTCCAAATATCACTTTGCCAATTCCACAAGAACAGTCTTAGCGAAAGGCTTCTTGAAGGGAAAGCTGTAACTCTGTGAGATGATTTCACAGAACACAAAGAAGTTTCTCAGAAAGCTTCTTTCTCTTTGTTATCGGAGGATATTTCCTTTGGCCGTATAGTCTTCAAAGGGATCCGTAATATGTGTTCTCAGATACCAAAGAAATAAGGCTAGCAATGAGATCCACGAAATACAGATGTAACTCTGTGAGATGAGTTAACAGAACACTAAGCAGTTTCTCAGAATGCTTCTTTCGAGATTTCATCTGACGATTTTTCGTTTTTCACCATAGCCCTCTAAGGGCTTCCACATATCACTTTGCCAATTCCACAAGAACTGCCTTAGCGAAAGGATTCTTGAGGGGAAAGCTGTAACTCTGTGAGATGATTTCACAGATCACAAAGAAGTTTCTCAGAAAGCTTCTTTCTCTTTGTTATCGGAGGATATTTCCTTTGTCCCTATAATCTTCAAAGGGATCCGAAATATCTGTTCTCAGATTCCACAGAAATAAGGCTAGCAAAGAGATCCACCAAATACAGATGTAACGCTGTGAGATGAATTAACAGAACACTAAGCAGTTTCTCAGAAAGCTTCTTTCCAGATTTCATCTGAGGATATGTCCTTTTTCACCATAGCCCTCTAACGGCTTCCAAATATCACTTTACCAATTCCAGAAGAACTGTCTTAGGAAAGGCTTCTTGAGGGGAAAGCTGTAACTCTGTGAGATAATTTCACTGAACACAAAGAAGTTTCTCTGAAAGATTCCTTCTCTTTGTTATCGGAGGATATTTCCTTTGGCCCTATAGTCTTCAAAGGTATCCGAAATATCTGTTCTCAGATTCCATAGAAATAAGACTAGCAAAGAGATCCACGAAATACAGATGTAACTCAGTCAGTGGAAGTCACACATCACAGAACAGTTTCTCAGAAAGTTTCTTTCCAGATTTCATCTGAGGATATTTCCTTTTTTCTGATAGCCCTCTATCGGCTTCCAAATATCACTTTGCCAATTCCACAAGAACTGTCTTAGCGAAAGGCTTTTTGAAGGGAAAGCTGTAACTCTGTGAGATGATTTCACAGAACACAAAGAAGTTTCTCAGAAAGCTTCTTTCTCTTTGTTATGGAAGGATATTTCCTTTGGCCGTATAGTCTTCAAAGGGATCCGTAATATGTGTTCTCAGATTACAAAGAAATAAGGCTAGCAAAGAGATCCACGAAATACAGATGTAACTCTGTGAGATGAGTTAACATAACACTAAGCAGTTTCTCAGAGAGCTTCTTTCCAGATTTCATCTGAGGATATTTCCTTTTTCACCATAGCCCTCTAAGGGCTTCCCCATATCACTTTGCCAATTCCACAGGAACTGTCTTAGCGAAAGGATTCTTGAGGGGAAAGCTGTAACTCTGTGAGATGATTTCACAGAACACAAAGATGTTTCTCAGAAAGATTCTTTCTCTTTGTTATCGGAGGATATTTCCTTTGGACCTATAGTCTTCAAAGGGATCCGAAATATCTGTTCTCAGATTCCACAGAAATAAGGCTAGCAAAGAGATCCATGAAATACAGATGTAACTCTGTGAGATGAATTAACAGAACACTAAGTAGTTTCTCAGAAAGCTTCTTTCCAGATTTCATCTGATGATATTTCCTTTTTCACCATAGCCGTCTGAGGGCTTCCAAATATCACCGTGCCAATTCCACAAGAACTCTCTTAGCGAAAGGCTTCTTGAGGGGAAAGCTGTAACTCTGTGAGATGATTTCACAGAACACGAGGAAGTTTCTCAGAAAGCTTCTTTATCTTTGTTATCGGAGGATATTTCCTTTTACCCTATAGTCTTCAAAGAGATCCGTAATATGTGTTCTCAGATTCAACAGAAATAAAGATAGCAAAGAGATCCACGAAATACAGTTGTAGCTCTGTGAGATGAATTAAGAGAACACTAAGCAGTTTCTCAGAAAGTTTCTTTCCAGATTTCATCTGAGGATACTTCCTTTTTCACCATAGCCCTCTATGGGCTTCCAAATATCACTTTGCCAATTCCACAAGAACTGTCTTAGCGAAAGGCTTCTTGAGGGGAAAGCGGTAACTCTGTGAGATGATTTCACAGAACACAAAGAAGTTTCTCAGAAAGCTTCTTTCTCTTTCTTATCGGAGGATATTTCCTTTGGCCCTATAGTCTTCCAAGGGATCCGAAATATCTGTTCTCAGATTTCAAAGAAATAAGGCTAGCAAAGAGATCCACGAAATACAGTTGTAACTCTGTGAGATGAATTTAGAGAACACTAAGCAGTTTCTCAGAAATCTTCTTTCCAGATTTCATCTGAGGATACTTCCTTTTTCACCATAGCCCTCTATGGGCTTCCAAATATCACTTTGCCTATTCCACAAGAACTGTCTTAGCGAAAGGCTTCG
Source organism: Macaca mulatta (assembly GCF_049350105.2). Classification (NCBI taxonomy): domain Eukaryota; kingdom Metazoa; phylum Chordata; class Mammalia; order Primates; family Cercopithecidae; genus Macaca; species Macaca mulatta. The sequence continues at coordinate 39,540,272 of NC_133414.1, forward strand.
TGAGGGGAAAGCTGTAACTCTGTGTGATGATTTCACAGAACACAAAGAAGTTTCTCAGAAAGCTTCTTTCTCTTTGTATCGGAGGATATTTCCTTTGGTCCTATAGTCTTCAAAGAGATCCGAAATATCTGTTCCCAGATTCTACAGAAATAGGACTAGCAAAGAGATCCACGAAATACAGATGTAACTCTGTGAATGTAAGTCACACATGACAAAGCGGTTTCTCAGAAAGCTTCTTCCAAGATTTCATCTGAGGATATTTCCTTTTTCACCACAGCCCTCTCGGGGTTTCCAAATATCACTTTGACAATTCCACGAGAACTGTCTTAGCGAAAGGCTTCTTGAGGGGAAAACTGTAACTCTGTGAGATGATTTCACAGAACACAAAGAAGTTTCTCAGAAAGCTTCTTTGTCTTTGTTATCGGAGGATATTTCCTTTGGCCCTATAGTCTTCAAAGGTATCCGTAATATCTGTTCTCAGATTCCACGGAAATAAGGCTAGCAAAGAGATCCACGAAATACAGATGTAACTCTGTGAGATGAATTAACAGAACACTAAGCAGTTTCTCAGAAAGCTTCTTTCCAGATTTCATCTGAGGATATTTCCTTTTTCACCTTAGCCGTCTATGGGCTTCCAAATATAACATTGCCAATTCCACAAGAATTGTCTTAGCGAAAGGAATCTTGAGGGGAAAGCTGTAACTCTGTGAGATGATTTCACAGAACACAAAAAGTTTCTCAGAAAGCTTCTTTCTCTCTGTTATCAGAGGATATTTCCTTTGGCCCTATAGTCTTCAAAGAGATCCGAAATATCTGTTCTCACACTCCACAGAAATAAGGCTAGCAAAGAGATCCATGAAATACGGATGTAACTCTGTGAGTGGAATTCACACATCACAAAGCAGTTTCTCAGAAAGCTTCTTTCCAGATTTCATCTGAGGATATTACCTTTTTCACCATAGCCCTCTATGGGCTTCCAAATATCACTTTGCTAATTCCACAAGAACTGTCTTAGCGAAAGGATTCTTGAAGGGAAAGCTGAAACTTTGTTAAATGATTTCACAGAACACAAAGAAGTTTCTCAGAAAGCTTCTTTCTCTTTGTTATCGGAGGATATTTCCTTTGCCCCTATAGTCTTCAAAGGGATCCGAAATATCTGTTCTCAGATTCCAGAGAAATAAGGCTAGCAAAGAGATCCACGAAATACACGTGCAACTCTGTGAGATGAAATAACAGAACACTAAGCAGTTTCTCAGAAAGCTTCTTTCCAGATTGCATCTGAGGATATTTCCTTTTTCTCCATAACCCTCTATGGACTTCCAAATATCACTTTGCCAATTCCACAAGAACTGACTTAGCGAAAGTCTTCGTGAGGGGAAAGCGGTAAGTCTGTGCGATGATTTCACAGAACACAAAGAAGGTTCTCAGAAAGCTTCTTTCTCTTTGTTTTCGGAGGATATTTCCTTTGGCCCTATAGTCTTCAAAGGGATCCGAAATATCTGTTCTCAGATTCCACAGAAATAGGGCTAGCAAAGAGATCCACGAAATACAGATGTAACTCGGTGAGTGGAAGTCACACATCACAAAGCAGTTATTCAGAAAACTTCTTTCCAGATTTCATCTGAGGATATTTTCTTTTTCACCATAGCCCTCTATGGGCTTCCAAATATCACTTTGCCAATTTCACAAGAACTGTCCTAGCGAAAGGCTTCTTGAGGGGAAAGCTGTAACTCTGTGAGATCATTTCACAGAACAGAAAGAAGTTTCTCAGAAAGCTTCTTTCTCTTTGTTATCGGAGGATATTTCCTTTGGCCCTATAGTCTTCAAAGGGATCCGAAATATCTGTTCCGAGATTCCACAGAAATAAGGCTAGCAAAGAGATCCACGAAATACAGATGAAACTCTTTGAGATGAATTAACAGAACACTAAGCAGTTTCTCAGAAAGCTTCCTTCCAGATTTCATCTGAGGATATTTCCTTTTTCACCATAGCCCTCTATGGGCTTCCAAATATCGCTTTGCCAATTCCACAAGAACTGTCGTAGCGAAAGGCTTCTTTAGGGGAAAGCTGTAACTCTGTGAGATGATTTCACAGAACACAAAGAAGTTTCTCAGAAAGCTTCTTTCTCTTTGTTCTCGGAGGATATTTCCTTTGGCCCTATAGTCTTCAAAGGGATCCGAAATATCTGTTCTCAGATTCCACAGAAATAAGGCTAGCAAAGAGATCCACGAAATACAGATGTAACTCTGTGAGTGGAAGTCACACATCACAAAGCAGTTATTCAGGAAGCTTCTTTCCAGATTACATCTGAGGATAATTCCTTTTTCACCAGAGCCCTCTATGGGCTTCCAAATATCACTTTGCCAATTCCACAAGAACTGTCTTAGTGAAAGGCTTCTTGAGGGGAAAGCTGTAACTCTGTGAGATGATTTCACAAAACACAAAGAAGTTTCTCAGAAAGATTCTTTCTCTTTGTTATCGGAGGATGTTTCTTTTGGCCCCGTAGTCTTCAAAGGGATCCGAAATATCTGTTCTCAGATTACACAGAAATAAGGCTAGCAAAGAGATCCACGAAATACAGATGTAACCCTGTGAGATGAATTAACCGAACACTAAGCATTTTATCACAAAGCTTCTTTCCAGATTTCATCTGAGGATATTTCCTTTTTCAGCATAGCCCTCTATGGGCTTCCAAATATCACTTTGCCAATTCCACAAGAACTGTCTTAGCGAAAGGCTTCTTGAGAGGAAAACTGTAACTCTGTGAGATGATTTCACAGAACACAAAGAAGTTTCTCAGGAAGCTTCTTTCTCTTTGTTATCGGTGGATATTTCCTTTGGCCCTGTAGTCTCCAAGGGATCCGAAATATCTGTTCTCAGATTCCACAGAAATAAGGCTAGCAAACAGATCCACGAAATACAGATGTAACTCTGTGAGATGAATTAACAGAACACTAAGCAGTTTCTCAGAGAGCTTCTTTCCAGATTTCATCTGAGGATATTTCCTTTTTCACCATAGCCCTCTATGGGCTTCCAAATATCACTTTGCCAATTCCACAGGAACTGTCTTAGCGAAAGGCTTCGTGAGGGGAAAGCTGTAACTCTCTGTGATGATTTCACAGAACACAAAGAAGTTTCTCAGAAAGCTTCTTTCTCTTTGTTATCGGAGGATATTTCCTTTGGCCCTATAGTCCTCAAAGGGATCCGAAGTATCTGTTCTGAGATTCCACAGAAATAAGGCTAGCAAAGAGATCCACGAAATACAGATGTAACTCTGTGAGTGGAAGTCACACATGACAAAGCAGTTATTCAGAAAACTTCATTCCACATTTCATCTGAGGATATTTCCTTTTTCACCATAGCCCTCTAAGGGCTTCCAAATATCACTTTCCCAATTCCACAAGAACTGTCTTAGCGAAAGGCTTCTTAATGGGAAAGCTGTAACACTGTGAGATGATTTCACAGAACACAAAGAAGTTTCTCAGAAAGCTTCTTTCTCTTTGTTATCGGAGGATATTTCCTTTGGTCCTATAGTCTTCAAAGGGATCCGAAATATCTGTTCTCAGATTACACAGAAATAAGGCTAGCTAAGAGATCCACGAAATACAGATGTAACTCTGTGAGATGAATTAACAGAACACTAAGCAGTTTCTCAGAAAGCTTCTTTCCAGATTTCTGCTGAGGATATTTCCTTTTTAACCGTAACCCACTACGGGCTTCCAAATGTCACTTTGCTAATTCCACAAGAACTGTCTTAGCGAAAGGCTTCTAGAGTAGAAAGCTGTAACTCTGTGAGATGATTTCAGAGAACACAAAGAAGTTTCTCAGAAAGCTTCTTTCTCTTTGTTATCGGAGGATATTTCCTTTGGCCCTATAGTCTTCAAAGGGATCCGAAATATCTGTTCTGAGATTCCACAGAAATAAGGCTAGCCAAGAAATACACGAAATACAGATGTAACTCTGTGAGTGGAAGTCACACCTCACAAAGCATTTATTCAGGAAGCTTCTTTCCAGATTTCATCAGAGGATAATTCCTTTTTCACCAGAGCCCTCTAGGGGCTTCCAAATATCACTTTGCCAATTCCACAAGAACTGTCTTAGTGAAAGGCTTCTTGAGGGGAAAGCTGTAACTCTGAGAGATGATTTCACAGAACACAAAGAAGTTTCTCAGGAAGCTTCTTTCTCTTTGTTATCGGGGGATATTTCCTTTGGCCCTGTAGTCTCCAAGGGATCCGAAATATCTGTTCTCAGATTCCACAGAAATAAGGCTAGCAAAGTGATCCACGAAATGCACATGTAACTCTGTGAGATGAATTAAGAAAACACTAAGCAGTTTCTCAGAAGGCTTCTTTCCAGATTTCATCTGAGGATATTTCCTTTTTCACCATAGCCCTCTATGGGCTTCCAAATATCACTTTGCCAATTCCACAAGAACTGTCTTAGCGAAAGGCTTCTTCAGCGGCAAGCTGTAACTCTGTGAGATGATTTCACAGAACACAAAGAAGTTTTTCAGAAAGCCTCTTTCTCTTTGAAATCGGAGGATATTTCCTTTGGCCCTATAGTCTTCAAAGGGTTCCGGAATATCTGTTCTCAGATTCCACAGAAATAAGGCTAGCAAAGACATCCACGAAATACAGATGTAACTCTGTGAGTGGAAGTCACACCTCACAGAGCAGTTTCTCAGAAAGCCTCTTTCCAGATTTCATCTGAGGGTATTTCCTTTTTCACAAAAGCCCTCTATGGGCTTTCAAATATCACTTTGCCAATTCCACAAGAACTGTCTTAGCGAAAGGCTTCTTGAGGGGCATGCTGTAACTCTGTGACATGATTTCACAGAACACAAAGAAGTTTCTCGGAAAGCTTCTTTCTCGTTGATATCGGATGATATTTCCTTTGGGCCTATAGTCTTCAAAGGGATCCGAAATATCTCTTCTCAGATTCCACAGAAATAAGGCTAGCAAAGAGATCCACGAAATACAGATGTAACTCTGTGAGATGAATTAACAGAACACGAAGCGGTTTCTCAGAAAGCTTCTTTCCAGAATTCATCTGAGCATAATTCCTTTTTCACCATAGCCTGCTGTGGACTTCCAAATATCACTATGCCAATTCCACAAGAACTGTCTTAGCGAAAGGCTTCTTGAGGGGAAAGCTGTAACTCTGTGAGATGATGTCACAGAACACAAGGAAGTTTCTCAGAAAGCTTCTTTCTCTTTGTTATCGGAGGATATTTCCTTTGGCCCTATAGTCTTCAAAGGACTCCGAAATATCTGTTCTCAGATTCCACAGAAATAAGGCTAGCAAAGAGATCCACGAAATACACATGTAACTCTGTGAGTGGTAGTCAAACATCACAGAGCAGTTTCTCAGAAAGCTTCTTTCCAGATTTCATCTGAGGATATTTCCTTTTGCATCATAGCCGTCTACGGGCTTCCAAATATCCCTGTGCCAATTCAACAGGAACTGTCTTAGCGAAAGGCTTCTTGAGGGGAAAGCTGTAATTCTGTGAGATGTTTTCACAGAACACAGAGCAGTTTCTCAGAAAGTTTCTTACTGTTTTTTATCGGAGGATATTTCCTTTGGCCCTATAGTCTTCAAAGGGATCCGAAATATCTGTTCTCAGATTCCACAGAAATAAGGCTAGCAAAGAGATCCATGAAATAAACATGTAACTCTGTGAGTGGAAGTCACACACCACAGAGCAATTTCTCAGAAAGCTTCTTTCCAGATTTCATCTGAGGATAATTCCTTTTTCACCATAGTCCTCTATGGGCTTCCAATATCACTTTGCCAATTCCACAAGAACTGTCTTTGCGAAAGGCTTCTTGAGGGTAAAGATGTAACTTTGTGAGATGATTTCACAGAACACAAAGAAGTTTCTCAGAAAGATGCTTTCTCTTTCTTATCGGAGGATATTTCCTTTGGCCCTATAGTCTTCAAAGGGATCCGAAATATCTGTTCTCAGATTCCACAGAAATAAGGCTAGCAAAGAGATCCACGAAATACAGATGTAACTCTGTGAGATGAATTAGCAGAACACTAAGCAGTTTCTAAGAAAGCTTCTTTCCAGGTATCATCTGAGGATATTTCCTTTTTCACCCTAGCCGTCTACGGGCTTGCAAATATCACCTTGCCAATTCCACAAGAATTGTCTTAGCGAAAGGCTTCTTGAGGGGAAAGCTGTAACTCTGTGAGATGATTTCACAGAACATAAAGAAGTTTCTCAGAAAGCTTCTTTCTCTTTGTTATCAGAGGACATTTCCTTTGGCCCTATATTCTTCAAAGGGATCCAAAATATCAGTTCTCAGATTCCAGAGAAATAAGGCTAGAAAAGATATACACGAAATACACATGTAACTCTGTGAGTGGAAGTCACACATCACAGAGCAGTTTCTCAGAAAGCTTCTTTCCAGATTTCATCTGAGGATATTTCCTTTTTCATCATAGCCGTCCACGGGCTTCCAAATATCCCTTTGCCCATTCCACAAGAACTGTCTTAGCGAAAGGCTTCTTGAGGGGAATGCTGTAACTCTGTGAGATGATTTCACAGAACAAAAAGAAGTTTCTCAGAAAGCTTCTTTCTCTTTGTTATCGGAGGATATTTCCTTTGGCCCCATAATCTTCAAAGGGATCCGAAATATCTGTTCTCAGATTCCACAGAAATAAGGCTAGCAAAGAGATCCACGAAATACACGTGTAACTCTGTGAGATGAATTAACAGAACACTAAGCAGTTTCTAAGAAGGCTTCTTTCCAGATTTCATCTGAGGATTTTTCCTTTTTCCCCATAGCCCTTTATGGGCTCCCAAATATCAACTTGCCAATTCCACTAGAACTGACTTAGCGAAAGGTTTCTTGAGGGGAAAGCTGTAACTCTGTGAGATGATTTCACAGAACACAAAGAAGTTTCTCACAAAGCTTCTTTCTCTTTGTTATCAGAGGATATTTCCTTGGGCCCTATAGTCTTCAAAGGGATCCGAAATATCTGTTCTCAGATTCCACAGAAATAAGGCTAGCAAAGAGATCCACGAAAAAAACATGTAACTCTGTGAGATGAATTAACAGAAAACTAAACGGTTCCTCAGAAAGCTTCTTTCCAGATTTCATCTGAGGATAATTCCTTTTTCACCATAGCCCGCTGTGGGCTTTCAAATATCCCAATGCCAATTCCACAAGAACTGTCTTAGCCAAAGGCTTCTTGAGGGGAAAGCTGTAACTCTGTGGGATGATTTCACAGAACAGAAAGAAGTTTCTCAGAAAGCTTCTTTCTCTTTGTTATCGGAAGATATTTCCTTTGGCCCTATAGTCTTCAAAGGGATTCCAAATATCTGTTCTCAGATTCCACAGAAATAAGGCTAGCAAAGAGATCCACGAAATACAGACGTAACTCTATGAGATGAATTAACAAAAAACTAAGCGGTTTCTCAGAAAGCTTCTTCTAGATTTCATCTGAGGATTATTCCTTTTTCACCATAGCCCGCTGTGGGCTTCCAAATATCACAATGCCAATTCCACAAGTACTGTCCTAGCGAAAGGCTTCTTGAGGGGAAAGCTGTAACTCTGTGAGATGATTTCACAGAACACAAAGAAGTTTCTCAGAAAGCTTCTTTCTCTTTGTTATCGGAGGACATTTCCTTTGGCCCTATAGTCTTCAAAGGGATCCAAAATATCTGTTCTCAGACTCCACAGAAATAGGCTAGCAAAGAGATCCACGAAACACAGATGTAACTCTGTGAGTGGAAGTCACACATCACAGAGCAGTTTCTCAGAAAGCTTCTTTCCAGACTTCTTCTGAGGATATTTCCTTTTTCACTATAGCCCTCTATGGGCTTCCAAATATCACTTTGCCAATTCCACTAGAACTGTCTTAGCGAAAGGCTTCTTGAGGGGAAAGCTGTAGCTCTGTGAGATGATTTCACAGATCACAAAGAAGATTCTCAGAAGGCTTCTTTCTCTTTGTTATCGGAGGATATTTCCTTTGGCCCTATAGTCTTCAAAGGGATCCGAAATATCTGTTCTCAGATTCCACAGAAATAAGGCTAGCAAAGATATCCACGAAATACACATGTAACCCTGTGAGATGAATTAACAGAACACTAAGCAGTTTCTCAGAAAGCTTCTTCCCAGATTTCATCTGAGGAAATTTCCTTTTTCACCATAGCCCTCTATGGGCTTCCAAATATCACTTTGCCAATTCCACAAGAACTGTCTTAGCGAAAGGCTTCTTGAGGGGAAAGTTGTAACTCTGTGAGATGATTTCACAGAATACAAAGAAGTTTCTCAGAAAGCTTCTTTCTCTTTGTTATCGGAGGATATTTCCTTTGGCCCTGTAGTCTTCAAAGAGATCCGAAATATCTGTTCTCAGATTCCACAGAAATAAGGCTAGCCAACAGATCCACGAAATACACATGTAACTCGTTGAGATGAATTAACAGAACACTAAGCAGTTTCTCAGAAAGCTTCTTTCCAGATTTCACTGAGGATATTTCCTTTTTCCCCATAGTCCTCTATGGGCTTCAAAATATCACTTTGCCAATTCCACAAGAACTGTCTTACCGAAAGGCTTCTTGAGGGGAAAGCTGTAACGCTGTGAGATGATTTCACAGAACACAAAGAAGTTTCTCAGAAAGCTTCTTTCTCTTTTTTATCGGAGGATATTTCCTTTGGCCCTATAGTCTTCAAAGGGATCCGAAATATCTGTTCTCAGATTCCACAGAAATAAGGCTAGCAAAGAGATCCACGAAATACATGTAACTCTGTGAGATGAATTAACAGAACAGTAAGCAGTTTCCCAGAAAGCTTCTTTCCAGATTTCATCTGAGGATATTTCCTTTTTCACCATAGCCCTCTATGGGCTTCCAAATATCACTTTGCCAATTCCACAAGAACTGTCTTAGCGAAATGCTTCTTGAAGGGAAAGCTTTAACTCTGTTAGATGATTTCACAGAACACAAAGAAGTTTCTCAGAAAGCTTCTCTGTCTTTGTTATTGGAGGATATTTCCTTTGGCCCTATAGTCTTCAAAGGGATCCGAAATATCTGTTTTCAGATTCCACAGAAATAAGGCTAGCAAAGAGATCCACGAAATACACATGTAACTCTGTGAGATGAAGTAACAGAACACTAAGCAGTTTCTCAGAAAGCTTCTTTCCAGATTTCATCTGAGGATATTTCCTTTTTCACCATAGCCCTCTATGGGATTCCAAATATCACTTTGCCAATTCCACAAGAACTGCCTTAGCGAAAGGCTTCTTGAGAGGAAAGCTGTAACTCTGTGAGATGATTTCACAGAACACAAAGAAGTTTCTCAGAAAGCTTCTTTCTCTTTGTTATCGGAGGATAATTCCTTTGGCCTTATAGTCTTCAATGGGATCCGAACTATTTGTTCTCATTCCACAGAAATAACGCTAGCAAAGAGATCCACGAAATACACATGTAACTCTGTGAGATGAATTAACAGAACACTAAGCAGTTTCTCAGAAAGCTTCTTCCACATTTCATCTGAGGATATTTCCTTTTTCACCATAGCCCTCTATGGGCTTCCTAATATCACTTTGCCAATTCCACAAGAACTGTCTTCGCGAAAGGCTTCTTGAGGGGAAAGCTAACTCTGTGAGATGATTTCACAGAACACAAAGAAGCTTCTCAGAAAGCTTCTTTCTCTTTGTGATCGGAGGATATTTCCTTGGGGCCTATAGTCTTCAAAGGGATCCGAAATATCTGTTCTCAGATTCCACACAAATCAGGCTAGCAAAGAGATCCACGAAATACAGATGTAACTCTGTGAGATGAATTAACAGAACACTAAGCAGTTTCAAAGAAAGCTTCTTTCCAGATTTCATCTCAGGATATTTCCTTTTTCACCATAGCCCTCTAAGGGCTTCCAAATATCCCTTTATCAATTCCACAAGAATTGTCGTAGCGAAAGTCTTCTTGAGTGGAAAAATGTATCTCTGTGAGATGATTTCACAGAACACAAAGAAGGTTCTCAGAAAGCTTCTTTCTCTTTGTTATCGGAGGATATTTCCTTTGGCCCTATAGTCTCAAACTGAACCGACATAGCTGTTCTCAGGTTCCACAGAAATAAGGCTAGCAAAGAGATCCACGAAATACACATGTAACTCTGTGAGATGAATTAACAGAACACTAAGCGCTTTCTCAGAAAGCTTCTTTCCAGATTTCATGTGAGGATATTTCTTTTTTCAACAAAGCCGTGTATGGGCTTCTCAATATCACTTTGCCAATTCCACAAGAACTGTCTTAGCGAAAGGCTTCTTGAGGTGAAAGCTGTAACTCTGTGAGATGATTTCACAGAACACAAAGAAGTTTCTCAGAAAGCTTCTTTCTGCTTGTTATCGGAGGATATTTCCTTTGGCCCTATAGTCTTCAAAGGGTTCCGAAATATCTGTTCTAAGATTCCACAGAAATAAGGCTAGCAAAGAGATCCACGAAATACACATGTAACTCTTTGAGTGGAAGTCACATATCACAGAGCAGTTTCTCAGAAAGCTTCTTTCCAGATTTCATCAGAGGATATTTCCTTATTCACCGTAGCCCTCCATGGGCTTCCAAATATCACTTTGCCAATTCCACAAGAACTGTCTTAGCGAAAGGCTTCTTGAGGGGAAAGCTGTAACTCTGTGAGATGATTTCACAGAACACAAAGAAGTTTCTCAGAAAGCTTCTTTCTCTTTGTTATCAGAGGATATTTCCTTTGGCCCTATAGTCTTCAACGGGATCCGAAATATCTGTTCTCAGATTCCACAGAAATAAGGCTAGCAAAGAGATCCACGAAATACAGATGTAACTCTGTGAGATGAATGAACAGAACACTAAGCAGTTTCTCAGAGGGCTTCTTTCCAGATGTCATCTGAGGATATTTCCTTTTTCACCATAGCCCTCTATGGGCTTCCAAATATCACTTTGCCAATTCCACAAGAATTGTCTTAGCGCAAGGCTTCTTGAAGGGAAAGCTTTAACTCTGTTAGATGATTTCACAGAACACAAAGAAGTTTCTCAGAAAGCTTCTCTGTCTTTGTTATTGGAGGATATTTCCTTTGGCCCTATAGTCTTCAAAGGGATCCGAAATATCTGTTTTCAGATTCCACAGAAATAAGGCTAGCAAAGAGATCCACGAAATACACATGTAACTCTGTGAGATGAATTAACAGAACACTAAGCAGTTTCTCAGAAAGCTTCTTTCCAGATTTCATCTGAGGATATTTCCTTTTTCACCATAGCCCTCTATGGGATTCCAAATATCACTTTGCCAATTCCACAAGAACTGTCTTAGCGAAAGGCTTCTTCAGGGGAAAGCTGTAACTCTGTGAGATGATTTCACAGAACACAAAGAAGTTTCTCAGAAAGCTTCTTTGTCTTTGTTATCGGAGGATATTTCCTTTGGCCCTATAGTCTTCAAAGGGATCCGAAATATCTGTTCTCAGATTCCACAGAAATAAGGCTGGCAAAGACATCCACGAAATACACATGTAACTCTGTGAGATGAATTAACAGAACACTAAGCAGTTTCTCAGAAAGCTTCCTTAGAGATTTCATCTGAGGATATTTCCTTTTTCATCACAGCGGTCTACGGGCTTCCAAATATCACTTTGCCAATTCCACAACAACTGTCTTAGCGAAAGACTTCTTGAGGGGAAAGCTGTAACTCTGTGAGATGATTTCACAGAACACAAAGAAGTTTCTCATAAAGCTTCTTTCTCTTTGTTATCGGAGGATATTTCCTTTGGCCCTATAGACTTCAAAGGGATCCGAAATATCTGTTCTCAGATTCCACAGAAATAAGGCTAGCAAAGAGATCCACGAAATATACATGTAACTCTGTGAGATGAATTAACAGAACACTAAGCAGTTTCTCAGAAAGCTTCTTTCCAGATTTCATCTGAGGATATTTCCTTTTTCACCATAGCCCTCCAAGGACTTCCAAATATCACTTTGCCAATTCCTCAAGAACTGTCTTAGCGAAAGGCTTCTGGATGGGAAAGCTGTAACTCTGTCAGATGATTTCACAGAACACAAAGAAGTCTCTCAGAAAGCTTCTTTCTCTTTGTTATCGGAGGATATTTCCTTTGGCACTATAGTCTTCAAAGGGATCCAAAATATCTGTTCTTAGATTCCAAAGAAATAAGGCTAGCAAAGAGATCCACGAAATACAGATGTAACTATGTGAGATGAATTAGGAGAACACTAAGCAGTTTCTCCGAAAGCTTCTTTCCAGATTTCATCTGAGGATATTTCCTTTTTCACCATAGCCCTCTATGGACTTCCAAATATCACTTTGCCAATTCCACAAGAACTGTCTTAGCGATAGGCTTCTGGATGGGAAAGCTGTAACTCTGAGAGATGATTTCACAGAAAACAAAGACGTTTCTCAGAAAGCTTCTTTCTCTTTGTTATCATAGGATATTTCCTTTGGCCCTATAGTCTTCAAAGGGATCCGAAATATCTGTTCTCAGATTCCACAGAAATAAGGCTGGCAAAGACATCCATGAAATACAGATGTAACTCTGTGAGATGAATTAAGAGAACACTAAGCAGTTTCTCAGAATGCTTCTTTCCAGATTTCATCTGAGGATATTTCCTTTTTTACCATAGCCCTCTATAGGTTTCCAAATATCACTTTGCCAATTCCACAAGAACTGTCTTAGCGAAAGGCTTCTTGAGCGGAAAGCTAACTCTGTGAGATGATTTCACAGAACACAAAGAAGTTCCTCAGAAAGCTTCTTTCTCTTTGTTATCGGAGGATATTTCCTTTGGCCCTATAGTCTTCGAAGGGATCCGAAATATCAGTTCTCAGATTCCACAGAAATAAGGCTAGCAAAGAGATCCACGAAATACACATGTAACTCTGTGAGATGAATTAACAGAACACTAAGCAGTTTCTCAGAAATCTTCTTTCCAAATTTCATCTGAGGATATTTCCTTTTTCACCACAGCCCTTTAAGGGCTTCCAAATATCACTTTGCCAATTCCACAAGAACTGTCTTAGCGAAAGGCTTCTTGAGGGGAAAGCTTTAACTCTGTGAGATGATTTCACAGAACACAAAGAAGTTTCTCAGAAAGCTTCTTTGTATTTGTTATCAGAGGATATTTCCTTTGGCCCTATAGTCTTCAAAGGGATCCGAAATATCTGTTCTCAGATTCCACAGAAATAAGGCGGGCAAAGACATCCACGAAATACACATGTAACTCTGTGAGATGAATTAACAGAACACTAAGCAGTTTCTCAGATAGCTTCTTTCCAGATTTCATCTAAGGATATTTCCTTTTTCACCATAGCCCTCTATGGGCTTCCAAATATCACTTTGCCAATTCCACAAGAACTGTCTTAGCGAAAGGCTTCTTGAGGGGAAAGCTGTAACTCTGTGAGATGATTTCACAGAACACAAAGAAGTTTCTCAGAAAGCTTCTTTCTCTTTGTTATCGGAGGATATTTCTTTTGGCCCTATAGTCTTCAAAGGGATCCGAAATATCTGTTCTCAGATTCCACAGAAATAAGGCTAGCAAAGAGATCCACGAAAAACACATGTAACTCTGTGAGATGAATTAACAGAACACTAAGCAGTTTCTCCGAAAGCTTCTTTACAGATTTCATCTGAGGATATTTCCTTTTTCACCATAGCCCTCTAGGTGCTTCCAAATATCACTTTGCCAATTCCACAAGAACTGTCTTAGCGAAAGGCTTCCTAGGGGAAAGCTGTAACTCTGTGAGATGATTTCACAGAACACAAAGAAGTTTCTCAAAAAGGTTCTTTCTCTTTGTTATCGGAGGATATTTCCTTTGGCCCTATACTCTTCAATAGGATCCGAAATATCTGTTCTCAGATTCCACAGAAATAAGGCTAGCAAAGCGATCCACGAAACACACATGTAATTCTGTGAGATGAATTAACAGAACACTAAGCAGTTTCTCAGAAAGCTTCTTTGCAGGTTTCATCTGAGGATATTCCTTTTTCACCATAACCCTCTAAGGGCTACCAAATATCACTTTCCCAATTCCAAAAGAACTGTCTTAGCGAAAGGCTTCCTGAGGGGAAAGCTGTAACTCTGTGAGATGATTTCAGAGAACACAAAGAAGTTTCTCAGACAGCTTCTTTCTCTTTGTTATCGGAGGATATTTCTTTTGGCCCTATAGTCTTCAAAGGGATCCGAAATATCTGTTCTCAGATTCCACATAAATAAGGCTAGCAAAGAGATCCACGAAATAGACATGTAACTCGTTGAGATGAATTAACAGAACACTAAGCAGTTTTAGCAAATGGCTTCTTGAGGGGAAAGCTGTAGCTCTGTGAGATGATTTCACAGAACACAAAGAAGTTTCAAAGAAAGCTTCTTTCTCTTTGTTATCGCAGGATATTTCCTTTGGCCCTATAGTCTTCAAAGGGGTTCCGAAATATCTGTTCTCAGATTCCACAGAAATAAGGCTAGCAAAGAGAACCACGAAATACACATGTAACTCTGTGAGATGAATTAACAGAACACTAAGCAGTTTCTCAGAAAGCTTCTTTCCGATTTCATCTGAGGATATTTCCTTTTTCACCATAGCCCTCTATGGGCTTCCAAATATCACTTTGCCAATTCCACAAGAACTGTCTTAGCGAAAGGCTTCTTGAGGGGAAAGCTGTAACTCTGTGAGATGATTTCACAGAACACAAAGAAGTTTCTCAGAAAGCTTCTTTGTCTTTGTTATCGGAGGATATTTCCTTTGGCCCTATAGTCTTCAAAGGGATCCGAAATATCTGTTCTCATATTCCACAGAAATAAGGCTGGTAAAGACATCCACGAAATACACATGTAACTCTGTGAGATGAATTAACAGAAAACTAAGCAGTTTCTCAGATAGCTTCTTTCCAGATTTCATCTAAGGATATTTCCTTTTTCACCATAGCCCTCTATGGGCTTCCAAATATCACTTTGCCAATTCCACAAGAACTGTCTTAGCGAAAGGCTTTTGAGGGGAAAGCTGTAACGCTGTGAGATGATTTAACAGAACACAAAGAAGTTTCTCAGAAATCTTCTTTGTCTTTGTTATCGGAGGATATTTCCTTTGGCCCTATAGTCTTCAAAGTGATCCGAAATATCTGTTCTCAGAATGCACAGAAATAAGGCTAGCAAAGAGATCCACGAAATACACATGTAACTCTGTGAGATGAATTAACAGAACACTAAGCAGTTTCTCAGAAAGCTTCTTTCCAGATTTCATCTGAGGATATTTCCTTTTTCACCATAGCCCTCTATGGGCTTCCAAATACCACTTTGCCAATTCCACAAGAACTGTGTTAGCGAAAGGCTTCTTGAGGGGAAAGCTGTAACTCTGTGAGATGATTTCACAGAACACAAAGAAGTTTCTCAGAAAGCTTCTTTCTCTTTGTTATCGGAGGATATTTCCTTTGGCCCTATAGTCTTCAAAGGGATCCGAAATATCTGTTCTCACATTACACAGAAATAAGGCTGGCAAAGACATCCACGAAATACACATGTAACGCTGTGAGATGAATTAACAGAACACTAAGCAGTTTCTCAGATAGCTTCTTTCCATATTTCATCTAAGGATATTTCCTTTTTCACCATAGCCCTCTATGGGCTTCCAAATATCACTTTGCCAATTCCACAACAACTGTCTTAGCGAAAGGCTTCTGGAGGGGAAAGCTGTAACTCTGTGAGATGATTTCACAGAATACAAAGAAGTTTCTCAGAAAGCTTCTTTCTCTTTGTTATCGGAGGATATTTCCTTTGGCCCTATAGTCTTCAAAGGGATCCGAAATATCTGTTCTCAGATTGCACAGAAATAAGGCTAGCAAAGAGATCCACGAAATACACATGTAACTCTGTGAGATGAATTAACAGAACACTAAGCAGTTTCTCAGAAAGCTTCTTTCCAGATTTCATCTGAGGATATTTCCTTTTTCACCATAGCCCTCTATGGACTTCCAAATATCACTTTGCCAATTCCACAAGAAGTGTCTTAGCGAAAGGCTTCTGGATGGGAAAGCTGTAACTCTGTGAGATGATTTCACAGAAAACAAAGAAGTTTCTCAGACAGATTCTTTCTCTTTGTTATCGGAGGATATTTCTTTTGGCCCTATAGTCTTCAAAGGGATCCGAAATATCTGTTGTCAGATTCCACATAAATAAGGCTAGCAAAGAGATCCACGAAATAGACATGTAACTCGTTGAGATGAATTAACAGAACACTAAGCAGTTTCTCAGAAAGCTTCTTTCCAGATTTCACTGAGGATGTTTCCTTTTTACCATAGCCCTCTATGGGCTTCCAAATATCACTTTGCCAATTCCACAAGAACTGTCTTAGCGAAAGGCTTCTTGAGGGGAAAGCTGTAACTCTGTGAGATGATTTCACAGAACACAAAGAAGTTTCAAAGAAAGCTTCTTTCTCTTTGTTATCGCAGAATATTTCCTTTGGCCCTATAGTCTTCAAAGGGGTTTCGAAATATCTGTTCTCAGATTCCACAGAAGTAAGGCTAGCAAACACATCCACGAAATACACATGTTACTCTGTGAGATGAATTAACAGAACACTAAGCAGTTTCTCAGAAAGCTTCTTTCCAGATTTCATCTGAGGATATTTCCTTTTTCACCATAGCCCTCTATGGGCTTCCAAATATCACTTTGCCAATTCCACAAGAACTGTGTTAGCGAAAGGCTTCCTGAGGGGAAAGCTGTAACTCTGTGAGATGATTTCACAGAACACAAAGGGGTTTCTCAGACAGCTTCTTTGTCTTTGTTATCGGAGGATATTTCCTTTGGCCCTATAGTCTTCAAAGGGATCCGAAATATCTGTTCTCAGATTGCACAGAAATAAGGCTAGCAAAGAGATCCACGAAATACACATGTAACTCTGTGAGATGAATTAACAGAACACTAAGCAGTTCCTCCGAAAGCTTCTTTCCAGATTTCATCTAAGGATATTTCCTTTTTCACCATAGCCCTCTATGGGCTTCCAAATATCACTTTGCCAATTCCACAAGAACTGTCTTAGCGAAAGGCTTCTTGAGGGGAAAGCTGTAACTCTGTGAGATGATTGCAGAGAACACAAAGAAGTTTCTCAGAAAGCTTCTTTCTCTTTGTTATCGGAGGATATTTCCTTTGGCCCTATAGTCTTCAAAGGGATCCGAAATATCTGTTCTCAGATTGCACAGAAATAAGGCTAGCAAAGAGATCCACGAAATACACATGTAACTCTGTGAGATGAATTAACAGAACACTAAGCAGTTCCTCCGAAAGCTTCTTTCCAGATTTCATCTGAGGATATTTCCTTTTTCACCATAGCCCTCTATGGACTTACAAATATCACTTTGCCAATTCCACAAGAACTGTCTTAGCGAAAGGCTTCTGGATGGGAAAGCTGTAACTCTGTGAGATGATTTCACAGAATACAAAGAAGTTTCTCAGAAAGCTTCTTTCTCTTTGTTATCGGAGGATATTTCCTTTGGACCTATAGTCCTCAAAGGGATCCGAAATATCTGTTCTCAGATTCCACAGAAGTAAGGCTAGCAAAGAGATCCACGAAATACACATGTAACTCTGTGAGATGAATTAACAGACCACTAAGCAGTTTCTCAGAAAGCTTCTTTCCAGATTTCATCTGAGGATATTTCCTTTTTCACCATAGCCCTCTAAGGGCTTCCAAATATCACTTTGCCAATTCCACAATTACTGTCTTAGTGAAAGGCTTCTTGAGGGGAAAGCTGTAACTCTGTGAGATGACTTCACAGGACACAAAGAAGTTTCTCAGAAAGCTTCTTTCTCTTTGTTATCGGAGGATATTTCCTTCGGCCCTACAGTCTTCAATGGGATCCGAAATATCTGTTCTCAGATTCCACAGAAATAAGGCTAACAAAGAGATCCACGAAATACACATGTAACTCTGTGAGATGAATTAACAGAACACTAAGCAGTTTCTCACAAAGCTTCTTTCCAGATTTCATCTGAGGATATTTCCTTTTTCACCATAGCCCTCTAAGGGCTTCCAAATATCACTTTGCCAATTCCACAAGAACTGTCTTAGCAAAAGGCTTCTTGAGGGGAAAGCTGTAACTCTGTGACATGATTTCAAAGAACACGAAGAAGTTTCTCAGAAAGCTTCTTTCTCTTTGTTATCGGAGGATATTTCCTTTGGCCCTATAGTCTTCAAAGGGATCCGAAATATCTGTTCTCAAATTCCGCAGAAATAAGACTAAGAAAGAGATCCACGAAATACACATGTAACTCGTTGAGATGAGTTAACAGAACACTAAGCAGTTTCTCAGAAAGCTTCTTTCCAGATTTCACGGAGGATATTTCCTTTTTCACCATAGTCCTCTATGGGCTTCCAAATATCACTTTGCCAATTCCACAAGAACTGTCTTAGCGAAAGGCTTCTTGAGGGAAAAGCTGTAACGCTGTGAGATGATTTCACAGAACACAAAGAAGTTTCTCAGAAAGCTTCTTTCTCTTTGTTATCGGAGGATATTTCCTTTGGCCCTATAGTCTTCAAAGGGATCCGAAATATCTGTTCTCACATTACACAGAAATAAGGCTGGCAAAGACATCCACGAAATACACATGTAACTCTGTGAGATGAATTAACAGAACACTAAGCAGTTTCTCAGATAGCTTCTTTCCAGATTTCTTCTAATGATATTTCCTTTTTCACCATAGCCCTCTATGGGCTTCCAAATATCGCTTTGCCTATTCCACAAGAACTGTCTTAGCGAAAGGCTTCTTGAGGGGAAAGCTGTAACTCTGTGAGATGATTTCAGAGAACACAAAGAAGTTTCTCAGAAAGCTTCTTTCTCTTTGTTATCGGAGGATATTTCCTTTGGCCCTATAGTCTTCAAAGGGATCCGAAATATCTGTTCTCAGATTGCACAGAAATAAGGCTAGCAAAGAGATCCACGAAATACACATGTAACTCTGTGAGATGAATTAACAGAACACTAAGCAGTTTCTCCGAAAGCTTCTTTCCAGATTTCATCTGAGGATATTTCCTTTTTCACCATAGCCCTCTATGGACTTCCAAATATCACTTTGCCAATTCCACAAGAACTGTCTTAGCGAAAGGCTTCTGGATGGGAAAGCTGTAACTCTGTGAGATGATTTCACAGAAAACAAAGAAGTTTCTCAGAAAGCTTCTTTCTCTTTGTTATCGGAGGATATTTCCTTTGGACCTATAGTCCTCAAAGGGATCCGAAATATCTGTTTTCAGATTCCGCAGAAGTAAGGCTAGCAAAGAGATCCACGAAATACACATGTAACTATGTGAGATGAATTAACAGACCACTAAGCAGTTTCTCAGAAAGCTTCTTTACAGATTTCATCTGAGGATATTACCTTTTTCACCATAGCCCTCTATGGGCTTCCAAATATCACTTTGCCAATTCCACAATTACTGTCTTAGTGAAAGGCTTCTTGAGGGGAAAGCTGTAACTCTGTGAGATGACTTCACAGGACACAAAGAAGTTTCTCAGAAAGCTTCTTTCTCTTTGTTATCGGAGGATATTTCCTTTGGCCCTATAGTCTTCAATGGGATCCGAAATATCTGTTCTCAGATTGCACAGAAATAAGGCTAGCAAAGAGATCCACGATATACACATGTAACCCTGTGAGATGAATTAACAGAACACTAAGCAGTTTCTCAGAAAGCTTCTTTCCAGATTTCATCTGAGGAGATTTCCTTTTTCACCATAGCCCTCTATGGGCTTCCAAATATCACTTTGCCAATTCCACAAGAACTGTCTTAGCGAAAGCCTTCTTGAGGGGAAAGCTGTAACTCTGTGAGATGATTTCACAGAACACAAAGAAGTTTCTCAGAAAGCTTCTTTCTCTTTGTTATCGGAGGATATTTCCTTTGGCCCCATAGTCTTCAAAGGGATCCGAAATATCTGTTCTCAGATTCCACAGAAATAAGACTAGCAATGAGATCCACGAAATACACATGTAACTCGTTGAGATGAATTAACAGAACACTAAGCAGTTTCTCAGAAAGCTTCTTTCCAGATTTCACGCAGGATATTTCCTTTTTCACCATAGTCCTCTATGGGCTTCCAAATATCACTTTGCCAATTCCACAAGAACTGTCTTAGCGAAAGGCTTCTTGAGGGGAAAGCTGTAACGCTGTGAGATGATTTCACAGAACACAAAGAAGTTTCTCAGAAAGCTTCTTTCTCTTTGTTATCGGAGGATATTTCCTTTGGCCCTATAGTCTTCAAAAGGATCCGAAATATCTGTTCTCAGATTGCACAGAAATAAGGCTAGCAAAGAGATCCACGAAATACGCATGTAACTCTGTGAGATGAATTAACAGAACACTAAGCAGTTTCTCCGAAAGCTTCTTTCCAGATTTCATCTGAGGATATTTCCTTTTTCACCATAGCCCTCTATGGACTTCCAAATATCACTTTGCCAATTCCACAAGAACTGTCTTAGCGAAAGGCTTCTTGAGGGGAAAGCTGTAACTCTGTTGGATGATTTCACAGAACACAAAGAAGTTTCTCAGAAAGCTTCTTTGTCTTTGTTATCGGAGGATATTTCCTTTGGCCCTATAGTCTTCAAAGGGATCCGAAATATCTGTTCTCAGAATGCACAGAAATAAGGCTAGCAAAGAGATCCACGAAATACACATGTAACTCTGTGAGATGAATTAACAGAACACTAAGCAGTTTCTCAGAAAGCTTCTTTCCAGATTTCATCTGAGGATATTTCCTTTTTCACCATAGCCCTCTATGGGCTTCCAAATATCACTTTGCCAATTCCACAACAACTGTGTTATCGAAAGGCTTCTTGAGGGGAAAGCTGTAACTCTGTGAGATGATTTCACAGAACACAAAGAAGTTTCTCAGAAAGCTTCTTTGTCTTTGTTATCGGAGGATATTTCCTTTGGCCCTATAGTCTTCAAAGGGATCCGAAATATCTGTTCTCACATTACTCAGAAATAAAGCTGGCAAAGACATCCACGAAATACACATGAAACTCTGTGAGATGAATTAACAGAACACTAAGCAGTTTCTCAGATAGCTTCTTTCCAGATTTCATCTAAGGATATTTCCTTTTCCCCATAGCCCTCTATGGGCTTCCAAATATCACTTTGCCTATTCCACAAGAAGTGTCTTAGCGAAAGGCTTCTTGAGGGGAAAGCTGTAACTCTGAGAGATGATTTCAGAGAACACAAAGAAGTTTCTCAGAAAGCTTCTTTCTCTTTGTTATCGGAGGATATTTCCTTTGGCCCTATAGTCTTCAAAGGGATCCGAAATATCTGTTCTCAGATTGCACAGAAATAAGGCTAGCAAAGAGATCCACGAAATACACATGTAACTCTGTGAGATGAATTAACAGAACACTAAGCAGTTTCTCCGAAAGCTTCTTTCCAGATTTCATCTGAGGATATTTCCTTTTTCACCATAGCCCTCTATGGACTTCCAAATATCACTTTGCCAATTCCACAAGAACTGTCTTAGCGAAAGGCTTCTGGATGGGAAAGCTGTAACTCTGTGAGATGATTTCACAGAAAACAAAGAAGTTTCTCAGACAGATTCTTTCTCTTTGTTATCGGAGGATATTTCTTTTGGCCCTATAGTCTTCAAAGGGATCCGAAATATCTGTTGTCAGATTCCACATAAATAAGGCTAGCAAAGAGATCGACGAAATAGACATGTAACTCGTTGAGATGAATTAACAGAACAGTAAGCAGTTTCTCAGAAAGCTTCTTTCCAGATTTCACTGAGGATATTTCCTTTTTCAACATAGTCCTCTATGGGCTTCCAAATATCACTTTGCCAATTCCACAAGAACTGTCTTAGAGAAAGGCTTCTTGAGGGGAAAGCTGTAACGCTGTGAGATGATTTCACAGAACACAAAGAAGTTTCTCAGACAGCTTCTTTCTATTTGTTATCGGAGGATATTTCCTTTGGCCCTACAGTCTTCAAAGGGATCCGAAATATCTGTTCTCAGATTCCACAGAAATAAGACTAGCAAAGAGATCCACGAAATACAGATGAACTCTGAATGATGAATTAACACAACAATAAGCAGTTTCTCAGAACGCTTCTTTCCAGATTTCATCTAAGGATATATCCTTTTTCACCATAGCCCTCTATGGGCTTCCAAATATCACTTTTCCAATTCCAAAAGAACTGTCTTAGCGAAAGCCCTCTTCAGGGGAAAGCTAACTCTGTGAGATGATTTCACAGAACACAAAGAAGTTTCTCTGAAAGCTTCTTTCTCTTTGTTATCGGAGGATATTTCCTTTGGCCCTATAGTCTTCAAAGGGATCCGAAATATCTGTTCTCAGATTCCACAGAAATAAGGGTAGCAAAGAGGTCCACGAAATACACATGTAACTCTGTGAGATGAATTAACAGAACACTAAGCAGTTTCTCAGAAAGCTTCGTTCCAGATTTCATCTGAGGATATTCCTTTTTCACCATAACCCACTATGGGCTACCAAATATCACTTTGCCAATTCCACAAGAACGATCTTAGCGAAAGGCTTCCTGAGGGGAAAGCTGTAACTCTGTGAGATGATTTCACAGAACACAAAGAAGTTTCTCAGACAGCTTCTTTCTCTTTGTTATCGGAGGATATTCCCTTTGGCCCTATAGTCTTCAAAGGGATCCGAAATATCTGTTCTCAGATTCCACAGAAATAAGGCTAGCAAAGAGATCCACGAAATAGACATGTAACTCGTTGAGATGAATTAACAGAACACTAAGCAGTTTCTCAGAAAGCTTCTTTCCAGATTTCACTGAGGATATTTCCTTTTTCACCATAGCCCTCTATGGGCTTCTAAATATCACTTTGCCAATTCCACAAGAACTGTCTTAGCGAAAGGCTTCTTGAGGGGAAAGCTGTAACTCTGTGAGATGATTTCACAGAACACAAAGAAGTTTCAAAGAAAGCTTCTTTCTCTTTGTTATCGCAGGATATTTCCTTTGGCCCTATAGTCTTCAAAGGGGTTCCGAAATATCTGTTCTCAGATTCCACAGAAATAAGGCTAGCAAAAAGATCCACGAAATACACATGTAACTCTGTGAGATGACTTAACAGAACACTAAGCAGTTTCTCCGAAAGCTTCTTTCCAGATTTCATCTGAGGATATTTCCTTTTTCACCATAGCCCTCTATGGGCTTCCAAATATCACTTTGCCAATTCCACAAGAACTGTCTTAGCGAAAGGCTTCTTGAGGGGAAAGCTGTAACTCTGTTAGATGATTTCACAGAACACAAAAAAGTTTCTCAGAAAGCTTCTTTCTCTTTGTTATCGGAGGATATTTCCTTTGGCCCTATAGTCTTCAAAGGGATCCGAAATATCTGTTCTCAGATTCCACAGAAATAAGGCTCGCAAAGAGATCCACGAAATACAGATGAACTCTGAGTGATGAATTCACACAACAATAAGCAGTTTCTCAGAAAGCTTCTTTCCAGATTTCATCTGAGGATATTTCCTTTTTCACCATAGCCCTCTATGGGCTTCCAAATATCACTTTTCCAATTCCACAAGAACTGTCTTAGCGAAAGCCTTCTTGAGGGGAAAGCTAACTCTGTGAGATGATTTCACAGAACACAAAGAAGTTTCTCAGAAAGCTTCTTTCTCTTTGTTATCGGAGGATATTTCCTTTGGCCCTATAGACTTCAAAGGGGTTCCGAAATATCTGTTATCAAATTCCACAGAAATATGGCTAGCAAAGAGATACACGAAATACACATGTAACTCTGTGAGATGAATTAACAGAACACTAAGCAGTTTCTCAGAAAGCTTCTTTCCAGATTTCATCTGAGGATATTCCTTTTTCACCATAACCCTCTATGGGCTACCAAATATCACTTTGCCAATTCCACAAGAACGATCTTAGGGAAAGGCTTCCTGAGGGGAAAGCTGTAACTCTGTGAGATGATTTCACAGAACACAAAGAAGTTTCAAAGAAAGCTTCTTTCTCTTTGTTATCGGAGGATATTTCCTTTGGCACTATAGTCTTCAAAGGGATCCGAAATATCTGTTCTCAGATTCCACAGAAATAATACTAGCAAAGAGATCCACGAAATACACATGTAACTCGTTGAGATGAATTAACAGAACACTAAGCAGTTTCTCAGAAAGCTTCTTTCCAGATTTCACTGAGGATATTTCCTTTTTCACCATAGTCCTCTATGGGCTTCCAAATATCACTTTGCCAATTCCACAAGAACTGTCTTAGCGAAAGGCTTCTTGAGGGGAAAGCTGTAACGCTGTGAGATGATTTCACAGAACACAGAGAAGTTTCTCAGAAAGCTTCTTTCTATTTGTTATCGGAGGATATTTCCTTTGGCCCTATAGTCTTCTAAGGGATCCGAAATATCTGTTCTCATATTCCACAGAAATAAGGCTAGCAAAGAGATCCACGAAATACAGATGAACTCTGAGAGATGAATTAACAGAACACGAAGCAGTTTCTCAGAAAGCTTCTTTCCAGATTTCATCTGAGGATATTTCCTTTTTCACCATAGCCCTCTATGGGCTTCCAAATATCACTTTGCCAATTCCACAAGAACTGTCTTAGCGAAAGCCTTCTTGAGGGGAAAGCTAACTCTGTGAGATGATTTCACAGAACACAAAGAAGTTTCTCAGAAAGCTTCTTTCTCTTTGTTATCGGAGGATATTTCCTTTGACCCTATAGACTTCAAAGGGGTTCCGAAATATCTGTTATCAGATTCCACAGAAATAAGTCTAGCAAAGAGATCCACGAAATACACATGTAACTCTGTGAGATGAATTAAGAGAACACTAAGCAGTTTCTCAGAAAGCTTCTTTCCAGATTTCAACTGAGGATATTTCCTTTTTCACCATAGCACTCTATGGGCTTCCAATTATCACTTTGCCAATTCCACAACAACTGTCTTAGCGAAAGGCTTCTTGAGGGGAAAGCTAACTCTGTGAGATGATTTCACAGAACACAAAGAAGTTTCTCAGAAAGCTTCTTTGTCTTTGTTATCGGAGGATATTTCCTTTGGCCCTATAGTCTTCAAAGGGATCCGAAATATCTGTTCTCAGATTACACAGAAATAAGGCTGGCAAAGACATCCACGAAATACAAATGTAACTCTGTGAGATGAATTAACAGAACACTAAGCAGTTTCTCAGATAGCTTCTTCCCAGATTTCATCTAAGGATATTTCCTTTTTCACCATAGCCCTCTATGGGCTTCCAAATATCACTTTGCCAATTCCACAAGAACTGTCTTAGCGAAAGGCTTCTTGAGGGGAAAGCTGTAACTCTGTGAGATGATTTCACAGAACACAAAGAAGTTTCTCAGAAAGCTTCTTTCTCTTTGTTATCGGAGGATATTTCCTTTGGCCCTATAGTCTTCAAAGGGATCCGAAATATCTGTTCTCAATTTCCACAGAAATAAGACTAGGAAAGAGATCCACGAAATACACATGTAACGCGTTGAGATGAATTAACAGAACAGTAAGCAGTTTCTCAGGAAGCTTCTTTCCAGATTTCACTGAGGATATTTCCTTTTTCAACATAGTCCTCTATGGGCTTCCAAATATCACTTTGCCAATTCCACAAGAACTGTCTTAGAGAAAGGCTTCTTGAGGGGAAAGCTGTAACGCTGTGAGATGATTTCACAGAACACAAAGAAGTTTCTCAGAAAGCTTCTTTCTATTTGTTATCGGAGGATATTTCCTTTGGCCCTACATTCTTCAAAGGGATCCGAAATATCTGTTCTCAGATTCCACAGAAATAAGGCTAGCAAAGAGATCCACGAAATACAGATGAACTCTGAATGATGAATTAACACAACAATAAGCAGTTTCTCAGAAAGATTCTTTCCAGATTTCATTTAAGGATATATCCTTTTTCACCATAGCCCTCTATGGGCTTCCAAATATCACTTTTCCAATTCCAAAAGAACTGTCTTAGCGAAAGCGCTCTTCAGGGGAAAGCTAACTCTGTGAGATGATTTCACAGAACACAAAGAAGTTTCTCAGAAAGCTTCTTTCTCTTTGTTATCGGAGGATATTTCCTTTGGCCCTATAGTCTTCAAAGGGATCCGAAATATCTGTTCTCAGATTCCACAGAAATAAGGGTAGCAAAGAGGTCCACGAAATACACATGTAACTCTGTGAGATGAATTAACAGAACACTAAGCAGTTTCTCAGAAAGCTTCGTTCCAGATTTCATCTGAGGATATTCCTTTTTCACCCTAACCCTCTATGGGCTACCAAATATCACTTTGCCAATTTCACAAGAACGATCTTAGCGAAAGGCTTCCTGAGGGGAAAGCTGTAACTCTGTGAGATGATTTCACAGAACACAAAGAAGTTTCTCAGACAGCTTCTTTCTCTTTGTTATCGGAGGATATTCCCTTTGGCCCTATAGTCTTCAAAGGGATCCGAAATATCTGTTCTCAGATTCCACAGAAATAAGGCTAGCAAAGAGATCCACGAAATAGACATGTAACTCGTTGAGATGAATTAACAGAACACTAAGCAGTTTCTCAGAAAGCTTCTTTCCAGATTTCACTGAGGATATTTCCTTTTTCACCATAGCCCTCTATGGGCTTCCAAATATCACTTTGCCAATTCCACAAGAACTGTCTTAGCGAAAGGCTTCTTGAGGGGAAAGCTGTAACTCTGTGAGATGATTTCACAGAACACAAAGAAGTTTCAAAGAAAGCTTCTTTCTCTTTGTTATCGCAGGATATTTCCTTTGGCCCTATAGTCTTCAAAGGGGTTCCGAAATATCTGTTCTCAGATTCCACAGAAATAAGGCTAGCAAAGAGATCCACGAAATACACATGTAACTCTGTGAGATGACTTAACAGAACACTAAGCAGTTTCTCCGAAAGCTTCTTTCCAGATTTCATCTGAGGATATTTCCTTTTTCACCATAGCCCTCTATGGGCTTCCAAATATCACTTTGCCAATTCCACAAGAACTGTCTTAGCGAAAGGCTTCTTGAGGGGAAAGCTGTAACTCTGTTAGATGATTTCACAGAACACAAAGAAGTTTCTCAGAAAGCTTCTTTCTCTTTGTTATCGGAGGATATTTCCTTTGGCCCTATAGTCTTCAAAGGGATCCGAAATATCTATTCTCAGATTCCACAGAAATAAGGCTAGCAAAGAGATCCACGAAATACAGATGAACTCTGAGTGATGAATTCACACAACAATAAGCAGTTTCTCAGAAAGCTTCTTTCCAGATTTCATCTGAGGATATTTCCTTTTTCACCATAGCCCTCTATGGGCTTCCAAATATCACTTTTCCAATTCCACAAGAACTGTCTTAGCGAAAGCCTTCTTGAGGGGAAAGCTAACTCTGTGAGATGATTTCACAGAACACAAAGAAGTTTCTCAGAAAGCTTCTTTCTCTTTGTTATCGGAGGATATTTCCTTTGGCCCTATAGACTTCAAAGGGGTTCCGAAATATCTGTTATCAAATTCCACAGAAATAAGGCTAGCAAAGAGATACACGAAATACACATGTAACTCTGTGAGATGAATTAACAGAACACTGAGCAGTTTCTCAGAAAGCTTCTTTCCAGATTTCATCTGAGGATATTCCTTTTTCACCATAACCCTCTATGGGCTACCAAATATCACTTTGCCAATTCCACAAGAACGATCTTAGGGAAAGGCTTCCTGAGGGGAAAGCTGTAACTCTGTGAGATGATTTCACAGAACACAAAGAAGTTTCAAAGAAAGCTTCTTTCTCTTTGTTATCGGAGGATATTTCCTTTGGCACTATAGTCTTCAAAGGGATCCGAAATATCTGTTCTCAGATTCCACAGAAATAATACTAGCAAAGAGATCCACGAAATACACATGTAACTCGTTGAGATGAATTAACAGAACACTAAGCAGTTTCTCAGAAAGCTTCTTTCCAGATTTCACTGAGGATATTTCCTTTTTCACCATAGTCCTCTATGGGCTTCCAAATATCACTTTGCCAATTCCACAAGAACTGTCTTAGCGAAAGGCTTCCTCAGGGGAAAGCTGTAACGCTGTGAGATGATTTCACAGAACACAGAGAAGTTTCTCAGAAAGCTTCTTTCTATTTGTTATCGGAGGATATTTCCTTTGGCCCTATAGTCTTCTAAGGGATCCGAAATATCTGTTCTCATATTCCACAGAAATAAGGCTAGCAAAGAGATCCACGAAATACAGATGAACTCTGAGAGATGAATTAACAGAACACGAAGCAGTTTCTCAGAAAGCTTCTTTCCAGATTTCATCTGAGGATATTTCCTTTTTCACCATAGCCCTCTATGGGCTTCCAAATATCACTTTGCCAATTCCACAAGAACTGTCTTAGCGAAAGCCTTCTTGAGGGGAAAGCTAACTCTGTGAGATGATTTCACAGAACACAAAGAAGTTTCTCAGAAAGCTTCTTTCTCTTTGTTATCTGAGGATATTTCCTTTGGCCCTATAGACTTCAAAGGGGTTCCGAAATATCTGTTATCAGATTCCACAGAAATAAGGCTAGCAAAGAGATCCACGAAATACACATGTAACTCTGTGAGATGAATTAAGAGAACACTAAGCAGTTTCTCAGAAAGCTTCTTTCCAGATTTCAACTGAGGATATTTCCTTTTTCAGCATAGCACTCTATGGGCTTCCAAATATCACTTTGCCAATTCCACAAGAAGTGTCTTAGCGAAAGGCTTCTTGAGGGGAAAGCTAACTCTGTGAGATGATTTCACAGAACACAAAGAAGTTTCTCAGAAAGCTTCTTTGTCTTTGTTATCGGAGGATATTTCCTTTGGCCCTATAGTCTTCAAAGGGATCCGAAATATCTGTTCTCAGATTCCACAGAAATAAGGCTGGCAAAGACATCCACGAAATACAAATGTAACTCTGTGAGATGAATTAACAGAACACTAAGCAGTTTCTCAGATAGCTTCATCCCAGATTTCATCTAAGGATATTTCCTTTTTCACCATAGCCCTCTATGGGCTTCCAAATATCACTTTGCCAATTCCACAAGAACTGTGTTAGCGAAAGGCTTCTTGAGAGGAAAGCTGTAACTCTGTGAGATGATTTCACAGAACACAAAGAAGTTTCTCAGAAAGCTTCTTTCTCTTTGTTATCGGAGGATTTTCCTTTGGCCCTATAGTCTTCAAAGGGATCCGAAATATCTGTTCTCAATTTCCACAGAAATAAGACTAGCAAAGAGATCCACGAAATACACATGTAACTCGTTGAGATGAATTAACAGAACAGTAAGCAGTTTCTCAGAAAGCTTCTTTCCAGATTTCACTGAGGATATTTCCTTTTTCAACATAGTCCTCTATGGGCTTCCAAATATCACTTTTCCAATTCCAAAAGAACTGTCTTAGCGAAAGCCCTCTTCAGGGGAAAGCTAACTCTGTGAGATGATTTCACAGAACACAAAGAAGTTTCTCAGAAAGCTTCTTTCTCTTTGTTATCGGAGGATATTTCCTTTGGCCCTATAGACTTCAAAGGGGTTCCGATATATCTGTTATCAGATTCCACAGAAATAAGGCTAGCAAAGAGATCCACGAAATACACATGTACCTCTGTGAGATGAATTAACAGAACACTAAGCAGTTTCTCCGAAAGCTTCTTTCCAGATTTCATCTCAGGATATTCCTTTTTCACCATAACCCTCTATGGGCTACCAAATAGCACTTTGCCAATTCCACAAGAACGATCTTAGGGAAAGGCTTCCTGAGGGGAAAGCTGTAACTCTGTGAGATGATTTCACAGAACACAAAGAAGTTTCAAAGAAAGCTTCTTTCTCTTTGTTATCGGAGGATATTTCCTTTGGCACTATAGTCTTCAAAGGGATCCGAAATATCTGTTCTCAGATTCCACAGAAATAATACTAGCAAAGAGATCCACGAAATACACATGTAACTCGTTGAGATGAATTAACAGAACACTAAGCAGTTTCTCAGAAAGCTTCTTTCCAGATTTCACTGAGGATATTTCCTTTTTCACCATACTCCTCTATGGGCTTCCAAATATCACTTTGCCAATTCCACAAGAACTGTGTTAGCGAAAGGCTTCTTGAGGGGAAAGCTGTAACGCTGTGAGATGCTTTCACAGAACACAGAGAAGTTTCTCAGAAAGCTTCTTTCTATTTGTTATCGGAGGATATTTCCTTTGGCCCTACAGTCTTCAAAGGGATCCGAAATATCTGTTCTCAGATTCCACAGAAATAAGGCTAGCAAAGAGATCCACGAAATACAGATGAACTCTGAATGATGAATTAACACAACAATAAGCAGTTTCTCAGAACGCTTCTTTCCAGATTTCATCTAAGGATATATCCTTTTTCACCATAGCCCTCTATGGGCTTCCAAATATCACTTTTCCAATTCCAAAAGAACTGTCTTAGCGAAAGCCCTCTTCAGGGGAAAGCTAACTCTGTGAGATGATTTCACAGAACACAAAGAAGTTTCTCTGAAAGCTTCTTTCTCTTTGTTATCGGAGGATATTTCCTTTGGCCCTATAGTCTTCAAAGGGATCCGAAATATCTGTTCTCAGATTCCACAGAAATAAGGGTAGCAAAGAGGTCCACGAAATACACATGTAACTCTGTGAGATGAATTAACAGAACACTAAGCAGTTTCTCAGAAAGCTTCGTTCCAGATTTCATCTGAGGATATTCCTTTTTCACCATAACCCTCTATGGGCTACCAAATATCACTTTGCCAATTCCACAAGAACGATCTTAGCGAAAGGCTTCCTGAGGGGAAAGCTGTAACTCTGTGAGATGATTTCACAGAACACAAAGAAGTTTCTCAGACAGCTTCTTTCTCTTTGTTATCGGAGGATATTCCCTTTGGCCCTATAGTCTTCAAAGGGATCCGAAATATCTGTTCTCAGATTCCACAGAAATAAGGCTAGCAAAGAGATCCACGAAATAGACATGTAACTCGTTGAGATGAATTAACAGAACACTAAGCAGTTTCTCAGAAAGCTTCTTTCCAGATTTCACTGAGGATATTTCCTTTTTCACCATAGCCCTCTATGGGCTTCCAAATATCACTTTGCCAATTCCACAAGAACTGTCTTAGCGAAAGGCTTCTTGAGGGGAAAGCTGTAACTCTGTGAGATGATTTCACAGAACACAAAGAAGTTTCAAAGAAAGCTTCTTTCTCTTTGTTATCGCAGGATATTTCCTTTGGCCCTATAGTCTTCAAAGGGGTTCCGAAATATCTGTTCTCAGATTCCACAGAAATAAGGCTAGCAAAAAGATCCACGAAATACACATGTAACTCTGTGAGATGACTTAACAGAAAACTAAGCAGTTTCTCCGAAAGCTTCTTTCCAGATTTCATCTGAGGATATTTCCTTTTTCACCATAGCCCTCTATGGGCTTCCAAATATCACTTTGCCAATTCCACAAGAACTGTCTTAGCGAAAGGCTTCTTGAGGGGAAAGCTGTAACTCTGTTAGATGATTTCACATAACACAAAAAAGTTTCTCAGAAAGCTTCTTTCTCTTTGTTATCGGAGGATATTTCCTTTGGCCCTATAGTCTTCAAAGGGATCCGAAATATCTGTTCTCAGATTCCACAGAAATAAGGCTCGCAAAGAGATCCACGAAATACAGATGAACTCTGAGTGATGAATTCACACAACAATAAGCAGTTTCTCAGAAAGCTTCTTTCCAGATTTCATCTGAGGATATTTCCTTTTTCACCATAGCCCTCTATGGGCTTCCAAATATCACTTTTCCAATTCCACAAGAACTGTCTTAGCGAAAGCCTTCTTGAGGGGAAAGCTAACTCTGTGAGATGATTTCACAGAACACAAAGAAGTTTCTCAGAAAGCTTCTTTCTCTTTGTTATCGGAGGATATTTCCTTTGGCCCTATAGACTTCAAAGGGGTTCCGAAATATCTGTTATCAAATTCCACAGAAATATGGCTAGCAAAGAGATACACGAAATACACATGTAACTCTGTGAGATGAATTAACAGAACACTAAGCAGTTTCTCAGAAAGCTTCTTTCCAGATTTCATCTGAGGATATTCCTTTTTCACCATAACCCTCTATGGGCTACCAAATATCACTTTGCCAATTCCACAAGAACGATCTTAGGGAAAGGCTTGATGAGGGGAAAGCTGTAACTCTGTGAGATGATTTCACAGAACACAAAGAAGTTTCAAAGAAAGCTTCTTTCTCTTTGTTATCGGAGGATATTTCCTTTGGCACTATAGTCTTCAAAGGGATCCGAAATATCTGTTCTCAGATTCCACAGAAATAATACTAGCAAAGAGATCCACGAAATACACATGTAACTCGTTGAGATGAATTAACAGAACACTAAGCAGTTTCTCAGAAAGCTTCTTTCCAGATTTCACTGAGGATATTTCCTTTTTCACCATAGTCCTCTATGGGCTTCCAAATATCACTTTGCCAATTCCACAAGAACTGTCTTAGCGAAAGGCTTCTTGAGGGGAAAGCTGTAACGCTGTGAGATGATTTCACAGAACACAGAGAAGTTTCTCAGAAAGCTTCTTTCTATTTGTTATCGGAGGATATTTCCTTTGGCCCTATAGTCTTCTAAGGGATCCGAAATATCTGTTCTCTTATTCCACAGAAATAAGGCTAGCAAAGAGATCCACGAAATACAGATGAACTCTGAGAGATGAATTAACAGAACACGAAGCAGTTTCTCAGAAAGCTTCTTTCCAGATTTCATCTGAGGATATTTCCTTTTTCACCATAGCCCTCTATGGGCTTCCAAATATCACTTTGCCAATTCCACAAGAACTGTCTTAGCGAAAGCCTTCTTGAGGGGAAAGCTAACTCTGTGAGATGATTTCACAGAACACAAAGAAGTTTCTCAGAAAGCTTCTTTCTCTTTGTTATCGGAGGATATTTCCTTTGACCCTATAGACTTCAAAGGGGTTCCGAAATATCTGTTATCAGATTCCACAGAAATAAGGCTAGCAAAGAGATCCACGAAATACACATGTAACTCTGTGAGATGAATTAAGAGAACACTAAGCAGTTTCTCAGAAAGCTTCTTTCCAGATTTCAACTGAGGATATTTCCTTTTTCACCATAGCACTCTATGGGCTTCCAATTATCACTTTGCCAATTCCACAACAACTGTCTTAGCGAAAGGCTTCTTGAGGGGAAAGCTAACTCTGTGAGATGATTTCACAGAACACAAAGAAGTTTCTCAGAAAGCTTCTTTGTCTTTGTTATCGCAGGATATTTCCTTTGGCCCTATAGTCTTCAAAGGGATCCGAAATATCTGTTCTCAGATTCCACAGAAATAAGGCTAGCAAAGAGATCCACGAAATACACATGTAACTCTGTGAGATGAATTAACAGAACACTAAGCAGTCTCTCAGAAAGCTTCTTTCCAGATTTCATCTGAGGATATTTCCTTTTTCACCATAGCCCTCTATGGACTTCCAAATATCACTTTGCCAATTCCACAAGAACTGTCTTAGCGAAAGGCTTCTGGATGGGAAAGCTGTAACTCTGTGAGATGATTTCACAGAATACAAAGAAGTTTCTCAGAAAGCTTCTTTCTCTTTGTTATCGGAGGATATTTCCTTTGGCCCTATAGTCCTCAAAGGGATCCGAAATATCTGTTTTCAGATTCCACAGAAGTAAGGCTAGCAAAGAGATCCACGAAATACACATGTAACTCTGTGAGATGAATTAACAGAACACTAAGCAGTTTCTCAGAAAGCTTCTTTCCAGATTTCATCTCAGGATATTTCCTTTTTCACCATAGCCCTCTATGGGCTTCCAAATATCACTTTGCCAATTCCACAAGAACTGTCTTAGCGAAAGGCTTCTTGAGGGGAAAGCTGCAACTCTGTGAGATGATTTCACAGAACACAAAGAAGTTTCTCAGAAAGCTTCTTTCTCTTTGTTATCGGAGGATATTTCCTTTGGCCCTATAGTCTTCAAAGGGATACGAATTATCTGTTCTCAATTTCCACAGAAATAAGACTAGCAAAGAGATCCACGAAATACACATGTAACTCGTTGAGATGAATTAACAGAACAGTAAGCAGTTTCTCAGAAAGCTTCTTTCCAGATTTCACTGAGGATATTTCCTTTTTCAACATAGTCCTCTATGGGCTTCCAAATATCACTTTGCCAATTCCACAAGAACTGTCTTAGAGAAAGGCTTCTTGAGGGGAAAGCTGTAACGCTGTGAGATGATTTCACAGAACACAAAGAAGTTTCTCAGAAAGCTTCTTTCTATTTGTTATCGGAGGATATTTCCTTTGGCCCTACAGTCTTCAAAGGGATCCGAAATATCTGTTCTCAGATTCCACAGAAATAAGGCTAGCAAAGAGATCCACGAAATACAGATGAACTCTGAATGATGAATTAACAGAACACTAAGCAGTTTCTCAGAAAGCTTCTTTCCAGATTTCATCTAAGGATATATCCTTTTTCACCATAGCCCTCTATGGGCTTCCAAATATCACTTTTCCAATTCCAAAAGAACTGTCTTAGCGAAAGCCCTCTTCAGGGGAAAGCTAACTCTGTGAGATGATTTCACAGAACACAAAGAAGTTTCTCTGAAAGCTTCTTTCTCTTTGTTATCGGAGGATATTTCCTTTGGCCCTATAGTCTTCAAAGGGATCCGAAATATCTGTTCTCAGATTCCACAGAAATAAGGGTAGCAAAGAGGTCCACGAAATACACATGTAACTCTGTGAGATGAATTAACAGAACACTAAGCAGTTTCTCAGAAAGCTTCGTTCCAGATTTCATCTGAGGATATTCCTTTTTCACCATAACCCTCTATGGGCTACCAAATATCACTTTGCCAATTCCACAAGAACGATCTTAGCGAAAGGCTTCCTGAGGGGAAAGCTGTAACTCTGTGAGATGATTTCACAGAACACAAAGAAGTTTCTCAGACAGCTTCTTTCTCTTTGTTATCGGAGGATATTCCCTTTGGCCCTATAGTCTTCAAAGGGATCCGAAATATCTGTTCTCAGATTCCACAGAAATAAGGCTAGCAAAGAGATCCACGAAATAGACATGTAACTCGTTGAGATGAATTAACAGAACACTAAGCAGTTTCTCAGAAAGCTTCTTTCCAGATTTCACTGAGGATATTTCCTTTTTCACCATAGCCCTCTATGGGCTTCCAAATATCACTTTGCCAATTCCACAAGAACTGTCTTAGCGAAAGGCTTCTTGAGGGGAAAGCTGTAACTCTGTGAGATGATTTCACAGAACACAAAGAAGTTTCAAAGAAAGCTTCTTTCTCTTTGTTATCGCAGGATATTTCCTTTGGCCCTATAGTCTTCAAAGGGGTTCCGAAATATCTGTTCTCAGATTCCACAGAAATAAGGCTAGCAAAAAGATCCACGAAATACACATGTAACTCTGTGAGATGACTTAACAGAACACTAAGCAGTTTCTCCGAAAGCTTCTTTCCAGATTTCATCTGAGGATATTTCCTTTTTCACCATAGCCCTCTATGGGCTTCCAAATATCACTTTGCCAATTCCACAAGAACTGTCTTAGCGAAAGGCTTCTTGAGGGGAAAGCTGTAACTCTGTTAGATGATTTCACAGAACACAAAAAAGTTTCTCAGAAAGCTTCTTTCTCTTTGTTATCGGAGGATATTTCCTTTGGCCCTATAGTCTTCAAAGGGATCCGAAATATCTGTTCTCAGATTCCACAGAAATAAGGCTCGCAAAGAGATCCACGAAATACAGATGAACTCTGAGTGATGAATTCACACAACAATAAGCAGTTTCTCAGAAAGCTTCTTTCCAGATTTCATCTGAGGATATTTCCTTTTTCACCATAGCCCTCTATGGTCTTCCAAATATCACTTTTCCAATTCCACAAGAACTGTCTTAGCGAAAGCCTTCTTGAGGGGAAAGCTAACTCTGTGAGATGATTTCACAGAACACAAAGAAGTTTCTCAGAAAGCTTCTTTCTCTTTGTTATCGAAGGATATTTCCTTTGGCCCTATAGACTTCAAAGGGGTTCCGAAATATCTGTTATCAAATTCCACAGAAATATGGCTAGCAAAGAGATACACGAAATACACATGTAACTCTGTGAGATGAATTAACAGAACACTAAGCAGTTTCTCAGAAAGCTTCTTTCCAGATTTCATCTGAGGATATTCCTTTTTCACCATAACCCTCTATGGGCTACCAAATATCACTTTGCCAATTCCACAAGAACGATCTTAGGGAAAGGCTTCCTGAGGGGAAAGCTGTAACTCTGTGAGATGATTTCACAGAACACAAAGAAGTTTCAAAGAAAGCTTCTTTCTCTTTGTTATCGGAGGATATTTCCTTTGGCACTATAGTCTTCAAAGGGATCCGAAATATCTGTTCTCAGATTCCACAGAAATAATACTAGCAAAGAGATCCACGAAATACACATGTAACTCGTTGAGATGAATTAACAGAACACTAAGCAGTTTCTCATAAAGCTTCTTTCCAGATTTCACTGAGGATATTTCCTTTTTCACCATAGTCCTCTATGGGCTTCCAAATATCACTTTGCCAATTCCACAAGAACTGTCTTAGCGAAAGGCTTCTTGAGGGGAAAGCTGTAACGCTGTGAGATGATTTCACAGAACACAGAGAAGTTTCTCAGAAAGCTTCTTTCTATTTGTTATCGGAGGATACTTCCTTTGGCCCTATAGTCTTCTAAGGGATCCGAAATATCTGTTCTCATATTCCACAGAAATAAGGCTAGCAAAGAGATCCACGAAATACAGATGAACTCTGAGAGATGAATTAACAGAACACGAAGCAGTTTCTCAGAAAGCTTCTTTCCAGATTTCATCTGAGGATATTTCCTTTTTCACCATAGCCCTCTATGGGCTTCCAAATATCACTTTGCCAATTCCACAAGAACTGTCTTAGCGAAAGCCTTCTTGAGGGGAAAGCTAACTCTGTGAGATGATTTCACAGAACACAAAGAAGTTTCTCAGAAAGCTTCTTTCTCTTTGTTATCTGAGGATATTTCCTTTGACCCTATAGACTTCAAAGGGGTTCCGAAATATCTGTTATCAGATTCCACAGAAATAAGGCTAGCAAAGAGATCCACGAAATACACATGTAACTCTGTGAGATGAATTAAGAGAACACTAAGCAGTTTCTCAGAAAGCTTCTTTCCAGATTTCAACTGAGGATATTTCCTTTTTCACCATAGCACTCTATGGGCTTCCAATTATCACTTTGCCAATTCCACAACAACTGTCTTAGCGAAAGGCTTCTTGAGGGGAAAGCTAACTCTGTGAGATGATTTCACAGAACACAAAGAAGTTTCTCAGAAAGCTTCTTTGTCTTTGTTATCGGAGGATATTTCCTTTGGCCCTATAGTCTTCAAAGGGATCCGAAATATCTGTTCTCAGATTACACAGAAATAAGGCTGGCAAAGACATCCACGAAATACAAATGTAACTCTGTGAGATGAATTAACAGAACACTAAGCAGTTTCTCAGATAGCTTCTTCCCAGATTTCATCTAAGGATATTTCCTTTTTCACCATAGCCCTCTATGGGCTTCCAAATATCACTTTGCCAATTCCACAAGAACTGTCTTAGCGAAAGGCTTCTTGAGGGGAAAGCTGTAACTCTGTGAGATGATTTCACAGAACACAAAGAAGTTTCTCAGAAAGCTTCTTTCTCTTTGTTATCGGAGGATATTTCCTTTGGCCCTATAGTCTTCAAAGGGATCCGAAATATCTGTTCTCAATTTCCACAGAAATAAGACTAGCAAAGAGATCCACGAAATACACATGTAACGCGTTGAGATGAATTAACAGAACAGTAAGCAGTTTCTCAGGAAGCTTCTTTCCAGATTTCACTGAGGATATTTCCTTTTTCAACATAGTCCTCTATGGGCTTCCAAATATCACTTTTCCAATTCCACAAGAACTGTCTTAGAGAAAGGCTTCTTGAGGGGAAAGCTGTAACGCTGTGAGATGATTTCACAGAACACAAAGAAGTTTCTCAGAAAGCTTCTTTCTATTTGTTATCGGAGGATATTTCCTTTGGCCCTACATTCTTCAAAGGGATCCGAAATATCTGTTCTCAGATTCCACAGAAATAAGGCTAGCAAAGAGATCCACGAAATACAGATGAACTCTGAATGATGAATTAACACAACAATAAGCAGTTTCTCAGAAAGCTTCTTTCCAGATTTCATTTAAGGATATATCCTTTTTCACCATAGCCCTCTATGGGCTTCCAAATATCACTTTTCCAATTCCAAAAGAACTGTCTTAGCGAAAGCCCTCTTCAGGGGAAAGCTAACTCTGTGAGATGATTTCACAGAACACAAAGAAGTTTCTCAGAAAGCTTCTTTCTCTTTGTTATCGGAGGATATTTCCTTTGGCCCTATAGTCTTCAAAGGGATCCGAAATATCTGTTCTCAGATTCCACAGAAATAAGGGTAGCAAAGAGGTCCACGAAATACACATGTAACTCTGTGAGATGAATTAACAGAACACTAAGCAGTTTCTCAGAAAGCTTCGTTCCAGATTTCATCTGAGGATATTCCTTTTTCACCATAACCCTCTATGGGCTACCAAATATCACTTTGCCAATTTCACAAGAACGATCTTAGCGAAAGTCTTCCTGAGGGGAAAGCTGTAACTCTGTGAGATGATTTCACAGAACACAAAGAAGTTTCTCAGACAGCTTCTTTCTCTTTGTTATCGGAGGATATTCCCTTTGGCCCTATAGTCTTCAAAGGGATCCGAAATATCTGTTCTCAGATTCCACAGAAATAAGGCTAGCAAAGAGATCCACGAAATAGACATGTAACTCGTTGAGATGAATTAACAGAACACTAAGCAGTTTCTCAGAAAGCTTCTTTCCAGATTTCACTGAGGATATTTCCTTTTTCACCATAGCCCTCTATGGGCTTCCAAATATCACTTTGCCAATTCCACAAGAACTGTCTTAGCGAAAGGCTTCTTGAGGGGAAAGCTGTAACTCTGTGAGATGATTTCACAGAACACAAAGAAGTTTCAAAGAAAGCTTCTTTCTCTTTGTTATCGCAGGATATTTCCTTTGGCCCTATAGTCTTCAAAGGGGTTCCGAAATATCTGTTCTCAGATTCCACAGAAATAAGGCTAGCAAAGAGATCCACGAAATACACATGTAACTCTGTGAGATGACTTAACAGAACACTAAGCAGTTTCTCCGAAAGCTTCTTTCCAGATTTCATCTGAGGATATTTCCTTTTTCACCATAGCCCTCTATGGGCTTCCAAATATCACTTTGCCAATTCCACAAGAACTGTCTTAGCGAAAGGCTTCTTGAGGGGAAAGCTGTAACTCTGTTAGATGATTTCACAGAACACAAAGAAGTTTCTCAGAAAGCTTCTTTCTCTTTGTTATCGGAGGATATTTCCTTTGGCCCTATAGTCTTCAAAGGGATCCGAAATATCTATTCTCAGATTCCACAGAAATAAGGCTAGCAAAGAGATCCACGAAATACAGATGAACTCTGAGTGATGAATTCACACAACAATAAGCAGTTTCTCAGAAAGCTTCTTTCCAGATTTCATCTGAGGATATTTCCTTTTTCACCATAGCCCTCTATGGGCTTCCAAATATCACTTTTCCAATTCCACAAGAACTGTCTTAGCGAAAGCCTTCTTGAGGGGAAAGCTAACTCTGTGAGATGATTTCACAGAACACAAAGAAGTTTCTCAGAAAGCTTCTTTCTCTTTGTTATCGGAGGATATTTCCTTTGGCCCTATAGACTTCAAAGGGGTTCCGAAATATCTGTTATCAAATTCCACAGAAATAAGGCTAGCAAAGAGATACACGAAATACACATGTAACTCTGTGAGATGAATTAACAGAACACTGAGCAGTTTCTCAGAAAGCTTCTTTCCAGATTTCATCTGAGGATATTCCTTTTTCACCATAACCCTCTATGGGCTACCAAATATCACTTTGCCAATTCCACAAGAACGATCTTAGGGAAAGGCTTCCTGAGGGGAAAGCTGTAACTCTGTGAGATGATTTCACAGAACACAAAGAAGTTTCAAAGAAAGCTTCTTTCTCTTTGTTATCGGAGGATATTTCCTTTGGCACTATAGTCTTCAAAGGGATCCGAAATATCTGTTCTCAGATTCCACAGAAATAATACTAGCAAAGAGATCCACGAAATACACATGTAACTCGTTGAGATGAATTAACAGAACACTAAGCAGTTTCTCAGAAAGCTTCTTTCCAGATTTCACTGAGGATATTTCCTTTTTCACCATAGTCCTCTATGGGCTTCCAAATATCACTTTGCCAATTCCACAAGAACTGTCTTAGCGAAAGGCTTCCTCAGGGGAAAGCTGTAACGCTGTGAGATGATTTCACAGAACACAGAGAAGTTTCTCAGAAAGCTTCTTTCTATTTGTTATCGGAGGATATTTCCTTTGGCCCTATAGTCTTCTAAGGGATCCGAAATATCTGTTCTCATATTCCACAGAAATAAGGCTAGCAAAGAGATCCACGAAATACAGATGAACTCTGAGAGATGAATTAACAGAACACGAAGCAGTTTCTCAGAAAGCTTCTTTCCAGATTTCATCTGAGGATATTTCCTTTTTCACCATAGCCCTCTATGGGCTTCCAAATATCACTTTGCCAATTCCACAAGAACTGTCTTAGCGAAAGCCTTCTTGAGGGGAAAGCTAACTCTGTGAGATGATTTCACAGAACACAAAGAAGTTTCTCAGAAAGCTACTTTCTCTTTGTTATCTGAGGATATTTCCTTTGGCCCTATAGACTTCAAAGGGGTTCCGAAATATCTGTTATCAGATTCCACAGAAATAAGGCTAGCAAAGAGATCCACGAAATACACATGTAACTCTGTGAGATGAATTAAGAGAACACTAAGCAGTTTCTCAGAAAGCTTCTTTCCAGATTTCAACTGAGGATATTTCCTTTTTCACCATAGCACTCTATGGGCTTCCAAATATCACTTTGCCAATTCCACAAGAAGTGTCTTAGCGAAAGGCTTCTTGAGGGGAAAGCTAACTCTGTGAGATGATTTCACAGAACACAAAGAAGTTTCTCAGAAAGCTTCTTTGTCTTTGTTATCGGAGGATATTTCCTTTGGCCCTATAGTCTTCAAAGGGATCCGAAATATCTGTTCTCAGATTCCACAGAAATAAGGCTGGCAAAGACATCCACGAAATACAAATGTAACTCTGTGAGATGAATTAACAGAACACTAAGCAGTTTCTCAGATAGCTTCATCCCAGATTTCATCTAAGGATATTTCCTTTTTCACCATAGCCCTCTATGGGCTTCCAAATATCACTTTGCCAATTCCACAAGAACTGTGTTAGCGAAAGGCTTCTTGAGGGGAAAGCTGTAACTCTGTGAGATGATTTCACAGAACACAAAGAAGTTTCTCAGAAAGCTTCTTTCTATTTGTTATCGGAGGATATTTCCTTTGGCCCTATAGTCTTCAAAGGGATCCGAAATATCTGTTCTCAATTTCCACAGAAATAAGACTAGCAAAGAGATCCACGAAATACACATGTAACTCGTTGAGATGAATTAACAGAACAGTAAGCAGTTTCTCAGAAAGCTTCTTTCCAGATTTCACTGAGGATATTTCCTTTTTCAACATAGTCCTCTATGGGCTTCCAAATATCACTTTGCCAATTCCACAAGAACTGTCTTAGAGAAAGGCTTCTTGAGGGGAAAGCTGTAACGCTGTGAGATGATTTCACAGAACACAAAGAAGTTTCTCAGAAAGCTTCTTTCTATTTGTTATCGGAGGATATTTCCTTTGGCCCTACAGTCTTCAAAGGGATCCGAAATATCTGTTCTCAGATTCCACAGAAATAAGGCTAGCAAAGAGATCCACGAAATACAGATGAACTCTGAATGATGAATTAACACAACACTAAGCAGTTTCTCAGAAAGCTTCTTTCCAGATTTTATCTAAGGATATATCCTTTTTAACCATAGCCCTCTATGGGCTTCCAAATATCACTTTTCCAATTCCAAAAGAACTGTCTTAGCGAAAGCCCTCTTCAGGGGAAAGCTAACTCTGTGAGATGATTTCACAGAACACAAAGAAGTTTCTCAGAAAGCTTCTTTCTCTTTGTTATCGGAGGATATTTCCTTTGGCCCTATAGACTTCAAAGGGGTTCCGAAATATCTGTTATCAGATTCCACAGAAATAAGGCTAGCAAAGAGATCCACGAAATACACATGTACCTCTGTGAGATGAATTAACAGAACACTAAGCAGTTTCTCCGAAAGCTTCTTTCCAGATTTCATCTCAGGATATTCCTTTTTCACCATAACCCTCTATGGGCTACCAAATAGCACTTTGCCAATTCCACAAGAACGATCTTAGGGAAAGGCTTCCTGAGGGGAAAGCTGTAACTCTGTGAGATGATTTCACAGAACACAAAGAAGTTTCAAAGAAAGCTTCTTTCTCTTTGTTATCGGAGGATATTTCCTTTGGCACTATAGTCTTCAAAGGGATCCGAAATATCTGTTCTCAGATTCCACAGAAATAATACTAGCAAAGAGATCCACGAAATACACATGTAACTCGTTGAGATGAATTAACAGAACACTAAGCAGTTTCTCAGAAAGCTTCTTTCCAGATTTCACTGAGGATATTTCCTTTTTCACCATACTCCTCTATGGGCTTCCAAATATCACTTTGCCAATTCCACAAGAACTGTGTTAGCGAAAGTCTTCTTGAGGGGAAAGCTGTAACGCTGTGAGATGATTTCACAGAACACAGAGAAGTTTCTCAGAAAGCTTCTTTCTATTTGTTATCGGAGGATATTTCCTTTGGCCCTATAGTCTTCTAAGGGATCAGAAATATCTGTTCTCATATTCCACAGAAATAAGGCTAGCAAAGAGATCCACGAAATACAGATGAACTCTGAGAGATGAATTAACAGAACACGAAGCAGTTTCTCAGAAAGCTTCTTTCCAGATTTCATCTGAGGATAATTCCTTTTTCACCATAGCCCTCTATGGGCTTCCAAATATCACTTTGCCAATTCCACAAGAACTGTCTTAGCCAAAGCCTTCTTGAGGGGAAAGCTAACTCTGTGA
This sequence comes from Macaca mulatta, assembly GCF_049350105.2. Taxonomy (NCBI): domain Eukaryota; kingdom Metazoa; phylum Chordata; class Mammalia; order Primates; family Cercopithecidae; genus Macaca; species Macaca mulatta. Next base: position 39,583,309 of record NC_133414.1, read on the forward strand.
GATGATTTCACAGAACACAAAGAAGTTTCTCAGAAAGCTTCTTTCTCTTTGTTATCTGAGGATATTTCCTTTGGCCCTATAGACTTCAAAGGGGTTCCGAAATATCTGTTATCAGATTCCACAGAAATAAGGCTAGCAAAGAGATCCACAAAATACACATGTAACTCTGTGAGACGAATTAAGAGAACACTAAGCAGTTTCTCAGAAAGCTTCTTTCCAGATTTCAACTGAGGATATTTCCTTTTCACCATAGCCCTCTATGGGCTTCCAAATATCACTTTGCCAATTCCACAAGAAGTGTCTTAGCGAAAGGCTTCTTGAGGGGAAAGCTAACTCTGTGAGATGATTTCACAGAACACAAAGAAGTTTCTCAGAAAGCTTCTTTGTCTTTGTTATCGGAGGATATTTCCTTTGGCCCTATAGTCTTCAAAGGGATCCGAAATATCTGTTCTCAGATTCCACAGAAATAAGGCTGGCAAAGACATCCACGAAATACAAATGTAACTCTGTGAGATGAATTAACAGAACACTAAGCAGTTTCTCAGATAGCTTCTTCCCAGATTTCATCTAAGGATATTTCCTTTTTCACCATAGCCCTCTATGGGCTTCCAAATATCACTTTGCCAATTCCACAAGAACTGTCTTAGCGAAAGGCTTCTTGAGGGGAAAGCTGTAACTCTGTGAGATGATTTCACAGAACACAAAGAAGTTTCTCAGAAAGCTTCTTTCTATTTGTTATCGGAGGATATTTCCTTTGGCCCTATAGTCTTCAAAGGGATCCGAAATATCTGTTCTCAATTTCCACATAATAAGACTAGCAAAGAGATCCACGAAATACACATGTAACTCGTTGAGATGAATTAACAGAACAGTAAGCAGTTTCTCAGAGAGCTTCTTTCCAGATTTCACTGAGGATATTTCCTTTTTCAACATAGTCCTCTATGGGCTTCCAAATATCACTTTGCCAATTCCACAAGAACTGTCTTAGAGAAAGGCTTCTTGAGGGGAAAGCTGTAACGCTGTGAGATGATTTCACAGAACACAGAGAAGTTTCTCAGAAAGCTTCTTTCTATTTGTTATCGGAGGATATTTCCTTTGGCCCTACAATCTTCAAAGGGATCCGAAATATCTGTTCTCAGATTCCACAGAAATAAGGCTAGCAAAGAGATCCACGAAATACAGATGAACTCTGAATGATGAATTAACACAACAATAAGCAGTTTCTCAGAAAGCTTCTTTCCAGATTTCATCTAAGGATATATCCTTTTTCACCATAGCCCTCTATGGGCTTCCAAATATCACTTTTCCAATTCCAAAAGAACTGTCTTAGCGAAAGCCCTCTTCAGGGGAAAGCTAACTCTGTGAGATGATTTCACAGAACACAAAGAAGTTTCTCAGAAAGCTTCTTTCTCTTTGTTATCGGAGGATATTTCCTTTGGCCCTGTAGACTTCAAAGGGGTTCCGAAATATCTGTTATCAGATTCCACAGAAATAAGGCTAGCAAAGAGATCCACGAAATACACATGTACCTCTGTGAGATGAATTAACAGAACACTAAGCAGTTTCTCCGAAAGCTTCTTTCCAGATTTCATCTCAGGATATTCCTTTTTCACCATAACCCTCTATGGGCTACCAAATAGCACTTTGCCAATTCCACAAGAACGATCTTAGGGAAAGGCTTCCTGAGGGGAAAGCTGTAACTCTGTGAGATGATTTCACAGAACACAAAGAAGTTTCTCAGAAAGCTTCTTTGTCTTTGTTATCGGAGGATATTTCCTTTGGCCCTATAGTCTTCAAAGGGATCCGAAATATCTGTTCTCAGATTCCAGAGAAATAAGGCTGGCAAAGACACCCACGAAATACACATGTAACTCTGTGAGATGAATTAACAGAACACTAAGCAGTTTCTCAGATAGCTTCTTCCCAGATTTCATCTAAGGATACTTCCTTTTTCACCATAGCCCTCTATGGGCTTCCAAATATCACTTTGCCAATTCCACAAGAACTGCCTTAGCGAAAGGCTTCTTGAGGGGAAAGCTGTAACTCTGTGAGATGATTTCACAGAACACGAAGAAGTTTCTCAGAAAGCTTCTTTCTCTTTGTTATCGGAGGATATTTCCTTTGGCCCTATAGTCCTCAAAGGGATCCGAAATATCTGTTCTCAGATTCCACAGAAGTAAGGCTAGCAAAGAGATCCACGAAATACACATGTAACACTGTGAGATGAATTAACAGAACACTAAGCAGTTTCTCAGAAAGCTTCTTTCCAGATTTCACCTGAGGATATTTCCTTTTTCACCATAGCCCTCTACGGGCTTACAAATATCACTTTGCCAATTCCATAAAAACTGTCTTAGCGAAAGGCTTCTTGAGGGGAAAGCTGTAACTCTGTGAGATGATTTCACAGAACACAAAGAAGTTTCTCAGAAAGCTTCTTTCTATTTGCTATCGGAGGATATTTCCTTTGGCCCTATAGTCTTCAAAGGGATCCGAAATATCTGTTCTCAGCTTCCACAGAAATAAGGCTAGCAAAGAGATCCACGAAATACAGATGAACTCTGAGAGATGAATTAACAGAACACTAAGCAGTTTCTCAGAAAGATTCTTTCCAGATTTCATCTGAGGATATTTCCTTTTTCACCGTAGCCCTCCATGGGCTTCCAAGTATCACTTTGCCAATTCCACAACAACTGTCTTAGCGAAAGCCTTCTTGAGGGGAAAGCTAACTCTGTGAGATGACTTCACAGAACAGAAAGAAGATTCTCAGAAAGCTTCTTTCTCTTTGTTATCGGAGGATATTTCCTTTGGCCCTATAGACTTCAAAGGGGTTCCGAAATATCTGTTGTCAGATTCCACAGAAATAAGGCTAGCAAAGAGATCCAGGAAATACACATGTAACTCTGTTAGATGAATTAACAGAACACTAAGCAGTTTCTCAGAAAGCTTCTTTCCAGATTTCAACTGAGGATATTTCCTTTTTCAACATAGCACTCTATGGGCTTCCAAATATCACTTTGCCAATTCCACAAGAAGTTTCTTCGCGAAAGGCTTCTTGAGGGGAAAGCTAACTCTTTGAATTGATTTCACAGAACACAAAGAAGTTTCTCAGAAAGCTTCTTTCTCTTTGTTATCGGAGGATATTTCCTTTGGCCCTGTAGTCTTCAAAGGGATCCGAAATATCTGTTCTCAGATTCCACAGAAATAAGGGTAGCAAAGAGGTCCACGAAATACACATGTAACTCTGTGAGATGAATTAACAGAACACTAAGCAGTTTCTCAGAAAGCTTCGTTCCAGATTTCATCTGAGTATATTCCTTCTTCACCATAACCCTCTATGGGCTACCAAATATCACTTTGCCAATTCCACAAGAACGATCTTAGCGAAAGGCTTCCTGAGGGGATAGCTGTAACTCTGTGAGATGATTTCACAGAACACAAAGAAGTTTCTCAGACAGCTTCTTTCTCTTTGTTATCGGAGGATATTTCCTTTGGCCCTATAGTCTTCAAAGGGATCCGAAATATCTGTTCTCAGATTCCACAGAAATAAGGCTAGCAAAGAGATCCACGAAATACAGATGAACTCTGAGTGATGAATTCACACAACAATAAGCAGTTTCTCAGAAAGCTTCTTTCCAGATTTCATCTGAGGATATTTCCTTTTTCACCATAGCCCTCTATGGGCTTCCAAATATCACTTTTCCAATTCCACAAGAACTGTCTTAGCGAAAGCCTTCTTGAGGGGAAAGCTAACTCTGTGAGATGATTTCACAGAACACAAAGAAGTTTCTCAGAAAGCTTCTTTCTCTTTGTTATCGGTGGATATTTCCTTTGGCCCTATAGACTTCAAAGGGGTTCCGAAATATCTGTTATCAAATTCCACAGAAATAAGGCTAGCAAAGAGATCCACGAAATACACATGTATCTCTGTGAGATGAATTAACAGAACACTAAGCAGTTTCTCAGAAAGCTTCTTTCCAGATTTCATCTGAGGATATTCCTTTTTCACCATAACCCTCTATGGGCTACCAAATATCACTTTGCCAATTCCACAAGAACGATCTTAGGGAAAGGTTTCCTGAGGGGAAAGCTGTATCTCTGTGAGATGATTTCACAGAACACAAAGAAGTTTCAAAGAAAGCTTCTTTCTCTTTGTTATCGGAGGATATTTCCTTTGGCACTATAGTCTTCAAAGGGATCCGAAATATCTGTTCTCAGATTCCACAGAAATAATACTAGCAAAGAGATCCACGAAATACACATGTAACTCGTTGAGATGAATTAACAGAACACTAAGCAGTTTCTCAGAAAGCTTCTTTCCAGATTTCACTGAGGATATTTCCTTTTTCACCATAGTCCTCTATGGGCTTCCAAATATCACTTTGCCAATTCCACAAGAACTGTCTTAGCGAAAGGCTTCTTGAGGGGAAAGCTGTAACGCTGTGAGATGATTTCACAGAACACAGAGAAGTTTCTCAGAAAGCTTCTTTCTATTTGTTATCGGAGGATATTTCCTTTGGCCCTATAGTCTTCTAAGGGATCCGAAATATCTGTTCTCAGATTCCACAGAAATAAGGCTAGCAAAGAGATCCACGAAATACAGATGAACTCTGAGAGATGAATTAACAGAACACGAAGCAGTTTCTCAGAAAGCTTCTTTCCAGATTTCATCTGAGGATATTTCCTTTTTCACCTTAGCCCTCTATGGGCTTCCAAATATCACTTTGCCAATTCCACAAGAACTGTCTTAGCGAAAGCCTTCTTGAGGGGAAAGCTAACTCTGTGAGATGATTTCACAGAACACAAAGAAGTTTCTCAGAAAGCTTCTTTCTCTTTGTTATCTGAGGATATTTCCTTTGGCCCTATAAACTTCAAAGGGGTTCCGAAATATCTGTTATCAGATTCCACAGAAATAAGGCTAGCAAAGAGATCCACGAAATACACATGTAACTCTGTGAGATGAATTAAGAGAACACTAAGCAGTTTCTCTGGAAGCTTCTTTCCAGATTTCAACTGAGGATATTTCCTTTTTCACCATAGCACTCTATGGGCTTCCAAATATCACTTTGCCAATTCCACAAGAAGTGTCTTAGCGAAAGGCTTCTTGAGGGGAAAGCTAACTCTGTGAGATGATTTCACAGAACACAAAGAAGTTTCTCAGAAAGCTTCTTTGTCTTTGTTATTGGAGGATATTTCCTTTGGCCCTATAGTCTTCAAAGGGATCCGAAATATCTGTTCTCAGATTCCACAGAAATAAGGCTGGCAAAGACATCCACGAAATACAAATGTAACTCTGTGAGATGAATTAACAGAACACTAAGCAGTTTCTCATATAGCTTCTTCCCAGATTTCATCTAAGGATATTTCCTTTTTCACCATAGCCCTCTATGGGCTTCCAAATATCACTTTGCCAATTCCACAAGAACTGTGTTAGCGAAAGGCTTCTTGAGGGGAAAGCTGTAACTCTGTGAGATGATTTCACAGAACACAAAGAAGTTTCTCGGAAAGCTCCTTTCTCTTTGTTATCGGATGATATTTCCTTTGGCCCTATAGTCTTCAAAGGGATCCGAAATATCTGTTCTCAGATTCCACAGAAATAAGGCTAGCCAAGAGATCCACGAAATGCAGATGAACTCTGAGTGATGAATTAACACAACAATAAGCAGTTTCTCAGAAAGCTTCTTTCCAGATTTCATCTGAGGATATTTCCTTTTTCACCGTAGCCCTCTATGGGCTTCCAAGTATCACTTTGCCTATTCCACAAGAACTGTCTTAGCGAAAGCCTTCTTGAGGGGAAAGCTAACTCTGTGAGATGATTTCACAGAACACAAAGAAGTTTCTCAGAAAGCTTCTTTCTCTTTGTTATCGGAGGATATTTCCTTTGGCCCTATAGACTTCAAAGGGGTTCCGAAATATCTGTTATCAAATTCCACAGAAATAAGGCTAGCAAAGAGGTACACGAAATACACATGTAACTCGTTGAGATGAATTAAGAGAACACTAAGCAGTTTCTCAGAATGCTTCTTTCCAGATTTCACTGAGGATATTTCCTTTTTCACCATAGCCCTCTATGGGCTTCCAAATATCACTTTGCCAATTCCACAAGAACTGTCTTAGCGTAAGGCTTCTTGAGGGGAAAGCTGTAACTCTTTGAGATGATTTCACAGAACATAAAGAAGTTTCAAAGAAAGCTTCTTTCTCTTTGTTATCGCAGGATATTTCCTTTGGCCCTATAGTCTTCAAAGGGATCCGAAATATCTGTTCTCAGATTCCACAGAAATAAGGCTAGCAAAGAGATCCACGAAATACACATGTAACTCAGTGAGATGAATTAACAGAACACTAAGCAGTTTCTCAGAAAGCTTCTTTCCAGATTTCACTGAGGATATTTCCTTTTTCACCTTAGCCCTCTATGGGCTTCCAAATATGACTTTGCCATTTCCACAAGAACTGTGTTAGCGAAAGGTTTCTTGAGGGGAAAGCTGTAACGCTGTGAGATGATTTCACAGAACATAAAGAAGTTTCAGAGAAAGCTTCTTTCTCTTTGTTATCGCAGGATATTTCCTTTGACCCTATAGTCTTCAAAGGGGTTCTGAAATATCTGTTCTCAGATTCCACAGAGATAAGGCTAGCAAAGAGATCCACGAAATACACATGTAATTCGGTGAGATGAATTAACAGAACACTAAGCAGTTTCTCCGAAAGCTTCTTTCCAGATTTCATCTGAGGATATTTCCTTTTTCACCATAGCCCTCTATGGGCTTCCAAATATCACTTTGCCAATTCCACAAGAACTGTGTTAGCGAAAGGCTTCTTGAGGGGAAAGCTGAAACTCTGTGAGATGATTTCACAGAACACAAAGAAGTTTCTCAGAAAGCTTCTTTATCTTTGTTATCGGAGGATATTTCCTTTGGCCCTATAGTCTTCAAAGGGATCCGAAATATCTGTTCTCAGATTCCACAGAAATAAGACTAGCAAAGAGATCCACGAAATACACATGTAACTCGTTGAGATGAATTAACAGAACACTAAGCAGTTTCTCAGAAAGCTTCTTTCCAGATTTCACTGAGGATATTTCCTTTTTCACCATAGTCCTCTATGGGCTTCCAAATATCACTTTGCCAATTCCACAAGAACTGTCTTAGCGAAAGGCTTCTTGAGGGGAAAGCTGTAACGCTGTGAAATGATTTCACAGAACACAGAGAAGTTTCTCAGAAAGCTTCTTTCTATTTGTTATCGGAGGATATTTCCTTTGGCCCTATAGTCTTCTAAGGGATCCGAAATATCTGTTCTCATATTCCACAGAAATAAGGCTGGCAAAGACATCCACGAAATACAAATGTAACTCTGTGAGATGAATTAACAGAACACTAAGCAGTTTCTCAGATAGCTTCTTCCCAGATTTCATCTAAGGATATTTCCTTTTTCACCATAGCCCTCTATGGGCTTCAAAATATCACTTTGCCAATTCCACAAGAACTGTCTTAGCGAAAGCCTTCTTGAGGGGAAAGCTAACTCTCTGAGATGATTTCACAGAACACAAAGAAGTTTCTCAGAAAGCTTCTTTCTCTTTGTTATCGGAGGATATTTCCTTTGGCCCTATAGACTTCAAAGGGGTTCCGAAATATCTGTTATCAGATTCCACAGAAATAAGGCTAGCAAAGAGATCCACGAAATACACATGTAACTCTGTGAGATGAATTAAGAGAACACTAAGCAGTTTCTCAGAAAGCTTCTTTCCAGATTTCAACTGAGGATATTTCCTTTTTCACCATAGCACTCTACGGGCTTCCAAATATCACTTTGCCATTTCCACAAGAAGTGTCTTAGCGAAAGGCTTCTTGAGGGGAAAGCTAACTCTGTGAGATGATTTCACAGAACACAAAGAAGTTTCTCAGAAAGCTTCTTTGTCTTTGTTATCGGAGGATATTTCCTTTGGCCCTATAGTCTTCAAAGGGATCCGAAATATCTGTTCTCAGATTCCACAGAAATAAGGCTGGCAAAGACATCCACGAAATACAAATGTAACTCTGTGAGATGAATTAACAGAAAACTAAGCAGTTTCTCAGATAGCTTCTTCCCAGATTTCATCTAAGGATATTTCCTTTTTCACCATAGCCCTCTATGGGCTTCCAAATATCACTTTGCCAATTCCACAAGAACTGTGTTAGGGAAAGGCTTCTTGAGGGGAAAGCTGAAACTCTGTGAGATGATTTCACAGAACACAAATAAGTTTCTCAGAAAGCTTCTTTCTCTTTGTTATCGGAGGATATTTCCTTTGGCCCTATAGTCTTCAAAGGGATCCGAAATATCTGTTCTCAGATTCCACAGAAATAAGGCTAGTAAAGAGATCCACGAAATACAGATGAACTCTACGAGATGAATTAACAGAACACTAAGCAGTTTCTCAGAAAGCTTCTTTCCAGATTTCATCTGAGGATATTTCCTTTTTCACCGTAGCCCTCTATGGGCTTCCAATTATCACTTTGCCAATTCCACAAGAACTGTCTTAGCGAAAGCCTTCTTGAGGGGAAAGCTAACTCTGTGAGATGATTTCACAGAACACAAAGATGTTTCTCAGAAAGCTTCTTTGTCTTTCTTATCGGAGGATATTTCCTTTGGCCCTGTAGACTTCAAAGGGGTTCCGAAATATCTGTTCTCAAATTCCACAGAAATAAGGCTAGCAAAGAGATCCACGAAATAGACATGTAACTCGTTGAGATGAATTAAGAGAACACTAAGCAGTTTCTCAGAATGCTTATTTCCAGATTTCACTGAGGATATTTCCTTTTTCACCATAGCCCTCTATGGGCTTCCAAATATCACTTTGCCAATTCCACAAGAACTGTCTTAGCGAAAGGCTTCTTGAGGGGAAATCTGTAACTCTGTGAGATGATTTCACAGAACACAAAGAAGTTTCTCAGAAAGCTTCTTTGTCTTTGTTATCGGAGGATATTTCCTTTGGCCCTATAGTCTTCAAAGGGATCCGAAATATGTGTTCTCAGATTACACAGAAATAAGGCTGGCAAAGACATCCACGAAATACACATGTAACTCTGTGAGATGAATTAACAGAACACTAAGCAGTTTCTCAGATAGCTTCTTTCCAGATTTCATCGGAGGATATTCCTTTTTCACCATAACCCTCTATGGGCTACCAAATATCACTTTGCCAATTCCCCAAGAACTATCTTAGCGAAAGGCTTCCTGAGGGGAAAGCTGTAACTCTGTGAGATGATTTCACAGAACACAAAGAAGTTTCTCAGAAAGCTTCTTTCTCTTTGTTATCGGAGGATATTTCCTTTGGCCCTATAGTCCTCAAAGGGATCCGAAATATCTGTTCTCAGATTCCACAGAAGTAAGGCTAGCAAAGAGATCCACGAAATAGACATGTAACTCGTTGAGATGAATTAACAGAACACTAAGCAGTTTCTCAGAAAGCTTCTTTCCAGATTTCACTGAGGATATTTCCTTTTTCACCATGGTCCTCTATGGGCTTCCAACTATCACTTTGCCAATTCCACAAGAACTGTGTTAGCGAAAGGCTTCTTGAGGGGAAAGCTGTAACTCTGTGAGATGATTTCACAGAACACAAAGAAGTTTCAAAGAAAGCTTCTTTCTCTTTGTTATCGCAGGATATTTCCTTTGGCCCTACAGTCTTCAAAGGGGTTCCGAAATATCTGTTCTCAGATTCCACAGAAATAAGGCTAGCAAAGAGATCCACGAAATACACATGTAACTCTGTGCGATGACTTAACAGAACACTAAGCAGTTTCTCCGAAAGCTTCTTTCCAGATTTCATCTGAGGATATTTCCTTTTTCACCATAGCCCTCTATGGGCTTCCAAATATCACTTTGCCAATTCCACAAGAACTGTGTTAGCGAAAGGCTTCTTGAGGGGAAAGCTGTAACTCTGTTAGATGATTTCACAGAACACAAAGAAGTTTCTCAGAAAGCTTCTTTCTCTTTGTTATCGGAGGATATTTCCTTTGGCCCTATAGTATTCAAAGGGATCCGAAATATCTGTTCTCAGATTCCACAGAAATAAGGCTAGCAAAGAGATCCACGAAATACAGATGAACTCTGAGAGATGAATTAACACAACAATAAGCAGTTTCTCAGAAAGCTTCTTTCCAGATTTCATCTGAGGATATTTCCTTTTTCACCTAGCCCTCTATGGGCTTCCAAATATCACTTTTCCAATTCCACAAGAACTGTCTTAGCGAAAGACTTCTTGAGGGGAAAGCTAACTCTGTGAGATGATTTCACAGAACACAAAGAAGTTTCTCAGAAAGCTTCTTTCTCTTTGTTATCGGAGGATATTTCCTTTGGCCCTATAGACTTCAAAGGGGTTCCGAAATATCTGTTATCAGATTCCACAGAAATAAGGCTAGCAAAGAGATCCACGAAATACACATGTAACTCTGTGAGATGAATTAAGAGAACACTAAGCAGTTTCTCAGAAAGCTTCTTTCCAGATTTCAACTGATGATATTTCCTTTTTCACCATAGCACTCTATGGGCTTCCAAATATCACTTTGCCAATTCCACAAGAAGTGTCTTAGCGAAAGGCTTCTTGAGGGGAAATCTAACTCTGTGAGATGATTTCACAGAACACAAAGAAGTTTCTCAGAAAGCTTCTTTGTCTTTGTTATCGGAGGATATTTCCTTTGGCCCTATAGTCTTCAAAGGGATCCGAAATATCTGTTCTCAGATTCCACAGAAATAAGGCTGGCAAAGACATCCACGAAATACAAATGTAACTCTGTGAGATGAATTAACAGAACACTAAGCAGTTTCTCAGATAGCTTCTTCCCAGATTTCATCTAAGGATATTTCCTTTTTCACCATAGCCCTCTATGGGCTTCCAAATATCACTTTGCCAATTCCACAAGAACTGTCTTAGCGAAAGGCTTCTTGAGGGGAAAGCTGTAACTCTGTGAGATGATTTCACAGAACACAAAGAAGTTTCTCAGAAAGCTTCTTTCTATTTGTTATCGGAGGATATTTCCTTTGGCCCTATAGTCTTCAAAGGGATCCGAAATATCTGTTCTCAATTTCCACAGAAATAAGACTAGCAAAGAGATCCACGAAATACACATGTAACTCGTTGAGATGAATTAACAGAACAGTAAGCAGTTTCTCAGAAAGCTTCTTTCCAGATTTCACTGAGGATATTTCCTTTTTCAACATAGTCCTCTATGGGCTTCCAAATATCACTTTGCCAATTCCACAAGAACTGTCTTAGAGAAAGGCTTCTTGAGGGGAAAGCTGTAACGCTGTGAGATGATTTCACAGAACACAAAGAAGTTTCTCAGAAAGCTTCTTTCTATTTGTTATCGGAGGATATTTCCTTTGGCCCTACAGTCTTCAAAGGGATCCGAAATATCTGTTCTCAGATTCCACAGAAATAAGGCTAGCAAAGAGATCCACGAAATACAGATGAACTCTGAATGATGAATTAACACAACAATAAGCAGTTTCTCAGAAAGCTTCTTTCCAGATTTATCTAAGGATATATCCTTTTTCACCATAGCCCTCTATGGGCTTCCAAATATCACTTTTCCAATTCCAAAAGAACTGTCTTAGCGAAACCCCTCTTCAGGGGAAAGCTAACTCTGTGAGATGATTTCACAGAACACAAAGAAGTTTCTCAGAAAGCTTCTTTCTCTTTGTTATCGGAGGATATTTCCTTTGGCCCTATAGACTTCAAAGGGGTTCCGAAATATCTGTTATCAGATTCCACAGAAATAAGGCTAGCAAAGAGATCCACGAAATACACATGTACCTCTGTGAGATGAATTAACAGAACACTAAGCAGTTTCTCCGAAAGCTTCTTTCCAGATTTCATCTCAGGATATTCCTTTTTCACCATAACCCTCTATGGGCTACCAAATAGCACTTTGCCAATTCCACAAGAACGATCTTAGGGAAAGGCTTCCTGAGGGGAAAGCTGTAACTCTGTGAGATGATTTCACAGAACACAAAGAAGTTTCTCAGAAAGCTTCTTTGTCTTTGTTATCGGAGGATATTTCCTTTGGCCCTATAGTCTTCAAAGGGATCCGAAATATCTGTTCTCAGATTCCAGAGAAATAAGGCTGGCAAAGACACCCACGAAATACACATGTAACTCTGTGAGATGAATTAACAGAACACTAAGCAGTTTCTCAGATAGCTTCTTCCCAGATTTCATCTAAGGATACTTCCTTTTTCACCATAGCCCTCTATGGGCTTCCAAATATCACTTTGCCAATTCCACAAGAACTGTCTTAGCGAAAGCCTTCTTGAGGGGAAAGCTAACTCTGTGAATTGACTTCACAGAACAGAAAGAAGATTCTCAGAAAGCTTCTCTCTCTTTGTTATCGGAGGATATTTCCTTTGGCCCTATAGACTTTAAAGGGGTTCCAAAATATCTGTTGTCAGATTCCACAGAAATAAGGCGAGCAAAGAGATCCAGGAAATACACATTTAACTCTGTTAGATGAATTAACAGAACACTAAGCAGTTTCTCAGAAAGCTTCTTTCCAGATTTCAACTGAGGATATTTCCTTTTTTACCATAGCACTCTATGGGCTTCCAAATATCACTTTGCCAATTCCACAAGAAGTTTCTTCGTGAAATGCTTCTTGAGGGGAAAGCTAACTCTTTGAATTGATTTCACAGAACACAAAGAAGTTTCTCAGAAAGCTTCTTTCTCTTTGTTATCGGAGGATATTTCCTTTGGCCCTATAGTCTTCAAAGGGATCCGAAATATCTGTTCTCAGATTCCACAGAAATAAGGGTAGCAAAGAGGTCCACGAAATACACATGTAACTCTGTGAGATGAATTAACAGAACACTAAGCAGTTTCTCAGAAAGCTTCGTTCCAGATTTCATCTGAGGATATTCCTTCTTCACCATAACCCTCTATGGGCTACCAAATATCACTTTGCCAATTCCACAAGAACGATCTTAGCAAAAGGCTTCCTGAGGGGATAGCTGTAACTCTGTGAGATGATTTCACAGAACACAAAGAAGTTTCTCAGACAGCTTCTTTCTCTTTGTTATCGGAGGATATTTCCTTTGGCCCTATAGTCTTCAAAGGGATCCGAAATATCTGTTCTCAGATTCCACAGAAATAAGGCTAGAAAAGAGATCCACGAAATAGACATGTAACACGTTGAGATGAATTAACAGAACACTAAACAGTTTCTCAGAAAGCTTCTTTCCAGATTTCACTGAGGATATTTCCTTTTTCACCATAGCCCTCTATGGGCTTCCAAATATCACTTTGCCAATTCCACAAGAACTGTGTTAGCGAAAGGCTTCTTGAGGGGAAATCTGTAACTCTGTGAGATGATTTCACAGAACACAAAGAAGTTTCAAAGAAAGCTTCTTTCTCTTTGTTATCGCAGGATATTTCCTTTGGCCCTATAGTCTTCAAAGGGGTTCCGAAATGTCTGTTCTCAGATTCCACAGAAATAAAGCTAGCAAAGAGATCCACGAAATACACATGTAACTCTGTGAGATGACTTAACAGAACACTAAGCAGTTTCTCCGAAAGCTTCTTTCCAGATTTCATCTGAGGATATTTCCTTTTTCACCATAGCCCTCTATGGGCTTCCAAATATCACTTTGCCAATTCCACAAGAACTGTGTTAGCGAAAGGCTTCTTGAGGGGAAAGCTGTAACTCTGTGAGATGATTTCACAGAACACAAAGAAGTTTCTCAGAAAGCTTCTTTCTATTTGCAAACGGAGGATATTTCCTTTGTCCCTATAGTCTACAAAGGGATCCGAAATATCGGTTCTCAGCTTCCACAGAAATAAGGCTAGCAAAGAGATCCACGAAATACAGATGAACTCTGAGAGATGAATTAATAGAACACTAAGCAGTTTCTCAGAAAGCTTCTTTCCAGATTTCATCTGAGGATATTTCCTTTTTCACCGTAGCCCTCCATGGGCTTCCAAGTATCACTTTGCCAATTCCACAACAACTGTCTTAGCGAAAGCCTTCTTGAGGGGAAAGCTAACTCTGTGAGATGACTTCACAGAACAGAAAGAAGATTCTCAGAAAGCTTCTTTCTCTTTGTTATCGGAGGATATTTCCTTTGGCCCTATAGTCTTCAAAGGGATCCGAAATATCTGTTCTCAGATTCCACAGAAATAAGGCTGGCAAAGACACCCACGAAATACACATGTAACTCTGTGAGATGAATTAACAGAACACTAAGCAGTTTCTCAGAAAGCTTCTTTCCAGATTTCATCTGAGGATATTCCTTTTTCACCATAACCCTCTATGGGCTACCAAATATCACTTTGCCAATTCCACAAGAACGATCTTAGGGAAAGGCTTCCTGAGGGGAAAGCTGTAACTCTGTGAGATGATTTCACAGAACACAAAGAAGTTTCTCAGAAAGCTTCTTTCTCTTTGTTATCGGAGGATATTTCCTTTGGCACTATAGTCTTCAAAGGGATCCGAAATATCTGTTCTCAGATTCCACAGAAATAATACTAGCAAAGAGATCCACGAAATACACATGTAACTCGTTGAGATGAATTAACAGAACACTAAGCAGTTTCTCAGAAAGCTTCTTTCCAGATTTCACTGAGGATATTTCCTTTTTCACCATAGTCCTCTAAGGGCTTCCAAATATCACTTTGCCACTTCCACAAGAACTGTCTTAGCGAAAGGCTTCTTGAGGGGAAAGCTGTAACGCTGTGAGATGATTTCACAGAACACAGAGAAGTTTCTCAGAAAGTTTCTTTCTATTTGTTATCGGAGGATATTTCCTTTGGCCCTATAGTCTTCTAAGGGATCCGAAATATCTGTTCTCATATTCCACAGAAATAAGGCTAGCAAAGCGATCCACGAAATACAGATGAACTCTGAGAGATGAATTAACAGAACACGAAGCAGTTTCTCAGAAAGCTTCTTTCCAGATTTCATCTGAGGATATTTCCTTTTTCACCATAGCCCTCTATGGGCTTCCAAATATCACTTTGCCAATTCCACAAGAACTGTCTTAGCGAAAGCCTTCTTGAGGGGAAAGCTAACTCTGTGAGATGATTTCACAGAACACAAAGAAGTTTCTCAGAAAGCTTCTTTCTCTTTGTTATCGGAGGATATTTCCTTTGGCCCTATAGACTTCAAAGGGGTTCCGAAATATCTGTTATCAGATTCCACAGAAATAAGGCTAGCAAAGAGATCCACGAAATACACATGTAACTCTGTGAGATGAATTAAGAGAACACTAAGCAGTTTCTCAGAAAGCTTCTTTCCAGATTTCAACTGAGGATATTTCCTTTTTCACCATAGCACTCTATGGGCTTCCAAATATCACTTTGCCAATTCCAGAAGAAGTGTCTTAGCGAAAGGCTTCTTGAGGGGAAAGCTAACTCTGTGAGATGATTTCACAGAACACAAAGAAGTTTCTCAGAAAGCTTCTTTGTCTTTGTTATCGGAGGATATTTCCTTTGGCCCTATAGTCTTCAAAGGGATCCGAAATATCTGTTCTCAGATTCCACAGAAATAAGGCTGGCAAAGACATCCACGAAATACAAATGTAACTCTGTGAGATGAATTAACAGAACACTAAGCAGTTTCTCATATAGCTTCTTCCCAGATTTCATCTAAGGATATTTCCTTTTTCACCATAGCCCTCTATGGGCTTCCAAATATCACTTTGCCAATTCCACAAGAACTGTCTTAGCGAAAGGCTTCTTGAGGGGAAAGCTGTAACTCTGTGAGATGATTTCACAGAACACAAAGAAGTCTCTCAGAAAGCTTCTTTCTATTTGTTATCGGAGGATATTTCCTTTGGCCCTATAGTCTTCAAAGGGATCCGAAATATCTGTTCTCAATTTCCACAGAAATAAGACTAGCAAAGAGATCCACGAAATACACATGTAACTCGTTGAGATGAATTAACAGAACAGTAAGCAGTTTCTCAGAAAGCTTCTTTCCAGATTTCAACTGAGGATATTTCCTTTTTCACCATAGCACTCTACGGGCTTCCAAATATCACTTTGCCATTTCCACAAGAAGTGTCTTAGCGAAAGGCTTCTTGAGGGGAAAGCTAACTCTGTGAGATGATTTCACAGAACACAAAGAAGTTTCTCAGAAAGCTTCTTTGTCTTTGTTATCGGAGGATATTTCCTTTGGCCCTATAGTCTTCAAAGGGATCTGAAATATCTGTTCTCAGATTCCACAGAAATAAGGCTGGCAAAGACATCCACGAAATACAAATGTAACTCTGTGAGGTGAATTAACAGAACACTAAGCAGTTTCTCAGATAGCTTCTTCCCAGATTTCATCTAAGGATATTTCCTTTTTCACCATAGCCCTCTATGGGCTTCCAAATATCACTTTGCCAATTCCACAAGAACTGTGTTAGCGAAAGGCTTCTTGAGGGGAAAGCTGAAACTCTGTGAGATGATTTCACTGAACAGAAAGAAGTTTCTCAGAAAGCTTCTTTATCTTTGTTATCGGAGGATATTTCCTTTGGCCCTATAGTCTTCAAAGGGATCCGAAATATCTGTTCTCAGATTCCACAGAAATAAGACTAGCAAAGAGATCCACGAAATACACATGTAACTCGTTGAGATGAATTAACAGAACACTAAGCAGTTTCTCAGAAAGCTTCTTTCCAGATTTCACTGAGGATATTTCCTTTTTCACCATAGTCCTCTATGGGCTTCCAAATATCACTTTGCCAATTCCACAAGAACTGTCTTAGCGAAAGGCTTCTTGAGGGGAAAGCTGTAACGCTGTGAGATGATTTCACAGAACACAGAGAAGTTTCTCAGAAAGCTTCTTTCTATTTGTTATCGGAGGATATTTCCTTTGGCCCTATAGTCTTCTAAGGGATCCGAAATATCTGTTCTCATATTCCACAGAATTAAGGCTAGCAAAGAGATCCACGAAATACAGATGAACTCTGAGAGATGAATTAACAGAACACGAAGCAGTTTCTCAGAAAGCTTCTTTCCAGATTTCCTCTGAGGATATTTCCTTTTTCACCATAGCCCTCTATGGGCTTCAAAATATCACTTTGCCAATTCCACAAGAACTGTCTTAGCGAAAGCCTTCTTGAGGGGAAAGCTAACTCTGTGAGATGATTTCACAGAACACAAAGAAGTTTCTCAGAAAGCTTCTTTGTCTTTGTTATCGGAGGATATTTCCTTTGGCCCTATAGTCTTCAAAGGGATCCGAAATATCTGTTCTCAGATTCCACAGAAATAAGGCTGGCAAAGACATCCACGAAATACAAATGTAACTCTGTGAGATGAATTAACAGAACACTAAGCAGTTTCTCAGATAGCTTCTTCCCAGATTTCATCTAAGGATATTTCCTTTTTCACCATAGCCCTCTATGGGCTTCCAAATATCACTTTGCCAATTCCACAAGAACTGTGTTAGCGAAAGGCTTTTTGAGGGGAAAGCTGTAACTCTGTGCGATGATTTCACAGAACACAAATAAGTTTCTCAGAAAGCTTCTTTCTCTTTGTTATCGGAGGATATTTCCTTTGGCCCTATAGTCTTCAAAGGGATCCGAAATATCTGTTCTCAGATTCCACAGAAATAAGGCTAGCAAAGAGATCCACGAAATACAGATGAACTCTAAGAGATGAATTAACAGAACACTAAGCAGTTTCTCAGAAAGCTTCTTTCCAGATTTCATCTGAGGATATTTCCTTTTTCACCGAAGCCCTCTATGGGCTTACAAGTATCACTTTGCCAATTCCACAAGAACTGTCTTAGCGAAAGCCTTCTTGAGGGGAAAGCTAACTCTGTGAGATGATTTCACAGAACACAAAGAAGTTTCTCAGAAAGCTCCTTTGTCTTTCTTATCGGAGGATATTTCCTTTGGCCCTATAGACTTCAAAGGGGTTCCGAAATATCTGTTCTCAGATTCCACAGAAATAAGGCTAGCAAAGAGATCCACGAAATAGACATGTAAGTCGTTGAGATGAATTAAGAGAACACTAAGCAGTTTCTCAGAATGCTTATTTCCAGATTTCACTGAGGATATTTCCTTTTTCACCATAGCCCTCTATGGGCTTCCAAATATCACTTTGCCAATTCCACAAGAACTGTCTTAGCGAAAGGCTTCTTGAGGGGAAATCTGTAACTCTGTGAGATGATTTCACAGAACATAAAGAAGTTTCAAAGAAAGCTTCTTTCTCTTTGTTATCGCAGGATATTTCCTTTGGCTCTATAGTCTTCAAAGGGGTTCCGAAATATCTGTTCTCAGATTCCACAGAAATAAGGCTAGCAAAGAGATCCACGAAATACACATGTAACTCTGTGAGATGAATTAACAGAACACTAAGCAGTTTCTCAGAAAGCTTCTTTCCAGATTTCATCTGAGGATATTTCCTTTTTCACCATAGCCCTCTATGGGCTTCCAAATATCACTTTGCCAATTCCACAAGAACTGTGTTAGCGAAAGGCTTCTTGAGGGGAAAGCTGTAACTCTGTGAGATGATTTCACAGAACACAAAGAAGTTTCTCAGAAAGCTTCTTTGTCTTTGTTATCGGAGGATATTTCCTTTGGCCCTATAGTCTTCAAAGGGATCCGAAATATCTGTTCTCAGATTACACAGAAATAAGGCTGGCAAAGACATCCACGAAATACACATGTAACTCTGTGAGATGAATTAACAGAACACTAAGCAGTTTCTCAGATAGCTTCTTTCCAGATTTCATCTGAGGATATTCCTTTTTCACCATAACCCTCTATGGGCTACCAAATATCACTTTGCCAATTCCCCAAGAACTATCTTAGTGAAAGGCTTCCTGAGGGGAAAGCTGTAACTCTGTGAGATGATTTCACAGAACACAAAGAAGTTTCTCAGAAAGCTTCTTTCTCTTTGTTATCGGAGGATATTTCCTTTGGCCCTATAGTCCTCAAAGGGATCCGAAATATCTGTTCTCAGATTCCACAGAAGTAAGGCTAGCAAAGAGATCCACGAAATAGACATGTAACTCGTTGAGATGAATTAACAGAACACGAAGCAGTTTCTCAGAAAGCTTCTTTCCAGATTTCACTGAGGATATTTCCTTTTTCACCATAGCCCTCTATGGGCTTCCAAATATCACTTTGCCAATTCCACAAGAACTGTGTTAGCGAAAGGCTTCTTGAGGGGAAAGCTGTAACTCTGTGAGATGATTTCACAGAACACAAAGAAGTTTCAAAGAAAGCTTCTTTATCTTTGTTATCGCAGGATATTTCCTTTGGCCCTACAGTCTTCAAAGGGGTTCCGAAATATCTGTTCTCAGATTCCACAGAAATAAGGCTAGCAAAGAGATCCACGAAATACAAATGTAACTCTGTGCGATGACTTAACAGAACACTAAGCAGTTTCTCCGAAAGCTTCTTTCCAGATTTCATCTGAGGATATTTCCTTTTTCACCATAGCCCTGTATGGGCTTCCAAATATCACTTTTCCAATTCCACAAGAACTGTCTTAGCGACAGCCTTCTTGAGGGGAAAGCTAACTCTGTGAGATGATTTCACAGAACACAAAGAAGTTTCTCAGAAAGCTTCTTTCTCTTTGTTATCGGAGGATATTTCCTTTGGCCCTATAGACTTCAATGGGGTTCCGAAATATCTGTTATCAAATTCCACAGAAAAAAGGCTATCAAAGAGATACACGAAATACACATGTAACTCTGTGAGATGAATTAACAGAACACTAAGCAGTTTCTCAGAAAGCTTCTTTGCAGATTTCATCTGAGCATATTCCTTTTTCACCATAACCCTCTGTGGGCTACCAAATATCACTTTGCCAATTCCACAAGAACGATCTTAGGGAAAGGCTTCCTGAGGGGAAAGCTGTAACTCTGTGAGATGATATCACAGAACACAAAGAAGTTTCAAAGAAAGCTTCTTTCTCTTTGTTATCGGAGGATATTTCCTTTGGCACTATAGTCTTCAAAGGGATCCGAAATATCTGTTCTCAGATTCCACAAAAATAATACTAGCAAATAGATCCACGAAATACACATGTAACTCGTTGAGATGAATTAAGAGAACACTAAGCAGTTTCTCAGAAAGCTTCTTTCCAGATTTCACTGAGGATATTTCCTTTTTCACCTAGCCCTCTATGGGCTTCCAAATATCACTTTTCCAATTCCACAAGAACTGTCTTAGCGAAAGACTTCTTGAGGGGAAAGCTAACTCTGTGAGATGATTTCACAGAACACAAAGAAGTTTCTCAGAAAGCTTCTTTCTCTTTGTTATCGGAGGATATTTCCTTTGGCCCTATAGACTTCAAAGGGGTTCCGAAATATCTGTTATCAGATTCCACAGAAATAAGGCTAGCAAAGAGATCCACGAAATACACATGTAACTCTGTGAGATGAATTAAGAGAACACTAAGCAGTTTCTCAGAAAGCTTCTTTCCAGATTTCAACTGAGGATATTTCCTTTTTCACCATAGCACTCTATGGGCTTCCAAATATCACTTTGCCAATTCCACAAGAAGTGTCTTAGCGAAAGGCTTCTTGAGGGGAAATCTAACTCTGTGAGATGATTTCACAGAACACAAAGAAGTTTCTCAGAAAGCTTCTTTGTCTTTGTTATCGGAGGATATTTCCTTTGGCCCTATAGTCTTCAAAGGGATCCGAAATATCTGTTCTCAGATTCCACAGAAATAAGGCTGGCAAAGACATCCACGAAATACAAATGTAACTCTGTGAGATGAATTAACAGAACACTAAGCAGTTTCTCAGATAGCTTCTTCCCAGATTTCATCTAAGGATATTTCCTTTTTCACCATAGCCCTCTATGGGCTTCCAAATATCACTTTGCCAATTCCACAAGAACTGTCTTAGCGAAAGGCTTCTTGAGGGGAAAGCTGTAACTCTGTGAGATGATTTCACAGAACACAAAGAAGTTTCTCAGAAAGCTTCTTTCTATTTGTTATCGGAGGATATTTCCTTTGGCCCTATAGTCTTCAAAGGGATCCGAAATATCTGTTCTCAATTTCCACAGAAATAAGACTAGCAAAGAGATCCACGAAATACACATGTAACTCGTTGAGATGAATTAACAGAACAGTAAGCAGTTTCTCAGAAAGCTTCTTTCCAGATTTCACTGAGGATATTTCCTTTTTCAACATAGTCCTCTATGGGCTTCCAAATATCACTTTGCCAATTCCACAAGAACTGTCTTAGAGAAAGGCTTCTTGAGGGGAAAGCTGTAACGCTGTGAGATGATTTCACAGAACACAAAGAAGTTTCTCAGAAAGCTTCTTTGTCTTTGTTATCGGAGGATATTTCCTTTGGCCCTACAGTCTTCAAAGGGATCCGAAATATCTGTTCTCAGATTCCACAGAAATAAGGCTAGCAAAGAGATCCACGAAATACAGATGAACTCTGAATGATGAATTAACACAACAATAAGCAGTTTCTCAGAAAGCTTCTTTCCAGATTTATCTAAGGATATATCCTTTTTCACCATAGCCCTCTATGGGCTTCCAAATATCACTTTTCCAATTCCAAAAGAACTGTCTTAGCGAAACCCCTCTTCAGGGGAAAGCTAACTCTGTGAGATGATTTCACAGAACACAAAGAAGTTTCTCAGAAAGCTTCTTTCTCTTTGTTATCGGAGGATATTTCCTTTGGCCCTATAGACTTCAAAGGGGTTCCGAAATATCTGTTATCAGATTCCACAGAAATAAGGCTAGCAAAGAGATCCACGAAATACACATGTACCTCTGTGAGATGAATTAACAGAACACTAAGCAGTTTCTCCGAAAGCTTCTTTCCAGATTTCATCTCAGGATATTCCTTTTTCACCATAACCCTCTATGGGCTACCAAATAGCACTTTGCCAATTCCACAAGAACGATCTTAGGGAAAGGCTTCCTGAGGGGAAAGCTGTAACTCTGTGAGATGATTTCACAGAACACAAAGAAGTTTCTCAGAAAGCTTCTTTGTCTTTGTTATCGGAGGATATTTCCTTTGGCCCTATAGTCTTCAAAGGGATCCGAAATATCTGTTCTCAGATTCCAGAGAAATAAGGCTGGCAAAGACACCCACGAAATACACATGTAACTCTGTGAGATGAATTAACAGAACACTAAGCAGTTTCTCAGATAGCTTCTTCCCAGATTTCATCTAAGGATACTTCCTTTTTCACCATAGCCCTCTATGGGCTTCCAAATATCACTTTGCCAATTCCACAAGAACTGTCTTAGCGAAAGGCTTCTTGAGGGGAAAGCTGTAACTCTGTGAGATGATTTCACAGAACACAAATAAGTTTCTCAGAAAGCTTCTTTCTCTTTGTTATCGGAGGATATTTCCTTTGGCCCTATAGTCTTCAAAGGGATCCGAAATATCTGTTCTCAGCTTCCACAGAAATAAGGCTAGCAAAGAGATCCACGAAATACAGATGAACTCTGAGAGATGAATTAACAGAACACTAAGCAGTTTCTCAGAAAGCTTCTTTCCAGATTTCATCTGAGGATATTTCCTTTTTCACCGTAGCCCTCCATGGGCTTCCAAGTATCACTTTGCCAATTCCACAACAACTGTCTTAGCGAAAGCCTTCTTGAGGGGAAAGCTAACTCTGTGAATTGACTTCACAGAACAGAAAGAAGATTCTCAGAAAGCTTCTTTCTCTTTGTTATCGGAGGATATTTCCTTTGGCCCTATAGACTTTAAAGGGGTTCCGAAATATCTGTTGTCAGATTCCACAGAAATAAGGCGAGCAAAGAGATCCAGGAAATACACATTTAACTCTGTTAGATGAATTAACAGAACACTAAGCAGTTTCTCAGAAAGCTTCTTTCCAGATTTCAACTGAGGATATTTCCTTTTTCACCATAGCACTCTATGGGCTTCCAAATATCACTTTGCCAATTCCACAAGAAGTTTCTTCGTGAAATGCTTCTTGAGGGGAAAGCTAACTCTTTGAATTGATTTCACAGAACACAAAGAAGTTTCTCAGAAAGCTTCTTTCTCTTTGTTATCGGAGGATATTTCCTTTGGCCCTATAGTCTTCAAAGGGATCCGAAATATCTGTTCTCAGATTCCACAGAAATAAGGGTAGCAAAGAGGTCCACGAAATACACATGTAACTCTGTGAGATGAATTAACAGAACACTAAGCAGTTTCTCAGAAAGCTTCGTTCCAGATTTCATCTGAGGATATTCCTTCTTCACCATAACCCTCTATGGGCTACCAAATATCACTTTGCCAATTCCACAAGAACGATCTTAGCAAAAGGCTTCCTGAGGGGATAGCTGTAACTCTGTGAGATGATTTCACAGAACACAAAGAAGTTTCTCAGACAGCTTCTTTCTCTTTGTTATCGGAGGATATTTCCTTTGGCCCTATAGTCTTCAAAGGGATCCGAAATATCTGTTCTCAGATTCCACAGAAATAAGGCTAGAAAAGAGATCCACGAAATAGACATGTAACACGTTGAGATGAATTAACAGAACACTAAACAGTTTCTCAGAAAGCTTCTTTCCAGATTTCACTGAGGATATTTCCTTTTTCACCATAGCCCTCTAAGGGCTTCCAAATATCACTTTGCCAATTCCACAAGAACTGTGTTAGCGAAAGGCTTCTTGAGGGGAAAGCTGTAACTCTGTGAGATGATTTCACAGAACACAAAGAAGTTTCTCAGAAAGCTTCTTTCTATTTGCTATCGGAGGATATTTCCTTTGGCCCTATAGTCTTCAAAGGGATCCGAAATATCTGTTCTCAGCTTCCACAGAAATAAGGCTAGCAAAGAGATCCACGAAATACAGATGAACTCTGAGAGATGAATTAACAGAACACTAAGCAGTTTCTCAGAAAGCTTCTTTCCAGATTTCATCTGAGGATATTTCCTTTTTCACCGTAGCCCTCCATGGGCTTCCAAGTATCACTTTGCCAATTCCACAACAACTGTCTTAGCGAAAGCCTTCTTGAGGGGAAAGCTAACTCTGTGAGATGACTTCACAGAACAGAAAGAAGATTCTCAGAAAGCTTCTTTCTCTTTGTTATCGGAGGATATTTCCTTTGGCCCTATAGTCTTCAAAGGGATCCGAAATATCTGTTCTCAGATTCCACAGAAATAAGGCTGGCAAAGACACCCACGAAATACACATGTAACTCTGTGAGATGAATTAACAGAACACTAAGCAGTTTCTCAGAAAGCTTCTTTCCAGATTTCATCTGAGGATATTCCTTTTTCACCATATCCCTCTATGGGCTACCAAATATCACTTTGCCAATTCCACAAGAACGATCTTAGGGAAAGGCTTCCTGAGGGGAAAGCTGTAACTCTGTGAGATGATTTCACAGAACACAAAGAAGTTTCTCAGAAAGCTTCTTTCTCTTTGTTATCGGAGGATATTTCCTTTGGCACTATAGTCTTCAAAGGGATCCGAAATATCTGTTCTCAGATTCCACAGAAATAATACTAGCAAAGAGATCCACGAAATACACATGTAACTCGTTGAGATGAATTAACAGAACACTAAGCAGTTTCTCAGAAAGCTTCTTTCCAGATTTCACTGAGGATATTTCCTTTTTCACCATAGTCCTCTATGGGCTTCCAAATATCACTTTGCCAATTCCACAAGAACTGTCTTAGCGAAAGGCTTCTTGAGGGGAAAGCTGTAACGCTGTGAGATGATTTCACAGAACACAGAGAAGTTTCTCAGAAAGCTTCTTTCTATTTGTTATCGGAGGATATTTCCTTTGGCCCTATAGTCTTCTAAGGGATCCGAAATATCTGTTCTCATATTCCACAGAAATAAGGCTAGCAAAGCGATCCACGAAATACAGATGAACTCTGAGAGATGAATTAACAGAACACGAAGCAGTTTCTCAGAAAGCTTCTTTCCAGATTTCATCTGAGGATATTTCCTTTTTCACCATAGCCCTCTATGGGCTTCCAAATATCACTTTGCCAATTCCACAAGAACTGTCTTAGCGAAAGCCTTCTTGAGGGGAAAGCTAACTCTGTGAGATGATTTCACAGAACACAAAGAAGTTTCTCAGAAAGCTTCTTTCTCTTTGTTATCGGAGGATATTTCCTTTGGCCCTATAGACTTCAAAGGGGTTCCGAAATATCTGTTATCAGATTCCACAGAAATAAGGCTAGCAAAGAGATCCACGAAATACACATGTAACTCTGTGAGATGAATTAAGAGAACACTAAGCAGTTTCTCAGAAAGCTTCTTTCCAGATTTCAACTGAGGATATTTCCTTTTTCACCATAGCACTCTATGGGCTTCCAAATATCACTTTGCCAATTCCACAAGAAGTGTCTTAGCGAAAGGCTTCTTGAGGGGAAAGCTAACTCTGTGAGATGATTTCACAGAACACAAAGAAGTTTCTCAGAAAGCTTCTTTGTCTTTGTTATCGGAGGATATTTCCTTTGGCCCTATAGTCTTCAAAGGGATCCGAAATATCTGTTCTCAGATTCCACAGAAATAAGGCTGGCAAAGACATCCACGAAATACAAATGTAACTCTGTGAGATGAATTAACAGAACACTAAGCAGTTTCTCAGATAGCTTCTTCCCAGATTTCATCTAAGGATATTTCCTTTTTCACCGTAGCCCTCTAAGGGCTTCCAAATATCACTTTGCCAATTCCACAAGAACTGTCTTAGCGAAAGGCTTCTTGAGGGGAACGCTGTAACTCTGTGAGATGATTTCACAGAACACAAAGAAGTCTCTCAGAAAGCTTCTTTCTATTTGTTATCGGAGGATATTTCCTTTGGCCCTATAGTCTTCAAAGGCATCCGAAATATCTGTTCTCAATTTCCACAGAAATAAGACTAGCAAAGAGATCCACGAAATACACATGTAACTCGTTGAGATGAATTAACAGAACAGTAAGCAGTTTCTCAGAAAGCTTCTTTCCAGATTTCAACTGAGGATATTTCCTTTTTCACCATAGCACTCTACGGGCTTCCAAATATCACTTTGCCATTTCCACAAGAAGTGTCTTAGCGAAAGGCTTCTTGAGGGGAAAGCTAACTCTGTGAGATGATTTCACAGAACACAAAGAAGTTTCTCAGAAAGCTTCTTTGTCTTTGTTATCGGAGGATATTTCCTTTGGCCCTATAGTCTTCAAAGGGATCTGAAATATCTGTTCTCAGATTCCACAGAAATAAGGCTGGCAAAGACATCCACGAAATACAAATGTAACTCTGTGAGGTGAATTAACAGAACACTAAGCAGTTTCTCAGATAGCTTCTTCCCAGATTTCATCTAAGGATATTTCCTTTTTCACCATAGCCCTCTATGGGCTTCCAAATATCACTTTGCCAATTCCACAAGAACTGTGTTAGCGAAAGGCTTCTTGAGGGGAAAGCTGAAACTCTGTGAGATGATTTCACTGAACAGAAAGAAGTTTCTCAGAAAGCTTCTCTATCTTTGTTATCGGAGGATATTTCCTTTGGCCCTATAGTCTTCAAAGGGATCCGAAATATCTGTTCTCAGATTCCACAGAAATAAGACTAGCAAAGAGATCCACGAAATACACATGTAACTCGTTGAGATGAATTAACAGAACACTAAGCAGTTTCTCAGAAAGCTTCTTTCCAGATTTCACTGAGGATATTTCCTTTTTCACCATAGTCCTCTATGGGCTTCCAAATATCACTTTGCCAATTCCACAAGAACTGTCTTAGCGAAAGGCTTCTTGAGGGGAAAGCTGTAACGCTGTGAGATGATTTCACAGAACACAGAGAAGTTTCTCAGAAAGCTTCTTTCTATTTGTTATCGGAGGATATTTCCTTTGGCCCTATAGTCTTCTAAGGGATCCGAAATATCTGTTCTCAGATTCCACAGAATTAAGGCTAGCAAAGAGATCCACGAAATACAGATGAACTCTGAGAGATGAATTAACAGAACACGAAGCAGTTTCTCAGAAAGCTTCTTTCCAGATTTCCTCTGAGGATATTTCCTTTTTCACCATAGCCCTCTATGGGCTTCCAAATATCACTTTGCCAATTCCACAAGAACTGTGTTAGCGAAAGCTTTCTTGAGGGGAAAGCTAACTCTGTGAGATGATTTCACAGAACACAAAGAAGTTTCTCAGAAAGCTTCTTTGTCTTTGTTATCGGAGGATATTTCCTTTGGCCCTATAGTCTTCAAAGGGATCCGAAATATCTGTTCTCAGATTCCACAGAAATAAGGCTGGCAAAGACATCCACGAAATACAAATGTAACTCTGTGAGATGAATTAACAGAACACTAAGCAGTTTCTCAGATAGCTTCTTCCCAGATTTCATCTAAGGATATTTCCTTTTTCACCATAGCCCTCTATGGGCTTCCAAATATCACTTTGCCAATTCCACAAGAACTGTGTTAGCGAAAGGCTTTTTGAGGGGAAAGCTGTAACTCTGTGCGATGATTTCACAGAACACAAATAAGTTTCTCAGAAAGCTTCTTTCTCTTTGTTATCGGAGGATATTTCCTTTGGCCCTATAGTCTTCAAAGGGATCCGAAATATCTGTTCTCAGATTCCACAGAAATAAGGCTAGCAAAGAGATCCACGAAATACAGATGAACTCTAAGAGATGAATTAACAGAACACTAAGCAGTTTCTCAGAAAGCTTCTTTCCAGATTTCATCTGAGGATATTTCCTTTTTCACCGAAGCCCTCTATGGGCTTACAAGTATCACTTTGCCAATTCCACAAGAACTGTCTTAGCGAAAGCCTTCTTGAGGGGAAAGCTAACTCTGTGAGATGATTTCACAGAACACAAAGAAGTTTCTCAGAAAGCTCCTTTGTCTTTCTTATCGGAGGATATTTCCTTTGGCCCTATAGACTTCAAAGGGGTTCCGAAATATCTGTTCTCAGATTCCACAGAAATAAGGCTAGCAAAGAGATCCACGAAATAGACATGTAACTCGTTGAGATGAATTAAGAGAACACTAAGCAGTTTCTCAGAATGCTTATTTCCAGATTTCACTGAGGATATTTCCTTTTTCACCATAGCCCTCTATGGGCTTCCAAATATCACTTTGCCAATTCCACAAGAACTGTCTTAGCGAAAGGCTTCTTGAGGGGAAATCTGTAACTCTGTGAGATGATTTCACAGAACATAAAGAAGTTTCAAAGAAAGCTTCTTTCTCTTTGTTATCGCAGGATATTTCCTTTGGCTCTATAGTCTTCAAAGGGGTTCCGAAATATCTGTTCTCAGATTCCACAGAAATAAGGCTAGCAAAGAGATCCACGAAATACACATGTAACTCTGTGAGATGAATTAACAGAACACTAAGCAGTTTCTCAGAAAGCTTCTTTCCAGATTTCATCTGAGGATATTTCCTTTTTCACCATAGCCCTCTATGGGCTTCCAAATATCACTTTGCCAATTCCACAAGAACTGTGTTAGCGAAAGGCTTCTTGAGGGGAAAGCTGTAACTCTGTGAGATGATTTCACAGAACACAAAGAAGTTTCTCAGAAAGCTTCTTTGTCTTTGTTATCGGAGGATATTTCCTTTGGCCCTATAGTCTTCAAAGGGATCCGAAATATCTGTTCTCAGATTCCACAGAAATAAGGCTGGCAAAGACATCCACGAAATACAAATGTAACTCTGTGAGATGAATTAACAGAACACTAAGCAGTTTCTCAGATAGCTTCTTTCCAGATTTCATCTGAGGATATTCCTTTTTCACCATAACCCTCTATGGGCTACCAAATATCACTTTGCCAATTCCCCAAGAACTATCTTAGTGAAAGGCTTCCTGAGGGGAAAGCTGTAACTCTGTGAGATGATTTCACAGAACACAAAGAAGTTTCTCAGAAAGCTTCTTTCTCTTTGTTATCGGAGGATATTTCCTTTGGCCCTATAGTCCTCAAAGGGATCCGAAATATCTGTTCTCAGATTCCACAGAAGTAAGGCTAGCAAAGAGATCCACGAAATAGACATGTAACTCGTTGAGATGAATTAACAGAACACGAAGCAGTTTCTCAGAAAGCTTCTTTCCAGATTTCACTGAGGATATTTCCTTTTTCACCATAGCCCTCTATGGGCTTCCAAATATCACTTTGCCAATTCCACAAGAACTGTGTTAGCGAAAGGCTTCTTGAGGGGAAAGCTGTAACTCTGTGAGATGATTTCACAGAACACAAAGAAGTTTCAAAGAAAGCTTCTTTATCTTTGTTATCCCAGGATATTTCCTTTGGCCCTATAGTCTTCAAAGGGGTTCCGAAATATCTGTTCTCAGATTCCACAGAAATAAGGCTAGCAAAGAGATCCACGAAATACAAATGTAACTCTGTGCGATGACTTAACAGAACACTAAGCAGTTTCTCCGAAAGCTTCTTTCCAGATTTCATCTGAGGATATTTCCTTTTTCACCATAGCCCTCTATGGGCTTCCAAATATCACTTTGCCAATTCCACAAGAACTGTGTTAGCGAAAGGCTTCTTGAGGGGAAAGCTGTAACTCTGTTAGATGATTTCACAGAACACAAAGAAGTTTCTCAGAAAGCTTCTTTCTCTTTGTTATCGGAGGATATTTCCTTTGGCCCTATAGTATTCAAAGGGATCCGAAATATCTGTTCTCAGATTCCACAGAATTAAGGCTAGAAAAGAGATCCACGAAATACAGATGAACTCTGAGTGATGAATTCCAACAACAAGAAGCAGTTTCTCAGAAAGCTTCTTTCCAGATTTCATCTGAGGATATTTCCTTTTTCACCATAGCCCTGTATGGGCTTCCAAATATCACTTTTCCAATTCCACAAGAACTGTCTTAGCGAAAGCCTTCTTGAGGGGAAAGCTAACTCTGTGAGATGATTTCACAGAACACAAAGAAGTTTCTCAGAAAGCTTCTTTCTCTTTGTTATCGGAGGATATTTCCTTTGGCCCTATAGACTTCAAAGGGGTTCCGAAATATCTGTTATCAAATTCCACAGAAAAAAGGCTATCAAAGAGATACACGAAATACACATGTAACTCTGTGAGATGAATTAACAGAACACTAAGCAGTTTCTCAGAAAGCTTCTTTCCAGATTTCATCTGAGCATATTCCTTTTTCACCATAACCCTCTGTGGGCTACCAAATATCACTTTGCCAATTCCACAAGAACGATCTTAGGGAAAGGCTTCCTGAGGGGAAAGCTGTAACTCTGTGAGATGATATCACAGAACACAAAGAAGTTTCAAAGAAAGCTTCTTTCTCTTTGTTATCGGAGGATATTTCCTTTGGCACTATAGTCTTCAAAGGGATCCGAAATATCTGTTCTCAGATTCCACAAAAATAATACTAGCAAATAGATCCACGAAATACACATGTAACTCGTTGAGATGAATTAACAGAACACTAAGCAGTTTCTCAGAAAGCTTCTTTCCAGATTTCACTGAGGATATTTCCTTTTTCACCATAGCCCTCTATGGGCTTCCAAATATCACTTTGCCAATTCCACAAGAACTGTCTTAGCGAAAGCCTTCTTGAGGGGAAAGCTAACTCTGTGAGATGATTTCACAGAACACAAAGAACTTTCTCAGAAAGCTTCTTTCTCTTTGTTATCTGAGGATATTTCCTTTGGCCCTATAGACTTCAAAGGGGTTCCGAAATATCTGTTATCAGATTCCACAGAAATAAGGCTAGCAAAGAGATCCACGAAATACACATGTAACTCTGTGAGATGAATTAAGAGAACACTAAGCAGTTTCTCAGAAAGCTTCTTTCCAGATTTCCACTGAGGATATTTCCTTTTTCACCATAGCACTCTATGGGCTTCCAAATATCACTTTGCCAATTCCACAAGAAGTGTCTTAGCGAAAGGCTTCTTGAGGGGAAAGCTAACTCTGTGAGATGATTTCACAGAACACAAAGAAGTTTCTCAGAAAGCTTCTTTGCCTTTGTTATCGGAGGATATTTCCTTTGGCCCTATAGTCTTCAAAGGGATCCGAAATATCTGTTCTCAGATTCCACAGAAATAAGGCTGGCAAAGACATCCACGAAATACAAATGTAACTCTGTGAGATGAATTAACAGAACACTAAGCAGTTTCTCAGATAGCTTCTTCCCAGATTTCATCTAAGGATATTTCCTTTTTCACGATAGCCCTCTATGGGCTTCCAAATATCACTTTGCCAATTCCACAAGAACTGTCTTAGCGAAAGGCTTCTTGAGGGGAAAGCTGTAACTCTGTGAGGTGATTTCACAGAACACAAAGAAGTTTCTCAGAAAGCTTCTTTCTATTTGTTATCGGAGGATATTTCCTTTGGCCCTATAGTCTTCAAAGGGATCCGAAATATCTGTTCTCAATTTCCACAGAAATAAGACTAGCAAAGAGATCCACGAAATACACATGTAACTCGTTGAGATGAATTAACAGAACAGTAAGCAGTTTCTCAGAAAGCTTCTTTCCAGATTTCACTGACGATATTTCCTTTTTCAACATAGTCCTCTATGGGCTTCCAAATATCACTTTGCCAATTCCACAAGAACTGTCTTAGAGAAAGGCTTCTTGAGGGGAAAGCTGTAACGCTGTGAGATGATTTCAGAGAACACAAAGAAGTTTCTCAGAAAGCTTCTTTCTATTTGTTATCGGAGGATATTTCCTTTGGCCCTACAGTCTTCAAAGCGATCCGAAATATCTGTTCTCAGATTCCACAGAAATAAGGCTAGCAAAGAGATCCACGAAATACAGATGAACTCTGAATGATGAATTAACACAACAATAAGCAGTTTCTCAGAAAGCTTCTTTCCAGATTTATCTAAGGATATATCCTTTTTCACCATAGCCCTCTATGGGCTTCCAAATATCACTTTTCCAATTCCAAAAGAACTGTCTTAGCGAAAGCCCTCTTCAGGGGAAAGCTAACTCTGTGAGATGATTTCACAGAACACAAAGAAGTTTCTCAGAAAGCTTCTTTCTCTTTGTTATCGGAGGATATTTCCTTTGGCCCTATAGACTTCAAAGGGGTTCCGAAATATCTGTTATCAGATTCCACAGAAATAAGGCTAGCAAAGAGATCCACGAAATACACATGTACCTCTGTGAGATGAATTAACAGAACACTAAGCAGTTTCTCCGAAAGCTTCTTTCCAGATTTCATCTCAGGATATTCCTTTTTCACCATAACCCTCTATGGGCTACCAAATAGCACTTTGCCAATTCCACAAGAACGATCTTAGGGAAAGGCTTCCTGAGGGGAAAGCTGTAACTCTGTGAGATGATTTCACAGAACACAAAGAAGTTTCTCAGAAAGCTTCTTTGTCTTTGTTATCGGAGGATATTTCCTTTGGCCCTATAGTCTTCAAAGGGATCCGAAATATCTGTTCTCAGATTCCAGAGAAATAAGGCTGGCAAAGACACCCACGAAATACACATGTAACTCTGTGAGATGAATTAACAGAACACTAAGCAGTTTCTCAGATAGCTTCTTCCCAGATTTCATCTAAGGATACTTCCTTTTTCACCTTAGCCCTCTATGGGCTTCCAAATATCACTTTGCCAATTCCACAAGAACTGTCTTAGCGAAAGGCTTCTTGAGGGGAAAGCTGTAACTCTGTGAGATGATGTCACAGAACACAAAGAAGTTTCTCAGAAAGCTTCTTTCTCTTTGTTATCGGAGGATATTTCCTTTGGCCCTATAGTCCTCAAAGGGATCCGAAATATCTGTTCTCAGATTCCACAGAAGTAAGGCTAGCAAAGAGATCCACGAAATACACATGTAACTCTGTGAGATGAATTAACAGAACACTAAGCAGTTTCTCAGAAAGCTTCTTTCCAGATTTCACCTGAGGATATTTCCTTTTTCACCATAGCCCTCTACGGGCTTACAAATATCACTTTGCCAATTCCATAAAAACTGTCTTAGCGAAAGGCTTCTTGAGGGGAAAGCTGTAACTCTGTGAGATGATTTCACAGAACACAAAGAAGTTTCTCAGAAAGCTTCTTTCTATTTGCTATCGGAGGATATTTCCTTTGGCCCTATAGTCTTCAAAGGGATCCGAAATATCTGTTCTCAGCTTCCACAGAAATAAGGCTAGCAAAGAGATCCACGAAATACAGATGAACTCTGAGAGATGAATTAACAGAACACTAAGCAGTTTCTCAGAAAGATTCTTTCCAGATTTCATCTGAGGATATTTCCTTTTTCACCGTAGCCCTCCATGGGCTTCCAAGTATCACTTTGCCAATTCCACAACAACTGTCTTAGCGAAAGCCTTCGTGAGGGGAAAGCTAACTCTGTGAGATGACTTCACAGAACAGAAAGAAGATTCTCAGAAAGCTTCTTTCTCTTTGTTATCGGAGGATATTTCCTTTGGCCCTATAGTCTTCAAAGGGATCCGAAATATCTGTTCTCAGATTCCACAGAAATAAGGCTGGCAAAGACACCCACGAAATACACATGTAACTCTGTGAGATGAATTAACAGAACACTAAGCAGTTTCTCAGAAAGCTTCTTTCCAGATTTCATCTGAGGATATTCCTTTTTCACCATAACCCTCTATGGGCAACCAAATATCACTTTGCCAATTCCACAAGAACGATCTTAGGGAAAGGCTTCCTGAGGGGAAAGCTGTAACTCTGTGAGATGATTTCACAGAACACAAAGAAGTTTCAAAGAAAGCTTCTTTCTCTTTGTTATCGGAGGATATTTCCTTTGGCACTATAGTCTTCAAAGGGATCAGAAATATCTGTTCTCAGATTCCACAGAAATAATACTAGCAAAGAGATCCACGAAATACACATGTAACTCGTTGAGATGAATTATCAGAACACTAAGCAGTTTCTCAGAAAGCTTCTTTCCAGATTTCAATGAGGATATTTCCTTTTTCACCGTAGCCCTCTATGGGCTTCCAAATATCACTTTGCCAATTCCACAAGAACTGTCTTAGCGAAAGGCTTCTTGAGGGGAACGCTGTAACTCTGTGAGATGATTTCACTAACACAAAGAAGTTTCTCAGAAAGCTTCTTTCGCTTTGTTATTGGAGGATATTTCCTTTGGCCCTATAGTGTTCAAAGGGATCCGAAATATCTGTTCTCAGATTCCACAGAAATAAGGCTAGCAAAGAGATCCACGAAATACACATGTAACTCAGTGAGATGAATTAACAGAACACTAAGCAGTTTCTCAGAAAGCTTCTTTCCAGATTTCACTGAGGATATTTCCTTTTTCACCATAGCCCTCTATGGGCTTCCAAATATGACTTTGCCATTTCCACAAGAACTGTCTTAGCGAAAGGTTTCTTGAGGGGAAAGCTGTAACTCTGTGAGATGATTTCACAGAACATAAAGAAGTTTCAGAGAAAGCTTCTTTCTCTTTGTTATCGCAGGATATTTCCTTTGACCCTATAGTCTTCAAAGGGGTTCTGAAATATCTGTTCTCAGATTCCACAGAGATAAGGCTAGCAAAGAGATCCACGAAATACACATGTAACTCGGTGAGATGAATTAACAGAACACTAAGCAGTTTCTCCGAAAGCTTCTTTCCAGATTTCATCTGAGGATATTTCCTTTTTCACCATAGCCCTCTATGGGCTTCCAAATATCACTTTGCCAATTCCACAAGAACTGTCTTAGCGAAAGGCTTCTTGAGGGGAAAGCTGTAACGCTGTGAAATGATTTCACAGAACACAGAGAAGTTTCTCAGAAAGCTTCTTTCTATTTGTTATCGGAGGATATTTCCTTTGGCCCTATAGTCTTCTAAGGGATCCGAAATATCTGTTCTCATATTCCACAGAAATAAGGCTAGCAAAGAGATCCACGAAATACAGATGAACTCTGAGAGATGAATTAACAGAACACGAAGCAGTTTCTCAGAAAGCTTCTTTCCAGATTTCCTCTGAGGATATTTCCTTTTTCACCATAACCCTCTATGGGCTTCAAAATATCACTTTGCCAATTCCACAAGAACTGTCTTAGCGAAAGCCTTCTTGAGGGGAAAGCTAACTCTGTGAGATGATTTCACAGAACACAAAGAAGTTTCTCAGAAAGCTTCTTTCTCTTTGTTATTGGAGGATATTTCCTTTGGCCCTATAGACTTCAAAGGGGTTCCGAAATATCTGTTATCAGATTCCACAGAAATAAGGCTAGCAAAGAGATCCACGAAATACACATGTAACTCTGTGAGATGAATTAAGAGAACACTAAGCAGTTTCTCAGAAAGCTTCTTTCCAGATTTCAACTGAGGATATTTCCTTTTTCACCATAGCACTCTACGGGCTTCCAAATATCACTTTGCCATTTCCACAAGAAGTGTCTTAGCGAAAGGCTTCTTGAGGGGAAAGCTAACTCTGTGAGATGATTTCACAGAACACAAAGAAGTTTCTCAGAAAGCTTCTTTGTCTTTGTTATCGGAGGATATTTCCTTTGGCCCTATAGTCTTCAAAGGGATCCGAAATATCTGTTCTCAGATTCCACAGAAATAAGGCTGGCAAAGACATCCACGAAATACAAATGTAACTCTGTGAGATGAATTAACAGAACACTAAGCAGTTTCTCAGATAGCTTCTTCCCAGATTTCATCTAAGGATATTTCCTTTTTCACCATAGCCCTCTATGGGCTTCCAAATATCACTTTGCCAATTCCACAAGAACTGTGTTAGCGAAAGGCTTCTTGAGGGGAAAGCTGAAACTCTGTGAGATGATTTCACAGAACACAAATAAGTTTCTCAGAAAGCTTCTTTCTCTTTGTTATCGGAGGATATTTCCTTTGGCCCTATAGTCTTCAAAGGGATCCGAAATATCTGTTCTCAGATTCCACAGAAATAAGGCTAGTAAAGAGATCCACGAAATACAGATGAACTCTAAGAGATGAATTAACAGAACACTAAGCAGTTTCTCAGAAAGCTCCTTTCCAGATTTCATCTGAGGATATTTCCTTTTTCACCGTAGCCCTCTATGGGCTTCCAAGTATCACTTTGCCAATTCCACAAGAACTGTCTTAGCGAAAGCCTTCTTGAGGGGAAAGCTAACTCTGTGAGATGATTTCACAGAACACAAAGAAGTTTCTCAGAAAGCTTCTTTGTCTTTCTTATCGGAGGATATTTCCTTTGGCCCTGTAGACTTCAAAGGGGTTCCGAAATATCTGTTCTCAGATTCCACAGAAAAAAGGCTAGCAAAGAGATCCACGAAATAGACATGTAACTCGTTGAGATGAATTAAGAGAACACTAAGCAGTTTCTCAGAATGCTTCTTTCCAGATTTCACTGAGGATATTTCCTTTTTCACCATAGCCCTCTATGGGCTTCCTAATATCACTTTGCCAATTCCACAAGAACTGTCTTAGCGAAAGGCTTCTTGAGGGGAAATCTGTAACTCTGTGAGATGATTTCACAGAACATAAAGAAGTTTCAAAGAAAGCTTCTTTCTCTTTGTTATCGCAGGATATTTCCTTTGGCTCTATAGTCTTCAAAGGGGTTCCGAAATATCTGTTCTCAGATTCCACAGAAATAAGGCTAGCAAAGAGATCCACGAAATACACATGTAACTCTGTGAGATGAATTAACAGAACACTAAGCAGTTTCTCAGAAAGCTTCTTTCCAGATTTCATCTGAGGATATTTCCTTTTTCACCATAGCCCTCTATGGGCTTCCAAATATCACTTTGACAATTCCACAAGAACTGTGTTAGCGAAAGGCTTCTTGAGGGGAAAGCTGTAACTCTGTGAGATGATTTCACAGAACACAAAGATGTTTCTCAGAAAGCTTCTTTGTCTTTGTTATCGGAGGATATTTCCTTTGGCCCTATAGTCTTCAAAGGGATCCGAAATATCTGTTCTCAGATTCCACAGAAATAAGGCTGGCAAAGACATCCACGAAATACACATGTAACTCTGTGAGATGAATTAACAGAACACTAAGCAGTTTCTCAGATAGCTTCTTTCCAGATTTCATCTAAGGATATTTCCTTTTTCACCGTAGCCCTCTATGGGCTTCCAAATATCACTTTGCCAATTCCACAAGAACTGTCTTAGCGAAAGGCTTCTTGAGGGGAACGCTGTAACTCTGTGAGATGATTTCACTAACACAAAGAAGTTTCTCAGAAAGCTTCTTTCGATTTGTTATCGGAGGATATTTCCTTTGGCCCTATAGTCTTCAAAGGGATCCGAAATATCTGTTCTCAGATTCCACAGAAATAAGACTAGCAAAGAGATCCACGAAATACACATGTAACTCGTTGAGATGAATTAACAGAACACTAAGCAGTTTCTCCGAAAGCTTCTTTCCAGATTTCACTGAGGATATTTCCTTTTTCACCACAGTCCTCTATGGGCTTCCAAATATCACTTTGCCAATTCCACAAGAACTGTCTTAGCGAAAGGCTTCTTGAGGGGAAAGCTGTAACGCTGTGAAATGATTTCACAGAACACAGAGAAGTTTCTCAGAAAGCTTCTTTCTATTTGTTATCGGAGGATATTTCCTTTGGCCCTATAGTCTTCTAAGGGATCCGAAATATCTGTTCTCATATTCCACAGAATTAAGGCTAGCAAAGAGATCCACGAAATACAGATGAACTCTGAGAGATGAATTAACAGAACACGAAGCAGTTTCTCAGAAAGCTTCTTTCCAGATTTCCTCTGAGGATATTTCCTTTTTCACCATAGCCCTCTATGGGCTTCAAAATATCACTTTGCCAATTCCACAAGAACTGTCTTAGCGAAAGCCTTCTTGAGGGGAAAGCTAACTCTGTGAGATGATTTCACAGAACACAAAGAAGTTTCTCAGAAAGCTTCTTTGTCTTTGTTATCGGAGGATATTTCCTTTGGCCCTATAGTCTTCAAAGGGATCCGAAATATCTGTTCTCAGATTCCACAGAAATAAGGATGGCAAAGACATCCACGAAATACAAATGTAACTCTGTGAGATGAATTAACAGAACACTAAGCAGTTTCTCAGATAGCTTCTTCCCAGATTTCATCTAAGGATATTTCCTTTTTCACCATAGCCCTCTATGGGCTTCCAAATATCACTTTGCCAATTCCACAAGAACTGTGTTAGCGAAAGGCTTTTTGAGGGGAAAGCTGTAACTCTGTGAGATGATTTCACAGAACACAAATAAGTTTCTCAGAAAGCTTCTTTCTCTTTGTTATCGGAGGATATTTCCTTTGGCCCTATAGTCTTCAAAGGGATCCGAAATATCTGTTCTCAGATTCCACAGAAATAAGGCTAGCAAAGAGATCCACGAAATACAGATGAACTCTAAGAGATGAATTAACAGAACACTAAGCAGTTTCTCAGAAAGCTTCTTTCCAGATTTCATCTGAGGATATTTCCTTTTTCACCGAAGCCCTCTATGCGCTTACAAGTATCACTTTGCCAATTCCACAAGAACTGTCTTAGCGAAAGCCTTCTTGAGGGGAACGCTAACTCTGTGAGATGATTTCACAGAACACAAAGAAGTTTCTCAGAAAGCTCCTTTGTCTTTCTTATCGGAGGATATTTCCTTTGGCCCTATAGACTTCAAAGGGGTTCCGAAATATCTGTTCTCAGATTCCACAGAAATAAGGCTAGCAAAGAGATCCACGAAATAGACATGTAACTCGTTGAGATGAATTAAGAGAACACTAAGCAGTTTCTCAGAATGCTTATTTCCAGATTTCACTGAGGATATTTCCTTTTTCACCATAGCCCTCTATGGGCTTCCAAATATCACTTTGCCAATTCCACAAGAACTGTCTTAGCGAAAGGCTTCTTGAGGGGAAATCTGTAACTCTGTGAGATGATTTCACAGAACATAAAGAAGTTTCAAAGAAAGCTTCTTTCTCTTTGTTATCGCAGGATATTTCCTTTGGCTCTATAGTCTTCAAAGGGGTTCCGAAATATCTGTTCTCAGATTCCACAGAAATAAGGCTAGCAAAGAGATCCACGAAATACACATGTAACTCTGTGAGATGAATTAACAGAACACTAAGCAGTTTCTCAGAAAGCTTCTTTCCAGATTTCATCTGAGGATATTTCCTTTTTCACCATAGCCCTCTATGGGCTTCCAAATATCACTTTGCCAATTCCACAAGAACTGTGTTAGCGAAAGGCTTCTTGAGGGGAAAGCTGTAACTCTGTGAGATGATTTCACAGAACACAAAGAAGTTTCTCAGAAAGCTTCTTTGTCTTTGTTATCGGAGGATATTTCCTTTGGCCCTATAGTCTTCAAAGGGATCCGAAATATCTGTTCTCAGATTACACAGAAATAAGGCTGGCAAAGACATCCACGAAATACTCATGTAACTCTGTGAGATGAATTAACAGAACACTAAGCAGTTTCTCAGATAGCTTCTTTCCAGATTTCATCTGAGGATATTCCTTTTTCACCATAACCCTCTATGGGCTACCAAATATCACTTTGCCAATTCCCCAAGAACTATCTTAGCGAAAGGCTTCCTGAGGGGAAAGCTGTAACTCTGTGAGATGATTTCACAGAACACAAAGAAGTTTCTCAGAAAGCTTCTTTCTCTTTGTTATCGGAGGATATTTCCTTTGGCCCTATAGTCCTCAAAGGGATCCGAAATATCTGTTCTCAATTTCCACAGAAATAAGACTAGCAAAGAGATCCACGAAATACACATGTAACTCGTTGAGATGAATTAACAGAACAGTAAGCAGTTTCTCAGAAAGCTTCTTTCCAGATTTCACTGAGGATATTTCCTTTTTCAACATAGTCCTCTATGGGCTTCCAAATATCACTTTGCCAATTCCACAAGAACTGTCTTAGAGAAAGGCTTCTTGAGGGGAAAGCTGTTACGCTGTGAGATGATTTCACAGAACACAAAGAAGTTTCTCAGAAAGCTTCTTTCTATTTGTTATCGGAGGATATTTCCTTTGGCCCTACAGTCTTCAAAGCGATCCGAAATATCTGTTCTCAGATTCCACAGAAATAAGGCTAGCAAAGAGATCCACGAAATACAGATGAACTCTGAATGATGAATTAACACAACAATAAGCAGTTTCTCAGAAAGCTTCTTTCCAGATTTATCTAAGGATATATCCTTTTTCACCATAGCCCTCTATGGGCTTCCAAATATCACTTTTCCAATTCCAAAAGAACTGTCTTAGCGAAAGCCCTCTTCAGGGGAAAGCTAACTCTGTGAGATGATTTCACAGAACACAAAGAAGTTTCTCAGAAAGCTTCTTTCTCTTTGTTATCGGAGGATATTTCCTTTGGCCCTATAGACTTCAAAGGGGTTCCGAAATATCTGTTATCAGATTCCACAGAAATAAGGCTAGCAAAGAGATCCACGAAATACACATATACCTCTGTGAGATGAATTAACAGAACACTAAGCAGTTTCTCCGAAAGCTTCTTTCCAGATTTCATCTCAGGATATTCCTTTTTCACCATAACCCTCTATGGGCTACCAAATAGCACTTTGCCAATTCCACAAGAACGATCTTAGGGAAAGGCTTCCTGAGGGGAAAGCTGTAACTCTGTGAGATGATTTCACAGAACACAAAGAAGTTTCTCAGAAAGCTTCTTTGTCTTTGTTATCGGAGGATATTTCCTTTGGCCCTATAGTCTTCAAAGGGATCTGAAATATCTGTTCTCAGATTCCAGAGAAATAAGGCTGGCAAAGACACCCACGAAATACACATGTAACTCTGTGAGATGAATTAACAGAACACTAAGCAGTTTCTCAGATAGCTTCTTCCCAGATTTCATCTAAGGATACTTCCTTTTTCACCATAGCCCTCTATGGGCTTCCAAATATCACTTTGCCAATTCCACAAGAACTGTCTTAGCGAAAGGCTTCTTGAAGGGAAAGCTGTAACGCTGTGAGATGATTTCACAGAACACAAATAAGTTTCTCAGAAAGCTTCTTTCTCTTTGTTATCGGAGGATATTTCCTTTGGCCCTATAGTCTTCAAAGGGATCCGAAATATCTGTTCTCAGCTTCCACAGAAATAAGGCTAGCAAAGAGATCCACGAAATACAGATGAACTCTGAGAGATGAATTAACAGAACACTAAGCAGTTTCTCAGAAAGCTTCTTTCCAGATTTCATCTGAGGATATTTCCTTTTTCACCGTAGCCCTCCATGGGCTTCCAAGTATCACTTTGCCAATTCCACAACAACTGTCTTAGCGAAAGCCTTCTTGAGGGGAAAGCTAACTCTGTGAGATGACTTCACAGAACAGAAAGAAGATTCTCAGAAAGCTTCTTTCTCTTTGTTATCGGAGGATATTTCCTTTGGCCCTATAGACTTTAAAGGGGTTCCGAAATATCTGTTGTCAGATTCCACAGAAATAAGGCTAGCAAAGAGATCCAGGAAATACACATTTAACTCTGTTAGATGAATTAACAGAACACTAAGCAGTTTCTCAGAAAGCTTCTTTCCAGATTTCAACTGAGGATATTTCCTTTTTCACCATAGCACTCTATGGGCTTCCAAATATCACTTTGCCAATTCCACAAGAAGTTTCTTCGTGAAATGCTTCTTGAGGGGAAAGCTAACTCTTTGAATTGATTTCACAGAACACAAAGAAGTTTCTCAGAAAGCTTCTTTCTCTTTGTTATCGGAGGATATTTCCTTTGGCCCTATAGTCTTCAAAGGGATCCGAAATATCTGTTCTCAGATTCCACAGAAATAAGGGTAGCAAAGAGGTCCACGAAATACACATGTAACTCTGTGAGATGAATTAACAGAACACTAAGCAGTTTCTCAGAAAGCTTCGTTCCAGATTTCATCTGAGGATATTCCTTCTTCACCATAACCCTCTATGGGCTACCAAATATCACTTTGCCAATTCCACAAGAACGATCTTAGCGAAAGGCTTCCTGAGGGGATAGCTGTAACTCTGTGAGATGATTTCACAGAACACAAAGAAGTTTCTCAGACAGCTTCTTTCTCTTTGTTATCGGAGGATATTTCCTTTGGCCCTATAGTCTTCAAAGGGATCCGAAATATCTGTTCTCAGATTCCACAGAAATAAGGCTAGAAAAGAGATCCACGAAATAGACATGTAACACGTTGAGATGAATTAACAGAACACTAAACAGTTTCTCAGAAAGCTTCTTTCCAGATTTCACTGAGGATATTTCCTTTTTCACCATAGCCCTCTATGGGCTTCCAAATATCACTTTGCCAATTCCACAAGAACTGTGTTAGCGAAAGGCTTCTTGAGGGGAAAGCTGTAACTCTGTGAGATGATTTCACAGAACACAAGGAAGTTTCAAAGAAAGCTTCTTTCTCTTTGTAATCGCAGGATATTTCCTTTGGCCCTATAGTCTTCAAAGGGGTTCCGAAATATCTGTTCTCAGATTCCACAGAAATAAGGCTAGCAAAGAGATCCACGAAATACACATGTAACTCTGTGAGATGACTTAACAGAACACTAAGCATTTTCTCAGAAAGCTTCTTTCCAGATTTCATCTGAGGATATTTCCTTTTTCACCATAGCCCTCTATGGGCTTCCAAATATCACTTTGCCAATTCCACAAGAACTGTGTTAGCGAAAGGCTTCTTGAGGGGAAAGCTGTAACTCTGTGAGATGATTTCACAGAACACAAAGAAGTTTCTCAGAAAGCTTCTTTCTATTTGCTATCGGAGGATATTTCCTTTGGCCCTATAGTCTTCAAAGGGATCCTAAATATGTGTTCTCAGCTTCCACAGAAATAAGGCTAGCAAAGAGATCCACGAAATACAGATGAACTCTGAGAGATGAATTAACAGAACACTAAGCAGTTTCTCAGAAAGCTTCTTTCCAGATTTCATCTGAGGATATTTCCTTTTTCACCGTAGCCCTCCATGGGCTTCCAAGTATCACTTTGCCAATTCCACAACAACTGTCTTAGCGAAAGCCTTCTTGAGGGGAAAGCTAACTCTGTGAGATGACTTCACAGAACAGAAAGAAGATTCTCAGAAAGCTTCTTTCTCTTTGTTATCG
This sequence comes from Macaca mulatta, assembly GCF_049350105.2. Lineage (NCBI taxonomy): Eukaryota > Metazoa > Chordata > Mammalia > Primates > Cercopithecidae > Macaca > Macaca mulatta. Next base: position 39,626,097 of record NC_133414.1, read on the forward strand.
GAGGATATTTCCTTTGGCCCTATAGTCTTCAAAGGGATCCGAAATATCTGTTCTCAGATTCCACAGAAATAAGGCTGGCAAAGACACCCACGAAATACACATGTAACTCTGTGAGATGAATTAACAGAACACTAAGCAGTTTCTCAGAAAGCTTCTTTCCAGATTTCATCTGAGGATATTCCTTTTTCACCATAACCCTCTATGGGCTACCAAATATCACTTTGCCAATTCCACAAGAACGATCTTAGGGAAAGGCTTCCTGAGGGGAAAGCTGTAACTCTGTGAGATGATTTCACAGAACACAAAGAAGTTTCAAAGAAAGCTTCTTTCTCTTTGTTATCGGAGGATATTTCCTTTGGCACTATAGTCTTCAAAGGGATCCGAAATATCTGTTCTCGGATTCCACAGAAATAATACTAGCAAAGAGATCCACGAAATACACATGTAACTCGTTGAGATGAATTAACAGAACACTAAGCAGTTTCTCAGAAAGCTTCTTTCCAGATTTCACTGAGGATATTTCCTTTTTCACCATAGTCCTCTATGGGCTTCCAAATATCACTTTGCCAATTCCACAAGAACTGTCTTAGCGAAAGGCTTCTTGAGGGGAAATCTGTAACTCTGTGAGATGATTTCACAGAACATAAAGAAGTTTCAAAGAAAGCTTCTTTCTCTTTGTTATCGCAGGATATTTCCTTTGGCTCTATAGTCTTCAAAGGGGTTCCGAAATATCTGTTCTCAGATTCCACAGAAATAAGGCTAGCAAAGAGATCCACGAAATACACATGTAACTCTGTGAGATGAATTAACAGAACACTAAGCAGTTTCTCAGAAAGCTTCTTTCCAGATTTCATCTGAGGATATTTCCTTTTTCACCATAGCCCTCTATGGGCTTCCAAATATCACTTTGCCAATTCCACAAGAACTGTGTTAGCGAAAGTCTTCTTGAAGGGAAAGCTGTAACTCTGTGAGATGATTTCACAGAACACAAAGAAGTTTCTCAGAAAGCTTCTTTGTCTTTGTTATCGGAGGATATTTCCTTTGGCCCTATAGTCTTCAAAGGGATCCGAAATATCTGTTCTCAGATTCCACAGAAATAAGGCTGGCAAAGACATCCACGAAATACACATGTAACTCTGTGAGATGAATTAACAGAACACTAAGCAGTTTCTCAGATAGCTTCTTTCCAGATTTCATCTAAGGATATTTCCTTTTTCACCGTAGCCCTCTATGGGCTTCCAAATATCACTTTGCCAATTCCACAAGAACTGTCTTAGCGAAAGGCTTCTTGAGGGGAACGCTGTAACTCTGTGAGATGATTTCACTAACACAAAGAAGTTTCTCAGAAAGCTTCTTTCGCTTTGTTATCGGAGGATATTTCCTTTGGCCCTATAGTCTTCAAAGGGATCCGAAATATCTGTTCTCAGATTCCACAGAAATAAGGCTAGCAAAGAGATCCACGAAATACACATGTAACTCAGTGAGATGAATTAACAGAACACTAAGCAGTTTCTCAGAAAGCTTCTTTCCAGATTTCACTGAGGATATTTCCTTTTTCACCATAGCCCTCTATGGGCTTCCAAATATGACTTTCCCAATTCCACAAGAACTGTCTTAGCGAAAGGTTTCTTGAGGGGAAAGCTGTAACTCTGTGAGATGATTTCACAGAACATAAAGAAGTTTCTGAGAAAGCTTCTTTCTCTTTGTTATCGCAGGATATTTCCTTTGACCCTATAGTCTTCAAAGGGGTTCTGAAATATCTGTTCTCAGATTCCACAGAGATAAGGCTAGCAAAGAGATCCACGAAATACACATGTAACTCGGTGAGATGAATTAACAGAACACTAAGCAGTTTCTCCGAAAGCTTCTTTCCAGATTTCATCTGAGGATATTTCCTTTTTCACCATAGCCCTCTATGGGCTTCCAAATATCACTTTGCCAATTCCACAAGAACTGTGTTAGCGAAAGGCTTCTTGAGGGGAATGCTGAAACTCTGTGAGATGATTTCACAGAACACAAAGAAGTTTCTCAGAAAGCTTCTTTATCTTTGTTATCGGAGGATATTTCCTTTGGCACTATAGTCTTCAAAGGGATCCGAAATATCTGTTCTCAGATTCCACAGAAATAAGACTAGCAAAGAGATCCACGAAATACACATGTAACTCGTTGAGATGAATTAACAGAACACTAAGCAGTTTCTCAGAAAGCTTCTTTCCAGATTTCACTGAGGATATTTCCTTTTCACCATAGTCCTCTAAGGGCTTCCAAATATCACTTTGCCAATTCCACAAGAACTGTCTTAGCGAAAGGCTTCTTGAGGGGAAAGCTGTAACGCTGTGAAATGATTTCACAGAACACAGAGAAGTTTCTCAGAAAGCTTCTTTCTATTTGTTATCGGAGGATATTTCCTTTGGCCCTATAGTCTTCTAAGGGATCCGAAATATCTGTTCTCAGATACCACAGAAATAAGGCTGGCAAAAACATCCACGAAATACAAATGTAACTCTGTGAGATGAATTAACAGAACACTAAGCAGTTTCTCAGATAGCTTCTTCCCAGATTTCATCGAAGGATATTTCCTTTTTCACCATAGCCCTCTATGGGCTTCCAAATATCACTTTGCCAATTCCACAAGAACTGTGTTAGCGAAAGGCTTTTTGAGGGGAAAGCTGTAACTCTGTGAGATGATTTCACAGAACACAAATAAGTTTCTCAGAAAGCTTCTTTCTCTTTGTTATCGGAGGATATTTCCTTTGGCCCTATAGTCTTCAAAGGGATCCGAAATATCTGTTCACAGATTCCACAGAAATAAGGCTAGCAAAGAGATCCACGAAATACAGATGAACTCTAAGAGATGAATTAACAGAACACTAAGCAGTTTCTCAGAAAGCTTCTTTCCAGATTTCATCTGAGGATATTTCCTTTTTCACCGAAGCCCTCTATGGGCTTACAAGTATCACTTTGCCAATTCCACAAGAACTGTCTTAGCGAAAGCCTTCTTGAGGGGAAAGCTAACTCTGTGAGATGATTTCACAGAACACAAAGAAGTTTCTCAGAAAGCTCCTTTGTCTTTCTTATCGGAGGATATTTCCTTTGGCCCTATAGACTTCAAAGGGGTTCCGAAATATCTGTTCTCAGATTCCACAGAAATAAGGCTAGCAAAGAGATCCACGAAATAGACATGTAACTCGTTGAGATGAATTAAGAGAACACTAAGCAGTTTCTCAGAATGCTTATTTCCAGATTTCACTGAGGATATTTACTTTTTCACCATAGCCCTCTATGGGCTTCCAAATATCACTTTGCCAATTCCACAAGAACTGTCTTAGCGAAAGGCTTCTTGAGGGGAAATCTGTAACTCTGTGAGTTGATTTCACAGAACATAAAGAAGTTTCAAAGAAAGCTTCTTTCTCTTTGTTATCGCAGGATATTTCCTTTGGCTCTATAGTCTTCAAAGGGGTTCCGAAATATCTGTTCTCAGATTCCACAGAAATAAGGCTAGCAAAGAGATCCACGAAATACACATGTAACTCTGTGAGATGAATTAACAGAACACTAAGCAGTTTCTCAGAAAGCTTCTTTCCAGATTTCATCTGAGGATATTTCCTTTTTCACCATAGCCCTGTATGGGCTTCCAAATATCACTTTGCCAATTCCACAAGAACTGTGTTAGCGAAAGGCTTCTTGAGGGGAAAGCTGTAACTCTGTGAGATGATTTCACAGAACACAAAGAAGTTTCTCAGAAAGCTTCTTTGTCTTTGTTATCGGAGGATATTTCCTTTGGCCCTATAGTCTTCAAAGGGATCCGAAATATCTGTTCTCAGATTACACAGAAATAAGGCTGGCAAAGACATCCACGAAATACACATGTAACTCTGTGAGATGAATTAACAGAACACTAAGCAGTTTCTCAGATAGCTTCTTTCCAGATTTCATCTGAGGATATTCCTTTTTCACCATAACCCTCTATGGGCTACCAAATATCACTTTGCCAATTCCCCAAGAACTATCTTAGCGAAAGGCTTCCTGAGGGGAAAGCTGTAACTCTGTGAGATGATTTCACAGAACACAAAGAAGTTTCTCAGAAAGCTTCTTTCTCTTTGTTATCGGAGGATATTTCCTTTGGCCCTATAGTCCTCAAAGGGATCCGAAATATCTGTTCTCAGATTCCACAGAAGTAAGGCTAGCAAAGAGATCCACGAAATAGACATGTAACTCGTTGAGATGAATTAATAGAACACGAAGCAGTTTCTCAGAAAGCTTCTTTCCAGATTTCACTGAGGATATTTCCTTTTTCACCATAGCCCTCTATGGGCTTCCAAATATCACTTGCCAATTCCACAAGAACTGTGTTAGCGAAAGGCTTCTTGAGGGGAAAGCTGTAACTCTGTGAGATGATTTCACAGAACACAAAGAAGTTTCAAAGAAAGCTTCTTTCTCTTTGTTATCGCAGGATATTTCCTTTGGCCCTATAGTCTTCAAAGGGGTTCCGAAATATCTGTTCTCAGATTCCACAGAAATAAGGCTAGCAAAGAGATCCACGAAATACACATGTAACTCTGTGCGATGACTTAACAGAACACTAAGCAGTTTCTCCGAAAGCTTCTTTCCAGATTTCATCTGAGGATATTTCCTTTTTCACCATAGCCCTCTATGGGCTTCCAAATATCACTTTGCCAATTCCACAAGAACTGTGTTAGCGAAAGGCTTCTTGAGGGGAAAGCTGTAACTCTGTTAGATGATTTCACAGAACACAAAGAAGTTTCTCAGAAAGCTTCTTTCTCTTTGTTATCGGAGGATATTTCCTTTGGCCCTATAGTATTCAAAGGGATCCGAAATATCTGTTCTCAGATTCCACAGAAATAAGGCTAGCAAAGAGATCCACGAAATACAGATGAACTCTGAGTGATGAATTCACACAACAATAAGCAGTTTCTCAGAAAGCTTCTTTCCAGATTTCATCTGAGGATATTTCCTTTTTCACCATAGCCCTCTATGGGCTTCCAAATATCACTTTTCCAATTCCACAAGAACTGTCTTAGCGAAAGCCTTCTTGAGGGGAAAGCTAACTCTGTGTGATGATTTCACAGAACACAAAGAAGTTTCTCAGAAAGCTTCTTTCTCTTTGTTATCGGAGGATATTTCCTTTGGCCCTATAGACTTCAAAGGGGTTCCGAAATATCTGTTATCAAATTCCACAGAAATAAGGCTAGCAAAGAGATACACGAAATACACATGTAACTCTGTGAGATGAATTAACAGAACACTAAGCAGTTTCTCAGAAAGCTTCTTTCCAGATTTCATCTGAGGATATTCCTTTTTCACCATAACCCTCTATGGGCTACCAAATATCACTTTGCCAATTCCACAAGAACGATCTTAGGGAAAGGCTTCCTGAGGGGAAAGCTGTAACTCTGTGAGATGATTTCACAGAACACAAAGAAGTTTCAAAGAAAGCTTCTTTCTCTTTGTTATCGGAGGATATTTCCTTTGGCACTATAGTCTTCAAAGGGATCCGAAATATCTGTTCTCAGATTCCACAGAAATAATACTAGCAAAGAGATCCACGAAATACACATGTAACTCGTTGAGATGAATTAACAGAACACTAAGCAGTTTCTCAGAAAGCTTCTTTCCAGATTTCACTGAGGATATTTCCTTTTTCACCATAGCCCTCTATGGGCTTCCAAATATCACTTTGCCAATTCCACAAGAACTGTCTTAGCGAAAGCCTTCTTGAGGGGAAAGCTAACTCTGTGAGATGATTTCACAGAACACAAAGAAGTTTCTCAGAAAGCTTCTTTCTCTTTGTTATCTGAGGATATTTCCTTTGGCCCTATAGACTTCAAAGGGGTTCCGAAATATCTGTTATCAGATTCCACAGAAATAAGGCTAGCAAAGAGATCCACGAAATACACATGTAACTCTGTGAGATGAATTAAGAGAACACTAAGCAGTTTCTCAGAAAGCTTCTTTCCAGATTTCCACTGAGGATATTTCCTTTTTCACCATAGCCCTCTATGGGCTTCCAAATATCACTTTGCCAATTCCACAAGAAGTGTCTTAGCGAAAGGCTTCTTGAGGGGAAAGCTAACTCTGTGAGATGATTTCACAGAACACAAAGAAGTTTCTCAGAAAGCTTCTTTGTCTTTGTTATCGGAGGATATTTCCTTTGGCCCTATAGTCTTCAAAGGGATCCGAAATATCTGTTCTCAGATTCCACAGAAATAAGGCTGGCAAAGACATCCACGAAATACAAATGTAACTCTGTGAGATGAATTAACAGAACACTAAGCAGTTTCTCAGATAGCTTCTTCCCAGATTTCATCTAAGGATATTTCCTTTTTCACCATAGCCCTCTATGGGCTTCCAAATATCACTTTGCCAATTCCACAAGAACTGTCTTAGCGAAAGGCTTCTTGAGGGGAAAGCTGTAACTCTGTGAGATGATTTCACAGAACACAAAGAAGTTTCTCAGAAAGCTTCTTTCTATTTGATATCGGAGGATATTTCCTTTGGCCCTATAGTCTTCAAAGGGATCCGAAATATCTCTTCTCAATTTCCACAGAAATAAGACTAGCAAAGAGATCCACGAAATACACATGTAACTCGTTGAGATGAATTAAGAGAACAGTAAGCAGTTTCTCAGAAAGCTTCTTTCCAGATTTCACTGAGGATATTTCCTTTTTCAACATAGTCCTCTATGGGCTTCCAAATATCACTTTGCCAATTCCACAAGAACTGTCTTAGAGAAAGGCTTCTTGAGGGGAAAGCTGTAACGCTGTGAGATGATTTCACAGAACACAAAGAAGTTTCTCAGAAAGCTTCTTTCTATTTGTTATCGGAGGATATTTCCTTTGGCCCTACAGTCTTCAAAGGGATCCGAAATATCTGTTCTCAGATTCCACAGAAATAAGGCTAGCAAAGAGATCCACGAAATACAGATGAACTCTGAATGATGAATTAACACAACAATAAGCAGTTTCTCAGAAAGCTTCTTTCCAGATTTATCTAAGGATATATCCTTTTTCACCATAGCCCTCTATGGGCTTCCAAATATCACTTTTCCAATTCCAAAAGAACTGTCTTAGCGAAAGCCCTCTTCAGGGGAAAGCTAACTCTGTGAGATGATTTCACAGAACACAAAGAAGTTTCTCAGAAAGCTTCTTTCTCTTTGTTATCGGAGGATATTTCCTTTGGCCCTATAGTCTTCAAAGGGATCCGAAATATCTGTTCTCAGATTCCACAGAAATAAGGCTAGCAAAGAGATCCACGAAATACAGATGAACTCTGAGTGATGAATTCACACAACAATAAGCAGTTTCTCAGAAAGCTTCTTTCCAGATTTCATCTGAGGATATTTCCTTTTTCACCATAGCCCTCTATGGGCTTCCAAATATCACTTTTCCAATTCCACAAGAACTGTCTTAGCGAAAGCCTTCTTGAGGGGAAAGCTAACTCTGTGAGATGATTTCACAGAACACAAAGAAGTTTCTCAGAAAGCTTCTTTCTCTTTGTTATCGGAGGATATTTCCTTTGGCCCTATAGACTTCAAAGGGGTTCCGAAATATCTGTTATCAAATTCCACAGAAATAAGGCTAGCAAAGAGATACACGAAATACACATGTAACTCTGTGAGATGAATTAACAGAACACTAAGCAGTTTCCCAGAAAGCTTCTTTCCAGATTTCATCTGAGGATATTCCTTTTTCACCATAACCCTCTATGGGCTACCAAATATCACTTTGCCAATTCCACAAGAACGATCTTAGGGAAAGGCTTCCTGAGGGGAAAGCTGTAACTCTGTGAGATGATTCTACAGAACACTAAGAAGTTTCAAAGAAAGCTTCTTTCTCTTTGTTATCGGAGGATATTTCCTTTGGCACTATAGTCTTCAAAGGGATCCGAAATATCTGTTATCAGATTCCACAGAAATAAGGCTAGCAAAGAGATCCACGAAATACACATGTACCTCTGTGAGATGAATTAACAGAACACTAAGCAGTTTCTCCGAAAGCTTCTTTCCAGATTTCATCTCAGGATATTCCTTTTTCACCATAACCCTCTATGGGCTACCAAATAGCACTTTGCCAATTCCACAAGAACGATCTTAGGGAAAGGCTTCCTGAGGGGAAAGCTGTAACTCTGTGAGATGAATTAACAGAACACTAAGCAGTTTCTCAGAAAGCTTCTTTCCAGATTTCATCTGAGGATATTCCTTTTTCACCATAACCCTCTATGGGCTACCAAATATCACTTTGCCAATTCCACAAGAACGATCTTAGGGAAAGGCTTCCTGAGGGGAAAGCTGTAACTCTGTGAGATGATTTCACAGAACACAAAGAAGTTTCAAAGAAAGCTTCTTTCTCTTTGTTATCGGAGGATATTTCCTTTGGCACTATAGTCTTCAAAGGGATCCGAAATATCTGTTCTCAGATTCCACAGAAATAATACTAGCAAAGAGATCCACGAAATACACATGTAACTCGTTGAGCTGAATTAACAGAACACGAAGCAGTTTCTCAGAAAGCTTCTTTCCAGATTTCACTGAGGATATTTCCTTTTTCACCATAGTCCTCTATGGGCTTCCAAATATCACTTTGCCAATTCCACAAGAACTGTCTTAGCGAAAGGCTTCTTGAGGGGAAATCTGTAACTCTGTGAGATGATTTCACAGAACATAAAGAAGTTTCAAAGAAAGCTTCTTTCTCTTTGTTATCGCAGGATATTTCCTTTGGCTCTATAGTCTTCAAAGGGGTTCCGAAATATCTGTTCTCAGATTCCACAGAAATAAGGCTAGCAAAGAGATCCACGAAATACACATGTAACTCTGTGAGATGAATTAACAGAACACTAAGCAGTTTCTCAGAAAGCTTCTTTCCAGATTTCATCTGAGGATATTTCCTTTTTCACCATAGCCCTCTATGGGCTTCCAAATATCACTTTGCCAATTCCACAAGAACTGTGTTAGCGAAAGTCTTCTTGAAGGGAAAGCTGTAACTCTGTGAGATGATTTCACAGAACACAAAGAAGTTTCTCAGAAAGCTTCTTTGTCTTTGTTATCGGAGGATATTTCCTTTGGCCCTATAGTCTTCAAAGGGATCCGAAATATCTGTTCTCAGATTCCACAGAAATAAGGCTGGCAAAGACATCCACGAAATACACATGTAACTCTGTGAGATGAATTAACAGAACACTAAGCAGTTTCTCAGATAGCTTCTTTCCAGATTTCATCTAAGGATATTTCCTTTTTCACCGTAGCCCTCTATGGGCTTCCAAATATCACTTTGCCAATTCCACAAGAACTGTCTTAGCGAAAGGCTTCTTGAGGGGAACGCTGTAACTCTGTGAGATGATTTCACTAACACAAAGAAGTTTCTCAGAAAGCTTCTTTCGCTTTGTTATCGGAGGATATTTCCTTTGGCCCTATAGTCTTCAAAGGGATCCGAAATATCTGTTCTCAGATTCCACAGAAATAAGGCTAGCAAAGAGATCCACGAAATACACATGTAACTCAGTGAGATGAATTAACAGAACACTAAGCAGTTTCTTAGAAAGCTTCTTTCCAGATTTCACTGAGGATATTTCCTTTTTCACCATAGCCCTCTATGGGCTTCCAAATATGACTTTGCCAATTCCACAAGAACTGTCTTAGCGAAAGGTTTCTTGAGGGGAAAGCTGTAACTCTGTGAGATGATTTCACAGAACATAAAGAAGTTTCTGAGAAAGCTTCTTTCTCTTTGTTATCGCAGGATATTTCCTTTGACCCTATAGTCTTCAAAGGGGTTCTGAAATATCTGTTCTCAGATTCCACAGAGATAAGGCTAGCAAAGAGATCCACGAAATACACATGTAACTCGGTGAGATGAATTAACAGAACACTAAGCAGTTTCTCCGAAAGCTTCTTTCCAGATTTCATCTGAGGATATTTCCTTTTTCACCATAGCCCTCTATGGGCTTCCAAATATCACTTTGCCAATTCCACAAGAACTGTGTTAGCGAAAGGCTTCTTGAGGGGAATGCTGAAACTCTGTGAGATGATTTCACAGAACACAAAGAAGTTTCTCAGAAAGCTTCTTTATCTTTGTTATCGGAGGATATTTCCTTTGGCACTATAGTCTTCAAAGGGATCCGAAATATCTGTTCTCAGATTCCACAGAAATAAGACTAGCAAAGAGATCCACGAAATACACATGTAACTCGTTGAGATGAATTAACAGAACACTAAGCAGTTTCTCAGAAAGCTTCTTTCCAGATTTCACTGAGGATATTTCCTTTTCACCATAGTCCTCTAAGGGCTTCCAAATATCACTTTGCCAATTCCACAAGAACTGTCTTAGCGAAAGGCTTCTTGAGGGGAAAGCTGTAACGCTGTGAAATGATTTCACAGAACACAGAGAAGTTTCTCAGAAAGCTTCTTTCTATTTGTTATCGGAGGATATTTCCTTTGGCCCTATAGTCTTCTAAGGGATCCGAAATATCTGTTCTCAGATACCACAGAAATAAGGCTGGCAAAAACATCCACGAAATACAAATGTAACTCTGTGAGATGAATTAACAGAACACTAAGCAGTTTCTCAGATAGCTTCTTCCCAGATTTCATCGAAGGATATTTCCTTTTTCACCATAGCCCTCTATGGGCTTCCAAATATCACTTTGCCAATTCCACAAGAACTGTGTTAGCGAAAGGCTTTTTGAGGGGAAAGCTGTAACTCTGTGAGATGATTTCACAGAACACAAATAAGTTTCTCAGAAAGCTTCTTTCTCTTTGTTATCGGAGGATATTTCCTTTGGCCCTATAGTCTTCAAAGGGATCCGAAATATCTGTTCACAGATTCCACAGAAATAAGGCTAGCAAAGAGATCCACGAAATACAGATGAACTCTAAGAGATGAATTAACAGAACACTAAGCAGTTTCTCAGAAAGCTTCTTTCCAGATTTCATCTGAGGATATTTCCTTTTTCACCGAAGCCCTCTATGGGCTTACAAGTATCACTTTGCCAATTCCACAAGAACTGTCTTAGCGAAAGCCTTCTTGAGGGGAAAGCTAACTCTGTGAGATGATTTCACAGAACACAAAGAAGTTTCTCAGAAAGCTCCTTTGTCTTTCTTATCGGAGGATATTTCCTTTGGCCCTATAGACTTCAAAGGGGTTCCGAAATATCTGTTCTCAGATTCCACAGAAATAAGGCTAGCAAAGAGATCCACGAAATAGACATGTAACTCGTTGAGATGAATTAAGAGAACACTAAGCAGTTTCTCAGAATGCTTATTTCCAGATTTCACTGAGGATATTTCCTTTTTCACCATAGCCCTCTATGGGCTTCCAAATATCACTTTGCCAATTCCACAAGAACTGTCTTAGCGAAAGGCTTCTTGAGGGGAAATCTGTAACTCTGTGAGTTGATTTCACAGAACATAAAGAAGTTTCAAAGAAAGCTTCTTTCTCTTTGTTATCGCAGGATATTTCCTTTGGCTCTATAGTCTTCAAAGGGGTTCCGAAATATCTGTTCTCAGATTCCACAGAAATAAGGCTAGCAAAGAGATCCACGAAATACACATGTAACTCTGTGAGATGAATTAACAGAACACTAAGCAGTTTCTCAGAAAGCTTCTTTCCAGATTTCATCTGAGGATATTTCCTTTTTCACCATAGCCCTGTATGGGCTTCCAAATATCACTTTGCCAATTCCACAAGAACTGTGTTAGCGAAAGGCTTCTTGAGGGGAAAGCTGTAACTCTGTGAGATGATTTCACAGAACACAAAGAAGTTTCTCAGAAAGCTTCTTTGTCTTTGTTATCGGAGGATATTTCCTTTGGCCCTATAGTCTTCAAAGGGATCCGAAATATCTGTTCTCAGATTACACAGAAATAAGGCTGGCAAAGACATCCACGAAATACACATGTAACTCTGTGAGATGAATTAACAGAACACTAAGCAGTTTCTCAGATAGCTTCTTTCCAGATTTCATCTGAGGATATTCCTTTTTCACCATAACCCTCTATGGGCTACCAAATATCACTTTGCCAATTCCCCAAGAACTATCTTAGCGAAAGGCTTCCTGAGGGGAAAGCTGTAACTCTGTGAGATGATTTCACAGAACACAAAGAAGTTTCTCAGAAAGCTTCTTTCTCTTTGTTATCGGAGGATATTTCCTTTGGCCCTATAGTCCTCAAAGGGATCCGAAATATCTGTTCTCAGATTCCACAGAAGTAAGGCTAGCAAAGAGATCCACGAAATAGACATGTAACTCGTTGAGATGAATTAACAGAACACGAAGCAGTTTCTCAGAAAGCTTCTTTCCAGATTTCACTGAGGATATTTCCTTTTTCACCATAGCCCTCTATGGGCTTCCAAATATCACTTGCCAATTCCACAAGAACTGTGTTAGCGAAAGGCTTCTTGAGGGGAAAGCTGTAACTCTGTGAGATGATTTCACAGAACACAAAGAAGTTTCAAAGAAAGCTTCTTTCTCTTTGTTATCGCAGGATATTTCCTTTGGCCCTATAGTCTTCAAAGGGGTTCCGAAATATCTGTTCTCAGATTCCACAGAAATAAGGCTAGCAAAGAGATCCACGAAATACACATGTAACTCTGTGCGATGACTTAACAGAACACTAAGCAGTTTCTCCGAAAGCTTCTTTCCAGATTTCATCTGAGGATATTTCCTTTTTCACCATAGCCCTCTATGGGCTTCCAAATATCACTTTGCCAATTCCACAAGAACTGTGTTAGCGAAAGGCTTCTTGAGGGGAAAGCTGTAACTCTGTTAGATGATTTCACAGAACACAAAGAAGTTTCTCAGAAAGCTTCTTTCTCTTTGTTATCGGAGGATATTTCCTTTGGCCCTATAGTATTCAAAGGGATCCGAAATATCTGTTCTCAGATTCCACAGAAATAAGGCTAGCAAAGAGATCCACGAAATACAGATGAACTCTGAGTGATGAATTCACACAACAATAAGCAGTTTCTCAGAAAGCTTCTTTCCAGATTTCATCTGAGGATATTTCCTTTTTCACCATAGCCCTCTATGGGCTTCCAAATATCACTTTTCCAATTCCACAAGAACTGTCTTAGCGAAAGCCTTCTTGAGGGGAAAGCTAACTCTGTGAGATGATTTCACAGAACACAAAGAAGTTTCTCAGAAAGCTTCTTTCTCTTTGTTATCGGAGGATATTTCCTTTGGCCCTATAGACTTCAAAGGGGTTCCGAAATATCTGTTATCAAATTCCACAGAAATAAGGCTAGCAAAGAGATACACGAAATACACATGTAACTCTGTGAGATGAATTAACAGAACACTAAGCAGTTTCTCAGAAAGCTTCTTTCCAGATTTCATCTGAGGATATTCCTTTTTCACCATAACCCTCTATGGGCTACCAAATATCACTTTGCCAATTCCACAAGAACGATCTTAGGGAAAGGCTTCCTGAGGGGAAAGCTGTAACTCTGTGAGATGATTTCACAGAACACAAAGAAGTTTCAAAGAAAGCTTCTTTCTCTTTGTTATCGGAGGATATTTCCTTTGGCACTATAGTCTTCAAAGGGATCCGAAATATCTGTTCTCAGATTCCACAGAAATAATACTAGCAAAGAGATCCACGAAATACACATGTAACTCGTTGAGATGAATTAACAGAACACTAAGCAGTTTCTCAGAAAGCTTCTTTCCAGATTTCACTGAGGATATTTCCTTTTTCACCATAGCCCTCTATGGGCTTCCAAATATCACTTTGCCAATTCCACAAGAACTGTCTTAGCGAAAGCCTTCTTGAGGGGAAAGCTAACTCTGTGAGATGATTTCACAGAACACAAAGAAGTTTCTCAGAAAGCTTCTTTCTCTTTGTTATCTGAGGATATTTCCTTTGGCCCTATAGACTTCAAAGGGGTTCCGAAATATCTGTTATCAGATTCCACAGAAATAAGGCTAGCAAAGAGATCCACGAAACACACATGTAACTCTGTGAGATGAATTAAGAGAACACTAAGCAGTTTCTCAGAAAGCTTCTTTCCAGATTTCCACTGAGGATATTTCCTTTTTCACCATAGCCCTCTATGGGCTTCCAAATATCACTTTGCCAATTCCACAAGAAGTGTCTTAGCGAAAGGCTTCTTGAGGGGAAAGCTAACTCTGTGAGATGATTTCACAGAACACAAAGAAGTTTCTCAGAAAGCTTCTTTGTCTTTGTTATCGGAGGATATTTCCTTTGGCCCTATAGTCTTCAAAGGGATCCGAAATATCTGTTCTCAGATTCCACAGAAATAAGGCTGGCAAAGACATCCACGAAATACAAATGTAACTCTGTGAGATGAATTAACAGAACACTAAGCAGTTTCTCAGATAGCTTCTTCCCAGATTTCATCTAAGGATATTTCCTTTTTCACCATAGCCCTCTATGGGCTTCCAAATATCACTTTGCCAATTCCACAAGAACTGTCTTAGCGAAAGGCTTCTTGAGGGGAAAGCTGTAACTCTGTGAGATGATTTCACAGAACACAAAGAAGTTTCTCAGAAAGCTTCTTTCTATTTGATATCGGAGGATATTTCCTTTGGCCCTATAGTCTTCAAAGGGATCCGAAATATCTGTTCTCAATTTCCACAGAAATAAGACTAGCAAAGAGATCCACGAAATACACATGTAACTCGTTGAGATGAATTAAGAGAACAGTAAGCAGTTTCTCAGAAAGCTTCTTTCCAGATTTCACTGAGGATATTTCCTTTTTCAACATAGTCCTCTATGGGCTTCCAAATATCACTTTGCCAATTCCACAAGAACTGTCTTAGAGAAAGGCTTCTTGAGGGGAAAGCTGTAACGCTGTGAGATGATTTCACAGAACACAAAGAAGTTTCTCAGAAAGCTTCTTTCTATTTGTTATCGGAGGATATTTCCTTTGGCCCTACAGTCTTCAAAGGGATCCGAAATATCTGTTCTCAGATTCCACAGAAATAAGGCTAGCAAAGAGATCCACGAAATACAGATGAACTCTGAATGATGAATTAACACAACAATAAGCAGTTTCTCAGAAAGCTTCTTTCCAGATTTATCTAAGGATATATCCTTTTTCACCATAGCCCTCTATGGGCTTCCAAATATCACTTTTCCAATTCCAAAAGAACTGTCTTAGCGAAAGCCCTCTTCAGGGGAAAGCTAACTCTGTGAGATGATTTCACAGAACACAAAGAAGTTTCTCAGAAAGCTTCTTTCTCTTTGTTATCGGAGGATATTTCCTTTGGCCCTATAGTCTTCAAAGGGATCCGAAATATCTGTTCTCAGATTCCACAGAAATAAGGCTAGCAAAGAGATCCACGAAATACAGATGAACTCTGAGTGATGAATTCACACAACAATAAGCAGTTTCTCAGAAAGCTTCTTTCCAGATTTCATCTGAGGATATTTCCTTTTTCACCATAGCCCTCTATGGGCTTCCAAATATCACTTTTCCAATTCCACAAGAACTGTCTTAGCGAAAGCCTTCTTGAGGGGAAAGCTAACTCTGTGAGATGATTTCACAGAACACAAAGAAGTTTCTCAGAAAGCTTCTTTCTCTTTGTTATCGGAGGATATTTCCTTTGGCCCTATAGACTTCAAAGGGGTTCCGAAATATCTGTTATCAAATTCCACAGAAATAAGGCTAGCAAAGAGATACACGAAATACACATGTAACTCTGTGAGATGAATTAACAGAACACTAAGCAGTTTCCCAGAAAGCTTCTTTCCAGATTTCATCTGAGGATATTCCTTTTTCACCATAACCCTCTATGGGCTACCAAATATCACTTTGCCAATTCCACAAGAACGATCTTAGGGAAAGGCTTCCTGAGGGGAAAGCTGTAACTCTGTGAGATGATTCTACAGAACACAAAGAAGTTTCAAAGAAAGCTTCTTTCTCTTTGTTATCGGAGGATATTTCCTTTGGCACTATAGTCTTCAAAGGGATCCGAAATATCTGTTATCAGATTCCACAGAAATAAGGATAGCAAAGAGATCCACGAAATACACATGTACCTCTGTGAGATGAATTAACAGAACACTAAGCAGTTTCTCCGAAAGCTTCTTTCCAGATTTCATCTCAGGATATTCCTTTTTCACCATAACCCTCTATGGGCTACCAAATAGCACTTTGCCAATTCCACAAGAACGATCTTAGGGAAAGGCTTCCTGAGGGGAAAGCTGTAACTCTGTGAGATGATTTCACAGAACACAAAGAAGTTTCTCAGAAAGCTTCTTTGTCTTTGTTATCGGAGGATATTTCCTTTGGCCCTATAGTCTTCAAAGGGATCCGAAATATCTGTTCTCAGATTCCAGAGAAATAAGGCTGGCAAAGACACCCACGAAATACACATGTAACACTGTGAGATGAATTAACAGAACACTAAGCAGTTTCTCAGATAGCTTCTTCCCAGATTTCATCTAAGGATACTTCCTTTTTCACCATAGCCCTCTATGGGCTTCCAAATATCACTTTGCCAATTCCACAAGAACTGTCTTAGCGAAAGGCTTCTTGAGGGGAAAGCTGTAACTCTGTGAGATGATTTCACAGAACACAAAGAAGTTTCTCAGAAAGCTTCTTTCTCTTTGTTATCGGAGGATATTTCCTTTGGCCCTATAGTCCTCAAAGGGATCCGAAATATCTGTTCTCAGATTCCACAGAAGTAAGGCTAGCAAAGAGATCCACGAAATACACATGTAACTCTGTGAGATGAATTAACAGAACACTAAGCAGTTTCTCAGAAAGCTTCTTTACAGATTTCACCTGAGGATATTTCCTTTTTCACCATAGCCCTCTACGGGCTTACAAATATCACTTTGCCAATTCCATAAAAACTGTCTTAGCGAAAGGCTTCTTGAGGGGAAAGCTGTAACTCTGTGAGATGATTTCACAGAACACAAAGAAGTTTCTCAGAAAGCTTCTTTCTATTTGCTATCGGAGGATATTTCCTTTGGCCCTATAGTCTTCAAAGGGATCCGAAATATCTGTTCTCAGCTTCCACAGAAATAAGGCTAGCAAAGAGATCCACGAAATACAGATGAACTCTGAGAGATGAATTAACAGAACACTAAGCAGTTTCTCAGAAAGCTTCTTTCCAGATTTCATCTGAGGATATTTCCTTTTTCACCGTAGCCCTCCATGGGCTTCCAAGTATCACTTTGCCAATTCCACAACAACTGTCTTAGCGAAAGCCTTCTTGAGGGGAAAGCTAACTCTGTGAGATGACTTCACAGAACAGAAAGAAGATTCTCAGAAAGCTTCTTTCTCTTTGTTATCGGAGGATATTTCCTTTGGCCCTATAGACTTTAAAGGGGTTCCGAAATATCTGTTGTCAGATTCCACAGAAATAAGGCTAGCAAAGAGATCCAGGAAATACACATTTAACTCTGTTAGATGAATTAACAGAACACTAAGCAGTTTCTCAGAAAGCTTCTTTCCAGATTTCAACTGAGGATATTTCCTTTTTCACCATAGCACTCTATGGGCTTCCAAATATCACTTTGCCAATTCCACAAGAAGTTTCTTCGTGAAATGCTTCTTGAGGGGAAAGCTAACTCTTTGAATTGATTTCACAGAACACAAAGAAGTTTCTCAGAAAGCTTCTTTCTCTTTGTTATCGGAGGATATTTCCTTTGGCCCTATAGTCTTCAAAGGGATCCGAAATATCTGTTCTCAGATTCCACAGAAATAAGGGTAGCAAAGAGGTCCACGAAATACACATGTAACTCTGTGAGATGAATTAACAGAACACTAAGCAGTTTCTCAGAAAGCTTCGTTCCAGATTTCATCTGAGGATATTCCTTCTTCACCATAACCCTCTATGGGCTACCAAATATCACTTTGCCAATTCCACAAGAACGATCTTAGCGAAAGGCTTCCTGAGGGGATAGCTGTAACTCTGTGAGATGATTTCACAGAACACAAAGAAGTTTCTCAGACAGCTTCTTTCTCTTTGTTATCGGAGGATATTTCCTTTGGCCCTATAGTCTTCAAAGGGATCCGAAATATCTGTTCTCAGATTCCACAGAAATAAGGCTAGCAAAGAGATCCACGAAATAGACATGTAACACGTTGAGATGAATTAACAGAACACTAAACAGTTTCTCAGAAAGCTTCTTTCCAGATTTCACTGAGGATATTTCCTTTTTCACCATAGCCCTCTATGGGCTTCCAAATATCACTTTGCCAATTCCACAAGAACTGTGTTAGCGAAAGGCTTCTTGAGGGGAAAGCTGTAACTCTGTGAGATGATTTCACAGAACACAAAGAAGTTTCAAACAAAGCTTCTTTCTCTTTGTTATCGCAGGATATTTCCTTTGGCCCTATAGTCTTCAAAGGGGTTCCGAAATATCTGTTCTCAGATTCCACAGAAATAAGGCTAGCAAAGAGATCCACGAAATACACATGTAACTCTGTGAGATGACTTAACAGAACACTAAGCAGTTTCTCCGAAAGCTTCTTTCCAGATTTCATCTGAGGATATTTCCTTTTTCACCGTAGCCCTCTATGGGCTTCCAAATATCACTTTGCCAATTCCACAAGAACTGTCTTAGCGAAAGCCTTCTTGAGGGGAAAGCTAACTCTGTGAGATGATTTCACAGAACACAAAGAAGTTTCTCAGAAAGCTTCTTTCTCTTTGTTATCTGAGGATATTTCCTTTGGCCCTATAGACTTCAAAGGGGTTCCGAAATATCTGTTATCAGATTCCACAGAAATAATACTAGCAAAGAGATCCACGAAATACACATGTAACTCGTTGAGATGAATTAACAGAACACTAAGCAGTTTCTCAGAAAGCTTCTTTCCAGATTTCACTGAGGATATTTCCTTTTTCACCATAGTCCTCTATGGGCTTCCAAATATCACTTTGCCAATTCCACAAGAACTGTCTTAGCGAAAGGCTTCTTGAGGGGAAAGCTGTAACGCTGTGAGATGATTTCACAGAACACAGAGAAGTTTCTCAGAAAGCTTCTTTCTATTTGTTATCGGAGGATATTTCCTTTGGCCCTATAGTCTTCTAAGGGATCCGAAATATCTGTTCTCATATTCCACAGAAATAAGGCTAGCAAAGAGATCCACGAAATACAGATGAACTCTGAGAGATGAATTAACAGAACACGAAGCAGTTTCTCAGAAAGCTTCTTTCCAGATTTCACTGAGGATATTTCCTTTTTCACCATAGCCCTCTATGGGCTTCCAAATATCACTTTGCCAATTCCACAAGAACTGTCTTAGCGAAAGCCTTCTTGAGGGGAAAGCTAACTCTGTGAGATGATTTCACAGAACACAAAGAAGTTTCTCAGAAAGCTTCTTTCTCTTTGTTATCTGACCATATTTCCTTTGGCCCTATAGACTTCAAAGGGGTTCCGAAATATCTGTTATCAGATTCCACAGAAATAAGGCTAGCAAAGAGATCCACGAAATACACATGTAACTCTGTGAGATGAATTAAGAGAACACTAAGCAGTTTCTCAGAAAGCTTCTTTCCAGATTTCAACTGAGGATATTTCCTTTTTCACCATAGCTCTCTATGGGCTTCCAAATATCACTTTGCCAATTCCACAAGAACTGTCTTAGCGAAAGCCTTCTTGAGGGGAAAGCTAACTCTGTGAGATGATTTCACAGAACACAAAGAAGTTTCTCAGAAAGCTTCTTTGTCTTTGTTATCGGAGGATATTTCCTTTGGCCCTATAGTCTTCAAAGGGATCCGAAATATCTGTTCTCAGATTCCACAGAAATAAGGCTGGCAAAGACATCCACGAAATACAAATGTAACTCTGTGAGATGAATTAACAGAACACTAAGCAGTTTCTCAGATAGCTTCTTCCCAGATTTCATCTAAGGATATTTCCTTTTTCACCATAGCCCTCTATGGGCTTCCAAATATCACTTTGCCAATTCCACAAGAACTGTGTTAGCGAAAGGCTTCTTGAGGGGAAAGCTGTAACTCTGTGAGATGATTTCACAGAACACAAAGAAGTTTCTCAGAAAGCTTCTTTCTATTTGTTATCGGAGGGTATTTCCTTTGGCCCTATAGTCTTCAAAGGGATCCGAAATATCTGTTCTCAATTTCCACAGAAATAAGACTAGCAAAGAGATCCACGAAATACACATGTAACTCGTTGAGATGAATTAACAGAACAGTAAGCAGTTTCTCAGAAAGCTTCTTTCCAGATTTCACTGAGGATATTTCCTTTTTCAACATAGTCCTCTATGGGCTTCCAAATATCACTTTGCCAATTCCACAAGAACTGTCTTAGAGAAAGGCTTCTTGAGGGGAAAGCTGTAACGCTGTGAGATGATTTCACAGAACACAAAGAAGTTTCTCAGAAAGCTTCTTTCTATTTGTTATCGGAGGATATTTCCTTTGGCCCTACAGTCTTCAAAGGGATCCGAAATATCTGTTCTCAGATTCCACAGAAATAAGGCTAGCAAAGAGATCCACGAAATACAGATGAACTCTGAATGATGAATTAACACAACAATAAGCAGTTTCTCAGAAAGCTTCTTTCCAGATTTCATCTAAGGATATATCCTTTTTCACCATAGCCCTCTATGGGCTTCCAAATATCACTTTTCCAATTCCAAAAGAACTGTCTTAGCGAAAGCCCTCTTCAGGGGAAAGCTAACTCTGTGAGATGATTTCACAGAACACAAAGAAGTTTCTCAGAAAGCTTCTTTCTCTTTGTTATCGGAGGATATTTCCTTTGGCCCTATAGACTTCAAAGGGGTTCCGAAATATCTGTTATCAGATTCCACAGAAATAAGGCTAGCAAAGAGATCCACGAAATACACATGTACCTCTGTGAGATGAATTAACAGAACACTAAGCAGTTTCTCCGAAAGCTTCTTTCCAGATTTCATCTCAGGATGTTCCTTTTTCACCATAACCCTCTATGGGCTACCAAATAGCACTTTGCCAATTCCACAAGAACGATCTTAGGGAAAGGCTTCCTGAGGGGAAAGCTGTAACTCTGTGAGATGATTTCACAGAACACAAAGAAGTTTCTCAGAAACTTCTTTGTCTTTGTTATCGGAGGATATTTCCTTTGGCCCTATAGTCTTCAAAGGGATCCGAAATATCTGTTCTCAGATTCCAGAGAAATAAGGCTGGCAAAGACACCCACGAAATACACATGTAACTCTGTGAGATGAATTAACAGAACACTAAGCAGTTTCTCAGATAGCTTCTTCCGAGATTTCATCTAAGGATACTTCCTTTTTCACCATAGCCCTCTATGGGCTTCCAAATATCACTTTGCCAATTCCACAAGAACTGTCTTAGCGAAAGGCTTCTTGAGGGGAAAGCTGTAACTCTGTGAGATGATTTCACAGAACACAAAGAAGTTTCTCAGAAAGCTTCTTTGTCTTTGTTATCGGAGGATATTTCCTTTGGCCCTATAGTCCTCAAAGGGATCCGAAATATCTGTTCTCAGATTCCACAGAAGTAAGGCTAGCAAAGAGATCCACGAAATACACATGTAACTCTGTGAGATGAATTAACAGAACACTAAGCAGTTTCTCAGAAAGCTTCTTTCCAGATTTCACCTGAGGATATTTCCTTTTTCACCATAGCCCTCTACGGGCTTACAAATATCACTTTGCCAATTCCATAAAAACTGTCTTAGCGAAAGGCTTCTTGAGGGGAAAGCTGTAACTCTGTGAGATGATTTCACAGAACACAAAGAAGTTTCTCAGAAAGCTTCTTTCTATTTGCTATCGGAGGATATTTCCTTTGGCCCTAAAGTCTTCAAAAGGATCCGAAATATCTGTTCTCAGCTTCCACAGAAATAAGGCTAGCAAAGAGATCCACGAAATACAGATGAACTCTGAGAGATGAATTAACAGAACACTAAGCAGTTTCTCAGAAAGCTTCTTTCCAGATTTCATCTGAGGATATTTCCTTTTTCACTGTGGCCCTCCATGGGCTTCCAAGTATCACTTTGCCAATTCCACAACAACTGTCTTAGCGAAAGCCTTCTTGAGGGGAAAGCTAACTCTGTGAGATGACTTCACAGAACAGAAAGAAGATTCTCAGAAAGCTTCTTTCTCTTTGTTATCGGAGGATATTTCCTTTGGCCCTATAGACTTTAAAGGGGTTCCGAAATATCTGTTGTCAGATTCCACAGAAATAAGGCTAGCAAAGAGATCCAGGAAATACACATTTAACTCTGTTAGATGAATTAACAGAACACTAAGCAGTTTCTCAGAAAGCTTCTTTCCAGATTTCAACTGAGGATATTTCCTTTTTCACCATAGCACTCTATGGGCTTCCAAATATCACTTTGCCAATTCCACAAGAAGTTTCTTCGTGAAATGCTTCTTGAGGGGAAAGCTAACTCTTTGAATTGATTTCACAGAACACAAAGAAGTTTCTCAGAAAGCTTCTTTCTCTTTGTTATCGGAGGATATTTCCTTTGGCCCTATAGTCTTCAAAGGGATCCGAAATATCTGTTCTCAGATTCCACAGAAATAAGGGTAGCAAAGAGGTCCACGAAATACACATGTAACTCTGTGAGATGAATTAACAGAACACTAAGCAGTTTCTCAGAAAGCTTCGTTCCAGATTTCATCTGAGGATATTCCTTCTTCACCATAACCCTCTATGGGCTACCAAATATCACTTTGCCAATTCCACAAGAACGATCTTAGCGAAAGGCTTCCTTTGGGGATAGCTGTAACTCTGTGAGATGATTTCACAGAACACAAAGAAGTTTCTCAGACAGCTTCTTTCTCTTTGTTATCGGAGGATATTTCCTTTGGCCCTATAGTCTTCAAAGGGATCCGAAATATCTGTTCTCAGATTCCACAGAAATAAGGCTAGCAAAGAGATCCACGAAATAGACATGTAACACGTAGAGATGAATTAACAGAACACTAAACAGTTTCTCAGAAAGCTTCTTTCCAGATTTCACTGAGGATATTTCCTTTTTCACCATAGCCCTCGATGGGCTTCCAAATATCACTTTGCCAATTCCACAAGAACTGTGTTAGCGAAAGGCTTCTTGAGGGGAAAGCTGTAACTCTGTGAGATGATTTCACAGAACACAAAGAAGTTTCAAACAAAGCTTCTTTCTCTTTGTTATCGCAGGATATTTCCTTTGGCCCTATAGTCTTCAAAGGGGTTCCGAAATATCTGTTCTCAGATTCCACAGAAATAAGGCTAGCAAAGAGATCCACGAAATACGCATGTAACTCTGTGAGATGACTTAACAGAACACTAAGCAGTTTCTCCGAAAGCTTCTTTCCAGATTTCATCTGAGGATATTTCCTTTTTCACCATAGCCCTCTATGGGCTTCCAAATATCACTTTGCCAATTCCACAAGAACTGTGTTAGCGAAAGGCTTCTTGAGGGGAAAGCTGTAACTCTGTTAGATGATTTCACAGAACACAAAGAAGTTTCTCAGAAAGCTTCTTTCTCTTTGTTATCGGAGGATATTTCCTTTGGCCCTATAGTCTTCAAAGGGATCCGAAATATCTGTTCTCAGATTCCACAGAAATAAGGCTAGCAAAGAGATCCACGAAATACAGATGAACTCTGAGTGATGAATTCACACAACAATAAGCAGTTTCTCAGAAAGCTTCTTTCCAGATTTCATCTGAGGATATTTCCTTTTTCACCATAGCCCTCTATGGGCTTCCAAATATCACTTTTCCAATTCCACAAGAACTGTCTTAGCGAAAGCCTTCTTGAGGGGAAAGCTAACTCTGTGAGATGATTTCACAGAACACAAAGAAGTTTCTCAGAAAGCTTCTTTCTCTTTGTTATCGGTGGATATTTCCTTTGGCCCTATAGACTTCAAAGGGGTTCCGAAATATCTGTTATCAAATTCCACAGAAATAAGGCTAGCAAAGAGATCCACGAAATACACATGTAACTCTGTGAGATGAATTAACGGAACACTAAGCAGTTTCTCAGAAAGCTTCTTTCCAGATTTCATCTGAGGATATTCCTTTTTCACCATAACCCTCTATGGGCTACCAAATATCACTTTGCCAATTCCACAAGAACGATCTTAGGGAAAGGTTTCCTGAGGGGAAAGCTGTAACTCTGTGAGATGATTTCACAGAACACAAAGAAGTTTCAAAGAAAGCTTCTTTCTCTTTGTTATCGGAGGATATTTCCTTTGGCACTATAGTCTTCAAAGGGATCCGAAATATCTGTTCTCAGATTCCACAGAAATAATACTAGCAAAGAGATCCACGAAATACACATGTAACTCGTTGAGCTGAATTAACAGAACACTAAGCAGTTTCTCAGAAAGCTTCTTTCCAGATTTCACTGAGGATATTTCCTTTTTCACCATAGTCCTCTATGGGCTTCCAAATTTCACTTTGCCAATTCCACAAGAACTGTATTAGCGAAAGGCTTCTTGAGGGGAAAGCTGTAACGCTGTGAGATGATTTCACAGAACACAGAGAAGTTTCTCAGAAAGCTTCTTTCTATTTGTTATCGGAGGATATTTCCTTTGGCCCTATAGTCTTCAAAGGGATCCGAAATATCTGTTCTCATATTCCACAGAAATAAGGCTAGCAAAGAGATCCACGAAATACAGATGAACTCTGAGAGATGAATTAACAGAACACGAAGCAGTTTCTCAGAAAGCTTCTTTCCAGATTTCATCTGAGGATATTTCCTTTTTCACCATAGCCCTCTATGGGCTTCCAAATATCACTTTGCCAATTCCACAAGAACTGTCTTAGCGAAAGCCTTCTTGAGGGGAAAGCTAACTCTGTGAGATGATTTCACAGAACACAAAGAAGTTTCTCAGAAAGCTTCTTTCTCTTTGTTATCTGAGGATATTTCCTTTGGCCCTATAGACTTCAAAGGGGTTCCGAAATATCGGTTCTCAGATTCCACAGAAATAAGGCTAGCAAAGAGATCCACGAAATACACATGTAACTCTGTGAGATGAATTAAGAGAACACTAAGCAGTTTCTCAGAAAGCTTCTTTCCAGATTTCAACTGAGGATATTTCCTTTTTCACCATAGCACTCTATGGGCTTCCAAATATCACTTTGCCAATTCCACAAGAAGTGTCTTAGCGAAAGGCTTCTTGAGGGAAAAGCTAACTCTGTGAGATGATTTCACAGAACACAAAGAAGTTTCTCAGAAAGCTTCTTTGTCTTTGTTATCGGAGGATATTTCCTTTGGCCCTATAGTCTTCAAAGGGATCCGAAATATCTGTTCTCAGATTCCACAGAAATAAGGCTGGCAAAGACATCCACGAAATACAAATGTAACTCTGTGAGATGAATTAACAGAACACTAAGCAGTTTCTCAGATAGCTTCTTCCCAGATTTCATCTAAGGATATTTCCTTTTTCACCCTAGCCCTCTATGGGCTTCCAAATATCACTTTGCCAATTCCACAAGAACTGTGTTAGCGAAAGGCTTCTTGAGGGGAAAGCTGTAACTCTGTGAGATGATTTCACAGAACACAAAGAAGTTTCTCGGAAAGCTTCTTTCTCTTTGTTATCGGAGGATATTTCCTTTGGCCCTATAGTCTTCAAAGGGATCCGAAATATCTGTTCTCTGATTCCACAGAAATAAGGCTAGCAAAGAGATCCACGAAATCCAGATGAACTCTGAGTGATGAATTAACACAACAATAAGCAGTTTCTCAGAAAGCTTCTTTCCAGATTTCATCTGAGGATATTTCCTTTTTCACCGTAGCCCTCTATGGGCTTCCAAGTATCACTTTGCCTATTCCACAAGAACTGTCTTAGCGAAAGCCTTCTTGAGGGGAAAGCTAACTCTGTGAGATGATTTCACAGAACACAAAGAAGTTTCTCAGAAAGCTTCTTTCGCTTTGTTTTTGGAGGATATTTCCTTTGGCCCTATAGTCTTCAAAGGGATCCGAAATATCTGTTCTCAGATTCCACAGAAATAAGGCTAGAAAAGAGATCCACGAAATAGACATGTAACACGTTGAGATGAATTAACAGAACACTAAACAGTTTCTCAGAAAGCTTCTTTCCAGATTTCACTGAGGATATTTCCTTTTTCACCATAGCCCTCTATGGGCTTCCAAATATCACTTTGCCAATTCCACAAGAACTGTGTTAGCGAAAGGCTTCTTGAGGGGAAAGCTGTAACTCTGTGAGATGATTTCACAGAACACAAAGAAGTTTCAAAGAAAGCTTCTTTCTCTTTGTTATCGCAGGATATTTCCTTTGGCCCTATAGTCTTCAAAGGGGTTCCGAAATATCTGTTCTCAGATTCCACAGAAATAAGGCTAGCAAAGAGATCCACGAAATACACATGTAACTCTGTGAGATGACTTAACAGAACACTAAGCAGTTTCTCAGAAAGCTTCTTTCCAGATTTCATCTGAGGATATTTCCTTTTTCACCATAGCCCTCTATGGGCTTCCAAATATCACTTTGCCAATTCCACAAGAACTGTGTTAGCGAAAGGCTTCTTGAGGGGAAAGCTGTAACTCTGTGAGATGATTTCACAGAACACAAAGAAGTTTCTCAGAAAGCTTCTTTCTATTTGCTATCGGAGGATATTTCCTTTGGCCCTATAGTCTTCAAAGGGATCCGAAATATGTGTTCTCAGCTTCCACAGAAATAAGGCTAGCAAAGAGATCCACGAAATACAGATGAACTCTGAGAGATGAATTAACAGAACACTAAGCAGTTTCTCAGAAAGCTTCTTTCCAGATTTCATCTGAGGATATTTCCTTTTTCACCGTAGCCCTTCATGGGCTTCCAAGTATCACTTTGCCAATTCCACAACAACTGTCTTAGCGAAAGCCTTCTTGAGGGGAAAGCTAACTCTGTGAGATGACTTCACAGAACAGAAAGAAGATTCTCAGAAAGCTTCTTTCTCTTTGTTATCGGAGGATATTTCCTTTGGCCCTATAGTCTTCAAAGGGATCCGAAATATCTGTTCTCAGATTCCACAGAAATAAGGCTGGCAAAGACACCCACGAAATACACATGTAACTCTGTGAGATGAATTAACAGAACACTAAGCAGTTTCTCAGAAAGCTTCTTTCCAGATTTCATCTGAGGATATTCCTTTTTCACCATAACCCTCTATGGGCTACCAAATATCACTTTGCCAATTCCACAAGAACGATCTTAGGGAAAGGCTTCCTGAGGGGAAAGCTGTAACTCTGTGAGATGATTTCACAGAACACAAAGAAGTTTCAAAGAAAGCTTCTTTCTCTTTGTTATCGGAGGATATTTCCTTTGGCACTATAGTCTTCAAAGGGATCCGAAATATCTGTTCTCAGATTCCACAGAAATAATACTAGCAAAGAGATCCACGAAATACACATGTAACTCGTTGAGATGAATTAACAGAACACTAAGCAGTTTCTCAGAAAGCTTCTTTCCAGATTTCACTGAGGATATTTCCTTTTTCACCATAGTCCTCTATGGGCTTCCAAATATCACTTTGCCAATTCCACAAGAACTGTCTTAGCGAAAGGCTTCTTGAGGGGAAATCTGTAACTCTGTGAGATGATTTCACAGAACATAAAGAAGTTTCAAAGAAAGCTTCTTTCTCTTTGTTATCGCAGGATATTTCCTTTGGCTCTATAGTCTTCAAAGGGGTTCCGAAATATCTGTTCTCAGATTCCACAGAAATAAGGCTAGCAAAGAGATCCACGAAATACACATGTAACTCTGTGAGATGAATTAACAGAACACTAAGCAGTTTCTCAGAAAGCTTCTTTCCAGATTTCATCTAAGGATATTTCATTTTTCACCGTAGCCCTCTATGGGCTTCCAAATATCACTTTGCCAATTCCACAAGAACTGTCTTAGCGAAAGGCTTCTTGAGGGGAACGCTGTAACTCTGTGAGATGATTTCACTAACACAAAGAAGTTTCTCAGAAAGCTTCTTTCGCTTTGTTATCGGAGGATATTTCCTTTGGCCCTATAGTCTTCAAAGGGATCCGAAATATCTGTTCTCAGATTCCACAGAAATAAGGCTAGCAAAGAGATCCACGAAATACACATGTAACTCAGTGAGATGAATTAACAGAACAATAAGCAGTTTCTCAGAAAGCTTCTTTCCAGATTTCACTGAGGATATTTCCTTTTTCACCATAGCCCTCTATGGGCTTCCAAATATGACTTTGCCAATTCCACAAGAACTGTCTTAGCGAAAGGTTTCTTGAGGGGAAAGCTGTAACTCTGTGAGATGATTTCACAGAACATAAAGAAGTTTCTGAGAAAGCTTCTTTCTCTTTGTTATCGCAGGATATTTCCTTTGACCCTATAGTCTTCAAAGGGGTTCTGAAATATCTGTTCTCAGATTCCACAGAGATAAGGCTAGCAAAGAGATCCACGAAATACACATGTAACTCGGTGAGATGAATTAACAGAACACTAAGCAGTTTCTCCGAAAGCTTCTTTCCAGATTTCATCTGAGGATATTTCCTTTTTCACCATAGCCCTCTATGGGCTTCCAAATATCACTTTGCCAATTCCACAAGAACTGTGTTAGCGAAAGGCTTCTTGAGGGGAATGCTGAAACTCTGTGAGATGATTTCACAGAACACAAAGAAGTTTCAAAGAAAGCTTCTTTATCTTTGTTATCGGAGGATATTTCCTTTGGCACTATAGTCTTCAAAGGGATCCGAAATATCTGTTCTCAGATTCCACAGAAATAAGACTAGCAAAGAGATCCACGAAATACACATGTAACTCGTTGAGATGAATTAACAGAACACTAAGCAGTTTCTCAGAAAGCTTCTTTCCAGATTTCACTGAGGATATTTCCTTTTCACCATAGTCCTCTATGGGCTTCCAAATATCACTTTGCCAATTCCACAAGAACTGTCTTAGCGAAAGGCTTCTTGAGGGGAAAGCTGTAACGCTGTGAAATGATTTCACAGAACACAGAGAAGTTTCTCAGAAAGCTTCTTTCTATTTGTTATCGGAGGATATTTCCTTTGGCCCTATAGTATTTTAAGGGATCCGAAATATCTGTTCTCATATTCCACAGAATTAAGGCTAGCAAAGAGATCCACGAAATACAGATGAACTCTGAGAGATGAATTAACAGAACACGAAGCAGTTTCTCAGAAAGCTTCTTTCCAGATTTCCTCTGAGGATATTTCCTTTTTCACCATAGCCCTCTATGGGCTTCAAAATATCACTTTGCCAATTCCACAAGAACTGTCTTAGCGAAAGCCTTCTTGAGGGGAAAGCTAACTCTGTGAGATGATTTCACAGAACACAAAGAAGTTTCTCAGAAAGCTTCTTTGTCTTTGTTATCGGAGGATATTTCCTTTGGCCCTATAGTCTTCAAAGGGATCCGAAATATCAGTTCTCAGATTCCACAGAAATAAGGCTGGCAAAAACATCCACGAAATACAAATGTAACTCTGTGAGATGAATTAACAGAACACTAAGCAGTTTCTCAGATAGCTTCTTCCCAGATTTCATCTAAGGATATTTCCTTTTTCACCATAGCCCTCTATGGGCTTCCAAATATCACTTTGCCATTTCCACAAGAACTGTGTTAGCGAAAGGCTTTTTGAGGGGAAAGCTGTAACTCTGTGAGATGATTTCACAGAACACAAATAAGTTTCTCAGAAAGCTTCTTTCTCTTTGTTATCGGAGGATATTTCCTTTGGCCCTATAGTCTTCAAAGGGATCCGAAATATCTGTTCACAGATTCCACAGAAATAAGGCTAGCAAAGAGATCCACGAAATACAGATGAACTCTAAGAGATGAATTAACAGAACACTAAGCAGTTTCTCAGAAAGCTTCTTTCCAGATTTCATCTGAGGATATTTCCTTTTTCACCGAAGCCCTCTATGGGCTTACAAGTATCACTTTGCCAATTCCACAAGAACTGTCTTAGCGAAAGCCTTCTTGAGGGGAAAGCTAACTCTGTGAGATGATTTCACAGAACACAAAGAAGTTTCTCAGAAAGCTCTTTTGTCTTTCTTATCGGAGGATATTTCCTTTGGCCCTATAGACTTCAAAGGCGTTCCGAAATATCTGTTCTCAGATTCCACAGAAATAAGGCTAGCAAAGAGATCCACGAAATAGACATGTAACTCGTTGAGATGAATTAAGAGAACACTAAGCAGTTTCTCAGAATGCTTATTTCCAGATTTCACTGAGGATATTTCCTTTTTCACCATAGCCCTCTATGGGCTTCCAAATATCACTTTGCCAATTCCACAAGACCTGTCTTAGCGAAAGGCTTCTTGAGGGGAAATCTGTAACTCTGTGAGTTGATTTCACAGAACATAAAGAAGTTTCAAAGAAAGCTTCTTTCTCTTTGTTATCGCAGGATATTTCCTTTGGCTCTATAGTCTTCAAAGGGGTTCCGAAATATCTGTTCTCAGATTCCACAGAAATAAGGCTAGCAAAGAGATCCACGAAATACACATGTAACTCTGTGAGATGAATTAACAGAACACTAAGCAGTTTCTCAGAAAGCTTCTTTCCAGATTTCATCTGAGGATATTTCCTTTTTCACCATAGCCCTGTATGGGCTTCCAAATATCACTTTGCCAATTCCACAAGAACTGTGTTAGCGAAAGGCTTCTTGAGGGGAAAGCTGTAACTCTGTGAGATGATTTCACAGAACACAAAGAAGTTTCTCAGAAAGCTTCTTTGTCTTTGTTATCGGAGGATATTTCCTTTGGCCCTATAGTCTTCAAAGGGATCCGAAATATCTGTTCTCAGATTACACAGAAATAAGGCTGGCAAAGACATCCACGAAATACACATGTAACTCTGTGAGATGAATTAACAGAACACTAAGCAGTTTCTCAGATAGCTTCTTTCCAGATTTCATCTGAGGATATTCCTTTTTCACCATAACCCTCTATGGGCTACCAAATATCACTTTGCCAATTCCCCAAGAACTATCTTAGCGAAAGGCTTCCTGAGGGGAAAGCTGTAACTCTGTGAGATGATTTCACAGAACACAAAGAAGTTTCTCAGAAAGCTTCTTTCTCTTTGTTATCGGAGGATATTTCCTTTGGCCCTATAGTCCTCAAAGGGATCCGAAATATCTGTTCTCAGATTCCACAGAAGTAAGGCTAGCAAAGAGATCCACGAAATAGACATGTAACTCGTTGAGATGAATTAACAGAACACGAAGCAGTTTCTCAGAAAGCTTCTTTCCAGATTTCACTGAGGATATTTCCTTTTTCACCATAGCCCTCTATGGGCTTCCAAATATCACTTTGCCAATTCCACAAGAACTGTGTTAGCGAAAGGCTTCTTGAGGGGAAAGCTGTAACTCTGTGAGATGATTTCACAGAACACAAAGAAGTTTCAAAGAAAGCTTCTTTCTCTTTGTTATCGCAGGATATTTCCTTTGGCCCTATAGTCTTCAAAGGGGTTCCGAAATATCTGTTCTCAGATTCCACAGAAATAAGGCTAGCAAAGAGATCCACGAAATACACATGTAACTCTGTGCGATGACTTAACAGAACACTAAGCAGTTTCTCCGAAAGCTTCTTTCCAGATTTGATCTGAGGATATTTCCTTTTTCACCATAGCCCTCTATGGGCTTCCAAATATCACTTTGCCAATTCCACAAGAACTGTGTTAGCGAAAGGCTTCTTGAGGGGAAAGCTGTAACTCTGTTAGATGATTTCACAGAACACAAAGAAGTTTCTCAGAAAGCTTCTTTCTCTTTGTTATCAGAGGATATTTCCTTTGGCCCTATAGTATTCAAAGGGATCCGAAATATCTGTTCTCAGATTCCACAGAAATAAGGCTAGCAAAGAGATCCACGAAATACAGATGAACTCTGAGTGATGAATTCACACAACAATAAGCAGTTTCTCAGAAAGCTTCTTTCCAGATTTCATCTGAGGATATTTCCTTTTTCACCATAGCCCTCTATGGGCTTCCAAATATCACTTTTCCAATTCCACAAGAACTGTCTTAGCGAAAGCCTTCTTGAGGGGAAAGCTAACTCTGTGAGATGATTTCACAGAACACAAAGAAGTTTCTCAGAAAGCTTATTTCTCTTTGTTATCGGAGGATATTTCCTTTGGCCCTATAGACTTCAAAGGGGTTCCGAAATATCTGTTATCAAATTCCACAGAAATAAGGCTAGCAAAGAGATACACGAAATACACATGTAACTCTGTGAGATGAATTAACAGAACACTAAGCAGTTTCTCAGAAAGCTTCTTTCCAGATTTCATCTGAGGATATTCCTTTTTCACCATAACCCTCTATGGGCTACCAAATATCACTTTGCCAATTCCACAAGAACGATCTTAGGGAAAGGCTTCCTGAGGGGAAAGCTGTAACTCTGTGAGATGATTTCACAGAACACAAAGAAGTTTCTCAGAAAGCTTCTTTCTCTTTGTTATCGGAGGATATTTCCTTTGGCACTATAGTCTTCAAAGGGATCCGAAATATCTGTTCTCAGATTCCACAGAAATAATACTAGCAAAGAGATCCACGAAATACACATGTAACTCGTTGAGATGAGTTAACAGAACACTAAGCAGTTTCTCAGAAAGCTTCTTTCCAGATTTCACTGAGGATATTTCCTTTTTCACCATAGCCCTCTATGGGCTTCCAAATATCACTTTGCCAATTCCACAAGAACTGTCTTAGCGAAAGCCTTCTTGAGGGGAAAGCTAACTCTGTGAGATGATTTCACAGAACACAAAGAAGTTTCTCAGAAAGCTTCTTTCTCTTTGTTATCTGAGGATATTTCCTTTGGCCCTATAGACTTCAAAGGGGTTCCGAAATATCTGTTATCAGATTCCACAGAAATAAGGCTAGCAAAGAGATCCACGAAATACACATGTAACTCTGTGAGATGAATTAAGAGAACACTAAGCAGTTTCTCAGAAAGCTTCTTTCCAGATTTCCACTGAGGATATTTCCTTTTTCACCATAGCCCTCTAGGGGCTTCCAAATATCACTTTGCCAATTCCACAAGAAGTGTCTTAGCGAAAGGCTTCTTGAGGGGAAAGCTAACTCTGTGAGATGATTTCACAGAACACAAAGAAGTTTCTCAGAAAGCTTCTTTGTCTTTGTTATCGGAGGATATTTCCTTTGGCCCTATAGTCTTCAAAGGGATCCGAAATATCTGTTCTCAGATTCCACAGAAATAAGGCTGGCAAAGACATCCACGAAATACAAATGTAACTCTGTGAGATGAATTAACAGAACACTAAGCAGTTTCTCAGATAGCTTCTTCCCAGATTTCATCTAAGGATATTTCCTTTTTCACCATAGCCCTCTATGAGCTTCCAAATATCACTTTGCCAATTCCACAAGAACTGTCTTAGCGAAAGGCTTCTTGAGGGGAAAGCTGTAACTCTGTGAGATGATTTCACAGAACACAAAGAAGTTTCTCAGAAAGCTTCTTTCTATTTGATATCGGAGGATATTTCCTTTGGCCCTATAGTCTTCAAAGGGATCCGAAATATCTGTTCTCAATTTCCACAGAAATAAGACTAGCAAAGAGATCCACGAAATACACATGTAACTCGTTGAGATGAATTAAGAGAACAGTAAGCAGTTTCTCAGAAAGCTTCTTTCCAGATTTCACTGAGGATATTTCCTTTTTCAACATAGTCCTCTATGGGCTTCCAAATATCACTTTGCCAATTCCACAAGAACTGTCTTAGAGAAAGGCTTCTTGAGGGGAAAGCTGTAACGCTGTGAGATGATTTCACAGAACACAAAGAAGTTTCTCAGAAAGCTTCTTTCTATTTGTTATCGGAGGATATTTCCTTTGGCCCTACAGTCTTCAAAGGGATCCGAAATATCTGTTCTCAGATTCCACAGAAATAAGGCTAGCAAAGAGATCCACGAAATACAGATGAACTCTGAATGATGAATTAACACAACAATAAGCAGTTTCTCAGAAAGCTTCTTTCCAGATTTATCTAAGGATATATCCTTTTTCACCATAGCCCTCTATGGGCTTCCAAATATCACTTTTCCAATTCCAAAAGAACTGTCTTAGCGAAAGCCCTCTTCAGGGGAAAGCTAACTCTGTGAGATGATTTCACAGAACACAAAGAAGTTTCTCAGAAAGCTTCTTTCTCTTTGTTATCGGAGGATATTTCCTTTGGCCCTATAGTCTTCAAAGGGATCCGAAATATCTGTTCTCAGATTCCACAGAAATAAGGCTAGCAAAGAGATCCACGAAATACAGATGAACTCTGAGTGATGAATTCACACAACACTAAGCAGTTTCTCAGAAAGCTTCTTTCCAGATTTCATCTGAGGATATTTCCTTTTTCACCATAGCCCTCTATGGGCTTCCAAATATCACTTTTCCAATTCCACAAGAACTGTCTTAGCGAAAGCCTTCTTGAGGGGAAAGCTAACTCTGTGAGATGATTTCACAGAACACAAAGAAGTTTCTCAGAAAGCTTCTTACTCTTTGTTATCGGAGGATATTTCCTTTGGCCCTATAGACTTCAAAGGGGTTCCGAAATATCTGTTATCAAATTCCACAGAAATAAGGCTAGCAAAGAGATTCACGAAATACACATGTAACTCTGTGAGATGAATTAACAGAACACTAAGCAGTTTCTCAGAAAGCTTCTTTCCAGATTTCATCTGAGGATATTCCTTTTTCACCATAACCCTCTATGGGCTACCAAATATCACTTTGCCAATTCCACAAGAACGATCTTAGGGAAACGCTTCCTGAGGGGAAAGCTGTAACTCTGTGAGATGATTCTACAGAACACAAAGAAGTTTCAAAGAAAGCTTCTTTCTCTTTGTTATCGGAGGATATTTCCTTTGGCCCTATAGACTTTAAAGGGGTTCCGAAATATCTGTTGTCAGATTCCACAGAAATAAGGCTAGCAAAGAGATCCAGGAAATACACATTTAACTCTGTTAGATGAATTAACAGAACACTAAGCAGTTTCTCAGAAAGCTTCTTTCCAGATTTCAACTGAGGATATTTCCTTTTTCACCATAGCACTCTATGGGCTTCCAAATATCACTTTGCCAATTCCACAAGAAGTTTCTTCGTGAAATGCTTCTTGAGGGGAAAGCTAACTCTTTGAATTGATTTCACAGAACACAAAGAAGTTTCTCAGAAAGCTTCTTTCTCTTTGTTATCGGAGGATATTTCCTTTGGCCCTATAGTCTTCAAAGGGATCCGAAATATCTGTTCTCAGATTCCACAGAAATAAGGGTAG
The DNA here is from genome assembly GCF_049350105.2 of Macaca mulatta. Classification (NCBI taxonomy): domain Eukaryota; kingdom Metazoa; phylum Chordata; class Mammalia; order Primates; family Cercopithecidae; genus Macaca; species Macaca mulatta. Next base: position 39,661,223 of record NC_133414.1, read on the forward strand.
CAAAGAGGTCCACGAAATACACATGTAACTCTGTGAGATGAATTAACAGAACACTAAGCAGTTTCTCAGAAAGCTTCTTTCCAGATTTCATCTGACGATATTCCTTCTTCACCATAACCCTCTATGGGCTACCAAATATCACTTTGCCAATTCCACAAGAACGATCTTAGCGAAAGGCTTCCTGAGGGGATAGCTGTAACTCTGTGAGATGATTTCACAGAACACAAAGAAGTTTCTCAGACAGCTTCTTTCTCTTTGTTATCGGAGGATATTTCCTTTGGCCCTATAGTCTTCAAAGGGATCCGAAATATCTGTTCTCAGATTCCACAGAAATAAGGCTAGCCAAGAGATCCACGAAATAGACATGTAACACGTTGAGATGAATTAACAGAACACTAAACAGTTTCTCAGAAAGCTTCTTTCCAGATTTCACTGAGGATATTTCCTTTTTCACCATAGCCCTCTATGGGCTTCCAAATATCACTTTGCCAATTCCTCAAGAACTGTGTTAGCGAAAGGCTTCTTGAGGGGAAAGCTGTAACTCTGTGAGATGATTTCACAGAACACAAAGAAGTTTCAAACAAAGCTTCTTTCTCTTTGTTATCGCAGGATATTTCCTTTGGCCCTATAGTCTTCAAAGGGGTTCCGAAATATCTGTTCTCAGATTCCACAGAAATAAGGCTAGCAAAGAGATCCACGAAATACACATGTAACTCTGTGAGATGACTTAACAGAACACTAAGCAGTTTCTCCGAAAGCTTCTTTCCAGATTTCATCTGAGGATATTTCCTTTTTCACCATAGCCCTCTATGGGCTTCCAAATATCACTTTGCCAATTCCACAAGAACTGTGTTAGCGAAATGCTTCTTGAGGGGAAAGCTGTAATTCTGTGAGTTGATTTCACAGAACACAAAGAAGTTTCTCAGAAAGCTTCTTTCTATTTGCTATCGGAGGATATTTCCTTTGGCCCTATAGTCTTCAAAGGGATCCGAAATATCTGTTCTCAGCTTCCACAGAAATAAGGCTAGCAAAGAGATCCACGAAATACAGATGAACTCTGAGAGATGAATTAACAGAACACTAAGCAGTTTCTCAGAAAGCTTCTTTCCAGATTTCATCTGAGGATATTTCCTTTTTCACCGTAGCCCTCCATGGGCTTCCAAGTATCACTTTGCCAATTCCACAACAACTGTCTTAGCGAAAGCCTTCTTGAGGGGAAAGCTAACTCTGTGAGATGACTTCACAGAACAGAAAGAAGATTCTCAGAAAGCTTCTTTCTCTTTGTTATCGGAGGATATTTCCTTTGGCCCTATAGTCTTCAAAGGGATCCGAAATATCTGTTCTCAGATTCCACAGAAATAAGGCTGGCAAAGACACCCACGAAATACACATGTAACTCTGTGAGATGAATAAACAGAACACTAAGCAGTTTCTCAGAAAGCTTCTTTCCAGATTTCATCTGAGGATATTCCTTTTTCACCATAACCCTCTATGGGCTACCAAATATCACTTTGCCAATTCCACAAGAACGATCTTAGGGAAAGGCTTCCTGAGGGGAAAGCTGTAACTCTGTGAGATGATTTCACAGAACACAAAGAAGTTTCTCAGAAAGCTTCTTTCTCTTTGTTATCGGAGGATATTTCCTTTGGCACTATAGTCTTCAAAGGGATCCGAAATATCTGTTCTCAGATTCCACAGAAATAATACTAGCAAAGAGATCCACGAAATACACATGTAACTCGTTGAGATGAATTAACAGAACACTAAGCAGTTTCTCAGAAAGCTTCTTTCCAGATTTCACTGAGGATATTTCCTTTTTCACCATAGTCCTCTATGGGCTTCCAAATATCACTTTGCCAATTCCACAAGAACTGTCTTAGCGAAAGGCTTCTTGAGGGGAAAGCTGTAACGCTGTGAGATGATTTCACAGAACACAGAGAAGTTTCTCAGAAAGCTTCTTTCTATTTGTTATCGGAGGATATTTCCTTTGGCCCTATAGTCTTCTAAGGGATCCGAAATATCTGTTCTCATATTCCACAGAAATAAGGCTAGCAAAGAGATCCACGAAATACAGATGAACTCTGAGAGATGAATTAACAGAACACGAAGCAGTTTCTCAGAAAGCTTCTTTCCAGATTTCATCTGAGGATATTTCCTTTTTCACCATAGCCCTCTATGGGCTTCCAAATATCACTTTGCCAATTCCACAAGAACTGTCTTAGCGAAAGCCTTCTTGAGGGGAAAGCTAACTCTGTGAGATGATTTCACAGAACACAAAGAAGTTTCTCAGAAAGCTTCTTTCTCTTTGTTATCTGAGGATATTTCCTTTGGCCCTATAGACTTCAAAGGGGTTCCGAAATATCTGTTATCAGATTCCACAGAAATAAGGCTAGCAAAGAGATCCACGAAATACACATGTAACTCTGTGAGATGAATTAAGAGAACACTAAGCAGTTTCTCAGAAAGCTTCTTTCCAGATTTCCACTGAGGATATTTCCTTTTTCACCATAGCACTCTATGGGCTTCCAAATATCACTTTGCCAATTCCACAAGAAGTGTCTTAGTGAAAGGCTTCTTGAGGGGAAAGCTAACTCTGTGAGATGATTTCACAGAACACAAAGAAGTTTCTCAGAAAGCTTCTTTGTCTTTGTTATCGGAGGATATTTCCTTTGGCCCTATAGTCTTCAAAGGGATCCGAAATATCTGTTCTCAGATTCCACAGAAATAAGGCTGGCAAAGACATCCACGAAATACAAATGTAACTCTGTGAGATGAATTAACAGAACACTAAGCAGTTTCTCAGATAGCTTCTTCCCAGATTTCATCTAAGGATATTTCCTTTTTCACCATAGCCCTCTATGGGCTTCCAAATATCACTTTGCCAATTCCACAAGAACTGTCTTAGCGAAAGGCTTTTTGAGGGGAAAGCTGTAACTCTGTGAGATGATTTCAAAGAACACAAAGAAGTTTCTCAGAAAGCTTCTTTCTATTTGTTATCGGAGGATATTTCCTTTGGCCCTATAGTCTTCAAAGGGATCCGAAATATCTGTTCTCAATTTCCACAGAAATAAGACTAGCAAAGAGATCCACGAAATACACATGTAACTCGTTGAGATGAATTAAGAGAACAGTAAGCAGTTTCTCAGAAAGCTTCTTTCCAGATTTCACTGAGGATATTTCCTTTTTCAACATAGTCCTCTATGGGCTTCCAAATATCACTTTGCCAATTCCACAAGAACTGTCTTAGAGAAAGGCTTCTTGAGGGGAAAGCTGTAACGCTGTGAGATGATTTCACAGAACACAAAGAAGTTTCTCAGAAAGCTTCTTTCTATTTGTTATCGGAGGATATTTCCTTTGGCCCTACAGTCTTCAAAGGGATCCGAAATATCTCTTCTCAGATTCCACAGAAATAAGGCTAGCAAAGAGATCCACGAAATACAGATGAACTCTGAATGATGAATTAACACAACAATAAGCAGTTTCTCAGAAAGCTTCTTTCCAGATTTATCTAAGGATATATCCTTTTTCACCATAGCCCTCTATGGGCTTCCAAATATCACTTTTCCAATTCCAAAAGAACTGTCTTAGCGAAAGCCCTCTTCAGGGGAAAGCTAACTCTGTGAGATGATTTCACAGAACACAAAGAAGTTTCTCAGAAAGCTTCTTTCTCTTTGTTATCGGAGGATATTTCCTTTGGCCCTATAGACTTCAAAGGGGTTCCGAAATATCTGTTCTCAGATTCCACAGAAATAAGGCTAGCAAAGAGATCCACGAAATACACATGTACCTCTGTGAGATGAATTAACAGAACACTAAGCAGTTTCTCCGAAAGCTTCTTTCCAGATTTCATCTCAGGATATTCCTTTTTCACCATAACCCTCTATGGGCTACCAAATAGCACTTTGCCAATTCCACAAGAACGATCTTAGGGAAAGGCTTCCTGAGGGGAAAGCTGTAACTCTGTGAGATGATTTCACAGAACACAAAGAAGTTTCTCAGAAAGCTTCTTTGTCTTTGTTATCGGAGGATATTTCCTTTGGCCCTATAGTCTTCAAAGGGATCCGAAATATCTGTTCTCAGATTCCAGAGAAATAAGGCTGGCAAAGACACCCACGAAATACACATGTAACACTGTGAGATGAATTAACAGAACACTAAGCAGTTTCTCAGATAGCTTCTTCCCAGATTTCATCTAAGGATACTTCCTTTTTCACCATAGCCCTCTATGGGCTTCCAAATATCACTTTGCCAATTCCACAAGAACTGTCTTAGCGAAAGGCTTCTTGAGGGGAAAGCTGTAACTCTGTGAGATGATTTCACAGAACACAAAGAAGTTTCTCAGAAAGCTTCTTTCTCTTTGTTATCGGAGGATATTTCCTTTGGCCCTATAGTCCTCAAAGGGATCCGAAATATCTGTTCTCAGATTCCACAGAAGTAAGGCTAGCAAAGAGATCCACGAAATACACATGTAACTCTGTGAGATGAATTAACAGAACACTAAGCAGTTTCTCAGAAAGCTTCTTTCCAGATTTCACCTGAGGATATTTCCTTTTTCACCATAGCCCTCTACGGGCTTACAAATATCACTTTGCCAATTCCATAAAAACTGTCTTAGCGAAAGGCTTCTTGAGGTGAAAGCTGTAACTCTGTGAGATGATTTCACAGAACACAAAGAAGTTTCTCAGAAAGCTTCTTTCTATTTGCTATCGGAGGATATTTCCTTTGGCCCTATAGTCTTCAAAGGGATCCGAAATATCTGTTCTCAGCTTCCACAGAAATAAGGCTAGCAAAGAGATCCACGAAATACAGATGAACTCTGAGAGATGAATTAACAGAACACTAAGCAGTTTCTCAGAAAGCTTCTTTCCAGATTTCATCTGAGGATATTTCCTTTTTCACCGTAGCCCTCCATGGGCTTCCAAGTATCACTTTGCCAATTCCACAACAACTGTCTTAGCGAAAGCCTTCTTGAGGGGAAAGCTAACTCTGTGAGATGACTTCACAGAACAGAAAGAAGATTCTCAGAAAGCTTCTTTCTCTTTGTTATCGGAGGATATTTCCTTTGGCCCTATAGACTTTAAAGGGGTTCCGAAATATCTGTTGTCAGATTCCACAGAAATAAGGCTAGCAAAGAGATCCAGGAAATACACATTTAACTCTGTTAGATGAATTAACAGAACACTAAGCAGTTTCTCAGAAAGCTTCTTTCCAGATTTCAACTGAGGATATTTCCTTTTTCACCATAGCACTCTATGGGCTTCCAAATATCACTTTGCCAATTCCACAAGAAGTTTCTTCGTGAAATGCTTCTTGAGGGGTAAGCTAACTCTTTGAATTGATTTCACAGAACACAAAGAAGTTTCTCAGAAAGCTTCTTTCTCTTTGTTATCGGAGGATATTTCCTTTGGCCCTATAGTCTTCAAAGGGATCCGAAATATCTGTTCTCAGATTCCACAGAAATAAGGGTAGCAAAGAGGTCCACGAAATACACATGTAACTCTGTGAGATGAATTAACAGAACACTAAGCAGTTTCTCAGAAAGCTTCGTTCCAGATTTCATCTGAGGATATTCCTTCTTCACCATAACCCTCTATGGGCTACCAAATATCACTTTGCCAATTCCACAAGAACGATCTTAGCGAAAGGCTTCCTGAGGGGATAGCTGTAACTCTGTGAGATGATTTCACAGAACACAAAGAAGTTTCTCAGACAGCTTCTTTCTCTTTGTTATCGGAGGATATTTCCTTTGGCCATATAGTCTTCAAAGGGATCCGAAATATCTGTTCTCAGATTCCACAGAAATAAGGCTAGCAAAGAGATCCACGAAATAGACATGTAACACGTTGAGATGAATTAACAGAACACTAAACAGTTTCTCAGAAAGCTTCTTTCCAGATTTCACTGAGGATATTTCCTTTTTCACCATAGCCCTCTATGGGCTTCCAAATATCACTTTGCCAATTCCACAAGAACTGTGTTAGCGAAAGGCTTCTTGAGGGGAAAGATGTAACTCTGTGAGATGATTTCACAGAACACAAAGAAGTTTCAAACAAAGCTTCTTTCTCTTTGTTATCGCAGGATATTTCCTTTGGCCCTATAGTCTTCAAAGGGGTTCCGAAATATCTGTTCTCAGATTCCACAGAAATAAGGCTAGCAAAGAGATCCACGAAATACACATGTAACTCTGTGAGATGACTTAACAGAACACTAAGCAGTTTCTCCGAAAGCTTCTTTCCAGATTTCATCTGAGGATATTTCCTTTTTCACCATAGCCCTCTATGGGCTTCCAAATATCACTTTGCCAATTCCACAAGAACTGTGTTAGCGAAATGCTTCTTGAGGGGAAAGCTGTAATTCTGTGAGTTGATTTCACAGAACACAAAGAAGTTTCTCAGAAAGCTTCTTTCTATTTGCTATCGGAGGATATTTCCTTTGGCCCTATAGTCTTCAAAGGGATCCGAAATATCTGTTCTCAGCTTCCACAGAAATAAGGCTAGCAAAGAGATCCACGAAATACAGATGAACTCTGAGAGATGAATTAACAGAACACTAAGCAGTTTCTCAGAAAGCTTCTTTCCAGATTTCATCTGAGGATATTTCCTTTTTCACCGTAGCCCTCCATGGGCTTCCAAGTATCACTTTGCCAATTCCACAACAACTGTCTTAGCGAAAGCCTTCTTGAGGGGAAAGCTAACTCTGTGAGATGACTTCACAGAACAGAAAGAAGATTCTCAGAAAGCTTCTTTATCTTTGTTATCGGAGGATATTTCCTTTGGCCCTATAGTCTTCAAAGGGATCCGAAATATCTGTTCTCAGATTCCACAGAAATAAGGCTGGCAAAGACACCCACGAAATACACATGTAACTCTGTGAGATGAATAAACAGAACACTAAGCAGTTTCTCAGAAAGCTTCTTTCCAGATTTCATCTGAGGATATTCCTTTTTCACCATAACACTCTATGGGCTACCAAATATCACTTTGCCAATTCCACAAGAACGATCTTAGGGAAAGGCTTCCTGAGGGGAAAGCTGTAACTCTGTGAGATGATTTCACAGAACACAAAGAAGTTTCTCAGAAAGCTTCTTTCTCTTTGTTATCGGAGGATATTTCCTTTGGCACTATAGTCTTCAAAGGGATCCGAAATATCTGTTCTCAGATTCCACAGAAATAATACTAGCAAAGAGATCCACGAAATACACATGTAACTCGTTTAGATGAATTAACAGAACACTAAGCAGTTTCTCAGAAAGCTTCTTTCCAGATTTCACTGAGGATATTTCCTTTTTCACCATAGTCCTCTATGGGCTTCCAAATATCACTTTGCCAATTCCACAAGAACTGTCTTAGCGAAAGGCTTCTTGAGAGGAAAGCTGTAACGCTGTGAGATGATTTCAGAGAACACAGAGAAGTTTCTCAGAAAGCTTCTTTCTATTTGTTATCGGAGGATATTTCCTTTGGCCCTATAGTCTTCTAAGGGATCCGAAATATCTGTTCTCATATTCCACAGAAATAAGGCTAGCAAAGAGATCCACGAAATACAGATGAACTCTGAGAGATGAATTAACAGAACACGAAGCAGTTTCTCAGAAAGCTTCTTTCCAGATTTCATCTGAGGATATTTCCTTTTTCACCATAGCCCTCTATGGGCTTCCAAATATCACTTTGCCAATTCCACAAGAACTGTCTTAGCGAAAGCCTTCTTGAGGGGAAAGCTAACTCTGTGAGATGATTTCACAGAACACAAAGAAGTTTCTCAGAAAGCTTCTTTCTCTTTGTTATCTGAGGATATTTCCTTTGGCCCTATAGACTTCAAAGGGGTTCCGAAATATCTGTTATCAGATTCCACAGAAATAAGGCTAGCAAAGAGATCCACGAAATACACATGTAACTCTGTGAGATGAATTAAGAGAACACTAAGCAGTTTCTCAGAAAGCTTCTTTCCAGATTTCCACTGAGGATATTTCCTTTTTCACCATAGCACTCTATGGGCTTCCAAATATCACTTTGCCAATTCCACAAGAAGTGTCTTAGCGAAAGGCTTCTTGAGGGGAAAGCTAACTCTGTGAGATGATTTCACAGAACACAAAGAAGTTTCTCAGAAAGCTTCTTTGTCTTTGTTATCGGAGGATATTTCCTTTGGCCCTATAGTCTTCAAAGGGATCCGAAATATCTGTTCTCAGATTCCACAGAAATAAGGCTGGCAAAGACATCCACGAAATACAAATGTAACTCTGTGAGATGAATTAACAGAACACTAAGCAGTTTCTCAGATAGCTTCTTCCCAGATTTCATCTAAGGATATTTCCTTTTTCACCATAGCCCTCTATGGGCTTCCAAATATCACTTTGCCAATTCCACAAGAACTGTCTTAGCGAAAGGCTTTTTGAGGGGAAAGCTGTAACTCTGTGAGATGATTTCAAAGAACACAAAGAAGTTTCTCAGAAAGCTTCTTTCTATTTGTTATCGGAGGATATTTCCTTTGGCCCTATAGTCTTCAAAGGGATCCGAAATATCTGTTCTCAATTTCCACAGAAATAAGACTAGCAAAGAGATCCACGAAATACACATGTAACTCGTTGAGATGAATTAAGAGAACAGTAAGCAGTTTCTCAGAAAGCTTCTTTCCAGATTTCACTGAGGATATTTCCTTTTTCAACATAGTCCTCTATGGGCTTCCAAATATCACTTTGCCAATTCCACAAGAACTGTCTTAGAGAAAGGCTTCTTGAGGGGAAAGCTGTAACGCTGTGAGATGATTTCACAGAACACAAAGAAGTTTCTCAGAAAGCTTCTTTCTATTTGTTATCGGAGGATATTTCCTTTGGCCCTACAGTCTTCAAAGGGATCCGAAATATCTCTTCTCAGATTCCACAGAAATAAGGCTAGCAAAGAGATCCACGAAATACAGATGAACTCTGAATGATGAATTAACACAACAATAAGCAGTTTCTCAGAAAGCTTCTTTCCAGATTTATCTAAGGATATATCCTTTTTCACCATAGCCCTCTATGGGCTTCCAAATATCACTTTTCCAATTCCAAAAGAACTGTCTTAGCGAAAGCCCTCTTCAGGGGAAAGCTAACTCTGTGAGATGATTTCACAGAACACAAAGAAGTTTCTCAGAAAGCTTCTTTCTCTTTGTTATCGGAGGATATTTCCTTTGGCCCTATAGACTTCAAAGGGGTTCCGAAATATCTGTTCTCAGATTCCACAGAAATAAGGCTAGCAAAGAGATCCACGAAATACACATGTACCTCTGTGAGATGAATTAACAGAACACTAAGCAGTTTCTCCGAAAGCTTCTTTCCAGATTTCATCTCAGGATATTCCTTTTTCACCATAACCCTCTATGGGCTACCAAATAGCACTTTGCCAATTCCACAAGAAAGATCTTAGGGAAAGGCTTCCTGAGGGGAAAGCTGTAACTCTGTGAGATGATTTCACAGAACACAAAGAAGTTTCTCAGAAAGCTTCTTTGTCTTTGTTATCGGAGGATATTTCCTTTGGCCCTATAGTCTTCAAAGGGATCCGAAATATCTGTTCTCAGATTCCAGAGAAATAAGGCTGGCAAAGACACCCACGAAATACACATGTAACACTGTGAGATGCATTAACAGAACACTAAGCAGTTTCTCAGATAGCTTCTTCCCAGATTTCATCTAAGGATACTTCCTTTTTCACCATAGCCCTCTATGGGCTTCCAAATATCACTTTGCCAATTCCACAAGAACTGTCTTAGCGAAAGGCTTCTTGAGGGGAAAGCTGTAACTCTGTGAGATGATTTCACAGAACACAAAGAAGTTTCTCAGAAAGCTTCTTTCTCTTTGTTATCGGAGGATATTTCCTTTGGCCCTATAGTCCTCAAAGGGATCCGAAATATCTGTTCTCAGATTCCACAGAAGTAAGGCTAGCAAAGAGATCCACGAAATACACATGTAACTCTGTGAGATGAATTAACAGAACACTAAGCAGTTTCTCAGAAAGCTTCTTTACAGATTTCACCTGAGGATATTTCCTTTTTCACCATAGCCCTCTACGGGCTTACAAATATCACTTTGCCAATTCCATAAAAACTGTCTTAGCGAAAGGCTTCTTGAGGTGAAAGCTGTAACTCTGTGAGATGATTTCACAGAACACAAAGAAGTTTCTCAGAAAGCTTCTTTCTATTTGCTATCGGAGGATATTTCCTTTGGCCCTATAGTCTTCAAAGGGATCCGAAATATCTGTTCTCAGCTTCCACAGAAATAAGGCTAGCAAAGAGATCCACGAAATACAGATGAACTCTGAGAGATGAATTAACAGAACACTAAGCAGTTTCTCAGAAAGCTTCTTTCCAGATTTCATCTGAGGATATTTCCTTTTTCACCGTAGCCCTCCATGGGCTTCCAAGTATCACTTTGCCAATTCCACAACAACTGTCTTAGCGAAAGCCTTCTTGAGGGGAAAGCTAACTCTGTGAGATGACTTCACAGAACAGAAAGAAGATTCTCAGAAAGCTTCTTTCTCTTTGTTATCGGAGGATATTTCCTTTGGCCCTATAGACTTTAAAGGGGTTCCGAAATATCTGTTGTCAGATTCCACAGAAATAAGGCTAGCAAAGAGATCCAGGAAATACACATTTAACTCTGTTAGATGAATTAACAGAACACTAAGCAGTTTCTCAGAAAGCTTCTTTCCAGATTTCAACTGAGGATATTTCCTTTTTCACCATAGCACTCTATGGGCTTCCAAATATCACTTTGCCAATTCCACAAGAAGTTTCTTCGTGAAATGCTTCTTGAGGGGAAAGCTAACTCTTTGAATTGATTTCACAGAACACAAAGAAGTTTCTCAGAAAGCTTCTTTCTCTTTGTTATCGGAGGATATTTCCTTTGGCCCTATAGTCTTCAAAGGGATCCGAAATATCTGTTCTCAGATTCCACAGAAATAAGGGTAGCAAAGAGGTCCACGAAATACACATGTAACTCTGTGAGATGAATTAACAGAACACTAAGCAGTTTCTCAGAAAGCTTCGTTCCAGATTTCATCTGAGGATATTCCTTCTTCACCATAACCCTCTATGGGCTACCAAATATCACTTTGCCAATTCCACAAGAACGATCTTAGCGAAAGGCTTCCTGAGGGGATAGCTGTAACTCTGTGAGATGATTTCACAGAACACAAAGAAGTTTCTCAGACAGCTTCTTTCTCTTTGTTATCGGAGGATATTTCCTTTGGCCCTATAGTCTTCAAAGGGATCCGAAATATCTGTTCTCAGATTCCACAGAAATAAGGCTAGCAAAGAGATCCACGAAATAGACATGTAACACGTTGAGATGAATTAACAGAACACTAAACAGTTTCTCAGAAAGCTTCTTTCCAGATTTCACTGAGGATATTTCCTTTTTCACCATAGCCCTCTATGGGCTTCCAAATATCACTTTGCCAATTCCACAAGAACTGTGTTAGCGAAAGGCTTCTTGAGGGGAAAGCTGTAACTCTGTGAGATGATTTCACAGAACACAAAGAAGTTTCAAACAAAGCTTCTTTCTCTTTGTTATCGTAGGATATTTCCTTTGGCCCTATAGTCTTCAAAGGGGTTCCGAAATATCTGTTCTCAGATTCCACAGAAATAAGGCTAGCAAAGAGATCCACGAAATACACATGTAACTCTGTGAGATGACTTAACAGAACACTAAGCAGTTTCTCCGAAAGCTTCTTTCCAGATTTCATCTGAGGATATTTCCTTTTTCACCATAGCCCTCTATGGGCTTCCAAATATCACTTTGCCAATTCCACAAGAACTGTGTTAGCGAAATGCTTCTTCAGGGGAAAGCTGTAATTCTGTGAGTTGATTTCACAGAACACAAAGAAGTTTCTCAGAAAGCTTCTTTCTATTTGCTATCGGAGGATATTTCCTTTGGCCCTATAGTCTTCAAAGGGATCCGAAATATCTGTTCTCAGCTTCCACAGAAATAAGGCTAGCAAAGAGATCCACGAAATACAGATGAACTCTGAGAGATGAATTAACAGAACACTAAGCAGTTTCTCAGAAAGCTTCTTTCCAGATTTCATCTGAGGATATTTCCTTTTTCACCGTAGCCCTCCATGGGCTTCCAAGTATCACTTTGCCAATTCCACAACAACTGTCTTAGCGAAAGCCTTCTTGAGGGGAAAGCTAACTCTGTGAGATGACTTCACAGAACAGAAAGAAGATTCTCAGAAAGCTTCTTTCTCTTTGTTATCGGAGGATATTTCCTTTGGCCCTATAGTCTTCAAAGGGATCCGAAATATCTGTTCTCAGATTCCACAGAAATAAGGCTGGCAAAGACACCCACGAAATACACATGTAACTCTGTGAGATGAATAAACAGAACACTAAGCAGTTTCTCAGAAAGCTTCTTTCCAGATTTCATCTGAGGATATTCCTTTTTCACCATAACCCTCTATGGGCTACCAAATATCACTTTGCCAATTCCACAAGAACGATCTTAGGGAATGGCTTCCTGAGGGGAAAGCTGTAACTCTGTGAGATGATTTCACAGAACACAAAGAAGTTTCAAAGAAAGCTTCTTTCTCTTTGTTATCGGAGGATATTTCCTTTGGCACTATAGTCTTCAAAGGGATCCGAAATATCTGTTCTCAGATTCCACAGAAATAATACTAGCAAAGAGATCCACGAAATACACATGTAACTCGTTGAGATGAATTAACAGAACACTAAGCAGTTTCTCAGAAAGCTTCTTTCCAGATTTCACTGAGGATATTTCCTTTTTCACCATAGTCCTCTATGGGCTTCCAAATATCACTTTGCCAATTCCACAAGAACTGTCTTAGCGAAAGGCTTCTTGAGGGGAAAGCTGTAACGCTGTGAGATGATTTCACAGAACACAGAGAAGTTTCTCAGAAAGCTTCTTTCTATTTGTTATCGGAGGATATTTCCTTTGGCCCTATAGTCTTCAAAGGGATCCGAAATATCTGTTCTCATATTCCACAGAAATAAGGCTAGCAAAGAGATCCACGAAATGCAGATGAACTCTGAGTGATGAATTAACACAACAATAAGCAGTTTCTCAGAAAGCTTCTTTCCAGATTTCATCTGAGGATATTTCCTTTTTCACCGTAGCCCTCTATGGGCTTCCAAGTATCACTTTGCCTATTCCACAAGAACTGTCTTAGCGAAAGCCTTCTTGAGGGGAAAGCTAACTCTGTGAGATGATTTCACAGAACACAAAGAAGTTTCTCAGAAAGCTTCTTTCTCTTTCTTATCGGAGGATATTTCCTTTGGCCCTATAGACTTCAAAGGGGTTCCGAAATATCTGTTCTCAGATTCCACAGAAATAAGGCTAGCAAAGAGATCCACGAAATAGACATGTAACTCGTTGAGATGAATTAAGAGAACACTAAGCAGTTTCTCAGAATGCTTCTTTCCAGATTTCACTGAGGATACTTCCTTTTTCACCATAGCCCTCTATGGGCTTCCAAATATCACTTTGCCAATTCCACAAGAACTGTCTTAGCGTAAGGCTTCTTGAGGGGAAAGCTGTAACTCTTTGAGATGATTTCACAGAACATAAAGAAGTTTCAAAGAAAGCTTCTTTCTCTTTGTTATCGCAGGATATTTCCTTTGGCTCTATAGTCTTCAAAGGGGTTCCGAAATATCTGTTCTCAGATTCCACAGAAATAAGGCTAGCAAAGAGATCCACGAAATACACATGTAACTCTGTGAGATGAATTAACAGAACACTAAGCAGTTTCTCAGAAAGCTTCTTTCCAGATTTCATCTGAGGATATTTCCTTTTTCACCATAGCCCTCTATGGGCTTCCAAATATCACTTTGCCAATTCCACAAGAACTGTGTTAGCGAAAGGCTTCTTGAGGGGAAAGCTGTAACTCTGTGAGATGATTTCACAGAACACAAAGAAGTTTCTCAGAAAGCTTCTTTGTCTTTGTTATCGGAGGATATTTCCTTTGGCCCTATAGTCTTCAAAGGGATCCGAAATATCTGTTCTCAGATTCCACAGAAATAAGGCTGGCAAAGACATCCACGAAATACACATGTAACTCTGTGAGATGAATTAACAGAACACTAAGCAGTTTCTCAGATAGCTTCTTTCCAGATTTCATCTAAGGATATTTCCTTTTTCACCGTAGCCCTCTATGGGCTTGCAAATATAACTTTGCCAATTCCACAAGAACTGTCTTAGCGAAAGGCTTCTTGAGGGGAACGCTGTAACTCTGTGAGATGATTTCACTAACACAAAGAAGTTTCTCAGAAAGCTTCTTTCGCTTTGTTATTGGAGGATATTTCCTTTGGCCCTATAGTCTTCAAAGGGATCCGAAATATCTGTTCTCAGATTCCACAGAAATAAGGCTAGCAAAGAGATCCACGAAATACACATGTAACTCAGTGAGATGAATTAACAGAACACTAAGCAGTTTCTCAGAAAGCTTCTTTCCAGATTTCACTTCGGATAATTCCTTTTTCACCATAGCCCTCTATGGGCTTCCAAATATGACTTTGCCATTTCCACAAGAACTGTCTTAGCGAAAGGTTTCTTGAGGGGAAAGCTGTAACTCTGTGAGATGATTTCACAGAACATAAAGAAGTTTCAGAGAAAGCTTCTTTCTCTTTGTTATCGCAGGATATTTCCTTTGACCCTATAGTCTTCAAAGGGGTTCTGAAATATCTGTTCTCAGATTCCACAGAGATAAGGCTAGCAAAGAGATCCACGAAATACACATGTAACTCGGTGAGATGAATTAACAGAACACTAAGCAGTTTCTCCGAAAGCTTCTTTCCAGATTTCATCTGAGGATATTTCCTTTTTCACCATAGCCCTCTATGGGCTTCCAAATATCACTTTGCCAATTCCACAAGAACTGTGTTAGCGAAAGGCTTCTTGAGGGGAAAGCTGAAACTCTGTGAGATGATTTCACAGAACACAAAGAAGTTTCTCAGAAAGCTTCTTTATCTTTGTTATCGGAGGATATTTCCTTTGGCCCTATAGTCTTCAAAGGGATCCGAAATATCTGTTCTCAGATTCCACAGAAATAAGACTAGCAAAGAGATCCATGAAATACACATGTAACTCGTTGAGATGAATTAACAGAACACTAAGCAGTTTCTCAGAAAGCTTCTTTCCAGATTTCACTGAGGATATTTCCTTTTTCACCATAGTCCTCTAAGGGCTTCCAAATATCACTTTGCCAATTCCACAAGAACTGTCTTAGCGAAAGGCTTCTTGAGGGGAAAGCTGTAACGCTGTGAAATGATTTCACAGAACACAGAGAAGTTTCTCAGAAAGCTTCTTTCTATTTGTTATCGGAGGATATTTCCTTTGGCCCTATAGTCTTCTAAGGGATCCGAAATATCTGTTCTCATATTCCACAGAAATAAGGCTAGCAAAGAGATCCACGAAATACAGATGAACTCTGAGAGATGAATTAACAGAACACGAAGCAGTTTCTCAGAAAGCTTCTTTCCAGATTTCCTCTGAGGATATTTCCTTTTTCACCATAGCCCTCTATGGGCTTCAAAATATCACTTTGCCAATTCCACAAGAACTGTCTTAGCGAAAGCCTTCTTGAGGGGAAAGCTAACTCTCTGAGATGATTTCACAGAACACAAAGAAGTTTCTCAGAAAGCTTCTTTCTCTTTGTTATCGGAGGATATTTCCTTTGGCCCTATAGACTTCAAAGGGGTTCCGAAATATCTGTTATCAGATTCCACAGAAATAAGGCTAGCAAAGAGATCCACGAAATACACATGTAACTCTGTGAGATGAATTAAGAGAACACTAAGCAGTTTCTCAGAAAGCTTCTTTCCAGATTTCAACTGAGGATATTTCCTTTTTCACCATAGCACTCTACGGGCTTCCAAATATCACTTTGCCATTTCCACAAGAAGTGTCTTAGCGAAAGGCTTCTTGAGGGGAAAGCTAACTCTGTGAGATGATTTCACAGAACACAAAGAAGTTTCTCAGAAAGCTTCTTTGTCTTTGTTATCGGAGGATATTTCCTTTGGCCCTATAGTCTTCAAAGGGATCCGAAATATCTGTTCTCAGATTCCACAGAAATAAGGCTGGCAAAGACATCCACGAAATACAAATGTAACTCTGTGAGATGAATTAACAGAACACTAAGCAGTTTCTCAGATAGCTTCTTCCCAGATTTCATCTAAGGATATTTCCTTTTTCACCATAGCCCTCTATGGGCTTCCAAATATCACTTTGCCAATTCCACAAGAACTGTGTTAGCGAAAGGCTTTTTGAGGGGAAAGCTGTAACTCTGTGAGATGATTTCACAGAACACAAATAAGTTTCTCAGAAAGCTTCTTTCTCTTTGTTATCGGAGGATATTTCCTTTGGCCCTATGGTCTTCAAAGGGATCCGAAATATCTGTTCTCAGATTCCACAGAAATAAGGCTAGAAAAGAGATCCACGAAATACAGATGAACTCTAAGAGATGAATTAACAGAACACTAAGCAGTTTCTCAGAAAGCTTCTTTCCAGATTTCATCTGAGGATATTTCCTTTTTCACCGAAGCCCTCTATGGGCTTACAAGTATCACTTTGCCAATTCCACAAGAACTGTCTTAGCGAAAGCCTTCTTGAGGGGAAAGCTAACTCTGTGAGATGATTTCACAGAACACAAAGAAGTTTCTCAGAAAGCTCCTTTGTCTTTCTTATCGGAGGATATTTCCTTTGGCCCTATAGACTTCAAAGGGGTTCCGAAATATCTGTTCTCAGATTCCACAGAAATAAGGCTAGCCAAGAGATCCACGAAATAGACATGTAACTCGTTGAGATGAATTAAGAGAACACTAAGCAGTTTCTCAGAATGCTTCTTTCCAGATTTCACTGAGGATATTTCCTTTTTCACCATAGCCCTCTATGGGCTTCCAAATATCACTTTGCCAATTCCACAAGAACTGTCTTAGCGAAAGGCTTCTTGAGGGGAAATCTGTAACTCTGTGAGATGATTTCACAGAACATAAAGAAGTTTCAAAGAAAGCTTCTTTCTCTTTGTTATCGCAGGATATTTCCTTTGGCTCTATAGTCTTCAAAGGGGTTCCGAAATATCTGTTCTCAGATTCCACAGAAATAAGGCTAGCAAAGAGATCCACGAAATACACATGTAACTCTGTGAGATGAATTAACAGAACACTAAGCAGTTTCTCAGAAAGCTTCTTTCCAGATTTCATCTGAGGATATTTCCTTTTTCACCATAGCCCTCTATGGGCTTCCAAATATCACTTTGCCAATTCCACAAGAACTGTGTTAGCGAAAGGCTTCTTGAGGGGAAAGCTGTAACTCTGGGAGATGATTTCACAGAACACAAAGAAGTTTCTCAGAAAGCTTCTTTGTCTTTGTTATCGGAGGATATTTCCTTTGGCCCTATAGTCTTCAAAGGGATCCGAAATATCTGTTCTCAGATTCCACAGAAATAAGGCTGGCAAAGACATCCACGAAATACACATGTAACTCTGTGAGATGAATTAACAGAACACTAAGCAGTTTCTCAGATAGCTTCTTTCCAGATTTCATCTGAGGATATTCCTTTTTCACCATAACCCTCTATGGGCTACCAAATATCACTTTGCCAATTCCCCAAGAACTATCTTAGCGAAAGGCTTCCTGAGGGGAAAGCTGTAACTCTGTGAGATGATTTCACAGAACACAAAGAAGTTTCTCAGAAAGCTTCTTTGTCTTTGTTATCGGAGGATATTTCCTTTGGCCCTATAGTCTTCAAAGGGATCCGAAATATCTGTTCTCAGATTCCACATAAATAAGACTAGCAAAGAGATCCACGAAATAGACATGTAACTCGTTGAGATGAATTAACAGAACACTAAGTAGTTTCTCAGAAAGCTTCTTTCCAGATTTCACTGAGGATATTTCCTTTTTCACCATAGCCCTCTATGGGCTTCCAAATATGACTTTGCCAATTCCACAAGAACTGTCTTAGCGAAAGGCTTCTTGAGGGGAAAGCTGTAACTCTGTGAGATGATTGCAAAAAACATAAAGAAGTTTCAGAGAAAGCTTCTTTCTCTTTGTTATCGCAGGATATTTCCTTTGGCCCTATAGTCTTCAAAGGGGTTCCGAAATATCTGTTCTCAGATTCCACAGAAATAAGGCTAGCAAAGAGATCCACGAAATACACATGTAACTCGGTGAGATGAATTAACAGAACACTAAGCAGTTTCTCAGAAAGCTTCTTTCCAGATTTCATCCAAGGATATTTCCTTTTTCACCATAGCCCTCTATGGGCTTCCAAATATCACTTTGCCAATTCCACAAGAACTGTGTTAGCGAAAGGTTTCTTGAGGGGAAAGCTGTAACTCTGTGAGATGATTTCACAGAACACAAAGAAGTTTCTCAAAAAGCTTCTTTATCTTTGTTATCGGAGGATATTTCCTTTGGCCCTATAGTCTTCAAAGGGATCCGAAATATCTGTTCTCAGATTCCACAGAAATAAGACTAGCAAAGAGATCCACGAAATACACATGTAACTCGTTGATATGAATTAACAGAACACTAAGCAGTTTCTCAGAAAGCTTCTTTCCAGATTTCACTGAGGATATTTCCTTTTTCACCATAGTCCTCTATGGGCTTCCAAATATCACTTTGCCAATTCCACAAGAAGTGTCTTAGCGAAAGGCTTCTTGAGGGGAAAGCTGTAACGCTGTGAGATGATTTCACAGAACACAGAGAAGTTTCTCAGAAAGCTTCTTTCTATTTGTTATCGGAGGATATTTCCTTTGGCCCTATAGTCTTCTAAGGGATCCGAAATATCTGTTCTCAGATTCCACAGAAATAAGGCTAGCAAAGAGATCCACGAAATACAGATGAACACTGAGAGATGAATTAACAGAACACGAAGCAGTTTCTCAGAAAGCTTCTTTCCAGATTTCATCTGAGGATATTTCCTTTTTCACCATAGCCCTCTATAGGCTTGCAAATATCACTTTGCCAATTCCACAAGAACTGTCTTAGCGAAAGCCTTCTTGAGGGGAAAGCTAACTCTGTGAGATGATTTCACAGAACACAAAGAAGATTCTCAGAAAGCTTCTTTCTCTTTCTTATCGGAGGATATTTCCTTTGGCCCTATAGACTTCAAAGGGGTTCCGAAATATCTGTTCTCAGATTCCACAGAAATAAGGCTAGCAAAGAGATCCACGAAATACACATGTAACTCTGTGAGATGAATTAACAGAACACTAAGCAGTTTCTCAGAAAGCTTCTTTCCAGATTTCAACTGAGGATATTTCCTTTTTCACCATAGCACTCTATTGGCTTCCAAATATCACTTTGCCAATTCCACAAGAAGTGTCTTAGCGAAAGGCTTCTTGAGGGGAAAGCTAACTCTTTGAATTGATTTCACAGAACACAAAGAAGTTTCTCAGAAAGCTTCTTTGTCTTTGTTATCGGAGGATATTTCCTTTGGCCCTATAGTCTTCAAAGGGATCCGAAATATCTGTTCTCTAATTCCAAAGAAATAAGGCTAGCAAAGAGATCCACGAAATACACATGTAACTCGTTGAGATGAATTAACAGAACACTAAGCAGTTTCTCAGAATGCTTCTTTCCAGATTTCACTGAGGATATTTCCTTTTTCACCATAGCCCTCTATGGGCTTCGAAATATCACTTTGCCAATTCCACAAGAACTCTCTTAGCGAACGGCTTCTTGAGCGGAAAGCTGTAACTCTGTGAGATGATTTCACAGAACATAAAGAAGTTTCAAAGAAAGCTTCTTTCTCTTTGTTATCGCAGGATATTTCCTTTGGCCCTGTAGTCTTCAAAGGGGTTCCGAAATATCTGTTCTCAGATTCCACAGAAATAAGGCTAGCAAAGAGATTCACGAAATACACATGTAGCTCGTTGAGATGAATTAAAAGAACACTAAGCAGTTTTCAGAAAGCTTCTTTCCAGATTTCACTGAGGATATTTCCTTTTTCACCATAGTCCTCTATGGGCTTCCAAATATCACTTTGCCAATTCCAAAAGAACTGTGTTAGCGAAAGGCTTCTTGAGGGGAAAGCTGTAACGCTGTGAGATGATTTCACAGAACACAAAGAAGTTTCTCAGAAAGCTTCTTTCTCTTTGTTATCGGAGGATATTTCCTTTGGCCCTATAGTCTTCAAAGGGATCCGAAATATCTGTTCTCAGATTCCACAGAAATAAGGCTAGCAAAGAGATCCTCGAAATACAGATGAACTCTGAGAGATGAATTAACAGAACACTAAGCAGTTTCTCAGAAAGCTTCTTTCCAGATTTCATCTGAGGATATTTCCTTTTTCACCATAGCACTCTATGGGCTTCCAAATAATACTTTGCCAATTACACAAGAAGTGTCTTAGCGAAAGGCTTCTTGAGGGGAAAGCTAACTCTGTGAATTGATTTCACAGAACACAAAGAAGTTTCTCAGAAGGCTTCTTTCTCTTTGTTATCGGAGGATATTTCCTTTGACCCTATAGTCTTCAAAGGGATCCGAAATGTCTGTTCTCAGATTCCACAGAAATAAGGGGAGCAAAGAGATCCACGAAATACACATGTAACTCTGTGAGATGAATTAACAGAACACTAAGCAGTTTCTCAGAAAGCTTCTTTCCAGATTTCATCTGAGGATATTTCCTTTTTCACCATAGCCTTCTATGGGCTTCCAAATATCACTTTGCCAATTCCACAAGAACTGTGTTAGCGAAAGGCTTCTTGAGGGGAAAGCTGTAACTCTGTGAGATGATTTCACAGAACACAAAGAAGTTTCTCAGAAAGCTTCTTTGTCTTTCTTATCGGAGGATATTTCCTTTGGCCCTATAGTCTTCAAAGGGATCCGAAATATCTGTTCTCAGATTCCACAGAAATAAGGCTGGCAAAGACATCCACGAAATACACATGTAACTCTGTGAGATGAATTAACAGAACACTAAGCAGTTTCTCAGATAGCTTCTTCCCAGATTTCATCTAAGGATATTTCCTTTTTCACCATGGCCCTCTAGGGGTTTCTAAATATCACTTTGCCAATTCCACATGAACTGTCTTAGTGAAAGGCTTCTTGAGGGGAAAGCTGTAACTCTGTGAGATGATTTCACAGAACACAAAGAGGTTTCTCAGAAAGCTTCTTTCTCTTTGTTATCGGAGGATATTTCCTTTGGCCCTATAGTCTTCAAAGGGATCCGAAATATCTGTTCTCAGATTCCACAGAAATAAGGCTAGCAAAGAGATCCACGAAATACACATGTAACTGTGTGAGATGAATTAACAGAACACTAAGCAGTTTCTCAGAAAGCTTCTTTCCAGATTTCATCTGAGTATATTTCCTTTTTCACCATAGCCCTCTATGGGCTTCCAAATATCACTTTGCCAATTCCACAAGAACTGTCTTAGCGAAAGCCTTCTTGAGGGGAAAGCTAACTCTGTGAGATGATTTCACAGAACACAAAGAAGTTTCTCAGAAAGCTTCTTTCTCTTTGTTATCGGAGGATATTTCCTTTGGCCCTATAGACTTCAAAGGGGTTCCGAAATATCTTTCATCAGATTCCACAGAAATAAGGTTAGCAAAGAGATCCACGAAATACACATGTAACTCTGTGAGATGAATTAACACAACACTAAGCAGTTTCTCAGAAAGTTTCTTTCCAGATTTCAACTGAGGATATTTCCTTTTTCACCATAGCACTCTATGGGCTTCCAAATATCACTTTGCCAATTCCACAAGAAGTGTCTTAGCGAAAGGCTTCTTGAGGGGAAAGCTAACTCTGTGAATTGATTTCACAGAACACAAAGAAGTTTCTCAGAAAGCTTCTTTGTCTTTGTTATCGGAGGATATTTCCTTTGGCCCTATAGTCTTAAAAGGGATCCGAAATATCTGTTCTCAGATTCCACATAAATAAGGCTAGCAAAGAGATCCACGAAATAGACATGTAACTCGTTGAGATGAATTAAGAGAACACTAAGCAGTTTCTCAGAATGCTTCTTTCCAGATTTCACTGAGGATATTTCCTTTTTCACCATAGCCCTCTATGGGCTTCCAAATATCACTTTGCCAATTCCACAAGAACTCTCTTAGCGAAAGGCTTCTTGAGCGAAAAGCTGTAACTCTGTGAGATGATTTCACAGAACATAAAGAAGTTTCAAAGAAAGCTTCTTTCTCTTTGTTATCGCAGGATATTTCCTTTGGCCCTGTAGTCTTCAAAGGGGTTCCGAAATATCTGTTCTCAGATTCCACAGAAATAAGGCTAGCAAAGAGATTCACGAAATACACATGTAACTCGTTGAGATGAATTAAAAGAACACTAAGCAGTTTTCAGAAAGCTTCTTTCCAGATTTCACTGAGGATATTTCCTTTTTCACCATAGTCCTCTATGGGCTTCCAAATATCACTTTGCCAATTCCAAAAGAACTGTCTTAGCGAAAGGCTTCTTGAGGGGAAAGCTGTAACGCTGTGAGATGATTTCACAGAACACAAAGAAGTTTCTCAGAAAGCTTCTTTCTCTTTGTTATCGGAGGATATTTCCTTTGGCCCTATAGTCTTCAAAGGGATCCGAAATATCTGTTCTCAGATTCCACAGAAATAAGGCTAGCAAAGAGATCCTCGAAATACAGATGAACTCTGAGAGATGAATTAACAGAACACTAAGCAGTTTCTCAGAAAGCTTCTTTCCAGATTTCATCTGAGGATATTTCCTTTTTCACCATAGCACTCTATGGGCTTCCAAATAATACTTTGCCAATTCCACAAGAAGTGTCTTAGCGAAAGGCTTCTTGAGGGGAAAGCTAACTCTGTGAATTGATTTCACAGAACACAAAGAAGTTTCTCAGAAGGCTTCTTTCTCTTTGTTATCGGAGGATATTTCCTTTGGCCCTATAGTCTTCAAAGGGATCCGAAATGTCTGTTCTCAGATTCCACAGAAATAAGGGGAGCAAAGAGATCCACGAAATACACATGTAACTCTGTGAGATGAATTAACAGAACACTAAGCAGTTTCTCAGAAAGCTTCTTTCCAGATTTCACCTGAGGATATTTCCTTTTTCACCATAGCCTTCTATGGGCTTCCAAATATCACTTTGCCAATTCCACAAGAACTGTGTTAGCGAAAGGCTTCTTGAGGGGAAGCTGTAACTCTGTGAGATGATTTCACAGAACACAAAGAAGTTTCTCAGAAAGCTTCTTTGTCTTTGTTATCGGAGGATATTTCCTTTGGCCCTATAGTCTTCAAAGGGATCCGAAATATCTGTTCTCAGATTCCACAGAAATAAGGCTGGCAAAGACATCCACGAAATACACATGTAACTCTGTGAGATGAATTAACAGAACACTAAGCAGTTTCTCAGATAGCTTCTTCCCAGATTTCATCTAAGGATATTTCCTTTTTCACCATGGCCCTCTAGGGGTTTCTAAATATCACTTTGCCAATTCCACATGAACTGTCTTAGTGAAAGGCTTCTTGAGGGGAAAGCTGTAACTCTGTGAGATGATTTCACAGAACACAAAGAGGTTTCTCAGAAAGCTTCTTTCTCTTTGTTATCGGAGGATATTTCCTTTGGCCCTATAGTCTTCAAAGGGATCCGAAATATCTGTTCTCAGATTCCACAGAAATAAGGCTAGCAAAGAGATCCACGAAATACACATGTAACTCTGTGAGATGAATTAACACAACACTAAGCAGTTTCTCAGAAAGTTTCTTTCCAGATTTCAACTGAGGATATTTCCTTTTTCACCATAGCACTCTATGGGCTTCCAAATATCACTTTGCCAATTCCACAAGAAGTGTCTTAGCGAAAGGCTTCTTGAGGGGAAAGCTAACTCTGTGAATTGATTTCACAGAACACAAAGAAGTTTCTCAGAAAGCTTCTTTCTCTTTGTTATCGGAGGATATTTCCTTTGGCCCTATAGTCTTCAAAGGGATCTGAAATATCTGTTCTCAGATTCCACAGAAATAAGGGTAGCAAAGAGATCCACGAAATACACAAGTAACTCTGTGAGATGAATTAACAGAACACTAAGCAGTTTCTCAGAAACCTTCTTTCCAGATTTCATCTGAGGATATTTCCTTTTTCACCATAGCCTTCTATGGGCTTCCAAATATCACTTTGCCAATTCCACAAGAACTGTCTTAGCGAAAGGCCTCTTGAGGGGAAAGCTAACTCTGTGAGATGATTTCACAGAACACAAAGAAGTTTCTCAGAAAGCTTATTTCTCTTTGATATCGGAGGATATTGCTTTTGACCCTATAGTCTTCAAAGGGATCCGAAATATCTGTTCTCAGATTCCACAGAAATAAGGCTAGCAAAGAGAACCACCAAATACACATGTAACCCTGTGAGATGAATTAACAGAACACTAAACAGTTTCTCAGAAAGCTTCTTTCCAGATTTCATCTGAGGATATTTCCTTTTTCACCATAGCCCTCTAAGGGCTTCCAAATATCACTTTGCCAATTCCACAAGAACTGTCTTAGCGAAAGGCTTCTTGAGGGTAAAGCTGTAACTCTGTGAGATGATTTCACAGAACACAAAGAAGTTTCTCAGAAAGCTTCTTTCGCTTTGTTATCGGAGGATATTTCCTTTGGCCCTATAGTCTTCAAAGGGATCCGAAATATCTGTTCTCAGATTCCACAGAAATAAGGCTAGCAAAGAGATCCACGAAATGCACATGTAAATCAGTGAGATTAATTAACAGAACACTAAGCAGTTTCTCAGAAAGCTTCTTTCCAGATTTCATCTGAGGATATTTCCTTTTTCACCATAGCCCTCTATGGACTTCCAAATATCATTTTGCCAATTCCACAAGAACTGTCTTAGCGAAAGGCTTCTGGATGGAAAGCTGTAACTCTGTGAGATGATTTCACAGAAAACAAAGAAGTTTCTCAGAAAGCTTCTTTCTCTTTGTTATCGGAGGATATTTCCTTTGGCCCTATAGTCCTCAAAGGTATCCGAAATATCTGTTCTCAGATTCCAGAGAAGTAAGGCTAGCAAAGAGATCCACGAAATACACATGTAACTCTGTGAGATGAATTAACAGAACACTAAGCAGTTTCTCAGATAGCTTCTTCCCAGATTTCATCTAAGGATATTTCCTTTTTCACCATGGCCCTCTAGGGGTTTCTAAATATCACGTTGCCAATTCCACATGAACTGTCTTAGTGAAAGGCTTCTTGAGGGGAAAGCTGTAACTCTGTGAGATGATTTCACAGAACACAAAGAGGTTTCTCAGAAAGCTTCTTTCTCTTTGTTA
The DNA here is from genome assembly GCF_049350105.2 of Macaca mulatta. Lineage (NCBI taxonomy): Eukaryota > Metazoa > Chordata > Mammalia > Primates > Cercopithecidae > Macaca > Macaca mulatta. The sequence continues at coordinate 39,686,445 of NC_133414.1, forward strand.
TCGGAGGATATTTCCTTTGGCCCTATAGTCTTCAAAGGGATCCGAAATATCTGTTCTCAGATTCCACAGAAATAAGGCTAGCAAAGAGATCCACGAAATACACATGTAACTGTGTGAGATGAATTAACAGAACACTAAGCAGTTTCTCAGAAAGCTTCTTTCCAGATTTCATCTGAGTATATTTCCTTTTTCACCATAGCCCTCTATGGGCTTCCAAATATCACTTTGCCAATTCCACAAGAACTGTCTTAGCGAAAGCCTTCTTGAGGGGAAAGCTAACTCTGTGAGATGATTTCACAGAACACAAAGAAGTTTCTCAGAAAGCTTCTTTCTCTTTGTTATCGGAGGATATTTCCTTTGGCCCTATAGACTTCAAAGGGGTTCCGAAATATCTGTTATCAGATTCCACAGAAATAAGGTTAGCAAAGAGATCCACGAAATACACATGTAACTCTGTGAGATGAATTAACACAACACTAAGCAGTTTCTCAGAAAGTTTCTTTCCAGATTTCAACTGAGGATATTTCCTTTTTCACCATAGCACTCTATGGGCTTCCAAATATCACTTTGCCAATTCCACAAGAAGTGTCTTAGCGAAAGGCTTCTTGAGGGGAAAGCTGTAACTCTGTGAGATGATTTCACAGAACACAAAGAAGTTTCTCAGAAAGCTTCTTTCTATTTGTTATCGGAGGGTATTTCCTTTGGCCCTATAGTCTTCAAAGGGATCCGAAATATCTGTTCTCAATTTCCACAGAAATAAGACTAGCAAAGAGATCCACGAAATACACATGTAACTCTGTGAGATGAATTAACAGAACAGTAAGCAGTTTCTCAGAAAGCTTCTTTCCAGATTTCACTGAGGATATTTCCTTTTTCAACATAGTCCTCTATGGGCTTCCAAATATCACTTTGCCAATTCCACAAGAACTGTCTTAGAGAAAGGCTTCTTGAGGGGAAAGCTGTAACGCTGTGAGATGATTTCACAGAACACAAAGAAGTTTCTCAGAAAGCTTCTTTCTATTTGTTATCGGAGGATATTTCCTTTGGCCCTACAGTCTTCAAAGGGATCCGAAATATCTCTTCTCAGATTCCACAGAAATAAGGCTAGCAAAGAGATCCACGAAATACAGATGAACTCTGAATGATGAATTAACACAACAATAAGCAGTTTCTCAGAAAGCTTCTTTCCAGATTTCATCTAAGGATATATCCTTTTTCACCATAGCCCTCTATGGGCTTCCAAATATCACTTTTCCAATTCCAAAAGAACTGTCTTAGCGAAAGCCCTCTTCAGGGGAAAGCTAACTCTGTGAGATGATTTCACAGAACACAAAGAAGTTTCTCAGAAAGCTTCTTTCTCTTTGTTATCGGAGGATATTTCCTTTGGCCCTATAGACTTCAAAGGGGTTCCGAAATATCTGTTATCAGATTCCACAGAAATAAGGCTAGCAAAGAGATCCACGAAATACACATGTACCTCTGTGAGATGAATTAACAGAACACTAAGCAGTTTCTCCGAAAGCTTCTTTCCAGATTTCATCTCAGGATATTCCTTTTTCACCATAACCCTCTATGGGCTACCAAATAGCACTTTGCCAATTCCACAAGAACGATCTTAGGGAAAGGCTTCCTGAGGGGAAAGCTGTAACTCTGTGAGATGATTTCACAGAACACAAAGAAGTTTCTCAGAAACTTCTTTGTCTTTGTTATCGGAGGATATTTCCTTTGGCCCTATAGTCTTCAAAGGGATCCGAAATATCTGTTCTCAGATTCCAGAGAAATAAGGCTGGCAAAGACACCCACGAAATACACATGTAACTCTGTGAGATGAATTAACAGAACACTAAGCAGTTTCTCAGATAGCTTCTTCCCAGATTTCATCTAAGGATACTTCCTTTTTCACCATAGCCCTCTATGGGCTTCCAAATATCACTTTGCCAATTCCACAAGAACTGTCTTAGCGAAAGGCTTCTTGAGGGGAAAGCTGTAACTCTGTGAGATGATTTCACAGAACACAAATAAGTTTCTCAGAAAGCTTCTTTGTCTTTGTTATCGGAGGATATTTCCTTTGGCCCTATAGTCCTCAAAGTGATCCGAAATATCTGTTCTCAGATTCCACAGAAGTAAGGCTAGCAAAGAGATCCACGAAATACACATGTAACTCTGTGAGATGAATTAACAGAACACTAAGCAGTTTCTCAGAAAGCTTCTTTCCAGATTTCACCTGAGGATATTTCCTTTTTCACCATAGCCCTCTACGGGCTTACAAATATCACTTTGCCAATTCCATAAAAACTGTCTTAGCGAAAGGCTTCTTGAGGGGAAAGCTGTAACTCTGTGAGATGATTTCACAGAACACAAAGAAGTTTCTCAGAACGCTTCTTTCTATTTGCTATCGGAGGATATTTCCTTTGGCCCTAAAGTCTTCAAAAGGATCCGAAATATCTGTTCTCAGCTTCCACAGAAATAAGGCTAGCAAAGAGATCCACGAAATACAGATGAACTCTGAGAGATGAATTAACAGAACACTAAGCAGTTTCTCAGAAAGCTTCTTTCCAGATTTCATCTGAGGATATTTCCTTTTTCACTGTAGCCCTCCATGGGCTTCCAAGTATCACTTTGCCAATTCCACAACAACTGTCTTAGCGAAAGCCTTCTTGAGGGGAAAGCTAACTCTGTGAGATGACTTCACAGAACAGAAAGAAGATTCTCAGAAAGCTTCTTTCTCTTTGTTATCGGAGGATATTTCCTTTGGCGCTATAGACTTTAAAGGGGTTCCGAAATATCTGTTGTCAGATTCCACAGAAATAAGGCTAGCAAAGAGATCCAGGAAATACACATTTAACTCTGTTAGATGAATTAACAGAACACTAAGCAGTTTCTCAGAAAGCTTCTTTCCAGATTTCAACTGAGGATATTTCCTTTTTCACCATAGCACTCTATGGGCTTCCAAATATCACTTTGCCAATTCCACAAGAAGTTTCTTCGTGAAATGCTTCTTGAGGTGAAAGCTAACTCTTTGAATTGATTTCACAGAACACAAAGAAGTTTCTCAGAAAGCTTCTTTCTCTTTGTTATCGGAGGATATTTCCTTTGGCCCTATAGTCTTCAAAGGGATCCGAAATATCTGTTCTCAGATTCCACAGAAATAAGGGTAGCAAAGAGGTCCACGAAATACACATGTAACTCTGTGAGATGAATTAACAGAACACTAAGCAGTTTCTCAGAAAGCTTCGTTCCAGATTTCATCTGAGGATATTCCTTCTTCACCATAACCCTCTATGGGCTACCAAATATCACTTTGCCAATTCCACAAGAACGATCTTAGCGAAAGGCTTCCTGAGGGGATAGCTGTAACTCTGTGAGATGATTTCACAGAACACAAAGAAGTTTCTCAGACAGCTTCTTTCTCTTTGTTATCGGAGGATATTTCCTTTGGCCCTATAGTCTTCAAAGGGATCCGAAATATCTGTTCTCAGATTCCACAGAAATAAGGCTAGCAAAGAGATCCACGAAATAGACATGTAACACGTTGAGATGAATTAACAGAACACTAAACAGTTTCTCAGAAAGCTTCTTTCCAGATTTCACTGAGGATATTTCCTTTTTCACCATAGCCCTCGATGGGCTTCCAAATATCACTTTGCCAATTCCACAAGAACTGTGTTAGCGAAAGGCTTCTTGAGGGGAAAGCTGTAACTCTGTGAGATGATTTCACAGAACACAAAGAAGTTTCAAACAAAGCTTCTTTCTCTTTGTTATCGCAGGATATTTCCTTTGGCCCTATAGTCTTCAAAGGGGTTCCGAAATATCTGTTCTCAGATTCCACAGAAATAAGGCTAGCAAAGAGATCCACGAAATACGCATGTAACTCTGTGAGATGACTTAACAGAACACTAAGCAGTTTCTCCGAAAGCTTCTTTCCAGATTTCATCTGAGGATATTTCCTTTTTCACCATAGCCCTCTATGGGCTTCCAAATATCACTTTGCCAATTCCACAAGAACTGTGTTAGCGAAAGGCTTCTTGAGGGGAAAGCTGTAACTCTGTTAGATGATTTCACAGAACACAAAGAAGTTTCTCAGAAAGCTTCTTTCTCTTTGTTATCGGAGGATATTTCCTTTGGCCCTATAGTCTTCAAAGGGATCCGAAATATCTGTTCTCAGATTCCACAGAAATAAGGCTAGCAAAGAGATCCACGAAATACAGATGAACTCTGAGTGATGAATTCACACAACAATAAGCAGTTTCTCAGAAAGCTTCTTTCCAGATTTCATCTGAGGATATTTCCTTTTTCACCATAGCCCTCTATGGGCTTCCAAATATCACTTTTCCAATTCCACAAGAACTGTCTTAGCGAAAGCCTTCTTGAGGGGAAAGCTAACTCTGTGAGATGATTTCACAGAACACAAAGAAGTTTCTCAGAAAGCTTCTTTCGCTTTGTTTTTGGAGGATATTTCCTTTGGCCCTATAGTCTTCAAAGGGATCCGAAATATCTGTTCTCAGATTCCACAGAAATAAGGCTAGCAAAGAGATCCACGAAATACACATGTAACTCAGTGAGATGAATTAACAGAACACTAAGCAGTTTCTCAAAAAGCTTCTTTCCAGATTTCACTGAGGATATTTCCTTTTTCACCATAGCCCTCTATGGGCTTCCAAATATGACTTTGCCATTTCCACAAGAACTGTCTTAGCGAAAGGTTTCTTGAGGGGAAAGCTGTAACTCTGTGAGATGATTTCACAGAACATAAAGAAGTTTCAGAGAAAGCTTCTTTCTCTTTGTTATCGGAGGATATTTCCTTTGACCCTATAGTCTTCAAAGGGGTTCTGAAATATCTGTTCTCAGATTCCACAGAGATAAGGCTAGCAAAGAGATCCACGAAATACACATGTAACTCTGTGAGATGAATTAACAGAACACTAAGCAGTTTCTCCGAAAGCTTCTTTCCAGATTTCATCTGAGGATATTTCCTTTTTCACCATAGCCCTCTATGGGCTTCCAAATATCACTTTGCCAATTCCACAAGAACTGTGTTAGCGAAAGGCTTCTTGAGGGGAAAGCTGAAACTCTGTGAGATGATTTCACAGAACACAAAGAAGTTTCTCAGAAAGCTTCTTTATCTTTGTTATCGGAGGATATTTCCTTTGGCCCTATAGTCTTCAAAGGGATCCGAAATATCTGTTCTCAGATTCCACAGAAATAAGACTAGCAAAGAGATCCACGAAATACACATGTAACTCGTTGAGATGAATTAACAGAACACTAAGCAGTTTCTCAGAAAGCTTCTTTCCAGATTTCACTGAGGATATTTCCTTTTTCACCATAGTCCTCTATGGGCTTCCAAATATCACTTTGCCAATTCCACAAGAACTGTCTTAGCGAAAGACTTCTTGAGGGGAAAGCTGTAACACTGTGAAATGATTTCACAGAACACAGAGAAGTTTCTCAGAAAGCTTCTTTATATTTGTTATCGGAGGATATTTCCTTTGGCCCTATAGTCTTCTAAGGGATCCGAAATATCTGTTCTCAGATTCCACAGAAATAAGGCTAGCAAAGAGATCCACGAAATACAGATGAACTCTGAGAGATGAATTAACAGAACATGAAGCAGTTTCTCAGAAAGCTTCTTTCCAGATTTCCTCTGAGGATATTTCCTTTTTCACCATAGCCCTCTATGGGCTTCAAAATATCACTTTGCCAATTCCACAAGAAGTGTCTTAGCGAAAGCCTTCTTGAGGGGAAAGCTAACTCTCTGAGATGATTTCACAGAACACAAAGAAGTTTCTCAGAAAGCTTCTTTCTCTTTGTTATCGGAGGATATTTCCTTTGGCCCTATAGACTTCAAAGGGGTTCCGAATTATCTGTTATCAGATTCCACAGAAATAAGGCTAGCAAAGAGATCCACGAAATACACATGTAACTCTGTGAGATGAATTAAGAGAACACTAAGCAGTTTCTCAGAAAGCTTCTTTCCAGATTTCAACTGAGGATATTTAATTTTTCACCATAGCACTCTACGGGCTTCCAAATATCACTTTGCCATTTCCACAAGAAGTGTCTTAGCGAAAGGCTTCTTGAGGGGAAAGCTAACTCTGTGAGATGATTTCACAGAACACAAAGAAGTTTCTCAGAAAGCTTCTTTGTCTTTGTTATCGGAGGATATTTCCTTTGGCCCTATAGTCTTCAAAGGGATCCGAAATATCTGTTCTCAGATCCACAGAAATAAGGCTGGCAAAGACATCCACGAAATACAAATGTAACTCTGTGAGATGAATTAACAGAACACTAAGCAGTTTCTCAGAAAGCTTCTTTCCAGATTTCACTGAGGATATTTCCTTTTTCACCATAGTCCTCTATGGGCTTCCAAATATCACTTTGCCAATTCCACAAGAACTGTCTTAGCGAAAGGCTTCTTGAGGGGAAAGCTGTAACGCTGTGAGATGATTTCACAGAACACAGAGAAGTTTCTCAGAAAGCTTCTTTCTATTTGTTATCGGAGGATATTTCCTTTGGCCCTATAGTCTTCTAAGGGATCCGAAATATCTGTTCTCAGATTCCACAGAAATAAGGCTAGCAAAGAGATCCACGAAATACAGATGAACTCTGAGAGATGAATTAACAGAACACGAAGCAGTTTCTCAGAAAGCTTCTTTCCAGATTTCATCTGAGGATATTTCCTTTTTCACCATAGCCCTCTATGGGCTTCCAAATATCACTTTGCCAATTCCACAAGAACTGTCTTAGCGAAAGCCTTCTTGAGGGGAAAGCTAACTCTGTGAGATGATTTCACAGAACACAAAGAAGTTTCTCAGAAAGCTTCTTTCTCTTTGTTATCTGAGGATATTTCCTTTGGCCCTATAGACTTCAAAGGGGTCCCGAAATATCTGTTATCAGATTCCACAGAAATAAGGCTAGCAAAGAGATCCACGAAATACACATGTAACTCTGTGAGATGAATTAAGAGAACACTAAGCAGTTTCTCAGAAAGCTTCTTTCCAGATTTCAACTGAGGATATTTCCTTTTTCACCATAGCACTCTATGGGCTTCCAAATATCACTTTGCCAATTCCACAAGAACTGTCTTAGCGAAAGTCTTCTTGAGGGGAAAGCTAACTCTGTGAGATGATTTCACAGAACACAAAGAAGTTTCTCAGAAAGCTTCTTTGTCTTTGTTATCGGAGGATATTTCCTTTGGCCCTATAGTCTTCAAAGGGATCCGAAATATCTGTTCTCAGATTCCACAGAAATAAGGCTGGCAAAGACATCCACGAAATACAAATGTAACTCTGTGAGATGAATTAACAGAACACTAAGCAGTTTCTCAGATAGCTTCTTCCCAGATTTCATCTAAGGATATTTCCTTTTTCACCATAGCCCTCTATGGGCTTCCAAATATCACTTTGCCAATTCCACAAGAACTGTGTTAGCGAAAGGCTTCTTGAGGGGAAAGCTGTAACTCTGTGAGATGATTTCACAGAACACAAAGAAGTTTCTCGGAAAGCTTCTTTCTCGTTGTTATCGGAGGATATTTCCTTTGGCCCTATAGTCTTCAAAGGGATCCGAAATATCTGTTCTCAGATTCCACAGAAATAAGGCTAGCAAAGAGATCCACGAAATGCAGATGAACTCTGAGTGATGAATTAACACAACAATAAGCAGTTTCTCAGAAAGCTTCTTTCCAGATTTCATCTGAGGATATTTCCTTTTTCACCGTAGCCCTCTATGGGCTTCCAAGTATCACTTTGCCTATTCCACAAGAACTGTCTTAGCGAAAGCCTTCTTGAGGGGAAAGCTAACTCTGTGAGATGATTTCACAGAACACAAAGAAGTTTCTCAGAAAGCTTCTTTCTCTTTCTTATCGGAGGATATTTCCTTTGGCCCTATAGACTTCAAAGGGGTTCCGAAATATCTGTTCTCAGATTCCACAGAAATAAGGCTAGCAAAGAGATCCACGAAATAGACATGTAACTCGTTGAGATGAATTAAGAGAACACTAAGCAGTTTCTCAGAATGCTTCTTTCCAGATTTCACTGAGGATACTTCCTTTTTCACCATAGCCCTCTATGGGCTTCCAAATATCACTTTGCCAATTCCACAAGAACTGTCTTAGCGTAAGGCTTCTTGAGGGGAAAGCTGTAACTCTTTGAGATGATTTCACAGAACATAAAGAAGTTTCAAAGAAAGCTTCTTTCTCTTTGTTATCGCAGGATATTTCCTTTGGCTCTATAGTCTTCAAAGGGGTTCCGAAATATCTGTTCTCAGATTCCACAGAAATAAGGCTAGCAAAGAGATCCACGAAATACACATGTAACTCTGTGAAATGAATTAACAGAACACTAAGCAGTTTCTCAGAAAGCTTCTTTCCAGATTTCATCTGAGGATATTTCCTTTTTCACCATAGCCCTCTATGGGCTTCCAAATATCACTTTGCCAATTCCACAAGAACTGTGTTAGCGAAAGGCTTCTTGAGGGGAAAGCTGTAACTCTGTGAGATGATTTCACAGAACACAAAGAAGTTTCTCAGAAAGCTTCTTTGTCTTTGTTATCGGAGGATATTTCCTTTGGCCCTATAGTCTTCAAAGGGATCCGAAATATCTGTTCTCAGATTCCACAGAAATAAGGCTGGCAAAGACATCCACGAAATACACATGTAACTCTGTGAGATGAATAACAGAACACTAAGCAGTTTCTCAGATAGCTTCTTTCCAGATTTCATCTAAGGATATTTCCTTTTTCACCGTAGCCCTCTATGGGCTTGCAAATATAACTTTGCCAATTCCACAAGAACTGTCTTAGCGAAAGGCTTCTTGAGGGGAACGCTGTAACTCTGTGAGATGATTTCACTAACACAAAGAAGTTTCTCAGAAAGCTTCTTTCGCTTTGTTATTGGAGGATATTTCCTTTGGCCCTATAGTCTTCAAAGGGATCCGAAATATCTGTTCTCAGATTCCACAGAAATAAGGCTAGCAAAGAGATCCACGAAATACACATGTAACTCAGTGAGATGAATTTACAGAACACTAAGCAGTTTCTCAGAAAGCTTCTTTCCAGATTTCACTTCGGATAATTCCTTTTTCACCATAGCCCTCTATGGGCTTCCAAATATGACTTTGCCATTTCCACAAGAACTGTCTTAGCGAAAGGTTTCTTGAGGGGAAAGCTGTAACTCTGTGAGATGATTTCACAGAACATAAAGAAGTTTCAGAGAAAGCTTCTTTCTCTTTGTTATCGCAGGATATTTCCTTTGACCCTATAGTCTTCAAAGGGGTTCTGAAATATCTGTTCTCAGATTCCACAGAGATAAGGCTAGCAAAGAGATCCACGAAATACACATGTAACTCGGTGAGATGAATTAACAGAACACTAAGCAGTTTCTCCGAAAGCTTCTTTCCAGATTTCATCTGAGGATATTTCCTTTTTCACCATAGCCCTCTATGGGCTTCCAAATATCACTTTGCCAATTCCACAAGAACTGTGTTAGCGAAAGGCTTCTTGAGGGGAAAGCTGAAACTCTGTGAGATGATTTCACAGAACACAAAGAAGTTTCTCAGAAAGCTTCTTTATCTTTGTTATCGGAGGATATTTCCTTTGGCCCTATAGTCTTCAAAGGGATCCGAAATATCTGTTCTCAGATTCCACAGAAATAAGACTAGCAAAGAGATCCATGAAATACACATGTAACTCGTTGAGATGAATTAACAGAACACTAAGCAGTTTCTCAGAAAGCTTCTTTCCAGATTTCACTGAGGATATTTCCTTTTTCACCATAGTCCTCTAAGGGCTTCCAAATATCACTTTGCCAATTCCACAAGAACTGTCTTAGCGAAAGGCTTCTTGAGGGGAAAGCTGTAACGCTGTGAAATGATTTCACAGAACACAGAGAAGTTTCTCAGAAAGCTTCTTTCTATTTGTTATCGGAGGATATTTCCTTTGGCCCTATAGTCTTCTAAGGGATCCGAAATATCTGTTCTCATATTCCACAGAAATAAGGCTAGCAAAGAGATCCACGAAATACAGATGAACTCTGAGAGATGAATTAACAGAACACGAAGCAGTTTCTCAGAAAGCTTCTTTCCAAATTTCCTCTGAGGATATTTCCTTTTTCACCATAGCCCTCTATGGGCTTCAAAATATCACTTTGCCAATTCCACAAGAACTGTCTTAGCGAAAGCCTTCTTGAGGGGAAAGCTAACTCTCTGAGATGATTTCACAGAACACAAAGAAGTTTCTCAGAAAGCTTCTTTCTCTTTGTTATCGGAGGATATTTCCTTTGGCCCTATAGACTTCAAAGGGGTTCCGAAATATCTGTTATCAGATTCCACAGAAATAAGGCTAGCAAAGAGATCCACGAAATACACATGTAACTCTGTGAGATTAATTAAGAGAACACTAAGCAGTTTCTCAGAAAGCTTCTTTCCAGATTTCAACTGAGGATATTTCCTTTTTCACCATAGCACTCTACGGGCTTCCAAATATCACTTTGCCATTTCCACAAGAAGTGTCTTAGCGAAAGGCTTCTTGAGGGGAAAGCTAACTCTGTGAGATGATTTCACAGAACACAAAGAAGTTTCTCAGAAAGCTTCTTTGTCTTTGTTATCGGAGGATATTTCCTTTGGCCCTATAGTCTTCAAAGGGATCCGAAATATCTGTTCTCAGATTCCACAGAAATAAGGCTGGCAAAGACATCCACGAAATACAAATGTAACTCTGTGAGATGAATTAACAGAACACTAAGCAGTTTCTCAGATAGCTTCTTACCAGATTTCATCTAAGGATATTTCCTTTTTCACCATAGCCCTCTATGGGCTTCCAAATATCACTTTGCCAATTCCACAAGAACTGTGTTAGCGAAAGGCTTTTTGAGGGGAAAGCTGTAACTCTGTGAGATGATTTCACAGAACACAAATAAGTTTCTCAGAAAGCTTCTTTCTCTTTGTTATCGGAGGATATTTCCTTTGGCCCTATGGTCTTCAAAGGGATCCGAAATATCTGTTCTCAGATTCCACAGAAATAAGGCTAGAAAAGAGATCCACGAAATACAGATGAACTCTAAGAGATGAATTAACAGAACACTAAGCAGTTTCTCAGAAAGCTTCTTTCCAGATTTCATCTGAGGATATTTCCTTTTTCACCGAAGCCCTCTATGGGCTTACAAGTATCACTTTGCCAATTCCACAAGAACTGTCTTAGCGAAAGCCTTCTTGAGGGGAAAGCTAACTCTGTGAGATGATTTCACAGAACACAAAGAAGTTTCTCAGAAAGCTCCTTTGTCTTTCTTATCGGAGGATATTTCCTTTGGCCCTATAGACTTCAAAGGGGTTCCGAAATATCTGTTCTCAGATTCCACAGAAATAAGGCTAGCCAAGAGATCCACGAAATAGACATGTAACTCGTTGAGATGAATTAAGAGAACACTAAGCAGTTTCTCAGAATGCTTCTTTCCAGATTTCACTGAGGATATTTCCTTTTTCACCATAGCCCTCTATGGGCTTCCAAATATCACTTTGCCAATTCCACAAGAACTGTCTTAGCGAAAGGCTTCTTGAGGGGAAATCTGTAACTCTGTGAGATGATTTCACAGAACATAAAGAAGTTTCAAAGAAAGCTTCTTTCTCTTTGTTATCGCAGGATATTTCCTTTGGCTCTATAGTCTTCAAAGGGGTTCCGAAATATCTGTTCTCAGATTCCACAGAAATAAGGCTAGCAAAGAGATCCACGAAATACACATGTAACTCTGTGAGATGAATTAACAGAACACTAAGCAGTTTCTCAGAAAGCTTCTTTCCAGATTTCATCTGAGGATATTTCCTTTTTCACCATAGCCCTCTATGGGCTTCCAAATATCACTTTGCCAATTCCACAAGAACTGTGTTAGCGAAAGGCTTCTTGAGGGGAAAGCTGTAACTCTGTGAGATGATTTCACAGAACACAAAGAAGTTTCTCAGAAAGCTTCTTTGTCTTTGTTATCGGAGGATATTTCCTTTGGCCCTATAGTCTTCAAAGGGATCCGAAATATCTGTTCTCAGATTCCACAGAAATAAGGCTGGCAAAGACATCCACGAAATACACATGTAACTCTGTGAGATGAATTAACAGAACACTAAGCAGTTTCTCAGATAGCTTCTTTCCAGATTTCATCTGAGGATATTCCTTTTTCACCATAACCCTCTATGGGCTACCAAATATCACTTTGCCAATTCCCCAAGAACTATCTTAGCGAAAGGCTTCCTGAGGGGAAAGCTGTAACTCTGTGAGATGATTTCACAGAACACAAAGAAGTTTCTCAGAAAGCTTCTTTGTCTTTGTTATCGGAGGATATTTCCTTTGGCCCTATAGTCTTCAAAGGGATCCGAAATATCTGTTCTCAGATTCCACATAAATAAGACTAGCAAAGAGATCCACGAAATAGACATGTAACTCGTTGAGATGAATTAACAGAACACTAAGTAGTTTCTCAGAAAGCTTCTTTCCAGATTTCACTGAGGATATTTCCTTTTTCACCATAGCCCTCTATGGGCTTCCAAATATGACTTTGCCAATTCCACAAGAACTGTCTTAGCGAAAGGGTTCTTGAGGGGAAAGCTGTAACTCTGTGAGATGATTGCAAAAAACATAAAGAAGTTTCAGAGAAAGCTTCTTTCTCTTTGTTATCGCAGGATATTTCCTTTGGCCCTATAGTCTTCAAAGGGGTTCCGAAATATCTGTTCTCAGATTCCACAGAAATAAGGCTAGCAAAGAGATCCACGAAATACACATGTAACTCGGTGAGATGAATTAACAGAACACTAAGCAGTTTCTCAGAAAGCTTCTTTCCAGATTTCATCCAAGGATATTTCCTTTTTCACCATAGCCCTCTATGGGCTTCCAAATATCACTTTGCCAATTCCACAAGAACTGTGTTAGCAAAAGGTTTCTTGAGGGGAAAGCTGTAACTCTGTGAGATGATTTCATAGAACACAAAGAAGTTTCTCAAAAAGCTTCTTTATCTTTGTTATCGGAGGATATTTCCTTTGGCCCTATAGTCTTCAAAGGGATCCGAAATATCTGTTCTCAGATTCCACAGAAATAAGACTAGCAAAGAGATCCACGAAATACACATGTAACTCGTTGAGATGAATTAACAGAACACTAAGCAGTTTCTCAGAAAGCTTCTTTCCAGATTTCACTGAGGATATTTCCTTTTTCACCATAGTCCTCTATGGGCTTCCAAATATCACTTTGCCAATTCCACAAGAAGTGTCTTAGCGAAAGGCTTCTTGAGGGGAAAGCTGTAACGCTGTGAGATGATTTCACAGAACACAGAGAAGTTTCTCAGAAAGCTTCTTTCTATTTGTTATCGGAGGATATTTCCTTTGGCCCTATAGTCTTCTAAGGGATCCGAAATATCTGTTCTCAGATTCCACAGAAATAAGGCTAGCAAAGAGATCCACGAAATACAGATGAACACTGAGAGATGAATTAACAGAACACGAAGCAGTTTCTCAGAAAGCTTCTTTCCAGATTTCATCTGAGGATATTTCCTTTTTCACCATAGCCCTCTATAGGCTTGCAAATATCACTTTGCCAATTCCACAAGAACTGTCTTAGCGAAAGCCTTCTTGAGGGGAAAGCTAACTCTGTGAGATGATTTCACAGAACACAAAGAAGATTCTCAGAAAGCTTCTTTCTCTTTCTTATCGGAGGATATTTCCTTTGGCCCTATAGACTTCAAAGGGGTTCCGAAATATCTGTTCTCAGATTCCACAGAAATAAGGCTAGCAAAGAGATCCACGAAATACACATGTAACTCTGTGAGATGAATTAACAGAACACTAAGCAGTTTCTCAGAAAGCTTCTTTCCAGATTTCAACTGAGGATATTTCCTTTTTCACCATAGCACTCTATTGGCTTCCAAATATCACTTTGCCAATTCCACAAGAAGTGTCTTAGCGAAAGGCTTCTTGAGGGGAAAGCTAACTCTTTGAATTGATTTCACAGAACACAAAGAAGTTTCTCAGAAAGCTTCTTTGTCTTTGTTATCGGAGGATATTTCCTTTGGCCCTATAGTCTTCAAAGGGATCCGAAATATCTGTTCTCAGATTCCAAAGAAATAAGGCTAGCAAAGAGATCCACGAAATACACATGTAACTCGTTGAGATGAATTAACAGAACACTAAGCAGTTTCTCAGAATGCTTCTTTCCAGATTTCACTGAGGATATTTCCTTTTTCACCATAGCCCTCTATGGGCTTCGAAATATCACTTTGCCAATTCCACAAGAACTCTCTTAGCGAACGGCTTCTTGAGCGGAAAGCTGTAACTCTGTGAGATGATTTCACAGAACATAAAGAAGTTTCAAAGAAAGCTTCTTTCTCTTTGTTATCGCAGGATATTTCCTTTGGCCCTGTAGTCTTCAAAGGGGTTCCGAAATATCTGTTCTCAGATTCCACAGAAATAAGGCTAGCAAAGAGATTCACGAAATACACATGTAGCTCGTTGAGATGAATTAAAAGAACACTAAGCAGTTTTCAGAAAGCTTCTTTCCAGATTTCACTGAGGATATTTCCTTTTTCACCATAGTCCTCTATGGGCTTCCAAATATCACTTTGCCAATTCCAAAAGAACTGTCTTAGCGAAAGGCTTCTTGAGGGGAAAGCTGTAACGCTGTGAGATGATTTCACAGAACACAAAGAAGTTTCTCAGAAAGCTTCTTTCTCTTTGTTATCGGATGATATTTCCTTTGGCCCTATAGTCTTCAAAGGGATCCGAAATATCTGTTCTCAGATTCCACAGAAATAAGGCTAGCAAAGAGATCCTCGAAATACAGATGAACTCTGAGAGATGAATTAACAGAACACTAAGCAGTTTCTCAGAAAGCTTCTTTCCAGATTTCATCTGAGGATATTTCCTTTTTCACCATAGCACTCTATGGGCTTCCAAATAATACTTTGCCAATTACACAAGAAGTGTCTTAGCGAAAGGCTTCTTGAGGGGAAAGCTAACTCTGTGAATTGATTTCACAGAACACAAAGAAGTTTCTCAGAAGGCTTCTTTCTCTTTGTTATCGGAGGATATTTCCTTTGGCCCTATAGTCTTCAAAGGGATCCGAAATGTCTGTTCTCAGATTCTACAGAAATAAGGGGAGCAAAGAGATCCACGAAATACACATGTAACTCTGTGAGATGAATTAACAGAACACTAAGCAGTTTCTCAGAAAGCTTCTTTCCAGATTTCATCTGAGGATATTTCCTTTTTCACCATAGCCTTCTATGGGCTTCCAAATATCACTTTGCCAATTCCACAAGAACTGTGTTAGCGAAAGGCTTCTTGAGGGGAAAGCTGTAACTCTGTGAGATGATTTCACAGAACACAAAGAAGTTTCTCAGAAAGCTTCTTTGTCTTTGTTATCGGAGGATATTTCCTTTGGCCCTATAGTCTTCAAAGGGATCCGAAATATCTGTTCTCAGATTCCACAGAAATAAGGCTGGCAAAGACATCCACGAAATACACATGTAACTCTGTGAGATGAATTAACAGAACACTAAGCAGTTTCTCAGATAGCTTCTTCCCAGATTTCATCTAAGGATATTTCCTTTTTCACCATGGCCCTCTAGGGGTTTCTAAATATCACTTTGCCAATTCCACATGAACTGTCTTAGTGAAAGGCTTCTTGAGGGGAAAGCTGTAACTCTGTGAGATGATTTCACAGAACACAAAGAGGTTTCTCAGAAAGCTTCTTTCTCTTTGTTATCGGAGGATATTTCCTTTGGCCCTATAGTCTTCAAAGGGATCCGAAATATCTGTTCTCAGATTCCACAGAAATAAGGCTAGCAAAGAGATCCACGAAATACACATGTAACTGTGTGAGATGAATTAACAGAACACTAAGCAGTTTCTCAGAAAGCTTCTTTCCAGATTTCATCTGAGTATATTTCCTTTTTCACCATAGCCCTCTATGGGCTTCCAAATATCACTTTGCCAATTCCACAAGAACTGTCTTAGCGAAAGCCTTCTTGAGGGGAAAGCTAACTCTGTGAGATGATTTCACAGAACACAAAGAAGTTTCTCAGAAAGCTTCTTTCTCTTTGTTATCGGAGGATATTTCCTTTGGCCCTATAGACTTCAAAGGGGTTCCGAAATATCTTTTATCAGATTCCACAGAAATAAGGTTAGCAAAGAGATCCACGAAATACACATGTAACTCTGTGAGATGAATTAACACAACACTAAGCAGTTTCTCAGAAAGTTTCTTTCCAGATTTCAACTGAGGATATTTCCTTTTTCACCATAGCACTCTATGGGCTTCCAAATATCACTTTGCCAATTCCACAAGAAGTGTCTTAGCGAAAGGCTTCTTGAGGGGAAAGCTAACTCTGTGAATTGATTTCACAGAACACAAAGAAGTTTCTCAGAAAGCTTCTTTGTCTTTGTTATCGGAGGATATTTCCTTTGGCCCTATAGTCTTCAAAGGGATCCGAAATATCTGTTCTCAGATTCCACATAAATAAGGCTAGCAAAGAGATCCACGAAATAGACATGTAACTCGTTGAGATGAATTAAGAGAACACTAAGCAGTTTCTCAGAATGCTTCTTTCCAGATTTCACTGAGGATATTTCCTTTTTCACCATAGCCCTCTATGGGCTTCCAAATATCACTTTGCCAATTCCACAAGAACTCTCTTAGCGAAAGGCTTCTTGAGCGGAAAGCTGTAACTCTGTGAGATGATTTCACAGAACATAAAGAAGTTTCAAAGAAAGCTTCTTTCTCTTTGTTATCGCAGGATATTTCCTTTGGCCCTGTAGTCTTCAAAGGGGTTCCGAAATATCTGTTCTCAGATTCCACAGAAATAAGGCTAGCAAAGAGATTCACGAAATACACATGTAACTCGTTGAGATGAATTAAAAGAACACTAAGCAGTTTTCAGAAAGCTTCTTTCCAGATTTCACTGAGGATATTTCCTTTTTCACCATAGTCCTCTATGGGCTTCCAAATATCACTTTGCCAATTCCAAAAGAACTGTCTTAGCGAAAGGCTTCTTGAGGGGAAAGCTGTAACGCTGTGAGATGATTTCACAGAACACAAAGAAGTTTCTCAGAAAGCTTCTTTCTCTTTGTTATCGGAGGATATTTCCTTTGGCCCTATAGTCTTCAAAGGGATCCGAAATATCTGTTCTCAGATTCCACAGAAATAAGGCTAGCAAAGAGATCCTCGAAATACAGATGAACTCTGAGAGATGAATTAACAGAACACTAAGCAGTTTCTCAGAAAGCTTCTTTCCAGATTTCATCTGAGGATATATCCTTTTTCACCATAGCACTCTATGGGCTTCCAAATAATACTTTGCCAATTCCACAAGAAGTGTCTTAGCGAAAGGCTTCTTGAGGGGAAAGCTAACTCTGTGAATTGATTTCACAGAACACAAAGAAGTTTCTCAGAAGGCTTCTTTATCTTTGTTATCGGAGGATATTTCCTTTGGCCCTATAGTCTTCAAAGGGATCCGAAATGTCTGTTCTCAGATTCCACAGAAATAAGGGGAGCAAAGAGATCCACGAAATACACATGTAACTCTGTGAGATGAATTAACAGAACACTAAGCAGTTTCTCAGAAAGCTTCTTTCCAGATTTCATCTGAGGATATTTCCTTTTTCACCATAGCCTTCTATGGGCTTCCAAACATCACTTTGCCAATTCCACAAGAACTGTGTTAGCGAAAGGCTTCTTGAGGGGAAGCTGTAACTCTGTGAGATGATTTCACAGAACACAAAGAAGTTTCTCAGAAAGCTTCTTTGTCTTTGTTATCGGAGGATATTTCCTTTGGCCCTATAGTCTTCAAAGGGATCCGAAATATCTGTTCTCAGATTCCACAGAAATAAGGCTGGCAAAGACATCCACGAAATACACATGTAACTCTGTGAGATGAATTAACAGAACACTAAGCAGTTTCTCAGATAGCTTCTTCCCAGATTTCATCTAAGGATATTTCCTTTTTCACCATGGACCTCTAGGGGTTTCTAAATATCACTTTGCCAATTCCACATGAACTGTCTTAGTGAAAGGCTTCTTGAGGGGAAAGCTGTAACTCTGTGAGATGATTTCACAGAACACAAAGAGGTTTCTCAGAAAGCTTCTTTCTCTTTGTTATCGGAGGATATTTCCTTTGGCCCTATAGTCTTCAAAGGGATCCGAAATATCTGTTCTCAGATTCCACAGAAATAAGGCTAGCAAAGAGATCCACGAAATACACATGTAACTGTGTGAGATGAATTAACAGAACACTAAGCAGTTTCTCAGAAAGCTTCTTTCCAGATTTCATCTGAGTATATTTCCTTTTTCACCATAGCCCTCTATGGGCTTCCAAATATCACTTTGCCAATTCCACAAGAACTGTCTTAGCGAAAGCCTTCTTGAGGGGAAAGCTAACTCTGTGAGATGATTTCACAGAACACAAAGAAGTTTCTCAGAAAGCTTCTTTCTCTTTGTTATCGGAGGATATTTCCTTTGGCCCTATAGACTTCAAAGGGGTTCCGAAATATCTTTTATCAGATTCCACAGAAATAAGGTTAGCAAAGAGATCCACGAAATACACATGTAACTCTGTGAGATGAATTAACACAACACTAAGCAGTTTCTCAGAAAGTTTCTTTCCAGATTTCAACTGAGGATATTTCCTTTTTCACCATAGCACTCTATGGGCTTCCAAATATCACTTTGCCAATTCCACAAGAAGTGTCTTAGCGAAAGGCTTCTTGAGGGGAAAGCTAACTCTGTGAATTGATTTCACAGAACACAAAGAAGTTTCTCAGAAAACTTCTTTGTCTTTGTTATCGGAGGATATTTCCTTTGGCCCTATAGTCTTCAAAGGGATCCGAAATATCTGTTCTCAGATTCCACATAAATAAGGCTAGCAAAGAGATCCACGAAATAGACATGTAACTCGTTGAGATGAATTAAGAGAACACTAAGCAGTTTCTCAGAATGCTTCTTTCCAGATTTCACTGAGGATATTTCCTTTTTCACCATAGCCCTCTATGGGCTTCCAAATATCACTTTGCCAATTCCACAAGAACTCTCTTAGCGAAAGGCTTCTTGAGCGGAAAGCTGTAACTCTGTGAGATGATTTCACAGAACATAAAGAAGTTTCAAAGAAAGCTTCTTTCTCTTTGTTATCGCAGGATATTTCCTTTGGCCCTGTAGTCTTCAAAGGGGTTCCGAAATATCTGTTCTCAGATTCCACAGAAATAAGGCTAGCAAAGAGATCCACGAAATACACATGTAACTCTGTGAGATGAATTAACACAACACTAAGCAGTTTCTCAGAAAGTTTCTTTCCAGATTTCAACTGAGGATATTTCCTTTTTCACCATAGCACTCTATGGGCTTCCAAATATCACTTTGCCAATTCCACAAGAAGTGTCTTAGCGAAAGGCTTCTTGAGGGAAAGCTAACTCTGTGAATTGATTTCACAGAACACAAAGAAGTTTCTCAGAAAGCTTCTTTCTCTTTGTTATCGGAGGATATTTCCTTTGACCCTATAGTCTTCAAAGGGATCTGAAATATCTGTTCTCAGATTCCACAGAAATAAGGGTAGCAAAGAGATCCACGAAATACACAAGTAACTCTGTGAGATGAATTAACAGAACACTAAGCAGTTTCTCAGAAACCTTCTTTCCAGATTTCATCTGAGGATATTTCCTTTTTCACCATAGCCTTCTATGGGCTTCCAAATATCACTTTGCCAATTCCACAAGAACTGTCTTAGCGAAAGGCCTCTTGAGGGGAAAGCTAACTCTGTGAGATGATTTCACAGAACACAAAGAAGTTTCTCAGAAAGCTTATTTCTCTTTGATATCGGAGGATATTGCTTTTGACCCTATAGTCTTCAAAGGGATCCGAAATATCTGTTCTCAGATTCCACAGAAATAAGGCTAGCAAAGAGAACCACCAAATACACATGTAACCCTGTGAGATGAATTAACAGAACACTAAACAGTTTCTCAGAAAGCTTCTTTCCAGATTTCATCTGAGGATATTTCCTTTTTCACCATAGCCCTCTAAGGGCTTCCAAATATCACTTTGCCAATTCCACAAGAACTGTCTTAGCGAAAGGCTTCTTGAGGGGAAAGCTGTAACTCTGTGAGATGATTTCACAGAACACAAAGAAGTTTCTCAGAAAGCTTCTTTCGCTTTGTTATCGGAGGATATTTCCTTTGGCCCTATAGTCTTCAAAGGGATCCGAAATATCTGTTCTCAGATTCCACAGAAATAAGGCTAGCAAAGAGATCCACGAAATGCACATGTAAATCAGTGAGATTAATTAACAGAACACTAAGCAGTTTCTCAGAAAGCTTCTTTCCAGATTTCATCTGAGGATATTTCCTTTTTCACCATAGCCCTCTATGGACTTCCAAATATCATTTTGCCAATTCCACAAGAACTGTCTTAGCGAAAGGCTTCTGGATGGAAAGCTGTAACTCTGTGAGATGATTTCACAGAAAACAAAGAAGTTTCTCAGAAAGCTTCTTTCTCTTTGTTATCGGAGGATATTTCCTTTGGCCCTATAGTCCTCAAAGGTATCCGAAATATCTGTTCTCAGATTCCAGAGAAGTAAGGCTAGCAAAGAGATCCACGAAATACACATGTAACTCTGTGAGATGAATTAACAGAACACTAAGCAGTTTCTCAGATAGCTTCTTCCCAGATTTCATCTAAGGATATTTCCTTTTTCACCATGGCCCTCTAGGGGTTTCTAAATATCACGTTGCCAATTCCACATGAACTGTCTTAGTGAAAGGCTTCTTGAGGGGAAAGCTGTAACTCTGTGAGATGATTTCACAGAACACAAAGAGGTTTCTCAGAAAGCTTCTTTCTCTTTGTTATCGGAGGATATTTCCTTTGGCCCTATAGTCTTCAAAGGGATCCGAAATATCTGTTCTCAGATTCCACAGAAATAAGGCTAGCAAAGAGATCCACGAAATACACATGTAACTGTGTGAGATGAATTAACAGAACACTAAGCAGTTTCTCAGAAAGCTTCTTTCCAGATTTCATCTGAGTATATTTCCTTTTTCACCATAGCCCTCTATGGGCTTCCAAATATCACTTTGCCAATTCCACAAGAACTCTCTTAGCGAAAGGCTTCTTGAGGGGAAAGCTAACTCTGTGAATTGATTTCACAGAACACAAAGAAGTTTCTCAGAAAGCTTCTTTGTCTTTGTTATCGGAGGATATTTCCTTTGGCCCTATAGTCTTCAAAGGGATCCGAAATATCTGTTCTCAGATTCCACATAAATAAGGCTAGCAAAGAGATCCACGAAATAGACATGTAACTCGTTGAGATGAATTAAGAGAACACTAAGCAGTTTCTCAGAATGCTTCTTTCCAGATTTCACTGAGGATATTTCCTTTTTCACCATAGCCCTCTATGGGCTTCCAAATATCACTTTGCCAATTCCACAAGAACTCTCTTAGCGAAAGGCTTCTTGAGCGGAAAGCTGTAACTCTGTGAGATGATTTCACAGAACATAAAGAAGTTTCAAAGAAAGCTTCTTTCTCTTTGTTATCGCAGGATATTTCCTTTGGCCCTGTAGTCTTCAAAGGGGTTCCGAAATATCTGTTCTCAGATTCCACAGAAATAAGGCTAGCAAAGAGATTCACGAAATACACATGTAACTCGTTGAGATGAATTAAAAGAACACTAAGCAGTTTTCAGAAAGCTTCTTTCCAGATTTCACTGAGGATATTTCCTTTTTCACCATAGTCCTCTATGGGCTTCCAAATATCACTTTGCCAATTCCAAAAGAACTGTCTTAGCGAAAGGCTTCTTGAGGGGAAAGCTGTAACGCTGTGAGATGATTTCACAGAACACAAAGAAGTTTCTCAGAAAGCTTCTTTCTCTTTGTTATCGGAGGATATTTCCTTTGGCCCTATAGTCTTCAAAGGGATGCGAAATATCTGTTCTCAGATTCCACAGAAATAAGGCTAGCAAAGAGATCCTCGAAATACAGATGAACTCTGAGAGATGAATTAACAGAACACTAAGCAGTTTCTCAGAAAGCTTCTTTCCAGATTTCATCTGAGGATATTTCCTTTTTCACCATAGCACTCTATGGGCTTCCAAATAATACTTTGCCAATTACACAAGAAGTGTCTTAGCGAAAGGCTTCTTGAGGGGAAAGCTAACTCTGTGAATTGATTTCACAGAACACAAAGAAGTTTCTCAGAAGGCTTCTTTCTCTTTGTTATCGGAGGATATTTCCTTTGGCCCTATAGTCTTCAAAGGGATCCGAAATGTCTGTTCTCAGATTCCACAGAAATAAGGGGAGCAAAGAGATCCACGAAATACACATGTAACTCTGTGAGATGAATTAACAGAACACTAAGCAGTTTCTCAGAAAGCTTCTTTCCAGATTTCATCTGAGGATATTTCCTTTTTCACCATAGCCTTCTATGGGCTTCCAAATATCACTTTGCCAATTCCACAAGAACTGTGTTAGCGAAAGGCTTCTTGAGGGGAAAGCTGTAACTCTGTGAGATGATTTCACAGAACACAAAGAAGTTTCTCAGAAAGCTTCTTTGTCTTTGTTATCGGAGGATATTTCCTTTGGCCCTATAGTCTTCAAAGGGATCCGAAATATCTGTTCTCAGATTCCACAGAAATAAGGCTGGCAAAGACATCCACGAAATACACATGTAACTCTGTGAGATGAATTAACAGAACACTAAGCAGTTTCTCAGATAGCTTCTTCCCAGATTTCATCTAAGGATATTTCCTTTTTCACCATGGCCCTCTAGGGGTTTCTAAATATCACTTTGCCAATTCCACATGAACTGTCTTAGTGAAAGGCTTCTTGAGGGGAAAGCTGTAACTCTGTGAGATGATTTCACAGAACACAAAGAGGTTTCTCAGAAAGCTTCTTTCTCTTTGTTATCGGAGGATATTTCCTTTGGCCCTATAGTCTTCAAAGGGATCCGAAATATCTGTTCTCAGATTCCACAGAAATAAGGCTAGCAAAGAGATCCACGAAATACACATGTAACTGTGTGACATGAATTAACAGAACACTAAGCAGTTTCTCAGAAAGCTTCTTTCCAGATTTCATCTGAGTATATTTCCTTTTTCACCATAGCCCTCTATGGGCTTCCAAATATCACTTTGCCAATTCCACAAGAACTGTCTTAGCGAAAGCCTTCTTGAGGGGAAAGCTAACTCTGTGAGATGATTTCACAGAACACAAAGAAGTTTCTCAGAAAGCTTCTTTCTCTTTGTTATCGGAGGATATTTCCTTTGGCCCTATAGACTTCAAAGGGGTTCCGAAATATCTGTTATCAGATTCCACAGAAATAAGGTTAGCAAAGAGATCCACGAAATACACATGTAACTCTGATAGATGAATTAACACAACACTAAGCAGTTTCTCAGAAAGTTTCTTTCCAGATTTCAACTGAGGATATTTCCTTTTTCACCATAGCACTCTATGGGCTTCCAAATATCACTTTGCCAATTCCACAAGAAGTGTCTTAGCGAAAGGCTTCTTGAGGGGAAAGCTAACTCTGTGAATTGATTTCACAGAACACAAAGAAGTTTCTCAGAAAGCTTCTTTGTCTTTGTTATCGGAGGATATTTCCTTTGGCCCTATAGTCTTCAAAGGGATCCGAAATATCTGTTCTCAGATTCCACATAAATAAGGCTAGCAAAGAGATCCACGAAATAGACATGTAACTCGTTGAGATGAATTAAGAGAACACTAAGCAGTTTCTCAGAATGCTTCTTTCCAGATTTCACTGAGGATATTTCCTTTTTCACCATAGCCCTCTATGGGCTTCCAAATATCACTTTGCCAATTCCACAAGAACTCTCTTAGCGAAAGGCTTCTTGAGCGGAAAGCTGTAACTCTGTGAGATGATTTCACAGAACATAAAGAAGTTTCAAAGAAAGCTTCTTTCTCTTTGTTATCGCAGGATATTTCCTTTGGCCCTGTAGTCTTCAAAGGGGTTCCGAAATATCTGTTCTCAGATTCCACAGAAATAAGGCTAGCAAAGAGATTCACGAAATACACATGTAACTCGTTGAGATGAATTAAAAGAACACTAAGCAGTTTTCAGAAAGCTTCTTTCCAGATTTCACTGAGGATATTTCCTTTTTCACCATAGTCCTCTATGGGCTTCCAAATATCACTTTGCCAATTCCAAAAGAACTGTCTTAGCGAAAGGCTTCTTGAGGGGAAAGCTGTAACGCTGTGAGATGATTTCACAGAACACAAAGAAGTTTCTCAGAAAGCTTCTTTCTCTTTGTTATCGGAGGATATTTCCTTTGGCCCTATAGTCTTCAAAGGGATGCGAAATATCTGTTCTCAGATTCCACAGAAATAAGGCTAGCAAAGAGATCCTCGAAATACAGATGAACTCTGAGAGATGAATTAACAGAACACTAAGCAGTTTCTCAGAAAGCTTCTTTCCAGATTTCATCTGAGGATATTTCCTTTTTCACCATAGCACTCTATGGGCTTCCAAATAATACTTTGAAAATTACACAAGAAGTGTCTTAGCGAAAGGCTTCTTGAGGGGAAAGCTAACTCTGTGAATTGATTTCACAGAACACAAAGAAGTTTCTCAGAAGGCTTCTTTCTCTTTGTTATCGGAGGATATTTCCTTTGGCCCTATAGTCTTCAAAGGGATCCGAAATGTCTGTTCTCAGATTCCACAGAAATAAGGGGAGCAAAGAGATCCACGAAATACACATGTAACTCTGTGAGATGAATTAACAGAACACTAAGCAGTTTCTCAGAAAGCTTCTTTCCAGATTTCATCTGAGGATATTTCCTTTTTCACCATAGCCTTCTATGGGCTTCCAAATATCACTTTGCCAATTCCACAAGAACTGTGTTAGCGAAAGGCTTCTTGAGGGGAAAGCTGTAACTCTGTGAGATGATTTCACAGAACACAAAGAAGTTTCTCAGAAAGCTTCTTTGTCTTTGTTATCGGAGGATATTTCCTTTGGCCCTATAGTCTTCAAAGGGATCCGAAATATCTGTTCTCAGATTCCACAGAAATAAGGCTGGCAAAGACATCCACGAAATACACATGTAACTCTGTGAGATGAATTAACAGAACACTAAGCAGTTTCTCAGATAGCTTCTTCCCAGATTTCATCTAAGGATATTTCCTTTTTCACCATGGCCCTCTAGGGGTTTCTAAATATCACTTTGCCAATTCCACATGAACTGTCTTAGTGAAAGGCTTCTTGAGGGGAAAGCTGTAACTCTGTGAGATGATTTCACAGAACACAAAGAGGTTTCTCAGAAAGCTTCTTTCTCTTTGTTATCGGAGGATATTTCCTTTGGCCCTATAGTCTTCAAAGGGATCCGAAATATCTGTTCTCAGATTCCACAGAAATAAGGCTAGCAAAGAGATCCACGAAATACACATGTAACTGTGTGAGATGAATTAACAGAACACTAAGCAGTTTCTCAGAAAGCTTCTTTCCAGATTTCATCTGAGTATATTTCCTTTTTCACCATAGCCCTCTATGGGCTTCCAAATATCACTTTGCCAATTCCACAAGAACTGTCTTAGCGAAAGCCTTCTTGAGGGGAAAGCTAACTCTGTGAGATGATTTCACAGAACACAAAGAAGTTTCTCAGAAAGCTTCTTTCTCTTTGTTATCGGAGGATATTTCCTTTGGCCCTATAGACTTCAAAGGGGTTCCGAAATATCTGTTATCAGATTCCACAGAAATAAGGCTAGCAAAGAGATCCACGAAATACACATGTAACTCTGTGAGATGAATTAACACAACACTAAGCAGTTTCTCAGAAAGTTTCTTTCCAGATTTCAACTGAGGATATTTCCTTTTTCACCGTAGCACTCTATGGGCTTCCAAATATCACTTTGCCAATTCCACAAGAAGTGTCTTAGCGAAAGGCTTCTTGAGGGGAAAGCTAACTCTGTGAATTGATTTCACAGAACACAAAGAAGTTTCTCAGAAAGCTTCTTTCTCTTTGTTATCGGAGGATATTTCCTTTGGCCCTATAGTCTTCAAAGGGATCCGAAATATCTGTTCTCAGATTCCACAGAAATAAGGGTAGCAAAGAGATCCACGAAATACACAAGTAACTCTGTGAGATGAATTAACAGAACACTAAGCAGTTTCTCAGAAACCTTCTTTCCAGATTTCATCTGAGGATATTTCCTTTTTCACCATAGCCTTCTATGGGCTTCGAAATATCACTTTGCCAATTCCACAAGAACTGTCTTAGCGAAAGGCCTCTTGAGGGGAAAGCTAACTCTGTGAGATGATTTCACAGAACACAAAGAAGTTTCTCAGAAAGCTTATTTCTCTTTGATATCGGAGGATATTGCTTTTGACCCTATAGTCTTCAAAGGGATCCGAAATATCTGTTCTCAGATTCCACAGAAATAAGGCTAGCAAAGAGAACCACGAAATACACATGTAACCCTGTGAGATGAATTAACAGAACACTAAACAGTTTCTCAGAAAGCTTCTTTCCAGATTTCATCTGAGGATATTTCCTTTTTCACCATAGCCCTCTAAGGGCTTCCAAATATCTCTTTGCCAATTCCACAAGAACTGTCTTAGCGAAAGGCTTCTTGAGGGGAACGCTGTAACTCTGTGAGATGATTTCACAGAACACAAAGAAGTTTCTCAGAAAGCTTCTTTCGCTTTGTTATCGGAGGATATTTCCTTTGGCCCTATAGTCTTCAAAGGGATCCGAAATATCTGTTCTCAGATTCCACAGAAATAAGGCTAGCAAAGAGATCCACGAAATGCACATGTAAATCAGTGAGATTAATTAACAGAACACTAAGCAGTTTCTCAGAAAGCTTCTTTCCAGATTTCATCTGAGGATATTTCCTTTTTCACCATAGCCCTCTATGGACTTCCAAATATCATTTTGCCAATTCCACAAGAACTGTCTTAGCGAAAGGCTTCTGGATGGAAAGCTGTAACTCTGTGAGATGATTTCACAGAAAACAAAGAAGTTTCTCAGAAAGCTTCTTTCTCTTTGTTATCGGAGGATATTTCCTTTGGCCCTATAGTCCTCAAAGGTATCCGAAATATCTGTTCTCAGATTCCAGAGAAGTAAGGCTAGCAAAGAGATCCACGAAATACACATGTAACTCTGTGAGATGAATTAACAGAACACTAAGCAGTTTCTCAGATAGCTTCTTCCCAGATTTCATCTAAGGATATTTCCTTTTTCACCATGGCCCTCTAGGGGTTTCTAAATATCACTTTGCCAATTCCACATGAACTGTCTTAGTGAAAGGCTTCTTGAGGGGAAAGCTGTAACTCTGTGAGATGATTTCACAGAACACAAAGAGGTTTCTCAGAAAGCTTCTTTCTCTTTGTTATCGGAGGATATTTCCTTTGGCCCTATAGTCTTCAAAGGGATCCGAAATATCTGTTCTCAGATTCCACAGAAATAAGGCTAGCAAAGAGATCCACGAAATACACATGTAACTGTGTGAGATGAATTAACAGAACACTAAGCAGTTTCTCAGAAAGCTTCTTTCCAGATTTCATCTGAGTATATTTCCTTTTTCACCATAGCCCTCTATGGGCTTCCAAATATCACTTTGCCAATTCCACAAGAAGTGTCTTAGCGAAAGGCTTCTTGAGGGGAAAGCTAACTCTGTGAATTGATTTCACAGAACAGAAAGAAGTTTCTCAGAAAGCTTCTTTGTCTTTGTTATCGGAGGTATTTCCTTTGGCCCTATAGTCTTCAAAGGGATCCGAAATATCTGTTCTCAGATTCCACAGAAATAAGGGTAGCAAAGAGATCCACGAAATACACAAGTAACTCTGTGAGATGAATTAACAGAACACTAAGCAGTTTCTCAGAAACCTTCTTTCCAGATTTCATCTGAGGATATTTCCTTTTTCACCATAGCCTTCTATGGGCTTCCAAATATCACTTTGCCAATTCCACAAGAACTGTCTTAGCGAAAGGCCTTTGAGGGGAAAGCTAACTCTGTGAGATGATTTCACAGAACACAAAGAAGTTTCTCAGAAAGCTTATTTCTCTTTGATATCGGAGGATATTGCTTTTGACCCTATAGTCTTCAAAGGGATCCGAAATATCTGTTCTCAGATTCCACAGAAATAAGGCTAGCAAAGAGAACCACGAAATACACATGTAACCCTGTGAGATGAATTAACAGAACACTAAACAGTTTCTCAGAAAGCTTCTTTCCAGATTTCATCTGAGGATATTTCCTTTTTCACCATAGCCTTCTATGGGCTTCCAAATATCACTTTGCCAATTCCACAAGAACTGTCTTAGCGAAAGGCCTCTTGAGGGGAAAGCTAACTCTGTGAGATGATTTCACAGAACACAAAGAAGTTTCTCAGAAAGCTTATTTCTCTTTGATATCGGAGGATATTGCTTTTGACCCTATAGTCTTCAAAGGGATCCGAAATATCTGTTCTCAGATTCCACAGAAATAAGGCTAGCAAAGAGAACCACGAAATACACATGTAACCCTGTGAGATGAATTAACAGAACACTAAACAGTTTCTCAGAAAGCTTCTTTCCAGATTTCATCTGAGGATATTTCCTTTTTCACCATAGCCCTCTAAGGGCTTCCAAATATCACTTTGCCAATTCCACAAGAACTGTCTTAGCGAAAGGCTTCTTGAGGGGAACGCTGTAACTCTGTGAGATGATTTCACAGAACACAAAGAAGTTTCTCAGAAAGCTTCTTTCGCTTTGTTATCGGAGGATATTTCCTTTGGCCCTATAGTCTTCAAAGGGATCCGAAATATCTGTTCTCAGATTCCACAGAAATAAGGCTAGCAAAGAGATCCACGAAATGCACATGTAAATCAGTGAGATTAATTAACAGAACACTAAGCAGTTTCTCAGAAAGCTTCTTTCCAGATTTCATCTGAGGATATTTCCTTTTTCACCACAGCCCTCTATGGACTTCCAAATATCATTTTGCCAATTCCACAAGAACTGTCTTAGCGAAAGGCTTCTGGATGGAAAGCTGTAACTCTGTGAGATGATTTCACAGAAAACAAAGAAGTTTCTCAGAAAGCTTCTTTCTCTTTGTTATCGGAGGATATTCCCTTTGGCCCTATAGTCCTCAAAGGTATCCGAAATATCTGTTCTCAGATTCCAGAGAAGTAAGGCTAGCAAAGAGATCCACGAAATACACATGTAACTCTGTGAGATGAATTAACAGAACACTAAGCAGTTTCTCAGATAGCTTCTTCCCAGATTTCATCTAAGGATATTTCCTTTTTCACCGTAGCCCTCTAGGGGTTTCTAAATATCACTTTGCCAATTCCACATGAACTGTCTTAGTGAAAGGCTTCTTGAGGGGAAAGCTGTAACTCTGTGAGATGATTTCACAGAACACAAAGAGGTTTCTCAGAAAGCTTCGTTCTCTTTGTTATCGGAGGATATTTCCTTTGGCCCTATAGTCTTCAAAGGGATCCGAAATATCTGTTCTCAGATTCCACAGAAATAAGGCTAGCAAAGAGATCCACGAAATACACATGTAACTGTGTGAGATGAATTAACAGAACACTAAGCAGTTTCTCGGAAAGCTTCTTTCCAGATTTCATCTGAGTATATTTCCTTTTTCACCATAGCCCTCTATGGGCTTCCAAATATCACTTTGCCAATTCCACAAGAAGTGTCTTAGCGAAAGGCTTCTTGAGGGGAAAGCTAACTCTGTGAATTGATTTCACAGAACACAAAGAAGTTTCTCAGAAAGCTTCTTTGTCTTTGTTATCGGAGGATATTTCCTTTGGCCCTATAGTCTTCAAAGGGATCCGAAATATCTGTTCTCAGATTCCACAGAAATAAGGGTAGCAAAGAGATCCACGAAATACACAAGTAACTCTGTGAGATGAATTAACAGAACACTAAGCAGTTTCTCAGAAACCTTCTTTCCAGATTTCATCTGAGGATATTTCCTTTTTCACCATAGCCTTCTATGGGCTTCCAAATATCACTTTGCCAATTCCACAAGAACTGTCTTAGCGAAAGGCCTTTGAGGGGAAAGCTAACTCTGTGAGATGATTTCACAGAACACAAAGAAGTTTCTCAGAAAGCTTATTTCTCTTTGATATCGGAGGATATTGCTTTTGACCCTATAGTCTTCAAAGGGATCCGAAATATCTGTTCTCAGATTCCACAGAAATAAGGCTAGCAAAGAGAACCACGAAATACTCATGTAACTCTGTGAGATGAATTAACAGAACACTAAGCAGTTTCTCAGATAGCTTCTTCCCAGATTTCATCTAAGGATATTTCCTTTTTCACCATAGCCCTCTACGGGCTTCCAAATATCACTTTGCCAATTCCACAAGAACTGTCTTAGCGAAAGGTTTCTTGAGGGGAAAGCTGTAACTCTGTGAGATGATTTCACAGAACACAAAGAAGTTTCTCAGAAAGCTTCTTTCTCTTTGTTATCGGAGGATATTTCCTTTGGCCCTATAGTCTTCAAAGGGATCCGAAATATCTGTTCTCAGAGTCCACAGAAATAAGGCTAGCAGAGAGATCCACGAAATACACATGTAACTCTGTGAGATGAATTAACAGAACACTAAGCAGTTTCTCAGAAAGCTTCTTTCCAGATTTCATCTGAGGATATTTCCTTTTTCACCATAGCCCTCTATGGGCTTCCAAATATCACTTTGCCAATTCCACAAAAACTGTCTTAGCGAAAGGCTTCTTGAGTGGAAAGCTGTAACTCTGTGATTTGATTTCACAGAACACAAAGAAGTTTCTCAGAAAGCTTCTTTCTATTTGTTATCGGAGGATATTTCTTTGGCCCTATAGTCTTCAAAGGGATCCGAAATATCTGTTCTCAGATTCCACAGAAATAAGGCTAGCAAAGAGATCCACGAAATACAGATGAACTCTGATAGATGAATTAACAGAACACTAAGCAGTTTCTCAGAAAGCTTCTTTCCAGATTTCATCTAAGGATATTTCCTTTTTCACCATGGCCCTCTAGGGGTTTCTAAATATCACTTTGCCAATTCCACATGAACTGTCTTAGTGAAAGGCTTCTTGAGGGGAAAGCTGTAACTCTGTGAGATGATTTCACAGAACACAAAGAGGTTTCTCAGAAAGCTTCTTTCTCTTTGTTATCGGAGGATATTTCCTTTGGCCCTATAGTCTTCAAACGGATCCGAAATATCTGTTCTCAGATTCCACAGAAATAAGGCTAGCAAAGAGATCCACGAAATACACATGTAACTGTGTGAGATGAATTAACAGAACACTAAGCAGTTTCTCAGAAAGCTTCTTTCCAGATTTCATCTGAGTATATTTCCTTTTTCACCATAGCCCTCTATGGGCTTCCAAATATCACTTTGCCAATTCCACAAGAAGTGTCTTAGCGAAAGGCTTCTTGAGGGGAAAGCTAACTCTGTGAATTGATTTCACAGAACACAAAGAAGTTTCTCAGAAAGCTTCTTTGTCTTTGTTATCGGAGGATATTTCCTTTGGCCCTATAGTCTTCAAAGGGATCCGAAATATCTGTTCTCAGATTCCACAGAAATAAGGGTAGCAAAGAGATCCGCGAAATACACAAGTAACTCTGTGAGATGAATTAACAGAACACTAAGCAGTTTCTCAGAAACCTTCTTTCCAGATTTCATCTGAGGATATTTCCTTTTTCACCATAGCCTTCTATGGGCTTCCAAATATCACTTTGCCAATTCCACAAGAACTGTCTTAGCGAAAGGCCTTTGAGGGGAAAGCTAACTCTGTGAGATGATTTCACAGAACACAAAGAAGTTTCTCAGAAAGCTTATTTCTCTTTGATATCGGAGGATATTGCTTTTGACCCTATAGTCTTCAAAGGGATCCGAAATATCTGTTCTCAGATTCCACAGAAATAAGGCTAGCAAAGAGAACCACGAAATACACATGTAACCCTGTGAGATGAATTAACAGAACACTAAACAGTTTCTCAGAAAGCTTCTTTCCAGATTTCATCTGAGGATATTTCCTTTTTCACCATAGCCCTGTAAGGGCTTCCAAATATCACTTTGCCAATTCCACAAGAACTGTCTTAGCGAAAGGATTCTTGAGGGGAACGCTGTAACTCTGTGAGATGATTTCACAGAACACAAAGAAGTTTCTCAGAAAGCTTCTTTCGCTTTGTTATCCTAGGATATTTCCTTTGGCCCTATAGTCTTCAAAGGGATCCGAAATATCTGTTCTCAGATTCCACAGAAATAAGGCTAGCAAAGAGATCCACGAAATGCACATGTAAATCAGTGAGATTAATTAACAGAACACTAAGCAGTTTCTCAGAAAGCTTCTTTCCAGATTTCATCTGAGGATATTTCCTTTTTCACCATAGCCCTCTATGGGCTTCCAAATATCACTTTGCCAATTCCGCAAGAACTGTCTTAGCGAAAGGCTTCTTGAAGGGAAAGCTGTAACTCTGTGAGATGATTTCACAGAACACAAAGAAGTTTCTCAGAAAGCTTCTTTCTCTTTGTTATCGGAGGATATTTCCTTTGGCCCTATAGTCTTCAAAGGGATCCGAAATATCTGTTCTCAGATTCCACAGAAATAAGACTAGCAAAGAGATCCACGAAATACACATGTAACTCGTTGAGATGAATTAACAGAACACTAAGCAGTTTCTCAGAAAGCTTCTTTCCAGATTTCACTGAGGATATTTCCTTTTTCACCATAGTCCTCTATCGGATTCCAAATATCACTTTGCCAATTCCACAAGAACTGTCTTAGCGAAAGGCTTCTTGAGGGGAAAGCTGTAACGCTGTGAGATGATTTCACAGAACACAGAGAAGTTTCTCAGAAAGCTTCTTTCTATTTGTTATCGGAGGTTATTCCCTTTGGCCCTATAGTCTTCTAAGGGATCAGAAATATCTGTTCTCAGATTCCACAGAAATAAGGCTAGCAAAGAGATCCACGAAATACAGATGAACTCTGAGAGATGAATTAACAGAACACGAAGCAGTTTCTCAGAAAGCTTCTTTCCAGATTTCATCTGAGGATATTTCCTTTTTCACCATAGCCCTCTATGGGCTTCCAAATATCACTTTGCCAATTCCACAAGAACTGTCTTAGCGAAAGCCTTCTTGAGGGGAAAGCTAACTCTGTGAGATGATTTCACAGAACACAAAGAAGATTCTCAGAAAGCTTCTCTCTCGTTCTTATCGGAGGATATTTCCTTTGGCCCTATAGACTTCAAAGGGGTTCCGAAATATCTGTTATCAGATTCCACAGAAATAAGGCTAGCAAAGAGATCCACGAAATACACATGTAACTCTGTGAGATGAATTAACAGAACACTAAGCAGTTTCTCAGAAAGCTTCTTTCCAGATTTCAACTGAGGATATTTCCTTTTTCACCATAGCACTCTATGGGCTTCCAAATATCACTTTGCCAATTCCACAAGAAGTGTCTTAGCGAAAGGCTTCTTGAGGGGAAAGCTAACTCTTTGAATTGATTTCACAGAACACAAAGAAGTTTCTCAGAAAGCTTCTTTGTCTTTGTTATCGGAGGATATTTCCTTTGGCCCTATAGTCTTCAAAGGGATACGAAATATCTGTTCTCAGATTCCACATAAATAAGGCTAGCAAAGAGATCCACGAAATAGACATGTAACTCGTTGAGATGAATTAAGAGAACACTAAGCAGTTTCTCAGAATGCTTCTTTCCAGATTTCACTGAGGATATTTCCTTTTTCACCATAGCCCTCTATGGGCTTCCAAATATCACTTTTTCAATTACACAAGAACTGTCTTAGCGAAAGGCTTCTTGAGGGGAAAGCTGTAACTCTGTGAGATGATTTCACAGAACATAAAGAAGTTTCAAAGAAACCTTCTTTCTCTTTGTTATCGCAGGATATTTCCTTTGGCCCTGTAGTCTTCAAAGGGGTTCCGAAATATCTGTTCTCAGATTCCACAGAAATAAGGCTAGCAAAGAGATCCACGACATACACATGTAACTCTGTGAGATGAATTAACAGAACACTAAGCAGTTTCTCAGAAAGCTTCTTTCCAGATTTCATCTGAGGATATTTCCTTTTTCACCATAGCCCTCTATGGGCTTCCAAATATCACTTTGCCAATTCCACAAGAACTGTGTTAGCGAAAGGCTTCTTCAGGGGAAAGCTGTAACTCTGTGAGATGATTTCACAGAACACAAAGAAGTTTCTCAGAAAGCTTCTTTGTCTTTGTTATCGGAGGATATTTCCTTTGGCCCTATAGTCTTCAAAGGGATCCGAAATATCTGTGCTCAGATTCCACAGAAATAAGGCTGGCAAAGACATCCACGAAATACACATGTAACTCTGTGAGATGAATTAACAGAACACTAAGCAGTTTCTCAGATAGCTTCTTTCCAGATTTCATCTAAGGATATTTCCTTTTTCACCGTAGCCCTCTATGGGCTTCCAAATATCACTTTGACAATTCCACAAGAACTGTCTTAGCGAAAGGCTTCTTGAGGGGAACGCTGTAACTCTGTGAGATGATTTCACAGAACACAAAGAAGTTTCTCAGAAAGCTTCTTTCGCTTTGTTATCGGAGGATATTTCCTTTTGCCCTATAGTCTTCAAAGGGATCCGAAATATCTGTTCTCAGATTCCACAGAAATAAGGCTAGCAAAGAGATCCACGAAATACACATGTAACTCAGTGAGATGAATAAACAGAACACGAAGCAGTTTCTCAGAAAGCTTCTTTCCAGATTTCATCTGAGGATATTTCCTTTTTCACCATAGCCCTCTATGGGCTTCCAAATATCACTTTGCCAATTCCACAAGAACTGTCTTAGCGAAAGGCTTCTTGAGGGGAAAGCTGTAACTCTGTGAGATGATTTCACAGAAGACAAAGAAGTTTCTCAGAAAGCTTCTTTGTCTTTGTTATCGGAGGATATTTCCTTTGGCCCTATAGTCTTCAAAGGGATCCGAAATATCTGTGCTCAGATTCCACAGAAATAAGGCTGGCAAAGACATCCAAGAAATACACATGTAACTCTGTGAGATGAATTAACAGAACACTAAGCAGTTTCTCAGATAGCTTCTTCCCAGATTTCATCTAAGGATATTTCCTTTTTCACCATAGCCCTCTACGGGCTTCCAAATATCACTTTGCCAATTCCACAAGAACTGTCTTAGCGAAAGGTTTCTTGAGGGGAAAGCTGTAACTCTGCGAGATGATTTCACAGAACACAAGAAGTTTCTCAGAAAGCTTCTTTCTCTTTGTTATCGGAGGATATTTCCTTTGGCCCTATAGTCTTCAAAGGGATCCGAAATATCTGTTCTCAGATTCCACAGAAATAAGGCTAGGAAAGAGATCCACGAAATACACATGTAACTCTGTGAGATGAATTAACAGAACACTAAGCAGTTTCTCAGAAAGCTTCTTTCCAGATTTCATCTGAGGATATTTCCTTTTGCACCATAGCCTTCTATGGGCTTCCAAATATCACTTTGCCAATTCCACAAGAACTGTGTTAGCGAAAGGCTTCTTGAGGGGAAAGCTGTAACTCTGTGAGATGATTTCACAGAACACAAAGAAGTTTCTCAGAAAGCTTCTTTCTCTTTGTTATCGGAGGATATTTCCTTTGGCCCTATAGTCTTCAAAGGGATCCAAAATATCTGTGCTCAGATTCCACAGAAATAAGGCTGGCAAAGACATCCACGAAATACACATGTAACTCTGTGAGATGCATTAACAGAACACTAAGCAGTTTCTCAGATAGCTTCTTTCCAGATTTAATCTAAGGATATTTCCTTTTTCACCGTAGCCCTCTATGGGCTTCCAAATATCACTTTGACAATTCCACAAGAACTGTCTTAGCGAAAGGCTTCTTGAGGGGAACGCTGTAACTCTGTGAGATGATTTCACAGAACACAAAGAAGTTTCTCAGAAAGCTTCTTTCGCTTTGTTATCGGAGGATATTTCCTTTTGCCCTATAG
The DNA here is from genome assembly GCF_049350105.2 of Macaca mulatta. Classification (NCBI taxonomy): domain Eukaryota; kingdom Metazoa; phylum Chordata; class Mammalia; order Primates; family Cercopithecidae; genus Macaca; species Macaca mulatta. Next base: position 39,722,375 of record NC_133414.1, read on the forward strand.
TCTTCAAAGGGATCCGAAATATCTGTTCTCCGATTCCACAGAAATAAGGCTAGCAAAGAGATCCACGAAATACACATGTAACTCAGTGAGATGAATTAACAGAACACGAAGCAGTTTCTCAGAAAGCTTCTTTCCAGATTTCATCTGAGGATATTTCCTTTTTCACCATAGCCCTCTATGGGCTTCCAAATATCACTTTGCCAATTCCACAAGAACTGTCTTAGCGAAAGGCTTCTTGAGGGGAAAGCTGTAACTCTGTGAGATGATTTCACAGAACACAAAGAAGTTTCTCAGAAAGCTTCTTTCTCTTTGTTATCGGAGGATATTTCCTTTGGCCCTATAGTCTTCAAAGGGATCCGAAATATCTGTTCTCAGATTCCACAGAAATAAGGCTAGGAAAGAGATCCACGAAATACACATGTAACTCTGTGAGATGAATTAACAGAACACTAAGCAGTTTCTCAGAAAGCTTCTTTCCAGATTTCATCTGAGGATATTTCCTTTTTCACCACAGCCCTCTAAGGGCTTCCAAGTATCACTTTGCCAATTCCACAAGAACTGTCTTAGCGAAAGGCTTCTTGAGGGGAAAGCTCTAACTCTGTGAGATGATTTCACAGAACACAAAGAAGTTTCTCAGAAAGCTTCTATCTCTTTGTTATCGGAGGATATTTCCTTTGGTCCAATAGTCTTCAAAGGGATCCGAAATATCTGTTCTCAGATTCCACAGAAATAAGGCTAGCAAAGAGATCCACGAAATACACATGTAACTCTGTGAGATGAATTAAGAGAACACTAAGCAGTTTCTCAGAAAGCTTCTTTCCAGATTTCAACTGAGGATATTTCCTTTTTCACCATAGCACTCTATGGGCTTCCAAATATCACTTTGCCAATTCCACAAGAAGTGTCTTAGCGAAAGGCTTCTTGAGGGGAAAGCTAACTCTGTGAGATGATTTCACAGAACACAAAGAAGTTTCTCAGAAAGATTCTTTGTCTTTGTTATCGGAGGATATTTCCTTTGCCCTATAGTCTTCAAAGGGATCCGAAATATCTGTTCTCAGATTCCACAGAAATAAGGCTGGCAAAGACATCCAAGAAATACACATGTAACTCTGTGAGATGAATTAACAGAACACTAAGCAGTTTCTCAGATAGCTTCTTCCCAGATTTCATCTAAGGATATTTCCTTTTTCACCATAGCCCTCTACGGGCTTCCAAATATCACTTTGCCAATTCCACAAGAACTGTCTTAGCGAAAGGTTTCTTGAGGGGAAAGCTGTAACTCTGTGAGATTATTTCACAAAACACAAAGAAGTTTCTCAGAAAGCTTCTTTGTCTTTGTTATCGGAGGATATTTCCTTTGGCCCTATAGTCTTCAAAGGGATCCGAAATATCTGTTCTCAGATTCCACAGAAATAAGGGTAGCAAAGAGATCCACGAAATACACATGTAACTCTGTGAGATGAATTAACAGAACACTAAGCAGTTTCTCAGAAAGCTTCTTTCCAGATTTCATCTGAGGATATTTCCTTTTTCACCATAGCCCTCTATGGGCTTCCAAATATCACTTTGCCAATTCCACAAAAACTGTCTTAGCGAAAGGCTTCTTGAGTGGAAAGCTGTAACTCTGTGATTTGATTTCACAGAACACAAAGAAGTTTCTCAGAAAGCTTCTTTCTATTTGTTATCGGAGGATATTTCCTTGGCCCTATAGTCTTCAAAGGGATCCGAAATATCTGTTCTCAGATTCCACAGAAATAAGGCTAGCAAAGAGATCCACGAAATACAGATGAACTCTGAGAGATGAATTAACAGAACACTAAGCAGTTTCTCAGAAAGCTTCTTTCCAGATTTCATCTGAGGATATTTCCTTTTTCACCGTAGCCCTCTATGGTCTTCCAAGTATCACTTTGCCAATTCCACAAGAACTGTCTTAGCGAAAGCCTTCTTGAGGGGAAAGCTAACTCTGTGAGATGATTTCACAGAACACAAAGAAGATTCTCAGAAAGCTTCTTTCTCGTTCTTATCGGAGGATATTTCCTTTGGCCCTATAGACTTCAAAGGGGTTCCGAAATATCTGTTATCAGATTCCACAGAAATAAGGCTAGCAAAGAGATCCACGAAATACACATGTAACTCTGTGAGATGAATTAACAGAACACTAAGCAGTTTCTCAGAAAGCTTCTTTCCAGATTTCAACTGAGGATATTTCCTTTTTCACCATAGCACTCTATGGGCTTCCAAATATCACTTTGCCAATTCCACAAGAAGTGTCTTAGCGAAAGGCTTCTTGAGGGGAAAGCTAACTCTTTGAATTGATTTCACAGAACACAAAGAAGTTTCTCAGAAAGCTTCTTTGTCTTTGTTATCGGAGGATATTTCCTTTGGCCCTATAGTCTTCAAAGGGATACGAAATATCTGTTCTCAGATTCCACATAAATAAGGCTAGCAAAGAGATCCACGAAATAGACATGTAACTCGTTGAGATGAATTAGGAGAACACTAAGCAGTTTCTCAGAATGGTTCTTTCCTGATTTCACTGAGGATATTTCCTTTTTCACCATAGCCCTCTATGGGCTTCCAAATATCACTTTTTCAATTACACAAGAACTGTCTTAGCGAAAGGCTTCTTGAGGGGAAAGCTGTAACTCTTTGAGATGATTTCACAGAACATAAAGAAGTTTCAAAGAAACCTTCTTTCTCTTTGTTATCGCAGGATATTTCCTTTGGCCCTATATTCTTCAAAGGGGTTCCGAAATATCTGTTCTCATATTCCACAGAAATAAGGCTAGCAAAGAGATCCACGAAATACACATGTAACTCTGTGAGATGAATTAACAGAACACTAAGCAGTTTCTCAGAAAGCTTCTTTCCAGATTTCATCTGAGGATATTTCCTTTTTCACCATAGCCCTCTATGGGCTTCCAAATATCACTTTGCCAATTCCACATGAACTGTGTTAGCGAAAGGCTTCTTGAGGGGAAAGCTGTAACTCTGTAAGATGATTTCACAGAACACAAAGAAGTTTCTCAGAAAGCTTCTTTGTCTTTGTTATCGGAGGATATTTCCTTTGGCCCTATAGTCTTCAAAGGGATCCGAAATATCTGTGCTCAGATTCCACAGAAATAAGGCTGGCAAAGACATCCACGAAATACACATGTAAGTCTGTGAGATGAATTAACAGAACACTAAGCAGTTTCTCAGATAGCTTCTTTCCAGATTTCATCTAAGGATATTTCCTTTTTCACCGTAGCCCTCTATGGGCTTCCAAATATGACTTTGCCAATTCCACAAGAACTGTCTTAGCGAAAGGCTTCTTGAGGGGAACGCTGTAACTCTGTGAGATGATTTCACAGAACACAAAGAAGTTTCTCAGAAAGCTTCTTTCGCTTTGTTATCGGAGGATATTTCCTTTTGCCCTATAGTCTTCAAAGGGATCCGAAATATCTGTTCTCAGATTCCACAGAAATAAGGCTAGCAAAGAGATCCACGAAATACACATGTAACTCAGTGAGATGAATAAACAGAACACGAAGCAGTTTCTCAGAAAGCTTCTTTCCAGATTTCATCTGAGGATATTTCCTTTTTCACCATAGCCCTCTATGGGCTTCCAAATATCACTTTGCCAATTCCACAAGAACTGTCTTAGCGAAAGGCTTCTTGAGGGGAAAGCTGTAACTCTGTGAGATGATTTCACAGAAGACAAAGAAGTTTCTCAGAAAGCTTCTTTGTCTTTGTTATCGGAGGATATTTCCTTTGGCCCTATAGTCTTCAAAGGGATCCGAAATATCTGTGCTCAGATTCCACAGAAATAAGGCTGGCAAAGACATCCAAGAAATACACATGTAACTCTGTGAGATGAATTAACAGAACACTAAGCAGTTTCTCAGATAGCTTCTTCCCAGATTTCATCTAAGGATATTTCCTTTTTCTCCATAGCCCTCTACGGGCTTCCAAATATCACTTTGCCAATTCCACAAGAACTGCCTTAGCGAAAGGTTTCTTGAGGGGAAAGCTGTAACTCTGCGAGATGATTTCACAGAACACAAAGAAGTTTCTCAGAAAGCTTCTTTCTCTTTGTTATCGGAGGATATTTCCTTTGGCTCTATAGTCTTCAAAGGGATCCGAAATATCTGTTCTCAGATTCCACAGAAATAAGGCTAGGAAAGAGATCCACGAAATACACATGTAACTCTGTGAGATGAATTAACAGAACACTAAGCAGTTTCTCAGAAAGCTTCTTTCCAGATTTCATCTGAGGATATTTCCTTTTTCACCATAGCCCTCTATGGGCTTCCAAATATCACTTTGCCAATTCCACAAGAACTGTGTTAGCGAAAGGCTTCTTGAGGGGAAAGCTGTAACTCTGTGAGATGATTTCACAGAATACAAAGAAGTTTCCCAGAAACCTTCTTTCTCTTTGTTATCGGAGGATATTTCCTTTGGCCATACAGTCTTCAAAGGGATCCGAAATATCTGTGCTCAGATTCCACAGAAATAAGGCTGGCAAAGAGATCCACGAAATACACATGTAACTCTGTGAGATGAATTAACGGAACTCTAAGCAGTTTCTCAGAAAGCTTCTTTCCAGATTTCATCTGAGGATATTTCCTTTTTCACCATAGCCCTCTAGGGACTTCCAAATTTCACTTTGCCAATTCCACAAGAACTGTCTTTGCGAAATGCTCCTTGAGGGGAAAGCCGTAACTCTGTGAGATGATTTCACAGAATACAAAGAAGTTTCCCAGAAACCTTCTTTCTCTTTGTTATCGGAGGATATTTCCTTTGGCCATACAGTCTTCAAAGGGATCCGAAATATCTGTTCTCAGATTCCACAGAAATAAGGCTAGCAAAGAGATCCACGAAATACACATGTAACTCTGTGAGATGAATTAACAGAACACTAAGCAGTTTCTCAGAAAGCTTCTTTCCAGATTTCATCTGAGGATATTTCCTTTTTCACCATAGCCCTCTATGGACTTCCAAATATCAATTTGGCAATTCCACAAGAACTGTCTTAGCGAAAGGCTTCTGGATGGAAAGCTGTAACTCTGTGAGATGATTTCACAGAAAACAAAGAAGTTTCTCAGAAAGCTTCTTTCTCTCTGTTATCGGAGGATATTTCCTTTGGCCCCATTGTCCTCAAAGGTATCCGAAATATCTGTTCTCAGATTCCAGAGAAGTAAGGCTAGCAAAGAGATCCACGAAATACACATGTAACTCTGTGAGATGAATTAACAGAACACTAAGCAGTTTCTCAGAAAGCTTCTTTCCAGATTTCATCTGAGGATATTTCCTTTTTCACCATAGCCCTCTATGGAATTCCAAATATCACTTTGCCAATTCCACAAGAACTGTCTTAGCGAAAGGCTTCTTCAGGGGAAAGCTGAAACTCTGTGAGATGATTTCACAGAACACAAAGAAGTTTCTCAGAAAGCTTCTTTCTCTTTGTTATCGGAGGATATTTCCTTTGGCCCTATAGTCTTCAAAGGGATCCGAAATATCTGTTCTCAGATTCCACAGAAATAAGGCTAGCAAAGAGATCCACGAAATACAGATGAACTCTGAGAGATGAATTAACAGAACACTAAGCAGTTTCTCAGAAAGCTTCTTTCCAGATTTCATCTGAGGATATTTCCTTTTTCACCATAGCCCTCTATGGGCTTCCAAATATCACTTTGCCAATTCCACAAGAAGTGTCTTAGTGAAAGGCTTCTTGAGGGGAAAGCTAACTCTGTGAATTGATTTCACAGAACACAAAGAAGTTTCTCAGAAAGCTTCTTTCTCTTTGTTATCGGAGGATATTTCCTTTGGCCCTATAGTCTTCAAAGGGATCCGAAATATCTGTTCTCAGATTCCACAGAAATAAGGGGAGCAAAGAGATCCACGAAATACACATGTAACTCTGTGAGATGAATTAACAGAACACTAAGCAGTTTCTCAGAAAGCTTCTTTCCAGATTTCATCTGAGGATATTTCCTTTTTCACCATAGCCTTCTAGGGGCTTCCAAATATCACTTTGCCAATTCCTCAAGAACTGTGTTAGCGAAAGGCTTCTTGAGAGTAAAGCTGTAACTCTGTGAGATGATTTCACAGAACACAAAGAAGTTTCTCAGAAAGCTTCTTTCTCTTTGTTATCGGAGGATATTTCCTTTGGCCCTATTGTCTTCATTGGGATCAGAAATATCTGTTCTCAGATTCCACAGAAATAAGGCTACCAAAGAGATCCACGAAATACACATGTAACTCTGTGAGATAAATTAGCAGAACACTAAGCAGTTTCTCAGAAAGCTTCTTTCCAGATTTCATCTGAGGATATTTCCTTTTTCACCATAGCCCTCTAAGGGCATCCAAATAACACTTTGCCAATTCCACAAGAACTGTCTTTGCGAAAGGATTCTTGAGGGGAAACTGTAACTCTGTGACATGATTTCACAGAACACACAGAAGTTTCTCAGAAAGCTTCTTTCTCTTTGTTATCGGAGGATATTTCCTTTGGCCCTATAGTCTTCAAAGGGATCCGAAATATCTGTTCTCAGATTCCACAGAAATAAGGCTAGCAAAGAGATCCAAGAAATACACATGTACCTCTTAGAGATGAATTAACAGAACACTAAGCAGTGTCTCAGAAAGTTTCTTTCCAGATTTCATCTGAGGATATTTCCTATTTCACCATAGCCCTCTATGAGCTTCCAAATATCACTTTGCCAATTCCACAAGAACTGTCTTAGCGAAAGGCTTCTTGAGGGGAAAGCTGTAAATCTGTGAGATGATTTCACAGAACACAAAGAAGTTTCTCAGAAAGCTTCTTTGTCTTTGTTATCAGAGGATATTTCCTTTGGCCCTATAGTCTTCAAAGGGATCCAAAATATCTGTTCTCAGATTCCACATAAATAAGGCTAGCAAAGAGATCCACGAAATAGACATGTAACTCGTTGAGATGAATTAAGAGAACACTAAGCAGTTTCTCAGAATGCTTCTTTCCAGATTTCACTGAGGATATTTCCTTTTTCACCATAGCCCTCTAAGGGCTTCCAAATATCACTTTGCCAATTCCACAAGAACTGTCTTAGCTTAAGGCTTCTTGAGGGGAAAGCTGTAACTCTGTGAGATGATTTCACAGAACATAAAGAAGTTTCAAAGAAAGCTTCTTTCTCTTTGTTATCGCAGGATATTTCCTTTGGCCCTATAGTCTTCAAAGGGGTTCCGAAATATCTGTTCTCAGATTCCACAGAAATAAGGCTAGCAAAGAGATCCACGAAACAAACATGTAACTCTGTGAGATGAATTAACAGAACACTAAGCAGTTTCTCGGAAAGCTTCTTTCCAGATTTCATCTGAGGATATTTCCTTTTACACCATAGCCCTCTATGGGCTTCCAAATATCACTTTGCCAATTCCACAAGAACTGTGTTAGCGAAAGGCTTCTTGAGGGGAAAGCTGTAACTCTGTGAGATGATTTCACAGAACACAAAGAAGTTTCTCAGAAGGCTTCTTTCTCTTTGTTATCGGAGGATATTTCCTTTGGCCCTATAGTCTTCAATGGGATCCGAAATATCTGTTCTCAGATTCCACAGAAATAAGGCTAACAAAGAGATCCAGAAATACTCATGTAACTCTGTGAGATGAATTAACAGAACACTACGCAGTTTTTCAGGAAGCTTCTTTCCAGATTTCATCTGAGGATATTTCCTTTTTCACCATAGCCCTCTATGGGCTTCCAAATATCACTTTGCCAATTCCACAAGAACTGTCTTAGCGAAAGGCTTCTTGAGGGGAAAGCTGTAACTCTGTGAGATGATTTCACAGAACACAAAGAAGTTTCTCAGAAATCTTCTTTGTCTTTGTTATCGGAGGATATTTCCGTTGGCCCTATAGTCTTCAAACGGATCCGAAATATCTGTTCTCAGATTCCACAGAAATAAGGCTGGCAAAGAGATCCACGAAATACACATGTAACTCTGTGAGATGAATTCACAGAACACTAAGCAGTTTCTCAGAATGCTTCTTTCCAGATTTCATCTGAGGATATTGCCTTTTTCACCAGAGCCCTCTATGGGCTTCCAAATATCACTTTGCCAATTCCACAAGAACTGTCTTAGCGAAAGGCTTCTTGAGGGAAAGCTGTAACTCTGTGAGATGATTTCACAGAACACAAAGAAGTTTCTCAGAAAGCTTCTTTCTCTTTGTTATCGGAGGATATTTCCTTTGGCCCTATAGTCTTCAAAGGGATCCGAAATATCTGTTCTCAGATTCCACAGAAATAAGGCTAGCAAAGAGATCCACGAAATACACATGTAACTCTGTGAGATGAATTAACAGAACACTAAGCAGTTTCTCAGAAAGCTTCTTTCCAGATTTCATCTGAGGATATTTCCTTTTTCACCACAGCTCTCTAAGGGCTTCCAAATATCACTTTGCCAATTCCCCAAGAACTGTCTTAGCGAAAGGCTTCTTGAGGGGAAAGCTCTAACTCTGTGAGATGATTTCACAGAACACAAAGAAGTTTCTCAGAAATCTTCTTTCTCTTTGTTATCGCAGGATATTTCCTTTGGCCCTATAGTCTTCAAAGGGATCCGAAATATCTGTTCTCATATTCCACAGAAATAAGGCTACGAAAGAGATCCACGAAATACACATGTAACTCTGTGAGATGAATTAACAGAACACTAAGCAGTTTCTCAGAAAGCTTCTTTCCAGATTTCATCTCAGGATATTTCCTTTTTCACCACAGCCCTCTAAGGGCTTCCAAATATCACTTTGCCAATTCCACAAGAACTGTCTTAACGAAAGGCTTCTTGAGGGGAAAGCTGTAACTCTGTGAGATGATTTCACAGAACACAAAGAAGTGTCTCAGAAAGCTTCTTTGTCTTTGTTATCGGAGGATATTTCCTTTGGCCCTATAGTCTTCAAAGGGATCCGAAATATCTGTTCTCAGATTCCACAGAAATAAGGCTGGCAAAGACATCCATGAAATACACATGTAACTCTGTGAGATGAATTAACAGAACACTAAGCAGTTTCTCAGATAGCTTCTTCCCAGATTTCATCTAAGGATATTTCCTTTTTCACCATAGCCCTCTATGGGCTTCCAAATATCACTTTGCCAATTCCACATGAACTGTCTTAGCGAAAGGCTTCTTGAGGGGAAAGCTGTAACTCTGTGAGATGAATTCACAGAACACAAAGAAGTTTCTGAGAAAGCTTCTTTCTCTTTGTTATCGGAGGATATTTCCTTTGGCCCTATAGTCTTCAAAGGGATCCGAAATATCTGTTCTCAGATTCCACAGAAATAAGGCTAGCAAAGAGATCCACGAAATACACATGTAACTGTGTGACATGAATTAACAGAACACTAAGCAGTTTCTCAGAAAGCTTCTTTCCAGATTTCATCTGAGGATATTTCCTTTTTCACCATAGCCCTCTATGGGCTTCCAAATATCACTTTGCCAATTCCACAAGAACTGTCTTAGCGAAAGCCTTCTTGAGGGGAAAGCTAACTCTGTGAGATGATTTCACAGAACACAAAGAAGTTTCTCAGAAAGCTTCTTTCTCTTTGTTATCGGAGGATATTGCTTTTGGCCCTATAGTCTTCAAAGGGATCCGAAATATCTGTTCTCAGATTCCACAGAAATAAGGCTAACAAAGAGATCCACGAAATACACATGTAACTCTGTGAGATGAATTCACAGAACACTAAGCAGTTTCTCAGAATGCTTCTTTCCAGATTTCATCTGAGGATATTTCCTTTTTCACCAGAGCCCTCTATGGGCTTCCAAATATCACTTTGCGAATTCCACAAGAACTGTCTTAGCGAAAGGCTTCTTGAGGGGAAATCTGTAACTCTGTGAGATGATTTCACAGAACACAAAGAAGTTTCTCAGAAAGCTTCTATCTCTTTTTTATCGGAGGATATTTCCTTTGGTCCAATAGTCTTCAAAGGGATCCGAAATATCTGTTCTCAGATTCCACAGAAATAAGGCTAGCAAAGATATCCACGAAATACACATGTAACTCTGTGAGATGAATTAACAGAACACTAAGCAGTTTCTCAGAAAGCTTCTTTCCACATTTCATCTGAGGATATTTCCTTTTCCAACATAGCCCTTTTTGGGCTTCCAAATATCACTTTGCCAATTCCACAAGAACCGTCTTAGCGAAAGGCTTCTTGAGGGGAAAGCTGTAACTCTGTGAGGTGATTTCACAGAACACAAAGAAGTTTCTCAGAAAGCTTCTTTCTCTTTATTATCGGAGGATATTTCCTTTGGCCCTCTAGTCTTCAAAGGGATCCGAAATATCTGTTCTCAGATTCCACAGAACTAAGGCTAGGAAAGAGATCCACGAAATACAGATGTAACTCTGTGATATGAATTAACGGAACTCTAAGCAGTTTCTCAGAAAGCTTCTTTCCAGATTTCATCTGAGGATATTTCCTTTTTCACCATAGCCCTCTATGGACTTCCAAATTTCACTTTGCCAATTCCACAAGAACTGTCTTAGCGAAATGCTCCTTGAGGGGAAAGCCGTAACTCTGTGAGATGATTTCACAGAATACAAAGAAGTTTCCCAGAAACCTTCTTTCTCTTTGTTATCGGAGGATATTTCCTTTGGCCATACAGTCTTAAAAGGGATCCGAAATATCTGTTCTCAGATTCCACAGAAATAAGGCTAGCAAAGAGATCCACGAAATACACATGTAACTCTGTGAGATGAATTAACAGAACACTAAGCAGTTTGTCACAAAGCTTCTTTCCAGATTTCATCTGAGAATATTTCCTTTTTCACCTTAGCACTCTATGGGCTTCCAAATATCACTTTGCCCATTCCACAAGAACTGTCTTAGCAAAAGGCTTCTTGAGGGGAAAGCTAACTCTGTGAGATGATTTCACAGAACACAAAGAGGTTTCTCAGAGAGCTTCTTTCTCTTTGTTATCAGAGGATATTTCCTTTGGCCCTATAGACTTCAAAGGGGTTCCGAAATATCTGTTATCAGATTCCACAGAAATAAGGCTAGCAAAGAGATCCACGAAATACACATGTAACACTCTGAGATGAATTAACAGAACACTAAGCAGTTTCTCAGAAAGCTTCTTTCCAGATTTCCACTTAGGATGTTTCCTTTTTCACCATAGCACTCTATGGGCTTCCAAATATCACTTTGCCAATTCCACAAGAAGTTTCTTAGCGAAAGGCTTCTTGAGGGGAAAGCTAACTCTGTGAATTGATTTCATAGAACACAAAGAAGTTTCTCAGAAAGCTTCTTTCTCTTTGTTATCGGAGGATATTTCCTTTGGCCCTATAGTCTTAAAAGGGATCCGAAATATCTATTCTCAGATTCCACAGAAATAAGGGTAGCAAAGAGATCCACGAAATACACATGTAACTCTGTGAGATGAATTAACACCACACTAAGCAGGTTCTCAGAATGCTTCCCTCCAGATTTCATCTGAGGTTATTTCCTTTTTCACCATAGCCCTTTATGTGCTTCCAAATATCACTTTGCCAATTCCACAAGAACTGTCTTAGCGAAAGGCTTCTTGAAGGGAAAACTGTAACTCTGTGAGATGATTTCACAGAACACAAAGAAGTTTCTCAGAAAAGTTCTTTCTCCTTGTTATCAGAGGATATTTCCTTTGGCCCTATAGTCTCCAAAGGGATCCGAAATATCTGTTATCAGATTCCACAGAAATAAGGCTTGCAAAGAGATCCACGAAATACACATGTAACTCTGTGAGATGAATTAACAGAACACTAAGCAGATACTCAGAAAGCTTCTCTCCAGATTTCATCTGAGGATATTTCCTTTCTCACCACAGCCCTCTAAGGGCTTCGAAATATCACTTTGCCAATTCCACAAGAACTGTCTTAGCGAAAGGCTTCTTGAGGGTAAAGCTGTAACTCTGTGAGATGATTTCACAGAAAACAAAGAAGTTTCTCAGAAAGCTTCTTTCTCTTTGTTATCGGAGGATATTTCCTTTGGCCCTATAGTCTAAAATGGGATCAGAAATATCTGTTCTCGGATTCCACAGAAATAAGGCTAGCAAAGAGATCCACGAAATACACATGTAACTCTGTGAGATGAATTAACAGAAAACTAAGCAGTTTCTCAGAAAGCTTCTTTCCAGATTTCATCTGAGGATATTTCCTTTTTCACCATAGCCCTCTATGGGCTGCCAAATATCACTTTGCCAATTCCACTAGAACTGTCTTAGCGAAAGGCTTCTTGAGGGGAAAGCTGTAACTCTGTGAGATGATTTCACAGAACACAAAGAAGTCTCTCAGAAAGCTTCTTTCTCTTTGTTATCTGAGGATATTTCCTTAGGCCCTATAGTCTTCAAAGGGTTCCGAAATATCTGTTCTCAGATTCCACAGAAATAGGGCTAGCAAAGAGATCCACGAAATACACATGTAACTCTGTCAGATGAATTAACAAAACACTAAGCAGTTTCTCCGAAAGCTTCTTTCCAGATTTCATCTGAGGATATTTCGTTTTTCACCATAGCCCTCTATGAGATACCAATTATCACTTTGCCAATTCCACAAGAACTGTCTTAGCGAAAGCTTTCTTGAGGTGAAAGCTAACTCTGTGAGATGATTTCACAGAACACAAAGATGTTTCTCAGAAAGTTTCTTTCTCTATGTTATCAGAAGAAATTTGCTTTGGCCCTATAGTCTTCAAAGGGATCCGAAATATCTGTTCTCAGATTCCACAGAAATAAGGCTAGCAAAGAGATCCACCAAATACACATGTAACTCTGTGAGATGAATTAACAGAACACTAAGCAGTTTCTCAGAATGCTTCTTTCCATATTTCATCTGAGGATATTTCCTTTTTCACAATAGCCCTCTATGGGCTTCCAAATATCAGTTTGCCAATTCCACAAGAACTGTCTTAGCGAAAGGCTTCTTCAGGGGAAAGCTGTAACTCTGTGAGATGATTTCACAGAACACAAAGAAGTTTCTCAGACAGCTTCTTTCTCTTTGTTATCGCAGGATATTTCCTTTGGCCCTCTAGTCTTCAAAGGGATCCGAAATATCTGTTCTCAGATTCCACAGAAATAAGGCTAGTAAAGAGATCCACGAAATACAGATGTAACTCTGTGAGATGAATTAACAGAACACTAAGCAGTTTCTCAGAAAGCTTCTTTCCAGGTTCATCTGAGGATATTTCTTTTTTCACCCTAGCCCTCTAAGGGCTTCCAAATATCACTTTGCCAATTCCACTAGAACTGTCTCAGCGAAAGGCTTCTTGAGGGGAATGCTGTAACTCTGTGAGATGATTTCACTGCACACAAAGAAGTTTCTCAGAAAACTTCTTTCTCTTTGTTATCGGAGGATATTTCCTTTGGCCCTATAGTCTTCAAAGGGATTCGAAATATCTGTTCTCAGATTCCACAGAAATAAGGCTAGCAAAGAGATCCACGAAATACACATGTAACTCTGTCAGATGAATTAACAGAACACTAAGCAGTTTCTCAAAAAGCTTCTTTCCAGATTTCATCTGAGGATATTTCTTTTTTCACCATAGCCTTCTATGAGCTACCAAATATCAGTTTGACAATTCCACAAGAGCTGTCTTCGCGAAAGGCTTTTGAGGTGAAAGCTAACTCTGTGACATGATTTCACAGAACACAAAGAAGTGTGTCAGAAAGCTTCTTTCTTTATGTTATTGGAAGATATTTCCTTTGGCCCTATAGTCTTCAAAGGGATCCGAAATATCTGTTCTCAGATTCCACAGAAATAAGGCTAGCAAAGAGATCCACGAAATACAAATGTAAATCTGTGAGATGAATTAACAGAACACTAAGCAGTTTTTCAGAATGCTTATTTCCAGATTTCATCTGAGGATATTTCCTTTTTCACCGTTGCCCTCTATGGGATTCCAAATATCACTTTGCCAATTCCACAAGAACTGTCTTAGCGAAAGGGTTCTTGAGGCGAAATTGTAAATCCGTGAGATGATTTCACAGAACACAAAGAAGTTTCTCAGAAAGCTTCTTTCTCTTTTTTATCGGAGGATATTTCCTTTGGCCCTCTAGTCTTCTAAGGGATCCGAAATATCTGTTCTCATATTCCACAGAATTAAGGCTAGCAAAGAGATCCACGAAATACAGATGAACTCTGAGAGATGAATTAACAGAACACGAAGCAGTTTCTCAGAAAGCTTCTTTCCAGATTTCCTCTGAGGATATTTCCTTTTTCACCATAGCCCTCTATGGGCTTCAAAATATCACTTTGCCAATTCCACAAGAACTGTCTTAGCGAAAGCCTTCTTGAGGGGAAAGCTAACTCTGTGAGATGATTTCACAGAACACAAAGAAGTTTCTCAGAAAGCTTCTTTGTCTTTGTTATCGGAGGATATTTCCTTTGGCCCTATAGTCTTCAAAGGGATCCGAAATATTTGTTCTCAGATTCCACAGAAATAAGGCTGGCAAAGACATCCACGAAATACAAATGTAACTCTGTGAGATGAATTAACAGAACACTAAGCAGTTTCTCAGATAGCTTCTTCCCAGATTTCATCTAAGGATATTTCCTTTTTCACCATAGCCCTCTATGGGCTTCCAAATATCACTTTGCCAATTCCACAAGAACTGTGTTAGCGAAAGGCTTTTTGAGGGGAAAGCTGTAACTCTTTGAGATGATTTCACAGAACACAAATAAGTTTCTCAGAAAGCTTCTTTCTCTTTGTTATCGGAGGATATTTCCTTTGGCCCTATAGTCTTCAAAGGGATCCGAAATACCTGTTCTCAGATTCCACAGAAATAAGGCTAGCAAAGAGATCCACGAAATACAGATGAACTCTAAGAGATGAATTAACAGAACACTAAGCAGTTTCTCAGAAAGCTTCTTTCCAGATTTCATCTGAGGATATTTCCTTTTTCACCGAAGCCCTCTATGGGCTTACAAGTATCACTTTGCCAATTCCACAAGAACTGTCTTAGCGAAAGCCTTCTTGAGGGGAAAGCTAACTCTGTTAGATGATTTCACAGAACACAAAGAAGTTTCTCAGAAAGCTCCTTTGTCTTTCTTATCGGAGGATATTTCCTTTGGCCCTATAGACTTCAAAGGGGTTCCGAAATATCTGTTCTCAAATTCCACAGAAATAAGACTAGCAAAGAGATCCACGAAATAGACATGTAACTCGTTGAGATGAATTAAGAGAACACTAAGCAGTTTCTCAGAATGCTTATTTCCAGATTTCACTGAGGATATTTCCTTTTTCACCATAGCCCTCTATGGGCTTCCAAATATCACTTTGCCAATTCCACAAGAACTGTCTTAGTGAAAGGCTTCTTGAGGGGAAATCTGTAACTCTGTGAGATGATTTCACAGAACATAAAGAAGTTTCAAAGAAAGCTTCTTTCTCTTTGTTATCGCAGGATATTTCCTTTGGCTCTATAGTCTTCAAAGGGGTTCCGAAATATCTGTTCTCAGATTCCACAGAAATAAGGCTAGCAAAGAGATCCACGAAATACACATGTAACTCTGTGAGATGAATTAACAGAACACTAAGCAGTTTCTCAGAAAGCTTCTTTCCAGATTTCATCTGAGGATATTTCCGTTTTCACCATAGCCCTCTATGGGCTTCCAAATATCACTTTGCCAATTCCACGAGAACTGTGTTAGCGAAAGGCTTCTTGAGGGGAAAGCTGTAACTCTGTGAGATGATTTCACAGAACACAAAGAAGTTTCTCAGAAAGCTTCTTTGTCTTTGTTATCGGAGGATATTTCCTTTGGCCCTATAGTCTTCAAAGGGATCCGAAATATCTGTTCTCAGATTACACAGAAATAAGGCTGGCAAAGACATCCACGAAATACACATGTAACTCTGTGAGATGAATTAACAGAACACTAAGCAGTTTCTCAGATAGCTTCTTTCCAGATTTCATCTGAGGATATTCCTTTTTCACCATAACCCTCTATGGGCTACCAAATATCACTTTGCCAATTCCCCAAGAACTATCTTAGCGAAAGGCTTCCTGAGGGGAAAGCTGTAACTCTGTGAGATGATTTCACAGAACACAAAGAAGTTTCTCAGAAAGCTTCTTTCTCTTTGTTATCGGAGGATATTTCCTTTGGCCCTATAGTCCTCAAAGGGATCCGAAATATCTGTTCTCAGATTCCACAGAAGTAAGGCTAGCAAAGAGATCCACGAAATAGACATGTAACTCGTTGAGATGAATTAACAGAACACTAAGCAGTTTCTCAGAAAGCTTCTTTCCAGATTTCACTGAGGATATTTCCTTTTTCACCATAGTCCTCTATGGGCTTCCAAATATCACTTTGCCAATTCCACAAGAACTGTGTTAGCGAAAGGCTTCTTGAGGGGAAAGCTGTAACTCTGTGAGATGATTTCACAGAACACAAAGAAGTTTCAAAGAAAGCTTCTTTCTCTTTGTTATCGCAGGATATTTCCTTTGGCCCTATAGTCTTCAAAGGGGTTCCGAAATATCTGTTCTCAGATTCCACAGAAATAAGGCTAGCAAAGAGATCCACGAAATACACATGTAACTCTGTGCGATGACTTAACAGAACACTAAGCAGTTTCTCCGAAAGCTTCTTTCCAGATTTCATCTGAGGATATTTCCTTTTTCACCATAGCCCTCTATGGGCTTCCAAATATCACTTTGCCAATTCCACAAGAACTGTGTTAGCGAAAGGCTTCTTGAGGGGAAAGCTGTAACCCTGTTAGATGATTTCACAGAACACAAAGAAGATTCTCAGAAAGCTTCTTTCTCTTTGTTATCGGAGGATATTTCCTTTGGCCCTATAGTATTCAAAGGGATCCGAAATATCTGTTCTCAGATTCCACAGAAATAAGGCTAGCAAAGAGATCCACGAAATACAGATGAACTCTGAGAGATGAATTAACACAACAATAAGCAGTTTCTCAGAAAGCTTCTTTCCAGATTTCATCTGAGGATATTTCCTTTTTCACCTAGCCCTCTATGGGCTTCCAAATATCACTTTTCCAATTCCACAAGAACTGTCTTAGCGAAAGACTTCTTGAGGGGGAAGCTAACTCTGTGAGATGATTTCACAGAACACAAAGAAGTTTCTCAGAAAGCTTCTTTCTCTTTGTTATCGGAGGATATTTCCTTTGGCCCTATAGACTTCAAAGGGGTTCCGAAATATCTGTTATCAGATTCCACAGAAATAAGGCTAGCAAAGAGATCCACGAAATACACATGTAACTCTGTGAGATGAAATAAGAGAACACTAAGCAGTTTCTCAGAAAGCTTCTTTCCAGATTTCAACTGAGGATATTTCCTTTTTCACCATAGCACTCTATGGGCTTCCAAATATCACTTTGCCAATTCCACAAGAAGTGTCTTAGCGAAAGGCTTCTTGAGGGGAAAGCTAACTCTGTGAGATGATTTCACAGAACACAAAGAAGTTTCTCAGAAAGCTTCTTTGTCTTTGTTATCGGAGGATATTTCCTTTGGCCCTATAGTCTTCAAAGGGATCCGAAATATCTGTTCTCAGATTCCACAGAAATAAGGCTGGCAAAGACATCCACGAAATACAAATGTAACTCTGTGAGATGAATTAACAGAACACTAAGCAGTTTCTCAGATAGCTTCTTCCCAGATTTCATCTAAGGATATTTCCTTTTTCACCATAGCCCTCTATGGGCTTCCAAATATCACTTTGCCAATTCCACAAGAACTGTCTTAGCGAAAGGCTTCTTGAGGGGAAAGCTGTAACTCTGTGAGGTGATTTCACAGAACACAAAGAAGTCTCTCAGAAAGCTTCTTTCTATTTGTTATCGGAGGATATTTCCTTTGGCCCTATAGTCTTCAAAGGGATCCGAAATATCTGTTCTCAATTTCCACAGAAATAAGACTAGCAAAGAGATCCACGAAATACACATGTAACTCGTTGAGATGAATTAACAGAACAGTAAGCAGTTTCTCAGAAAGCTTCTTTCCAGATTTCAACTGAGGATATTTCCTTTTTCACCATAGCACTCTACGGGCTTCCAAATATCACTTTGCCATTTCCACAAGAAGTGTCTTAGCGAAAGGCTTCTTGAGGGGAAAGCTAACTCTGTGAGATGATTTCACAGAACACAAAGAAGTTTCTCAGAAAGCTTCTTTGTCTTTGTTATCGGAGGATATTTCCTTTGGCCCTATAGTCTTCAAAGGGATCCGAAATATCTGTTCTCAGATTCCACAGAAATAAGGCTGGCAAAGACATCCACGAAATACAAATGTAACTCTGTGAGATGAATTAACAGAACACTAAGCAGTTTCTCAGATAGCTTCTTCCCAGATTTCATCTAAGGATATTTCCTTTTTCACCATAGCCCTCTATGGGCTTCCAAATATCACTTTGCCAATTCCACAAGAACTGTGTTAGCGAAAGGCTTCTTGAGGGGAAAGCTGAAACTCTGTGAGATGATTTCACAGAACAGAAAGAAGTTTCTCAGAAAGCTTCTTTATCTTTGTTATCGGAGGATATTTCCTTTGGCCCTATAGTCTTCAAAGGGATCCGAAATATCTGTTCTCAGATTCCACAGAAATAAGACTAGCAAAGAGATCCACGAAATACACATGTAACTCGTTGAGATGAATTAACAGAACACTAAGCAGTTTCTCAGAAAGCTTCTTTCCAGATTTCACTGAGGATATTTCCTTTTTCACCATAGTCCTCTATGGGCTTCCAAATATCACTTTGCCAATTCCACAAGAACTGTCTTAGCGAAAGGCTTCTTGAGGGGAAAGCTGTAACGCTGTGAAATGATTTCACAGAATACAGAGAAGTTTCTCAGAAAGCTTCTTTCTATTTGTTATCGGAGGATATTTCCTTTGGCCCTATAGTCTTCTAAGGGATCCGAAATATCTGTTCTCATATTCCACAGAATTAAGGCTAGCAAAGAGATCCACGAAATACAGATGAACTCTGAGAGATGAATTAACAGAACACGAAGCAGTTTCTCCGAAAGCTTCTTTCCAGATTTCCTCTGAGGATATTTCCTTTTTCACCATAGCCCTCTATGGGCTTCAAAATATCACTTTGCCAATTCCACAAGAACTGTCTTAGCGAAAGCCTTCTTGAGGGGAAAGCTAACTCTGTGAGATGATTTCACAGAACACAAAGAAGTTTCTCAGAAAGCTTCTTTGTCTTTGTTATCGGAGGATATTTCCTTTGGCCCTATAGTCTTCAAAGGGATCCGAAATATCTGTTCTCAGATTCCACAGAAATAAGGCTGGCAAAGACATCCACGAAATACAAATGTAACTCTGTGAGATGAATTAACAGAACACTAAGCAGTTTCTCAGATAGCTTCTTCCCAGATTTCATCTAAGGATATTTCCTTTTTCACCATAGCCCTCTATGGGCTTCCAAATATCACTTTGCCAATTCCACAAGAACTGTGTTAGCGAAAGGCTTTTTGAGGGGAAAGCTGTAACTCTGTGCGATGATTTCACAGAACACAAATAAGTTTCTCAGAAAGCTTCTTTCTCTTTGTTATCGGAGGATATTTCCTTTGGCCCTATAGTCTTCAAAGGGATCCGAAATATCTGTTCTCAGATTCCACAGAAATAAGGCTAGCAAAGAGATCCACGAAATACAGATGAACTCTAAGAGATGAATTAACAGAACACTAAGCAGTTTCTCAGAAAGCTTCTTTCCAGATTTCATCTGAGGATATTTCCTTTTTCACCGAAGCCCTCTATGGGCTTACAAGTATCACTTTGCCAATTCCACAAGAACTGTCTTAGCGAAAGCCTTCTTGAGGGGAAAGCTAACTCTGTGAGATGATTTCACAGAACACAAAGAAGTTTCTCAGAAAGCTCCTTTGTCTTTCTTATCAGAGGATATTGCCTTTGGCCCTATAGACTTCAAAGGGGTTCCGAAATATCTGTTCTCAGATTCCACAGAAATAAGGCTAGCAAAGAGATCCACGAAATAGACATGTAACTCGTTGAGATGAATTAAGAGAACACTAAGCAGTTTCTCAGAATGCTTATTTCCAGATTTCACTGAGGATATTTCCTTTTTCACCATAGCCCTCTATGGGTTTCCAAATATCACTTTGCCAATTCCACAAGAACTGTCTTAGCGAAAGGCTTCTTGAGGGGAAATCTGTAACTCTGTGAGATGATTTCACAGAACATAAAGAAGTTTCAAAGAAAGCTTCTTTCTCTTTGTTATCGGAGGATATTTCCTTTGGCCCTATAGACTTCAAAGGGGTTCCGAAATATCTGTTATCAGATTCCACAGAAAAAAGGCTAGCAAAGAGATCCACGAAATACACATGTAACTCTGTGAGATGAATTAACAGAACACTAAGCAGTTTCTCAGAAAGCTTCTTTCCAGATTTCATCTGAGGATATTTCCTTTTTCACCATAGCCCTCTATGGGCTTCCAAATATCACTTTGCCAATTCCACAAGAACTGTGTTAGCGAAAGGCTTCTTGAGGGGAAAGATGTAACTCTGTGAGATGATTTCACAGAACACAAAGAAGTTTCTCAGAAAGCTTCTTTGTCTTTGTTATCGGAGGATATTTCCTTTGGCCCTATAGTCTTCAAAGGGATCCGAAATATCTGTTCTCAGATTACACAGAAATAAGGCTGGCAAAGACATCCACGAAATACACATGTAACTCTGTGAGATGAATTAACAGAACACTAAGCAGTTTCTCAGATAGCTTCTTTCCAGATTTCATCTGAGGATATTCCTTTTTCACCATAACCCTCTATGGGCTACCAAATATCACTTTGCCAATTCCCCAAGAACTATCTTAGTGAAAGGCTTCCTGAGGGAAAAGCTGTAACTCTGTGAGATGATTTCACAGAACACAAAGAAGTTTCTCAGAAAGCTTCTTTCTCTTTGTTATCGGAGGATATTTCCTTTGGCCCTATAGTCCTCAAAGGGATCCGAAATATCTGTTCTCAGATTCCACAGAAGTAAGGCTAGCAAAGAGATCCACGAAATAGACATGTAACTCGTTGAGATGAATTAACAGAACACGAAGCAGTTTCTCAGAAAGCATCTTTCCAGATTTCACTGAGGATATTTCCTTTTTCACCATAGCCCTCTATGGGCTTCCAAATATCACTTTGCCAATTCCACAAGAACTGTGTTAGCGAAAGGCTTCTTGAGGGGAAAGCTGTAACTCTGTGAGATGATTTCACAGAACACAAAGAAGTTTCAAAGAAAGCTTCTTTATCTTTGTTATCGCAGGATATTTCCTTTGGCCCTATAGTCTTCAAAGGGGTTCCGAAATATCTGTTCTCAGATTCCACAGAAATAAGGCTAGCAAAGAGATCCACGAAATACACATGTAACTCTGTGCGATGACTTAACAGAACACTAAGCAGTTTCTCCGAAAGCTTCTTTCCAGATTTCATCTGAGGATATTTCCTTTTTCACCATAGCCCTCTATGGGCTTCCAAATATCACTTTGCCAATTCCACAAGAACTGTGGTAGCGAAAGGCTTCTTGAGGGGAAAGCTGTAACTCTGTTAGATGATTTCACAGAACACAAAGAAGTTTCTCAGAAAGCTTCTTTCCCTTTGTTATCGGAGGATATTTCCTTTGGCCCTATAGTATTCAAAGGGATCCGAAATATCTGTTCTCAGATTCCACAGAAATAAGGCTAGCAAAGAGATCCACGAAATACAGATGAACTCTGAGTGATGAATTCACACAACAATAAGCAGTTTCTCAGAAAGCTTCTTTCCAGATTTCATCTGAGGATATTTCCTTTTTCACCATAGCCCTGTATGGGCTTCCAAATATCACTTTTCCAATTCCACAAGAACTGTCTTAGCGAAAGACTTCTTGAGGGGAAAGCTAACTCTGTGAGATGATTTCACAGAACACAAAGAAGTTTCTCAGAAAGCTTCTTTCTCTTTGTTATCGGAGGATATTTCCTTTGGCCCTATAGACTTCAAAGGGGTTCCGAAATATCTGTTATCAAATTCCACAGAAAAAAGGCTAGCAAAGAGATACACGAAATACACATGTAACTCTGTGAGATGAATTAACAGAACACTAAGCAGTTTCTCAGAAAGCTTCTTTCCAGATTTCATCTGAGGATATTCCTTTTTCACCATAACCCTCTATGGGCTACCAAATATCACTTTGCCAATTCCACAAGAACGATCTTAGGGAAAGGCTTCCTGAGGGGAAAGCTGTAACTCTGTGAGATGATTTCACAGAACACAAAGAAGTTTCAAAGAAAGCTTCTTTCTCTTTGTTATCGGAGGATATTTCCTTTGGCAGTATAGTCTTCAAAGGGATCCGAAATATCTGTTCTCAGATTCCACAGAAATAATACTAGCAAATAGATCCACGAAATACACATGTAACTCGTTGAGATGAATTAACAGAACACTAAGCAGTTTCTCAGAAAGCTTCTTTCCAGATTTCACTGAGGATATTTCCTTTTTCACCATAGCCCTCTATGGGCTTCAAAATATCACTTTGCCAATTCCACAAGAACTGTCTTAGCGAAAGCCTTCTTGAGGGGAAAGCTAACTCTGTGAGATGATTTCACAGAACACAAAGAAGTTTCTCAGAAAGCTTCTTTCTCTTTGTTATCTGAGGATATTTCCTTTGGCCCTATAGACTTCAAAGGGGTTCCGAAATATCTGTTATCAGATTCCACAGAAATAAGGCTAGCAAAGAGATCCACGAAATACACATGTAACTCTGTGAGATGAATTAAGAGAACACTAAGCAGTTTCTCAGAAAGCTTCTTTCCAGATTTCCACTGAGGATATTTCCTTTTTCACCATAGCACTCTATGGGCTTCCAAATATCACTTTGCCAATTCCACAAGAAGTGTCTTAGCGAAAGGCTTCTTGAGGGGAAAGCTAACTCTGTGAGATGATTTCACAGAACACAAAGAAGTTTCTCAGAAAGCTTCTTTGTCTTTGTTATCGGAGGATATTTCCTTTGGCCCTATAGTCTTCAAAGGGATCCGAAATATCTGTTCTCAGATTCCACAGAAATAAGGCTGGCAAAGACATCCACGAAATACAAATGTAACTCTGTGAGATGAATTAACAGAACACTAAGCAGTTTCTCAGATAGCTTCTTCCCAGATTTCATCTAAGGATATTTCCTTTTTCACGATAGCCCTCTATGGGCTTCCAAATATCACTTTGCCAATTCCACAAGAACTGTCTTAGCGAAAGGCTTCTTGAGGGGAAAGCTGTAACTCTGTGAGATGATTTCACAGAACACAAAGAAGTTTCTCAGAAAGCTTCTTTCTATTTGTTATCGGAGGATATTTCCTTTGGCCCTATAGTCTTCAAAGGGATCCGAAATATCTGTTCTCAATTTCCACAGAAATAAGACTAGCAAAGAGATCCACGAAATACACATGTAACTCGTTGAGATGAATTAACAGAACAGTAAGCAGTTTCTCAGAAAGCTTCTTTCCAGATTTCACTGAGGATATTTCCTTTTTCAACATAGTCCTCTATGGGCTTCCAAATATCACTTTGCCAATTCCACAAGAACTGTCTTAGAGAAAGGCTTCTTGAGGGGAAAGCTGTAACGCTGTGAGATGATTTCACAGAACACAAAGAAGTTTCTCAGAAAGCTTCTTTCTATTTGTTATCGGAGGATATTTCCTTTGGCCCTACAGTCTTCAAAGGGATCCGAAATATCTGTTCTCAGATTCCACAGAAATAAGGCTAGCAAAGAGATCCACGAAATACAGATGAACTCTGAATGATGAATTAACACAACAATAAGCAGTTTCTCAGAAAGCTTCTTTCCAGATTTATCTAAGGATATATCCTTTTTCACCATAGCCCTCTATGGGCTTCCAAATATCACTTTTCCAATTCCAAAAGAACTGTCTTAGCGAAAGCCCTCTTCAGGGGAAAGCTAACTCTGTGAGATGATTTCACAGAACACAAAGAAGTTTCTCAGAAAGCTTCTTTCTCTTTGTTATCGGAGGATATTTCCTTTGGCCCTATAGACTTCAAAGGGGTTCCGAAATATCTGTTATCAGATTCCACAGAAATAAGGCTAGCAAAGAGATCCACGAAATACACATGTACCTCTGTGAGATGAATTAACAGAACACTAAGCAGTTTCTCAGAAAGCTTCTTTCCAGATTTCATCTCAGGATATTCCTTTTTCACCATAACCCTCTAAGGGCTACCAAATAGCACTTTGCCAATTCCACAAGAACGATCTTAGGGAAAGGCTTCCTGAGGGGAAAGCTGTAACTCTGTGAGATGATTTCACAGAACACAAAGAAGTCTCAGAAAGCTTCTTTGTCTTTGTTATCGGAGGATATTTCCTTTGGCCCTATAGTCTTCAAAGGGATCCGAAATATCTGTTCTCAGATTCCAGAGAAATAAGGCTGGCAAAGACACCCACGAAATACACATGTAACTCTGTGAGATGAATTAACAGAACACTAAGCAGTTTCTCAGATAGCTTCTTCCCAGATTTCATCTAAGGATACTTCCTTTTTCACCATAGCCCTCTATGGGCTTCCAAATATCACTTTGCCAATTCCACAAGAACTGTCTTAGCGAAAGGCTTCTTGAGGGGAAAGCTGTAACTCTGTGAGATGATTTCACAGAACACAAAGAAGTTTCTCAGAAAGCTTCTTTCTCTTTTTTATCGGAGGATATTTCCTTTGGCCCTATAGTCCTCAAAGGGATCCGAAATATCTGTTCTCAGATTCCACAGAAGTAAGGCTAGCAAAGAGATCCACGAAATACACATGTAACTCTGTGAGATGAATTAACAGAACACTAAGCAGTTTCTCAGAAAGCTTCTTTCCAGATTTCACCTGAGGATATTTCCTTTTTCACCATAGCCCTCTACGGGCTTACAAATATCACTTTGCCAATTCCATAAAAACTGTCTTAGCGAAAGGCTTCTTGAGGGGAAAGCTGTAACTCTGTGAGATGATTTCACAGAACACAAAGAAGTTTCTCAGAAAGCTTCTTTCTATTTGCTATCGGAGGATATTTCCTTTGGCCCTATAGTCTTCAAAGGGATCCGAAATATCTGTTCTCAGCTTCCACAGAAATAAGGCTAGCAAAGAGATCCACGAAATACAGATGAACTCTGAGAGATGAATTAACAGAACACTAAGCAGTTTCTCAGAAAGCTTCTTTCCAGATTTCATCTGAGGATATTTCCTTTTTCACCGTAGCCCTCCATGGGCTTCCAAGTATCACTTTGCCAATTCCACAACAACTGTCTTAGCGAAAGCCTTCGTGAGGGGAAAGCTAACTCTGTGAGATGACTTCAC
This sequence comes from Macaca mulatta, assembly GCF_049350105.2. NCBI lineage: Eukaryota > Metazoa > Chordata > Mammalia > Primates > Cercopithecidae > Macaca > Macaca mulatta. The sequence continues at coordinate 39,747,622 of NC_133414.1, forward strand.
AGAACAGAAAGAAGATTCTCAGAAAGCTTCTTTCTCTTTGTTATCGGAGGATATTTCCTTTGGCCCTATAGTCTTCAAAGGGATCCGAAATATCTGTTCTCAGATTCCACAGAAATAAGGCTGGCAAAGACACCCACGAAATACACATGTAACTCTGTGAGATGAATTAACAGAACACTAAGCAGTTTCTCAGAAAGCTTCTTTCCAGATTTCATCTGAGGATATTCCTTTTTCACCATAGCCCTGTATGGGCTTCCAAATATCACTTTTCCAATTCCACAAGAACTGTCTTAGCGAAAGCCTTCTTGAGGGGAAAGCTAACTCTGTGAGATGATTTCACAGAACACAAAGAAGTTTCTCAGAAAGCTTCTTTCTCTTTGTTATCGGAGGATATTTCCTTTGGCCCTATAGACTTCAAAGGGGTTCCGAAATATCTGTTATCAAATTCCACAGAAAAAAGGCTAGCAAAGAGATACACGAAATACACATGTAACTCTGTGAGATGAATTAACAGAACACTAAGCAGTTTCTCAGAAAGCTTCTTTCCAGATTTCATCTGAGGATATTCCTTTTTCACCATAACCCTCTATGGGCTACCAAATATCACTTTGCCAATTCCACAAGAACGATCTTAGGGAAAGGCTTCCTGAGGGGAAAGCTGTAACTCTGTGAGATGATTTCACAGAACACAAAGAAGTTTCAAAGAAAGCTTCTTTCTCTTTGTTATCGGAGGATATTTCCTTTGGCAGTATAGTCTTCAAAGGGATCCGAAATATCTGTTCTCAGATTCCACAGAAATAATACTAGCAAATAGATCCACGAAATACACATGTAACTCGTTGAGATGAATTAACAGAACACTAAGCAGTTTCTCAGAAAGCTTCTTTCCAGATTTCACTGAGGATATTTCCTTTTTCACCATAGCCCTCTATGGGCTTCCAAATATCACTTTGCCAATTCCACAAGAACTGTCTTAGCGAAAGCCTTCTTGAGGGGAAAGCTAACTCTGTGAGATGATTTCACAGAACACAAAGAAGATTCTCAGAAAGCTTCTTTCTCTTTGTTATCTGAGGATATTTCCTTTGGCCCTATAGACTTCAAAGGGGTTCCGAAATATCTGTTATCAGATTCCACAGAAATAAGGCTAGCAAAGAGATCCACGAAATACACATGTAACTCTGTGAGATGAATTAAGAGAACACTAAGCAGTTTCTCAGAAAGCTTCTTTCCAGATTTCCACTGAGGATATTTCCTTTTTCACCATAGCACTCTATGGGCTTCCAAATATCACTTTGCCAATTCCACAAGAAGTGTCTTAGCGAAAGGCTTCTTAAGGGGAAAGCTAACTCTGTGAGATGATTTCACAGAACACAAAGAAGTTTCTCAGAAAGCTTCTTTGTCTTTGTTATCGGAGGATATTTCCTTTGGCCCTATAGTCTTCAAAGGGATCCGAAATATCTGTTCTCAGATTCCACAGAAATAAGGCTGGCAAAGACATCCACGAAATACACATGTAACTCTGTGAGATGAATTAACAGAACACTAAGCAGTTTCTCAGATAGCTTCTTCCCAGATTTCATCTAAGGATATTTCCTTTTTCACGATAGCCCTCTATGGGCTTCCAAATATCACTTTGCCAATTCCACAAGAACTGTCTTAGCGAAAGGCTTCTTGAGGGGAAAGCTGTAACTCTGTGAGATGATTTCACAGAACACAAAGATGTTTCTCAGAAAGCTTCTTTCTATTTGTTATCGGAGGATATTTCCTTTGGCCCTATAGTCTTCAAAGGGATCCGAAATATCTGTTCTCAATTTCCACAGAAATAAGACTAGCAAAGAGATCCACGAAATGCACATGTAACTCGTTGAGATGAATTAACAGAACAGTAAGCAGTTTCTCAGAAAGCTTCTTTCCAGATTTCACTGAGGATATTTCCTTTTTCAACATAGTCCTCTATGGGCTTCCAAATATCACTTTGCCAATTCCACAAGAACTGTCTTAGAGAAAGGCTTCTTGAGGGGAAAGCTGTAACGCTGTGAGATGATTTCACAGAACACAAAGAAGTTTCTCAGAAAGCTTCTTTCTATTTGTTATCGGAGGATATTTCCTTTGGCCCTACAGTCTTCAAAGGGATCCGAAATATCTGTTCTCAGATTCCACAGAAATAAGGCTAGCAAAGAGATCCACGAAATACAGATGAACTCTGAATGATGAATTAACACAACAATAAGCAGTTTCTCAGAAAGCTTCTTTCCAGATTTATCTAAGGATATATCCTTTTTCACCATAGCCCTCTATGGGCTTCCAAATATCACTTTTCCAATTCCAAAAGAACTGTCTTAGCGAAAGCCCTCTTCAGGGGAAAGCTAACTCTGTGAGATGATTTCACAGAACACAAAGAAGTTTCTCAGAAAGCTTCTTTCTCTTTGTTATCGGAGGATATTTCCTTTGGCCCTATAGACTTCAAAGGGGTTCCGAAATATCTGTTATCAGATTCCACAGAAATAAGGCTAGCAAAGAGATCCACGAAATACACATGTACCTCTGTGAGATGAATTAACAGAACACTAAGCAGTTTCTCAGAAAGCTTCTTTCCAGATTTCATCTCAGGATATTCCTTTTTCACCATAACCCTCTAAGGGCTACCAAATAGCACTTTGCCAATTCCACAAGAACGATCTTAGGGAAAGGCTTCCTGAGGGGAAAGCTGTAACTCTGTGAGATGATTTCACAGAACACAAAGAAGTCTCAGAAAGCTTCTTTGTCTTTGTTATCGGAGGATATTTCCTTTGGCCCTATAGTCTTCAAAGGGATCCGAAATATCTGTTCTCAGATTCCAGAGAAATAAGGCTGGCAAAGACACCCACGAAATACACATGTAACTCTGTGAGATGAATTAACAGAACACTAAGCAGTTTCTCAGATAGCTTCTTCCCAGATTTCATCTAAGGATACTTCCTTTTTCACCATAGCCCTCTATGGGCTTCCAAATATCACTTTGCCAATTCCACAAGAACTGTCTTAGCGAAAGGCTTCTTGAGGGGAAAGCTGTAACTCTGTGAGATGATTTCACAGAACACAAAGAAGTTTCTCAGAAAGCTTCTTTCTCTTTGTTATCGGAGGATATTTCCTTTGGCCCTATAGTCCTCAAAGGGATCCGAAATATCTGTTCTCAGATTCCACAAAAGTAAGGCTAGCAAAGAGATCCACGAAATACACATGTAACTCTGTGAGATGAATTAACAGAACACTAAGCAGTTTCTCAGAAAGCTTCTTTCCAGATTTCACCTGAGGATATTTCCTTTTTCACCATAGCCCTCTACGGGCTTACAAATATCACTTTGCCAATTCCATAAAAACTGTCTTAGCGAAAGGCTTCTTGAGGGGAAAGCTGTAACTCTGTGAGATGATTTCACAGAACACAAAGAAGTTTCTCAGAAAGCTTCTTTCTATTTGCTATCGGAGGATATTTCCTTTGGCCCTATAGTCTTCAAAGGGATCCGAAATATCTGTTCTCAGCTTCCACAGAAATAAGGCTAGCAAAGAGATCCACGAAATACAGATGAACTCTGAGAGATGAATTAACAGAACACTAAGCAGTTTCTCAGAAAGCTTCTTTCCAGATTTCATCTGAGGATATTTCCTTTTTCACCGTAGCCCTCCATGGGCTTCCAAGTATCACTTTGCCAATTCCACAACAACTGTCTTAGCGAAAGCCTTCGTGAGGGGAAAGCTAACTCTGTGAGATGACTTCACAGAACAGAAAGAAGATTCTCAGAAAGCTTCTTTCTCTTTGTTATCGGAGGATATTTCCTTTGGCCCTATAGTCTTCAAAGGGATCCGAAATATCTGTTCTCAGATTCCACAGAAATAAGGCTGGCAAAGACACCCACGAAATACACATGTAACTCTGTGAGATGAATTAACAGAACACTAAGCAGCTTCTCAGAAAGCTTCTTTCCAGATTTCATCTGAGGATATTCCTTTTTCACCATAACCCTCTATGGGCTACCAAATATCACTTTGCCAATTCCACAAGAACGATCTTAGGGAAAGGCTTCCTGAGGGGAAAGCTGTAACTCTGTGAGATGATTTCACAGAACACAAAGAAGTTTCAAAGAAAGCTTCTTTCTCTTTGTTATCGGAGGATATTTCCTTTGGCACTATAGTCTTCAAAGGGATCCGAAATATCTGTTCTCAGATTCCACAGAAATAATACTAGCAAAGAGATCCACGAAATACACATGTAACTCGTTGAGATGAATTAACAGAACACTAAGCAGTTTCTCAGAAAGCTTCTTTCCAGATTTCAATGAGGATATTTCCTTTTTCACCATAGTCCTCTATGGGCTTCCAAATATCACTTTGCCAATTCCACAAGAACTGTCTTAGCGAAAGGCTTCTTGAGGGGAAAGCTGTAACGCTGTGAGATGATTTCACAGAACACAGAGAAGTTTCTCAGAAAGCTTCTTTCTATTTGCTATCGGAGGATATTTCCTTTGGCCCTATAGTCTTCTAAGGGATCCGAAATATCTGTTCTCATATTCCACAGAAATAAGGCTAGCAAAGAGATCCACGAAATACAGATGAACTCTGAGAGATGAATTAACAGAAGACGAAGAGGTTTCTCAGAAAGCTTCTTTCCAGATTTCATCTGAGGATATTTCCTTTTTCACCATAGCCCTCTATGGGCTTCCAAATATCACTTTGCCAATTCCACAAGAACTGTCTTAGCGAAAGCCTTCTTGAGGGGAAAGCTAACTCTGTGAGATGATTTCACAGAACACAAAGAAGTTTCTCAGAAAGCTTCTTTCTCTTTGTTATCGGAGGATATTTCCTTTGGCCCTATAGTCCTCAAAGGGATCCGAAATATCTGTTCTCAGATTCCACAGAAGTAAGGCTAGCAAAGAGATCCACGAAATACACATGTAACTCTGTGAGATGAATTAACAGAACACTAAGCAGTTTCTCAGAAAGCTTCTTTCCAGATTTCACCTGAGGATATTTCCTTTTTCACCATAGCCCTCTACGGGCTTACAAATATCACTTTGCCAATTCCATAAAAACTGTCTTAGCGAGAGGCTTCTTGAGGGGAAAGCTGTAACTCTGTGAGATGATTTCACAGAACACAAAGAAGTTTCTCAGAAAGCTTCTTTCTATTTGCTATCGGAGGATATTTCCTTTGGCCCTATAGTCTTCAAAGGGATCCGAAATATCTGTTCTCAGCTTCCACAGAAATAAGGCTAGCAAAGAGATCCACGAAATACAGATGAACTCTGAGAGATGAATTAACAGAACACTAAGCAGTTTCTCAGAAAGCTTCTTTCCAGATTTCATCTGAGGATATTTCCTTTTTCACCGTAGCCCTCCATGGGCTTCCAAGTATCACTTTGCCAATTCCACAACAACTGTCTTAGCGAAAGCCTTCTTGAGGGGAAAGCTAACTCTGTGAGATGACTTCACAGAACAGAAAGAAGATTCTCAGAAAGCTTCTTTCTCTTTGTTATCGGAGGATATTTCCTTTGGCCCTATAGTCTTCAAAGGGATCCGAAATATCTGTTCTCAGATTCCACAGAAATAAGGCTGGCAAAGACACCCACGAAATACACATGTAACTCTGTGAGATGAATTAACAGAACACTAAGCAGTTTCTCAGAGAGCTTCTTTCCAGATTTCATCTGAGGATATTCCTTTTTCACCATAACCCTCTATGGGCTACCAAATATCACTTTGCCAATTCCACAAGAACGATCTTAGGGAAAGGCTTCCTGAGGGGAAAGCTGTAACTCTGTGAGATGATTTCACAGAACACAAAGAAGTTTCAAAGAAAGCTTCTTTCTCTTTGTTATCGGAGGATATTTCCTTTGGCACTATAGTCTTCAAAGGGATCCGAAATATCTGTTCTCAGATTCCACAGAAATAAGACTAGCAAAGAGATCCACGAAATACACATGTAACTCGTTGAGATGAATTAACAGAACACTAAGCAGTTTCTCAGAAAGCTTCTTTCCAGATTTCACTGAGGATATTTCCTTTTTCACCATAGTCCTCTATGGGCTTCCAAATATCACTTTGCCAATTCCACAAGAACTGTCTTAGCGAAAGGCTTCTTGAGGGGAAAGCTGTAACGCTGTGAAATGATTTCACAGAACACAGAGAAGTTTCTCAGAAAGCTTCTTTCTATTTGTTATCGGAGGATATTTCCTTTGGCCCTATAGTCTTCTAAGGGATCCGAAATATCTGTTCTCATATTCCACAGAAATAAGGCTAGCAAAGAGATCCACGAAATACAGATGAACTCTGAGAGATGAATTAACAGAACACGAAGCAGTTTCTCAGAAAGCTTCTTTCCAGATTTCCTCTGAGGATATTTCCTTTTTCACCATAGCCCTCTATGGGCTTCAAAATATCACTTTGCCAATTCCACAAGAACTGTCTTAGTGAAAGCCTTCTTGAGGGGAAAGCTAACTCTCTGAGATGATTTCACAGAACACAAAGAAGTTTCTCAGAAAGCTTCTTTCTCTTTGTTATCGGAGGATATTTCCTTTGGCCCTATAGACTTCAAAGGGGTTCCGAAATATCTGTTATCAGATTCCACAGAAATAAGGCTAGCAAAGAGATCCACGAAATACACATGTAACTCTGTGAGATGAATTAAGAGAACACTAAGCAGTTTCTCAGAAAGCTTCTTTCCAGATTTCAACTGAGGATATTTCCTTTTTCACCATAGCACTCTACGGGCTTCCAAATATCACTTTGCCAATTCCACAAGAACTGTGTTAGCGAAAGGCTTCTTGAGGGGAAAGCTGAAACTCTGTGAGATGATTTCACAGAACACAAATAAGTTTCTCAGAAAGCTTCTTTCTCTTTGTTATCGGAGGATATTTCCTTTGGCCCTATAGTCTTCAAAGGGATCCGAAATATCTGTTCTCAGATTCCACAGAAATAAGGCTAGTAAAGAGATCCACGAAATACAGATGAACTCTAAGAGATGAATTAACAGAACACTAAGCAGTTTCTCAGAAAGCTTCTTTCCAGATTTCATCTGAGGATATTTCCTTTTTCACCGTAGCCCTCTATGGGCTTCCAAGTATCACTTTGCCAATTCCACAAGAACTGTCTTAGCGAAAGCCTTCTTGAGGGGAAAGCTAACTCTGTGAGATGATTTCACAGAACACAAAGAAGTTTCTCAGAAAGCTTCTTTGTCTTTCTTATCGGAGGATATTTCCTTTGGCCCTGTAGACTTCAAAGGGGTTCCGAAATATCTGTTCTCAGATTCCACAGAAATAAGGCTAGCAAAGAGATCCACGAAATAGACATGTAACTCGTTGAGATGAATTAAGAGAACACTAAGCAGTTTCTCAGAATGCTTCTTTCCAGATTTCACTGAGGATATTTCCTTTTTCACCATAGCCCTCTATGGGCTTCCTAATATCACTTTGCCAATTCCACAAGAACTGTCTTAGCGAAAGGCTTCTTGAGGGGAAATCTGTAACTCTGTGAGATGATTTCACAGAACATAAAGAAGTTTCAAAGAAAGCTTCTTTCTCTTTGTTATCGCAGGATATTTCCTTTGGCTCTATAGTCTTCAAAGGGGTTCCGAAATATCTGTTCTCAGATTCCACAGAAATAAGGCTAGCAAAGAGATCCACGAAATACACATGTAACTCTGTGAGATGAATTAACAGAACACTAAGCAGTTTCTCAGAAAGCTTCTTTCCAGATTTCATCTGAGGATATTTCCTTTTTCACCATAGCCCTCAATGGGCTTCCAAATATCACTTTGACAATTCCACAAGAACTGTGTTAGCGAAAGGCTTCTTGAGGGGAAAGCTGTAACTCTGTGAGATGATTTCACAGAACACAAAGAAGTTTCTCAGAAAGCTTCTTTGTCTTTGTTATCGGAGGATATTTCCTTTGGCCCTATAGTCTTCAAAGGGATCCGAAATATCTGTTCTCAGATTCCAGAGAAATAAGGCTGGCAAAGACATCCACGAAATACACATGTAACTCTGTGAGATGAATTAACAGAACACTAAGCAGTTTCTCAGATAGCTTCTTTCCAGATTTCATCTAAGGATACTTCCTTTTTCACCATAGCCCTCTATGGGCTTCCAAATATCACTTTGCCAATTCCACAAGAACTGTCTTAGCGAAAGGCTTCTTGAGGGGAACGCTGTAACTCTGTAAGATGATTTCACTAACACAAAGAAGTTTCTCAGAAAGCTTCTTTCGCTTTGTTATCGGAGGATATTTCCTTTGGCCCTATAGTCTTCAAAGGGATCCGAAATATCTGTTCTCAGATTCCACAGAAATAAGACTAGCAAAGAGATCCACGAAATACACATGTAACTCGTTGAGATGAATTAACAGAACACTAAGCAGTTTCTCAGAAAGCTTCTTTCCAGATTTCACTGAGGATATTTCCTTTTTCACCATAGTCCTCTATGGGCTTCCAAATATCACTTTGCCAATTCCACAAGAACTGTCTTAGCGAAAGGCTTCTTGAGGGGAAAGCTGTAACGCTGTGAAATGATTTCACAGAACACAGAGAAGTTTCTCAGAAAGCTTCTTTCTATTTGTTATCGGAGGATATTTCCTTTGGCCCTATAGTCTTCTAAGGGATCCGAAATATCTGTTCTCATATTCCACAGAATTAAGGCTAGCAAAGAGATCCACGAAATACAGATGAACTCTGAGAGATGAATTAACAGAACACGAAGCAGTTTCTCAGAAAGCTTCTTTCCAGATTTCCTCTGAGGATATTTCCTTTTTCACCATAGCCCTCTATGGGGTTCAAAATATCACTTTGCCAATTTCACAAGAACTGTCTTAGCGAAAGCCTTCTTGAGGGGAAAGCTAACTCTGTGAGATGATTTCACAGAACACAAAGAAGTTCTCAGAAAGCTTCTTTGTCTTTGTTATCGGAGGATATTTCCTTTGGCCCTATAGTCTTCAAAGGGATCCGAAATATCTGTTCTCAGATTCCACAGAAATAAGGCTGGCAAAGACATCCACGAAATACAAATGTAACTCTGTGAGATGAATTAACAGAACACTAAGCAGTTTCTCAGATAGCTTCTTCTCAGATTTCATCTAAGGATATTTCCTTTTTCACCATAGCCCTCTATGGGCTTCCAAATATCACTTTGCCAATTCCACAAGAACTGTGTTAGCGAAAGGCTTTTTGAGGGGAAAGCTGTAACTCTGTGAGATGATTTCACAGAACACAAATAAGTTTCTCAGAAAGCTTCTTTCTCTTTGTTATCGGAGGATATTTCCTTTGGCCCTATAGTCTTCAAAGGGATCCGAAATATCTGTTCTCAGATTCCACAGAAATAAGGCTAGCAAAGAGATCCACGAAATACAGATGAACTCTAAGAGATGAATTAACAGAACACTAAGCAGTTTCTCAGAAAGCTTCTTTCCAGATTTCATCTGAGGATATTTCCTTTTTCACCGAAGCCCTCTATGGGCTTACAAGTATCACTTTGCCAATTCCACAAGAACTGTCTTAGCGAAAGCCTTCTTGAGGGGAACGCTAACTCTGTGAGATGATTTCACAGAACACAAAGAAGTTTCTCAGAAAGCTCCTTTGTCTTTCTTATCGGAGGATATTTCCTTTGGCCCTATAGACTTCAAAGGGGTTCCGAAATATCTGTTCTCAGATTCCACAGAAATAAGGCTAGCAAAGAGATCCACGAAATAGACATGTAACTCGTTGAGATGAATTAAGAGAACACTAAGCAGTTTCTCAGAATGCTTATTTCCAGATTTCACTGAGGATATTTCCTTTTTCACCATAGCCCTCTATGGGCTTCCAAATATCACTTTGCCAATTCCACAAGAACTGTCTTAGCGAAAGGCTTCTTGAGGGGAAATCTGTAACTCTGTGAGATGATTTCACAGAACATAAAGAAGTTTCAAAGAAAGCTTCTTTCTCTTTGTTATCGCAGGATATTTCCTTTGGCTCTATAGTCTTCAAAGGGGTTCCGAAATATCTGTTCTCAGATTCCACAGAAATAAGGCTAGCAAAGAGATCCACGAAATACACATGTAACTCTGTGAGATGAATTAACAGAAAACTAAGCAGTTTCTCAGAAGGCTTCTTTCCAGATTTCATCTGAGGATATTTCCTTTTTCACCATAGCCCTATATGGGCTTCCAAATATCACTTTGCCAATTCCACAAGAACTGTGTTAGCGAAAGGCTTCTTGAGGGGAAAGCTGTAACTCTGTGAGATGATTTCACAGAACACAAAGAAGTTTCTCAGAAAGCTTCTTTGTCTATGTTATCGGATGATATTTCCTTTGGCCCTATAGTCTTCAAAGGTATCCGAAATATCTGTTCTCAGATTACACAGAAATAAGGCTGGCAAAGACATCCACGAAATACACATGTAACTCTGTGAGATGAATTAACAGAACACTAAGCAGTTTCTCAGATAGCTTCTTTCCAGATTTCATCTGAGGATATTCCTTTTTCACCATAACCCTCTATGGGCTACCAAATATCACTTTGCCAATTCCCCAAGAACTATCTTAGCGAAAGGCTTCCTGAGGGGAAAGCTGTAACTCTGTGAGATGATTTCACAGAACACAAAGAAGTTTCTCAGAAAGCTTCTTTCTCTTTGTTATCGGAGGATATTTCCTTTGGCCCTATAGTCCTCAAAGGGATCCGAAATATCTGTTCTCAATTTCCACAGAAATAAGACTAGCAAAGAGATCCACGAAATACACATGTAACTCGTTGAGATGAATTAACAGAACAGTAAGCAGTTTCTCAGAAAGCTTCTTTCCAGATTTCACTGAGGATATTTCCTTTTTCAACACAGTCCTCTATGGGCTTCCAAATATCACTTTGCCAATTCCACAAGAACTGTCTTAGAGAAAGGCTTCTTGAGGGGAAAGCTGTAACGCTGTGAGATGATTTCACAGAACACAAAGAAGTTTCTCAGAAAGCTTCTTTCTATTTGTTATCGGAGGATATTTCCTTTGGCCCTACAGTCTTCAAAGGGATCCGAAATATCTGTTCTCAGATTCCACAGAAATAAGGCTAGCAAAGAGATCCACGAAATACAGATGAACTCTGAATGATGAATTAACACAACAATAAGCAGTTTCTCAGAAAGCTTCTTTCCAGATTTATCTAAGGATATATCCTTTTTCACCATAGCCCTCTATGGGCTTCCAAATATCACTTTTCCAATTCCAAAAGAACTGTCTTGGCGAAAGCCCTCTTCAGGGGAAAGCTAACTCTGTGAGATGATTTCACAGAACACAAAGAAGTTTCTCAGAAAGCTTCTTTCTCTTTGTTATCGGAGGATATTTCCTTTGGCCCTATAGACTTCAAAGGGGTTCCGAAATATCTGTTATCAGATTCCACAGAAATAAGGCTAGCAAAGAGATCCACGAAATACACATGTACCTCTGTGAGATGAATTAACAGAACACTAAGCAGTTTCTCCGAAAGCTTCTTTCCAGATTTCATCTCAGGATATTCCTTTTTCACCATAACCCTCTATGGGCTACCAAATAGCACTTTGCCAATTCCACAAGAACGATCTTAGGGAAAGGCTTCCTGAGGGGAAAGCTGTAACTCTGTGAGATGATTTCACAGAACACAAAGAAGTTTCTCAGAAAGCTTCTTTGTCTTTGTTATCGGAGGATATTTCCTTTGGCCCTATAGTCTTCAAAGGGATCCGAAATATCTGTTCTCAGATTCCAGAGAAATAAGGCTGGCAAAGACACCCACGAAATACACATGTAACTCTGTGAGATGAATTAACAGAACACTAAGCAGTTTCTCAGATAGCTTCTTCCCAGATTTCATCTAAGGATACTTCCTTTTTCACCATAGCCCTCTATGGGCTTCCAAATATCACTTTGCCAAATCCACAAGAACTGTCTTAGCGAAAGGCTTCTTGAGGGGAAAGCTGTAACTCTGTGAGATGATTTCACAGAACACAAATAAGTTTCTCAGAAAGCTTCTTTCTCTTTGTTATCGGAGGATATTTCCTTTGGCCCTATAGTCTTCAAAGGGATCCGAAATATCTGTTCTCAGCTTCCACAGAAATAAGGCTAGCAAAGAGATCCACGAAATACAGATGAACTCTGAGAGATGAATTAACAGAACACTAAGCAGTTTCTCAGAAAGCTTCTTTCCAGATTTCATCTGAGGATATTTCCTTTTTCACCGTAGCCCTCCATGGGCTTCCAAGTATCACTTTGCCAATTCCACAACAACTGTCTTAGCGAAAGCCTTCTTGAGGGGAAAGCTAACTCTGTGAGATGACTTCACAGAACAGAAAGAAGATTCTCAGAAAGCTTCTTTCTCTTTGTTATCGGAGGATATTTCCTTTGGCCCTATAGACTTTAAAGGGGTTCCGAAATATCTGTTGTCAGATTCCACAGAAATAAGGCTAGCAAAGAGATCCAGGAAATACACATTTAACTCCGTTAGATGAATTAACAGAACACTAAGCAGTTTCTCAGAAAGCTTCTTTCCAGATTTCAACTGAGGATATTTCCTTTTTCACCATAGCACTCTATGGGCTTCCAAATATCACTTTGCCAATTCCACAAGAAGTTTCTTCGTGAAATGCTTCTTGAGGGGAAAGCTAACTCTTTGAATTGATTTCACAGAACACAAAGAAGTTTCTCAGAAAACTTCTTTCTCTTTGTTATCGGAGGATATTTCCTTTGGCCCTATAGTCTTCAAAGGGATCCGAAATATCTGTTCTCAGATTCCACAGAAATAAGGGTAGCAAAGAGGTCCACGAAATACACATGTAACTCTGTGAGATGAATTAACAGAACACTAAGCAGTTTCTCAGAAAGCTTCGTTCCAGATTTCATCTGAGGATATTCCTTCTTCACCATAACCCTCTATGGGCTACCAAATATCACTTTGCCAATTCCACAAGAACGATCTTAGCGAAAGGCTTCCTGAGGGGATAGCTGTAACTCTGTGAGATGATTTCACAGAACACAAAGAAGTTTCTCAGACAGCTTCTTTCTCTTTGTTATCGGAGGATATTTCCTTTGGCCCTATAGTCTTCAAAGGGATCCGAAATATCTGTTCTCAGATTCCACAGAAATAAGGCTAGCAAAGAGATCCACGAAATAGACATGTAACACGTTGAGATGAATTAACAGAACACTAAACAGTTTCTCAGAAAGCTTCTTTCCAGATTTCACTGAGGATATTTCCTTTTTCACCATAGCCCTCTATGGGCTTCCAAATATCACTTTGCCAATTCCACAAGAACTGTGTTAGCGAAAGGCTTCTTGAGGGGAAAGCTGTAACTCTGTGAGATGATTTCACAGAACACAAAGAAGTTTCAAAGAAAGCTTCTTTTTCTTTGTTATCGCAGGATATTTCCTTTGGCCCTATAGTCTTCAAAGGGGTTCCGAAATATCTGTTCTCAGATTCCACAGAAATAAGGCTAGCAAAGAGATCCACGAAATACACATGTAACTCTGTGAGATGACTTAACAGAACACTAAGCAGTTTCTCCGAAAGCTTCTTTCCAGATTTCATCTGAGGATATTGCCTTTTTCACCATAGCCCTCTATGGGCTTCCAAATATCACTTTGCCAATTCCACAAGAACTGTGTTAGCGAAAGGCTTCTTGAGGGGAAAGCTGTAACTCTGTGAGATGATTTCACAGAACACAAAGAAGTTTCTCAGAAAGCTTCTTTCTATTTGCTATCGGAGGATATTTCCTTTGGCCCTATAGTCTTCAAAGGGATCCGAAATATCTGTTCTCAGCTTCCACAGAAATAAGGCTAGCAAAGAGATCCACGAAATACAGATGAACTCTGAGAGATGAATTAACAGAACACTAAGCAGTTTCTCAGAAAGCTTCTTTCCAGATTTCATCTGAGGATATTTCCTTTTTCACCGTAGCCCTCCATGGGCTTCCAAGTATCACTTTGCCAATTCCACAACAACTGTCTTAGCGAAAGCCTTCTTGAGGGGAAAGCTAACTCTGTGAGATGACTTCACAGAACAGAAAGAAGATTCTCAGAAAGCTTCTTTCTCTTTGTTATCGGAGGATATTTCCTTTGGCCCTATAGTCTTCAAAGGGATCCGAAATATCTGTTCTCAGATTCCACAGAAATAAGGCTGGCAAAGACACCCACGAAATACACATGTAACTCTGTGAGATGAATTAACAGAACACTAAGCAGTTTCTCAGAAAGCTTCTTTCCAGATTTCATCTGAGGATATTCCTTTTTCACCATAACCCTCTATGGGCTACCAAATATCACTTTGCCAATTCCACAAGAACGATCTTAGGGAAAGGCTTCCTGAGGGGAAAGCTGTAACTCTGTGAGATGATTTCACAGAACACAAAGAAGTTTCAAAGAAAGCTTCTTTCTCTTTGTTATCGGAGGATATTTCCTTTGGCACTATAGTCTTCAAAGGGATCCGAAATATCTGTTCTCAGATTCCACAGAAATAAGACTAGCAAAGAGATCCACGAAATACACATGTAACTCGTTGAGATGAATTAACAGAACACTAAGCAGTTTCTCAGAAAGCTTCTTTCCAGATTTCACTGAGGATATTTCCTTTTTCACCATAGTCCTCTATGGGCTTCCAAATATCACTTTGCCAATTCCACAAGAACTGTCTTAGCGAAAGGCTTCTTGAGGGGAAATCTGTAACTCTGTGAGATGATTTCACAGAACATAAAGAAGTTTCAAAGAAAGCTTCTTTCTCTTTGTTATCGCAGGATATTTCCTTTGGCTCTATAGTCTTCAAAGGGGTTCCGAAATATCTGTTCTCAGATTCCACAGAAATAAGGCTAGCAAAGAGATCCACGAAATACACATGTAACTCTGTGAGATGAATTAACAGAACACTAAGCAGTTTCTCAGAAAGCTTCTTTCCAGATTTCATCTGAGGATATTTCCTTTTTCACCATAGCCCTCTATGGGCTTCCAAATATCACTTTGCCAATTCCACAAGAACTGTGTTAGCGAAAGGCTTCTTGAGGGGAAAGCTGTAACTCTGTGAGATGATTTCACAGAACACAAAGAAGTTTCTCAGAAAGCTTCTTTGTCTTTGTTATCGGAGGATATTTCCTTTGGCCCTATAGTCTTCAAAGGGATCCGAAATATCTGTTCTCAGATTCCACAGAAATAAGGCTGGCAAAGACATCCACGAAATACACATGTAACTCTGTGAGATGAATTAACAGAACACTAAGCAGTTTCTCAGATAGCTTCTTTCCAGATTTCATCTAAGGATATTTCCTTTTTCACCGTAGCCCTCCATGGGCTTCCAAATATCACTTTGCCAATTCCACAAGAACTGTCTTAGCGAAAGGCTTCTTGAGGGGAACGCTGTAACTCTGTGAGATGATTTCACTAACACAAAGAAGTTTCTCAGAAAGCTTCTTTCGCTTTGTTATCGGAGGATATTTCCTTTGGCCCTATAGTCTTCAAAGGGATCCGAAATATCTGTTCTCAGATTCCACAGAAATAAGGCTAGCAAAGAGATCCACGAAATACACATGTAACTCAGTGAGATGAATTAACAGAACACTAAGCAGTTTCTCAGAAAGCTTCTTTCCAGATTTCACTGAGGATATTTCCTTTTTCACCATAGCCCTCTATGGGCTTCCAAATATGACTTTGCGAATTCCACAAGAACTGTCTTAGCGAAAGGTTTCTTGAGGGGAAAGCTGTAACTCTGTGAGATGATTTCACAGAACATAAAGAAGTTTCTGAGAAAGCTTCTTTCTCTTTGTTATCGCAGGATATTTCCTTTGACCCTATAGTCTTCAAAGGGGTTCTGAAATATCTGTTCTCAGATTCCACAGAGATAAGGCTAGCAAAGAGATCCACGAAATACACATGTAACTCGGTGAGATGAATTAACAGAACACTAAGCAGTTTCTCCGAAAGCTTCTTTCCAGATTTCATCTGAGGATATTTCCTTTTTCACCATAGCCCTCTATGGGCTTCCAAATATCACTTTGCCAATTCCACAAGAACTGTGTTAGCGAAAGGCTTCTTGAGGGGAAAGCTGAAACTCTGTGAGATGATTTCACAGAACACAAAGAAGTTTCTCAGAAAGCTTCTTTATCTTTGTTATCGGAGGATATTTCCTTTGGCCCTATAGTCTTCAAAGGGATCCGAAATATCTGTTCTCAGATTCCACAGAAATAAGACTAGCAAAGAGATCCACGAAATACACATGTAACTCGTTGAGATGAATTAACAGAACACTAAGCAGTTTCTCAGAAAGCTTCTTTCCAGATTTCACTGAGGATATTTCCTTTTTCACCATAGTCCTCTATGGGCTTCCAAATATCACTTTGCCAATTCCACAAGAACTGTCTTAGCGAAAGGCTTCTTGAGGGGAAAGCTGTAACGCTGTGAAATGATTTCACAGAACACAGAGAAGTTTCTCAGAAAGCTTCTTTCTATTTGTTATCGGAGGATATTTCCTTTGGCCCTATAGTCTTCTAAGGGATCCGAAATATCTGTTCTCATATTCCACAGAATTAAGGCTAGCAAAGAGATCCACGAAATACAGATGAACTCTGAGAGATGAATTAAGAGAACACGAAGCAGTTTCTCAGAAAGCTTCTTTCCAGATTTCCTCTGAGGATATTTCCTTTTTCACCATAGCCCTCTATGGGCTTCAAAATATCACTTTGCCAATTCCACAAGAACTGTCTTAGCGAAAGCCTTCTTGAGGGGAAAGCTAACTCTGTGAGATGATTTCACAGAACACAAAGAAGTTTCTCAGAAAGCTTCTTTGTCTTTGTTATCGGAGGATATTTCCTTTGGCCCTATAGTCTTCAAAGGGATCCGAAATATCTGTTCTCAGATTCCACAGAAATAAGGCTGGCAAAGACATCCACGAAATACAAATGTAACTCTGTGAGATGAATTAACAGAACACTAAGCAGTTTCTCAGATAGCTTCTTCCCAGATTTCATCTAAGGATATTTCCTTTTTCACCATAGCCCTCTATGGGCTTCCAAATATCACTTTGCCAATTCCACAAGAACTGTGTTAGCCAAAGGCTTTTTGAGGGGAAAGCTGTAACTCTGTGAGATGATTTCACAGAACACAAATAAGTTTCTCAGAAAGCTTCTTTCTCTTTGTTATCGGAGGATATTTCCTTTGGCCCTATAGTCTTCAAAGGGATCCGAAATATCTGTTCTCAGATTCCACAGAAATAAGGCTAGCAAAGAGATCCACGAAATACAGATGAACTCTAAGAGATGAATTAACAGAACACTAAGCAGTTTCTCAGAAAGCTTCTTTCCAGATTTCATCTGAGGATATTTCCTTTTTCACCGAAGCCCTCTATGGGCTTACAAGTATCACTTTGCCAATTCCACAAGAACTGTCTTAGCGAAAGCCTTCTTGAGGGGAAAGCAAACTCTGTGAGATGATTTCACAGAACACAAAGAAGTTTCTCAGAAAGCTCCTTTGTCTTTCTTATCGGAGGATATTTCCTTTGGCCCTATAGACTTCAAAGGGGTTCTGAAATATCTGTTCTCAGATTCCACAGAAATAAGGCTAGCAAAGAGATCCACGAAATAGACATGTAACTCGTTGAGATGAATTAAGAGAACACTAAGCAGTTTCTCAGAATGCTTATTTCCAGATTTCACTGAGGATATTTCCTTTTTCACCATAGCCCTCTATGGGCTTCCAAATATCACTTTGCCAATTCCACAAGAACTGTCTTAGCGAAAGGCTTCTTGAGGGGAAATCTGTAACTCTGTGAGATGATTTCACAGAACATAAAGAAGTTTCAAAGAAAGCTTCTTTCTCTTTGTTATCGCAGGATATTTCCTTTGGCTCTATAGTCTTCAAAGGGGTTCCGAAATATCTGTTCTCAGATTCCACAGAAATAAGGCTAGCAAAGAGATCCACGAAATACACATGTAACTCTGTGAGATGAATTAACAGAACACTAAGCAGTTTCTCAGAAAGCTTCTTCCCAGATTTCATCTGAGGATATTTCCTTTTTCACCATAGCCCTCTATGGGCTTCCAAATATCACTTTGCCAATTCCACAAGAACTGTGTTAGCGAAAGCCTTCTTGAGGGGAAAGCTGTAACTCTGTGAGATGATTTCACAGAACACAAAGAAGTTTCTCAGAAAGCTTCTTTCTATTTGTTATCGGAGGATATTACCTTTGGCCCTATAGTCTTCAAAGGGATCCGAAATATCTGTTCTCAATTTCCACAGAAATAAGACTAGCAAAGAGATCCACGAAATACACATGTAACTCGTTGAGATGAATTAAGAGAACAGTAAGCAGTTTCTCAGAAAGCTTCTTTCCAGATTTCACTGAGGATATTTCCTTTTTCAACATAGTCCTCTATGGGCTTCCAAATATCACTTTGCCAATTCCACAAGAACTGTCTTAGAGAAAGGCTTCTTGAGGGGAAAGCTGTAACGCTGTGAGATGATTTCACAGAACACAAAGAAGTTTCTCAGAAAGCTTCTTTCTATTTGTTATCGGAGGATATTTCCTTTGGCCCTACAGTCTTCAAAGGGATCCGAAATATCTGTTCTCAGATTCCACAGAAATAAGGCTAGCAAAGAGATCCACGAAATACAGATGAACTCTGAATGATGAATTAACACAACAATAAGCAGTTTCTCAGAAAGCTTCTTTCCAGATTTATCTAAGGATATATCCTTTTTCACCATAGCCCTCTATGGGCTTCCAAATATCACTTTTCCAATTCCAAAAGAACTGTCTTAGCGAAAGCCCTCTTCAGGGGAAAGCTAACTCTGTGAGATGATTTCACAGAACACAAAGAAGTTTCTCAGAAAGCTTCTTTCTCTTTGTTATCGGAGGATATTTCCTTTGGCCCTATAGTCTTCAAAGGGATCCGAAATATCTGTTCTCAGATTCCACAGAAATAAGGCTAGCAAAGAGATCCACGAAATACAGATGAACTCTGAGTGATGAATTCACACAACAATAAGCAGTTTCTCAGAAAGCTTCTTTCCAGATTTCATCTGAGGATATTTCCTTTTTCACCATAGCCCTCTATGGGCTTCCAAATATCACTTTTCCAATTCCACAAGAACTGTCTTAGCGAAAGCCTTCTTGAGGGGAAAGCTAACTCTGTGAGATGATTTCACAGAACACAAAGAAGTTTCTCAGAAAGCTTCTTTCTCTTTGTTATCGGAGGATATTTCCTTTGGCCCTATAGACTTCAAAGGGGTTCCGAAATATCTGTTATCAAATTCCACAGAAATAAGGCTAGCAAAGAGATACACGAAATACACATGTAACTCTGTGAGATGAATTAACAGAACACTAAGCAGTTTCTCAGAAAGCTTCTTTCCAGATTTCATCTGAGGATATTCCTTTTTCACCATAACCCTCTATGGGCTACCAAATATCACTTTGCCAATTCCACAAGAACGATCTTAGGGAAAGGCTTCCTGAGGGGTAAGCTGTAACTCTGTGAGATGATTTCACAGAACACAAAGAAGTTTCAAAGAAAGCTTCTTTCTCTTTGTTATCGGAGGATATTTCCTTTGGCACTATAGTCTTCAAAGGGATCCGAAATATCTGTTCTCAGATTCCACAGAAATAATACTAGCAAAGAGATCCACGAAATACACATGTAACTCGTTGAGATGAATTAACAGAACACTAAGCAGTTTCTCAGAAAGCTTCTTTCCAGATTTCACTGAGGATATTTCCTTTTTCACCATAGCCCTCTATGGGCTTCCAAATATCACTTTGCCAATTCCACAAGAAGTGTCTTAGCGAAAGGCTTCTTGAGGGGAAAGCTAACTCTGTGAGATGATTTCACAGAACACAAAGAAGTTTCTCAGAAAGCTTCTTTGTCTTTGTTATCGGAGGATATTTCCTTTGGCCCTATAGTCTTCAAAGGGATCCGAAATATCTGTTCTCAGATTCCACAGAAATAAGGCTGGCAAAGACATCCACGAAATACAAATGTAACTCTGTGAGATGAATTAACAGAACACTAAGCAGTTTCTCAGATAGCTTCTTCCCAGATTTCATCTAAGGATATTTCCTTTTTCACCATAGCCCTCTATGGGCTTCCAAATATCACTTTGCCAATTCCACAAGAACTGTCTTAGCGAAAGGCTTCTTGAGGGGAAAGCTGTAACTCTGTGAGATGATTTCACAGAACACAAAGAAGTTTCTCAGAAAGCTTCTTTCTATTTGTTATCGGAGGATATTTCCTTTGGCCCTATAGTCTTCAAAGGGATCCGAAATATCTGTTCTCAATTTCCACAGAAATAAGACTAGCAAAGAGATCCACGAAATACACATGTAACTCGTTGAGATGAATTAAGAGAACAGTAAGCAGTTTCTCAGAAAGCTTCTTTCCAGATTTCACTGAGGATATTTCCTTTTTCAACATAGTCCTCTATGGGCTTCCAAATATCACTTTGCCAATTCCACAAGAACTGTCTTAGAGAAAGGCTTCTTGAGGGGAAAGCTGTAACGCTGTGAGATGATTTCACAGAACACAAAGAAGTTTCTCAGAAAGCTTCTTTCTATTTGTTATCGGAGGATATTTCCTTTGGCCCTACAGTCTTCAAAGGGATCCGAAATATCTGTTCTCAGATTCCACAGAAATAAGGCTAGCAAAGAGATCCACGAAATACAGATGAACTCTGAATGATGAATTAACACAACAATAAGCAGTTTCTCAGAAAGCTTCTTTCCAGATTTATCTAAGGATATATCCTTTTTCACCATAGCCCTCTATGGGCTTCCAAATATCACTTTTCCAATTCCAAAAGAACTGTCTTAGCGAAAGCCCTCTTCAGGGGAAAGCTAACTCTGTGAGATGATTTCACAGAACACAAAGAAGTTTCTCAAAAAGCTTCTTTCTCTTTGTTATCGGAGGATATTTCCTTTGGCCCTATAGACTTCAAAGGGGTTCCGAAATATCTGTTATCAGATTCCACAGAAATAAGGCTAGCAAAGAGATCCACGAAATACACATGTACCTCTGTGAGATGAATTAACAGAACACTAAGCAGTTTCTCCGAAAGCTTCTTTCCAGATTTCATCTCAGGATATTCCTTTTTCACCATAACCCTCTATGGGCTACCAAATAGCACTTTGCCAATTCCACAAGAACGATCTTAGGGAAAGGCTTCCTGAGGGGAAAGCTGTAACTCTGTGAGATGATTTCACAGAACACAAAGAAGTTTCTCAGAAAGCTTCTTTGTCTTTGTTATCGGAGGATATTTCCTTTGGCCCTATAGTCTTCAAAGGGATCCGAAATATCTGTTCTCAGATTCCAGAGAAATAAGGCTGGCAAAGACACCCACGAAATACACATGTAACACTGTGAGATGAATTAACAGAACACTAAGCAGTTTCTCAGATAGCTTCTTCCCAGATTTCATCTAAGGATACTTCCTTTTTCACCATAGCCCTCTATGGGCTTCCAAATATCACTTTGCCAATTCCACAAGAACTGTGTTAGCGAAAGGCTTCTTGAGGGGAAAGCTGTAACTCTGTGAGATGATTTCACAGAACACAAAGAAGTTTCTCAGAAAGCTTCTTTGTCTTTGTTATCGGAGGATATTTCCTTTGGCCCTATAGTCCTCAAAGGGATCCGAAATATCTGTTCTCAGATTCCACAGAAGTAAGGCTAGCAAAGAGATCCACGAAATACACATGTAACTCTGTGAGATGAATTAACAGAACACTAAGCAGTTTCTCAGAAAGCTTCTTTACAGATTTCACCTGAGGATATTTCCTTTTTCACCATAGCCCTCTACGGGCTTACAAATATCACTTTGCCAATTCCATAAAAACTGTCTTAGCGAAAGGCTTCTTGAGGGGAAAGCTGTAACTCTGTGAGATGATTTCACAGAACACAAAGAAGTTTCTCAGAAAGCTTCTTTCTATTTGCTATCGGAGGATATTTCCTTTGGCCCTATAGTCTTCAAAGGGATCCGAAATATCTGTTCTCAGCTTCCACAGAAATAAGGCTAGCAAAGAGATCCACGAAATACAGATGAACTCTGAGAGATGAATTAACAGAACACTAAGCAGTTTCTCAGAAAGCTTCTTTCCAGATTTCATCTGAGGATATTTCCTTTTTCACCGTAGCCCTCCATGGGCTTCCAAGTATCACTTTGCCAATTCCACAACAACTGTCTTAGCGAAAGCCTTCTTGAGGGGAAAGCTAACTCTGTGAGATGACTTCACAGAACAGAAAGAAGATTCTCAGAAAGCTTCTTTCTCTTTGTTATCGGAGGATATTTCCTTTGGCCCTATAGACTTTAAAGGGGTTCCGAAATATCTGTTGTCAGATTCCACAGAAATAAGGCTAGCAAAGAGATCCAGGAAATACACATTTAACTCTGTAAGATGAATTAACAGAACACTAAGCAGTTTCTCAGAAAGCTCCTTTCCAGATTTCAACTGAGGATATTTCCTTTTTCACCATAGCACTCTATGGGCTTCCAAATATCACTTTGCCAATTCCACAAGAAGTTTCTTCGTGAAATGCTTCTTGAGGGGAAAGCTAACTCTTTGAATTGATTTCACAGAACACAAAGAAGTTTCTCAGAAAGCTTCTTTCTCTTTGTTATCGGAGGATATTTCCTTTGGCCCTATAGTCTTCAAAGGGATCCGAAATATCTGTTCTCAGATTCCACAGAAATAAGGGTAGCAAAGAGGTCCACGAAATACACATGTAACTCTGTGAGATGAATTAACAGAACACTAAGCAGTTTCTCAGAAAGCTTCGTTCCAGATTTCATCTGAGGATATTCCTTCTTCACCATAACCCTCTATGGGCTACCAAATATCACTTTGCCAATTCCACAAGAACGATCTTAGCGAAAGGCTTCCTGAGGGGATAGCTGTAACTCTGTGAGATGATTTCACAGAACACAAAGAAGTTTCTCAGACAGCTTCTTTCTCTTTGTTATCGGAGGATATTTCCTTTGGCCCTATAGTCTTCAAAGGGATCCGAAATATCTGTTCTCAGATTCCACAGAAATAAGGCTAGCAAAGAGATCCACGAAATAGACATGTAACACGTTGAGATGAATTAACAGAACACTAAACAGTTTCTCAGAAAGCTTCTTTCCAGATTTCACTGAGGATATTTCCTTTTTCACCATAGCCCTCTATGGGCTTCCAAATATCACTTTGCCAATTCCACAAGAACTGTGTTAGCGAAAGGCTTCTTGAGGGGAAAGCTGTAACTCTGTGAGATGATTTCACAGAACACAAAGAAGTTTCAAACAAAGCTTCTTTCTCTTTGTTATCGCAGGATATTTCCTTTGGCCCTATAGTCTTCAAAGGGGTTCCGAAATATCTGTTCTCAGATTCCACAGAAATAAGGCTAGCAAAGAGATCCACGAAATACACATGTAACTCTGTGAGATGACTTAACAGAACACTAAGCAGTTTCTCCGAAAGCTTCTTTCCAGATTTCATCTGAGGATATTTCCTTTTTCACCATAGCCCTCTATGGGCTTCCAAATATCACTTTGCCAATTACACAAGAACTGTGTTAGCGAAAGGCTTCTTGAGGGGAAAGCTGTAACTCTGTGAGATGATTTCACAGAACACAAAGAAGTTTCTCAGAAAGCTTCTTTCTATTTGCTATCGGAGGATATTTCCTTTGGCCCTATAGTCTTCAAAGGGATCCGAAATATCTGTTCTCAGCTTCCACAGAAATAAGGCTAGCAAAGAGATCCACGAAATACAGATGAACTCTGAGAGATGAATTAACAGAACACTAAGCAGTTTCTCAGAAAGCTTCTTTCCAGATTTCATCTGAGGATATTTCCTTTTTCACCGTAGCCCTCCATGGGCTTCCAAGTATCACTTTGCCAATTCCACAACAACTGTCTTAGCGAAAGCCTTCTTGAGGGGAAAGCTAACTCTGTGAGATGACTTCACAGAACAGAAAGAAGATTCTCAGAAAGCTTCTTTCTCTTTGTTATCGGAGGATATTTCCTTTGGCCCTATAGTCTTCAAAGGGATCCGAAATATCTGTTCTCAGATTCCACAGAAATAAGGCTGGCAAAGACACCCACGAAATACACATGTAACTCTGTGAGATGAATTAACAGAACACTAAGCAGTTTCTCAGAGAGCTTCTTTCCAGATTTCATCTGAGGATATTCCTTTTTCACCATAACCCTCTATGGGCTACCAAATATCACTTTGCCAATTCCACAAGAACGATCTTAGGGAAAGGCTTCCTGAGGGGAAAGCTGTAACTCTGTGAGATGATTTCACAGAACACAAAGAAGTTTCAAAGAAAGCTTCTTTCTCTTTGTTATCGGAGGATATTTCCTTTGGCCCTATAGTCTTCAAAGGGATCCGAAATATCTGTTCTCAGATTCCACATAAATAAGACTAGCAAAGAGATCCACGAAATAGACATGTAACTCGTTGAGATGAATTAACAGAACACTAAGTAGTTTCTCAGAAAGCTTCTTTCCAGATTTCACTGAGGATATTTCCTTTTTCACCATAGCCCTCTATGGGCTTCCAAATATGACTTTGCCAATTCCACAAGAACTGTCTTAGCGAAAGGCTTCTTGAGGGGTAAGCTGTAACTCTGTGAGATGATTGCACAAAACATAAAGAAGTTTCAGAGAAAGCTTCTTTCTCTTTGTTATCGCAGGATATTTCCTTTGGCCCTATAGTCTTCAAAGGGGTTCCGAAATATCTGTTCTCAGATTCCACAGAAATAAGGCTAGCAAAGAGATCCACGAAATACACATGTAACTCGGTGAGATGAATTAACAGAACACTAAGCAGTTTCTCAGAAAGCTTCTTTCCAGATTTCATCCAAGGATATTTCCTTTTTCACCATAGCCCTCTATGGGCTTCCAAATATCACTTTGCCAATTCCACAAGAACTGTGTTAGCGAAAGGTTTCTTGAGGGGAAAGCTGTAACTCTGTGAGATGATTTCACAGAACACAAAGAAGTTTCTCAAAAAGCTTCTTTATCTTTGTTATCGGAGGATATTTCCTTTGGCCCTATAGTCTTCAAAGGGATACGAAATATCTGTTCTCAGATTCCACAGAAATAAGACTAGCAAAGAGATCCACGAAATACACATGTAACTCGTTGAGATGAATTAACAGAACACTAAGCAGTTTCTCAGAAAGCTTCTTTCCAGATTTCACTGAGGATATTTCCTTTTTCACCATAGTCCTCTATGGGCTTCCAAATATCACTTTGCCAATTCCACAAGAAGTGTCTTAGCGAAAGGCTTCTTGAGGGGAAAGCTGTAACGCTGTGAGATGATTTCACAGAACACAGAGAAGTTTCTCAGAAAGCTTCTTTCTATTTGTTATCGGAGGATATTTCCTTTGGCCCTATAGTCTTCTAAGGGATCCGAAATATCTGTTCTCAGATTCCACAGAAATAAGGCTAGCAAAGAGATCCACGAAATACAGATGAACACTGAGAGATGAATTAACAGAACATGAAGCAGTTTCTCAGAAAGCTTCTTTCCAGATTTCATCTGAGGATATTTCCTTTTTCACCATAGCCCTCTATAGGCTTGCAAATATCACTTTGCCAATTCCACAAGAACTGTCTTAGCGAAAGCCTTCTTGAAGGGAAAGCTAACTCTGTGAGATGATTTCACAGAACACAAAGAAGTTTCTCAGAAAGCTTCTTTCTCTTTGTTTTCGGAGGATATTTAATTTGGCCCAATAGACTTCAAAGGGGTTCCGAAATATCTGTTATCAGATTCCACAGAAATAGGCTAGCAAAGAGATCCACGAAATACACATGTAACTCTGTGAGATGAATTAACAGAACACTAAGCAGTTTCTCAGAATGCTTCTTTCCAGATTTCACTGAGGATATTTCCTTTTTCACCATAGCCCTCTATGGGCTTCCAAATATCACTTTGCCAATTCCACAAGAACTGTCTTAGCGAAAGGCTTCTTGAGGGGTAAGCTGTAACTCTGTGAGATGATTGCACAAAACATAAAGAAGTTTCAGAGAAAGCTTCTTTCTCTTTGTTATCGCAGGATATTTCCTTTGGCCCTATAGTCTTCAAAGGGGTTCCGAAATATCTGTTCTCAGATTCCACAGAAATAAGGCTAGCAAAGAGATCCACGAAATACACATGTAACTCGGTGAGATGAATTAACAGAAC
Organism: Macaca mulatta; assembly: GCF_049350105.2. Classification (NCBI taxonomy): domain Eukaryota; kingdom Metazoa; phylum Chordata; class Mammalia; order Primates; family Cercopithecidae; genus Macaca; species Macaca mulatta. Next base: position 39,773,776 of record NC_133414.1, read on the forward strand.
ACTAAGCAGTTTCTCAGAAAGCTTCTTTCCAGATTTCATCCAAGGATATTTCCTTTTTCACCATAGCCCTCTATGGGCTTCCAAATATCACTTTGCCAATTCCACAAGAACTGTGTTAGCGAAAGGTTTCTTGAGGGGAAAGCTGTAACTCTGTGAGATGATTTCACAGAACACAAAGAAGTTTCTCAAAAAGCTTCTTTATCTTTGTTATCGGAGGATATTTCCTTTGGCCCTATAGTCTTCAAAGGGATACGAAATATCTGTTCTCAGATTCCACAGAAATAAGACTAGCAAAGAGATCCACGAAATACACATGTAACTCGTTGAGATGAATTAACAGAACACTAAGCAGTTTCTCAGAAAGCTTCTTTCCAGATTTCACTGAGGATATTTCCTTTTTCACCATAGTCCTCTATGGGCTTCCAAATATCACTTTGCCAATTCCACAAGAAGTGTCTTAGCGAAAGGCTTCTTGAGGGGAAAGCTGTAACGCTGTGAGATGATTTCACAGAACACAGAGAAGTTTCTCAGAAAGCTTCTTTCTATTTGTTATCGGAGGATATTTCCTTTGGCCCTATAGTCTTCTAAGGGATCCGAAATATCTGTTCTCAGATTCCACAGAAATAAGGCTAGCAAAGAGATCCACGAAATACAGATGAACACTGAGAGATGAATTAACAGAACATGAAGCAGTTTCTCAGAAAGCTTCTTTCCAGATTTCATCTGAGGATATTTCCTTTTTCACCATAGCCCTCTATAGGCTTGCAAATATCACTTTGCCAATTCCACAAGAACTGTCTTAGCGAAAGCCTTCTTGAAGGGAAAGCTAACTCTGTGAGATGATTTCACAGAACACAAAGAAGTTTCTCAGAAAGCTTCTTTCTCTTTGTTTTCGGAGGATATTTAATTTGGCCCAATAGACTTCAAAGGGGTTCCGAAATATCTGTTATCAGATTCCACAGAAATAGGCTAGCAAAGAGATCCACGAAATACACATGTAACTCTGTGAGATGAATTAACAGAACACTAAGCAGTTTCTCAGAATGCTTCTTTCCAGATTTCACTGAGGATATTTCCTTTTTCACCATAGCCCTCTATGGGCTTCCAAATATCACTTTGCCAATTCCACAAGAACTGTCTTAGCGAAAGGCTTCTTGAGGGGAAAGCTGTAACTCTGTGAGATGATTTCACAGAACATAAAGAAGTTTCTCAGAAAGCTTCTTTGTCTTTGTTATCGGAGGATATTTCCTTTGGCCCTATAGTCTTCAAAGGGATCCGAAATATCTGTTCTCAGATTCCACAGAAATAAGGCTGGCAAAGACATCCACGAAATACACATGTAACTCTGTGAGATGAATTAACAGAACACTAAGCAGTTTCTCAGATAGCTTCTTTCCAGATTTCATCTAAGGATATTTTCTTTTTCACCGTGGCCCTCTATGGGCTTCCAAATATCACTTTGCCAATTCCACAAGAACTGTCTTAGCGAAAGGTTTCTTGAGGGGAACGCTGTAACTCTGTGAGATGATTTCACAGAACACAAAGAAGTTTCTCAGAAAGCTTCTTTCGCTTTGTTATCGGAGGATATTTCCTTTGGCCCTATAGTCTTCAAAGGGATCCGAAATATCTGTTCTCAGATTCCACAGAAATAAGGCTGGCAAAGACACCCACGAAATACACATGTAACTCTGTGAGATGAATTAACAGAACACTAAGCAGTTTCTCAGAAAGCTTCTTTCCAGATTTCATCTGAGGATATTCCTTTTTCACCATAACCCTCTATGGGCTACCAAATATCACTTTGCCAATTCCACAAGAACGATCTTAGGGAAAGGCTTCCTGAGGGGAAAGCTGTAACTCTGTGAGATGATTTCACAGAACACAAAGAAGTTTCAAAGAAAGCTTCTTTCTCTTTGTTATCGGAGGATATTTCCTTTGGCACTATAGTCTTCAAAGGGATCCGAAATATCTGTTCTCAGATTCCACAGAAATAAGACTAGCAAAGAGATCCACGAAATACACATGTAACTCGTTGAGATGAATTAACAGAACACTAAGCAGTTTCTCAGAAAGCTTCTTTCCAGATTTCACTGAGGATATTTCCTTTTTCACCATAGTCCTCTATGGGCTTCCAAATATCACTTTGCCAATTCCACAAGAACTGTCTTAGCGAAAGGCTTCTTGAGGGGAAATCTGTAACTCTGTGAGATGATTTCACAGAACATAAAGAAGTTTCAAAGAAAGCTTCTTTCTCTTTGTTATCGCAGGATATTTCCTTTGGCTCTATAGTCTTCAAAGGGGTTCCGAAATATCTGTTCTCAGATTCCACAGAAATAAGGCTAGCAAAGAGATCCACGAAATACACATGTAACTCTGTGAGATGAATTAACAGAACACTAAGCAGTTTCTCAGAAAGCTTCTTTCCAGATTTCATCTGAGGATATTTCCTTTTTCACCATAGCCCTCTATGGGCTTCCAAATATCACTTTGCCAATTCCACAAGAACTGTGTTAGCGAAAGGCTTCTTGAGGGGAAAGCTGTAACTCTGTGAGATGATTTCACAGAACACAAAGAAGTTTCTCAGAAAGCTTCTTTGTCTTTGTTATCGGAGGATATTTCCTTTGGCCCTATAGTCTTCAAAGGGATCCGAAATATCTGTTCTCAGATTCCACAGAAATAAGGCTGGCAAAGACATCCACGAAATACACATGTAACTCTGTGAGATGAATTAACAGAACACTAAGCAGTTTCTCAGATAGCTTCTTTCCAGATTTCATCTAAGGATATTTCCTTTTTCACCGTAGCCCTCCATGGGCTTCCAAATATCACTTTGCCAATTCCACAAGAACTGTCTTAGCGAAAGGCTTCTTGAGGGGAACGCTGTAACTCTGTGAGATGATTTCACTAACACAAAGAAGTTTCTCAGAAAGCTTCTTTCGCTTTGTTATCGGAGGATATTTCCTTTGGCCCTATAGTCTTCAAAGGGATCCGAAATATCTGTTCTCAGATTCCACAGAAATAAGGCTAGCAAAGAGATCCACGAAATACACATGTAACTCAGTGAGATGAATTAACAGAACACTAAGCAGTTTCTCAGAAAGCTTCTTTCCAGATTTCACTGAGGATATTTCCTTTTTCACCATAGCCCTCTATGGGCTTCCAAATATGACTTTGCCAATTCCACAAGAACTGTCTTAGCGAAAGGTTTCTTGAGGGGAAAGCTGTAACTCTGTGAGATGATTTCACAGAACATAAAGAAGTTTCTGAGAAAGCTTCTTTCTCTTTGTTATCGCAGGATATTTCCTTTGACCCTATAGTCTTCAAAGGGGTTCTGAAATATCTGTTCTCAGATTCCACAGAGATAAGGCTAGCAAAGAGATCCACGAAATACACATGTAACTCGGTGAGATGAATTAACAGAACACTAAGCAGTTTCTCCGAAAGCTTCTTTCCAGATTTCATCTGAGGATATTTCCTTTTTCACCATAGCCCTCTATGGGCTTCCAAATATCACTTTGCCAATTCCACAAGAACTGTGTTAGCGAAAGGCTTCTTGAGGGGAAAGCTGAAACTCTGTGAGATGATTTCACAGAACACAAAGAAGTTTCTCAGAAAGCTTCTTTATCTTTGTTATCGGAGGATATTTCCTTTGGCCCTATAGTCTTCAAAGGGATCCGAAATATCTGTTCTCAGATTCCACAGAAATAAGACTAGCAAAGAGATCCACGAAATACACATGTAACTCGTTGAGATGAATTAACAGAACACTAAGCAGTTTCTCAGAAAGCTTCTTTCCAGATTTCACTGAGGATATTTCCTTTTTCACCATAGTCCTCTATGGGCTTCCAAATATCACTTTGCCAATTCCAAAAGAACTGTCTTAGCGAAAGGCTTCTTGAGGGGAAAGCTGTAACGCTGTGAAATGATTTCACAGAACACAGAGAAGTTTCTCAGAAAGCTTCTTTCTATTTGTTATCGGAGGATATTTCCTTTGGCCCTATAGTCTTCTAAGGGATCCGAAATATCTGTTCTCATATTCCACAGAATTAAGGCTAGCAAAGAGATCCACGAAATACAGATGAACTCTGAGAGATGAATTAAGAGAACACGAAGCAGTTTCTCAGAAAGCTTCTTTCCAGATTTCCTCTGAGGATATTTCCTTTTTCACCATAGCCCTCTATGGGCTTCAAAATATCACTTTGCCAATTCCACAAGAACTGTCTTAGCGAAAGCCTTCTTGAGGGGAAAGCTAACTCTGTGAGATGATTTCACAGAACACAAAGAAGTTTCTCAGAAAGCTTCTTTGTCTTTGTTATCGGAGGATATTTCCTTTGGCCCTATAGTCTTCAAAGGGATCCGAAATATCTGTTCTCAGATTCCACAGAAATAAGGCTGGCAAAGACATCCACGAAATACAAATGTAACTCTGTGAGATGAATTAACAGAACACTAAGCAGTTTCTCAGATAGCTTCTTCCCAGATTTCATCTAAGGATATTTCCTTTTTCACCATAGCCCTCTATGGGCTTCCAAATATCACTTTGCCAATTCCACAAGAACTGTGTTAGCCAAAGGCTTTTTGAGGGGAAAGCTGTAACTCTGTGAGATGATTTCACAGAACACAAATAAGTTTCTCAGAAAGCTTCTTTCTCTTTGTTATCGGAGGATATTTCCTTTGGCCCTATAGTCTTCAAAGGGATCCGAAATATCTGTTCTCAGATTCCACAGAAATAAGGCTAGCAAAGAGATCCACGAAATACAGATGAACTCTAAGAGATGAATTAACAGAACACTAAGCAGTTTCTCAGAAAGCTTCTTTCCAGATTTCATCTGAGGATATTTCCTTTTTCACCGAAGCCCTCTATGGGCTTACAAGTATCACTTTGCCAATTCCACAAGAACTGTCTTAGCGAAAGCCTTCTTGAGGGGAAAGCAAACTCTGTGAGATGATTTCACAGAACACAAAGAAGTTTCTCAGAAAGCTCCTTTGTCTTTCTTATCGGAGGATATTTCCTTTGGCCCTATAGACTTCAAAGGGGTTCTGAAATATCTGTTCTCAGATTCCACAGAAATAAGGCTAGCAAAGAGATCCACGAAATAGACATGTAACTCGTTGAGATGAATTAAGAGAACACTAAGCAGTTTCTCAGAATGCTTATTTCCAGATTTCACTGAGGATATTTCCTTTTTCACCATAGCCCTCTATGGGCTTCCAAATATCACTTTGCCAATTCCACAAGAACTGTCTTAGCGAAAGGCTTCTTGAGGGGAAATCTGTAACTCTGTGAGATGATTTCACAGAACATAAAGAAGTTTCAAAGAAAGCTTCTTTCTCTTTGTTATCGCAGGATATTTCCTTTGGCTCTATAGTCTTCAAAGGGGTTCCGAAATATCTGTTCTCAGATTCCACAGAAATAAGGCTAGCAAAGAGATCCACGAAATACACATGTAACTCTGTGAGATGAATTAACAGAACACTAAGCAGTTTCTCAGAAAGCTTCTTTCCAGATTTCATCTGAGGATATTTCCTTTTTCACCATAGCCCTCTATGGGCTTCCAAATATCACTTTGCCAATTCCACAAGAACTGTGTTAGCGAAAGCCTTCTTGAGGGGAAAGCTGTAACTCTGTGAGATGATTTCACAGAACACAAAGAAGTTTCTCAGAAAGCTTCTTTCTATTTGTTATCGGAGGATATTACCTTTGGCCCTATAGTCTTCAAAGGGATCCGAAATATCTGTTCTCAATTTCCACAGAAATAAGACTAGCAAAGAGATCCACGAAATACACATGTAACTCGTTGAGATGAATTAAGAGAACAGTAAGCAGTTTCTCAGAAAGCTTCTTTCCAGATTTCACTGAGGATATTTCCTTTTTCAACATAGTCCTCTATGGGCTTCCAAATATCACTTTGCCAATTCCACAAGAACTGTCTTAGAGAAAGGCTTCTTGAGGGGAAAGCTGTAACGCTGTGAGATGATTTCACAGAACACAAAGAAGTTTCTCAGAAAGCTTCTTTCTATTTGTTATCGGAGGATATTTCCTTTGGCCCTACAGTCTTCAAAGGGATCCGAAATATCTGTTCTCAGATTCCACAGAAATAAGGCTAGCAAAGAGATCCACGAAATACAGATGAACTCTGAATGATGAATTAACACAACAATAAGCAGTTTCTCAGAAAGCTTCTTTCCAGATTTATCTAAGGATATATCCTTTTTCACCATAGCCCTCTATGGGCTTCCAAATATCACTTTTCCAATTCCAAAAGAACTGTCTTAGCGAAAGCCCTCTTCAGGGGAAAGCTAACTCTGTGAGATGATTTCACAGAACACAAAGAAGTTTCTCAGAAAGCTTCTTTCTCTTTGTTATCGGAGGATATTTCCTTTGGCCCTATAGTCTTCAAAGGGATCCGAAATATCTGTTCTCAGATTCCACAGAAATAAGGCTAGCAAAGAGATCCACGAAATACAGATGAACTCTGAGTGATGAATTCACACAACAATAAGCAGTTTCTCAGAAAGCTTCTTTCCAGATTTCATCTGAGGATATTTCCTTTTTCACCATAGCCCTCTATGGGCTTCCAAATATCACTTTTCCAATTCCACAAGAACTGTCTTAGCGAAAGCCTTCTTGAGGGGAAAGCTAACTCTGTGAGATGATTTCACAGAACACAAAGAAGTTTCTCAGAAAGCTTCTTTCTCTTTGTTATCGGAGGATATTTCCTTTGGCCCTATAGACTTCAAAGGGGTTCCGAAATATCTGTTATCAAATTCCACAGAAATAAGGCTAGCAAAGAGATACACGAAATACACATGTAACTCTGTGAGATGAATTAACAGAACACTAAGCAGTTTCTCAGAAAGCTTCTTTCCAGATTTCATCTGAGGATATTCCTTTTTCACCATAACCCTCTATGGGCTACCAAATATCACTTTGCCAATTCCACAAGAACGATCTTAGGGAAAGGCTTCCTGAGGGGTAAGCTGTAACTCTGTGAGATGATTTCACAGAACACAAAGAAGTTTCAAAGAAAGCTTCTTTCTCTTTGTTATCGGAGGATATTTCCTTTGGCAATATAGTCTTCAAAGGGATCCGAAATATCTGTTCTCAGATTCCACAGAAATAATACTAGCAAAGAGATCCACGAAATACACATGTAACTCGTTGAGATGAATTAACAGAACACTAAGCAGTTTGTCAGAAAGCTTCTTTCCAGATTTCACTGAGGATATTTCCTTTTTCACCATAGCCCTCTATGGGCTTCCAAATATCACTTTGCCAATTCCACAAGAAGTGTCTTAGCGAAAGGCTTCTTGAGGGGAAAGCTAACTCTGTGAGATGATTTCACAGAACACAAAGAAGTTTCTCAGAAAGCTTCTTTGTCTTTGTTATCGGAGGATATTTCCTTTGGCCCTATAGTCTTCAAAGGGATCCGAAATATCTGTTCTCAGATTCCACAGAAATAAGGCTGGCAAAGACATCCACGAAATACAAATGTAACTCTGTGAGATGAATTAACAGAACACTAAGCAGTTTCTCAGATAGCTTCTTCCCAGATTTCATCTAAGGATATTTCCTTTTTCACCATAGCCCTCTATGGGCTTCCAAATATCACTTTGCCAATTCCACAAGAACTGTCTTAGCGAAAGGCTTCTTGAGGGGAAAGCTGTAACTCTGTGAGATGATTTCACAGAACACAAAGAAGTTTCTCAGAAAGCTTCTTTCTATTTGTTATCGGAGGATATTTCCTTTGGCCCTATAGTCTTCAAAGGGATCCGAAATATCTGTTCTCAATTTCCACAGAAATAAGACTAGCAAAGAGATCCACGAAATACACATGTAACTCGTTGAGATGAATTAAGAGAACAGTAAGCAGTTTCTCAGAAAGCTTCTTTCCAGATTTCACTGAGGATATTTCCTTTTTCAACATAGTCCTCTATGGGCTTCCAAATATCACTTTGCCAATTCCACAAGAACTGTCTTAGAGAAAGGCTTCTTGAGGGGAAAGCTGTAACGCTGTGAGATGATTTCACAGAACACAAAGAAGTTTCTCAGAAAGCTTCTTTCTATTTGTTATCGGAGGATATTTCCTTTGGCCCTACAGTCTTCAAAGGGATCCGAAATATCTGTTCTCAGATTCCACAGAAATAAGGCTAGCAAAGAGATCCACGAAATACAGATGAACTCTGAATGATGAATTAACACAACAATAAGCAGTTTCTCAGAAAGCTTCTTTCCAGATTTATCTAAGGATATATCCTTTTTCACCATAGCCCTCTATGGGCTTCCAAATATCACTTTTCCAATTCCAAAAGAACTGTCTTAGCGAAAGCCCTCTTCAGGGGAAAGCTAACTCTGTGAGATGATTTCACAGAACACAAAGAAGTTTCTCAAAAAGCTTCTTTCTCTTTGTTATCGGAGGATATTTCCTTTGGCCCTATAGACTTCAAAGGGGTTCCGAAATATCTGTTATCAGATTCCACAGAAATAAGGCTAGCAAAGAGATCCACGAAATACACATGTACCTCTGTGAGATGAATTAACAGAACACTAAGCAGTTTCTCCGAAAGCTTCTTTCCAGATTTCATCTCAGGATATTCCTTTTTCACCATAACCCTCTATGGGCTACCAAATAGCACTTTGCCAATTCCACAAGAACGATCTTAGGGAAAGGCTTCCTGAGGGGAAAGCTGTAACTCTGTGAGATGATTTCACAGAACACAAAGAAGTTTCTCAGAAAGCTTCTTTGTCTTTGTTATCGGAGGATATTTCCTTTGGCCCTATAGTCTTCAAAGGGATCCGAAATATCTGTTCTCAGATTCCAGAGAAATAAGGCTGGCAAAGACACCCACGAAATACACATGTAACACTGTGAGATGAATTAACAGAACACTAAGCAGTTTCTCAGATAGCTTCTTCCCAGATTTCATCTAAGGATACTTCCTTTTTCACCATAGCCCTCTATGGGCTTCCAAATATCACTTTGCCAATTCCACAAGAACTGTGTTAGCGAAAGGCTTCTTGAGGGGAAAGCTGTAACTCTGTGAGATGATTTCACAGAACACAAAGAAGTTTCTCAGAAAGCTTCTTTGTCTTTGTTATCGGAGGATATTTCCTTTGGCCCTATAGTCCTCAAAGGGATCCGAAATATCTGTTCTCAGATTCCACAGAAGTAAGGCTAGCAAAGAGATCCACGAAATACACATGTAACTCTGTGAGATGAATTAACAGAACACTAAGCAGTTTCTCAGAAAGCTTCTTTACAGATTTCACCTGAGGATATTTCCTTTTTCACCATAGCCCTCTACGGGCTTACAAATATCACTTTGCCAATTCCATAAAAACTGTCTTAGCGAAAGGCTTCTTGAGGGGAAAGCTGTAACTCTGTGAGATGATTTCACAGAACACAAAGAAGTTTCTCAGAAAGCTTCTTTCTATTTGCTATCGGAGGATATTTCCTTTGGCCCTATAGTCTTCAAAGGGATCCGAAATATCTGTTCTCAGCTTCCACAGAAATAAGGCTAGCAAAGAGATCCACGAAATACAGATGAACTCTGAGAGATGAATTAACAGAACACTAAGCAGTTTCTCAGAAAGCTTCTTTCCAGATTTCATCTGAGGATATTTCCTTTTTCACCGTAGCCCTCCATGGGCTTCCAAGTATCACTTTGCCAATTCCACAACAACTGTCTTAGCGAAAGCCTTCTTGAGGGGAAAGCTAACTCTGTGAGATGACTTCACAGAACAGAAAGAAGATTCTCAGAAAGCTTCTTTCTCTTTGTTATCGGAGGATATTTCCTTTGGCCCTATAGACTTTAAAGGGGTTCCGAAATATCTGTTGTCAGATTCCACAGAAATAAGGCTAGCAAAGAGATCCAGGAAATACACATTTAACTCTGTAAGATGAATTAACAGAACACTAAGCAGTTTCTCAGAAAGCTCCTTTCCAGATTTCAACTGAGGATATTTCCTTTTTCACCATAGCACTCTATGGGCTTCCAAATATCACTTTGCCAATTCCACAAGAAGTTTCTTCGTGAAATGCTTCTTGAGGGGAAAGCTAACTCTTTGAATTGATTTCACAGAACACAAAGAAGTTTCTCAGAAAGCTTCTTTCTCTTTGTTATCGGAGGATATTTCCTTTGGCCCTATAGTCTTCAAAGGGATCCGAAATATCTGTTCTCAGATTCCACAGAAATAAGGGTAGCAAAGAGGTCCACGAAATACACATGTAACTCTGTGAGATGAATTAACAGAACACTAAGCAGTTTCTCAGAAAGCTTCGTTCCAGATTTCATCTGAGGATATTCCTTCTTCACCATAACCCTCTATGGGCTACCAAATATCACTTTGCCAATTCCACAAGAACGATCTTAGCGAAAGGCTTCCTGAGGGGATAGCTGTAACTCTGTGAGATGATTTCACAGAACACAAAGAAGTTTCTCAGACAGCTTCTTTCTCTTTGTTATCGGAGGATATTTCCTTTGGCCCTATAGTCTTCAAAGGGATCCGAAATATCTGTTCTCAGATTCCACAGAAATAAGGCTAGCAAAGAGATCCACGAAATAGACATGTAACACGTTGAGATGAATTAACAGAACACTAAACAGTTTCTCAGAAAGCTTCTTTCCAGATTTCACTGAGGATATTTCCTTTTTCACCATAGCCCTCTATGGGCTTCCAAATATCACTTTGCCAATTCCACAAGAACTGTGTTAGCGAAAGGCTTCTTGAGGGGAAAGCTGTAACTCTGTGAGATGATTTCACAGAACACAAAGAAGTTTCAAACAAAGCTTCTTTCTCTTTGTTATCGCAGGATATTTCCTTTGGCCCTATAGTCTTCAAAGGGGTTCCGAAATATCTGTTCTCAGATTCCACAGAAATAAGGCTAGCAAAGAGATCCACGAAATACACATGTAACTCTGTGAGATGACTTAACAGAACACTAAGCAGTTTCTCCGAAAGCTTCTTTCCAGATTTCATCTGAGGATATTTCCTTTTTCACCATAGCCCTCTATGGGCTTCCAAATATCACTTTGCCAATTACACAAGAACTGTGTTAGCGAAAGGCTTCTTGAGGGGAAAGCTGTAACTCTGTGAGATGATTTCACAGAACACAAAGAAGTTTCTCAGAAAGCTTCTTTCTATTTGCTATCGGAGGATATTTCCTTTGGCCCTATAGTCTTCAAAGGGATCCGAAATATCTGTTCTCAGCTTCCACAGAAATAAGGCTAGCAAAGAGATCCACGAAATACAGATGAACTCTGAGAGATGAATTAACAGAACACTAAGCAGTTTCTCAGAAAGCTTCTTTCCAGATTTCATCTGAGGATATTTCCTTTTTCACCGTAGCCCTCCATGGGCTTCCAAGTATCACTTTGCCAATTCCACAACAACTGTCTTAGCGAAAGCCTTCTTGAGGGGAAAGCTAACTCTGTGAGATGACTTCACAGAACAGAAAGAAGATTCTCAGAAAGCTTCTTTCTCTTTGTTATCGGAGGATATTTCCTTTGGCCCTATAGTCTTCAAAGGGATCCGAAATATCTGTTCTCAGATTCCACAGAAATAAGGCTGGCAAAGACACCCACGAAATACACATGTAACTCTGTGAGATGAATTAACAGAACACTAAGCAGTTTCTCAGAGAGCTTCTTTCCAGATTTCATCTGAGGATATTCCTTTTTCACCATAACCCTCTATGGGCTACCAAATATCACTTTGCCAATTCCACAAGAACGATCTTAGGGAAAGGCTTCCTGAGGGGAAAGCTGTAACTCTGTGAGATGATTTCACAGAACACAAAGAAGTTTCAAAGAAAGCTTCTTTCTCTTTGTTATCGGAGGATATTTCCTTTGGCCCTATAGTCTTCAAAGGGATCCGAAATATCTGTTCTCAGATTCCACATAAATAAGACTAGCAAAGAGATCCACGAAATAGACATGTAACTCGTTGAGATGAATTAACAGAACACTAAGTAGTTTCTCAGAAAGCTTCTTTCCAGATTTCACTGAGGATATTTCCTTTTTCACCATAGCCCTCTATGGGCTTCCAAATATGACTTTGCCAATTCCACAAGAACTGTCTTAGCGAAAGGCTTCTTGAGGGGTAAGCTGTAACTCTGTGAGATGATTGCACAAAACATAAAGAAGTTTCAGAGAAAGCTTCTTTCTCTTTGTTATCGCAGGATATTTCCTTTGGCCCTATAGTCTTCAAAGGGGTTCCGAAATATCTGTTCTCAGATTCCACAGAAATAAGGCTAGCAAAGAGATCCACGAAATACACATGTAACTCGGTGAGATGAATTAACAGAACACTAAGCAGTTTCTCAGAAAGCTTCTTTCCAGATTTCATCCAAGGATATTTCCTTTTTCACCATAGCCCTCTATGGGCTTCCAAATATCACTTTGCCAATTCCACAAGAACTGTGTTAGCGAAAGGTTTCTTGAGGGGAAAGCTGTAACTCTGTGAGATGATTTCACAGAACACAAAGAAGTTTCTCAAAAAGCTTCTTTATCTTTGTTATCGGAGGATATTTCCTTTGGCCCTATAGTCTTCAAAGGGATACGAAATATCTGTTCTCAGATTCCACAGAAATAAGACTAGCAAAGAGATCCACGAAATACACATGTAACTCGTTGAGATGAATTAACAGAACACTAAGCAGTTTCTCAGAAAGCTTCTTTCCAGATTTCACTGAGGATATTTCCTTTTTCACCATAGTCCTCTATGGGCTTCCAAATATCACTTTGCCAATTCCACAAGAAGTGTCTTAGCGAAAGGCTTCTTGAGGGGAAAGCTGTAACGCTGTGAGATGATTTCACAGAACACAGAGAAGTTTCTCAGAAAGCTTCTTTCTATTTGTTATCGGAGGATATTTCCTTTGGCCCTATAGTCTTCTAAGGGATCCGAAATATCTGTTCTCAGATTCCACAGAAATAAGGCTAGCAAAGAGATCCACGAAATACAGATGAACACTGAGAGATGAATTAACAGAACATGAAGCAGTTTCTCAGAAAGCTTCTTTCCAGATTTCATCTGAGGATATTTCCTTTTTCACCATAGCCCTCTATAGGCTTGCAAATATCACTTTGCCAATTCCACAAGAAGTGTCTTAGCGAAAGGCTTCTTGAGGGGAAAGCTAACTCTGTGAGATGATTTCACAGAACACAAAGAAGTTTCTCAGAAAGCTTCTTTCTCTTTGTTTTCGGAGGATATTTAATTTGGCCCAATAGACTTCAAAGGGGTTCCGAAATATCTGTTATCAGATTCCACAGAAATAGGCTAGCAAAGAGATCCACGAAATACACATGTAACTCTGTGAGATGAATTAACAGAACACTAAGCAGTTTCTCAGAATGCTTCTTTCCAGATTTCACTGAGGATATTTCCTTTTTCACCATAGCCCTCTATGGGCTTCCAAATATCACTTTGCCAATTCCACAAGAACTGTCTTAGCGAAAGGCTTCTTGAGGGGAAAGCTGTAACTCTGTGAGATGATTTCACAGAACATAAAGAAGTTTCTCAGAAAGCTTCTTTGTCTTTGTTATCGGAGGATATTTCCTTTGGCCCTATAGTCTTCAAAGGGATCCGAAATATCTGTTCTCAGATTCCACAGAAATAAGGCTGGCAAAGACATCCACGAAATACACATGTAACTCTGTGAGATGAATTAACAGAACACTAAGCAGTTTCTCAGATAGCTTCTTTCCAGATTTCATCTAAGGATATTTTCTTTTTCACCGTGGCCCTCTATGGGCTTCCAAATATCACTTTGCCAATTCCACAAGAACTGTCTTAGCGAAAGGTTTCTTGAGGGGAACGCTGTAACTCTGTGAGATGATTTCACAGAACACAAAGAAGTTTCTCAGAAAGCTTCTTTCGCTTTGTTATCGGAGGATATTTCCTTTGGCCCTATAGTCTTCAAAGGGATCCGAAATATCTGTTCTCAGATTCCACAGAAATAAGGCTAGCAAAGAGATCCACGAAATACCGATGAACTCTGAGAGATGAATTAACAGAACACGAAGCAGTTTCTGAGAAAGCTTCTTTCCAGATTTCATCTGAGGATATTTCCTTTTTCACCATAGCCCTCTATGGGCTTCCAAATATCACTTTGCCAATTCCACAAGAACGGTCTTAGCGAAAGCCTTCTTGAGGGGAAAGCTAACTTTGTGAGATGATTTCACAGAACACAAAGAAGATTCTCAGAAAGCTTCTTTCTCTTTCTTATCGGAGGATATTTCCTTTGGCCCTATAGACTTCAAAGGGGTTCCGAAATATCTGTTCTCAGATTCCACAGAAATAAGGCTAGCAAAGAGATCCACGAAATACACATGTAACTCTGTGAGATGAATTAACAGAACACTAAGCAGTTTCTCAGAAAGCTTCTTTCCAGATTTCAACTGAGGATATTTCCTTTTTCACCATAGCACTCTATGGGCTTCCAAATATCACTTTGCCAATTCCACAAGAAGTGTCTTAGCGAAAGGCTTCTTGAGGGGAAAGCTAACTCTTTGAATTGATTTCACAGAACACAAAGAAGTTTCTCAGAAAGCTTCTTTGTCTTTGTTATCGGAGGATATTTCCTTTGGCCCTATAGTCTTCAAAGGGATCCGAAATATCTGTTCTCAGATTCCACATAAATAAGGCTAGCAAAGAGATCCACGAAATAGACATGTAACTCGTTGTGATGAATTAAGAGAACACTAAGCAGTTTCTCAGAATGCTTCTTTCCAGATTTCACTGAGGATATTTCCTTTTTCACCATAGCCCTCTATGGGCTTCGAAATATCACTTTGCCAATTCCACAAGAACTCTCTTAGCGAAAGGCTTCTTGAGCGGAAAGCTGTAACTCTGTGAGATGATTTCACAGAACATAAAGAAGTTTCAAAGAAAGCTTCTTTCTCTTTGTTATCGCAGGATATTTCCTTTGGCCCTGTAGTCTTCAAAGGGGTTCCGAAATATCTGTTCTCAGATTCCACAGAAATAAGGCTAGCAAAGAGATTCACGGAATACACATGTAGCTCGTTGAGATGAATTAAAAGAACACTAAGCAGTTTTCAGAAAGCTTCTTTCCAGATTTCACTGAGGATATTTCCTTTTTCACCATAGTCCTCTATGGGCTTCCAAATATCACTTTGCCAATTCCAAAAGAACTGTCTTAGCGAAAGGCTTCTTGAGGGGAAAGCTGTAACGCTGTGAGATGATTTCACAGAACACAAAGAAGTTTCTCAGAAAGCTTCTTTCTCTTTGTTATCGGAGGATATTTCCTTTGGCCCTATAGTCTTCAAAGGGATCCGAAATATCTGTTCTCAGATTCCACAGAAATAAGGCTAGCAAAGAGATCCTCGAAATACAGATGAACTCTGAGAGATGAATTAACAGAACACTAAGCAGTTTCTCAGAAAGCTTCTTTCCAGATTTCATCTGAGGATATTTCCTTTTTCACCATAGCACTCTATGGGCTTCCAAATAATACTTTGCCAATTACACAAGAAGTGTCTTAGCGAAAGGCTTCTTGAGGGGAAAGCTAACTCTGTGAATTGATTTCACAGAACACAAAGAAGTTCCTCAGAAGGCTTCTTTCTCTTTGTTATCGGAGGATATTTCCTTTGGCCCTATAGTCTTCAAAGGGATCCGAAATGTCTGTTCTCAGATTCCACAGAAATAAGGGGAGCAAAGAGATCCACGAAATACACATGTAACTCTGTGAGATGAATTAACAGAAAACTAAGCAGTTTCTCAGAAAGCTTCTTTCCAGATTTCATCTGAGGATATTTCCTTTTTCACCATAGCCTTCTATGGGCTTCCAAATATCACTTTGCCAATTCCACAAGAACTGTGTTAGCGAAAGGCTTCTTGAGGGGAAAGCTGTAACTCTGTGAGATGATTTCACAGAACACAAAGAAGTTTCTCAGAAAGCTTCTTTGTCTTTGTTATCGGAGGATATTTCCTTTGGCCCTATAGTCTTCAAAGGGATCCGAAATATCTGTTCTCAGATTCCACAGAAATAAGGCTGGCAAAGACATCCACGAAATACACATGTAACTCTGTGAGATGAATTAACAGAACACTAAGCAGTTTCTCAGATAGCTTCTTCCCAGATTTCATCTAAGGATATTTCCTTTTTCACCATGGCCCTCTAGGGGTTTCTAAATATCACTTTGCCAATTCCACATGAACTGTCTTAGTGAAAGGCTTCTTGAGGGGAAAGCTGTAACTCTGTGAGATGATTTCACAGAACACAAAGAGGTTTCTCAGAAAGCTTCTTTCTCTTTGTTATCGGAGGATATTTCCTTTGGCCCTATAGTCTTCAAAGGGATCCGAAATATCTGTTCTCAGATTCCACAGAAATAAGGCTAGCAAAGAGATCCACGAAATACACATGTAACTGTGTGAGATGAATTAACAGAACACTAAGCAGTTTCTCAGAAAGCTTCTTTCCAGATTTCATCTGAGTATATTTCCTTTTTCACCATAGCCCTCTATGGGCTTCCAAATATCACTTTGCCAATTCCACAAGAACTGTCTTAGCGAAAGCCTTCTTGAGGGGAAAGCTAACTCTGTGAGATGATTTCACAGAACACAAAGAAGTTTCTCAGAAAGCTTCTTTCTCTTTGTTATCGGAGGATATTTCCTTTGGCCCTATAGACTTCAAAGGGGTTCCGAAATATCTGTTATCAGATTCCACAGAAATAAGGCTAGCAAAGAGATCCACGAAATACACATGTAACTCTGTGAGATGAATTAACACAACACTAAGCAGTTTCTCAAAAAGTTTCTTTCCAGATTTCAACTGAGGATATTTCCTTTTTCACCATAGCACTCTATGGGCTTCCAAATATCACTTTGCCAATTCCACAAGAAGTGTCTTAGCGAAAGGCTTCTTGAGGGGAAAGCTAACTCTGTGAATTGATTTCACAGAACACAAAGAAGTTTCTCAGAAAGCTTCTTTCTCTTTGTTATCGGAGGATATTTCCTTTGGCCCTATAGTCTTCAAAGGGATCCGAAATATCTGTTCTCAGATTCCACAGAAATAAGGGTAGCAAAGAGATCCACGAAATACACAAGTAACTCTGTGAGATGAATTAACAGAACACTAAGCAGTTTCTCAGAAACCTTCTTTCCAGATTTCATCTGAGGATATTTCCTTTTTCACCATAGCCTTCTATGGGCTTCCAAATATCACTTTGCCAATTCCACAAAAACTGTCTTAGCGAAAGGCCTCTTGAGGGGAAAGCTAACTCTGTGAGATGATTTCACAGAACACAAAGAAGTTTCTCAGAAAGCTTATTTCTCTTTGATATCGGAGGATATTGCTTTTGACCCTATAGTCTTCAAAGGGATCCGAAATATCTGTTCTCAGATTCCACAGAAATAAGGCTAGCAAAGAGAACCACCAAATACACATGTAACCCTGTGAGATGAATTAACAGAACACTAAACAGTTTCTCAGAAAGCTTCTTTCCAGATTTCATCTGAGGATATTTCCTTTTTCACCATAGCCCTCTAAGGGCTTCCAAATATCACTTTGCCAATTCCACAAGAACTGTCTTAGCGAAAGGCTTCTTGAGGGGAACGCTGTAACTCTGTGAGATGATTTCACAGAACACAAAGAAGTTTCTCAGAAAGCTTCTTTCGCTTTGTTATCGGAGGATATTTCCTTTGGCCCTATAGTCTTCAAAGGGATCCGAAATATCTGTTCTCAGATTCCACAGAAATAAGGCTAGCAAAGAGATCCACGAAATGCACATGTAAATCAGTGAGATTAATTAACAGAACACTAAGCAGTTTCTCAGAAAGCTTCTTTCCAGATTTCATCTGAGGATATTTCCTTTTTCACCATAGCCCTCTATGGACTTCCAAATATCATTTTGCCAATTCCACAAGAACTGTCTTAGCGAAAGGCTTCTGGATGGAAAGCTGTAACTCTGTGAGATGATTTCACAGAAAACAAAGAAGTTTCTCAGAAAGCTTCTTTCTCTTTGTTATCGGAGGATATTTCCTTTGGCCCTATAGTCTTCAAAGGGATCCGAAATATCTGTTCTCAGATTCCACAGAAATAAGGCTAGCAAAGAGATACACGAAATACACATGTAACTGTGTGAGATGAATTAACAGAACACTAAGCAGTTTCTCAGAAAGCTTCTTTCCAGATTTCATCTGAGTATATTTCCTTTTTCACCATAGCCCTCTATGGGCTTCCAAATATCACTTTGCCAATTCCACAAGAACTGTCTTAGCGAAAGCCTTCTTGAGGGGAAAGCTAACTCTGTGAGATGATTTCACAGAACACAAAGAAGTTTCTCAGAAAGCTTCTTTCTCTTTGTTATCGGAGGATATTTCCTTTGGCCCTATAGACTTCAAAGGGGTTCCGAAATATCTGTTATCAGATTCCACAGAAATAAGGTTAGCAAAGAGATCCACGAAATACACATGTAACTCTGTGAGATGAATTAACACAACACTAAGCAGTTTCTCAGAAAGTTTCTTTCCAGATTTCAACTGAGGATATTTCCTTTTTCAGCATAGCACTCTATGGGCTTCCAAATATCACTTTGCCAATTCCACAAGAAGTGTCTTAGCGAAAGGCTTCTTGAGGGGAAAGCTAACTCTGTGAATTGATTTCACAGAACACAAAGAAGGTTCTCAGAAAGCTTCTTTGTCTTTGTTATCGGAGGATATTTCCTTTGGCCCTATAGTCTTCAAAGGGATCCGAAATATCTGTTCTCAGATTCCACATAAATAAGGCTAGCAAAGAGATCCACGAAATAGACATGTAACTCGTTGAGATGAATTAAGAGAACACTAAGCAGTTTCTCAGAATGCTTCTTTCCAGATTTCACTGAGGATATTTCCTTTTTCACCATAGCCCTCTATGGGCTTCCAAATATCACTTTGCCAATTCCACAAGAACTCTCTTAGCGAAAGGCTTCTTGAGCGGAAAGCTGTAACTCTGTGAGATGATTTCACAGAACATAAAGAAGTTTCAGAGAAAGCTTCTTTCTCTTTGTTATCGCAGGATATTTCCTTTGGCCCTGTAGTCTTCAAAGGGGTTCCGAAATAACTGTTCTCAGATTCCACAGAAATAAGGCTAGCAAAGAGATTCACGAAATACACATGTAACTCGTTGAGATGAATTAAAAGAACACTAAGCAGTTTTCAGTAAGCTTCTTTCCAGATTTCACTGAGGATATTTCCTTTTTCACCATAGTCCTCTATGGGCTTCCAAATATCACTTTGCCAATTCCAAAAGAACTGTCTTAGCGAAAGGCTTCTTGAGGGGAAAGCTGTAACGCTGTGAGATGATTTCACAGAACACAAAGAAGTTTCTCAGAAAGCTTCTTTCTCTTTGTTATCGGAGGATATTTCCTTTGGCCCTATAGTCTTCAAAGGGATCCGAAATATCTGTTCTCAGATTCCACAGAAATAAGGCTAGCAAAGAGATCCTCGAAATACAGATGAACTCTGAGAGATGAATTAACATAACACTAAGCAGTTTCTCAGAAAGCTTCTTTCCAGATTTCATCTGAGGATATTTCCTTTTTCACCATAGCACTCTATGGGCTTCCAAATAATACTTTGCCAATTCCACAAGAAGTGTCTTAGCGAAAGGCTTCTTGAGGGGAAAGCTAACTCTGTGAATTGATTTCACAGAACACAAAGA
Organism: Macaca mulatta; assembly: GCF_049350105.2. NCBI lineage: Eukaryota > Metazoa > Chordata > Mammalia > Primates > Cercopithecidae > Macaca > Macaca mulatta. The sequence goes on from NC_133414.1 coordinate 39,793,440, forward strand.
AGTTTCTCAGAAGGCTTCTTTCTCTTTGTTATCGGAGGATATTTCCTTTGGCCCTATAGTCTTCAAAGGGATCCGAAATGTCTGTTCTCAGATTCCACAGAAATAAGGGGAGCAAAGAGATCCACGAAATACACATGTAACTCTGTGAGATGAATTAACAGAACACTAAGCAGTTTCTCAGAAAGCTTCTTTCCAGATTTCATCTGAGGATATTTCCTTTTTCACCATAGCCTTCTATGGGCTTCCAAATATCACTTTGCCAATTCCACAAGAACTGTGTTAGCGAAAGGCTTCTTGAGGGGAAAGCTGTAACTCTGTGAGATGATTTCACAGAACACAAAGAAGTTTCTCAGAAAGCTTCTTTGTCTTTGTTATCGGAGGATATTTCCTTTGGCCCTATAGTCTTCAAAGGGATCCGAAATATCTGTTCTCAGATTCCACAGAAATAAGGCTGGCAAAGACATCCACGAAATACACATGTAACTCTGTGAGATGAATTAACAGAACACTAAGCAGTTTCTCAGATAGCTTCTTCCCAGATTTCATCTAAGGATATTTCCTTTTTCACCATGGCCCTCTAGGGGTTTCTAAATATCACTTTGCCAATTCCACATGAACTGTCTTAGTGAAAGGCTTCTTGAGGGGAAAGCTGTAACTCTGTGAGATGATTTCACAGAACACAAAGAGGTTTCTCAGAAAGCTTCTTTCTCTTTGTTATCGGAGGATATTTCCTTTGGCCCTATAGTCTTCAAAGGGATCCGAAATATCTGTTCTCAGATTCCACAGAAATAAGGCTAGCAAAGAGATCCACGAAATACACATGTAACTGTGTGAGATGAATTAACAGAACACTAAGCAGTTTCTCAGAAAGCTTCTTTCCAGATTTCATCTGAGTATATTTCCTTTTTCACCATAGCCCTCTATGGGCTTCCAAATATCACTTTGCCAATTCCACAAGAACTGTCTTAGCGAAAGCCTTCTTGAGGGGAAAGCTAACTCTGTGAGATGATTTCACAGAACACAAAGAAGTTTCTCAGAAAGCTTCTTTCTCTTTGTTATCGGAGGATATTTCCTTTGGCCCTATAGACTTCAAAGGGGTTCCGAAATATCTGTTATCAGATTCCACAGAAATAAGGCTAGCAAAGAGATCCACGAAATACACATGTAACTCTGTGAGATGAATTAACACAACACTAAGCAGTTTCTCAGAAAGTTTCTTTCCAGATTTCAACTGAGGATATTTCCTTTTTCACCATAGCACTCTATGGGCTTCCAAATATCACTTTGCCAATTCCACAAGAGGTGTCTTAGCGAAAGGCTTCTTGAGGGGAAAGCTAACTCTGTGAATTGATTTCACAGAACACAAAGAAGTTTCTCAGAAAGCTTCTTTCTCTTTGTTATCGGAGGATATTTCCTTTGGCCCTATAGTCTTCAAAGGGATCCGAAATATCTGTTCTCAGATTCCACAGAAATAAGGGTAGCAAAGAGATCCACGAAATACACAAGTAACTCTGTGAGATGAATTAACAGAACACTAAGCAGTTTCTCAGAAACCTTCTTTCCAGATTTCATCTGAGGATATTTCCTTTTTCACCATAGCCTTCTATGGGCTTCCAAATATCACTTTGCCAATTCCACAAAAACTGTCTTAGCGAAAGGCCTCTTGAGGGGAAAGCTAACTCTGTGAGATGATTTCACAGAACACAAAGAAGTTTCTCAGAAAGCTTATTTCTCTTTGATATCGGAGGATATTGCTTTTGACCCTATAGTCTTCAAAGGGATCCGAAATATCTGTTCTCAGATTCCACAGAAATAAGGCTAGCAAAGAGAACCACCAAATACACATGTAACCCTGTGAGATGAATTAACAGAACACTAAACAGTTTCTCAGAAAGCTTCTTTCCAGATTTCATCTGAGGATATTTCCTTTTTCACCATAGCCCTCTAAGGGCTTCCAAATATCACTTTGCCAATTCCACAAGAACTGTCTTAGCGAAAGGCTTCTTGAGGGGAACGCTGTAACTCTGTGAGATGATTTCACAGAACACAAAGAAGTTTCTCAGAAAGCTTCTTTCGCTTTGTTATCGGAGGATATTTCCTTTGGCCCTATAGTCTTCAAAGGGATCCGAAATATCTGTTCTCAGATTCCACAGAAATAAGGCTAGCAAAGAGATCCACGAAATGCACATGTAAATCAGTGAGATTAATTAACAGAACACTAAGCAGTTTCTCAGAAAGCTTCTTTCCAGATTTCATCTGAGGATATTTCCTTTTTCACCATAGCCCTCTATGGACTTCCAAATATCATTTTGCCAATTCCACAAGAACTGTCTTAGCGAAAGGCTTCTGGATGGAAAGCTGTAACTCTGTGAGATGATTTCACAGAAAACAAAGAAGTTTCTCAGAAAGCTTCTTTCTCTTTGTTATCGGAGGATATTTCCTTTGGCCCTATAGTCCTCAAAGGTATCCGAAATATCTGTTCTCAGATTCCAGAGAAGTAAGGCTAGCAAAGAGATCCACGAAATACACATGTAACTCTGTGAGATGAATTAACAGAACACTAAGCAGTTTCTCAGATAGCTTCTTCCCAGATTTCATCTAAGGATATTTCCTTTTTCACCATGGCCCTCTAGGGGTTTCTAAATATCACTTTGCCAATTCCACATGAACTGTCTTAGTGAAAGGCTTCTTGAGGGGAAAGCTGTAACTCTGTGAGATGATTTCACAGAACACAAAGAGGTTTCTCAGAAAGCTTCTTTCTCTTTGTTATCGGAGGATATTTCCTTTGGCCCTATAGTCTTCAAAGGGATCCGAAATATCTGTTCTCAGATTCCACAGAAATAAGGCTAGCAAAGAGATACACGAAATACACATGTAACTGTGTGAGATGAATTAACAGAACACTAAGCAGTTTCTCAGAAAGCTTCTTTCCAGATTTCATCTGAGTATATTTCCTTTTTCACCATAGCCCTCTATGGGCTTCCAAATATCACTTTGCCAATTCCACAAGAACTGTCTTAGCGAAAGCCTTCTTGAGGGGAAAGCTAACTCTGTGAGATGATTTCACAGAACACAAAGAAGTTTCTCAGAAAGCTTCTTTCTCTTTGTTATCGGAGGATATTTCCTTTGGCCCTATAGACTTCAAAGGGGTTCCGAAATATCTGTTATCAGATTCCACAGAAATAAGGTTAGCAAAGAGATCCACGAAATACACATGTAACTCTGTGAGATGAATTAACACAACACTAAGCAGTTTCTCAGAAAGTTTCTTTCCAGATTTCAACTGAGGATATTTCCTTTTTCACCATAGCACTCTATGGGCTTCCAAATATCACTTTGCCAATTCCACAAGAAGTGTCTTAGCGAAAGGCTTCTTGAGGGGAAAGCTAACTCTGTGAATTGATTTCACAGAACACAAAGAAGTTTCTCAGAAAGCTTCTTTGTCTTTGTTATCGGAGGATATTTCCTTTGGCCCTATAGTCTTCAAAGGGATCCGAAATATCTGTTCTCAGATTCCACATAAATAAGGCTAGCAAAGAGATCCACGAAATAGACATGTAACTCGTTGAGATGAATTAAGAGAACACTAAGCAGTTTCTCAGAATGCTTCTTTCCAGATTTCACTGAGGATATTTCCTTTTTCACCATAGCCCTCTATGGGCTTCCAAATATCACTTTGCCAATTCCACAAGAACTCTCTTAGCGAAAGGCTTCTTGAGCGGAAAGCTGTAACTCTGTGAGATGATTTCACAGAACATAAAGAAGTTTCAAAGAAAGCTTCTTTCTCTTTGTTATCGCAGGATATTTCCTTTGGCCCTGTAGTCTTCAAAGGGGTTCCGAAATATCTGTTCTCAGATTCCACAGAAATAAGGCTAGCAAAGAGATTCACGAAATACACATGTAACTCGTTGAGATGAATTAAAAGAACACTAAGCAGTTTTCAGAAAGCTTCTTTCCAGATTTCACTGAGGATATTTCCTTTTTCACCATAGTCCTCTATGGGCTTCCAAATATCACTTTGCCAATTCCAAAAGAACTGTCTTAGCGAAAGGCTTCTTGAGGGGAAAGCTGTAACGCTGTGAGATGATTTCACAGAACACAAAGAAGTTTCTGAGAAAGCTTCTTTCTCTTTGTTATCGGAGGATATTTCCTTTGGCCCTATAGTCTTCAAAGGGATCCGAAATATCTGTTCTCAGATTCCACAGAAATAAGGCTAGCAAAGAGATCTTCGAAATACAGATGAACTCTGAGAGATGAATTAACAGAACACTAAGCAGTTTCTCAGAAAGCTTCTTTCCAGATTTCATCTGAGGATATTTCCTTTTTCACCATAGCACTCTATGGGCTTCCAAATAATACTTTGCCAATTCCACAAGAAGTGTCTTAGCGAAAGGCTTCTTGAGGGGAAAGCTAACTCTGTGAATTGATTTCACAGAACACAAAGAAGTTTCTCAGAAGGCTTCTTTCTCTTTGTTATCGGAGGATATTTCCTTTGGCCCTATAGTCTTCAAAGGCATCCGAAATGTCTGTTCTCAGATTCCACAGAAATAAGGGGAGCAAAGAGATCCACGAAATACACATGTAACTCTGTGAGATGAATTAACAGAACACTAAGCAGTTTCTCAGAAAGCTTCTTTCCAGATTTCATCTGAGGATATTTCCTTTTTCACCATAGCCTTCTATGGGCTTCCAAATATCACTTTGCCAATTCCATAAGAACTGTGTTAGCGAAAGGCTTCTTGAGGGGAAAGCTGTAACTCTGTGAGATGATTTCACAGAACACAAAGAAGTTTCTCAGAAAGCTTCTTTGTCTTTGTTATCGGAGGATATTTCCTTTGGCCCTATAGTCTTCAAAGGGATCCGAAATATCTGTTCTCAGATTCCACAGAAATAAGGCTGGCAAAGACATCCACGAAATACACATGTAACTCTGTGAGATGAATTAACAGAACACTAAGCAGTTTCTCAGATAGCTTCTTCCCAGATTTCATCTAAGGATATTTCCTTTTTCACCATGGCCCTCTAGGGGTTTCTAAATATCACTTTGCCAATTCCACATGAACTGTCTTAGTGAAAGGCTTCTTGAGGGGAAAGCTGTAACTCTGTGAGATGATTTCACAGAACACAAAGAGGTTTCTCAGAAAGCTTCTTTCTCTTTGTTATCGGAGGATATTTCCTTTGGCCCTATAGTCTTCAAAGGGATCCGAAATATCTGTTCTCAGATTCCACAGAAATAAGGCTAGCAAAGAGATCCACGAAATACACATGTAACTGTGTGAGATGAATTAACAGAACACTAAGCAGTTTCTCAGAAAGCTTCTTTCCAGATTTCACCTGAGTATATTTCCTTTTTCACCATAGCCCTCTATGGGCTTCCAAATATCACTTTGCCAATTCCACAAGAACTGTCTTAGCGAAAGCCTTCTTGAGGGGAAAGCTAACTCTGTGAGATGATTTCACAGAACACAAAGAAGTTTCTCAGAAAGCTTCTTTCTCTTTGTTATCGGAGGATATTTCCTTTGGCCCTATAGACTTCAAAGGGGTTCCGAAATATCTGTTATCAGATTCCACAGAAATAAGGCTAGCAAAGAGATCCACGAAATACACATGTAACTCTGTGAGATGAATTAACACAACACTAAGCAGTTTCTCAGAGAGTTTCTTTCCAGATTTCAACTGAGGATATTTCCTTTTTCACCATAGCACTCTATGGGCTTCCAAATATCACTTTGCCAATTCCACAAGAAGTGTCTTAGCGAAAGGCTTCTTGAGGGGAAAGCTAACTCTGTGAATTGATTTCACAGAACACAAAGAAGTTTCTCAGAAAGCTTCTTTCTCTTTGTTATCGGAGGATATTTCCTTTGGCCCTATAGTCTTCAAAGGGATCCGAAATATCTGTTCTCAGATTCCACAGAAATAAGGGTAGCAAAGAGATCCACGAAATACACAAGTAACTCTGTGAGATGAATTAACAGAACACTAAGCAGTTTCTCCGAAACCTTCTTTCCAGATTTCATCTGAGGATATTTCCTTTTTCACCATAGCCTTCTATGGGCTTCCAAATATCACTTTGCCAATTCCACAAGAACTGTCTTAGCGAAAGGCCTCTTGAGGGGAAAGCTAACTCTGTGAGATGATTTCACAGAACACAAAGAAGTTTCTCAGAAAGCTTATTTCTCTTTGATATCAGAGGATATTGCTTTTGACCCTATAGTCTTCAAAGGGATCCGAAATATCTGTTCTCAGATTCCACAGAAATAAGGCTAGCAAAGAGAACCACCAAATACACATGTAACCCTGTGAGATGAATTAACAGAACACTAAACAGTTTCTCAGAAAGCTTCTTTCCAGATTTCATCTGAGGATATTTCCTTTTTCACCATAGCCCTCTAAGGGCTTCCAAATATCACTTTGCCAATTCCACAAGAACTGTCTTAGCGAAAGGCTTCTTGAGGGGAACGCTGTAACTCTGTGAGATGATTTCACAGAACACAAAGAAGTTTCTCAGAAAGCTTCTTTCGCTTTGTTATCGGAGGATATTTCCTTTGGCCCCATAGTCTTCAAAGGGATCCGAAATATCTGTTCTCAGATTCCACAGAAATAAGGCTAGCAAAGAGATCCACGAAATGCACATGTAAATCAGTGAGATTAATTAACAGAACACTAAGCAGTTTCTCAGAAAGCTTCTTTCCAGATTTCATCTGAGGATATTTCCTTTTTCACCATAGCCCTCTATGGACTTCCAAATATCATTTTGCCAATTCCACAAGAACTGTCTTAGCGAAAGGCTTCTGGATGGAAAGCTGTAACTCTGTGAGATGATTTCACAGAAAACAAAGAAGTTTCTCAGAAAGCTTCTTTCTCTTTGTTATCGGAGGATATTTCCTTTGGCCCTATAGTCCTCAAAGGTATCCGAAATATCTGTTCTCAGATTCCAGAGAGGTAAGGCTAGCAAAGAGATCCACGAAATACACATGTAACTCTGTGAGATGAATTAACAGAACACTAAGCAGTTTCTCAGATAGCTTCTTCCCAGATTTCATCTAAGGATATTTCCTTTTTCACCATGGCCCTCTAGGGGATTCTAAATATCACTTTGCCAATTCCACATGAACTGTCTTAGTGAAAGGCTTCTTGAGGGGAAAGCTGTAACTCTGTGAGATGATTTCACAGAACACAAAGTGGTTTCTCAGAAAGCTTCTTTCTCTTTGTTATCGGAGGATATTTCCTTTGGCCCTATAGTCTTCAAAGGGATCCGAAATATCTGTTCTCAGATTCCACAGAAATAAGGCTAGCAAAGAGATCCACGAAATACACATGTAACTGTGTGAGATGAATTAACAGAACACTAAGCAGTTTCTCAGAAAGCTTCTTTCCAGATTTCATCTGAGTATATTTCCTTTTTCACCATAGCCCTCTATGGGCTTCCAAATATCACTTTGCCAATTCCACAAGAAGTATCTTAGCGAAAGGCTTCTTGAGGGGAAAGCTAACTCTGTGAATTGATTTCACAGAACACAAAGAAGTTTCTCAGAAAGCTTCTTTGTCTTTGTTATCGGAGGATATTTCCTTTGGCCCTATAGTCTTCAAAGGGATCCGAAATATCTGTTCTCAGATTCCACAGAAATAAGGGTAGCAAAGAGATCCACGAAATACACAAGTAACTCTGTGAGATGAATTAACAGAACACTAAGCAGTTTCTCAGAAACCTTCTTTCCAGATTTCATCTGAGGATATTTCCTTTTTCACCATAGCCTTCTATGGGCTTCCAAATATCACTTTGCCAATTCCACAAGAACTGTCTTAGCGAAAGGCCTTTGAGGGGAAAGCTAACTCTGTGAGATGATTTCACAGAACACAAAGAAGTTTCTCAGAAAGCTTATTTCTCTTTGATATCGGAGGATATTGCTTTTGACCCTATAGTCTTCAAAGGGATCCGAAATATCTGTTCTCAGATTCCACAGAAATAAGGCTAGCAAAGAGAACCACGAAATACACATGTAACCCTGTGAGATGAATTAACAGAACACTAAACAGTTTCTCAGAAAGCTTCTTTCCAGATTTCATCTGAGGATATTTCCTTTTTCACCATAGCCCTGTAAGGGCTTCCAAATATCACTTTGCCAATTCCACAAGAACTGTCTTAGCGAAAGGATTCTTGAGGGGAACACTGTAACTCTGTGAGATGATTTCACAGAACACAAAGAAGTTTCTCAGAAAGCTTCTTTCGCTTTGTTATCCTAGGATATTTCCTTTGGCCCTATAGTCTTCAAAGGGATCCGAAATATCTGTTCTCAGATTCCACAGAAATAAGGCTAGCAAAGAGATCCACGAAATGCACATGTAAATCAGTGAGATTAATTAACAGAACACTGAGCAGTTTCTCAGAAAGCTTCTTTCCAGATTTCATCTGAGGATATTTCCTTTTTCACCATAGCCCTCTATGGGCTTCCAAATATCACTTTGCCAATTCCGCAAGAACTGTCTTAGCGAAAGGCTTCTTGAAGGGAAAGCTGTAACTCTGTGAGATGATTTCACAGAACACAAAGAAGTTTCTCAGAAAGCTTCTTTCTCTTTGTTATCGGAGGATATTTCCTTTGGCCCTATAGTCTTCAAAGGGATCCGAAATATCTGTTCTCAGATTCCACAGAAATAAGACTAGCAAAGAGATCCACGAAATACACATGTAACTCGTTGAGATGAATTAACAGAACACTAAGCAGTTTCTCAGAAAGCTTCTTTCCAGATTTCACTGAGGATATTTCCTTTTTCACCATAGTCCTCTATCGGATTCCAAATATCACTTTGCCAATTCCACAAGAACTGTCTTAGCGAAAGGCTTCTTGAGGGGAAAGCTGTAACGCTGTGAGATGATTTCACAGAACACAGAGAAGTTTCTCAGAAAGCTTCTTTCTATTTGTTATCGGAGGTTATTCCCTTTGGCCATATAGTCTTCTAAGGGATCAGAAATATCTGTTCTCAGATTCCACAGAAATAAGGCTAGCAAAGAGATCCACGAAATACAGATGAACTCTGAGAGATGAATTAACAGAACACGAAGCAGTTTCTCAGAAAGCTTCTTTCCAGATTTCATCTGAGGATATTTCCTTTTTCACCATAGCCCTCTATGGGCTTCCAAATATCACTTTGCCAATTCCACAAGAACTGTCTTAGCGAAAGCCTTCTTGAGGGGAAAGCTAACTCTGTGAGATGATTTCACAGAAAACAAAGAAGTTTCTCAGAAAGCTTCTTTCTCTTTGTTATCGGAGGATATTTCCTTTGGCCCAATAGACTTCAAAGGGGTTCCGAAATATCTGTTATCAGAATCCACAGAAATAAGGCTAGCAAAGAGATCCACGAAATACACATGTAACTCTGTGAGATGAATTAAGAGAACACTAAGCAGTTTCTCAGAAAGCTTCTTTCCAGATTTCAACTGAGGATATTTCCTTTTTCACCATAGCACTCTATGGGTTTCCAAATATCACTTTGCCAATTCCACAAGAAGTGTCTTAGCGAAAGGCTTCTTGAGGGGAAAGCTAACTCTGTGAGATGATTTCACAGAACACAAAGAAGTTTCTCAGAAAGCTTCTTTGTCTTTGTTATTGGAGGATATTTCCTTTGGCCCTATAGTCTTCAAAGGGATCCGAAATATCTGTTCTCAGATTCCACAGAAATAAGGCTAGCAAAGAGATCCACGAAATACACATGTAACTCTGTGAGATGAATTAACAGAACACTAAGCAGTTTCTCAGAAAGCTTCTTTCCAGATTTCAACTGAGGATATTTCCTTTTTCACCATAGCACTCTATGGGCTTCCAAATATCACTTTGCCAATTCCACAAGAAGTGTCTTAGCGAAAGGCTTCTTGAGGGGAAAGCTAACTCTTTGAATTGATTTCACAGAACACAAAGAAGTTTCTCAGAAAGCTTCTTTGTCTTTGTTATCGGAGGATATTTCCTTTGGCCCTATAGTCTTCAAAGGGATACGAAATATCTGTACTCAGATTCCACATAAATAAGGCTAGCAAAGAGATCCACGAAATAGACATGTAACTCGTTGAGATGAATTAAGAGAACACTAAGCAGTTTCTCAGAATGGTTCTTTCCAGATTTCACTGAGGATATTTCCTTTTTCACCATAGCCCTCTATGGGCTTCCAAATATCACTTTTTCAATTACACAAGAACTGTCTTAGCGAAAGGCTTCTTGAGGGGAAAGCTGTAACTCTGTGAGATGATTTCACAGAACATAAACAAGTTTCAAAGAAACCTTCTTTCTCTTTGTTATCGCAGGATATTTCCTTTGGCCCTATAGTCTTCAAAGGGGTTCCGAAATATCTGTTCTCAGATTCCACAGAAATAAGGCTAGCAAAGAGATCCACGAAATGCACATGTAACTCTGTGAGATGAATTAACAGAACACTAAGCAGTTTCTCAGAAAGCTTCTTTCCAGATTTCATCTGAGGATATTTCCTTTTTCACCATAGCCCTCTATGGGCTTCCAAATATCACTTTGCCAATTCCACAAGAACTGTGTTAGCGAAAGGCTTCTTGAGGGGAAAGCTGTAACTCTGTGAGATGATTTCACAGAACACAAAGAAGTTTCTCAGAAAGCTTCTTTGTCTTTGTTATCGGAGGATATTTCCTTTGGCCCTATAGTCTTCAAAGGGATCCGAAATATCTGTGCTCAGATTCCACAGAAATAAGGCTGGCAAAGACATCCACGAAATACACATGTAACTCTGTGAGATGAATTAACAGAACACTAAGCAGTTTCTCAGATAGCTTCTTTCCAGATTTCATCTAAGGATATTTCCTTTTTCACCGTAGCCCTCTATGGGCTTCCAAATATCACTTTGCCAATTCCACAAGAACTGTCTTAGCGAAAGGCTTCTTGAGGGGAACGCTGTAACTCTGTGAGATGATTTCACAGAACACAAAGAAGTTTCTCAGAAAGCTTCCTTCGCTTTGTTATCGGAGGATATTTCCTTTTGCCCTATAGTCTTCAAAGGGATCCGAAATATCTGTTCTCAGATTCCACAGAAATAAGGCTAGCAAAGAGATCCACGAAATACACATGTAACTCAGTGAGATGATTTAACAGAACACGAAGCAGTTTCTCAGAAAGCTTCTTTCCAGATTTCATCTGAGGATATTTCCTTTTTCACCATAGCCCTCTATGGGCTTCCAAATACCACTTTGCCAATTCCACAAGAACTGTCTTAGCGAAAGGCTTCTTGAGGGGAAAGCTGTAACTCTGTGAGATGATTTCACAGAAGACAAAGTAGTTTCTCAGAAAGCTTCTTTGTCTTTGTTATCGGAGGATATTTCCTTTGGCCCTATAGTCTTCAAAGGGATCCGAAATATCTGTGCTCAGATTCCACAGAAATAAGGCTGGCAAAGACATCCAAGAAATACACATGTAACTATGTGAGATGAATTAACAGAACACTAAGCAGTTTCTCAGATAGCTTCTTCCCAGATTTCATCTAAGGATATTTCCTTTTTCACCATAGCCCTCTACGGGCTTCCAAATATCAGTTTGCCAATTCCACAAGAACTGTCTCAGCCAAAGGTTTCTTGAGGGGAAAGCTGTAACTCTGTGAGATGATTTCACAGAACACAAAGAAGTTTTTCAGAAAGCTTCTTTCTCTTTGTTATCGGAGGATATTTCCTTTGGCCCTATAGTCTTCAAAGGGATCCGAAATATCTGTTCTCAGATTCCACAGAAATAAGGCTAGGAAAGAGATCCACGAAATACACATATAACTCTGTAGGATGAATTAACAGAACACTAAGCAGTTTCTCAGAAAGCTTCTTTCCAGATTTCATCTGAGGATATTTCCTTTTTCACCACAGCCCTCTAAGGGCTTCCAAATATCACTTTGCCAATTCCACAAGAACTGTCTTAGCGAAAGGCTTCTTGAGGGGAAAGCTCTAACTCTGTGAGATGATTTCACAGAACACAAAGAAGTTTCTCAGAAAGCTTCCATCTCTTTGTTATCGGAGGATATTTCCTTTGGTCCAATAGTCTTCAAAGGGATCCGAAATATCTGTTCTCAGATTCCACAGAAATAAGGCTAGCAAAGAGATCCACGAAATACACATGTAACTCTGTGAGATGAATTAAGAGAACACTAAGCAGTTTCTCAGAAAGCTTCTTTCCAGATTTCAACTGAGGATATTTCCTTTTTCACCATAGCACTCTATGGGCTTCCAAATATCACTTTGCCAATTCCACAAGAACTGTCTTAGCGAAAGGCTTCTTGAGGGGAAAGCTGTAACTCTGTGAGATGATTTCACAGAAGACAAAGAAGTTTCTCAGAAAGCTTCTTTGTCTTTGTTATCGGAGGATATTTCCTTTGGCCCTATAGTCTTCAAAGGGATCCGAAATATCTGTGCTCAGATTCCACAGAAATAAGGCTGGCAAAGACATACAAGAAATACACATGTAACTCTGTGAGATGAATTAACAGAACACTAAGCAGTTTCTCAGATAGCTTCTTCCCAGATTTCATCTAAGGATATTTCCTTTTTCACCATAGCCCTCTACGGGCTTCCAAATATCACTTTGCCAATTCCACAAGAACTGTCTTAGCGAAAGGTTTCTTGAGGGGAAAGCTGTAACTCTGTGAGATTATTTCACAGAACACAAAGAAGTTTCTCAGAAAGCTTCTTTGTCTTTGTTATCGGAGGATATTTCCTTTGGCCCTATAGTCTTCAAAGGGATACGAAATATCTGTTCTCAGATTCCACATAAATAAGGCTAGCAAAGAGATCCACGAAATAGACATGTAACTCGTTGAGATGAATTAAGAGAACACTAAGCAGTTTCTCAGAATGGTTCTTTCCAGATTTCACTGAGGATATTTCCTTTTTCACCGTAGCCCTCTATGGGCTTCCAAATATCACTTTTTCAATTACACAAGAACTGTCTTAGCGAAAGGCTTCTTGAGGGGAAAGCTGTAACTCTTTGAGATGATTTCACAGAACATAAAGAAGTTTCAAAGAAACCTTCTTTCTCTTTGTTATCACAGGATATTTCCTTTGGCCCTATAGTCTTCAAAGGGGTTCCGAAATATCTGTTCTCAGATTCCACAGAAATAAGGCTAGCAAAGAGATCCACGAAATACACATGTAACTCTGTGAGATGAATTAACAGAACACTAAGCAGTTTCTCAGAAAGCTTCTTTCCAGATTTCATCTGAGGATATTTCCTTTTTCACCATAGCCCTCTATGGGCTTCCAAATATCACTTTGCCAATTCCACAAGAACTGTGTTAGCGAAAGGCTTCTTGAGGGGAAAGCTGTAACTCTGTGAGATGATTTCACAGAACACAAAGAAGTTTCTCAGAAAGCTTCTTTGTCTTTGTTATCGGAGGATATTTCCTTTGGCCCTATAGTCTTCAAAGGGATCCGAAATATCTGTGCTCAGATTCCACAGAAATAAGGCTGGCAAAGACATCCACGAAATACACATGTAACTCTGTGAGATGAATTAACAGAACACTAAGCAGTTTCTCAGATAGCTTCTTTCCAGATTTCATCTAAGGATATTTCCTTTTTCACCGTAGCCCTCTAAGGGCTTCCAAATATCACTTTGCCAATTCCACAAGAACTGTCTTAGCGAAAGGCTTCTTGAGGGGAACGCTGTAACTCTGTGAGATGATTTCACAGAACACAAAGAAGTTTCTCAGAAAGCTTCTTTCGCTTTGTTATCGGAGGATATTTCCTTTTGCCCTATAGTCTTCAAAGGGATCCGAAATATCTGTTCTCAGATTCCACAGAAATAAGGCTAGCAAAGAGATCCACGAAATACACATGTAACTCAGTGAGATGAATAAACAGAACACGAAGCAGTTTCTCAGAAAGCTTCTTTCCAGATTTCATCTGAGGATATTTCCTTTTTCACCATAGCCCTCTATGGGCTTCCAAATATCACTTTGCCAATTCCACAAGAACTGTCTTAGTGAAAGGCTTCTTGAGGGGAAAGCTGTAACTCTGTGAGATGATTTCACAGAAGACAAAGAAGTTTCTCAGAAAGCTTCTTTGTCTTTGTTATCGGAGGATATTTCCTTTGGCCCTATAGTCTTCAAAGGGATCCGAAATATCTGTGCTCAGATTCCACAGAAATAAGGCTGGCAAAGACATCCAAGAAATACACATGTAACTCTGTGAGATGAATTAACAGAACACTAAGCAGTTTCTCAGATAGCTTCTTCCCAGATTTCATCTAAGGATATTTCCTTTTTCACCATAGCCCTCTACGGGCTTCCAAATATCACTTTGCCAATTCCAAAAGAACTGTCTTAGCGAAAGGTTTCTTGAGGGGAAAGCTGTAACTCTGCGAGATGATTTCACAGAACACAAAGAAGTTTCTCAGAAAGCTTCTTTCTCTTTGTTATCGGAGGATATTTCCTTTGGCTCTATAGTCTTCAAAGGGATCCGAAATATCTGTTCTCAGATTCCACAGAAATAAGGCTAGGAAAGAGATCCACGAAATACACATGTAACTCTGTGAGATGAATTAACAGAACACTAAGCAGTTTCTCAGAAAGCTTCTTTCCAGATTTCATCTGAGGATATTTCCTTTTTCACCATAGCCCTCTATGGGCTTCCAAATATCACTTTGCCAATTCCACAAGAACTGTGTTAGCGAAAGGCTTCTTGAGGGGAAAGCTGTAACTCTGTGAGATGATTTCACAGAACACAAAGAAGTTTCTCAGAAAGCTTCTTTCTCTTTGTTATCGGAGGATATTTCCTTTGGCCCTATAGTCTTCACAGGGATCCGAAATATCTGTGCTTAGATTCCACAGAAATAAGGCTGGCAAAGACATCCACGAAATACACATGTAACTCTGTGAGATGCATTAACAGAACACTAAGCAGTTTCTCAGATAGCTTCTTTCCAGATTTCATCTAAGGATATTTCCTTTTTCACCGTAGACCTCTATGGGCTTCCAAATATCACTTTGCCAATTCCACAAGAACTGTCTTAGCGAAAGGCTTCTTGAGGGGAACGCTGTAACTCTGTGAGATGATTTCACAGAACACAAAGAAGTTTCTCAGAAAGCTTCTTTCGCTTTGTTATCGGAGGATATTTCCTTTGGCCCTATAGTCTTCAAAGGGATCCGAAATATCTGTTCTCAGATACCACAGAAATAAGGCTAGCAAAGAGATCCACGAAATACACATGTAACTCAGTGAGATGAATTAACAGAACACGAAGCAGTTTCTCAGAAAGCTTCTTTCCAGATTTCATCTGAGGATATTTCCTTTTTCACCATAGCCCTCTATGGGCTTCCAAATATCACTTTGCCAATTCCACAAGAAGTGTCTTAGCGAAAGGCTTCTTGAGGGGAAAGCTGTAACTCTGTGAGATGATTTCACAGAACACAAAGAAGTTTCTCAGAAAGCTTCTTTCTCTTTGTTATCGGAGGATATTTCCTTTTGCCCTATAGTCTTCAAAGGGATCCGAAATATCTGTTCTCAGATTCCACAGAAATAAGGCTAGCAAAGAGATCCACGAAATACACATGTAACTCTGTGAGATGAATTAACAGAACACTAAGCAGTTTCTCAGAAAGCTTCTTTCCAGATTTCATCTGAGGATATTTCCTTTTTCACCATAGCCCTCTAAGGGCTTCCAAATATCACTTTGCCAATTCCACAAGAACTGTGTTAGCGAAAGGCTTCTTGAGGGGAAAGCTGTAACTCTGTGAGATGATTTCACAGAACACAAAGAAGTTTCTCAGAAAGCTTCTATCTCTTTGTTATCGGAGGATATTTCCTTTGGTCCAATAGTCTTCAAAGGGATCCGAAATATCTGTTCTCAGATTCCACAGAAATAAGGCTAGCAAAGAGATCCACGAAATACACATGTAACTCTGTGAGATGAATTAACAGAACACTAAGCAGTTTCTCAGAAAGCTTCTTTCCAGATTTCATCTGAGGATATTTCCTTTTTCACCATAGCCCTCTATGGGCTTCCAAATATCACTTTGCCAATTCCACAAAAACTGTCTTAGCGAAAGGCTTCTTGAGTGGAAAGCTGTAACTCTGTGATTTGATTTCACAGAACACAAAGAAGTTTCTCAGAAAGCTTCTTTCTATTTGTTATCGGAGGATATTTCTTTGGCCCTATAGTCTTCAAAGGGATCCGAAATATCTGTTCTCAGATTCCACAGAAATAAGGCTAGCAAAGAGATCCACGAAATACAGATGAACTCTGAGAGGTGAATTAACAGAACACTAAGCAGTTTCTCAGAAAGCTTCTTTCCAGATTTCATCTGAGGATATTTCCTTTTTCACCGTAGCCCTCTATGGGCTTCCAAGTATCACTTTGCCAATTCCACAAGAACTGTCTTAGCGAAAGCCTTCTTGAGGGGAAAGCTAACTCTGTGAGATGATTTCACAGAACACAAAGAAGATTCTCAGAAAGCTTCTTTCTCGTTCTTATCGGAGGATATTTCCTTTGGCCCTATAGACTTCAAAGGGTTTCCGAAATATCTGTTATCAGATTCCACAGAAATAAGGCTAGCAAAGAGATCCACGAAATACACATGTAACTCTGTGAGATGAATTAACAGAACACTAAGCAGTTTCTCAGAAAGCTTCTTTCCAGATTTCAACTGAGGATATTTCCTTTTTCACCATAGCACTCTATGGGCTTCCAAATATCACTTTGCCAATTCCACAAGAAGTGTCTTAGCGAAAGGCTTCTTGAGGGGAAAGCTAACTCTTTGAATTGATTTCACAGAACACAAAGAAGTTTCTCAGAAAGCTTCTTTGTCTTTGTTATCGGAGGATATTTCCTTTGGCCCTATAGTCTTCAAAGGGATACGAAATATCTGTTCTCAGATTCCACATAAATAAGGCTAGCAAAGAGATCCACGAAATAGACATGTAACTCGTTGAGATGAATTAAGAGAACACTAAGCAGTTTCTCAGAATGGTTCTTTCCAGATTTCACTGAGGATATTTCCTTTTTCACCATAGCCCTCTATGGGCTTCCAAATATCACTTTTTCAATTACACAAGAACTGTCTTAGCGAAAGGCTTCTTGAGGGGAAAGCTGTAACTCTGTGAGATGTTGTCACAGAACATAAAGAAGTTTCAAAGAAACCTTCTTTCTCTTTGTTAACGCAGGATATTTCCTTTGGCCCTATAGTCTTCAAAGGGGTTCCGAAATATCTGTTCTCAGATTCCACAGAAATAAGGCTAGCAAAGAGATCCACGAAATACACATGTAACTCTGTGAGATGAATTAACAGAACACTAAGCAGTTTCTCAGAAAGCTTCTTTCCAGATTTCATCTGAGGATATTTCCTTTTTCACCATAGCCCTCTATGGGCTTCCAAATATCACTTTGCCAATTCCACAAGAACTGTGTTAGCGAAAGGCTTCTTGAGGGGAAAGCTGTAACTCTGTGAGATGATTTCACAGAACACAAAGAAGTTTCTCAGAAAGCTTCTTTGTCTTTGTTATCGGAGGATATTTCCTTTGGCCCTATAGTCTTCAAAGGGATACGAAATATCTGTGCTCAGATTCCACAGAAATAAGGCTGGCAAAGACATCCACGAAATACACATGTAACTCTGTGAGATGAATTAACAGAACACTAAGCAGTTTCTCAGAAAGCTTCTCTCCAGATTTCATCTAAGGATATTTCCTTTTTCACCGTAGCCCTCTATGGGCTTCCAAATATCACTTTGCCAATTCCACAAGAACTGTCTTAGCGAAAGGCTTCTTGAGGGGAACGCTGTAACTCTGTGAGATGATTTCACAGAACACAAAGAAGTTTCTCAGAAAGCTTCTTTCGCTTTGTTATCGGAGGATATTTCCTTTTGCCCTATAGTCTTCAAAGGGATCCGAAATATCTGTTCTCAGATTCCACAGAAATAAGGCTAGCAAAGAGATCCACGAAATACACATGTAACTCTGTGAGATGAATTAACAGAACACGAAGCAGTTTCTCAGAAAGCTTCTTTCCAGATTTCATCTGAGGATATTTCCTTTTTCACCATAGCCCTCTATGGGCTTCCAAATATCACTTTGCCAATTCCACAAGAACTGTCTTAGCGAAAGGCTTCTTGAGGGGAAAGCTGTAACTCTGTGAGATGATTTCACAGAAGACAAAGAAGTTTCTCAGAAAGCTTCTTTGTCTTTGTTATCGGAGGATATTTCCTTTGGCCCTATAGTCTTCAAAGGGATCCGAAATATCTGTGCTCAGATTCCACAGAAATAAGGCTGGCAAAGACATCCAAGAAATACACATGTAACTCTGTGAGATGAATTAACAGAACACTAAGCAGTTTCTCAGAAAGCTTCTTTCCAGATTTCATCTGAGGATATTTCCTTTTTCACCACAGCCCTCTAAGGGCTTCCAAATATCACTTTGCCAATTCCACAAGAACTGTCTTAGCGAAAGGCTTCTTGAGGGGAAAGCTCTAACTCTGTGAGATGATTTCACAGAACACAAAGAAGTTTCTCAGAAAGCTTCTATCTCTTTGTTATCGGAGGATATTTCCTTTGGTCCAATAGTCTTCAAAGGGATCCGAAATATCTGTTCTCAGATTCCACAGAAATAAGGCTAGCAAAGAGATCCACGAAATACACATGTAACTCTGTGAGATGAATTAACAGAACACTAAGCAGTTTCTCAGAAAGCTTCTTTCCACATTTCATCTGAGGATATTTCCTTTTTCACCATAGCCCTCTATGGGCTTCCAAATATCACTTTGCCAATTCCACAAGAACCGTCTTAGCGAAAGGCTTCTTGAGGGGAAAGCTGTAACTCTGTGAGGTGATTTCACAGAACACAAAGAAGATTCTCAGAAAGCTTCTTTCTCTTTGTTATCGGAGGATATTTCCTTTGGCCCTCTAGTCTTCAAAGGGATCCGAAATATCTGTTCTCAGATTCCACAGAACTAAGGCTAGGAAAGAGATCCACGAAATACAGATGTAACTCTGTGAGATGAATTAACGGAACTCTAAGCAGTTTCTCAGAAAGCTTCTTTCCAGATTTCATCTGAGAATATTTCCTTTTTCACCATAGCCCTCTAGGGACTTCCAAATTTCACTTTGCCAATTCCACAAGAACTGTCTTTGCGAAATGCTCCTTGAGGGGAAAGCCGTAACTCTGTGAGATGATTTCACAGAATACAAAGAAGTTTCCCAGAAACCTTCTTTCTCTTTGTTATGGGAAGATATTTCCTTTGGCCATACAGTCTTCAAAGGGATCCGAAATATCTGTTCTCAGATTCCACAGAAATAAGGCTAGCAAAGAGATCCACGAAATACACATGTAACTCTGTGAGATGAATTAACAGAACACTAAGCAGTTTCTCAGAAAGCTTCTTTCCAGATTTCATCTGAGGATATTTCCTTTTTCACCATAGCCCTCTATGGACTTCCAAATATCAATTTGGCAATTCCACAAGAACTGTCTTAGCGAAAGGCTTCTGGATGGAAAGCTGTAACTCTGTGAGATGATTTCACAGAAAACAAAGAAGTTTCTCAGAAAGCTTCTTTCTCTCTGTTATCGGAGGATATTTCCTTTGGCCCTATTGTCCTCAAAGGTATCCGAAATATCTGTTCTCAGATTCCAGAGAAGTAAGGCTAGCAAAGAGATCCACGAAATACACATGTAACTCTGTGAGATGAATTAACAGAACACTAAGCAGTTTCTCAGAAAGCTTCTTTCCAGATTTCATCTGAGGATATTTCCTTTTTCACCATAGCCCTCTATGGAATTCCAAATATCACTTTGCCAATTCCACAAGAACTGTCTTAGCGAAAGGCTTCTTCAGGGGAAAGCTGTAACTCTGTGAGATGATTTCACAGAACACAAAGAAGTTTCTCAGAAAGCTTCTTTCTCTTTGTTATCGGAGGATATTTCCTTTGGCCCTATAGTCTTCAAAGGGATCCGAAATATCTGTTCTCAGATTCCACAGAAATAAGGCTAGCAAAGAGATCCACGAAATACAGATGAACTCTGAGAGATGAATTAACAGAACACTAAGCAGTTTCTCAGAAAGCTTCTTTCCAGATTTCATCTGAGGATATTTCCTTTTTCACTATAGCCCTCTATGGGCTTCCAAATATCACTTTGCCAATTCCACAAGAAGTGTCTTAGTGAAAGGCTTCTTGAGGGGAAAGCTAACTCTGTGAATTGATTTCTCAGAACACAAAGAAGTTTCTCAGAAAGCTTCTTTCTCTTTGTTATCGGAGGATATTTCCTTTGGCCCTATAGTCTTCAAAGGGATCCGAAATATCTGTTCTCAGATTCCACAGAAATAAGGGGAGCAAAGAGATCCACGAAATACACATGTAACTCTGTGAGATGAATTAACAGAACACTAAGCAGTTTCTCAGAAAGCTTCTTTCCAGATTTCATCTGAGGATATTTCCTTTTTCACCATAGCCTTCTAGGGGCTTCCAAATATCACTTTGCCAATTCCTCAAGAACTGTGTTAGCGAAAGGCTTCTTGAGAGTAAAGCTGTAACTCTGTGAGATGATTTCACAGAACACAAAGAAGTTTCTCAGAAAGCTTCTTTCTCTTTGTTATCGGAGGATATTTCCTTTGGCCCTATTGTCTTCATTGGGATCAGAAATATCTGTTCTCAGATTCCACAGAAATAAGGCTACCAAAGAGATCCACGAAATACACATGTAACTCTGTGAGATAAATTAGCAGAACACTAAGCAGTTTCTCAGAAAGCTTCTTTCCAGATTTCATCTGAGGATATTTCCTTTTTCACCATAGCCCTCTAAGGGCATCCAAATAACACTTTGCCAATTCCACAAGAACTGTCTTTGCGAAAGGATTCTTGAGGGGAAACTGTAACTCTGTGACATGATTTCACAGAACACAAAGAAGTTTCTCAGAAAGCTTCTTTCTCTTTGTTATCGGAGGATATTTCCTTTGGCCCTATAGTCTTCAAAGGGATCCGAAATATCTGTTCTCAGATTCCACAGAAATAAGGCTAGCAAAGAGATCCAAGAAATACACATGTACCTCTTAGAGATGAATTAACAGAACACTAAGCAGTGTCTCAGAAAGTTTCTTTCCAGATTTCATCTGAGGATATTTCCTATTTCACCATAGCCCTCTATGAGCTTCCAAATATCACTTTGCCAATCCCACAAGAACTGTCTTAGCGAAAGGCTTCTTGAGGGGAAAGCTGTAAATCTGTGAGATGATTTCACAGAACACAAAGAAGTTTCTCAGAAAGCTTCTTTGTCTTTGTTATCAGAGGATATTTCCTTTGGCCCTATAGTCTTCAAAGGGATCCAAAATATCTGTTCTCAGATTCCACATAAATAAGGCTAGCAAAGAGATCCACGAAATAGACATGTAACTCGTTGAGATGAATTAAGAGAACACTAAGCAGTTTCTCAGAATGCTTCTTTCCAGATTTCACTGAGGATATTTCCTTTTTCACCATAGCCCTCTAAGGGCTTCCAAATATCACTTTGCCAATTCCACAAGAACTGTCTTAGCTTAAGGCTTCTTGAGGGGAAAGCTGTAACTCTGTGAGATGATTTCACAGAACATAAAGAAGTTTCAAAGAAAGCTTCTTTCTCTTTGTTATCGCAGGATATTTCCTTTGGCCCTATAGTCTTCAAAGGGGTTCCGAAATATCTGTTCTCAGATTCCACAGAAATAAGGCTAGCAAAGAGATCCACGAAACACACATGTAACTCTGTGAGATGAATTAACAGAACACTAAGCAGTTTCTCGGAAAGCTTCTTTCCAGATTTCATCTGAGGATATTTCCTTTTTCACCATAGCCCTCTATGGGCTTCCAAATATCACTTTGCCAATTCCACAAGAACTGTGTTAGCGAAAGGCTTCTTGAGGGGAAAGCTGTAACTCTGTGAGATGATTTCACAGAACACAAAGAAGTTTCTCAGAAGGCTTCTTTCTCTTTGTTATCGGAGGATATTTCCTTTGGCCCTATAGTCTTCAATGGGATCCGAAATATCTGTTCTCAGATTCCACAGAAATAAGGCTAGCAAAGAGATCCACGAAATACACATGTAACTCTGTGAGATGAATTAACAGAACACTAAGCAGTTTCTCAGAAAGCTTCTTTCCAGATTTCATCTGAGAATATTTCCTTTTTCACCACAGCTCTCTAAGGGCTTCCAAATATCACTTTGCCAATTCCCCAAGAACTGTCTTAGCGAAAGGCTTCTTGAGGGGAAAGCTCTAACTCTGTGAGATGATTTCACAGAACACAAAGAAGTTTCTCAGAAAGCTTCTTTCTCTTTGTTATCGTAGGATATTTCCTTTGGCCCTATAGTCTTCAAAGGGATCCGAAATATCTGTTCTCATATTCCACAGAAATAAGGCTAGCAAAGAGATCCACGAAATACACATGTAACTGTGTGAGATGAATTAACAGAACACTAAGCAGTTTCTCAGAAAACTTCTTTCCAGATTTCATCTGAGGATATTTCCTTTTTCACCATAGCCCTCTATGGGCTTCCAAATATCACTTTGCCAATTCCACAAGAACTGTCTTAGCGAAAGCCTTCTTGAGGGGAAAGCTAACTCTGTGAGATGATTTCACAGAACACAAAGAAGTTTCTCAGAAAGCTTCTTTCTCTTTGTTATCGGAGGATATTTCCTTTGGCCCTATAGACTTCAAAGGGGTTCCGAAATATCTGTTATCAGATTCCACAGAAAAAAGGCTAGCAAAGAGATCCACGAAATACACATGTAACTCTGTGAGATGAATTAACAGAACACTAAGCAGTTTCTCAGAAAGTTTCTTTCCAGATTTCAACTGAGGATATTTCCTTTTTCACCATAGCACTCTATGGGCTTCCAAATATCACTTTGCCAATTCCACAAGAAGTGTCTTAGCGAAAGGCTTCTTGAGGGGAAAGATAACTCTGTGAATTGATTTCACAGAACACAAAGAAGTTTCTCAGAAAGCTTCTTTCTCTTTGTTATCGGAGGATATTTCCTTTGGCCCTATAGTCTTCTAAGGGATCCGAAATATCTGTTCTCAGATTCCACAGAAATAAGGGTAGCAAAGAGATCCACGAAATACACATGTAACTCTGTGAGATGAATTAACAGAACACTAAGCAGTTTCTCAGAAAGCTTCTTTCCAGATTTCATCTGAGGATATTTCCTTTTTCACCATAGCCTTCTATGGACTTCCAAATATCACTTTGCCAATTCCACAAGAACTGTCTTAGCGAAAGGCTTCTTGAGGGGAAAGCTAACTCTGTGAGATGATTTCACAGAACACAAAGAAGTTTCTCAGAAAGCTTATTTCTCTTTGTTATCGGAGGATATTGCTTTTGGCCCTATAGTCTTCAAAGGGATCCGAAATATCTGTTCTCAGATTCCACAGAAATAAGGCTAACAAAGAGATCCACGAAATACACATGTAACTCTGTGAGATGAATTCACAGAACACTAAGCAGTTTCTCAGAATGCTTCTTTCCAGATTTCATCTGAGGATATTTCCTTTTTCACCAGAGCCCTCTATGGGCTTCCAAATATCACTTTGCGAATTCCACAAGAACTGTCTTAGCGAAAGGCTTCTTGAGGGGAAATCTGTAACTCTGTGAGATGATTTCAAGAACACAAAGAAGTTTCTCAGAAAGCTTCTATCTCTTTTTTATCGGAGGATATTTCCTTTGCTCCAATAGTCTTCAAAGGGATCCGAAATATCTGTTCTCAGATTCCACAGAAATAAGGCTAGCAAAGATATCCACGAAATACACATGTAACTCTGTGAGATGAATTAACAGAACACTAAGCAGTTTCTCAGAAAGCTTCTTTCCACATTTCATCTGAGGATATTTCCTTTTCCAACATAGCCCTTTTTGGGCTTCCAAATATCACTTTGCCAATTCCACAAGAACCGTCTTAGCGAAAGGCTTCTTGAGGGGAAAGCTGTAACTCTGTGAGGTGATTTCACAGAACACAAAGAAGTTTCTCAGAAAGCTTCTTTCTCTTTATTATCGGAGGATATTTCCTTTGGCCCTCTAGTCTTCAAAGGGATCCGAAATATCTGTTCTCAGATTCCACAGAACTAAGGCTAGGAAAGAGATCCACGAAATACAGATGTAACTCTGTGATATGAATTAACGGAACTCTAAGCAGTTTCTCAGAAAGCTTCTTTCCAGATTTCATCTGAGGATATTTCCTTTTTCACCATAGCCCTCTATGGACTTCCAAATTTCACTTTGCCAATTCCACAAGAACTGTCTTAGCGAAATGCTCCTTGAGGGGAAAGCTGTAACTCTGTGAGATGATTTCACAGAAAACAAAGAAGTTTCTCAGAAAGCTTCTTTGTCTTTGTTATCGGAGGATATTTCCTTTGCCCTATAGTCTTCAAAGGGATCCGAAATATCTGTTCTCAGATTCCACAGAAATAAGGCTGGCAAAGACTTCCAAGAAATACACATGTAACTCTGTGAGATGAATTAACAGAACACTAAGCAGTTTCTCAGATAGCTTCTTCCCAGATTTCATCTAAGGATATTTCCTTTTTCACCATAGCCCTCTACGGGCTTCCAAATATCACTTTGCCAATTCCACAAGAACTGTCTTAGCGAAAGGTTTCTTGAGGGGAAAGCTGTAACTCTGTGAGATTATTTCACAGAACACAAAGAAGTTTCTCAGAAAGCTTCTTTGTCTTTGTTATCGGAGGATATTTCCTTTGGCCCTATAGTCTTCAAAGGGATCCGAAATATCTGTTCTCAGATTCCACAGAAATAAGGGTAACAAAGAGATCCACGAAATACACATGTAACTCTGTGAGATGAATTAACAGAACACTAAGCAGTTTCTCAGAAAGCTTCTTTCCAGATTTCATCTGAGGATATTTCCTTTTTCACCATAGCCCTCTATGGGCTTCCAAATATCACTTTGCCAATTCCACAAAAACTGTCTTAGCGAAAGGCTTCTTTAGTGGAAAGCTGTAACTCTGTGATTTGATTTCACAGAACACAAAGAAGTTTCTCAGAAAGCTTCTTTCTATTTGTTATCGGAGGATATTTCTTTGGCCCTATAGTCTTCAAAGGGATCCGAAATATCTGTTCTCAGATTCCACAGAAATAAGGCTAGCAAAGAGATCCACGAAATACAGATGAACTCTGAGAGATGAATTAACAGAACACTAAGCAGTTTCTCAGAAAGCTTCTTTCCAGATTTCATCTGAGGATATTTCCTTTTTCACCGTAGCCCTCTATGGGCTTCCAAGTATCACTTTGCCAATTCCACAAGAACTGTCTTAGCGAAAGCCTTCTTGAGGGGAAAGCTAACTCTGTGAGATGATTTCACAGAACACAAAGAAGATTCTCAGAAAGCTTCTTTCTCGTTCTTATCGGAGGATATTTCCTTTGGCCCTATAGACTTCAAAGGGGTTCCGAAATATCTGTTATCAGATTCCACAGAAATAAGGCTAGCAAAGAGATCCACGAAATACACATGTAACTCTGTGAGATGAATTAACAGAACACTAAGCAGTTTCTCAGAAAGCTTCTTTCCAGA
Source organism: Macaca mulatta (assembly GCF_049350105.2). Lineage (NCBI taxonomy): Eukaryota > Metazoa > Chordata > Mammalia > Primates > Cercopithecidae > Macaca > Macaca mulatta. The sequence goes on from NC_133414.1 coordinate 39,818,967, forward strand.
TTTCAACTGAGGATATTTCCTTTTTCACCATAGCACTCTATGGGCTTCCAAATATCACTTTGCCAATTCCACAAGAAGTGTCTTAGCGAAAGGCTTCTTGAGGGGAAAGCTAACTCTTTGAATTGATTTCACAGAACACAAAGAAGTTTCTCAGAAAGCTTCTTTGTCTTTGTTATCGGAGGATATTTCCTTTGGCCCTATAGTCTTCAAAGGGATACGAAATATCTGTTCTCAGATTCCACATAAATAAGGCTAGCAAAGAGATCCACGAAATAGACATGTAACTCGTTGAGATGAATTAAGAGAACACTAAGCAGTTTCTCAGAATGGTTCTTTCCAGATTTCACTGAGGATATTTCCTTTTTCACCATAGCCCTCTATGGGCTTCCAAATATCACTTTTTCAATTACACAAGAACTGTCTTAGCGAAAGGCTTCTTGAGGGGAAAGCTGTAACTCTGTGAGATGTTTTCACAGAACATAAAGAAGTTTCAAAGAAACCGTCTTTCTCTTTGTTAACGCAGGATATTTCCTTTGGCCCTATAGTCTTCAAAGGGGTTCCGAAATATCTGTTCTCAGATTCCACAGAAATAAGGCTAGCAAAGAGATCCACGAAATACACATGTAACTCTGTGAGATGAATTAACAGAACACTAAGCAGTTTCTCAGAAAGCTTCTTTCCAGATTTCATCTGAGGATATTTCCTTTTTCACCATAGCCCTCTATGGGCTTCCAAATATCACTTTGCCAATTCCACAAGAACTGTGTTAGCGAAAGGCTTCTTGAGGGGAAAGCTGTAACTCTGTGAGATGATTTCACAGAACACAAAGAAGTTTCTCAGAAAGCTTCTTTGTCTTTGTTATCGGAGGATATTTCCTTTGGCCCTATAGTCTTCAAAGGGATACGAAATATCTGTGCTCAGATTCCACAGAAATAAGGCTGGCAAAGACATCCACGAAATACACATGTAACTCTGTGAGATGAATTAACAGAACACTAAGCAGTTTCTCAGAAAGCTTCTCTCCAGATTTCATCTAAGGATATTTCCTTTTTCACCGTAGCCCTCTATGGGCTTCCAAATATCACTTTGCCAATTCCACAAGAACTGTCTTAGCGAAAGGCTTCTTGAGGGGAACGCTGTAACTCTGTGAGATGATTTCACAGAACACAAAGAAGTTTCTCAGAAAGCTTCTTTCGCTTTGTTATCGGAGGATATTTCCTTTTGCCCTATAGTCTTCAAAGGGATCCGAAATATCTGTTCTCAGATTCCACAGAAATAAGGCTAGCAAAGAGATCCACGAAATACACATGTAACTCTGTGAGATGAATTAACAGAACACGAAGCTGTTTCTCAGAAAGCTTCTTTCCAGATTTCATCTGAGGATATTTCCTTTTTCACCATAGCCCTCTATGGGCTTCCAAATATCACTTTGCCAATTCCACAAGAACTGTCTTAGCGAAAGGCTTCTTGAGGGGAAAGCTGTAACTCTGTGAGATGATTTCACAGAAGACAAAGAAGTTTCTCAGAAAGCTTCTTTGTCTTTGTTATCGGAGGATATTTCCTTTGGCCCTATAGTCTTCAAAGGGATCCGAAATATCTGTGCTCAGATTCCACAGAAATAAGGCTGGCAAAGACATCCAAGAAATACACATGTAACTCTGTGAGATGAATTAACAGAACACTAAGCAGTTTCTCAGATAGCTTCTTCCCAGATTTCATCTAAGGATATTTCCTTTTTCACCATAGCCCTCTACGGGCTTCCAAATATCACTTTGCCAATTCCACAAGAACTGTCTTAGCGAAAGGTTTCTTGAGGGGAAAGCTGTAACTCTGTGAGATGATTTCACAGAACACAAAGAAGTTTCTCAGCAAGCTTCTTTCTCTTTGTTATCGGAGGATATTTCCTTTGGCCCTATAGTCTTCAAAGGGATCCGAAATATCTGTTCTCAGATTCCACAGAAATAAGGCTAGGAAAGAGATCCACGAAATACACATGTAACTCTGTGAGATGAATTAACAGAACACTAAGCAGTTTCTCAGAAAGCTTCTTTCCAGATTTCATCTGAGGATATTTCCTTTTTCACCACAGCCCTCTAAGGGCTTCCAAATATCACTTTGCCAATTCCACAAGAACTGTCTTAGCGAAAGGCTTCTTGAGGGGAAAGCTCTAACTCTGTGAGATGATTTCACAGAACACAAAGAAGTTTCTCAGAAAGCTTCTATCTCTTTGTTATCGGAGGATATTTCCTTTGGTCCCATAGTCTTCAAAGGGATCCGAAATATCTGTTCTCAGATTCCACAGAAATAAGGCTAGCAAAGAGATCCACGAAATACACATGTAACTCTGTGAGATGAATTAACAGAACACTAAGCAGTTTCTCAGAAAGCTTCTTTCCACATTTCATCTGAGGATATTTCCTTTTTCACCATAGCCCTCTATGGGCTTCCAAATATCACTTTGCCAATTCCACAAGAACCGTCTTAGCGAAAGGCTTCTTGAGGGGAAAGCTGTAACTCTGTGAGGTGATTTCACAGAACACAAAGAAGATTCTCAGAAAGCTTCTTTCTGTTTGTTATCGGAGGATATTTCCTTTGGCCCTCTAGTCTTCAAAGGGATCCGAAATATCTGTTCTCAGATTCCACAGAACTAAGGCTAGGAAAGAGATCCACGAAATACAGATGTAACTCTGTGAGATGAATTAACGGAACTCTAAGCAGTTTCTCAGAAAGCTTCTTTCCAGATTTCATCTGAGGATATTTCCTTTTTCACCATAGCCCTCTAGGGACTTCCAAATTTCACTTTGCCAATTCCACAAGAACTGTCTTTGCGAAATGCTCCTTGAGGGGAAAGCCGTAACTCTGTGAGATGATTTCACAGAATACAAAGAAGTTTCCCAGAAACCTTCTTTCTCTTTGTTATCGGAGGATATTTCCTTTGGCCATACAGTCTTCAAAGGGATCCGAAATATCTGTTCTCAGATTCCACAGAAATAAGGCTAGCAAAGAGATCCACGAAATACACATGTAACTCTGTGAGATGAATTAACAGAACACTAAGCAGTTTCTCAGAAAGCTTCTTTCCAGATTTCATCTGAGGATATTTCCTTTTTCACCATAGCCCTCTATGGACTTCCAAATATCAATTTGGCAATTCCACAAGAACTGTCTTAGCGAAAGGCTTCTGGATGGAAAGCTGTAACTCTGTGAGATGATTTCACAGAAAACAAAGAAGTTTCTCAGAAAGCTTCTTTCTCTCTGTTATCGGAGGATATTTCCTTTGGCCCTATTGTCCTCAAAGGTATCCGAAATATCTGTTCTCAGATTCCAGAGAAGTAAGGCTAGCAAAGAGATCCACGAAATACACATGTAACTCTGTGAGATGAATTAACAGAACACTAAGCAGTTTCTCAGAAAGCTTCTTTCCAGATTTCATCTGAGGATATTTCCTTTTTCACCATAGCCCTCTATGGAATTCCAAATATCACTTTGCCAATTCCACAAGAACTGTGTTAGCGAAAGGCTTTTTGAGGGGAAAGCTGTAACTCTGTGAGATGATTTCACAGAACACAAATAAGTTTCTCAGAAAGCTTCTTTCTCTTTGTTATCGGAGGATATTTCCTTTGGCCCTATAGTCTTCAAAGGGATCCGAAATATCTGTTCTCAGATTCCACAGAAATAAGGCTAGCAAAGAGATCCACGAAATACAGATGAACTCTGAGAGATGAATTAACAGAACACTAAGCAGTTTCTCAGAAAGCTTCTTTCCAGATTTCATCTGAGGATATTTCCTTTTTCACTATAGCCCTCTATGGGCTTCCAAATATCACTTTGCCAATTCCACAAGAAGTGTCTTAGTGAAAGGCTTCTTGAGGGGAAAGCTAACTCTGTGAATTGATTTCTCAGAACACAAAGAAGTTTCTCAGAAAGCTTCTTTCTCTTTGTTATCGGAGGATATTTCCTTTGGCCCTATAGTCTTCAAAGGGATCCGAAATATCTGTTCTCAGATTCCACAGAAATAAGGGGAGCAAAGAGATCCACGAAATACACATGTAACTCTGTGAGATGAATTAACAGAACACTAAGCAGTTTCTCAGAAAGCTTCTTTCCAGATTTCATCTGAGGATATTTCCTTTTTCACCATAGCCTTCTAGGGGCTTCCAAATATCACTTTGCCAATTCCTCAAGAACTGTGTTAGCGAAAGGCTTCTTGAGAGTAAAGCTGTAACTCTGTGAGATGATTTCACAGAACACAAAGAAGTTTCTCAGAAAGCTTCTTTCTCTTTGTTATCGGAGGATATTTCCTTTGGCCCTATTGTCTTCATTGGGATCAGAAATATCTGTTCTCAGATTCCACAGAAATAAGGCTACCAAAGAGATCCACGAAATACACATGTAACTCTGTGAGATAAATTAGCAGAACACTAAGCAGTTTCTCAGAAAGCTTCTTTCCAGATTTCATCTGAGGATATTTCCTTTTTCACCATAGCCCTCTAAGGGCATCCAAATAACACTTTGCCAATTCCACAAGAACTGTCTTTGCGAAAGGATTCTTGAGGGGAAACTGTAACTCTGTGACATGATTTCACAGAACACACAGAAGTTTCTCAGAAAGCTTCTTTCTCTTTGTTATCGGAGGATATTTCCTTTGGCCCTATAGTCTTCAAAGGGATCCGAAATATCTGTTCTCAGATTCCACAGAAATAAGGCTAGCAAAGAGATCCAAGAAATACACATGTACCTCTTAGAGATGAATTAACAGAACACTAAGCAGTGTCTCAGAAAGTTTCTTTCCAGATTTCATCTGAGGATATTTCCTATTTCACCATAGCCCTCTATGAGCTTCCAAATATCACTTTGCCAATTCCACAAGAACTGTCTTAGCGAAAGGCTTCTTGAGGGGAAAGCTGTAAATCTGTGAGATGATTTCACAGAACACAAAGAAGTTTCTCAGAAAGCTTCTTTGTCTTTGTTATCAGAGGATATTTCCTTTGGCCCTATAGTCTTCAAAGGGATCCAAAATATCTGTTCTCAGATTCCACATAAATAAGGCTAGCAAAGAGATCCACGAAATAGACATGTAACTCGTTGAGATGAATTAAGAGAACACTAAGCAGTTTCTCAGAATGCTTCTTTCCAGATTTCACTGAGGATATTTCCTTTTTCACCATAGCCCTCTAAGGGCTTCCAAATATCACTTTGCCAATTCCACAAGAACTGTCTTAGCTTAAGGCTTCTTGAGGGGAAAGCTGTAACTCTGTGAGATGATTTCACAGAACATAAAGAAGTTTCAAAGAAAGCTTCTTTCTCTTTGTTATCGCAGGATATTTCCTTTGGCCCTATAGTCTTCAAAGGGGTTCCGAAATATCTGTTCTCAGATTCCACAGAAATAAGGCTAGCAAAGAGATCCACGAAACACACATGTAACTCTGTGAGATGAATTAACAGAACACTAAGCAGTTTCTCGGAAAGCTTCTTTCCAGATTTCATCTGAGGATATTTCCTTTTTCACCATAGCCCTCTATGGGCATCCAAATATCACTTTGCCAATTCCACAAGAACTGTGTTAGCGAAAGGCTTCTTGAGGGGAAAGCTGTAACTCTGTGAGATGATTTCACAGAACACAAAGAAGTTTCTCAGAAGGCTTCTTTCTCTTTGTTATCGGAGGATATTTCCTTTGGCCCTATAGTCTTCAATGGGATCCGAAATATCTGTTCTCAGATTCCACAGAAATAAGGCTAACAAAGAGATCCAGAAATACTCATGTAACTCTGTGAGATGAATTAACAGAACACTACGCAGTTTTTCAGGAAGCTTCTTTCCAGATTTCATCTGAGGATATTTCCTTTTTCACCATAGCCCTCTATGGGCTTCCAAATATCACTTTGCCAATTCCACAAGAACTGTCTTAGCGAAAGGCTTCTTGAGGGGAAAGCTGTAACTCTGTGAGATGATTTCACAGAACACAAAGAAGTTTCTCAGAAATCTTCTTTGTCTTTGTTATCGGAGGATATTTCCGTTGGCCCTATAGTCTTCAAACGGATCCGAAATATCTGTTCTCAGATTCCACAGAAATAAGGCTGGCAAAGAGATCCACGAAATACACATGTAACTCTGTGAGATGAATTCACAGAACACTAAGCAGTTTCTCAGAATGCTTCTTTCCAGATTTCATCTGAGGATATTGCCTTTTTCACCAGAGCCCTCTATGGGCTTCCAAATATCACTTTGCCAATTCCACAAGAACTGTCTTAGCGAAATGCTTCTTGAGGGGAAAGCTGTAACTCTGTGAGATGATTTCACAGAACACAAAGAAGTTTCTCAGAAGGCTTCTTTCTCTTTGTTATCGGAGGATATTTCCTTTAGCCCTATAGTCTTCAATGGGATCCGAAACATCTGTTCTCAGATTCCACAGAAATAAGGCTAACAAAGAGATCCACGAAATACACATGTAACTCTGTGAGATGAATTCACAGAACACTAAGCAGTTTCTCAGAATGCTTCTTTCCAGATTTCATCTGAGGATATTGCCTTTTTCACCAGAGCCCTCTATGGGCTTCCAAATATATCTTTGCCAATTCCACAAGAACTGTCTTAGCGAAAGGCTTCTTGAGGGAAAGCTGTAACTCTGTGACATGATTTCACAGAACACAAAGAAGTTTCTCAGAAAGCTTCTTTCTCTTTGTTATCGGAGGATATTTCCTTTGGCCCTATAGTCTTCAAAGGGATCCGAAATATCTGTTCTCAGATTCCACAGAAATAAGGCTAGCAAAGAGATCCACGAAATACACATGTAACTCTGTGAGATGAATTAACAGAACACTAAGCAGTTTCTCAGAAAGCTTCTTTCCAGATTTCACCTGAGAATATTTCCTTTTTCACCACAGCTCTCTAAGGGCTTCCAAATATCACTTTGCCAATTCCCCAAGAACTGTCTTAGCGAAAGGCTTCTAGAGGGGAAAGCTCTAACTCTGTGAGATGATTTCACAGAACACAAAGAAGTTTCTCAGAAATCTTCTTTCTCTTTGTTATCGCAGGATATTTCCTTTGGCCCTATAGTCTTCATAGGGATCCGAAATATCTGTTCTCATATTCCACAGAAATAAGGCTACGAAAGAGATCCATGAAATACACATGTAACTCTGTGAGATGAATTAACAGAACACTAAGCAGTTTCTCAGAAAGCTTCTTTCCAGATTTCATCTCAGGATATTTCCTTTTTCACCACAGCCCTCTAAGGGCTTCCAAATATGACTTTGCCAATTCCACAAGAACTGTCTTAGCGAAAGGCTTCTTGAGGGGAAAGCTGTAACTCTGTGAGATGATTTCACAGAACACAAAGAAGTGTCTCAGAAAGCTTCTTTGTCTTTGTTATCGGAGGATATTTCCTTTGGCCCTATAGTCTTCAAAGGGATCCGAAATATCTGTTCTCAGATTCCACAGAAATAAGGCTGGCAAAGACATCCATGAAATACACATGTAACTCTGTGAGATGAATTAACAGAACACTAAGCAGTTTCTCAGATAGCTTCTTCCCAGATTTCATCTAAGGATATTTCCTTTTTCACCATAGCCCTCTATGGGCTTCCAAATATCACTTTGCCAATTCCACATGAACTGTCTTAGCGAAAGGCTTCTTGAGGGGAAAGCTGTAACTCTGTGAGATGAATTCACAGAACACAAAGAAGTTTCTGAGAAAGCTTCTTTCTCTTTGTTATCGGAGGATATTTCCTTTGGCCCTATAGTCTTCAAAGGGATCCGAAATATCTGTTCTCAGATTCCACAGAAATAAGGCTAGCAAAGAGATCCACGAAATACACATGTAACTGTGTGACATGAATTAACAGAACACTAAGCAGTTTCTCAGAAAGCTTCTTTCCAGATTTCATCTGAGGATATTTCCTTTTTCACCATAGCCCTCTATGGGCTTCCAAATATCACTTTGCCAATTCCACAAGAACTGTCTTAGCGAAAGCCTTCTTGAGGGGAAAGCAAACTCTGTGAGATGATTTCACAGAACACAAAGAAGTTTCTCAGAAAGCTTCTTTCTCTTTGTTATCGGAGGATATTTCCTTTGGCCCTATAGACTTCAAAGGGGTTCCGAAATATCTGTTATCAGATTCCACAGAAAAAAGGCTAGCAAAGAGATCCACGAAATACACATGTAACTCTGTGAGATGAATTAACAGAACACTAAGCAGTTTCTCAGAAAGTTTCTTTCCAGATTTCAACTGAGGATATTTCCTTTTTCACCCTGGCACTCTATGGGCTTCCAAATATCACTTTGCCAATTCCAAAAGAAGTGTCTTAGCGAAAGGCTTCTTGAGGGGAAAGATAACTCTGTGAATTGATTTCACAGAACACAAAGAAGTTTCTCAGAAAGCTTCTTTCTCTTTGTTATCGGAGGATATTTCCTTTGGCCCTATAGTCTTCAAAGGGATCCGAAATATCTGTTCTCAGATTCCACAGAAATAAGGGTAGCAAAGAGATCCACGAAATACACATGTAACTCTGTGAGATGAATTAACAGAACACTAAGCAGTTTCTCAGAAAGCTTCTTTCCAGATTTCATCTGAGGATATTTCCTTTTTCACCATAGCCTTCTATGGACTTCCAAATATCACTTTGCCAATTCCACAAGAACTGTCTTAGCGAAAGGCTTCTTGAGGGGAAAGCTAACTCTGTGAGATGATTTCACAGAACACAAAGAAGTTTCTCAGAAAGCTTATTTCTCTTTGTTATCGGAGGATATTGCTTTTGGCCCTATAGTCTTCAAAGGGATCCGAAATATCTGTTCTCAGATTCCACAGAAATAAGGCTAACAAAGAGATCCACGAAATACACATGTAACTCTGTGAGATGAATTCACAGAACACTAAGCAGTTTCTCAGAATGCTTCTTTCCAGATTTCATCTGAGGATATTTCCTTTTTCACCAGAGCCCTCTATGGGCTTCCAAATATCACTTTGCGAATTCCACAAGAACTGTCTTAGCGAAAGGCTTCTTGAGGGGAAATCTGTAACTCTGTGAGATGATTTCAAGAACACAAAGAAGTTTCTCAGAAAGCTTCTATCTCTTTTTTATCGGAGGATATTTCCTTTGCTCCAATAGTCTTCAAAGGGATCCGAAATATCTGTTCTCAGATTCCACAGAAATAAGGCTAGCAAAGATATCCACGAAATACACATGTAACTCTGTGAGATGAATTAACAGAACACTAAGCAGTTTCTCAGAAAGCTTCTTTCCACATTTCATCTGAGGATATTTCCTTTTCCAACATAGCCCTTTTTGGGCTTCCAAATATCACTTTGCCAATTCCACAAGAACCGTCTTAGCGAAAGGCTTCTTGAGGGGAAAGCTGTAACTCTGTGAGGTGATTTCACAGAACACAAAGAAGTTTCTCAGAAGGCTTCTTTCTCTTTATTATCGGAGGATATTTCCTTTGGCCCTCTAGTCTTCAAAGGGATCCGAAATATCTGTTCTCAGATTCCACAGAACTAAGGCTAGGAAAGAGATCCACGAAATACAGATGTAACTCTGTGATATGAATTAACGGAACTCTAAGCAGTTTCTCAGAAAGCTTCTTTCCAGATTTCATCTGAGGATATTTCCTTTTTCACCATAGCCCTCTATGGACTTCCAAATTTCACTTTGCCAATTCCACAAGAACTGTCTTAGCGAAATGCTCCTTGAGGGGAAAGCTGTAACTCTGTGAGATGATTTCACAGAACACAAAGAAGTTTCTCAGAAAGCTTCTTTCTCTTTGTTATCGGAGGATATTTCTTTTGGCCCTATAGTCTTCAAAGGGATCCGAAATATCTGTTCTCAGATTCCACAGAAATAAGGCTAGCAAAGAGATCCACGAAATACACATGTAACTCTGTGAGATGAATTAACACCACACTAAGCAGGTTCTCAGAATGCTTCCCTCCAGATTTCATCTGAGGTTATTTCCTTTTTCACCATAGCCCTTTATGTGCTTCCAAATATCACTTTGCCAATTCCACAAGAACTGTCTTAGCGAAAGGCTTCTTGAGGGGAAAACTGTAACTCTGTGAGATGATTTCACAGAACACAAAGAAGTTTCTCAGAAAACTTCTTTCTCTTTGTTATCAGAGGATATTTCCTTTGGCCCTATAGTCTCCAAAGGGATCCGAAATATCTGTTATCAGATTCCACAGAAATAAGGCTTGCAAAGAGATCCACGAAATACACATGTAACTCTGTGAGATGAATTAACAGAACACTAAGCAGATACTCAGAAAGCTTCTCTCCAGATTTCATCTGAGGATATTTCCTTTTTCACCACAGCCCTCTAAGGGCTTCGAAATATCACTTTGCCAATTCCACAAGAACTGTCTTAGCGAAAGGCTTCTTGAGGGTAAAGCTGTAACTCTGTGAGATGATTTCACAGAAAACAAAGAAGTTTCTCAGAAAGCTTCTTTCTCTTTGTTATCGGAGGATATTTCCTTTGGCCCTATAGTCTAAAATGGGATCAGAAATATCTGTTCTCGGATTCCACAGAAATAAGGCTAGCAAAGAGATCCACGAAATACACATGTAACTCTGTGAGATGAATTAACAGAAAACTAAGCAGTTTCTCAGAAAGCTTCTTTCCAGATTTCATCTGAGGATATTTCCTTTTTCACCATAGCCCTCTATGGGCTGCCAAATATCACTTTGCCAATTCCACTAGAACTGTCTTAGCGAAAGGCTTCTTGAGGGGAAAGCTGTAACTCTGTGAGATGATTTCACAGAACACAAAGAAGTCTCTCAGAAAGCTTCTTTCTCTTTGTTATCGGAGGATATTTCCTTAGGCCCTATAGTCTTCAAAGGGTTCCGAAATATCTGTTCTCAGATTCCACAGAAATAGGGCTAGCAAAGAGATCCACGAAATACACATGTAACTCTGTCAGATGAATTAACAAAACACTAAGCAGTTTCTCCGAAAGCTTCTTTCCAGATTTCATCTGAGGATATTTCGTTTTTCACCATAGCCCTCTATGAGATACCAATTATCACTTTGCCAATTCCACAAGAACTGTCTTAGCGAAAGCTTTCTTGAGGTGAAAGCTAACTCTGTGAGATGATTTCACAGAACACAAAGATGTTTCTCAGAAAGTTTCTTTCTCTATCTTATCAGAAGAAATTTGCTTTGGCCCTATAGTCTTCAAAGGGATCCGAAATATCTGTTCTCAGATTCCACAGAAATAAGGCTAGCAAAGAGATCCACCAAATACACATGTAACTCTGTGAGATGAATTAACAGAACACTAAGCAGTTTCTCAGAATGCTTCTTTCCATATTTCATCTGAGGATATTTCCTTTTTCACCATAGCCCTCTATGGGCTTCCAAATATCAGTTTGCCAATTCCACAAGAACTGTCTTAGCGAAAGGCTTCTTCAGGGGAAAGCTGTAACTCTGTGAGATGATTTCACAGAACACAAAGAAGTTTCAAAGAAAGCTTCTTTCTCTTTGTTATCGCAGGATATTTCCTTTGGCCCTCTAGTCTTCAAAGGGATCCGAAATATCTGTTCTCAGATTCCACAGAAATAAGGCTAGTAAAGAGATCCACGAAATACAGATGTAACTCTGTGAGATGAATTAACAGAACACTAAGCAGTTTCTCAGAAAGCTTCTTTCCAGGTTCATCTGAGGATATTTCTTTTTTCACCCTAGCCCTCTAAGGGCTTCCAAATATCACTTTGCCAATTCCACTAGAACTGTCTCAGCGAAAGGCTTCTTGAGGGGAATGCTGTAACTCTGTGAGATGATTTCACTGCACACAAAGAAGTTTCTCAGAAAACTTCTTTCTCTTTGTTATCGGAGGATATTTCCTTTGGCCCTATAGTCTTCAAAGGGATTCGAAATATCTGTTCTCAGATTCCACAGAAATAAGGCTAGCAAAGAGATCCACGAAATACACATGTAACTCTGTCAGATGAATTAACAGAACACTAAGCAGTTTCTCAAAAAGCTTCTTTCCAGATTTCATCTGAGGATATTTCTTTTTTCACCATAGCCTTCTATGAGCTACCAAATATCAGTTTGACAATTCCACAAGAGCTGTCTTCGCGAAAGGCTTTTGAGGTGAAAGCTAACTCTGTGACATGATTTCACAGAACACAAAGAAGTGTGTCAGAAAGCTTCTTTCTTTATGTTATTGGAAGATATTTCCTTTGGCCCTATAGTCTTCAAAGGGATCCGAAATATCTGTTCTCAGATTCCACAGAAATAAGGCTAGCAAAGAGATCCACGAAATACAAATGTAAATCTGTGAGATGAATTAACAGAACACTAAGCAGTTTTTCAGAATGCTTATTTCCAGATTTCATCTGAGGATATTTCCTTTTTCACCGTTGCCCTCTATGGGATTCCAAATATCACTTTGCCAATTCCACAAGAACTGTCTTAGCGAAAGGGTTCTTGAGGCGAAATTGTAAATCCGTGAGATGATTTCACAGAACACAAAGAAGTTTCTCAGAAAGCTTCTTTCTCTTTTTTATCGGAGGATATTTCCTTTGGCCCTCTAGTGTTCAAAGGGATCCGAAATATCTGTTCTCAGATTCCACAGAAATAAGGCTAGCAAAGAGATACACGAAATACACATGTAACTCTGTGAGATGAATTAACAGAACACTAAGCAGTTTCTCAGAAAGCTTCTTTCCAGATTTCATCTGAGGAGATTTCCTTTTTCACCATAGCCGTCTATGGGCTTCCAAATATCACTTTGCCAATTCCACAAGAACTGTCTTAGCGAAAGGCTTCTTAAGGGGAAAGCTGAAACTCTGTGATATGATTTCACAGAACACAAAGAAGTTTCTCAGAAAGCTTCTTTCTCTTTGTTATCGGAGGATATTTCCGTTGGCCCTATAGTCTTCAAAGGGATCCGAAATATCTGTTCTCAGATTCCACAGAAATAAGGCTAGCAAAGCGATCCACGAAGTACACATGTAACTCGGTGAGATGAATTAACAGAACTCTAAGCAGTTTCTCAGAAAGCTTCTTTCCGGATTTCATGTGAGGATATTTCCTTTTTCACCATAGCCCTCTATGGGCTTCCAAATATCACTTTGCCGATTCCACAACAACTGTCTTAGCAAAAGGCTTCTTGAGGGGAAAGCTGTAACTCTGTGAGATGATTTCAAAGAACACAAAGAAGTTTCTCAGAAAGCTTCTTTCTCTTTGTTATCGGAGGATATTTCCTTTGACCCTATAGTCTTCAATGGTATCCTAAATATCTGCTCTCAGATTCCACAGAAATAAGGCAAGAAAAGAGATCCACGAAATACAGATGTAACTCTGTGAGATGAAGTAACAGAACACTAAGCAGTTTCTCAGAAAGCTTCTTTCCAAATTTGATCTGAGGACATTTCCTTTTAACCATAGCCCCTATGGGCTTCCAAATATCAGTTTGCCAATTCCACAAGAACTCTCTTAGCGAAAGGCTTCTTGAAGGGAAAGCTGTAACTCTGAGAGATGATTTCACATAACACAAAGAATTTTCTCAGAAAGCTTCTTTCTCTTTGTTATCGGAGGATATTTCCGTTGGCCCTATAGTCTTCAAAGGGATCCGAAATATCTGTTCTCAGATTCCACAGAAATAAGGCTAGCAAAGAGATCCACGAAATACACATGTAACTCTGTGAGATGAATTAACAGAACTCTAAGCAGTTTCTCAGAAAGCTTCTTTCCAGATTTCATCTGAGGATATTTCCTTTTTCACCATAGCCCTCTATGGACTTCCAAATATCAATTTGGCAATTCCACAAGAACTGTCTTAGCGAAAGGCTTCTGGATGGAAAGCTGTAACTCTGTGAGATGATTTCACAGAAAACAAAGAAGTTTCTCAGAAAGCTTCTTTCTCTCTGTTATCGGAGGATATTTCCTTTGGCCCTATTGTCCTCAAAGGTATCCGAAATATCTGTTCTCAGATTCCAGAGAAGTAAGGCTAGCAAAGAGATCCACGAAATACACATGTAACTCTGTGAGATGAATTAACAGAACACTAAGCAGTTTCTCAGAAAGCTTCTTTCCAGATTTCATCTGAGGATATTTCCTTTTTCACCATAGCCCTCTATGGAATTCCAAATATCACTTTGCCAATTCCACAAGAACTGTCTTAGCGAAAGGCTTCTTCAGGGGAAAGCTGTAACTCTGTGAGATGATTTCACAGAACACAAAGAAGTTTCTCAGAAAGCTTCTTTCTCTTTGTTATCGGAGGATATTTCCTTTGGCCCTATAGTCTTCAAAGGGATCCGAAATATCTGTTCTCAGATTCCACAGAAATAAGGCTAGCAAAGAGATCCACGAAATACAGATGAACTCTGAGAGATGAATTAACAGAACACTAAGCAGTTTCTCAGAAAGCTTCTTTCCACATTTCATCTGAGGATATTTCCTTTTCCAACATAGCCCTTTTTGGGCTTCCAAATATCACTTTGCCAATTCCACAAGAACCGTCTTAGCGAAAGGCTTCTTGAGGGGAAAGCTGTAACTCTGTGAGGTGATTTCACAGAACACAAAGAAGTTTCTCAGAAAGCTTCTTTCTCTTTGTTATCGGAGGATATTTCCTTTGGCCCTCTAGTCTTCAAAGGGATCCGAAATATCTGCTCTCAGATTCCACAGAACTAAGGCTAGGAAAGAGATCCACGAAATACAGATGTAACTCTGTGATATGAATTAACGGAACTCTAAGCAGTTTCTCAGAAAGCTTCTTTCCAGATTTCATCTGAGGATATTTCCTTTTTCACCATAGCCCTCTATGGACTTCCAAATTTCACTTTGCCAATTCCACAAGAACTGTCTTAGCGAAATGCTCCTTGAGGGGAAAGCTGTAACTCTGTGAGATGATTTCACAGAACACAAAGAAGTTTCTCAGAAAGCTTCTTTCTCTTTGTTATCGGAGGATATTTCTTTTGGCCCTATAGTCTTCAAAGGGATCCGAAATATCTGTTCTCAGATTCCACAGAAATAAGGCTAGCAAAGAGATCCACGAAATACACATGTAACTCTGTGAGATGAATTAACACCACACTAAGCAGGTTCTCAGAATGCTTCCCTCCAGATTTCATCTGAGGTTATTTCCTTTTTCACCATAGCCCTTTATGTGCTTCCAAATATATCTTTGCCAATTCCACAAGAACTGTCTTAGCGAAAGGCTTCTTGAGGGGAAAACTGTAACTCTGTGAGATGATTTCACAGAACACAAAGAAGTTTCTCAGAAAACTTCTTTCTCTTTGTTATCGGAGGATATTTCCTTTGGCCCTATAGTCTCCAAAGGGATCCGAAATATCTGTTATCAGATTCCACAGAAATAAGGCTTGCAAAGAGATCCACGAAATACACATGTAACTCTGTGAGATGAATTAACAGAACACTAAGCAGATACTCAGAAAGCTTCTCTCCAGATTTCATCTGAGGATATTTCCTTTTTCACCACAGCCCTCTAAGGGCTTCGAAATATCACTTTGCCAATTCCACAAGAACTGTCTTAGCGAAAGGCTTCTTGAGGGTAAAGCTGTAACTCTGTGAGATGATTTCACAGAACACAAAGAAGTTTCTCAGAAAGCTTCTTTCTCTTTGTTATCGGAGGATATTTCCTTTGGCCCTATAGTCTTCAAAGGGATCAGAAATATCTGTTCTCAGATTCCACAGAAATAAGGCTAGCAAAGAGATCCACGAAATACACATGTAACTCTGTGAGATGAATTAACAGAGCACTAAGCAGTTTCTCAGAAAGCTTCTTTCCAGATTTCATCTGAGAATATTTCCTTTTTCACCACAGCTCTCTAAGGGCTTCCAAATATCACTTTGCCAATTCCCCAAGAACTGTCTTAGCGAAAGGCTTCTTGAGGGGAAAGCTCTAACTCTGTGAGATGATTTCACAGAACACAAAGAAGTTTCTCAGAAAGCTTCTTTCTCTTTGTTATCGTAGGATATTTCCTTTGGCCCTATAGTCTTCAAAGGGATCCGAAATATCTGTTCTCATATTCCACAGAAATAAGGCTAGCAAAGAGATCCACGAAATACACATGTAACTGTGTGAGATGAATTAACAGAACACTAAGCAGTTTCTCAGAAAACTTCTTTCCAGATTTCATCTGAGGATATTTCCTTTTTCACCATAGCCCTCTATGGGCTTCCAAATATCACTTTGCCAATTCCACAAGAACTGTCTTAGCGAAAGCCTTCTTGAGGGGAAAGCTAACTCTGTGAGATGATTTCACAGAACACAAAGAAGTTTCTCAGAAAGCTTATTTCTCTTTGTTATCGGAGGATATTGCTTTTGGCCCTATAGTCTTCAAAGGGATCCGAAATATCTGTTCTCAGATTGCACAGAAATAAGGCTAGCAAAGAGAACCACGAAATACACATGTAACCCTGTGAGATGAATTAACAGAACACTAAGCAGTTTCTCAGAAAGCTTCTTTCCAGATTTCATCTGAGGATATTTCCTTTTTCACCATAGCCCTCTATGGGTTTCCAAATATCACTTTGCCAATTCCACAAGAACTGTGTTAGCGAAATGCTTCTTGAGGGGAAAGCTGTAACTCTGTGAGATGATTTCACAGAACACAAAGAAGTTTCTCAGAAGGCTTCTTTCTCTTTGTTATCGGAGGATATTTCCTTTAGCCCTATAGTCTTCAATGGGATCCGAAACATCTGTTCTCAGATTCCACAGAAATAAGGCTAACAAAGAGATCCACGAAATACACATGTAACTCTGTGAGATGAATTCACAGAACACTAAGCAGTTTCTCAGAATGCTTCTTTCCAGATTTCATCTGAGGATATTGCCTTTTTCACCAGAGCCCTCTATGGGCTTCCAAATATATCTTTGCCAATTCCACAAGAACTGTCTTAGCGAAAGGCTTCTTGAGGGAAAGCTGTAACTCTGTGAGATGATTTCACAGAACACAAAGAAGTTTCTCAGAAAGCTTCTTTCTCTTTGTTATCGGAGGATATTTCCTTTGGCCCTATAGTCTTCAAAGGGATCCGAAATATCTGTTCTCAGATTCCACAGAAATAAGGCTAGCAAAGAGATCCACGAAATACACATGTAACTCTGTGAGATGAATTAACAGAAGACTAAGCAGTTTCTCAGAAAGCTTCTTTCCAGATTTCATCTGAGGAGATTTCCTTTTTCACCATAGTCCTCTATGGGCTTCCAAATATCACTTTGCCAATTCCACAAGAACTGTCTTAGCGAAAGGCTTCTTGAGGGGAAAGCTCTAACTCTGTGAGATGATTTCACAGAACACAAAGAAGTTTCTCAGAAATCTTCTTTCTCTTTGTTATCGCAGGATATTTCCTTTGGCCCTATAGTCTTCAAAGGGATCCGAAATATCTGTTCTCATATTCCACAGAAATAAGGCTACGAAAGAGATCCATGAAATACACATGTAACTCTGTGAGATGAATTAACAGAACACTAAGCAGTTTCTCAGAAAGCTTCTTTCCAGATTTCATCTCAGGATATTTCCTTTTTCACCACAGCCCTCTAAGGGCTTCCAAATATCACTTTGCCAATTCCCCAAGAACTGTCTTAGCGAAAGGCTTCTTGAGGGGAAAGCTGTAACTCTGTGAGATGATTTCACAGAACACAAAGAAGTGTCTCAGAAAGCTTCTTTGTCTTTGTTATCGGAGGATATTTCCTTTGGCCCTATAGTCTTCAAAGGGATCCGAAATATCTGTTCTCAGATTCCACAGAAATAAGGCTGGCAAAGACATCCATGAAATACACATGTAACTCTGTGAGATGAATTAACAGAACACTAAGCAGTTTCTCAGATAGCTTCTTCCCAGATTTCATCTAAGGATATTTCCTTTTTCACCATAGCCCTCTATGGGCTTCGAAATATCACTTTGCCAATTCCACATGAACTGTCTTAGCGAAAGGCTTCTTGAGGGGAAAGCTGTAACTCTGTGAGATGAATTCACAGAACACAAAGAAGTTTCTCAGAAAGCTTCTTTCTCTTTGTTATCCGAGGATATTTCCTTTGGCCCTATAGTCTTCAAAGGGATCCGAAATATCTGTTCTCAGATTCCACAGAAATAAGGCTAGCAAAGAGATCCACGAAATACACATGTAACTGTGTGACATGAATTAACAGAACACTAAGCAGTTTCTCAGAAAGCTTCTTTCCAGATTTCATCTGAGGATATTTCCTTTTTCACCATAGCCCTCTATGGGCTTCCAAATATCACTTTGCCAATTCCACAAGAACTGTCTTAGCGAAAGCCTTCTTGAGGGGAAAGCTAACTCTGTGAGATGATTTCACAGAACACAAAGAAGTTTCTCAGAAAGCTTCTTTCTCTTTGTTATCGGAGGATATTTCCTTTGGCCCTATAGACTTCAAAGGGATCCGAAATATCTGTTATCAGATTCCACAGAAAAAAGGCTAGCAAAGAGATCCAGGAAATACACATGTAACTCTGTGAGATGAATTAACAGAACACTAAGCAGTTTCTCAGAAAGCTTCTTTCCAGATTTCATCTGAGGATATTTCCTTTTTCACCATAGCCTTCTATGGACTTCCAAATATCACTTTGCCAATTCCACAAGAACTGTCTTAGCGAAAGGCTTCTTGAGGGGAAAGCTAACTCTGTGAGATGATTTCACAGAACACAAAGAAGTTTCTCAGAAAGCTTATTTCTCTTTGTTATCGGAGGATATTGCTTTTGGCCCTATAGTCTTCAAAGGGATCCAAAATATCTGTTCTCAGATTCCACAGAAATAAGGCTAACAAAGAGATCCACGAAATACACATGTAACTCTGTGAGATGAATTCACAGAACACTAAGCAGTTTCTCAGAATGCTTCTTTCCAGATTTCATCTGAGGATATTTCCTTTTTCACCAGAGCCCTCTATGGGCTTCCAAATATCACTTTGCGAATTCCACAAGAACTGTCTTAGCGAAAGGCTTCTTGAGGGGAAATCTGTAACTCTGTGAGATGATTTCAAGAACACAAAGAAGTTTCTCAGAAAGCTTCTATCTCTTTTTTATCGGAGGATATTTCCTTTGCTCCAATAGTCTTCAAAGGGATCCGAAATATCTGTTCTCAGATTCCACAGAAATAAGGCTAGCAAAGATATCCACGAAATACACATGTAACTCTGTGAGATGAATTAACAGAACACTAAGCAGTTTCTCAGAAAGCTTCTTTCCACATTTCATCTGAGGATATTTCCTTTTCCAACATAGCCCTTTTTGGGCTTCCAAATATCACTTTGCCAATTCCACAAGAACCGTCTTAGCGAAAGGCTTCTTGAGGGGAAAGCTGTAACTCTGTGAGGTGATTTCACAGAACACAAAGAAGTTTCTCAGAAAGCTTCTTTCTCTTTATTATCGGAGGATATTTCCTTTGGCCCTCTAGTCTTCAAAGGGATCCGAAATATCTGTTCTCAGATTCCACAGAACTAAGGCTAGGAAAGAGATCCACGAAATACAGATGTAACTCTGTGATATGAATTAACGGATCTCTAAGCAGTTTCTCAGAAACTTCTTTCCAGATTTCATCTGAGGATATTTCCTTTTTCACCATAGCCCTCTATGGACTTCCAAATTTCACTTTGCCAATTCCACAAGAACTGTCTTAGCGAAATGCTCCTTGAGGGGAAAGCTGTAACTCTGTGAGATGATTTCACAGAACACAAAGAAGTTTCTCAGAAAGCTTCTTTCTCTTTGTTATCGGAGGATATTTCTTTTGGCCCTATAGTCTTCAAAGGGATCCGAAATATCTGTTCTCAGATTCCACAGAAATAAGGCTAGCAAAGAGATCCACGAAATACACATGTAACTCTGTGAGATGAATTAACACCACACTAAGCAGGTTCTCAGAATGCTTCCCTCCAGATTTCATCTGAGGTTATTTCCTTTTTCACCATAGCCCTTTATGTGCTTCCAAATATCACTTTGCCAATTCCACAAGAACTGTCTTAGCGAAAGGCTTCTTGAGGGGAAAACTGTAACTCTGTGAGATGATTTCACAGAACACAAAGAAGTTTCTCAGAAAACTTCTTTCTCTTTGTTATCAGAGGATATTTCCTTTGGCCCTATAGTCTCCAAAGGGATCCGAAATATCTGTTATCAGATTCCACAGAAATAAGGCTTGCAAAGAGATCCACGAAATACACATGTAACTCTGTGAGATGAATTAACAGAACACTAAGCAGATACTCAGAAAGCTTCTCTCCAGATTTCATCTGAGGATATTTCCTTTTTCACCACAGCCCTCTAAGGGCTTCGAAATATCACTTTGCCAATTCCACAAGAACTGTCTTAGCGAAAGGCTTCTTGAGGGTAAAGCTGTAACTCTGTGAGATGATTTCACAGAAAACAAAGAAGTTTCTCAGAAAGCTTCTTTCTCTTTGTTATCGGAGGATATTTCCTTTGGCCCTATAGTCTAAAATGGGATCAGAAATATCTGTTCTCGGATTCCACAGAAATAAGGCTAGCAAAGAGATCCACGAAATACACATGTAACTCTGTGAGATGAATTAACAGAACACTAAGCAGTTTCTCAGAAAGCTTCTTTCCAGATTTCATCTGAGGATATTTCCTTTTTCACCATAGCCCTCTATGGGCTGCCAAATATCACTTTGCCAATTCCACTAGAACTGTCTTAGCGAAAGGCTTCTTGAGGGGAAAGCTGTAACTCTGTGAGATGATTTCACAGAACACAAAGAAGTCTCTCAGAAAGCTTCTTTCTCTTTGTTATCGGAGGATATTTCCTTAGGCCCTATAGTCTTCAAAGGGTTCCGAAATATCTGTTCTCAGATTCCACAGAAATAGGGCTAGCAAAGAGATCCACGAAATACACATGTAACTCTGTCAGATGAATTAACAAAACACTAAGCAGTTTCTCCGAAAGCTTCTTTCCAGATTTCATCTGAGGATATTTCGTTTTTCACCATAGCCCTCTATGAGATACCAATTATCACTTTGCCAATTCCACAAGAACTGTCTTAGCGAAAGCTTTCTTGAGGTGAAAGCTAACTCTGTGAGATGATTTCACAGAACACAAAGATGTTTCTCAGAAAGTTTCTTTCTCTATCTTATCAGAAGAACTTTGCTTTGGCCCTATAGTTTTCAAAGGGATCCGAAATATCTGTTCTCAGATTCCACAGAAATAAGGCTAGCAAAGAGATCCACCAAATACACATGTAACTCTGTGAGATGAATTAACAGAACACTAAGCAGTTTCTCAGAATGCTTCTTTCCATATTTCATCTGAGGATATTTCCTTTTTCACCATAGCCCTCTATGGGCTTCCAAATATCAGTTTGCCAATTCCACAAGAACTGTCTTAGCGAAAGGCTTCTTCAGGGGAAAGCTGTAACTCTGTGAGATGATTTCACAGAACACAAAGAAGTTTCAAAGAAAGCTTCTTTCTCTTTGTTATCGCAGGATATTTCCTTTGGCCCTCTAGTCTTCAAAGGGATCCGAAATATCTGTTCTCAGATTCCACAGAAATAAGGCTAGTAAAGAGATCCACGAAATACAGATGTAACTCTGTGAGATGAATTAACAGAACACTAAGCAGTTTCTCAGAAAGCTTCTTTCCAGGTTCATCTGAGGATATTTCTTTTTTCACCCTAGCCCTCTAAGGGCTTCCAAATATCACTTTGCCAATTCCACTAGAACTGTCTCAGCGAAAGGCTTCTTGAGGGGAATGCTGTAACTCTGTGAGATGATTTCACTGCACACAAAGAAGTTTCTCAGAAAACTTCTTTCTCTTTGTTATCGGAGGATATTTCCTTTGGCCCTATAGTCTTCAAAGGGATTCGAAATATCTGTTCTCAGATTCCACAGAAATAAGGCTAGCAAAGAGATCCACGAAATACACATGTAACTCTGTCAGATGAATTAACAGAACACTAAGCAGTTTCTCAAAAAGCTTCTTTCCAGATTTCATCTGAGGATATTTCTTTTTTCACCATAGCCTTCTATGAGCTACCAAATATCAGTTTGACAATTCCACAAGAGCTGTCTTCGCGAAAGGCTTTTGAGGTGAAAGCTAACTCTGTGACATGATTTCACAGAACACAAAGAAGTGTGTCAGAAAGCTTCTTTCTTTATGTTATTGGAAGATATTTCCTTTGGCCCTATAGTCTTCAAAGGGATCCGAAATATCTGTTCTCAGATTCCACAGAAATAAGGCTAGCAAAGAGATCCACGAAATACAAATGTAAATCTGTGAGATGAATTAACAGAACACTAAGCAGTTTTTCAGAATGCTTATTTCCAGATTTCATCTGAGGATATTTCCTTTTTCACCGTTGCCCTCTATGGGATTCCAAATATCACTTTGCCAATTCCACAAGAACTGTCTTAGCGAAAGGGTTCTTGAGGCGAAATTGTAAATCCGTGAGATGATTTCACAGAACACAAAGAAGTTTCTCAGAAAGCTTCTTTCTCTTTTTTATCGGAGGATATTTCCTTTGGCCCTCTAGTGTTCAAAGGGATCCGAAATATCTGTTCTCAGATTCCACAGAAATAAGGCTAGCAAAGAGATACACGAAATACACATGTAACTCTGTGAGATGAATTAACAGAACACTAAGCAGTTTCTCAGAAAGCTTCTTTCCAGATTTCATCTGAGGAGATTTCCTTTTTCACCATAGCCGTCTATGGGCTTCCAAATATCACTTTGCCAATTCCACAAGAACTGTCTTAGCGAAAGGCTTCTTAAGGGGAAAGCTGAAACTCTGTGATATGATTTCACAGAACACAAAGAAGTTTCTCAGAAAGCTTCTTTCTCTTTGTTATCGGAGGATATTTCCGTTGGCCCTATAGTCTTCAAAGGGATCCGAAATATCTGTTCTCAGATTCCACAGAAATAAGGCTAGCAAAGCGATCCACGAAGTACACATGTAACCCGGTGAGATGAATTAACAGAACTCTAAGCAGTTTCTCAGAAAGCTTCTTTCCGGATTTCATGTGAGGATATTTCCTTTTTCACCATAGCCCTCTATGGGCTTCCAAATATCACTTTGCCGATTCCACAACAACTGTCTTAGCAAAAGGCTTCTTGAGGGGAAAGCTGTAACTCTGTGAGATGATTTCAAAGAACACAAAGAAGTTTCTCAGAAAGCTTCTTTCTCTTTGTTATCGGAGGATATTTCCTTTGACCCTATAGTCTTCAATGGTATCCTAAATATCTGCTCTCAGATTCCACAGAAATAAGGCAAGAAAAGAGATCCACGAAATACAGATGTAACTCTGTGAGATGAAGTAACAGAACACTAAGCAGTTTCTCAGAAAGCTTCTTTCCAAATTTGATCTGAGGACATTTCCTTTTAACCATAGCCCCTATGGGCTTCCAAATATCAGTTTGCCAATTCCACAAGAACTCTCTTAGCGAAAGGCTTCTTGAAGGGAAAGCTGTAACTCTGAGAGATGATTTCACATAACACAAAGAATTTTCTCAGAAAGCTTCTTTCTCTTTGTTATCGGAGGATATTTCCGTTGGCCCTATAGTCTTCAAAGGGATCCGAAATATCTGTTCTCAGATTCCACAGAAATAAGGCTAGCAAAGAGATCCACGAAATACACATGTAACTCTGTGAGATGAATTAACAGAACTCTAAGCAGTTTCTCATAAAGCTTCTTTCCAGATTTCATCTGAGGATATTTCCTTTTTCACCATAGCCCTCTATGGACTTCCAAATATCAATTTGGCAATTCCACAAGAACTGTCTTAGCGAAAGGCTTCTGGATGGAAAGCTGTAACTCTGTGAGATGATTTCACAGAAAACAAAGAAGTTTCTCAGAAAGCTTCTTTCTCTCTGTTATCGGAGGATATTTCCTTTGGCCCTATTGTCCTCAAAGGTATCCGAAATATCTGTTCTCAGATTCCAGAGAAGTAAGGCTAGCAAAGAGATCCACGAAATACACATGTAACTCTGTGAGATGAATTAACAGAACACTAAGCAGTTTCTCAGAAAGCTTCTTTCCAGATTTCATCTGAGGATATTTCCTTTTTCACCATAGCCCTCTATGGAATTCCAAATATCACTTTGCCAATTCCACAAGAACTGTCTTAGCGAAAGGCTTCTTCAGGGGAAAGCTGTAACTCTGTGAGATGATTTCACAGAACACAAAGAAGTTTCTCAGAAAGCTTCTTTCTCTTTGTTATCGGAGGATATTTCCTTTGGCCCTATAGTCTTCAAAGGGATCCGAAATATCTGTTCTCAGATTCCACAGAAATAAGGCTAGCAAAGAGATCCACGAAATACAGATGAACTCTGAGAGATGAATTAACAGAACACTAAGCAGTTTCTCAGAAAGCTTCTTTCCACATTTCATCTGAGGATATTTCCTTTTCCAACATAGCCCTTTTTGGGCTTCCAAATATCACTTTGCCAATTCCACAAGAACCGTCTTAGCGAAAGGCTTCTTGAGGGGAAAGCTGTAACTCTGTGAGGTGATTTCACAGAACACAAAGAAGTTTCTCAGAAAGCTTCTTTCTCTTTGTTATCGGAGGATATTTCCTTTGGCCCTCTAGTCTTCAAAGGGATCCGAAATATCTGCTCTCAGATTCCACAGAACTAAGGCTAGGAAAGAGATCCACGAAATACAGATGTAACTCTGTGATATGAATTAACGGAACTCTAAGCAGTTTCTCAGAAAGCTTCTTTCCAGATTTCATCTGAGGATATTTCCTTTTTCACCATAGCCCTCTATGGACTTCCAAATTTCACTTTGCCAATTCAACAAGAACTGTCTTAGCGAAATGCTCCTTGAGGGGAAAGCTGTAACTCTGTGAGATGATTTCACAGAACACAAAGAAGTTTCTCAGAAAGCTTCTTTCTCTTTGTTATCGGAGGATATTTCTTTTGGCCCTATAGTCTTCAAAGGGATCCGAAATATCTGTTCTCAGATTCCACAGAAATAAGGCTAGCAAAGAGATCCACGAAATACACATGTAACTCTGTGAGATGAATTAACACCACACTAAGCAGGTTCTCAGAATGCTTCCCTCCAGATTTCATCTGAGGTTATTTCCTTTTTCACCATAGCCCTTTATGTGCTTCCAAATATCACTTTGCCAATTCCACAAGAACTGTCTTAGCGAAAGGCTTCTTGAGGGGAAAACTGTAACTCTGTGAGATGATTTCACAGAACACAAAGAAGTTTCTCAGAAAACTTCTTTCTCTTTGTTATCGGAGGATATTTCCTTTGGCCCTATAGTCTCCAAAGGGATCCGAAATATCTGTTATCAGATTCCACAGAAATAAGGCTTGCAAAGAGATCCACGAAATACACATGTAACTCTGTGAGATGAATTAACAGAACACTAAGCAGATACTCAGAAAGCTTCTCTCCAGATTTCATCTGAGGATATTTCCTTTTTCACCACAGCCCTCTAAGGGCTTCGAAATATCACTTTGCCAATTCCACAAGAACTGTCTTAGCGAAAGGCTTCTTGAGGGTAAAGCTGTAACTCTGTGAGATGATTTCACAGAACACAAAGAAGTTTCTCAGAAAGCTTCTTTCTCTTTGTTATCGGAGGATATTTCCTTTGGCCCTATAGTCTTCAAAGGGATCAGAAATATCTGTTCTCAGATTCCACAGAAATAAGGCTAGCAAAGAGATCCACGAAATACACATGTAACTCTGTGAGATGAATTAACAGAGCACTAAGCAGTTTCTCAGAAAGCTTCTTTCCAGATTTCATCTGAGAATATTTCCTTTTTCACCACAGCTCTCTAAGGGCTTCCAAATATCACTTTGCCAATTCCCCAAGAACTGTCTTAGCGAAAGGCTTCTTGAGGGGAAAGCTCTAACTCTGTGAGATGATTTCACAGAACACAAAGAAGTTTCTCAGAAAGCTTCTTTCTCTTTGTTATCGTAGGATATTTCCTTTGGCCCTATAGTCTTCAAAGGGATCCGAAATATCTGTTCTCATATTCCACAGAAATAAGGCTAGCAAAGAGATCCACGAAATACACATGTAACTGTGTGAGATGAATTAACAGAACACTAAGCAGTTTCTCAGAAAACTTCTTTCCAGATTTCATCTGAGGATATTTCCTTTTTCACCATAGCCCTCTATGGGCTTCCAAATATCACTTTGCCAATTCCACAAGAACTGTCTTAGCGAAAGCCTTCTTGAGGGGAAAGCTAACTCTGTGAGATGATTTCACAGAACACAAAGAAGTTTCTCAGAAAGCTTATTTCTCTTTGTTATCGGAGGATATTGCTTTTGGCCCTATAGTCTTCAAAGGGATCCGAAATATCTGTTCTCAGATTGCACAGAAATAAGGCTAGCAAAGAGAACCACGAAATACACATGTAACCCTGTGAGATGAATTAACAGAACACTAAGCAGTTTCTCAGAAAGCTTCTTTCCAGATTTCATCTGAGGATATTTCCTTTTTCACCATAGCCCTCTATGGGTTTCCAAATATCACTTTGCCAATTCCACAAGAACTGTCTTAGCGAAATGCTTCTTGAGGGGAAAGCTGTAACTCTGTGAGATGATTTCACAGAACACAAAGAAGTTTCTCAGAAGGCTTCTTTCTCTTTGTTATCGGAGGATATTTCCTTTAGCCCTATAGTCTTCAATGGGATCCGAAACATCTGTTCTCAGATTCCACAGAAATAAGGCTAACAAAGAGATCCACGAAATACACATGTAACTCTGTGAGATGAATTCACAGAACACTAAGCAGTTTCTCAGAATGCTTCTTTCCAGATTTCATCTGAGGATATTGCCTTTTTCACCAGAGCCCTCTATGGGCTTCCAAATATATCTTTGCCAATTCCACAAGAACTGTCTTAGCGAAAGGCTTCTTGAGGGAAAGCTGTAACTCTGTGAGATGATTTCACAGAACACAAAGAAGTTTCTCAGAAAGCTTCTTTCTCTTTGTTATCGGAGGATATTTCCTTTGGCCCTATAGTCTTCAAAGGGATCCGAAATATCTGTTCTCAGATTCCACAGAAATAAGGCTAGCAAAGAGATCCACGAAATACACATGTAACTCTGTGAGATGAATTAACAGAAGACTAAGCAGTTTCTCAGAAAGCTTCTTTCCAGATTTCATCTGAGGAGATTTCCTTTTTCACCATAGTCCTCTATGGGCTTCCAAATATCACTTTGCCAATTCCACAAGAACTGTCTTAGCGAAAGGCTTCTTGAGGGGAAAGCTCTAACTCTGTGATATGATTTCACAGAACACGAAGAAGTTTCTCAGAAATCTTCTTTCTCTTTGTTATCGCAGGATATTTCCTTTGGCCCTATAGTCTTCAAAGGGATCCGAAATATCTGTTCTCATATTCCACAGAAATAAGGCTACGAAAGAGATCCATGAAATACACATGTAACTCTGTGAGATGAATTAACAGAACACTAAGCAGTTTCTCAGAAAGCTTCTTTCCAGATTTCATCTCAGGATATTTCCTTTTTCACCACAGCCCTCTAAGGGCTTCCAAATATCACTTTGCCAATTCCCCAAGAACTGTCTTAGCGAAAGGCTTCTTGAGGGGAAAGCTGTAACTCTGTGAGATGATTTCACAGAACACAAAGAAGTGTCTCAGAAAGCTTCTTTGTCTTTGTTATCGGAGGATATTTCCTTTGGCCCTATAGTCTTCAAAGGGATCCGAAATATCTGTTCTCAGATTCCACAGAAATAAGGCTGGCAAAGACATCCATGAAATACACATGTAACTCTGTGAGATGAATTAACAGAACACTAAGCAGTTTCTCAGATAGCTTCTTCCCAGATTTCATCTAAGGATATTTCCTTTTTCACCATAGCCCTCTATGGGCTTCGAAATATCACTTTGCCAATTCCACATGAACTGTCTTAGCGAAAGGCTTCTTGAGGGGAAAGCTGTAACTCTGTGAGATGAATTCACAGAACACAAAGAAGTTTCTCAGAAAGCTTCTTTCTCTTTGTTATCCGAGGATATTTCCTTTGGCCCTATAGTCTTCAAAGGGATCCGAAATATCTGTTCTCAGATTCCACAGAAATAAGGCTAGCAAAGAGATCCACGAAATACACATGTAACTGTGTGACATGAATTAACAGAACACTAAGCAGTTTCTCAGAAAGCTTCTTTCCAGATTTCATCTGAGGATATTTCCTTTTTCACCATAGCCCTCTATGGGCTTCCAAATATCACTTTGCCAATTCCACAAGAACTGTCTTAGCGAAAGCCTTCTTGAGGGGAAAGCTAACTCTGTGAGATGATTTCACAGAACACAAAGAAGTTTCTCAGAAAGCTTCTTTCTCTTTGTTATCGGAGGATATTTCCTTTGGCCCTATAGTCTTCAAAGGGATCCGAAATATCTGTTATCAGATTCCACAGAAAAAAGGCTAGCAAAGAGATCCAGGAAATACACATGTAACTCTGTGAGATGAATTAACAGAACACTAAGCAGTTTCTCAGAAAGCTTCTTTCCAGATTTCATCTGAGGATATTTCCTTTTTCACCATAGCCTTCTATGGACTTCCAAATATCACTTTGCCAATTCCACAAGAACTGTCTTAGCGAAAGGCTTCTTGAGGGGAAAGCTAACTCTGTGAGATGATTTCACAGAACACAAAGAAGTTTCTCAGAAAGCTTATTTCTCTTTGTTATCGGAGGATATTGCTTTTGGCCCTATAGTCTTCAAAGGGATCCGAAATATCTGTTCTCAGATTCCACAGAAATAAGGCTAACAAAGAGATCCACGAAATACACATGTAACTCTGTGAGATGAATTCACAGAACACTAAGCAGTTTCTCAGAATGCTTCTTTCCAGATTTCATCTGAGGATATTTCCTTTTTCACCAGAGCCCTCTATGGGCTTCCAAATATCACTTTGCGAATTCCACAAGAACTGTCTTAGCGAAAGGCTTCTTGAGGGGAAATCTGTAACTCTGTGAGATGATTTCAAGAACACAAAGAAGTTTCTCAGAAAGCTTCTATCTCTTTTTTATCGGAGGATATTTCCTTTGCTCCAATAGTCTTCAAAGGGATCCGAAATATCTGTTCTCAGATTCCACAGAAATAAGGCTAGCAAAGATATCCACGAAATACACATGTAACTCTGTGAGATGAATTAACAGAACACTAAGCAGTTTCTCAGAAAGCTTCTTTCCACATTTCATCTGAGGATATTTCCTTTTCCAACATAGCCCTTTTTGGGCTTCCAAATATCACTTTGCCAATTCCACAAGAACCGTCTTAGCGAAAGGCTTCTTGAGGGGAAAGCTGTAACTCTGTGAGGTGATTTCACAGAACACAAAGAAGTTTCTCAGAAAGCTTCTTTCTCTTTATTATCGGAGGATATTTCCTTTGGCCCTCTAGTCTTCAAAGGGATCCGAAATATCTGTTCTCAGATTCCACAGAACTAAGGCTAGGAAAGAGATCCACGAAATACAGATGTAACTCTGTGATATGAATTAACGGAACTCTAAGCAGTTTCTCAGAAACTTCTTTCCAGATTTCATCTGAGGATATTTCCTTTTTCACCATAGCCCTCTATGGACTTCCAAATTTCACTTTGCCAATTCCACTAGAACTGTCTTAGCGAAAGGCTTCTTGAGGGGAAAGCTGTAACTCTGTGAGATGATTTCACAGAACACAAAGAAGTCTCTCAGAAAGCTTCTTTCTCTTTGTTATCGGAGGATATTTCCTTAGGCCCTATAGTCTTCAAAGGGTTCCGAAATATCTGTTCTCAGATTCCACAGAAATAGGGCTAGCAAAGAGATCCACGAAATACACATGTAACTCTGTCAGATGAATTAACAAAACACTAAGCAGTTTCTCCGAAAGCTTCTTTCCAGATTTCATCTGAGGATATTTCGTTTTTCACCATAGCCCTCTATGAGATACCAATTATCACTTTGCCAATTCCACAAGAACTGTCTTAGCGAAAGCTTTCTTGAGGTGAAAGCTAACTCTGTGAGATGATTTCACAGAACACAAAGATGTTTCTCAGAAAGTTTCTTTCTCTATCTTATCAGAAGAAATTTGCTTTGGCCCTATAGTCTTCAAAGGGATCCGAAATATCTGTTCTCAGATTCCAC
Organism: Macaca mulatta; assembly: GCF_049350105.2. Taxonomy (NCBI): domain Eukaryota; kingdom Metazoa; phylum Chordata; class Mammalia; order Primates; family Cercopithecidae; genus Macaca; species Macaca mulatta. Next base: position 39,848,995 of record NC_133414.1, read on the forward strand.
AGAAATAAGGCTAGCAAAGAGATCCACCAAATACACATGTAACTCTGTGAGATGAATTAACAGAACACTAAGCAGTTTCTCAGAATGCTTCTTTCCATATTTCATCTGAGGATATTTCCTTTTTCACCATAGCCCTCTATGGGCTTCCAAATATCAGTTTGCCAATTCCACAAGAACTGTCTTAGCGAAAGGCTTCTTCAGGGGAAAGCTGTAACTCTGTGAGATGATTTCACAGAACACAAAGAAGTTTCAAAGAAAGCTTCTTTCTCTTTGTTATCGCAGGATATTTCCTTTGGCCCTCTAGTCTTCAAAGGGATCCGAAATATCTGTTCTCAGATTCCACAGAAATAAGGCTAGTAAAGAGATCCACGAAATACAGATGTAACTCTGTGAGATGAATTAACAGAACACTAAGCAGTTTCTCAGAAAGCTTCTTTCCAGGTTCATCTGAGGATATTTCTTTTTTCACCCTAGCCCTCTAAGGGCTTCCAAATATCACTTTGCCAATTCCACTAGAACTGTCTCAGCGAAAGGCTTCTTGAGGGGAATGCTGTAACTCTGTGAGATGATTTCACTGCACACAAAGAAGTTTCTCAGAAAACTTCTTTCTCTTTGTTATCGGAGGATATTTCCTTTGGCCCTATAGTCTTCAAAGGGATTCGAAATATCTGTTCTCAGATTCCACAGAAATAAGGCTAGCAAAGAGATCCACGAAATACACATGTAACTCTGTCAGATGAATTAACAGAACACTAAGCAGTTTCTCAAAAAGCTTCTTTCCAGATTTCATCTGAGGATATTTCTTTTTTCACCATAGCCTTCTATGAGCTACCAAATATCAGTTTGACAATTCCACAAGAGCTGTCTTCGCGAAAGGCTTTTGAGGTGAAAGCTAACTCTGTGATATGATTTCACAGAACACAAAGAAGTGTGTCAGAAAGCTTCTTTCTTTATGTTATTGGAAGATATTTCCTTTGGCCCTATAGTCTTCAAAGGGATCCGAAATATCTGTTCTCAGATTCCACAGAAATAAGGCTAGCAAAGAGATCCACGAAATACAAATGTAAATCTGTGAGATGAATTAACAGAACACTAAGCAGTTTTTCAGAATGCTTATTTCCAGATTTCATCTGAGGATATTTCCTTTTTCACCGTTGCCCTCTATGGGATTCCAAATATCACTTTGCCAATTCCACAAGAACTGTCTTAGCGAAAGGGTTCTTGAGGCGAAATTGTAAATCCGTGAGATGATTTCACAGAACACAAAGAAGTTTCTCAGAAAGCTTCTTTCTCTTTTTTATCGGAGGATATTTCCTTTGGCCCTCTAGTCTTCAAAGGGATCCGAAATATCTGTTCTCAGATTCCACAGAAATAAGGCTAGCAAAGAGATACACGAAATACACATGTAACTCTGTGAGATGAATTAACAGAACACTAAGCAGTTTCTCAGAAAGCTTCTTTCCAGATTTCATCTGAGGAGATTTCCTTTTTCACCATAGCCGTCTATGGGCTTCCAAATATCACTTTGCCAATTCCACAAGAACTGTCTTAGCGAAAGGCTTCTTAAGGGGAAAGCTGAAACTCTGTGATATGATTTCACAGAACACAAAGAAGTTTCTCAGAAAGCTTCTTTCTCTTTGTTATCGGAGGATATTTCCGTTGGCCCTATAGTCTTCAAAGGGATCCGAAATATCTGTTCTCAGATTCCACAGAAATAAGGCTAGCAAAGCGATCCACGAAGTACACATGTAACTCGGTGAGATGAATTAACAGAACTCTAAGCAGTTTCTCAGAAAGCTTCTTTCCGGATTTCATGTGAGGATATTTCCTTTTTCACCATAGCCCTCTATGGGCTTCCAAATATCACTTTGCCGATTCCACAACAACTGTCTTAGCAAAAGGCTTCTTGAGGGGAAAGCTGTAACTCTGTGAGATGATTTCAAAGAACACAAAGAAGTTTCTCAGAAAGCTTCTTTCTCTTTGTTATCGGAGGATATTTCCTTTGACCCTATAGTCTTCAATGGTATCCTAAATATCTGCTCTCAGATTCCACAGAAATAAGGCAAGAAAAGAGATCCACGAAATACAGATGTAACTCTGTGAGATGAAGTAACAGAACACTAAGCAGTTTCTCAGAAAGCTTCTTTCCAAATTTGATCTGAGGACATTTCCTTTTAACCATAGCCCCTATGGGCTTCCAAATATCAGTTTGCCAATTCCACAAGAACTCTCTTAGCGAAAGGCTTCTTGAAGGGAAAGCTGTAACTCTGAGAGATGATTTCACATAACACAAAGAATTTTCTCAGAAAGCTTCTTTCTCTTTGTTATCGGAGGATATTTCCGTTGGCCCTATAGTCTTCAAAGGGATCCGAAATATCTGTTCTCAGATTCCACAGAAATAAGGCTAGCAAAGAGATCCACGAAATACACATGTAACTCTGTGAGATGAATTAACAGAACACTAAGCAGTTTCTCAGAAAGCTTCTTTCCAGATTTCATCTGAGGATATTTCCTTTTTCACCATAGCCCTCTATGGACTTCCAAATATCAATTTGGCAATTCCACAAGAACTGTCTTAGCGAAAGGCTTCTGGATGGAAAGCTGTAACTCTGTGAGATGATTTCACAGAAAACAAAGAAGTTTCTCAGAAAGCTTCTTTCTCTCTGTTATCGGAGGATATTTCCTTTGGCCCTATTGTCCTCAAAGGTATCCGAAATATCTGTTCTCAGATTCCAGAGAAGTAAGGCTAGCAAAGAGATCCACGAAATACACATGTAACTCTGTGAGATGAATTAACAGAACACTAAGCAGTTTCTCAGAAAGCTTCTTTCCAGATTTCATCTGAGGATATTTCCTTTTTCACCATAGCCCTCTATGGAATTCCAAATATCACTTTGCCAATTCCACAAGAACTGTCTTAGCGAAAGGCTTCTTCAGGGGAAAGCTGTAACTCTGTGAGATGATTTCACAGAACACAAAGAAGTTTCTCAGAAAGCTTCTTTCTCTTTGTTATCGGAGGATATTTCCTTTGGCCCTATAGTCTTCAAAGGGATCCGAAATATCTGTTCTCAGATTCCACAGAAATAAGGCTAGCAAAGAGATCCACGAAATACAGATGAACTCTGAGAGATGAATTAACAGAACACTAAGCAGTTTCTCAGAAAGCTTCTTTCCATATTTCATCTGAGGATATTTCCTTTTTCACTATAGCCCTCTATGGGCTTCCAAATATCACTTTGCCAATTCCACAAGAAGTGTCTTAGTGAAAGGCTTCTTGAGGGGAAAGCTAACTCTGTGAATTGATTTCACAGAACACAAAGAAGTTTCTCAGAAAGCTTCTTTCTCTTTGTTATCGGAGGATATTTCCTTTGGCCCTATAGTCTTCAAAGGGATCCGAAATATCTGTTCTCAGATTCCACAGAAATAAGGGGAGCAAAGAGATCCACGAAATACACATGTAACTCTGTGAGATGAATTAACAGAACACTAAGCAGTTTCTCAGAAAGCTTCTTTCCAGATTTCATCTGAGGATATTTCCTTTTTCACCATAGCCTTCTAGGGGCTTCCAAATATCACTTTGCCAATTCCTCAAGAACTGTGTTAGCGAAAGGCTTCTTGAGAGTAAAGCTGTAACTCTTTGAGATGATTTCACAGAACACAAAGAAGTTTCTCAGAAAGCTTCTTTCTCTTTGTTATCGGAGGATATTTCCTTTGGCCCTATTGTCTTCATTGGGATCAGAAATATCTGTTCTCAGATTCCACAGAAATAAGGCTACCAAAGAGATCCACGAAATACACATGTAACTCTGTGAGATAAATTAGCAGAACACTAAGCAGTTTCTCAGAAAGCTTCTTTCCAGATTTCATCTGAGGATATTTCCTTTTTCACCATAGCCCTCTAAGGGCATCCAAATAACACTTTGCCAATTCCACAAGAACTGTCTTTGCGAAAGGATTCTTGAGGGGAAACTGTAACTCTGTGACATGATTTCACAGAACACACAGAAGTTTCTCAGAAAGCTTCTTTCTCTTTGTTATCGGAGGATATTTCCTTTGGCCCTATAGTCTTCAAAGGGATCCGAAATATCTGTTCTCAGATTCCACAGAAATAAGGCTAGCAAAGAGATCCAAGAAATACACATGTACCTCTTAGAGATGAATTAACAGAACACTAAGCAGTGTCTCAGAAAGTTTCTTTCCAGATTTCATCTGAGGATATTTCCTATTTCACCATAGCCCTCTATGAGCTTCCAAATATCACTTTGCCAATTCCACAAGAACTGTCTTAGCGAAAGGCTTCTTGAGGGGAAAGCTGTAAATCTGTGAGATGATTTCACAGAACACAAAGAAGTTTCTCAGAAAGCTTCTTTGTCTTTGTTATCAGAGGATATTTCCTTTGGCCCTATAGTCTTCAAAGGGATCCAAAATATCTGTTCTCAGATTCCACATAAATAAGGCTAGCAAAGAGATCCACGAAATAGACATGTAACTCGTTGAGATGAATTAAGAGAACACTAAGCAGTTTCTCAGAATGCTTCTTTCCAGATTTCACTGAGGATATTTCCTTTTTCACCATAGCCCTCTAAGGGCTTCCAAATATCACTTTGCCAATTCCACAAGAACTGTCTTAGCTTAAGGCTTCTTGAGGGGAAAGCTGTAACTCTGTGAGATGATTTCACAGAACATAAAGAAGTTTCAAAGAAAGCTTCTTTCTCTTTGTTATCGCAGGATATTTCCTTTGGCCCTATAGTCTTCAAAGGGGTTCCGAAATATCTGTTCTCAGATTCCACAGAAATAAGGCTAGCAAAGAGATCCACGAAACACACATGTAACTCTGTGAGATGAATTAACAGAACACTAAGCAGTTTCTCGGAAAGATTCTTTCCAGATTTCATCTGAGGATATTTCCTTTTTCACCATAGCCCTCTATGGGCTTCCAAATATCACTTTGCCAATTCCACAAGAACTGTGTTAGCGAAAGGCTTCTTGAGGGGAAAGCTGTAACTCTGTGAGATGATTTCACAGAACACAAAGAAGTTTCTCAGAAGGCTTCTTTCTCTTTGTTATCGGAGGATATTTCCTTTGGCCCTATAGTCTTCAATGGGATCCGAAATATCTGTTCTCAGATTCCACAGAAATAAGGCTAACAAAGAGATCCAGAAATACTCATGTAACTCTGTGAGATGAATTAACAGAACACTACGCAGTTTTTCAGGAAGCTTCTTTCCAGATTTCATCTGAGGATATTTCCTTTTTCACCATAGCCCTCTATGGGCTTCCAAATATCACTTTGCCAATTCCACAAGAACTGTCTTAGCGAAAGGCTTCTTGAGGGGAAAGCTGTAACTCTGTGAGATGATTTCACAGAACACAAAGAAGTTTCTCAGAAATCTTCTTTCTCTTTGTTATCGCAGGATATTTCCTTTGGCCCTATAGTCTTCAAAGGGATCCGAAATATCTGTTCTCATATTCCACAGAAATAAGGCTACGAAAGAGATCCATGAAATACACATGTAACTCTGTGAGATGAATTAACAGAACACTAAGCAGTTTCTCAGAAAGCTTCTTTCCAGATTTCATCTCAGGATATTTCCTTTTTCACCACAGCCCTCTAAGGGCTTCCAAATATCACTTTGCCAATTCCACAAGAACTGTCTTAGCGAAAGGCTTCTTGAGGGGAAAGCTGTAACACTGTGAGATGATTTCACAGAACACAAAGAAGTGTCTCAGAAAGCTTCTTTGTCTTTGTTATCGGAGGATATTTCCTTTGGCCCTATAGTCTTCAAAGGGATCCGAAATATCTGTTCTCAGATTCCACAGAAATAAGGCTGGCAAAGACATCCATGAAATACACATGTAACTCTGTGAGATGAATTAACAGAACACTAAGCAGTTTCTCAGATAGCTTCTTCCCAGATTTCATCTAAGGATATTTCCTTTTTCACCATAGCCCTCTATGGGCTTCCAAATATCACTTTGCCAATTCCACATGAACTGTCTTAGCGAAAGGCTTCTTGAGGGGAAAGCTGTAACTCTGTGAGATGAATTCACAGAACACAAAGAAGTTTCTGAGAAAGCTTCTTTCTCTTTGTTATCGGAGGATATTTCCTTTGGCCCTATAGTCTTCAAAGGGATCCGAAATATCTGTTCTCAGATTCCACAGAAATAAGGCTAGCAAAGAGATCCACGAAATACACATGTAACTGTGTGACATGAATTAACAGAACACTAAGCAGTTTCTCAGAAAACTTCTTTCCAGATTTCATCTGAGGATATTTCCTTTTTCACCATAGCCCTCTTTGGGCTTCCAAATATCACTTTGCCAATTCCACAAGAACTGTCTTAGCGAAAGCCTTCTTGAGGGGAAAGCTAACTCTATGAGATGATTTCACAGAACACAAAGAAGTTTCTCAGAAAGCTTCTTTCTCTTTGTTATCGGAGGATATTTCCTTTGGCCCTATAGACTTCAAAGGGGTTCCGAAATATCTGTTATCAGATTCCACAGAAAAAAGGCTAGCAAAGAGATCCACGAAATACACATGTAACTCTGTGAGATGAATTAACAGAACACTAAGCAGTTTCTCAGAAAGTTTCTTTCCAGATTTCAACTGAGGATATTTCCTTTTTCACCATAGCACTCTATGGGCTTCCAAATATCACTTTGCCAATTCCACAAGAAGTGTCTTAGCGAAAGGCTTCTTGAGGGGAAAGATAACTCTGTGAATTGATTTCACAGAACACAAAGAAGTTTCTCAGAAAGCTTCTTTCTCTTTGTTATCGGAGGATATTTCCTTTGGCCCTATAGTCTTCAAAGGGATCCGAAATATCTGTTCTCAGATTCCACAGAAATAAGGGTAGCAAAGAGATCCACGAAATACACATGTAACTCTGTGAGATGAATTAACAGAACACTAAGCAGTTTCTCAGAAAGCTTCTTTCCAGATTTCATCTGAGGATATTTCCTTTTTCACCATAGCCTTCTATGGACTTCCAAATATCACTTTGCCAATTCCACAAGAACTGTCTTAGCGAAAGGCTTCTTGAGGGGAAAGCTAACTCTGTGAGATGATTTCACAGAACACAAAGAAGTTTCTCAGAAAGCTTATTTCTCTTTGTTATCAGAGGATATTGCTTTTGGCCCTATAGTCTTCAAAGGGATCCGAAATATCTGTTCTCAGATTCCACAGAAATAAGGCTAACAAAGAGATCCACGAAATACACATGTAACTCTGTGAGATGAATTCACAGAACACTAAGCAGTTTCTCAGAATGCTTCTTTCCAGATTTCATCTGAGGATATTTCCTTTTTCACCAGAGCCCTCTATGGGCTTCCAAATATCACTTTGCGAATTCCACAAGAACTGTCTTAGCGAAAGGCTTCTTGAGGGGAAATCTGTAACTCTGTGAGATGATTTCACAGAACACAAAGAAGTTTCTCAGAAAGCTTCTATCTCTTTTTTATCGGAGGATATTTCCTTTGCTCCAATAGTCTTCAAAGGGATCCGAAATATCTGTTCTCAGATTCCACAGAAATAAGGCTAGCAAAGATATCCACGAAATACACATGTAACCCTGTGAGATGAATTAACAGAACACTAAGCAGTTTCTCAGAAAGCTTCTTTCCACATTTCATCTGAGGATATTTCCTTTTCCAACATAGCCCTTTTTGGGCTTCCAAATATCACTTTGCCAATTCCACAAGAACCGTCTTAGCGAAAGGCTTCTTGGGGGGAAAGCTGTAACTCTGTGAGGTGATTTCACAGAACACAAAGAAGTTTCTCAGAAAGCTTCTTTCTCTTTATTATCGGAGGATATTTCCTTTGGCCCTCTAGTCTTCAAAGGGATCCGAAATATCTGTTCTCAGATTCCACAGAACTAAGGCTAGGAAAGAGATCCACGAAATACAGATGTAACTCTGTGATATGAATTAACGGAACTCTAAGCAGTTTCTCAGAAAGCTTCTTTCCAGATTTCATCTGAGGATATTTCCTTTTTCACCATAGCCCTCTATGGACTTCCAAATTTCACTTTGCCAATTCCACAAGAACTGTCTTAGCGAAATGCTCCTTGAGGGGAAAGCTGTAACTCTGTGAGATGATTTCACAGAACACAAAGAAGTTTCTCAGAAAGCTTCTTTCTCTTTGTTATCATAGGATATTTCTTTTGGCCCTATAGTCTTCAAAGGGATCCGAAATATCTGTTCTCAGATTCCACAGAAATAAGGCTAGCAAAGAGATCCACGAAATACACATGTAACTCTGCGAGATGAATTAACAGAACACTAAGCAGTTTCTCAGAAAGCTTCTCTCCAGATTTCAACTGAGGATATTTCCTTTTTCACCATAGCACTCTATGGGCTTCCAAATATCACTTTGCCAATTCCACAAGAACTGTCTTAGCAAAAGGCTTCTTGAGGGGAAAGCTAACTCTGTGAGATGATTTCACAGAACACAAAGAGGTTTCTCAGAGAGCTTCTTTCTCTTTGTTATCAGAGGATATTTCCTTTGGCCCTATAGACTTCAAAGGGGTTCCGAAATATCTGTTATCAGATTCCACAGAAATAAGGCTAGCAAAGAGATCCACGAAATACACATGTAACACTCTGAGATGAATTAACAGAACACTAAGCAGTTTCTCAGAAAGCTTCTTTCCAGATTTCCACTTAGGATGTTTCCTTTTTCACCATAGCACTCTATGGGCTTCCAAATATCACTTTGCCAATTCCACAAGAAGTTTCTTAGCGAAAGGCTTCTTGAGGGGAAAGCTAACTCTGTGAATTGATTTCATAGAACACAAAGAAGTTTCTCAGAAAGCTTCTTTCTCTTTGTTATCGGAGGATATTTCCTTTGGCCCTATAGTCTTAAAAGGGATCCGAAATATCTGTTCTCAGATTCCACAGAAATAAGGGTAGCAAAGAGATCCACGAAATACACATGTAACTCTGTGAGATGAATTAACACCACACTAAGCAGGTTCTCAGAATGCTTCCCTCCAGATTTCATCTGAGGTTATTTCCTTTTTCACCATAGCCCTTTATGTGCTTCCAAATATCACTTTGCCAATTCCACAAGAACTGTCTTAGCGAAAGGCTTCTTGAGGGGAAAACTGTAACTCTGTGAGATGATTTCACAGAACACAAAGAAGTTTCTCAGAAAACTTCTTTCTCTTTGTTATCAGAGGATATTTCCTTTGGCCCTATAGTCTCCAAAGGGATCCGAAATATCTGTTATCAGATTCCACAGAAATAAGGCTTGCAAAGAGATCCACGAAATACACATGTAACTCTGTGAGATGAATTAACAGAACACTAAGCAGATACTCAGAAAGCTTCTCTCCAGATTTCATCTGAGGATATTTCCTTTTTCACCACAGCCCTCTAAGGGCTTCGAAATATCACTTTGCCAATTCCACAAGAACTGTCTTAGCGAAAGGCTTCTTGAGGGGAAAGCTGTAACTCTGTGAGATGATTTCACAGAAAACAAAGAAGTTTCTCAGAAAGCTTCTTTCTCTTTGTTATCGGAGGATATTTCCTTTGGCCCTATAGTCTAAAATGGGATCAGAAATATCTGTTCTCGGATTCCACAGAAATAAGGCTAGCAAAGAGATCCACGAAATACACATGTAAGTCTGTGAGATGAATTAACAGAAAACTAAGCAGTTTCTCAGAAAGCATCTTTCCAGATTTCATCTGAGGATATTTCCTTTTTCACCATAGCCCTCTATGGGCTGCCAAATATCACTTTGCCAATTCCACTAGAACTGTCTTAGCGAAAGGCTTCTTGAGGGGAAAGCTGTAACTCTGTGAGATGATTTCACAGAACACAAAGAAGTCTCTCAGAAAGCTTCTTTCTCTTTGTTATCGGAGGATATTTCCTTAGGCCCTATAGTCTTCAAAGGGTTCCGAAATATCTGTTCTCAGATTCCACAGAAATAGGGCTAGCAAAGAGATCCACGAAATACACATGTAACTCTGTCAGATGAATTAACAAAACACTAAGCAGTTTCTCCGAAAGCTTCTTTCCAGATTTCATCTGAGGATATTTCGTTTTTCACCATAGCCCTCTATGAGATACCAATTATCACTTTGCCAATTCCACAAGAACTGTCTTAGCGAAAGCTTTCTTGAGGTGAAAGCTAACTCTGTGAGATGATTTCACAGAACACAAAGATGTTTCTCAGAAAGTTTCTTTCTCTATCTTATCAGAAGAAATTTGCTTTGGCCCTATAGTCTTCAAAGGGATCCGAAATATCTGTTCTCAGATTCCACAGAAATAAGGCTAGCAAAGAGATCCACCAAATACACATGTAACTCTGTGAGATGAATTAACAGAACACTAAGCAGTTTCTCAGAATGCTTCTTTCCATATTTCATCTGAGGATATTTCCTTTTTCACCATAGCCCTCTATGGGCTTCCAAATATCAGTTTGCCAATTCCACAAGAACTGTCTTAGCGAAAGGCTACTTCAGGGGAAAGCTGTAACTCTGTGAGATGATTTCACAGAACACAAAGAAGTTTCAAAGAAAGCTTCTTTCTCTTTGTTATCGCAGGATATTTCCTTTGGCCCTCTAGTCTTCAAAGGGATCCGAAATATCTGTTCTCAGATTCCACAGAAATAAGGCTAGTAAAGAGATCCACGAAATACAGATGTAACTCTGTGAGATGAATTAACAGAACACTAAGCAGTTTCTCAGAAAGCTTCTTTCCAGGTTCATCTGAGGATATTTCTTTTTTCACCCTAGCCCTCTAAGGGCTTCCAAATATCACTTTGCCAATTCCACTAGAACTGTCTCAGCGAAAGGCTTCTTGAGGGGAATGCTGTAACTCTGTGAGATGATTTCACTGCACACAAAGAAGTTTCTCAGAAAACTTCTTTCTCTTTGTTATCGGAGGATATTTCCTTTGGCCCTATAGTCTTCAAAGGGATTCGAAATATCTGTTCTCAGATTCCACAGAAATAAGGCTAGCAAAGAGATCCACGAAATACACATGTAACTCTGTCAGATGAATTAACAGAACACTAAGCAGTTTCTCAAAAAGCTTCTTTCCAGATTTCATCTGAGGATATTTCTTTTTTCACCATAGCCTTCTATGAGCTACCAAATATCAGTTTGACAATTCCACAAGAGCTGTCTTCGCGAAAGGCTTTTGAGGTGAAAGCTAACTCTGTGACATGATTTCACAGAACACAAAGAAGTGTGTCAGAAAGCTTCTTTCTTTATGTTATTGGAAGATATTTCCTTTGGCCCTATAGTCTTCAAAGGGATCCGAAATATCTGTTTTCAGATTCCACAGAAATAAGGCTAGCAAAGAGATGCACGAAATACACATGTAACTCGGTGAAATGAATTAACAGAACTCTAAGCAGTTTCTCAGAAAGCTTCTTTCCAGATTTCATCTGAGGATATTTCCTTTTTTACCATAGCCCTCTATGGGCTTCCAAATATCACTTTGCCGCTTCCACAAGAACTTTCTTAGCGAAAGGCTTCTTGAGGGGAAAGCTGTAACTCTGTGAGATGATTTCAAAGAACACAAAGAAGTTTCTCAGAAAGCTTCTTTCTCTTTGTTATCGGAGGATATTTCCTTTGACCCTATAGTCTTGAAAGGGATCCGAAATATCTGTTCTCAGATTCCACAGAAATAAGGCTAGCACAGAGATCCACGAAATACACATGTAACTCTGTGAGATGAATTTACAGAACACTAAGCTGTTTCTCAGAAAGCTTCTTTCCAGATTCCATCTGAGGATATTTCCTTTTTCAACATAGCCGTCTATCGGCTTCCAAATATCACTTTTCCAATTCCACAAGAACGGTCTTAGCGAAAGGCTTCTTGAGAGGAAAGCTGTAACTCTGTGACATGACTTCACAGAACACAAAGAAGTTTCTCAGAAAGCTTCTTTCTCTTTGTTATCGGAGGATATTTCCTTTGGCCCTATAGTCTTCAAAGGGATCCGAAATATCTGTTCTCAGATTCCACAGAAATAAGGCTAGCAAAGAGATACACGAAATACACATGTAAGTCTGTGAGATGAATTAACAGAACACTAAGCAGTTTCTCAGAAAGCTTCTTTATAGATTTCATCTGAGGATATTTCCTATTTCACCGTAGCCCTCTAGCGGCTTCCAAATATCACTTTGCCAATTCCACAAGAACTGTCTTAGCGAAAGGCTACTTGAGGGGAAAGCTGTAAATCTGTGAGATGATTTCACAGAAAACAAAGAAGTTTCTCAGAAACCATCTTTTTCTTTGTTATCGGGGATTATTTCCTTTGGCCCTATAGTCTTCAAAGTGATCCGAAATATCTGTTCTCAGATTCCACAGAAATAAGGCTAGCAAAGAGATCCACGAAATACACATGTACCTTGTGAGATGAATTAATAGAGCACTAAGCAGTTTCTCAGAAAGCTTCTTTCCAGATTTCACTGAGGATATTTCCTTTTTCACCATAACCCTCTATGGTCTTCCAAATAACACTTTGCCAATTCCACAAGAACTATCGTAGCAAAAGGCTTCTTGAGGGGAAAGCTGTAACTCGGTGATATGATTTCAAAGAACACAAAGAAGTTTCTCAGAAAGCTTCTTTCTCTTTGTTATCGGAGGATATTTCCTTTTGCCCTATAATCTTCAAAGGTATACGAAATATCTGTTCTCAGATTCCACAGAAATAAGCCTAGCAAAGAGATCCACGAAATACACATGTAAATCTGTGAGATGAATTAACAGAACACTAAGCAGTTTCACTTAAAGCTTATTTCCAGATTTCATCTGAGGATATTTCCTTTTTCACCGTTGCCCTCTATGGGATTCTAAATATCACTTTGCCAATTCCACAAGAACTGTCTTAGCGAAAGGGTTCTTGAGGCGAAATTGTAAATCCGTGAGATGATTTCACAGAACACAAAGAAGTTTCTCAGAAAGCTTCTTTCTCTTTTTTATCGGAGGATAATTCCTTTGGCCCTCTAGTCTTCAAGGGATCCGAAATATCTGTTCTCAGATTCCACAGAAATGAGGCTAGCACAGAGATCCACGAAATACACATGTAACTCTGTGAGATGAATTAACAGAACACTAAGCAGTTTCTCAGAAAGCTTCTTTCCAGATTTCATCTGAGAAGATTTCCTTTTTCACCATAGCCCTCTGGGCTTCCAAATAACATTTTGCCAATTCCACAAGATCTATCTTAGCGAAAGGCTTCTTGAGGGGAAAGCTGTAACTCTGTGAGATGATTTCAAAGAACACAAATAAGTTTCTCAGAAAGCTTCTTTCTCTTTGTTATCGGAGGATATTTCCTTTGGCCCTATAGTCTTCAAAGGGATCCGAAACATCTGTTCTCAGATTCCACAGAAATAAGGCTAGCAAAGAGATCCACGAAATACACATGTAACTCTGTGATATGAAGTAACAGAACACTAAGCAGTTTCTCAGAAAGCTTCTTTCCAAATTTCATCTGAGGACATTTCCTTTTAACCATAGCCCCTATGGGCTTCCAAATATCAGTTTGCCAATTCCACAAGAACTCTCTTAGCGAAAGGCTTCTGGAAGGGAAAGCTGTAAATCTGTGAGAGGATTTCACATAACACAAAGAATTTTCTCAGAAAGCTTCTTTCTCTTTGTTATCGGAGGATATTTCCGTTGGCCCTATAGTCTTCAAAGGGATCCGAAATATCTGTTCTCAGATTCCACTGAAATAAGGCTAGGAAAGAGATCAAAGAAATACACATATAACTCTGTGAGATGAATGAACAGAACACTAAGCAGTTTCTCTGATAGCTTCTTTCCAGATTTCATCTGAGGGCATTTCCTTTTTCACCTTAGCCCTCTATGGGCTTCCAAATATCACTTTGCCAATTTCACAAGAACGGTCTTAGCGAAAGGCTTCTTGAGGGGAAAGCTGTAACTCTGTGAGATGATTTCACAGAACACAAAGAAGTTTCTCAGAAACCTTCTTTTTCTTTGTTATCGGGGGATATTTCCTTTGGCCCTATAGTCTTCAAAGGGATCCGAAATATCTGCTCTCAGATTCCACAGAAATAAGGCAAGCAAAGAGATCCACGAAATACACATGTACTCTGTGAGATGAATTAACAGAACACTAAGCAGTTTCTCAGAAAGCTTCTTTCCAGATTTCATCTCAGGATATTTCCTTTTTCACCATAGCCCTCTACGGGCTTCCAAATAACACTTTGCCAATTCCACAAGATCTATCTTAGCGACAGGCTTCTTGAGGGGAAAGCTGTAACTCTGTGAGATGATTTCAAAGAAGACAAAGAAGTTTCTCAGAAAGCTTCTTTCTCTTTGTTATAGGAGGATATTTCCTTTGGCCCTATAATCTTCAAAGGTATCCGAAATATCTGTTCTCAGATTCCACAGAAATAAGGCTATCAAAGATATCCACGAAATACACATGTAACTCTGTGAGATGAATTAACAGAACACTAAGCAATTTCTCAGAAAGCTTCTTTCCAGATTTCATTGGAGGATATTTCCTTTTTCACCGTAGCCCTCTATGGGCTTCCAAATATCACTTTGCCAATACCACAAGAACTGTCTTAGCGAAAGGCTTCTTGAGGGGAAAGCTGTAACTCAGTGAGATGATTTCACAGAACGCAAAGAAGTTTCTCAGAAAGCTTCTTTCTCTTTGTTATCGGAGGATATTTCCTTTGCCCCTATAGTCTTCAAAGGATCCGAAATATCTGTTCTCAGATTCCACAGAAATAAGGCTAGCAAAGAGATCCACGAAATACACATGTAACTCTGTGAGATGAATTAACAGAACACTAAGCAGTTTCTCAGAAAGCTTCTTTCCCGATTTCATCTGAGGATATTTCCTTTTTCACCATAGCCGTCTATGGGCTTCCAAATATCACTCTTGCCAATTCCACAAGAACTGTCTTAGCGAAAGGCTTCTTGAGGGGAAAGCTGTAACTCTGTGAGATGATTTCACAGAACACAAAGAAGTTTCTCAGAAATCTTCTATCTCTTTGTTATCGGAGGATATTTCCTTTGGCCCTATAGTCTTCAAGGGATCCGAAATATCTGTTCTCAGATTCCACAGAAATGAGGCTAGCACAGAGATCCACGAAATACACATGTAACTCTGTGAGGTGAATTAACAGAACACTAAGCAGTTTCTCAGAAATCTTCTTTCCAGATTTCATCTGAGAAGATTTCCTTTTTCACCATAGCCCTCTGGGCTTCCAAATAACATTTTGCCAATTCCACAAGATCTATCTTAGCGAAAGGCTTCTTGAGGGGAAAGCTGTAACTCTGTGAGATGATTTCAAAGAACACAAATAAGTTTCTCAGAAAGCTTCTTTCTCTTTGTTATCGGAGGATATTTCCTTTGGCCCTATAGTCTTCAAAGGGATCCGAAACATCTGTTCTCAGATTCCACAGAAATAAGGCTAGCAAAGAGATCCACGAAATACACATGTAACTCTGTGATATGAAGTAACAGAACACTAAGCAGTTTCTCAGAAAGCTTCTTTCCAAATTTCATCTGAGGACATTTCCTATTTACCATATCCCCTATGGGCTTCCAAATATCAGTTTGCCAATTCCACAAGAACTCTCTTTGCGAAAGGCTTCTTGAAGGGAAAGCTGTAACTCTGTGAGATGATTTCACATAACACAAAGAATTTTCTCAGAAAGCTTCTTTCTGTTTGTTATCGGAGGATATTTCCGTTGGCCCTATAGTCTTCAAAGGGATCCGAAATATCTGTTCTCAGATTGCACTGAAATAAGGCTAGGAAAGAGATCAAAGAAATACACATATAACTCTGTGAGATGAATGAACAGAACACTAAGCAGTTTCTCTGAAAGCTTCTTTCCAGATTTCATCTGAGGGCATTTCCTTTTTCACCTTAGCCCTCTATGGGCTTCCAAATATCACTTTGCCAATTTCACAAGAACGGTCTTAGCGAAAGGCTTCTTGAGGGGAAAGCTGTAACTCTGTGAGATGATTTCACAGAACACAAAGAAGTTTCTCAGAAACCTTCTTTTTCTTTGTTATCGGGGGATATTTCCTTTGGCCCTATAGTCTTCAAAGGGATCCGAAATATCTGCTCTCAGATTCCACAGAAATAAGGCTAGCAAAGAGATCCACGAAATACACATGTACTCTGTGAGATGAATTAACAGAACACTAAGCAGTTTCTCAGAAAGCTTCTTTCCAGATTTCATCTCAGGATATTTCCTTTTTCACCATAGCCCTCTACGGGCTTCTAAATAACACTTTGCCAATTCCACAAGATCTATCTTAGCGACAGGCTTCTTGAGGGGAAAGCTGTAACTCTGTGAGATGATTTCAAAGAAGACAAAGAAGTTTCTCAGAAAGCTTCTTTCTCTTTGTTATAGGAGGATATTTCCTTTGGCCCTATAATCTTCAAAGGTATCCGAAATATCTGTTCTCAGATTCCACAGAAATAAGGCTATCAAAGATATCCAGGAAATACACATGTAACTCTGTGAGATGAATTAACAGAACACTAAGCAATTTCTCAGAAAGCTTCTTTCCAGATTTCATTGGAGGATATTTCCTTTTTCACCGAAGCCCTCTATGGGCTTCCAAATATCACTTTGCCAATACCACAAGAACTGTCTTAGCGAAAGGCTTCTTGAGGGGAAAGCTGTAACTCAGTGAGATGATTTCACAGAACGCAAAGAAGTTTCTCAGAAAGCTTCTTTCTCTTTGTTATCGCAGGATATTTCCTTTGGCCCTATAGTCTTCAAAGGATCCGAAATATCTGTTCTCAGATTCCACAGAAATAACGCTAGCAAAGAGATCCACGAAATACACATGTAACTCTGTGAGATGAATTAACAGAACACTAAGCAGTTTCTCAGAAAGCTTCTTTCCAGATTTCATCTGAGGATATTTCCTTTTTCACCATAGCCCTCTATGGGCTTCCAAATATCACTTTGCCAATTCCACAAGAACTGTCTTAGGGAAAGGCTTCTTGAGCGGAAAGTTGTAACTCTGCGCTATGATTTCTCAGAACACGAAGAAGTTTCTCAGAAACCGTCTTTCTATTTGTTATCGGAGGATATTTCCTTTTGTCCTATAGTCTTCAATGGGATCCGAAATATCTGTTCTCAGACACCACAGAAATAAGGCAAGCACAGAGATCCACGAAATACAGATGTAACTCTGTGAGATGAATTAACAGAACGCTAAGCAGTTTCTCAGAAGGCTTTTTTCCAGATTTCATCTGAGGATATTTCCCTTTTCACCATAGCCCTCTAAGGGCTTCCAAATATCACTTTGCCAATTCCACAAGAACTGTCTTAGCGAAAGGCTTTTTGAGAGGAAAGCTGTAACTCTGTGACATGACTTCACAGAACACCAAGAAGTTTCTCAGAATCCTTCTTTTTCTTTGTTATCAGAGGATATTTCCTTTGGCCCTATAGTCTTCAAAGTTATCCGAAATATCTGTTCTCAGATTCCACAGAAATGAGGCTAGCACAGAGATCCACGAAATACACATGTAACTCTGTGAGATGAATTAACAGAACACTAAGCAGTTTCTCAGAAAGCTTCTTTCCCGATTTCATCTGAGGATATTTCCTTTTTCACCATAGCCGTCTATGGGCTTCCAAATATCACTCTTGCCAATTCCACAAGAACTGTCTTAGCGAAAGGCTTCTTGAGGGGAAAGCTGTAACTCTGTGAGATGATTTCACAGAACACAAAGAAGTTTCTCAGAAAGCTTCTATCTCTTTGTTATCGGAGGATATTTCCTTTGGCCCTATATTCTTCAAAGGGATCCGAAATATCTGTTCTCAGATTCCACAAAAATAAGGCTAGCAAAGAGATCCACGAAATAGACATGTAACTCTGTGAGATGAATTAACAGAACACTACGAAGTTTATCAGAAAGCTTCTTTCCAGATTTCATCTGAGGATATTTCCTTTTTCACCATAGCCCTCTATGGGCTTCCAAATAACACTTTGCCAATTCCACAAGAACTGTCTTAGCGAAAGGCTTCTTGAGGGGAAAGCTGTAACTCTGTGAGATGATTTCACAGAACACAACAAAATTTCTTAGAAAGCTTCTTTCTCTTTGTTATCGGAGATTATTTCCTTTAGCCCTATAGTCTACAAAGGGATCCGAAATATCTGTTCTCAGATTCCACAGAAATAAGGCTAACAAAGAGATCCACGAAATACACATGTAACTCTGTGAGATGAATTATCAGAACACTAAGGAGTTTCTCACAAAGCTTCTTTCCAGATTTCATCTGAGGATATTTCCTTTGTCACCATAGCCCTCTATGGGCTTCCAAGGATCACTATGCCAATTCCAAAAGAACTGTCTTAGCGAAAGGCTTCTTCAGGGGAAAGCTGTAACTCTGTGAGATGATTTCACAGAACACAAAGAAGTTTATCAGAAAGCTGCTTTCTCTTTGTTATCGGAGGATATTTCCTTCGGCCCTATAGTCTTCCAAGGGATCCGAAATATTTGTTCTCAGATTCCTCAGAAATAAGGCTAGCAAAGAGATCCACGAAATACAGATGTAACTCTGTGAGATGAATTAACAGAATACTAAGCAGTTTCTCGGAAAGCTTCTTTCCAGATTTCATCTGAGGATATTTCCTTTCTCACCATAGCCCTCTATGGGCTTCCAAATATCACTTTGCCAATTCCACAAGAACTGTCTTAGTGAAAGGCTAATGAGGGTAAAGCTGTAACTCTGTGAGATGATTTCACAAAACACAAAGAAGTTTCTCAGAAAGCTTCTCTCTCTTTGTTATCAGAGGATATTTCCTTTGGTCCTATAGTCTTCAAAGGGATCCGAAATATCTGTTCTCAGATTCCACAGAAATAAGGCTAGCAAAGAGATCCACGAAATACACGTGTAACTCTGTGAGATGAATTAACAGAACACTAAGGAGTTTCTCAGAAAGCTTCTCTCCAGATTTCATCTGAGGATATTTCCTTTTTCACCATAGCCGTCTACGGGCTTCCAAATATAACTTTTCCAATTCCACAAGAACTGTCTTAGCGAAAGGCTTCTTGAGGGGAAAGCTGTAACTCCGTGAGATTATTTCACAGAACACAAGGAAGTTTCTAAGAAAGCTCCTTTCTCTTTGTTATCGGAGGATATTTCCTTCGACCCTGTAGTCTTCAAAGGGATCCGAAATATCTGTTCTCAGATTCCACAGAAATAATGCTAGCCAAGAGATCCACGAAATCCACATGTAACTCTGTGAGATGAATTAACAGAAAACTATGAAGTTTCTCATAAAGCTTCTTTCCAGATTTCATCTGAGGATATTTCGTTTTTCACCATAGCCGTCTATGGGCTTCCAAATATCACTTTGCCAATTCCGCAAGAACTGTCTTAGCGAAAGGCTTCTTGAGGGGAAAGCTGTAACTCTGTGAGATGATTTCACAGAACACAAAGAAGTTGTTCAGAAAGCTTCTTTCTCTTTGTTATCCGAGGATATTTCCTTTGGCCCTATAGTCTTCAATGGGATGCGAAATATCTGTTCTCAGATTCCACAGAAATAAGGCTAGCAAAGAGATCCATGAAAACCCATGTAACTCTGTGAGATGAATTAACAGAACACTAAGGAGTTTCTCAGAAAGCTTCTTTCCAGATTTCATCTGAGGAGATTTCCTTTTTCACCATAGCCCTCTATGGGCTTCCAAATGTCACTTTGCCAATTCCACAAGAACTGTCTTAGCGAAAGGATTCTTGAGGGGAAAGCTGTAACTCTGTGAGATGATATCACAGAACACAAAGAAGTTTCTCAGGAACCTTCTTTCTCTTTGTTATCAGAGGATATTTCCTTTGGCCCTATAGTCTTCAATGGGATCCGAAATATCTGCTCTCAGATTCCACAAATAAGGCAAGCAAAGAGACCCACGAAATACAGATGGAACTCTGTGAGATGAATTAACAGAACACTAAGCAGTTTCTCAGAATGCTTCTTTCCAGATATCATCTGAGGAGATTTCCTTTTTCACCATAGCCCTGTATGGGCTTCCAAATATCACTTTGCCAATTCCACAAGAACTGTCTTAGCGAAAGGCTTCTTGAGGGGAAAGCTGTAACTCTGTGAGATGATTCCACAGAACACAAAGAAGTTTCTCAGAAAGCTTCTTTCTCTTTGTTATCGGAGGATATTTCCTTTGGCCCTATAGTCTCAAAGGGATCCGAAATATCTGCCTTCAGATTCCACAGAAATAAGGCTAGCAAAGAGACTCACGATATACAGATGTAACTCTGTGAGATGAATTAACAGAACACTAAGCAGTTTGTCAGAAAGCTTCTTTCCAGATTTCATCTGAGGAGATTTCCTTGTTAACCATAGTCCTCTATGGGCTTCCAAATATCACTTTGCCAATTCCACAAGAACTGTCTTAGCGAAAGGCTTCTTGAGGGGAAAGGTGTAACTCTGTGAGATGATATCACAGAACACAAAGAAGTTTCTCAGGAACCTTCTTTCTCTTTGTTATCAGAGGATATTTCCTTTGGCCCTATAGTCTTCAATGGGATCCGAAATATCTGCTCTCAGATTCCACAAATAAGGCAAGCAAACAGAACCACGAAATACAGATGTAACTCTGTGAGATGAATTAACAGAACAGTAAGCAGTTTCTCAGAAAGCTTCTATCCAGATTTCATCTGAGGATATTTCCTTTTTCACCATAGCCCTGTATGGGCTTCCAAATGTCACTTTTCCAATTCCAGAAGAACTGTCTTAGCGAAAGGCTTCTTGAGGGGAAAGCTGTAACTCTGTGAGATGATTCCACAGAACACAAAGAAGTTTCTCAGAAAGCTTCTTTCTCTTTGTTATCGGAGGATATCTCCTTTGGCCCTGTAGTATTCAATGGGATCCGAAATATCTGCTCTCAGATTCCACAAATAAGGCAATCAAACAGACCCACGAAATACACATGTAACTCTGTGAGATGAATTAACAGAACACTAAGCAGTTTCTCCGAAAGCTTCTTTCCAGATTTCATCTCAGGATATTTCCTTTTTCACCATAGCCCTCTATGGGCTTCAAATATCACTTTGCCAATTCCACAAGAACTGTCTTAGCGAAAGGCTTCTTGAGGGGAAAGCTGTAACTCTGTGAGATTATTTCACAGAACACAAAGAAGTTTCTCAGAAAGCTTCTTTCTTTTTTTTATCGGAGGATATTTCCTTTGGCCCTATAGTCTTCAAAGGGATCCGAAATATCTGTTCTCAGATTCTACAGAAATAAGGCTAGCAAAGAGATCGACGAAATACACGTGTAACTCTGTGAGATGAATCAAAAGAACACTAAGCAGTTTCTCAGAAAGCTTCTTTCCAGATTTCATCTGAGGAGATTTCCTTTTTCACCATAGTCTCTATGGGCTTCCAAATATCACTTTGCCAATTCCACAAGAACTGTCTTAGCGAAAGGATTCTTGAGGGGAAAGCTGTAACTATGTGAGATGATATCACAGAACACAAAGAAGTTTCTCAGGAACCTTCTTTCTCTTTGTTATCGGAGGATATTTCCTTTGGCCCTATAGTCTTCAAAGGGATCCGAAATATCTGCTCTCAGATTCCACAAATAAGGCAAGCAAAGAGACCCACGAAATACAGATGTAACTCTGTGAGATGAATTAACAGAACACTAAGCAGTTTCTCAGAAAGCTTCTTTCCAGATTTCATCTGAGGAGATTTCCTTGTTCACCATAGTCCTCTATGGGCTTCCAAATATCACTTTGCCAATTCCACAAGAACTGTGTTAGCGAAAGGCTTCTTGAGGGGAAAGCTGGAACTCTGTGAGATGATATCACAGAACACAAAGAAGTTTCTCAGGAACCTTCTTTCTCTTTGTTATCGGAGGATATTTCCTTTGGCCCTATAGTCTTCAATGGGATCAGAAATATCTGCTCTCAGATTCCACAAATAAGGCAATCAAACAGACCCACGAAATACAGATGTAACTCTGTGAGATGAATTAACAGAACAGTAAGCAGTTTCTCAGAAAGCTTCTATCCAGATTTCATCTGAGGATATTTCCTTTTTCACCATAGCCCTGTATGGGCTTCCAAATATCACTTTGCCAATTCCACAAGAACTGTCTTAGCGAAAGGCTTCTTGAGGGGAAAGCTGTAACTCTGTGAGATGATTCCACAGAACACAAAGAAGTTTCTCAGAAAGCTTCTTTCTATTTGTTATCGGAGGATATTTCCTTTGGCCCTATAGTCTTCAATGGGATCCGAATTATCTGCCTTCAGATTCCACAGAAATATGGCAAGCAAAGAGATCCACGAAATACACATGTAACTCTGTGTGGTGAATTAACAGAACACTAAGCAGTTTCTCAGAAAGCTTCTTTCCAGATTTCATCTGAGGATATTTCCTTTTTCACCATAGCCCTCTACGGGCTTCCAAATATCACTTTGCCAATTCCACAAGAACTGTCATAGCGAAAGGCTTCTTGAGGGGAAAGATGTAACTCTGGGAGATGATTTCACACAAAACAAAGAAGGTTCTCAGAAAACTTCTTTCTCTTTGTTATTGGAGGATATTTCCTTTGGCCCTATAGTCTTCAATGGGATCCGTAATATCTGTTCTCAGATTCCACAGAAATAAGGGTAGCAAAGAGATCCACCAAATACACATGTAACTCTGTGAGATGAATTAACAGAACACTAAGCAGTTTGTCAGAAAGCTTCTTTCCATATTTCATCTGAGGATATTTCCTTGTTCAGCATAGCCCTCCATGGGCTTCCAAATATCCCTTTGCCAATTCCACAAGAACTGTCTTAGCGAAAGGCTTCTTGAGGGGAAAGCTGTAACTCTGTGAGATGATTTCACAGAACACAAAGAAGTTTCTCAGGAACCTTCTTTGTCTTTGTTATCGGAGGATATTTCCTTTGGCCCTATAGTCTTCAATGGGATCCGAAATATCTGCCTTCAGATTCCACAGAAATAAGGCAAGCAAAGAGATCCACGAAATACACATGTAAATCTGTGAGATGAATTAACAGAACACTAAGCAGTTTCTCAGAAAGCTTCTTTCCAGATTTCATCTGAGGATATTTCCTTTTTCACCATAGCCCTGTATGGGCTTCCAAATATCACTTTGCCAATCCACAGGAACTGTCTTAGCGAAAGGCTTCTTGAGGGGAAAGCTGTAACTCTGTGAGATTATTTCACAGAACACAAAGAAGTTTCTCAGAAAGCTTCTTTCTCTTTTTTATCGGAGGATGTTTCCTTTGGCCCTATAGTCTTCTAAGGGATCCGAAATATCTGTTCTCAGATTCCACAGAAATAAGGCAAGCAAGAGATCCACGAAATACACATGTAACTGTGTGAGATGAATTAACAGAACACTAAGCAGTTTCTCAGAAAGCTTCTTTCCCGATTTCATCTGAGGATATTTCCTTTTTCACCATAGCCCTGTATGGGCTTCCAAATATCTCTTTGCCAATTTCACAAGAACTTTCTTAGCCAAAGGCTTCTTGAGGGGAAAGCTGTAACTCTGTGAGATGATTTCACAGAACACAAAGAAGTTTCTCAGAAAGCTTCTTTCTCTTTGTTATCGGAGGATATTTCCTTTGCCCCTATAGTCTTCAAAGGGATCCGAAATATCTGTTCTCAGATTCCACAGAAATAAGGCTAGCAAAGAGATCCACGAAATACACATGTAAATCGGTGAGATGAATTAACAGAACACTAAGCAGTTTCTCAGAAAGCTTCTTTCCAGATTTCATCTGAGGATATTTCCTTTTTCACCATAGCCCTCTATGGGCTTCCAAATATCACTCTGCCAATTCCACAAGAACTGTCTTAGCTAAAGGCTTCTTGAGGGGAAAGCTGTAACTCTGAGAGATGATTTCACACAACACAAAGAAGTTTCTCAGAAAACTTCTTTCTCGTTGTTATCGGAGGATATTTCCTTTGGCCCTATAGTCTTCAAAGGGATCCGAAATATCTGTTCTCAGATTCCACAGAAATAAGGCTAGCAAAGAGATCCAGGAAATACACATGTAACTCTGTGAGATGAATTAACAGAACACTAAGCAGTTTCTCAGAATGCTTCTTTCCAGATTTCATCTGATGATATTTCCTTTTTCACCATAGCCCTCTATGGGCTTCCAAATATCACTCTGCCAATTCCACAAGAACTGTCTTAGCTAAAGGCTTCTTGAGGGGAAAGCTGTAACTCTGAGAGACGATTTCACACAACACAAAGAAGTTTCTCAGAAAACTTCTTTCTCGTTGTTATCGGAGGATATTTCCTTTGGCCCTATAGTCTTCAAAGGGATCCGAAATATCTGTTCTCAGATTCTACAGAAATAAGCCAAGCAAAGAGACCCACGAAATACAGATGTAACTCTGTGAGATGAATTAACACAACAGTAAGCAGTTTCTCGGAAAGCTTCTTTCCATATTTCATCTGAGGATATTTCCTTTTTCACCATAGCCCTGTATCGGCTTCCAAATATCTCTTTGCCAATTCCACAAGAACAGTCTTAGCGAAAGGCTTCTTCAGGGGAAAGCTGTAACTCTGTGAGATGATTCCACAGAACCCAAAGAAGTTTCTCAGAAAGCTTCTTTCTCTTTGTTATCGGAGTATATTTCCTTTGGCCCTATAGATTTCAATGGGATCCGAAATATCTGTTCTCAGATTCCGCAGAAATAAGGGTAGCAAAGAGATCCACGAAATACACATGTAACTCTGTGAGATGAATTAACAGAACACTACACAGTTTCTCAGAAAGCTTCTTTCCAGATTTCATCTCAGGATATTTCCTTTTTCACCATAGCCCTCTATGGGCTTCCAAATATCACTTTGCCAATTCCAAAAGACCTGTCTTAGCGAAAGGCTTCTTGAGGGGAAAGCTGTAACTCTGTGAGATGATTCCACAGAACACAAAGAAGTTTCTCAGAAAGCTTCTTTCTCTTTGTTATCGGAGGATATTTTCTTTGGCCCTATATTCTTCCAAGGGATCCGAAATATCTGTTCTCAGATTCCACAGAAATTAGGCTAGCAAAGAGATCCACGAAATACTCAAGTAACTCTGTGAGATGAATTAACAGAACACTAAGCAGTTTCTCAGAAAGCTTCTTTCCAGATTTCATCTCAGGATATTTCCTTTTTCAATATAGCCCTCTATGGGCTTCCAAATATCACTTTGCCAATTCCACAAGATCTGTCTTAGCGAAAGGCTTCTTCAGGGGAAAGCTGTAACTCTGTGAGATGATTTCACAGAACACAAAGAAGTTTCTAAGAAAGCTTCCTTCTCTTTGTTATCGGAGGATATTTCCTTTGGCCCTATAGTCTTCAAAGGGATCCGAAATATCTGTTCTCAGATTCCACAGAAATAAGGCTAGCAAAGAGTTCCACGAAATACACATGTAACTCTGTGAGATGAATTAGCAGAACACTAAGTAGTTTCTCAGAAAGCTTCTTTCCAGGTTTCATCTGAGGATATTTCCTTTTTCACCATAGCCCTCTATGGGCTTCCAAATACCACTTTGCCAATTCCATAAGAACTGTATTAGCGAAAGGCTTCTTGATTGGAAATCTGTAAATCTGTTAGTTGATTTCACAGAACACAAAGAATTTTCTCAGAAAGCTTCTTTCTCTTTGTTATCGGAGTATATTTCCTTTGGCCCTATAGTCTTCAAAGGGATCCGAAATATCTGTTCTCAGATTCCACAGAAATAAGGCTAGCAAGGAGATACAGGAAATACACATGTAACTCTGTGACATGAATTAACAGAACACTAAGGAGTTTCTCAGAAAGCTTCTTTCCATATTTCATCTGAGGATATTTCCTTTTTCACCATAGCCGTCTATGGGCTTATAATATCATTTTGCCAATTCCAAAAGAACTGTCTTAGCGAAAGGCTTCCTGAGGGGAAATCTGTAACTCTGTGAGATGATTTCACAGAACACAAAGAAGTTTCTCAGAAAGCTTCTTTCTCTTTGTATCGGAGGATACTTCCTTTGGCCCTATAGTCTTCAATGGGATCCAAAATATCTGTTCTCAGATTCCACAGAAGTAAGGCAAGCAAAGAGATCCGCGAAATACAGATGTAACTTTGTGTGATGAATTAACAGGACACTAAGCAGTTTCTCAGAAAGCTTCTTTCCAGATTTCATCTGAGGATATTTCCTTTTTCTCCATAGTCCTCTATGGGCTTCCAAATATCACTTTGCCAATTTCACAAGAAGTGTCTTAGCGAAAGGCTTCTTGAGGGGAAAGCTGTAACTCTGAGAGATGATTTCACAGAACACAAGGAAGTTTCTCAGAAAGCTTCTTTCTCTTTTTTATCGGATGATATTTCCTTTGGCCCTATAGTCTTCAAAGGGTTCCGAAATATCTGTTCTCAGATTCCACAGAAATAAGGCTAGCAAAGAGATCCACGAAATACACATGTAACTCTGTGAGATGAATTAACAGAACACTAAGGAGGTTCTCAGAAAGCTTCTATCCAGATTTCATCTGAGGAGATTTCCTTTTTCACCAAAGCCCTCTATCAGCTTCCAAATATCAGTTTGCCAATTCCACAAGAACTGTCTTTGCGAAAGGCTTCTTGAGAGGAAAGCTGTAACTCTGTGAGATGATTTCACAGAACACAAAGAAGTTTCTCAGAAAGCTTCTTTCTCTTTGTTATCGGAGGATATTTCCTTTGGCCCTATAGTCTTCAAAGGGATCCGAAATATATGTTCCCAGATTCCAAAGAAATAAGGCTAGGAAAGAGATCCACGAAATACAGATGTAACTCTGTGAGATGAATTAAAAGAACACTACGCAGTATCTCAGAAAGCTTCTTTCCAGATTTCTTCTGAGGATATTTTCTTTTTCACCATAGCCCTCTGGGGGTTCCAAATATCACTTTGCCAATTCCACAAGAACTGTCTTAGCGAAAGGCTTCTTGAGGGGAAAGCTGTAACTCTGTGAGATGATTTCACAGAACACAAAGAAGTTTCTCAGAAAGCTTCTTTCTCTTTGTTATCAAAGGATATTTCCTTTGGCCCTATAGTCTTCAATGGGATCCGAAATATCTGTTCTCAGATTCCACAGAAATAAGGCTAGCAAAGAGATCCACAAAATACACATGTAACTCTGTGAGATGAATTAACAGAACACTAAGCAGTTTCTCAGAAAGCTTCTTTCCAGATTTCATCTGAGGATATTTCCTTTTTCACCATAGCCCTCTATGGGTTTCCAAATATCACGTTGCCAATTCCACAAGAACTGTCTTAGCGAAAGGCTTCTTGAGGGGTAAGCTGTAACTCTGTGAGATGATTTCACAGAACACAAAGAAGTTTCCCAGAAAGCTTCTTTCTCTTTGTTATCGGAGGATATTTCCTTTGGCCCTATAGTCTTCAAAGGGATCCGAAATATCTGTTCTCAGATTCCACAGAAATAAGGCTAGCAAAGAGATCCACGAAATACACATGTAACTCTGTGAGATGAATTAACAGAACACTAAGGAGGTTCTCAGAAAGCTTCTTTCCAGATTTCATCTGAGGATATTTCCTTTTTCACCATAGACGACTAAGGTCTTCCAAATATCACTTTGCCAATTCCACAAGTACTGTTTTGCGAAAGACTTCTTGAGGTGAAAGATGTAACTCTGTGAGATGATTTCACAGAACACAAAGAAGTTTCTCAGAAAGCTTCTTTCTCTTTGTTATCGGAGGATATTTCCTTTGGCCCTATAGTCTTCAAAGGGATCCGAAATATATGTTCCCAGATTCCAAAGAAATAAGGCTAGGAAAGAGATCCACGAAATACAGATGTAACTCTGTGAGATGAATTAAAAGAACACTACGCAGTATCTCAGAAAGCTTCTTTCCAGATTTCTTCTGAGGATATTTTCTTTTTCACCATAGCCCTCTGGGGGTTCCAAATATCACTTTGCCAATTCCACAAGAACTGTCTTAGCGAAAGGCTTCTTTAGGGGAAAGCTGTAACTGTGTGAGACGATTTCACGGAACACAAAGAAGTTTCCAGAAAGCTTCTTTCTCTTTGTTATCGGAGGATATTTCTTTTGGCCCCATAGTCTTCAAAGGGATCCGAAATATCTGCTCTCAGACTCCACAGAAATAAGGCTAGCAAAGAGATCCACGAAATACACATGTAACTCTGTGAGATGAAGTAACAGAACACTACACAGTTTCTCAGAAATCTTCTTTCCAGATTTCATCTGAGGATATTTTCTTTTTCACTATCGCCCTCTATGGGCTTCCAAATATCACTTTGCCAATTCCACAAGAACTGTCTTAGCGAAAGGCTTCTTGAGGGGAAAGCTGTAACTCT
The DNA here is from genome assembly GCF_049350105.2 of Macaca mulatta. Lineage (NCBI taxonomy): Eukaryota > Metazoa > Chordata > Mammalia > Primates > Cercopithecidae > Macaca > Macaca mulatta. Next base: position 39,877,274 of record NC_133414.1, read on the forward strand.
GTGAGATGATTTCACAGAACACAAAGAAGTTTCCCAGAAAGCTTCTTTCTCTTTGTTATCGGAGGATATTTCCTTTGGCCCTATAGTCTTCAAAGGGATCCGAAATATCTGTTCTCAGATTCCACAGAAATAAGGCTAGCAAAGAGATCCAGGAAATGCACATGTAACTCTGTGAGATGAATTAACAGAACACTAAGAAGGTTCTCAGAAAGCTTCTTTCCAGATTTCATCTGAGGATATTTCCTTTTTCACCATAGCCGACTAATGGCTTCCAAATATCACTTTGCCAATTCCACAAGTACTGTTTTTGCGAAAGACTTCTTGAGGTGAAAGATGTAACTCTGTGAGATGATTTCACAGAACACAAAGAAGATTCCCAGAAAGCTTCTTTCTCTTTTTTATCGGAGGATATTTCCTTTGGCCCTATAGTCTTCAAAGGGATCCGAAATATCTGTTCTCAGATTCCACAGAAATAAGGCTAGCAAAGAGATCCACGAAATACACATGTAACTCTGTGAGATGAATTAACAGAACACTAAGGAGGTTCTCAGAAAGCTTCTTTCCAGATTTCATCTGAGGATATTTCCTTTTTCACCATAGACGACTAAGGGCTTCCAAATATCACTTTGCCAATTCCACAAGTACTGTTTTTGCGAAAGACTTCTTGAGGTGAAAGATGTAACTCTGTGAGATTATTTCACAGAACACAAAGAAGTTTCTCAGAAAGCCTCTTTCTCTTTGTTATCGGAGGATATTTCCTTTGGCCCTATTGTCTCAAAGGGATCCGAAATATCTGCCTTCAGATTCCACAGAAATAAGGCTAGCAAAGAGACTCACGAAATACAGATGTAACTCTGTGAGATGAATTAACAGAACAGTAAGCAGTTTCTCAGAAAGCTTCTATCCAGATTTCATCTGAGGATATTTCCTTTTTCACCATAGCCCTGTATGGGCTTCCAAATGTCACTTTTCCAATTCCAGAAGAACTGTCTTAGCGAAAGGCTTCTTGAGGGGAAAGCTGTAACTCTGTGAGATGATTCCACAGAACACAAAGAAGTTTCTCAGAAAGCTTCTTTCTCTTTGTTATCGGAGGATATTTCCTTTGGCCCTGTAGTATTCAATGGGATCCGAAATATCTGCTCTCAGATTCCACAAATAAGGCAATCAAACAGACCCACGAAATACACATGTAACTCTGTGACATGAATTAACAGAACACTAAGCAGTTTCTCCGAAAGCTTCTTTCCAGATTTCATCTCAGGATATTTCCTTTTTCACCATAGCCCTCTATGGGCTTCAAATATCACTTTGCCAATTCCACAAGAACTGTCTTAGCGAAAGGCTTCTTGAGGGGAAAGCTGTAACTCTGTGAGATTATTTCACAGAACACAAAGAAGTTTCTCAGAAAGCTTCTTTCTCTTTTTTATCGGAGGATATTTCCTTTGGCCCTATAGTCTTCAAAGGGATCCGAAATATCTGTTCTCAGATTCTACAGAAATAAGGCTAGCAAAGAGATCGACGAAATACACGTGTAACTCTGTGAGATGAATCAACAGAACACTAAGCAGTTTCTCAGAAAGCTTCTTTCCAGATTTCATCTGAGGAGATTTCCTTTTTCACCATAGTCCTCTATGGGCTTCCAAATATCACTTTGCCAATTCCACAAGAACTGTCTTAGCGAAAGGATTCTTGAGGGGAAAGCTGTAATTATGTGAGATGATATCACAGAACACAAAGAAGTTTCTCAGGAACCTTCTTTCTCTTTGTTATCGGAGGATATTTCCTTTGGCCCTATAGTCTTCAAAGGGATCCGAAATATCTGCTCTCAGATTCCACAAATAAGGCAAGCAAAGAGACCCACGAAATACAGATGTAACTCTCTGAGATGAAGTAACAGAACACTAAGCAGTTTCTCAGAAAGCTTCTTTCCAGATTTCATCTGAGGAGATTTCCTTGTTCACCATAGTCCTCTATGGGCTTCCAAATATCACTTTGCCAATTCCACAAGAACTGTCTTAGCGAAAGGCTTCTTGAGGGGAAAGCTGGAACTCTGTGAGATGATATCACAGAACACAAAGAAGTTTCTCAGGAACCTTCTTTCTCTTTGTTATCGGAGGATATTTCCTTTGGCCCTATAGTCTTCAATGGGATCAGAAATATCTGCTCTCAGATTCCACAAATAAGGCAATCAAACAGACCCACGAAATACAGATGTAACTCTGTGAGATGAATTAACAGAACAGTAAGCAGTTTCTTAGAAAGCTTCTATCCAGATTTCATCTGAGGATATTTCCTTTTTCACCATAGCCCTGTATGGGCTTCCAAATATCACTTTGCCAATTCCACAAGAACTGTCTTAGCGAAAGGCTTCTTGAGAGGAAAGCTGTAACTCTGTGAGATGATTCCACAGAACACAAAGAAGTTTCTCAGAAAGCTTCTTTCTATTTGTTATCGGAGGATATTTCCTTTGGCCCTATAGTCTTCAATGGGATCCGAATTATCTGCCTTCAGATTCCACAGATATAAGGCAAGCAAAGAGATCCACGAAATACACATGTAACTCTGTGCGGTGAATTAACAGAACACTAAGCAGTTTCTCAGAAAGCTTCTTTCCAGATTTCATCTGAGGATATTTCCTTTTTCACCATAGCCCTCTATGGGCTTCCAAATATCACTTTGCCAATTCCACAAGAACTGTCATAGCGAAAGGCTTCTTGAGGGGAAAGATGTAACTCTGGGAGATGATTTCACACAAAACAAAGAAGGTACTCAGAAAACTTCTTTCTCTTTGTTATTTGAGGATATTTCCTTTGGCCCTATAGTCTTCAATGGGATCCGTAATATCTGTTCTCAGATTCCACAGAAATAAGGGTAGCAAAGAGATCCACCAAATACACATGTAACTCTGTGAGATGAATTAACAGAACCCTAAGCAGTTTGTCAGAAAGCTTCTTTCCATATTTCATCTGAGGATATTTCCTTGTTCAGCATAGCCCTCCATGGGCTTCCAAATATCCCTTTGCAAATTCCACAAGAACTGTCTTAGCGAAAGGCTTCTTGAGGGGAAAGCTGTAACTCTGTGAGATGATTTCACAGAACACAAAGAAGTTTCTCAGGAACCTTCTTTGTCTTTGTTATCGGAGGATATTTCCTTTGGCCCTATAGTCTTCAATGGGATCCGAAATATCTGCCTTCAGATTGCACAGAAATAAGGCAAGCAAAGAGATCCACGAAATACACATGTAAATCTGTGAGATGAATTAACAGAACACTAAGCAGTTTCTCAGAAAGCTTCTTTCCAGATTTCATCTGAGGATATTTCCTTTTTCACCATAGCCCTGTATGGGCTTCCAAATATCACTTTGCCAATCCACAGGAACTGTCTTAGCGAAAGGCTTCTTGAGGGGAAAGCTGTAACTCTGTCAGATTATTTCACAGAACACAAAGAAGTTTCCAGAAAGCTTCTTTCTCTTTTTTATCGGAGGATGTTTCCTTTGGCCCTATAGTCTTCTAAGGGATCCGAAATATCTGTTCTCAGATTCCACAGAAATAAGGCAAGCAAGAGATCCACGAAATACACATGTAACTGTGTGAGATGAATTAACAGAACACTAAGCAGTTTCTCAGAAAGCTTCTTTCCCGATTTCATCTGAGGATATTTCCTTTTTCACTATAGCCCTGTATGGGCTTCCAAATATCTCTTTGCCTATTTCACAAGAACTTTCTTAGCCAAAGGCTTCTTGAGGGGAAAGCTGTAACTCTGTGAGATGATTTCACAGAACACAAAGAAGTTTCTCAGAAAGCTTCTTTCTCTTTGTTATCGGAGGATATTTCCTTTGCCCCTATAGTCTTCAAAGGGATCCGAAATATCTGTTCTCAGATTCCACAGAAATAAGGCTAGCAAAGAGATCCACGAAATACACATGTAAATCGGTGAGATGAATTAACAGAACACTAAGCAGTTTCTCAGAAAGCTTCTTTCCAGATTTCATCTGAGGATATTTCCTTTTTCACCATAGCCCTCTATGGGCTTCCAAATATCACTCTGCCAATTCCACAAGAACTGTCTTAGCTAAAGGCTTCTTGAGGGGAAAGCTGTAACTCTGAGAGATGATTTCACACAACACAAAGAAGTTTCTCAGAAAACTTCTTTCTCGTTGTTATCGGAGGATATTTCCTTTGGCCCTATAGTCTTCAAAGGGATCCGAAATATCTGTTCTCAGATTCCACAGAAATAAGGCTAGCAAAGAGATCCAGGAAATACACATGTAACTCTGTGAGATGAATTAACAGAACACTAAGCAGTTTCTCAGAAAGCTTCTTTCCAGATTACATCTGAGGATATTTCCTTTTTCACCATAGCCCTCTATGGGCTTCCAAATATCCCTTTGCCATTCCACAAGAACTGTCTTAGCGAAAGACTTCTTGAGGGGCAAGCTGTAACTCTCTGAGATGATTTCACAGAACACAAAGAATTTTCTCAGAAAGCTTCTTTCTCTTTGTTATCAGAGGATATTTCCTTTGGCCCTATAGTATTCAATGGGATCCGAAATATCTGTTCTCAGATTCCACAGAAATAAGGGTAGCAAAGAGATCCACGAAATACACATGTAACTCCGTGAGATGAATGAACAGAACACTAAGCAGTTTCTCAGAAAGCTTCTTTCCAGATTTCATCTCAGGATATTTCCTTTTTCACCATAGCCCTCTATGGGCTTCCAAATATCACTTTGCCAATTCCAAAAGAACTGTCTTAGCGAAAGGCTTCTTGAGGGGAAAGCTGTAACTCTGAGAGATGATTTCACACAACACAAAGAAGAATCTCAGAAAGCTTCTTTCTCTTTTTTATCGGAGGATGTTTCCTTTGGCCCTATAGTCTTCAAAGGGATCCGAAATATCTGTTCTCAGATTCTACAGAAATAAGCCAAGCAAAGAGACCCACGAAATACAGATGTAACTCTGTGAGATGAATTAACACAACAGTAAGCAGTTTCTCGGAAAGCTTCTTTCCATATTTCATCTGAGGATATTTCCTTTTTCACCATAGCCCTGTATCGGCTTCCAAATATCTCTTTGCCAATTCCACAAGAACAGTCTTAGCGAAAGGCTTCTTGAGGGGAAAGCTGTAACTCTGTGAGATGATTCCACAGAACACAAAGAAGTTTCTCAGAAATCTTCTTTCCCTTTGTTATCGGAGGATATTTTCTTTGGCCCTATATTCTTCCAAGGGATCCGAAATATCTGTTCTCAGATTCCACAGAAATTAGGCTAGCAAAGAGATCCACGAAATCCACATGTAACTCTGTGAGATGTATTAAAAGAACACTAAGCAGTGTCTCAGAAAGCTTCTTTCCAGATTTCATCTGAGGATATTTCCTTTTGCACAGTAGCCCTCTATGGGCTTCCAAATATCACACTGCCAATTCCACAAAAACTGTCTTAGCGAAAGGTTTCTGAGGGGAAAGTTGTAACACTGTGAGGAGACTTCACAGAACACAAAGAAGTTTCTCAGAAAGCTTCTTTCTCTTTGTTATCGGAGGATATTTCCTTTGGCCCTATAGTCTTCAAAGGGATCAAATATCTCTTCTCAGATTCCACAGAAATAAGGCTTGCCAAGAGATCCATGAAATACACATGTAACTCTGTGAGATGAATTAACAGAACACTAAGCAGTTTCTCAGAAAGCTTCTTTCCAGATTTCATCTGAGGATATTTCCTTTTTCACCATAGCCGTCTATGGGCTTCCAAATATCAGTTTGCCAATTCCACAAGAACTGTCTTTGCGAATGGCTTCTTGAGGGGAAAGCTGTAACTCTGTGAGATGATTTCACAGAACACAAAGAAGTTTCTCAGAAAGCCTCTTTCTCTTTGTTTTCGGAGGATATTTCCTTTGGGCCTATAGTCTTCAAAGGGATCCGAAATATCTGATCTCAGATTCCACAGAAATAAGGCTAGCAAATAGATCCACGAAATACACATGTAACTCTGTGAGATGATTTAACAGAACACTAAGCAGTTTCTCAGAAAGCTTCTTTCCAGATTTCATCTGAGGAGATTTCCTTTTTCACCATAGCCGTCTAAGGGCTTATAATATCATTTTGCCAATTCCAAAAGAACTGTCTTAGCGAAAGGCTTCTTGAGGGGAAATCTGTAACTCTGTGAGATGATTTCACAGAACACAAAGAAGTTTCTCAGAAAGCTTCTTTCTCTTTGTATCGGAGGATACTTCCTTTGGCCCTATAGTCTTCAATGGGATCCGTAATATCTGTTCTCAGATTCCACAGAAGTAAGGCAAGCAAAGAGATCCGCGAAATACAGATGTAACTCTGTGAGATGAATTAACAGGACACTAAGCAGTTTCTCAGAAAGCTTCTTTCCAGATTTCATCTGAGGATATTTCCTTTTTCTCCATAGTCCTCTATCGGCTTCCAAATATCACTTTGCCAATTTCACAAGAAGTGTCTTAGCGAAAGGCCTCTTGAGGGGAAAGCTGTAACTCTGAGAGATGATTTCACAGAACACAAAGAAGTTTCTCAGAAAGCTTCTTTCTCTTTTTTATCGGAGGATATTTCCTTTGGCCCTATAGTCTTCAAAGGGTTCCGAAATATCTGTTCTCAGATTCCACAGAAATAAGGCTAGCAAAGAGATCCACGAAATACACATGTAACTCTGTGAGATGAATTAACAGAACACTAAGGAGGTTCTAAGAAAGCTTCTATCCAGATTTCATCTGAGGAGATTTCCTTTTTCACCAAAGCCCTCTATCAGCTTCCAAATATCAGTTTGCCAATTCCACAAGAACTGTCTTTGCGAAAGGCTTCTTGACGTGAAAGATGTAACTCTGTGAGATGATTTCACAGAACACAAAGATGTTTCTCAGAAAGCTTCTTTCTCTCTGTTATCGGAGGATATTTCCTTTGGCCCTATAGTCTTCAAAGGGATCCGAAATATATGTTCCCAGATTCCAAAGAAATAAGGCTAGGAAAGAGATCCACGAAATACAGATGTAACTCTGTGAGATGAATTAAAAGAACACTACGCAGTATCTCAGAAAGCTTCTTTCCAGATTTCTTCTGAGGATATTTTCTTTTTCACCATAGCCCTCTGGGGGTTCCAAATATCACTTTGCCAATTCCACAAGAACTGTCTTAGCGAAAGGCTTCTTTAGGGGAAAGCTGTAACTCTGTGAGATGATTTCACAGAACACAAAGAAGTTTCCAGAAAGCTTCTTTCTCTTTGTTATCGGAGGATATCTCCTTTGGCCCCATAGTCTTCAAAAGGATCCGAAATATCTGCTCTCAGATTCCACAGAAATAAGGCTAGCAAAGAGATCCACGAAATACACATGTAACTCTGTGAGATGAAGTAACAGAACACTACACAGTTTCTAAGAAATCTTCTTTCCAGATTTCATCTGAGGATATTTTCTTTTTCACTATCGCCCTCTATGGGCTTCCAAATATCACTTTGCCAATTCCACAAGAACTGTCTTAGCGAAAGGCTTCTTGAGGCGAAAGCTGTAACTCTGTGAGATGATTTCACAGAACACCAAGAAGTTTCCCAGAAAGCTTCTTTCTCTTTGTTATCGGAGGATATTTCCTTTGGCCCTATAGTCTTCAAAGGGATCCGAAATATCTGTTCTCAGATTCAACAGAAATAAGGCTAGCAAAGAGATCCACGAAATACACATGTAACTCTGTGAGATGAATTAACAGAACACTAAGGAGGTTCTCAGAAAGCTTCTTTCCAGATTTCATCTGAGGATATTTCCTTTTTCACCATAGACGACTAAGGTCTTCCAAATATCACTTTGCCAATTCCACAAGTACTGTTTTTGCGAAAGACTTCTTGAGGTGAAAGATGTAACTCTGTGAGATTATTTCACAGAACACAAAGAAGTTTCTCAGAAAGCTTCTTTCTCTTTTTTATCGGAGGATATTTCCTTTGGCCCTATAGTCTTCAAAGGGATCCGAAATATCTGTTCTCAGATTCCACAGAAATAAGGCCAGCAAAGAGATCCACGAAATACACATGTAACTCTGTGAGATGAATTAACAGAACACAAAGCAGTTTCTCAGAAAGCTTCTTTCCAGATTTCATCTGAGGTTATTTCCTTTTTCACCATAGCCCTCTACGGGCTTTCAAATATCACTTTGCCAATTCCACAAGAACTGTCTTAGCAAAAGGATTCTTGAGGCGAAAGTTGGAACTCTGTGAGATGATTTCACAGAACACAAAGAAGTTTCTCAGAAAGCTTCTTTCTCTTTGTTATCAGAGGATATTTCCTTTGGCCCTATAGTCTTCAAAGGGATCCGAAATATCTGTTCTCAGATTCCACAGAAATAAGGCTAGCAAAGAGATCCACGAAATCCACATGGAACTCTGTGAGATGAATTAAAAGAACACTACGCAGTTTCTGAGAAAGCTTCTTTCCAGATTTCATCTGAGGATATTTACTTTTTCACCATAGCACTCTGGGGGTTCCAAATATAACTTTGCCAATTCCACAAGAACTGTCTTAGCGAAAGGCTTCTTGAGGGGAAAGCTGTAACTCTGTGAGATGATTTCACAGAACACAAAGAAGGTTCTCAGAAAGCTTCTTTCTCTTTGTTATCAAAGGATATTTCCTTTGGCCCTATAGTCTTCAATGGGATCCGAAATATCTGTTCTCAGATTCCACAGAAATAAGGCTAGCAAAGAGATCCACAAAATACACATGTAACTCTGTGAGATGAATTAACAGAACACTAAGCAGTTTCTCAGAAAGCTTCTTTCCAGATTTCATCTGAGGATATTTCCTTTTTCACCATAGCCCTCTATGGGCTTCCAAATATCACGTTGCCAATTCCACAAGAACTGTCTTAGCGAAAGGCTTCTGGAGGGGAAAGCTGTAACTCTGTGAGATGATTTCACAGAACACAAAGAAGTTTCCCAGAAAGCTTCTTTCTCTTTGTTATCGGAGGATATTTCCTTTGGCCCTATAGTCTTCAAAGGGATCCGAAATAGCTGTTCTCAGATTCCACAGAAATAAGGCTAGCAAAGAGATCCACGAAATACACATGTAACTCTGTGAGATGAATTAACAGAACACTAAGGAGGTTCTCAGAAAGCTTTTTTCCAGATTTCATCTGAGTATATTTCCTTTTTAACCATAGACGACTAAGGTCTTCCAAATATCACTTTGCCAATTCCACAAGTACTGTTTTGCGAAAGACTTCTTGAGGTGAAAGATGTAACTCTGTGAGATGATTTCACAGAACACCAAGAAGTTTCTCTGAAAGCTTCTTTCTCTTTTTTATCGGAGGATATTTCCTTTGGCCCTATACTCTTCAAAGGGATCCGAAATATCTGTTCTCAGATTCCTCAGAAATGAGGTAAGCAAAGAGATCCACGAAATACTCATGTAACTCTGTGAGATGAATTAAGAGAACACTAAGCAGTTTCTCACATAGCTTCTTTCCAGATTTCATCTGAGGATATTTTCCTTTTCACCATAGCCATCTGGGGGTTCCAAATATCACTTTGCCAATTCCACAAGAACTGTCTTAGGGAAAGTTTTCTTGAGGGGAAAGCTGTAATCTGTGAGATGATTTCACAGAACACAAAGAAGTTTCTCTTAAAGCTTCTTTCTGTTTGTTATCGGAGTATATTTCCTTTGGCCCTATAGTCTTCAAAGGGATCCGAAATATCTGTTCTCAGATTCCACAGAAATAAGGCTAGCAAAGAGATCCACGAAATACACATGTAACTCTGTGAGATGAATAAACACAACACTAAGCAGTTTCTCAGAAAGCTTCTATCCAGATTTCATCTGAGGATATTTCCTTTTTCACCAAAGACCTCTATCAGCTTCCAAATATCAGTTTGCCAATTCCACAAGAACTGTCTTTGCGAAAGGCTTCTTGAGGGGAAAGCTGTAACTCTGTGAGATGATTTCACAGAACACAAAGAAGTTTCTCAGAAAGCTTCTTTCTCTTTTTTATCGGAGGATATTTCCTTTGGCCCTATAGTCTTCAAAGGGATCCGAAATATATGTTCCCGGATTCCAAAGAAATAAGGCTAGGAAGGAGATCCACGAAATACAGATGTAACTCTGTGAGATGAATTAAAAGAACACTACGCAGTATCTCAGAAAGCTTCTTTCCAGATTTCTTCTGAGGATATTTTCTTTTTCACCATAGCCCTCTGGGGGTTCCAAATATCACTTTGCCAATTCCACAAGAACTGTCTTAGCGAAAGGCTTCTTTACGGGTAAGCAGTAACTCTGTGAGATGATTTCACAGAACACAAAGAAGTTTCCAGAAAGCTTCTTTCTCTTTGTTATCGGAGGATATTTCCTTTGGCCCCGTAGTCTTCAAAGGGATCCGAAATATCTGCTCTCAGATTCCACAGAAATAAGGCTAGCAAAGAGATCCACGAAATACACATGTAACTCTGTGAGATGAAGTAACAGAACACTACACAGTTTCTCAGAAATCTTCTTTCCAGATTTCATCTGAGGATATTTTCTTTTTCACTATCGCCCTCTATGGGTTTCCAAATATCACTTTGCCAATTCCACAAGAACTGTCTTAGCGAAAGGCTTCTTGAGGGGAACGCTGTAACTCTGTGAGATGATTTCACAGAACACAAAGAAGTTTCCCAGAAAGCTTCTTTCTCTTTGTTATCGGAGGATATTTCCTTTGGCCCTATAGTCTTCAAAGGGATCCGAAATATCTGTTCTCAGATTCAACAGAAATAAGGCTAGCAAAGAGATCCACGAAATACACATGTAACTCTGTGAGATGAATTAACAGAACACTAAGGAGGTTCTCAGAAAGCTTCTTTCCAGATTTCATCTGAGGATATTTCCTTTTTCACCATAGACGACTAAGGTCTTCCAAATATCACTTTGCCAATTCCACAAGTACTGTTTTTGCGAAAGACTTCTTGAGGTGAAAGATGTAACTCTGTGAGATTATTTCACAGAACACAAAGAAGTTTCTCAGAAAGCTTCTTTCTCTTTTTTATCGGAGGATATTTCCTTTGGCCCTATAGTCTTCAAAGGGATCCGAAATATCTGTTCTCAGATTCCACAGAAATAAGGCCAGCAAAGAGATCCACGAAATACACATGTAACTCTGTGAGATGAATTAACAGAACACAAAGCAGTTTCTCAGAAAGCTTCTTTCCAGATTTCAACTGAGGATATTTCCTTTTTCACCATAGCACTCTATGGGCTTCCAAATATCACGTTGCCAATTCCACAAGAACTGTCTTAGCGAAAGGCTTCTTGAGGGGAAAGCTGTAACTCTGTGAGATGATTTCACAGAACACAAAGAAGTTTCCCAGAAAGCTTCTTTCTCTTTGTTATCGGAGGATATTTCCTTTGGCCCTATAGTCTTCAAAGGGATCCGAAATATCTGTTCTCAGATTCCACAGAAATAAGGCTAGCAAAGAGATCCAGGAAATACACATGTAACTCTGTGAGATGAATTAACAGAACACTAAGAAGGTTCTCAGAAAGCTTCTTTCCAGATTTCATCTGAGGATATTTCCTTTTTCACCATAGCCGACTAATGGCTTCCAAATATCACTTTGCCAATTCCACAAGTACTGTTTTTGCGAAAGACTTCTTGAGGTGAAAGATGTAACTCTGTGAGATGATTTCACAGAACACAAAGAAGATTCCCAGAAAGCTTCTTTCTCTTTCTTATCGGAGGATATTTCCTTTGGCCCTATAGTCTTCAAAGGGATCCGAAATATCTGTTCTCAGATTCCACAGAAATAAGGCTAGCAAAGAGATGCACGAAATACACATGTAACTCTGTGAGATGAATTAACAGAACACTAAGGAGGTTCTCAGAAAGCTTCTTTCCAGATTTCATCTGAGGATATTTCCTTTTTCACCATAGACGACTAAGGGCTTCCAAATATCACTTTGCCAATTCCACAAGTACTGTTTGGGCGAAAGACTTCTTGAGGTGAAAGATGTAACTCTGTGAGATTATTTCACAGAACACAAAGAAGTTTCTCAGAAAGCTTCTTTCTCTTTGTTATCGGAGGATATTTCCTTTGGCCCTATAGTCTTCAAAGGGATCCGAAATATCTGTTCTCAGATTCCACAGAAATAAGGCTAGCAAAGAGATCCACGAAATACAGATGTAACTCTGTGAGATGAATTAAGAGAACACTAAGCAGTTTCTCAGAAAGCTTCTTTCCAGATTTCATCTGAGGATATTTCCTTTTTCACCATAGCCGTCTAAGGGCTTCCAAATATCACTCTGCCAATTCCACAAGAACTGTCTTAGAGAAAGGCTTCTTGAGGAGAAAGCTGTAACTCTGTGAGATGATTTCACAGAACACAAAGAAGTTTCTCAGAAAGCTTCTTTCTCTTTGTTATCGGAGGATATTTCCTTTGGCCCTATAGTCTTCAATGGGATCCCAAATATCTGTTCTCAGATTCCACAGAAATAAGGCTAGCAAAGAGTTCCACGAAATACAAATGTAACTCTGTGAGATGAATTAACAGAACACTAAGCAGTTTCTCAGAAAGCTTCTTTCCAGATTTCATCTGAGGATATTTCCCTTTTCACCATAGACGTCTATGGGCTTCCAAATATCACTTTGCCAATTCCACAAGAACTGTCTTAGCGAAAGGCTTCTTGAGGGGATAGCTGTAACTCTGTGAGATTATTTCACAGAACACAAAGAAGTTTCTCAGAAAGGTTCTTTCTCTTTTTTATCGGAGGATATTTCCTTTGGCCCTATAGTCTTCAAAGGGATCCGAAATATCTGTTCTCAGATTCCACAGAAATAAGGCCAGCAAAGAGATCCACGAAATACACATGTAACTCTGTGAGATGAATTAACAGAACACAAAGCAGTTTCTCAGAAAGCTTCTTTCCAGATTTCATCTGAGGTTATTTCCTTTTTCACCATAATCCTCTACGGGCTTTCAAATATCACTTTGCCAATTCCACAAGAACTGTCTTAGCAAAAGGATTCTTGAGGCGAAAGTTGGAACTCTGTGAGATGATTTCACAGAACACAAAGAAGTTTCTCAGAAAGCTTCTTTCTCTTTGTTATCAGAGGATATTTCCTTTGGCCCTATAGTCTTCAAAGGGATCCGAAATATCTGTTCTCAGATTCCACAGAAATAAGGCTAGCAAAGAGATCCACGAAATCCACATGGAACTCTGTTAGATGAATTAAAAGAACACTACGCAGTTTCTCAGAAAGCTTCTTTCCAGATTTCATCTGAGGATATTTACTTTTTCACCATAGCACTCTGGGGGTTCCAAATATCACTTTGCCAATTCCACAAGAACTGTCTTAGCGAAAGGCTTCTTGAGGGGAAAGCTGTAACTCTGTGAGATGATTTCACAGAACACAAAAAAGTTTCTCAGAAAGCTTCTTTCTCTTTGTTATCAGAGGATATTTCCTTTGGCCCTATAGTCTTCAATGGGATCCGAAATATCTGTTCTCAGATTCCACAGAAATAAGGCTAGCAAAGAGATCCACGAAATACACATGTAACTCTGTGAGATGAATTAACAGAACACTAAGCAGTTTCTCAGAAAGCTTCTTTCCAGATTTCATCTGAGGATATTTCCTTTTTCACCATAGCCCTCTATGGGCTTCCAAATATCACGTTGCCAATTCCACAAGAACTGTCTTAGCGAAAGGCTTCTTGAGGGGAAAGCTGTAACTCTGTGAGATGATTTCACAGAACACAAAGAAGTTTCCCAGAAAGCTTCTTTCTCTTTGTTATCGGAGGATATTTCCTTTGGCCCTATAGTCTTCAAAGGGATCCGAAATATCTGTTCTCAGATTCCACAGAAATAAGGCTAGCAAAGAGATCCACGAAATACACATGTAACTCTGTGAGATGAATTAACAGAACACTAAGAAGGTTCTCAGAAAGCTTCTTTCCAGATTTCATCTGAGGATATTTCCTTTTTCACCATAGCCGACTAATGGCTTCCAAATATCACTTTGCCAATTCCACAAGTACTGTTTTTGCGAAAGACTTCTTGAGGTGAAAGCTGTAACTCTGTGAGATTATTTCACAGAACACAAAGAAGTTTCCCAGAAAGCTTCTTTCTCTTTGTTATCGGAGGATATTTCCTTTGGCCCTATAGTCTTCAAAGGGATCCGAAATATCTGTTCTCAGATTCCACAGAAATAAGGCAAGCAAAGAGATCCACGAAATACACATGTAACTCCGTGAGATGAATTAACAGAACACTAAGGAGGTTCTCAGAAAGCTTCTTTCCAGATTTCATCTGAGGATATTTCCTTTTTCACCATAGACGACTAAGGGCTTCCAAATATCACTTTGCCAATTCCACAAGTACTGTTTTTGCGAATGACTTCTTGAGGTGAAAGATGTAACTCCGTGAGATTATTTCACAGAACACAAAGAAGTTTCTCAGAAAGCTTCTTTCTCTTTTTTATCGGAGGATATTTCCTTTGGCCCTATAGTCTTCAAAGGGATCCGAAATATCTCTTCTCAGATTCCACAGATATAAGGCAAGCAAAGAGATACACGAAATACACATGTAACTCTGTGAGATGAATTAACAGAACACTAAGGATTTTCGCACAAAGCTTCTTTCCAGATTTTATCTCAGGATATTTCCTTTTTCACCATAGCCGTCTATGGGCTTCAAATATCACTTTGCCAATTCCACAAGAACTGTCTTAGCGAAAGGCTTCTTGAGGGGAAAGCTGTAACTCTGTGAGATGATTTCACAGAACACAAAGAAGTTTCTCAGAAAGCTTCTTTCTCTTTTTTATCGGAGGATGTTTCCTTTCACCCTATAGTCTTCAAAGGGATCCGAAATATCTGTTCTCAGATTCCACATCAATAAGGCAAGCAAAGAGATCCACGAAATACACATGTAACTCTGTGAGATGAATTAACAGAACACTAAGGAGTTTCTCAGATAGCTTCTTTCCAGATTTCATCTGAGGATATTTCCTTTTTCACCAAAGCCCTCTATGAGCTTCCAAATATCAGTTTGCCAATTCCAAAAGAACTGACTTACCGAAAGGCTTCTTGAGGGGAAAGCTTTAACTCTGTGAGATTATTTCACAGAACACAGAGAAGTTTCTCAGAAAGCTTCTTTCTCTTTGTTATCGGAGGATAATTACTTTTGCCCTATAGTCTTCAAAGGTATCCGAAATATCTGTTCTCAGATTCCACAGAAATAAGGCCAGGAAGGAGATCCACGAAATACACATGTAACTCTTTTGGAAGAATTAACAGAACACTAAGCAGTTTCTCAGAAAGCTTCTTTAAAGATTTCATCTGAGGATATTTCCTTTTTCACCATAGCCCTGTATGGGCTTACAAATATCACTTTGCCAATTCCACAAGTACTGTCTTAGTGAAAGGATTCTTGAGGGGAAATCTGTAACTCTGTGAGATGATTTCACAGAACACAAAGAAGTTTCTCAGAAAGCTTCTTTCTCTTTGTTATCGGAGGATATTTCCTTTGGCCCTATAGTCTTCAAAGGGATCCGAAATATCTGTTCTCAGATTCCACAAATATGAGGTAAGCAAAGAGATCCACGAAATACACATGTAACTCTCTGACATGAATTAACAGAACACTAAGCAGTTTCTCAGAAAGCTTCTTTCCAGATTTCATCAGAGGATAATTTCCTTTTCACCATAGCCATCAGGGGGTTCCAAATATCACTTTGCCAATTCCACAAGAACTGTCTTAGGGAAAGTTTTCTTGAGGGGAAAGCTGTAATCTGTGAGATGATTTCACAGAACACAAAGAAGTTTCTCTTAAAGCTTCTTTCTGTTTGTTATCGGAGGATATTTCCTTTGGCACTATAGTCTTCAAAGGGATCCGAAATATCTGTTCTCAGTTTCCACAGAAATAAGGCTAGCAAAGAGATCCACGAAATACACATGTAACTCTGTGAGATGAATTAACAGAACACTTAGCAGTTTCTCAGAAAGCTTCTTTCCAGATTTCATCTGAGGATATTTCCTTTTTCACCATAGCTGTCTATTGGCTTCCAAATATCACTTTGCCAATTCCACAAGTACTGTCTTAGCGAAAGGCTTCTTTAGGGGAAAGCTGTAACTCTGTGAGATTATTTCACAGAACACAAAGAAGTTTCTCAGAAAGGTTCTTTCTCTTTTTTATCGGAGGATGTTTCCTTTGGCCTATAGTCTTCAAAGGGATCCGAAATATCTGTCCTCAGATTCCACAGAAATGTGGCAAGCAAAGAGATCCACGAAATACACATGTAACTCTGTGAGATGAATTAACAGAACACTAAGCAGTTTCTCAGAAAGCTTCTTTCCAGATTTCATCTGAGGATACTTCCTTTTACAACATAGCCGTCTATGGGCTTCCAAATATTACTTTGCCAATTCCACAAGAACTGTCTTAGCGAAAGGCTTCTTGAGGGGAAAGCTGTAACTCTGTGAGATGATTTCACAGAACACAAAGAAGTTTCTCAGAAAGCTTCTTTCTCTTTGTTATCGGAGGATATTTCCTTTGGCCCTATAGTCTTCAAAGGGATCCGAAATATATGTTCTCAGATTCCAAAGAAATAAGGCTAGCAAAGAGATCCACGAAATACACATGTAACTCTGTGAGATGAATTAAAAGAACACTACGCAGTATCTCAGAAAGCTTCTTTCCAGATTTCATCTGAGGATATTTTCTTTTTCACCATAGCCCTCTGGGGGTTCCAAATATCACTTTGCCAATTCCACAAGAACTGTCTTAGCGAAAGGCTTCTTTAGGGGAAAGCTGTAACTCTGTGAGATGATTGCACAGAACACAAAGAAGTTTCCAGAAAGCTTCTTTCTCTTTGTTATCGGAGGATATTTCCTTTGGCCCCATAGTCTTCAAAGGGATCCGAAATATCTGCTCTCCTTTCCACAGAAATAAGGCTAGCAAAGAGATCCACGAAATACACATGTAACTCTGTGAGATGAATTAACACAACACTAAGCAGTTTCTCAGAAAGCTTCTTTCCAGATTTCATCTGAGGATATTCCCTTTTTCACCAAAGCTCTCTATGAGCTTCCAAATAACAGTTTGCCAATTCCACAAGAACTGTCTTACCGAAAGGCTTCTTGAGGGGAAAGATGTAACTCTGAGAGATGATTTTACACAACACAAAAAAGGTTCTCAGAAAACTTCTTCCTCTTTGTTATCGGAGGATATATCCTTTGGCCCTATAGTCTTCAACGGGATACGAAATATCTGTTCTCAGATTCCACAGAAATAAGGCTAGCAAAGAGATCCACGAAATACACATGAAACTCTGTGAGATGAATTAACAGAACACTAAGCAGTTTCTCAGAAAGCTTCTTTCCAAATATCATCTGAGGATATTTCCTTATTCACCATAGCCGTATATGGGCTTCCAAATATCACTTTGCCAATTCCACAAGAACTGTCTTAGCCAAAGGCTTCTTGAGGGGAAAGCTGTAACTCTGTGAGATTATTTCACAGAACACAAAGAAGTTTCTCAGAAAGCTTCTTTCTCTTTTTTATCGGAGGATATTTCCTTTGGCCCTATTGTCTTCAAAGGGTCCGAAATATCTGTTCTCAGAATCTACAGAAATAAGGCTAGCAAAGAGATCCACGAAATACACATGTAACTCTGTGAGATGAATTAACAGAACACTAAGCAGTTTCTCAGAAAGCTTCTTTCCAGATTTCATCTGAGGATATTTCCTTTTTCACCGTAGCCCTCTATGGGCTTCCAAATATCACTTTGCCAATTCCACAAGAACTGTCTTAGGGAAAGGCTTCTTGAGGGGAAAGCTGTAACTCTGTGAGATGATTTCACAGAACACAAAGAAGTTTCTCAGGAACCTTCTTTCTCTTTGTTATCGGAGGATATTTCCTTTGGCCCTATAGTATTCAACGGGATCCGAAATATCTGCTCTCAGATTCCAAAAATAAGGCAAGCAAAGAGACCCACGAAATACAGATGTAACTCTGTGAGATGAATTAATAGAACACTAAGAAGTTTTTCAGAAAGCTTCTTTCCCGATTTCATCTGAGGATATTTCTTTTTTCACCATAGCCCTGTATGGGCTTCCAAATATCACTTTGCCAGTTCCACAAGGACTGTCTTAGCGAAAGGCTTCTTGAGGGGAAAGCTGTAACTCTGTGAGATGATTCCACAGAACACAAAGAAGTTTCTCAGAAAGTTTCTTTCTCGTTGTTATCGGAGGATATTTCCTTTGGCCCTATAGTCTTCAATGGGATCCGAAATATCTGTTCTCAGATTCCACAGAAATGAGGCAGACAAAGAGATCCACGAAATACACATGTAACTCTGTGAGATGAATTAACAGAACACTAAGCAGTTTCTCCCAAAGCTTCTTTCCAGATTTCATCTGAGGATATTTCCTTTTTCACCATAGCCGTCTATGGGATTCCAAATATCACTTTGCCAATTCCACAAGAACTGTCTTAGCCAAAGGCTTCTTGAGGGGAAAGCTGTAACTCTGTGAGATTATTTCACACAACACAAAGAAGTTTCTTAGAAAGCTTCTTTCTCTTTTTTTATCGGAGGATATTTCCTTTGGCCCTATAGTCTTCAAAGGGATCCGAAATATCTGTTGTCAGATTCTACAGAAATAAGGCTAGCAAAGAGATCCACGAAATACACATGTAACTCTGTGAGATGAATTAACAGAACACTAAGCAGCTTCTCAGAAAGCTTCTTTCCAGATTTCATCTGAGGAGATTTCCTTTTTCACCCTAGCCCTCTATGCGCTTCCAAATATCACCTTGCCAATTCCACAAGAACTCTCTTAGCGAAAGGCTTCTTGAGGGGAAAGCTGTAACTCTGTGAGATGATTCCACAGAACACAAAGAAGTTTCTCAGGAACCTTCTTTCTCTTTGTTATCGGAGGATATTTCCTTTGGCCCTATAGTCTTCAATGGGATCCGAAATATCTGCTCCCAGATTCCACAAATAAGGCAAGCAAAGAGACCCACGAAATACAGATGTAACTCTGTGAGATGAATTAACAGAACAGTAAGCAGTTTCTCAGAAAGCTTCTTTCCAGATTTCATCTGAGGATATTTCCTTTTTCACCATAGCCCTGTATGGGCTTCCAAATATCTCTTTGCCAATTCCACAAGAACTGTCTTAGCGAAAGGCTTCTTGTGGGGAAAGCTGTAACTCTGTGAGATGATTCCACGGAATAAAAAGAAGTTTCTCAGAAAGCTTCTTTCTCTTTGTTATCGGAGGATATTTCCTTTGGCCCTATAGTATTCGATGGGGTCCGAAATATCTGTTCTCAGATTCCACAGAAATAAGGGTAGCAAAGAGATCCACGAAATACACATGTAACTCTGTGAGATGAATTAACAGAACACTAAGCAGTTTCTCAGAAAGCTTCTTTCCAGATTTCATCTCAGGATATTTCCTTTTTCACCATAGCCCTCTATGGGCTTCCAAATATCACTTTGTCAATTCCACAAGAACTGTCTTAGCGAAACGCTTCTTGAGGGGAAAGCTGTAACCCTGTGAGATGATTTCACAGAACACAAAGAAGTTTCTCAGAAAGCTTCTTTCTCTTTTTTATCGGAGGATGTTTCCTTTGGCCCTATAGTCTGCAAAGGGATCCGAATTATCTGTTCTCAGATTCCACAGAAATAAGGCAAGCAAAGAGATCCACGAAATACACATGTAACTCTGTGAGATGAATTAACAGAAAACTAAGCAGTTTCTCAGAAAGCTTCTTTCCAGATTTCATCTGAGGATATTTCCTTTTTCACCATAGCCGTCTATGGGATTCCAAATATCACTCTGCCAATTCCACAAGAACTGTCTTAGCCAAAGGCTTCTTGAGGGGAAAGCTGTAACTCTGTGAGATGATTTCACAGAACACGAAGAAGATTCTCAGAAAGCTTCTTTCTCTTTGTCATTGGAGGATATTTCCTTTGGCCCTATAGTCTTCAAAAGGATCCGAAATATCTGTTCTCAGATTCCACAGAAATAAGGCTAGCAAAGAAATCCACGAAATACACATTTAACTCTGTGAGATGAATTAACAGAACACTAAGCAGTTTCTCAGAAAGCTTCTATCCAGATTTTTTCTCAGGATATTTCCTTTTTCACCATAGCCCTTAATGAGCTTCCAAATATCACTTTGCCAATTCCACAAGAACTGTCTTAGGGAAAGGCTTCTTGAGGGGAAAGCTGTAACTCTGTGAGATGATTTCACAGAACACAATGAAGTTTCTCAGGAACCTTCTTTCTCTTTGTTATCGGAGGATATTTCCTTTGGCCCTATATTCTTCAATGGTATCCGAAATATCTGCTCTCAGATTCCAGAGAAATAAGGCAAGAAAAGAGACGAATTAACAGAACACTAAGCAGTTTCTCAGAAAGCTTCTTTCCAGATTTCATCTGAGGATATTTCCTTTTTCACCATAGCCCTCTATGGGCTTCCAATTATCACTTTGCCAATTCCACAAGAACTGTCTTAGCGAAGGCTCCTTGAGGGGAAAGCTGTAACTCTGTGAGAGGAGTTCACAGAACACAAAGAAGTTTCTCCAAATGTTTCTTTCTCTTTGTTATCGGAGGATATTTCCTTTGACCCTATAGTCTTCAAAGGGATCCGAAATATCTGTTCTCCGATTCCACAAAAATAAGGCTAGCAAAGAGATCCACGAAATACACATGTAACTCTGTGAGATGAATTAACAGGACACTAAGCAGTTTCTCAGGAACCTTCTTTCCAGATTTCATCTGAGGATATTTCCATTTTCACCATAGCCCTCTAAGGGCTTCCAAATATCACTTTTCCAGTTACACAATAACTGTCTTAGCGAAAGGCTTCTTGATGGGAAAGCTGTAACTCTGTGACATGATTTCACAGAACACAAAGAAGTTTCTCATAAAGCTTCTTTCTCTTTGTTATCGGAGGATATTTCCTTTGGCCCCTTAGTCTTCAACGGGATCCGAAATATCTGTTCTCAGATTCCACAGAAATGAGGCTAGCAATGAGATCCACGAAATACACATGTAACTCTGTGAGATGAATTAACAGAACAGTAAGCAGTTTCTCAGAAAGCTTCTTTCCAGAATTCATCTGAGGATATTTCCTTTTTCACTATATCCCTCTACGGGCTTCCAAACATCACTTTGCCAATTCCACAAGAACTGTCTTAGCGAAAGGCTTCTTGAGGGGATAGCTGTAACTCTGTGAGATGATTTCACAGAACACAAAGAAGTTTCTCAGAAAGCTTCTTTCTCTTTGTTATCGGAGGATATTTCCTTTGGCTCTATAGTCTTCAAAGAGATCCGAAATATCTGTTCTCAGATTCCAAAGAAATAAGGCTAGCAAAGAGATCCACGAAATACACATGTAACTCTGTGAGATGAATTGACAGAACACTACGCAGTTTCTCAGAAAGCTTCTTTCCAGATTTCATCTCAGGATATTTCCTTTTTCACCATAGCCCTCTATGGGCTTCCAAATATCACTTTGCAATTCCACAAGAACTGTCTTAGCGAAAGGCTTCTTGAGGGGAAAGCTGTAACTCTGTGAGATGATTTCACAGAACACAAAGAAGTTTCTCAGAAAGCTTCTTTCTCTTTTTTATCGGAGGATGTTTCCTTTGGCCGTATAGTCTTCAAAGGGATCCGAAATATGTGTTCTCAGATTCTACAGAAATAAGTGTAGCAAAGAGAACCCCGAAATACACATGTAACTCTGTGAGATGAATTAACAGAACACTAAGCAGTTTCTCAGAAAGCTTCTTTCCAGATTTCATCTGAGGATATTTCCTTTAACACCATAGCCCTCTATGGGCTTCCAAATATCACTTTGCCAATTCCACAAGAACTGTCTTAGCGAAAGGCTTCTTGAGGGGAAAGCTGTAACGCTGTGAGATGATTTCACGGAACACAAAGAAGTCTCTCAGAAAACTTCTTTCTCTTTGTTATAGGAGGATGTTTCTTTTGGCCCTATACTCCTCCAAGGGATCCGAAATATCTGTTCTCAGATTCCACAGAATTAAGGCTAGCAAAGAGATCCACGAAATACACATGTAACTCTGTGAGATGAATTAACAGAACACTAATCAGTTTCTCAGAAATATTCCTTCCAGATTTCACTGAGGATATTTCCTTTTTCACGATACCCCTCTAAGGGCTTCCAAATATCACTTTGCCAATTCCACAAGAACTGTCTTAGCGAAAGGCTTCTTGAGGGGAAAGATGTAACTCCATGAGATGATTTCACAGAACAGAAAGAAGTTTCTCAGAAAGTTTCTTTCTCTTTGTAATCGGAGGATATTTCCTTTGGCTCTAAAGTCTTCAAAGGGATCCGAAATATCTGTTCTCAGATTCCAAAGAAATAAGGCTAGCAAAGAGATCCACGAAATACACATGTAACTCTGTGAGATGAATTAACAGATCACTAAGCAGTTTCTCAGAAAGCTACTTTCCAGATTTCATCTGAGGATATTTCCTTTTTCACCATAGCCGTCTATGGGCTTCCAAATATCACTTTGCCAATTACAGAAGAACTGCCTTAGCGAAAGGCTTCTTGAGGGGAAAGCTGTAACTCTGTGAGATGATTCCACAGAACACAAAGAAGATTCTCCGAAAGCTTCTTTCTCTTTGTTATCGGAGGATATTTCCTTGGCCTTATAGTCTTCAAAGGGATCCGAAATATCTGTTCTGAGATTCCACAGAAATAAGGCAAGCAAAGAGATACAAGAAATACAGATGTAACTCTGTGAGATGAATTAACAGAACACTAAGCAGTTTCTCAGAAAGCTTCTTTCCAGATTTCATCTGAGGATATTTCCTTTTTCACCATAGCCGACTATGGGCTTCCAAATATCACTATGCCAATTCCACAAGAACTGTCTTTGCGATAGGCTTCTTGAGGGGAAAGCTGTAACTCTGTGAGGTGATTTCACAGAACACAAAGAAGTTTCTCAGAAAGCTTCTTTCTCTTTGTTTTCGGAGGATATTTCCTTTGGCCCTATAGTCTTCAAAGGGATCCGAAATATCTGATCTCAGATTCCACAGAAATAAGGCTAGCAAATAGATCCACGAAATACACATGTAACTCTGTGAGATGAATTAAGAGAACACTAAGCAGTTTCTCAGAAAGCTTCTTTCCAGATTTCATCTGAGGAGATTTCCTTTTTCACCATAGCCCTCTAAGGGCTTCCAAATATCACTTTGCCAATTCCACAAGAACTGTCTTAGCGAAAGGATTCTTGAGGGGAAAGCTGTAACTCTGTGGGATGATTCCACAGAACAAAAAGAAGTTTCACAGAAAGCTTTTTTCTCTTTGTTATCGGAGGATATTTCCTTCGGCCCTACAGTCTTCAAAGGGATCCGAAATATCTGTTCTCAGATTCCACAGAAATAAGGCTAGCAAGGAGATACACGAAATACACATGTAACTCTGTGACATGAATTAACAGAACACTAAGGAGTTTCTCAGAAAGCTTCTTTCCAGATTTCATCTGAGGATATTTCCTTTTTCACCATAGCCGTCTATGGGCTTCCAAATATCACTTTGCCAATTCCCCAAGAACTGTCTTAGCGAAAGGCTTCTTCAGGGGAAAGCTGTAAGTCTGTGAGTTGATTTCACAGAACACAAAGAATTTTCTCAGAAAGCTTATTTCTCTTTGTTATCGGAGGATATTTCCTTTGGCCCTATAGTCTTCAAAGGGATCCGAAATATCTGTTCTCAGATTCCTCAGAAATAAGGCTAGCAAAGAGATCCACTAAATACACATGTAACTCTGTGAGATGAATTAGCAGAACACTAAGTAGTTTCTCAGAATGCTTCTTTCCAGGTTTCATCTGAGGATATTTCCATTTTCACCATAGCCCTCTATGGGCTTCCAAATACCACTTTGCCAATTCCATAAGAACTCTCTTAGCGAAAGTCTTCTTGATTGGAAATCTGTAAATCTGTGAGTTGATTTCACAGAACACAAAGAATTTTCTCAGAAAGCTTCTTTCTCTTTGTTATCGGAGGGTATTTCCTTTGGCCCTATAGTCTTCAAAGGGATCCGAAATATCTGTTCTCAGATTACTCAGAAATAAGGCTAGGAAAGAGATCCACGAAATCCACATGTAACTGTGTGAGATGAATTAAAAGAACACTAAGCAGTGTCTCAGAAAGCTTCTTTCCAGATTTCATCTGAGGATATTTGCTTTTTCACCATAGCCCTCTATGGGCTTCCAAAGATAACTCTGCAAATTCCACAAGAACAGTCTTAGCGAAAGGCTTCTTGAGGGGAAAGCTGTAACTCTGTGAGATGATTTCACAGAACACAAAGAAGTTTCTCAGAAAGCTTCTTTCTCTTTTTTGTCGGAGGATATTTCCTTTGGCCCTATAGTTTTCATTGGGATCCGAAATATCTGTTCTCAGATTCCACAGATATAAGGCAAGCAAAGAGATCCACGAAATACACATGTAACACTGTGAGATGAATTAACAGAACACTAAGCAGTTTCTCAGAAAGCTTCTTTCCAGATTTCATCTGAGGAGATTTCCTTTTTCACCATAGCCCTCTAAGGGCTTCCAAATATCACTTTGCCAATTCCACAAGAACTGTCTTAGCGAAAGGCTTCTTGAGGGGAAATCTGTAACTCTGTGAGGTGATTCCACAGAACCCAATTAGTTTCTCAGAAAGCTTTTTTCTCTTTGTTATCGGAGGATATTTCCTTTGGCCCTATAGTCTTCAAAGGGATCCGAAATATCTGTTTTCAGATTCCACAGAAATAAGACTAGCAAGGAGATACAGGAAATACACATGTAACTCTGTGACATGAATTAACAGAACACTAAGGAGTTTCTCAGAAAGCTTCTTTCCAGAATTCATCTGAGGATATTTCCTTTTTCACCATAGCCGTCTATGGGCTTATAATATCACTTTGCAAATTCCAAAAGAACTGTCTTAGCGAAAGGATTCTTGAGGGGAAATCTGTAACTCTGTGAGATGATTTCACAGAACACAAAGAAGTTTCTCAGAAAGCTTCTTTCTCTTTGTTATCGGAGGATACTTCCTTTGGCCCTATAGTCTTCAATGGGATCCGAAATATCTGTTCTCAGATTCCACAGAAATAAGGCACACAAAGAGATCCACGAAATACAGATGTAACTCTGTGAGATGAATTAACAGGACACTAAGCAGTTTCTCAGAAAGCTTCTTTCCAGATTTCATCTGAGGATATTTCGTTTTTCACCATAGCCCTCTATGGGCTTCCAAATATCACTTTGCCAATTTCACAAGAAGTGTCTTAGCGAAAGGCTTCTTGAGGGGAAAGCTGTAACTCTGAGAGATGATTTCACAGAACACAAAGAAGTTTCTCAGAAAGCTTCTTTCTCTTTTTTATCGGATGATATTTTCTTTGGCCCTATATTCTTCAAAGGGATCCGAAATATCTGTTCTGAGATTCCACAGAAATAAGGCTAGCAAAGAGATACACGAAATACACATGTAACTCTGTGAGATGAATTAACAGAACACTAAGGATTTTCTCACAAAGCTTCTTTCCAGATTTCATCTGAGGATATTTCCTTTTTCACCATAGCCCTCTATGGACTTCCAAATATCACGTTGCCAATTCCACAAGAACTGTCTTAGCGAAAGGCTTCTTGAGGGGAAAGCTGTAACTCTGTGAGATGATTTCACAGAACACAAAGAAGTTTCTCAGAAAGCTTCTTTCTCTTTGTTATCGGAGGATATTTCTTTTGGCCCTATAGTCTTCAAAGGGATCCGAAATATCTGTTCTCAGATTCCACAGAAATAAGGCTAGCAAAGAGATCCACGAAATACACATGTAACTCTGTGAGATGAATTAACAGAACACTAAGGAGGTTCTCAGAAAGCTTCTTTCCAGATTTCATCTGAGGATATTTCCTTTTTCACCATAGACGACTAAGAGCTTCCAAATATCACTTTGCCAATTCCACAAGTACTGTTTTTGCGAAAGACTTCTTGTGGTGAAACATGTAACTCTGTGAGATGATTTCACAGAACACAAAGAAGTTTCTCAGAAAGCTTCTTTCTCTTTTTTATCGGAGGATATTTCCTTTGGCCCTATAGTATTCAAAGGGATCCGAAATATCCTTTCTCAGATTCCACAGAAATGAGGTAAGCAAAGAGATCCACGAAATACACATGTAACTCTGTGAGACGAATTAACAGAACACTAAGCAGTTTCTCACATAGCTTCTTTCCAGATTTCATCTGAGGATATTTTCCTTTTCAACATAGCCATCTGGGGGTTCCAAATATCACTTTGCCAATTCCACAAGAACTGTCTTAGGGAAAGTTTCCTTGAGGGGAGAGCTGTAATCTGTGAGATGATTTCACAGAACACAAAGAAGTTTCTCTTAAAGCTTCTTTCTCTTTTTTATCGGAGGGTGTTTCCTTTGGCCCTATAGTCTTCAAAGGGATCCGAAATATCTGTCCTCAGATTCCACAGAAATGTGGCAAGCAAAGAGATCCACGAAATACACATGTAACTCTGTGAGATGAATTAACAGAACACTAAGCAGTTTCTCCGAAAGCTTCTTTCCAGATTTCATCTGAGGATATTTCCTTTTACACCATAGCCGTCTATGGGCTTCCAAATATCACTTTGCCAATTCCACAAGAACTGTCTTAGCGAAAGGCTTCTTGAGGGGAAAGCTGTAACTCTGTGACATGATTTCACAGAACACAAAGAAGTTTCTCAGAAAGCTTCTTTCTCTTTGTTATCGTAGTATATTTCCTTTGGCCCTATAGTCTTCTAAGGGATCCGAAATATCTGCTCTCAGATTCCACAGAAATAAGGCTAGCAAAGAGATCCACGAAATACACATGTAACTCTGTGAGATGAATAAACACAACACTAAGCAGTTTCTCAGAAAGCTTCTTTTCAGATTTCATCTGAGGATATTTCCTTTTTCACCAAAGCCCTCTATCAGCTTCCAAGTATCAGTTTGCCAATTCCACAAGAACAGTCTTTGCGAAAGGCTTCTTGAGGGGAAAGCTGTAACTCTGTCAGATGATTTCACAGAGCACAAAGAAGTTTCTCAGAAAGCTTCTTTCTCTTTGTTATCGGAGGATATTTCCTTTGGCCCTATAGTCTTCAAAGGGATCCGAAATATATGTTCTCATATTCCAAAGAAATAAGGCTAGCAAAGAGATCCACGAAATACAGATGTAACTCTGTGAGATGAATTAAAAGAACACTACGCAGTATCTCAGAAAGTTTCTTTCCAGGTTTCATCTAAGGATATTTTCTTTTTCACCATAGCCCTCTGGGGGTTCCAAATATCACTTTGCCACTTCCACAAGAACTGTCTTAGCGAAAGACTTCTTTAGGGGAAAGCTGTAACTCTGTGAGATGATTTCACAGAACACAAAGAAGTTTCCAGAAAGCTTCTTTCTCTTTGTTATCAGAGGATATTTCCTTTGGCCCCATAGTCTTCAAAGGGATCCGAAATATCTGCTCTCAGATTCCACAGAAATAAGGCTAGCAAAGAGATCCACGAAATACACATGTAACTCTGTGAGATGAATTAACACAACACTAAGCAGTTTCTCAGAAAGCTTCTTTCCAGATTTCATCTGAGGATATTCCCTTTTTCACCGTAGCCCTCTATGGGCTTCCAAATATCAGTTTGCCAATTCCACAAAAACTGTCTTAACGAATGGCTTCTTGAGGGGAAAGCTGTAACTCTGTGAGATGATTTCACAGAACACAAAGAAGTTTCTCAGAAAGCTTCTTTCTCTTTTTTATCGGAGGATATTTCCTTTGGCCCTATAGTCTTCAAAGAGATCCGAAATATCTGTTCTCAGATTCCACAGAAATAAGGCTAGCAAAGAGATCCACGAAATACACATGTAACTCTGTGAGATGAAGTAACAGAACACTACACAGTTTCTCAGAAAGCTACTTTCCAGATTTCATCTGAGGATATTTTCTTTTTCACTATCGCCCTCTATGGGCTTCAAAATATCACTTTGCCAATTCCACAAGAACTGTCTTAGCGAAAGGCTTCTTGAGGGGAACGCTGTAACTCTGTGAGATGATTTCACAGAACACAAAGAAGTTTCTCAGAAAGCTTCTTTCTCTTTGTTATCGGAGGATATTTCCTTTGGCCCTATAGTCTTCAAAGGGATCCGAAATATATGTTCCCGGATTCCAAAGAAATAAGGCTAGGAAAGAGATCCACGAAATACAGATGTAACTCTGTGAGATGAATTAAAAGAACACTACGCAGTATGTCAGAAAGCTTCTTTCCAGATTTCTTCTGAGGATATTTTCTTTTTCACCATAGCCCTCTGGGGGTTCCAAATATCACTTTGCCAATTCCACAAGAACTGTCTTAGCGAAAGGCTTCTTTAGGGGTAAGCTGTAACTCTGTGAGATGATTTCACAGAACACAAAGAAGTTTCCAGAAAGCTTCTTTCTCTTTGTTATCGGAGGATATTTCCTTTGGCCCCGTAGTCTTCAAAGGGATCCGAAATATCTGCTCTCAGATTCCACAGAAATAAGGCTAGCAAAGAGATCCACGAAATACACATGTAACTCTGTGAGATGAAGTAACAGAACACTACACAGTTTCTCAGAAATCTTCTTTCCAGATTTCATCTGAGGATATTTTCTTTTTCACTATCGCCCTCTATGGGTTTCCAAATATCACTTTGCGACTTCCACAAGAACTGTCTTAGCGAAAGGCTTCTTGAGGGGAACGCTGTAACTCTGTGAGATGATTTCACAGAACACAAAGAAGTTTCCCAGAAAGCTTCTTTCTCTTTGTTATCGGAGGATATTTCCTTTGGCCCTATAGTCTTCAAAGGGATCCGGAATATCTGTTCTCAGATTCAACAGAAATAAGGCTAGCAAAGAGATCCACGAAATACACATGTAACTCTGTGAGATGAATTAACAGAACACTAAGGAGGTTCTCAGAAAGCTTCTTTCCAGATTTCATCTGAGGATATTTCCTTTTTCACCATAGACGACAAAGGTCTTCCAAATATCACTTTGCCAATTCCACAAGTACTGTTTTTGCGAAAGACTTCTTGAGGTGAAAGATGTAACTCTGTGAGATTATTTCACAGAACACAAAGAAGTTTCTCAGAAAGCTTCTTTCTCTTTTTTATCGGAGGATATTTCCTTTGGCCCTATAGTCTTCAAAGGGATCCGAAATATCTGTTCTCAGATTCCACAGAAATAAGGCCAGCAAAGAGATCCACGAAATACACATGTAACTCTGTGAGATGAATTAACAGAACACAAAGCAGTTTCTCAGAAAGCTTCTTTCCAGATTTCATCTGAGGTTATTTCCTTTTTCACCATAGCCCTCTACGGGCTTTCAAATATCACTTTGCCAATTCCACAATAACTGTCTTAGCAAAAGGATTCTTGAGGCGAAAGTTGGAACTCTGTGAGATGATTTCACAGAACACAAAGAAGTTTCTCAGAAAGCTTCTTTCTCTTTGTTATCAGAGGATATTTCCTTTGGCCCTATAGTCTTCAAAGGGATCCGAAATATCTGTTCTCAGATTACTCAGAAATAAGGCTAGGAAAGAGATCCACGAAATCCACATGTAACTGTGTGAGATGAATTAAAAGAACACTAAGCAGTGTCTCAGAAAGCTTCTTTCCAGATTTCATCTGAGGATATTTCCTTTTTCACCATAGCCCTCTATGGGTTTCCAAAGATAACTCTGCAAATTCCACAAGAACAGTCTTAGCGAAAGGCTTCTTGAGGGGAAAGCTGTAACTCTGTGAGATGATTTCACAGAACACAAAGAAGTTTCTCAGAAAGCTTCTTTCTCTTTTTTGTCGGAGGATATTTCCTTTGGCCCTATAGTTTTCATTGGGATCCGAAATATCTGTTCTCAGATTCCACAGATATAAGGCAAGCAAAGAGATCCACGAAATACACATGTAACACTGTGAGATGAATTAACAGAACACTAAGCAGTTTCTCAGAAAGCTTCTTTCCAGATTTCATCTGAGGAGATTTCCTTTTTCACCATAGCCCTCTAAGGGCTTCCAAATACCACTTTGCCAATTCCACAAGAACTGTCTTAGCGAAAGGCTTCTTGAGGGGAAATCTGTAACTCTGTGAGGTGATTCCACAGAACCCAATTAGTTTCTCAGAAAGCTTTTTTCTCTTTGTTACCGGAGGATATTTCCTTTGGCCCTATAGTCTTCAAAGGGATCCGAAATATCTGTTTTCAGATTCCACAGAAATAAGACTAGCAAGGAGATACAGGAAATACACATGTAACTCTGTGACATGAATTAACAGAACACTAAGGAGTTTCTCAGAAAGCTTCTTTCCAGAATTCATCTGAGAATATTTCCTTTTTCACCATAGCCGTCTATGGGCTTATAATATCACTTTGCAAATTCCAAAAGAACTGTCTTAGCGAAAGGATTCTTGAGGGGAAATCTGTAACTCTGTGAGATGATTTCACAGAACACAAAGAAGTTTCTCAGAAAGCTTCTTTCTCTTTGTTATCGGAGGATACTTCCTTTGGCCCTATAGTCTTCAATGGGATCCGAAATATCTGTTCTCAGATTCCACAGAAATAAGGCACACAAAGATATCCACGAAATACAGATGTAACTCTGTGAGATGAATTAACAGGACACTAAGCAGTTTCTCAGAAAGCTTCTTTCCAGATTTCATCTGAGGATATTTCGTTTTTCACCATAGCCCTCTATGGGCTTCCAAATATCACTTTGCCAATTTCAAAAGAAGAGTCTTAGCGAAAGGCTTCTTGAGGGGAAAGCTGTAACTCTGAGAGATGATTTCACAGAACACAAAGAAGTTTCTCAGAAAGCTTCTTTCTCTTTTTTATCGGATGATATTTTCTTTGGCCCTACATTCTTCAAAGGGATCCGAAATATCTGTTCTGAGATTCCACAGAAATAAGGCTAGCAAAGAGATACACGAAATACACATGTAACTCTGTGAGATGAATTAACAGAACACTAAGGATTTTCTCACAAAGCTTCTTTCCAGATTTCATCTGAGGATATTTCCTTTTTCACCATAGCCCTCTATGGGCTTCCAAATATCACGTTGCCAATTCCACAAGAACTGTCTTAGCGAAAGGCTTCTTGAGGGGAAAGCTGTAACTCTGTGAGATGATTTCACAGAACACAAAGAAGTTTCCCAGAAAGCTCCTTTCTCTTTGTTATCGGAGGATATTTCTTTTGGCCCTATAGTCTTCAAAGGGATCCGAAATATCTCTTCTCAGATTCCACAGAAATAAGTGTAGCAAAGAGATCCACGAAATACACATGTAACTCTATGAGATGAAGTAACAGAACACTAAGCAGTTTCTCAGAAAGCTTCTTTCCAGATTTCATCTGAGGATATTTCCTTTTTCACCATAGCCGACTATGGGCTTCCAAATATCACTATGCCAATTCCACAAGAACTGTCTTTGCGAAAGGCTTCCTGAGGGGAAAGCTGTAACTCTGTGAGGTGATTTCACAGAACACAAAGAAGTTTCTCAGAAAGCTTCTTTCTCTTTGTTTTCGGAGGATATTTCCTTTGGCCCTATAGTCTTCAAAGGGATCCGAAATATCTGATCTCAGATTCCACAGAAATAAGGCTAGCAAATAGATCCACGAAATACACATGTAACTCTGTGAGATGAATTAAGAGAACACTAAGCAGTTTCTCAGAAAGCTTCTTTCCAGATTTCATCTGAGGAGATTTCCTTTTTCACCATAGCCCTCTAAGGGCTTCCAAATATCACTTTGCCAATTCCACAAGAACTGTCTTAGCGAAAGGATTCTTGAGGGGAAAGCTGTAACTCTGTGAGATGATTCCACAGAACAAAAAGAAGTTTCACAGAAAGCTTTTTTCTCTTTGTTATCGGAGGATATTTCCTTCGGCCCTACAGTCTTCAAAGGGATCCGAAATATCTGTTCTCAGATTCCACAGAAATAAGGCTAGCAAGGAGATACACGAAATACACATGTAACTCTGTGACATGAATTAACAGAACACTAAGGAGTTTCTCAGAAAGCTTCTTTCCAGATTTCATCTGAGGATATTTCCTTTTTCACCATAGCCGTCTATGGGCTTCCAAATATCACTTTGCCAATTCCCCAAGAACTGTCTTAGCGAAAGGCTTCTTCAGGGGAAAGCTGTAAGTCTGTGAGTTGATTTCACAGAACACAAAGAATTTTCTCAGAAAGCTTATTTCTCTTTGTTATCGGAGGATATTTCCTTTGGCCCTATAGTATTCAAAGGGATCCGAAATATCTGTTCTCAGATTCCTCAGAAATAAGGCTAGCTAAGAGATCCACGAAATACACATGTAACTCTGTGAGATGAATTAGCAGAACACTAAGTAGTTTCTCAGAATGCTTCTTTCCAGGTTTCATCTGAGGATATTTCCATTTTCACCATAGCCCTCTATGGGCTTCCAAATACCACTTTGCCAATTCCATAAGAACTGTCTTAGCGAAAGGCTTCTTGATTGGAAATCTGTAAATCTGTGAGTTGATTTCACAGAACACAAAGAATTTTCTCAGAAAGCTTCTTTCTCTTTGTTATCGGAGGGTATTTCCTTTGGCCCTATAGTCTTCAAAGGGATCCGAAATATCTGTTCTCAGATTACTCAGAAATAAGGCTAGGAAAGAGATCCACGAAATCCACATGTAACTGTGTGAGATGAATTAAAAGAACACTAAGCAGTGTCTCAGAAAGCTTCTTTCCAGATTTCATCTGAGGATATTTCCTTTTTCACCATAGCCCTCTATGGGCTTCCAAAGATAACTCTGCAAATTCCACAAGAACAGTCTTAGCGAAAGGCTTCTTGAGGGGAAAGCTGTAACTCTGTGAGATGATTTCACAGAACACAAAGGAGTTTCTCAGAAAGCTTCTTTCTCTTTTTTATCGGAGGATATTTCCTTTGGCCCTATAGTTTTCATTGGGATCCGAAATATCTGTTCTCAGATTCCACAGATATAAGGCAAGCAAAGAGATCCACGAAATACACATGTAACACTGTGAGATGAATTAACAGAACACTAAGCAGTTTCTCAGAAAGCTTCTTTCCAGATTTCATCTGAGGAGATTTCCTTTTTCACCATAGCCCTCTAAGGGCTTCCAAATATCACTTTGCCAATTCCACAAGAACTGTCTTAGCGAAAGGCTTCTTGAGGGGAAATCTGTAACTCTGTGAGGTGATTCCACAGAACCCAATTAGTTTCTCAGAAAGCTTTTTTCTGTTTGTTACCGGAGGATATTTCCTTTGGCCCTATAGTCTTCAAAGGGATCCGAAATATCTGTTTTCAGATTCCACAGAAATAAGACTAGCAAGGAGATACAGGAAATACACATGTAACTCTGTGACATGAATTAACAGAACACTAAGGAGTTTCTCAGAAAGCTTCTTTCCAGAATTCATCTGAGGATATTTCCTTTTTCACCATAGCCGTCTATGGGCTTATAATATCACTTTGCAAATTCCAAAAGAACCGTCTTAGCGAAAGGCTTCTTGAGGGGAAATCTGTAACTCTGTGAGATGATTTCACAGAACACAAAGAAGTTTCTCAGAAAGCTTCTTTCTCTTTGTTATCGGAGGATACTTCCTTTGGCCCTATAGTCTTCAATGGGATCCGAAATATCTGTTCTCAGATTCCACAGAAATGAGGCTAGCAAAGAGATCCACGAAATACACATGTAACTCTGTGAGATGAATTAACAGGACACTAAGCAGTGTCTCAGAAAGCTTCTTTCCAGATTTCATCTGAGGATATTTCCTTTTTCACCATAGCCCTCTATGGGCTTCCAAAGATAACTCTGCAAATTCCACAAGAACAGTCTTAGCGAAAGGCTTCTTGAGGGGAAAGCTGTAACTCTGAGAGATGATTTCACAGAACACAAAGAAGTTTCTCAGAAAGCTTCTTTCTCTTTTTTATCGGATGATATTTTCTTTGGCCCTATATTCTTCAAAGGGATCCGAAATATCTGTTCTGAGATTCCACAGAAATAAGGCTAGCAAAGAGATACACGAAATACACATGTAACTCTGTGAGATGAATTAACAGAACACTAAGGATTTTCTCACAAAGCTTCTTTCCAGATTTCATCTGAGGATATTTCCTTTTTCACCATAGCCGTCTATTGGCTTCCAAATATCACTTCACCAATTCCACAAGAACTGTCTTAGCGAAAGGCTTCATTAGGCGAAAGCTGTAACTCTGTGAGATTATTTCACAGAACACAAAGAAGTTTCTCAGAAAGGTTCTTTCTCTTTTTTATCGGAGGGTGTTTCCTTTGGCCCTATAGTCTTCAAAGGGATCCGAAATATCTGTCCTCAGATTCCACAGAAATGTGGCAAGCAAAGAGATCCACGAAATACACATGTAACTCTGTGAGATGAATTAACAGAACACTAAGCAGTTTCTCAGAAAGCTTCTTTCCAGATTTCATCTGAGGATATTTCCTTTTACACCATAGCCGTCTATGGGCTTCCAAATATCACTTTGCCAATTCCACAAGAACTGTCTTAGCGAAAGGCTTCTTGAGGGGAAAGCTGTAACTCTGTGAGATGATTTCACAGAACACAAAGAAGTTTCTCAGAAAGCTTCTTTCTCTTTGTTATCGTAGTATATTTCCTTTGGCCCTATAGTCTTCTAAGGGATCCGAAATATCTGCTCTCAGATTCCACAGAAATAAGGCTAGCAAAGAGATCCACGAAATACACATGTAACTCTGTGAGATGAATAAACACAACACTAAGCAGTTTCTCAGAAAGCTTCTTTTCAGATTTCATCTGAGGATATTTCCTTTTTCAGCAAAGCCCTCTATCAGCTTCCAAATATCAGTTTGCCAATTCCACAAGAACAGTCTTTGCGAAAGGCTTCTTGAGGGGAAAGCTGTAACTCTGTCAGATGATTTCACAGAGCACAAAGAAGTTTCTCAGAAAGCTTGTTTCTCTTTGTTATCGGAGGATATTTCCTTTGGCCCTATAGTCTTCAAAGGGATCCGAAATATATGTTCTCATATTCCAAAGAAATAAGGCTAGCAAAGAGATCCACGAAATACAGATGTAACTCTGTGAGATGAATTAAAAGAACACTACGCAGTATCTCAGAAAGCTTCTTTCCAGATTTCATCTAAGGATATTTTCTTTTTCACCATAGCCCTCTGGGGGTTCCAAATATCACTTTGCCACTTCCACAAGAACTGTCTTAGCGAAAGACTTCTTTAGGGGAAAGCTGTAACTCTGTGAGATGATTTCACAGAACACAAAGAAGTTTCCAGAAAGCTTCTTTCTCTTTGTTATCGGAGGATATTTCCTTTGGCCCTATAGTTTTCAAAGACATTCGAAATATCTGCTCTCAGATTGCACAGAAATAAGGCAAGCAAAGGGACCCACGAAATACAGATGTAACTCTGTGAGATGAATTAACAGAACACTAAGCAGTTTCTCAGAAAGCTTCTTTCCAGATTTCATCTGAAGATATTTCCTTTTTCACCATGGCCCTCAATGGGCTTAAATATATCACTTTGCCAATTCCACAAGAACTGTCTTAGCGAAAGGCTTCTTGAGGGGAAAGATGTAACTCTGAGAGATGATTTTACACAACACAAAAAAGGTTCTCAGAAAACTTCTTCCTCTTTGTTATCGGAGGATATTTCCTTTGGCCCTATAGTCTTCAAAGGGATCCGAAATATCTGTTCTCTGATTCCACAGAAATAAGGCTAGCAAAGGGATCCACGAAATACACATGTAACTCTGTGAGATGAATTAACAGAACACTAAGCAGTTTTTCAGAAAGCTTCTTTCCAAATATCATCTGAGGATATTTCCTTATTCACCATAGCCGTATATGGGCTTCCAAATATCACTTTGCCAATTCCACAAGAACTGTCTTAGCGAAAGGCTTCTTGAGGGGAACGCTGTAACTCTGTGAGATGATTTCACAGAACACAAAGAAGTTTCCCAGAAAGCTTCTTTCTCTTTGTTATCGGAGGATATTTCCTTTGGCCCTATAGTCTTCAAAGGGATCCGGAATATCTGTTCTCAGATTCAACAGAAATAAGGCTAGCAAAGAGATCCACGAAATACACATGTAACTCTGTGAGATGAATTAACAGAACACTAAGGAGGTTCTCAGAAAGCTTCTTTCCAGATTTCATCTGAGGATATTTCCTTTTTCACCATAGACGACAAAGGTCTTCCAAATATCACTTTGCCAATTCCACAAGTACTGTTTTTGCGAAAGACTTCTTGAGGTGAAAGATGTAACTCTGTGAGATTATTTCACAGAACACAAAGAAGTTTCTCAGAAAGCTTCTTTCTCTTTTTTATCGGAGGATATTTCCTTTGGCCCTATAGTCTTCAAAGGGATCCGAAATATCTGTTCTCAGATTCCACAGAAATAAGGCCAGCAAAGAGATCCACGAAATACACATGTAACTCTGTGAGATGAATTAACAGAACACAAAGCAGTTTCTCAGAAAGCTTCTTTCCAGATTTCATCTGAGGTTATTTCCTTTTTCACCATAGCCCTCTACGGGCTTTCAAATATCACTTTGCCAATTCCACAATAACTGTCTTAGCAAAAGGATTCTTGAGGCGAAAGTTGGAACTCTGTGAGATGATTTCACAGAACACAAAGAAGTTTCTCAGAAAGCTTCTTTCTCTTTGTTATCAGAGGATATTTCCTTTGGCCCTATAGTCTTCAAAGGGATCCGAAATATCTGTTCTCAGATTACTCAGAAATAAGGCTAGGAAAGAGATCCACGAAATCCACATGTAACTGTGTGAGATGAATTAAAAGAACACTAAGCAGTGTCTCAGAAAGCTTCTTTCCAGATTTCATCTGAGGATATTTCCTTTTTCACCATAGCCCTCTATGGGTTTCCAAAGATAACTCTGCAAATTCCACAAGAACAGTCTTAGCGAAAGGCTTCTTGAGGGGAAAGCTGTAACTCTGTGAGATGATTTCACAGAACACAAAGAAGTTTCTCAGAAAGCTTCTTTCTCTTTTTTGTCGGAGGATATTTCCTTTGGCCCTATAGTTTTCATTGGGATCCGAAATATCTGTTCTCAGATTCCACAGATATAAGGCAAGCAAAGAGATCCACGAAATACACATGTAACACTGTGAGATGAATTAACAGAACACTAAGCAGTTTCTCAGAAAGCTTCTTTCCAGATTTCATCTGAGGAGATTTCCTTTTTCACCATAGCCCTCTAAGGGCTTCCAAATACCACTTTGCCAATTCCACAAGAACTGTCTTAGCGAAAGGCTTCTTGAGGGGAAATCTGTAACTCTGTGAGGTGATTCCACAGAACCCAATTAGTTTCTCAGAAAGCTTTTTTCTCTTTGTTACCGGAGGATATTTCCTTTGGCCCTATAGTCTTCAAAGGGATCCGAAATATCTGTTTTCAGATTCCACAGAAATAAGACTAGCAAGGAGATACAGGAAATACACATGTAACTCTGTGACATGAATTAACAGAACACTAAGGAGTTTCTCAGAAAGCTTCTTTCCAGAATTCATCTGAGAATATTTCCTTTTTCACCATAGCCGTCTATGGGCTTATAATATCACTTTGCAAATTCCAAAAGAACTGTCTTAGCGAAAGGATTCTTGAGGGGAAATCTGTAACTCTGTGAGATGATTTCACAGAACACAAAGAAGTTTCTCAGAAAGCTTCTTTCTCTTTGTTATCGGAGGATACTTCCTTTGGCCCTATAGTCTTCAATGGGATCCGAAATATCTGTTCTCAGATTCCACAGAAATAAGGCACACAAAGATATCCACGAAATACAGATGTAACTCTGTGAGATGAATTAACAGGACACTAAGCAGTTTCTCAGAAAGCTTCTTTCCAGATTTCATCTGAGGATATTTCGTTTTTCACCATAGCCCTCTATGGGCTTCCAAATATCACTTTGCCAATTTCAAAAGAAGAGTCTTAGCGAAAGGCTTCTTGAGGGGAAAGCTGTAACTCTGAGAGATGATTTCACAGAACACAAAGAAGTTTCTCAGAAAGCTTCTTTCTCTTTTTTATCGGATGATATTTTCTTTGGCCCTACATTCTTCAAAGGGATCCGAAATATCTGTTCTGAGATTCCACAGAAATAAGGCTAGCAAAGAGATACACGAAATACACATGTAACTCTGTGAGATGAATTAACAGAACACTAAGGATTTTCTCACAAAGCTTCTTTCCAGATTTCATCTGAGGATATTTCCTTTTTCACCATAGCCCTCTATGGGCTTCCAAATATCACGTTGCCAATTCCACAAGAACTGTCTTAGCGAAAGGCTTCTTGAGGGGAAAGCTGTAACTCTGTGAGATGATTTCACAGAACACAAAGAAGTTTCCCAGAAAGCTCCTTTCTCTTTGTTATCGGAGGATATTTCTTTTGGCCCTATAGTCTTCAAAGGGATCCGAAATATCTCTTCTCAGATTCCACAGAAATAAGTGTAGCAAAGAGATCCACGAAATACACATGTAACTCTATGAGATGAAGTAACAGAACACTAAGCAGTTTCTCAGAAAGCTTCTTTCCAGATTTCATCTGAGGATATTTCCTTTTTCACCATAGCCGACTATGGGCTTCCAAATATCACTATGCCAATTCCACAAGAACTGTCTTTGCGAAAGGCTTCCTGAGGGGAAAGCTGTAACTCTGTGAGGTGATTTCACAGAACACAAAGAAGTTTCTCAGAAAGCTTCTTTCTCTTTGTTTTCGGAGGATATTTCCTTTGGCCCTATAGTCTTCAAAGGGATCCGAAATATCTGATCTCAGATTCCACAGAAATAAGGCTAGCAAATAGATCCACGAAATACACATGTAACTCTGTGAGATGAATTAAGAGAACACTAAGCAGTTTCTCAGAAAGCTTCTTTCCAGATTTCATCTGAGGAGATTTCCTTTTTCACCATAGCCCTCTAAGGGCTTCCAAATATCACTTTGCCAATTCCACAAGAACTGTCTTAGCGAAAGGATTCTTGAGGGGAAAGCTGTAACTCTGTGAGATGATTCCACAGAACAAAAAGAAGTTTCACAGAAAGCTTTTTTCTCTTTGTTATCGGAGGATATTTCCTTCGGCCCTACAGTCTTCAAAGGGATCCGAAATATCTGTTCTCAGATTCCACAGAAATAAGGCTAGCAAGGAGATACACGAAATACACATGTAACTCTGTGACATGAATTAACAGAACACTAAGGAGTTTCTCAGAAAGCTTCTTTCCAGATTTCATCTGAGGATATTTCCTTTTTCACCATAGCCGTCTATGGGCTTCCAAATATCACTTTGCCAATTCCCCAAGAACTGTCTTAGCGAAAGGCTTCTTCAGGGGAAAGCTGTAAGTCTGTGAGTTGATTTCACAGAACACAAAGAATTTTCTCAGAAAGCTTATTTCTCTTTGTTATCGGAGGATATTTCCTTTGGCCCTATAGTCTTCAAAGGGATCCGAAATATCTGTTCTCAGATTCCTCAGAAATAAGGCTAGCTAAGAGATCCACGAAATACACATGTAACTCTGTGAGATGAATTAGCAGAACACTAAGTAGTTTCTCAGAATGCTTCTTTCCAGGTTTCATCTGAGGATATTTCCATTTTCACCATAGCCCTCTATGGGCTTCCAAATACCACTTTGCCAATTCCATAAGAACTGTCTTAGCGAAAGGCTTCTTGATTGGAAATCTGTAAATCTGTGAGTTGATTTCACAGAACACAAAGAATTTTCTCAGAAAGCTTCTTTCTCTTTGTTATCGGAGGGTATTTCCTTTGGCCCTATAGTCTTCAAAGGGATCCGAAATATCTGTTCTCAGATTACTCAGAAATAAGGCTAGGAAAGAGATCCACGAAATCCACATGTAACTGTGTGAGATGAATTAAAAGAACACTAAGCAGTGTCTCAGAAAGCTTCTTTCCAGATTTCATCTGAGGATATTTCCTTTTTCACCATAGCCCTCTATGGGCTTCCAAAGATAACTCTGCAAATTCCACAAGAACAGTCTTAGCGAAAGGCTTCTTGAGGGGAAAGCTGTAACTCTGTGAGATGATTTCACAGAACACAAAGGAGTTTCTCAGAAAGCTTCTTTCTCTTTTTTATCGGAGGATATTTCCTTTGGCCCTATAGTTTTCATTGGGATCCGAAATATCTGTTCTCAGATTCCACAGATATAAGGCAAGCAAAGAGATCCACGAAATACACATGTAACACTGTGAGATGAATTAACAGAACACTAAGCAGTTTCTCAGAAAGCTTCTTTCCAGATTTCATCTGAGGAGATTTCCTTTTTCACCATAGCCCTCTAAGGGCTTCCAAATATCACTTTGCC
The DNA here is from genome assembly GCF_049350105.2 of Macaca mulatta. Taxonomy (NCBI): domain Eukaryota; kingdom Metazoa; phylum Chordata; class Mammalia; order Primates; family Cercopithecidae; genus Macaca; species Macaca mulatta. The sequence goes on from NC_133414.1 coordinate 39,917,606, forward strand.
AATTCCACAAGAACTGTCTTAGCGAAAGGCTTCTTGAGGGGAAATCTGTAACTCTGTGAGGTGATTCCACAGAACCCAATTAGTTTCTCAGAAAGCTTTTTTCTGTTTGTTACCGGAGGATATTTCCTTTGGCCCTATAGTCTTCAAAGGGATCCGAAATATCTGTTTTCAGATTCCACAGAAATAAGACTAGCAAGGAGATACAGGAAATACACATGTAACTCTGTGACATGAATTAACAGAACACTAAGGAGTTTCTCAGAAAGCTTCTTTCCAGAATTCATCTGAGGATATTTCCTTTTTCACCATAGCCGTCTATGGGCTTATAATATCACTTTGCAAATTCCAAAAGAACCGTCTTAGCGAAAGGCTTCTTGAGGGGAAATCTGTAACTCTGTGAGATGATTTCACAGAACACAAAGAAGTTTCTCAGAAAGCTTCTTTCTCTTTGTTATCGGAGGATACTTCCTTTGGCCCTATAGTCTTCAAAGGGATCCGAAATATCTGTTCTCAGATTCCACAGAAATGAGGCTAGCAAAGAGATCCACGAAATACACATGTAACTCTGTGAGATGAATTAACAGGACACTAAGCAGTGTCTCAGAAAGCTTCTTTCCAGATTTCATCTGAGGATATTTCCTTTTTCACCATAGCCCTCTATGGGCTTCCAAAGATAACTCTGCAAATTCCACAAGAACAGTCTTAGCGAAAGGCTTCTTGAGGGGAAAGCTGTAACTCTGAGAGATGATTTCACAGAACACAAAGAAGTTTCTCAGAAAGCTTCTTTCTCTTTTTTATCGGATGATATTTTCTTTGGCCCTATATTCTTCAAAGGGATCCGAAATATCTGTTCTGAGATTCCACAGAAATAAGGCTAGCAAAGAGATACACGAAATACACATGTAACTCTGTGAGATGAATTAACAGAACACTAAGGATTTTCTCACAAAGCTTCTTTCCAGATTTCATCTGAGGATATTTCCTTTTTCACCATAGCCGTCTATTGGCTTCCAAATATCACTTCGCCAATTCCACAAGAACTGTCTTAGCGAAAGGCTTCATTAGGCGAAAGCTGTAACTCTGTGAGATTATTTCACAGAACACAAAGAAGTTTCTCAGAAAGGTTCTTTCTCTTTTTTATCGGAGGGTGTTTCCTTTGGCCCTATAGTCTTCAAAGGGATCCGAAATATCTGTCCTCAGATTCCACAGAAATGTGGCAAGCAAAGAGATCCACGAAATACACATGTAACTCTGTGAGATGAATTAACAGAACACTAAGCAGTTTCTCAGAAAGCTTCTTTCCAGATTTCATCTGAGGATATTTCCTTTTACACCATAGCCGTCTATGGGCTTCCAAATATCACTTTGCCAATTCCACAAGAACTGTCTTAGCGAAAGGCTTCTTGAGGGGAAAGCTGTAACTCTGTGAGATGATTTCACAGAACACAAAGAAGTTTCTCAGAAAGCTTCTTTCTCTTTGTTATCGTAGTATATTTCCTTTGGCCCTATAGTCTTCTAAGGGATCCGAAATATCTGCTCTCAGATTCCACAGAAATAAGGCTAGCAAAGAGATCCACGAAATACACATGTAACTCTGTGAGATGAATAAACACAACACTAAGCAGTTTCTCAGAAAGCTTCTTTTCAGATTTCATCTGAGGATATTTCCTTTTTCAGCAAAGCCCTCTATCAGCTTCCAAATATCAGTTTGCCAATTCCACAAGAACAGTCTTTGCGAAAGGCTTCTTGAGGGGAAAGCTGTAACTCTGTCAGATGATTTCACAGAGCACAAAGAAGTTTCTCAGAAAGCTTGTTTCTCTTTGTTATCGGAGGATATTTCCTTTGGCCCTATAGTCTTCAAAGGGATCCGAAATATATGTTCTCATATTCCAAAGAAATAAGGCTAGCAAAGAGATCCACGAAATACAGATGTAACTCTGTGAGATGAATTAAAAGAACACTACGCAGTATCTCAGAAAGCTTCTTTCCAGATTTCATCTAAGGATATTTTCTTTTTCACCATAGCCCTCTGGGGGTTCCAAATATCACTTTGCCACTTCCACAAGAACTGTCTTAGCGAAAGACTTCTTTAGGGGAAAGCTGTAACTCTGTGAGATGATTTCACAGAACACAAAGAAGTTTCCAGAAAGCTTCTTTCTCTTTGTTATCGGAGGATATTTCCTTTGGCCCTATAGTTTTCAAAGACATTCGAAATATCTGCTCTCAGATTGCACAGAAATAAGGCAAGCAAAGGGACCCACGAAATACAGATGTAACTCTGTGAGATGAATTAACAGAACACTAAGCAGTTTCTCAGAAAGCTTCTTTCCAGATTTCATCTGAAGATATTTCCTTTTTCACCATGGCCCTCAATGGGCTTAAATATATCACTTTGCCAATTCCACAAGAACTGTCTTAGCGAAAGGCTTCTTGAGGGGAAAGATGTAACTCTGAGAGATGATTTTACACAACACAAAAAAGGTTCTCAGAAAACTTCTTCCTCTTTGTTATCGGAGGATATTTCCTTTGGCCCTATAGTCTTCAAAGGGATCCGAAATATCTGTTCTCTGATTCCACAGAAATAAGGCTAGCAAAGGGATCCACGAAATACACATGTAACTCTGTGAGATGAATTAACAGAACACTAAGCAGTTTTTCAGAAAGCTTCTTTCCAAATATCATCTGAGGATATTTCCTTATTCACCATAGCCGTATATGGGCTTCCAAATATCACTTTGCCAATTCCACAAGAACTGTCTTAGCCAAAGGCTTCTTGAGGGGAAAGCTGTAACTCTGTGAGATGATTTCACAGAACACAAAGAAGTTTCTCAGAAAGCTTCTTTCTCTTTTTTATCGGAGGATATTTCCTTTGGCCCTATAGTCTTCAAAGGGTCCGAAATATCTGTTCTCAGATTCTACAGAAATAAGGCTAGCAAAGAGATCCACGAAATACACATGTAACTCTGTGAGATGAATTAACAGAACACTAAGCAGCTTCTCAGAAACCTTCTTTCCAGATTTCATCTGAGGAGATTTCCTTTTTCACCATAGCCCTCTATGCGCTTCCAAATATCACCTTGCCAATTCCACAAGAACTGTCTTAGCGAAAGGCTTCTTGAGGGGAAAGCTGTAACTCTGTGAGATGATATCACAGAACACAAAGAAGTTTCTCAGGAACCTTCTTTCTCTTTGTTATCGGAGGATATTTCCTTTGGCCCTATAGTCTTCAATGGGATCCGAAATATCTGCTCCCAGATTCCACAAATAAGGCAAGCAAAGAGACCCACGAAATACAGATATAACTCTGTGAGATGAATTAACAGAACAGTAAGCAGTTTCTCAGAAAGCTTCTTTCCAGATTTCATCTGAGGATATTTCCATTTTCACCATAGCCCTCTACGGGCTTCCAAACATCACTTTGCCAATTCCACAAGAACTGTCTTAGCGAAAGGCTTCTTGAGGGGATAGCTGTAACTCTGTGAGATGATATCACAGAACACAAAGAAGTTTCTCAGATAGCTTCTTTCTCTTTGTTATCGGAGGATATTTCCTTTGGCCCTATAGTCTTCAAAGAGATCCGAAATATCTGTTCTCAGATTCCAAAGAAATAAGGCTAGCAAAGAGATCCACGAAATACACATGTAACTCTGTGAGATGAATTGACAGAACACTACGCAGTTTCTCAGAAAGCTTCTTTCCAGATTTCATCTCAGGATATTTCCTTTTTCACCATAGCCCTCTATGGGCTTCCAAATATCACTTTGCAATTCCACAAGAACTGTCTTAGCGAAAGGCTTCTTGAGGGGAAAGCTGTAACTCTGTGAGATGATTTCACAGAACACAAAGAAGTTTCTCAGAAAGCTTCTTTCTCTTTTTTATCAGAGGATGTTTCCTTTGGCCGTATAGTCTTCAAAGGGATCCGAAATATCTGTTCTCAGATTCTACAGAAATAAGTGTAGCAAAGAGATCCCCGAAATACACATGTAACTCTGTGAGATGAATTAACAGAACACTAAGCAGTTTCTCAGAAAGCTTCTTTCCAGATTTCATCTGAGGATATTTCCTTTAACACCATAGCCGTCTATGGGCTTCCAAATATCACTTTGCCAATTCCACAAGAACTGTCTTAGCGAAAGGCTTCTTGAGGGGAAAGCTGTAACTCTGTGAGATTATTTCACAGAACACAAAGAAGTTTCTCAGAAAGCTACTTTCTCTTTTTTATCGGAGGATGTTTATTTTGGCCGTATAGTCTTCAAAGGGATCCGAAATATCTGTTCTCAGATTCTACAGAAATAAGGGTAGCAAAGAGATCCCTGAAATACACATGTAACTCTGTGAGATGAATTTAGAGAACACTAAGCAGTTTCTCAGAAAGCTTCTTTCCAGATTTCATCTGAGGATATTTCCTTTTTCCCCATAGCCTTCTATGGGCTTCCAAATATCCCTTTGCCAAATCCACAAGAACTGTCTTAGCGAAAGGCTTCTTGAGGGGAAAGCTGTAACTCTCTGAGATGATTTCACGGAACACAAAGAAGTTTCTCAGAAAGTTTCTTTCTCTTTGTTATCGGAAGTTATTTCCTTTGGCTCTAAAGTCTTCAAAGGGATCCGAAATATCTGTTCTCAGATTCCACAGAAATTAGGCTAGCAAAGAGATCCACGAAATACACAAGTAACTTTGTGAGATGAATTAACAGATCACTAAGCAGTTTCTCAGAAAGCTTCTTTCCAGATTTCATCTGAGGATATTTCCTTTTTCACCATAGCCGTCTATGGGCTTCCAAATATCACTTTGCCAATTCCAGAAGAACTGCCTTAGCGAAAGGCTTCTTGAGGGGAGAGCTGTAACTCTGTGAGATGATTCCACAGAGCACAAAGAGGATTCTCCGAAAGCTTCTTTCTCTTTGTTATCGGAGGATATTTCCTTTGGCCCTATAGTCTTCAAAGGGATCCGAAATATCTGTTCTGAGATTCCACCGAAATAAGGCAAGCAAAGAGATCCAAGAAATACAGATGTAACTCTGTGAGATGAATTAACAGAACTCTAAGCAGTTTCTCAGAAACCTTCTTTCCCGATTTCATCTGAGGAGATTTCCTTTTTCACCATAGCCTTCTATGGGCTTCCAAATATCACTTTGCCAATTCCACAAGAACTGTCTTTGGGAAAGGATTCTTGAGGGGAAAGCTGTAACTCTGTGAGATGATTTCTCAGAACACAAAGAAGTTTCTTAGAAAGCTTCTTCTTCTTTGTTATCGGAGGATATTTCCGTTGGCCCTATAGTCTTCAAAGGGATCCGAAATATCTGTTCTCAGATTCCACAGAAATAAGGCTAGCAAAGAGATCCACGAAATACACATGTAACTCTGTGTGATGAATTAACAGAACATTAAATAGTTTCTAAGAACGCTTCTTTCCAGATTTCATCTGAGGATATTTCCTTTTTCACCATAGCCCTCTACGGGCTTAGAAATATCACTTTGACAATTCCACAAGAACTGTCTTAGCGAGAGGCTTCTTGAGGGGAAAGCTGTAACTCTGTGAGATGATTTCACAGAACACAAAGAAATTTCTCAGAAAGCTTCTTTCTCTTTGTTATCGGAGGATGTTTCCTTTGGCCCTATAGTCTTCAAAGGGATCCGAAATATCTGTTCTCAAATTCCAAAGAAATAAGGCTAGCAAAGAGATCCACGAAATACACATGTAACTCTGTGAGAGGAATTAACAGAACACTAAGCAGTTTCTCAGAAAGCTTCTTTCCAGATTTCATCTGAGGATATTTCCTTTTTCACCATAGCCCTCTATGGGCTTCCAAATATCACTTTGCCAATTCCACAAGAACTGTCTTAGGGAAAGGCTTCTTGAGGGGAAAGCTGTAACTCTGTGAGATGATTTCACAGAACACAAAGAAGTTTCTCAGGAACCTTCTTTCTCTTTGTTATTGGAGGATATTTCCTTTGTCCTATAGTATTTAAAGGGATCCGAAATATCTGCTCTCAGATTCCACAAATAAGGCAAGCAAACAGACAAACGAAATACAGATGTAACTCTGTGAGATGAATTAACAGAACACTAAGCAGTTTCTCAGAAAGCTTCTTTCCCGATTTCATCTGAGGATATTTCCTTTTTCACCATAGCCCTTTATGGGCTTCCAAATAACACTTTGCCAATTCCACAAGGACTGTCTTAGCGAAAGGCTTCTTGAGGGGAAAGCTGTAACTCTGTGAGATGATTCCACAGAACACAAAGAAGTTTCTCAGAAAGCTTCTTTCTCTTTGTTATCGGAGGATATTTCCTTTGGCCCTATAGTCTTCAATGGGATCCGAAATATCTGTTCTCAGATTCCACAGAAATGAGGCAAGCAAAGAGATCCACGAAATACACATGTAACTCTGTGAGATGAATTAACAGAACACTAAGCCGTTTCTCCCAAAGGTTCTTTCCAGATATCATCTGAGGATATTTCCTTTTTCACCATAGCCGTCTATGGGCTTCCAAATATCACTTTGCCAATTCCACAAGAAGTGTCTTAGCTAAAGGCTTCTTGAGGGGAAAGCTGTAACTCTGAGAGATGATTTCACACAACACAAAGAACGTTCTCAGAAAACTTCTTTCTCGTTGTTATCGGAGGATATTTCCTTTGGCCCTATAGTCTTCAAAGGGATCCGAAATATCTGTTCTCAGATTCCACAGAAATAAGGCTAGCAAAGAGATCCACGAAATACACATGTAACTCTGTGAGATGAATTAACAGAACACTAAGCAGTTTCTCAGAAAGCTTCTTTCCAGATTTCATCTGAGGATATTTCCTTTTTCACCATAGCCCTCTATGGGCTTCCAAATATCCCTTTGCCATTCCACAAGAACTGTCTTAGCGAAAGGCTTCTTGAAGGGAAAGCTGTAACTCTCTGAGATGATTTCACAGAACACAAAGAATTTTCTCTGAAAGCTTCTTTCTCTTTGTTATCGTAGGATATTTCCTTTGGCCCTATATTATTCAATGGGATCCGAAATATCTGTTCTCAGATTCCACAGAAATAAGGGTAGCAAAGAGATCCACGAAATACACATGTAACTCTGTGAGATGAATTAACAGAACACTAAGCAGTTTCTCAGAAAGCTTCTTTCCAGATTTCATCTGAGGATATTTCCTTGTACACCATAGCCCTCCTGGGCTTCCAAATATCACTTTGCAAATTCCACAAGAACTGTCTTAGCGAAAGGCTTCTTCAGGGGAAAGCTGTAACTCTGTGAGATGATTTCACAGAACACAAAGAAGTTTCTCAGAAAGCTTCTTTCTCTTTGTTATCGGAGGATATTTCCTTTGGCCCTATAGTCTTCAAAGGGATCCGAAATATCTGTTCTCAGATTCCACAGAAATAAGGCTAGCAAAGAGATCCACGAAATGCAAATGTAACTCTGTGAGATGAATTAGCAGAACACTAAGTAGTTTCTCAGAAAGCTTCTTTCCAGGTTTCATCTGAGGATATTTCCTTTTTCACCATAGCCCTCTATGGGCTTCCAAATACCACCTTGCCAATTCCATAAGAACTGTCTTAGCGAAAGGCTTCTTGACTGGAAATCTGTAAATCTGTGAGTTGATTTCACAGAACACAAAGAAGTTTCTCAGAAAGCTTCTTTCTCTTTTTTATCGGAGGATATTTCCTTTGGCCCTATAGTTTTCTTTGGGATCCGAAATATCTGTTCTCAGATTCCACAGATATAAGGCAAGCAAAGAGTTCCACGAAATACACATTTAACTCTGTGAGATGAATTAACAGAACACTAAGCAGTTTCTCAGAAAGCTTCTTTCCAGATTTCATATGAGGATATTTCCTTTTTCACCATAGCCATCTATGGGCTTCCAAATATCACACTGCCAATTCCACAAGAACTGACTTAGCGAAAGGTTTCTGAGGGGAAAGCTGTAACACTGTGAGATGATTTCACAGAACACAAAGAAGTTTCTCAGAAAGCTTCTTTCTCTTTGTTATCGGAGGATATTTCCTTTGGCCCTATAGTCTTCAAAGGGATCCGAAATATGTGTTCTCAGATTCCACAGAAATAAGGCTAGCAAAGACATCCACGAAATACACATGTAACTCTGTGAGATGAATAAAGAGAACACTAAGCAGTTTCTCAGAAAGCTTCTTTCCAGATTTCATCTGAGGATATTTCCTTTTTCACCACAGCCGTCTATGGGCTTCCAAATATCACTTTGCCAATTCCACAAGAACTGACTTAGCGAAAGTCTTCTTGAGGGGAAAGCTGTAACTCTTTGAGATGATTTCACAGAACACAAAGAAGTTTCTCAGAAAGCTTCTCTCTCTTTGTTATCGGAGGATATTTACTTTGGCCCTGTAGTCTCCAAAGGGATCCGAAATATCTGTTCTCAGATTCCACAGAAATAAGGGTAGCAAAGATATCCACGAAATACACATGTAACTCTATGAGATGAATTAACAGAACACTAAGCAGTTTCTCAGAAAGCTTCTTTCCAGATTTCATCTGAGGAGATTTCCTTTTTCACCATAGCCGTCTATGGGCTTACAAATATCACTATGCCAATTCCACAAGAACTGTCTTTGCGAAAGGCTTCTTGAGGGGAAAGCTGTAACTCTGTGAGGTGATTTCACAGAACACAAAGAAGTTTCTCAGAAAGCTTCTTTCTCTTTGTTTTCGGAGGATATTTCCTTTGGCCCTATAGTCTTCAAAGTGATCCGAAATATCTGATCTCAGATTCCACAGAAATAAGGCTGGCAAATAGATCCACGAAATACACATGTAACTCTGTGAGATGAATTAAGAGAACACTAAGCAGTTTCTCAGAAAGCTTCTTTCCAGATTTCATCTGAGGAGATTTCCTTTTTCACCATAGCCCTCTAAGGGCTTCCAAATATCACTTTGCCAATTCCCCAAGAACTGTCTTAGCGAAAGTCTTCTTCAGGGGAAAGCTGTAAGTCTGTGAGTTGATTTCACAGAACACAAAGAATTTTCTCAGAAAGCTTATTTCTCTTTGTTATCGGAGGATATTTCCTTTGGCCCTATAGTCTTCAAAGGAATCCGAAATATCTGTTCTAAGATTCCTCAGAAATAAGGCTAGCAAAGAGATCCACGAAATACACATGTAACTCTGTGAGATGAATTAACAGAACACTAAGTAGTTTCTCAGAAAGCTTCTTTCCAGATTTCATCTGAGGATATTTCCTTTTTCACCATAGCCCTCTTTGGGCTTCCAAAGATCACTTTGCAAATTCCACAAGAACAGTCTTAGCGAAAGGCTTCTTGAGGGTAAAGCTGTAACTCTGTGAGATGATTTCACAGAACACAAAGAAGTTTTTCAGAAAGCTTCTTTCTCTTTTTTATCGGAGGATATTTCCTGTGCCCCTATAGTTTTCAAAGGGATCCGAAATATCTGTTCTCAGATTCCACAGAAATAAGGGTAGCAAAGAGATCCACGAAATACACATGTAACTGTGTGAGATGAATTAACAGAACACTAAGCAGTTTCTCAGAAAGCTTCTTTCCAGATTTCATCTCAGGATATTTCCTTTTTCACCATAGCCCTCTATGGGCTTCCAAATATCACTTTGCCAATTCCACAAGAACTGTCTTAGCGAAACGCTTCTTGAGGGGAAAGCTGTAACCCTGTGAGATGATTTCACAGAACACAAAGAAGTTTCTCAGAAAGCTTCTTTCTCTTTTTTATCGGAGGATGTTTCCTTTGGCCCTATAGACTTCAAAGGGATCCGAATTATCTGTTCTCATATTCCACAGAAATAAGGCAAGCAAAGAGATCCACGAAATACACATGTAACTCTGTGAGATGAATTAACAGAACACTAAGCAGTTTCTCAGAAAGCTTCTTTCCAGATTTCATCTGAGGATATTTCCTTTTTCACCGTAGCCCTTAATGGGCTTCCAAATATCACTTTGCCAATTCCACAAGAACTGTCTTAGGGAAAGGCTTCTTGAGGGGAAAGCTGTAACTCTGTGAGATGATTTCACAGAACACAAAGAAGTTTCTCAGGTACCTTCTTTCTCTTTGTTATCGGAGGATATTTCCTTTGGCCCTATAGTCTTCAATGGTATCCGAAATATCTGCTCTCAGATTTCACAGAAATAAGGCAAGAAAAGAGACGAATTAACAGAACACTAAGCAGTTTCTCAGAAAGCTTCTTTCCAGATTTCATCTGAGAATATTTCCTTTTTCACCATAGCCCTCTAAGGGCTTCCAAATATCCCTTTGCCATTCCACAAGAACTGTCTTAGCGAAAGGCTTCTTGAGGGGAAAGCTGTAACTCTCTGAGATGATTTCACAGAACACAAAGAATTTTCTCAGAAAGCTTCTTTCTCTTTGTTATCGGAGGATATTTCCTTTGGCCCTATAGTATTCAATGGGATCCGAAATATCTGTTCTCAGATTCCACAGAAATAAGGCTAGCAAAGAGATCCACGAAATACACATGTAACTCTGTGAGATGAATTAACAGAACACTAAGCAGTTTCTCAGAAAGCTTCTTTCCAGATTTCATCTGAGGATATTTCTTTGTTCACCATAGCCCTCCTGTGCTTCCAAATATCACTTTGCAAATTCCACAAGAACTGTCTTAGCGAAATGCTTCTTCAGGGGAAAGCTGTAACTCTGTGAGATGATTTCACAGAACACAAAGAAGTTTCTCAGAAAGCTTCTTTCTCTTTGTTATCGGAGGATATTTCCTTTGTCCCTATAGTCTTCAAAGGGATCCGAAATATCTGTTCTCAGATTCCACAGAAATAAGGCTAGCAAAGAGATCCACGAAATGCACATGTAACTCTGTGAGATGAATTAACAGAACACTAAGTAGTTTCCCAGAATGCTTCTTTCCAGGTTTCATCTGAGGATATTTCCTTTTTCACCATAGCCCTCTATGGGCTTCCAAATACCACTTTGCCAATTCCATAAGAACTGTCTTAGCGAAAGGCTTCTTTATTGGAAATCTGTAAATCTGTGAGTTGATTTCACAGAACACAAAGAATTTTCTCAGAAAGCTTCTTTCTCTTTGTTATCGGAGGGTATTTCCTTTCGCCCTATAGTCTTCAAAGGGATCCGAAATATCTGTTCTCAGATTACTCAGAAATAAGGCTAGGAAAGAGATCCACGAAATCCACATGTAACTGTGTGAGATGAATTAAAAGAACACTAAGCAGTGTCTCAGAAAGCTTCTTTCCAGATTTCATCTGAGGATATTTCCTTTTTCACCGTAGCCCTCTATGGGCTTCCAAAGATAACTCTGCAAATTCCACAAGAACAGTCTTAGCGAAAGGCTTCTTGAGGGTAAAGCTGTAACTCTGTGAGATGATTTCACAGAACACAAAGAAGTTTCTCAGAAAGCTTCTTTCTCTTTTTTATCGGAGGATATTTCCTTTGGCCCTATAGTTTTCATTGGGATCCGAAATATCTGTTCTCAGATTCCACAGATATAAGGCAAGCAAGGAGATCCACGAAATACACATGTAACACTGTGAGTTGAATTAACAGAACACTAAGCAGTTTCTCAGAAAGCTTCTTTCCAGATTTCATCTGAGGATATTTCCTTTTTCACCACAGCCGTCTATGGGCTTCCAAATATCACTTTGCCAATTCCACAAGAACTGTCTTAGCGAAAGTCTTCTTGAGGGGAAAGCTGTAACTCTGTGAGATGATTTCACAGAACACAAAGAAGTTTCTCAGAAAGCTTCTCTCTCTTTGTTATCGGAGGATACTTACTTTGGCCCTATAGTCTTCAAAGGGATCCGAAATATCTCTTCTCAGATTCCACAGAAATAAGGGTAGCAAAGAGAACCACGAAATACACATGTAACTCTATGAGATGAATTAACAGAACACTAAGCAGTTTCTCAGAAAGCTTCTTTCCAGATTTCATCTGAGGATATTTCCTTTTTCACCATAGCCGACTATGGGCTTCCAAATATCACTATGCCAATTCCACAAGAACTGTCTTTGCGAAAGGCTTCTTGAGGGGAAGTCTGTAACTCTGTGAGGTGATTTCACAGAACACAAAGAAGTTTCTCAGAAAGCTTCTTTCTCTTTGTTTTCGGAGGATATTTCCTTTGGCCCTAAGTCTTCAAAGGGATCCGAAATATCTGATCTCAGATTCCACAGAAATAAGGCTAGCACAGAGATCCACGAAATACACATGTAACTCTGTGAGATGAATTAAGAGAACACTAAGCAGTTTCTCAGAAAGCTTCTTTCCAGATTTCATCTGAGGAGATTTCCTTTTTCACCATAGCCCTCTAAGGGCTTCCAAATATCACTTTGCCAATTCCACAAGAACTGTCTTAGCGAAAGGATTCTTGAGGGGAAAGCTGTAACTCTGTGAGATGATTCCACAGAACAAAAAGAAGTTTCACAGAAAGCTTTTTTCTCTTTGTTATCGGAGGATATTTCCTTCGGCCCTACAGTCTTCAAAGGGAACCGAAATATCTGTTCTCAGATTCCACAGAAATAAGGCTAGCAAGGAGATACACGAAATACACATGTAACTCTGTGACATGAATTAACAGAACACTAAGGAGTTTCTCAGAAAGCTTCTTTCCAGATTTCATCTGAGGATATTTCCTTTTCACCATAGCCGTCTATGGGCTTCCAAATATCACTTTGCCAATTCCCGAAGAACTGTCTTAGCGAAAGGCTTCTTCAGGGGAAAGCTGTAAGTCTGTGAGTTGATTTCACAGAACACAAAGAATTTTCTCAGAAAGCTTATTTCTCTTTGTTATCGGAGGATATTTCCTTTGGCCCTATAGTCTTCAAAGGGATCCGAAATATCTGTTCTCAGATTCCTCAGAAATAAGGCTAGCAAAGAGATCCACGAAATACACATGTAACTCTGTGAGATGAATTAGCAGAACACTAAGTAGTTTCTCAGAATGCTTCTTTCCAGGTTTCATCTGAGGATATTTCCATTTTCACCATAGCCCTCTATGGGCTTCCAAATACCACTTTGCCAATTCCATAAGAACTGTCTTAGCGAAAGGCTTCTTGATTGGAAATCTGTAAATCTGTGAGTTGATTTCACAGAACACAAAGAATTTTCTCAGAAAGCTTCTTTCTCTTTGTTATCGGAGGGTATTTCCTTTGGCCCTATAGTCTTCAATGGGATCTGAAATATCTGTTCTCAGATTCCACAGAAATGAGGCAAGCAAAGAGATCCACGAAATACACATGTAACTCTGTGAGATGAATTAACAGAACACTAAGCAGTTTCTCCCAAAGCTTCTTTCCAGATTTCATCTGAGGATATTTCCTTTTTCACCATAGCCGTCTATGGGCTTCCAAATATCACTTTGCCAATTCCACAAGAACTGTCTTAGCCAAAGGCTTCTTGAGGGGAAAGCTGTAACTCTGTGAGATTATTTCACAGAACACAAAGAAGTTTCTCAGAAAGCTTCTTTCTCTTTTTTTATCGGAGGATATTTCCTTTGGCCCTATAGTCTTCATAGGGATCCGAAATATCTGCTGTCAGATTCTACAGAAATAAGGCTAGCAAAGAGATCCACGAAGTACACATGTAACTCTGTGAGATGAATTAACAGAACACTAAGCAGCTTCTCAGAAAGCTTCTTTCCAGATTTCATCTGAGGAGATTTTCTTTTTCACCATAGCCCTCTATGCGCTTCCAAATATCACCTTGCCAATTCCACAAGAACTGTCTTAGCGAAAGGCTTCTTGAGGGGAAAGCTGTAACTCTGTGAGATGATATCACAGAACACAAAGAAGTTTCTCAGGAACCTTCTTTCTCTTTGTTAGCGGAGGATATTTCCTTTGGCCCTATAGTCTTCAATGGGATCCGAAATATCTGCTCCCAGATTCCACAAATAAGGCAAGCAAAGAGACCCACGAAATACAGATGTAACTCTGTGAGATGAATTAACAGAACAGTAAGCAGTTTCTCAGAAAGCTTCTTTCCAGATTTCATCTGAGGATATTTCCTTTTTCACCATAGCCCTGTATGGGCTTCCAAATATCTCTTTGCCAATTCCACAAGAACTGTCTTAGCGAAAGGCTTCTTGTGGGGAAAGCTGTAACTCTGTGAGATGATTCCACGGAATAAAAAGAAGTTTCTCAGAAAGCTTCTTTCTCTTTGTTATCGGAGGATATTTCCTTTGGCCCTATAGTATTCAATGGGGTCCGAAATATCTGTTCTCAGATTCCACAGAAATAAGGGTAGCAAAGAGATCCACGAAATACACATGTAACTGTGTGAGATGAATTAACAGAACACTAAGCAGTTTCTCAGAAAGCTTCTTTCCAGATTTCATCTCAGGATATTTCCTTTTTCACCAAAGCCCTCTATGGGCTTCCAAATATCACTTTGCCAATTCCACAAGAACTGTCTTAGCGAAACCCTTCTTGAGGGGAAAGCTGTAACCCTGTGAGATGATTTCACAGAACACAAAGAAGTTTCTCAGAAAGCTTCTTTCTCTTTTTTATCGGAGGATGTTTCCTTTGGCCCTATAGTCTTCAAAGGGATCCGAATTATCTGTTCTCATATTCCACAGAAATAAGGCAAGCAAAGAGATCCACGAAATACACATGTAACTCTGTGAGATGAATTAACAGAACACTAAGCAGTTTCTCAGAAAGCTTCTTTCCAGATTTCATCTGAGGATATTTCCTTTTTCACCATAGCCCTTAATGGGATTCCAAATATCACTTTGCCAATTCCACAAGAACTGTCTTAGGGAAAGGCTTCTTGAGGGGAAAGCTGTAACTCTGTGAGATGATTTCACAGAACACAAAGAAGTTTCTCAGGTACATTCTTTCTCTTTGTTATCGGAGGATATTTCCTTTGGCCCTATAGTCTTCAATGGTATCCGAAATATCTGCTCTCAGATTTCACAGAAATAAGGCAAGAAAAGAGACGAATTAACAGAACACTAAGCAGTTTCTCAGAAAGCTTCTTTCCAGTTTTCATCTGAGGATATTTCCTTTTTCACCATAGCCCTCTATGGGCTTCCAAATATCACTCTGCCAATTCCACAAGAACTCTCTTAGCTAAAGGCTTCTTGAGGGGAAAGCTGTAACTCTGAGAGATGATTTCACACAACACAAAGAAGTTTCTCAGAAAGCTTCTTTCTCTTTGTTATCGGAGGATATTTCCTTTGGCCCTATATTCTTCAAAGGGATCCGAAATATCTGTTCTCAGATTCCACAGAAATAAGGCTAGCAAAGAGATCCACGAAATGCACATGTAACTCTGTGAGATGAATTACCAGAACACTAAGTAGTTTCTCAGAATGCTTCTTTCCAGGTTTCATCTGAGGATATTTCCTTTTTCACCATAGCCCTCTAAGGGCTTCCAAATACCACTTTGCCAATTCCATAAGAACTGTCTTAGCGAAAGGCTTCTTGATTGGAAATCTGTAAATCTGTGAGTTGATTTCACAGAACACAAAGAATTTTCTCAGAAAGCTTCTTTCTCTTTGTTATCGGAGGGTATTTCCTTTTGCCCTATAGTCTTCAAAGGGATCCGAAATATCTGTTCTCAGATTACTCAGAAATAAGGCTAGGAAAGAGATCCACGAAATCCACATGTAACTGTGTGAGATGAATTAAAAGAACACTAAGCAGTGTCTCAGAAAGCTTCTTTCCAGATTTCATCTGAGGATATTTCCTTTTTCACCATAGCCCTGTATGGGCTTCCAAAGATAACTCTGCAAATTCCACAAGAACAGTCTTAGCGAAAGGCTTCTTGAGGGGAAAGCTGTAACTCTGTGAGATGATTTCACAGAACACAAAGAAGTTTCTCAGAAAGCTTCTTTCTCTTTTTTATCGGAGGATATTTCCTTTGGCCCTATAGTTTTCATTGGGATCCGAAATATCTTGTCTCAGATTCCACAGATATAAGGCAAGCAAAGAGATCCACGAAATACACATGTAACTCTGTGAGATGAATTAACAGAACACTAAGCAGTTTCTCAGAAAGCTTCTTTCCAGATTTCATCTGAGGATATTTCCTTTTGCACAATAGCCCTCTATGGGCTTCCAAATATCACAATGCCAATTCCACAAGAACTGTCTTAGCGAAAGGTTTCTGAGGGGAAAGCTGTAACACTGTGAGATGATTTCACAGAACACAAAGAAGTTTCTCAGAAAGCTTGTTTCTCTTTGTTATCGGAGGATATTTCCTTTGGCCCTATAGTCTTCAAAGGGATCCGAAATATCTGTTCTCAGATTCCACAGAAATAAGGCTAGCAAAGACATCCACGAAATACACATGTAACACTGTGAGATGAATTAACAGAACACAAAGCAGTTTCTCAGAAAGCTTCTTTCCAGATTTCATCTGAGGATATTTCCTTTTTCACCACAGCCGTCTATGGGCTTCCAAATATCACTTTGCCAATTCCACAAGAACTGTCTTAGCGAAAGTCTTCTTGAGGGGAAAGCTGTAACTCTGTGAGATGATTTCACAGAACACAAAGAAGTTTCTCAGAAAGCTTCTCTCTCTTTGTTATCGGAGGATATTTACTTTGGCCCTATAGTCTTCAAAGGGATCCGAAATATCTCTTCTCAGATTCCACAGAAATAAGGGTAGCAAAGAGATCCACGAAATACACATGTAACTCTATGAGATGAATTAACAGAACACTAAGCAGTTTCTCAGAAAGCTTCTTTCCAGATTTCATTTGAGGATATTTCCTTTTTCACCATAGCCGACTATGGGCTTCCAAATATCACTATGCCAATTCCACAAGAACTGTCTTTGCGAAAGGCTTCTTGAGGGGAAAGCTGTAACTCTGTGAGGTGATTTCACAGAACACAAAGAAGTTTCTCAGAAAGTTTCTTTCTCTTTGTTTTCGGAGGATATTTCCTTTGGCCCTATAGTCTTCAAAGGGATCCGAAATATCTGATTTCAGATTCCAAAGAAATAAGGCTAGCAAATAGATCCACGAAATACACATGTAACTCTGTGAGATGAATTAGCAGAACACTAAGTAGTTTCTCAGAATGCTTCTTTCCAGGTTTCATCCGAGGATATTTCCATTTTCACCATAGCCCTCTATGGGCTTCCAAATACCACTTTGCCAATTCCATAAGAACTGTCTTAGTGAAAGGCTTCTTGATTGGAAATCTGTAAATCTGTGAATTGATTTCACAGAACACAAAGAATTTTTTGAAAGCTTCTTTCTCTTTGTTATCGGAGGGTATTTCCTTTGGCCCTATAGTCTTCAAAGGGATCCGAAATATCTGTTCTCAGATTACTCAGAAATAAGGCTAGGAAAGAGATCCACGAAATCCACATGTAACTGTGTGAGATGAATTAAAAGAACACTAAGCAGTGTCTCAGAAAGCTTCTTTCCAGATTTCATCTGAGGATATTTCCTTTTTCACCATAGCCCTCTATGGGCTTCCAAAGATAACTCTGCAAATTCCACAAGAACAGTCTTAGCGAAAGGCTTCTTGAGGGGAAAGCTGTAACTCTGTGAGATGATTTCACAGAACACAAAGAAGTTTCTCAGAAAGCCTCTTTCTCTTTGTTTTCGGAGGATATTTCCTTTGGCCCTATAGTCTTCAAAGGGATCCGAAATATCTGATCTCAGATTCCACAGAAATAAGGCTAGCAAATAGATCCACGAAATACACATGTAACTCTGTGAGATGAATTAACAGAACACTAAGCAGTTTCTCAGAAAGCTTCTTTCCAGATTTCATCTGAGGAGATTTCCTTTTTCATCGTAGCCCTCTATGGGCTTCCAAATATCACTTTGCCAATTCCACAAGAACTGTCTTAGGGAAAGGCTTCTTGAGGGGAAAGCTGTAACTCTGTGAGATGATTTCACAGACCACAAAGAAGTTTCTCAGGAACCTTCTTTCTCTTTGTTATCGGAGGATATTTCCTTTGGCCCTATAGTATTCAAAGGGATCCGAAATATCTGCTCTCAGATTCCACAAATAAGGCAAGCAAAGAGACCCACGAAATACAGATGTAACTCCGTGAGATGAATTAACAGAACACTAAGCAGGTTCTCAGAAAGCTTCTTTCCCGATTTCATCTGAGGATATTTCCTTTTTCACCATAGCCCTCTATGGGCTTCCAAATATCACTTTGCCAATTCCACAAGGACTGTCTTAGCGAAAGGCTTCTCGAGGGGAAAGCTGTAACTCTGTGAGATGATTCCACAGAACACAAAGAAATTTCTCAGAAAGCTTCTTTCTCTTTGTTATCGGAAGATATTTCCTTTGGCCCTATAGTCTTAAATGGGATCCGAAATATCTGTTCTCAGATTCCACAGAAATGAGGCAAGCAAAGAGATCCACGAAATACACATGTAACTCTGTGAGATGAATTAACAGAACACTAAGCAGTTTCTCCCAAAGCTTCTTTTCAGATTTCATCTGAGGATATTTCCTTTTTCACCATAGCCGTCTATGGGCTTCCAAATATCACTTTGCCAATTCCACAAGAACTGTCTTAGCCAAAGGCTTCTTGAGGGGAAAGCTGTAACTCTGTGAGATTATTTCACAGAACACAAAGAAGTTTCTCAGAAAGCTTCTTTCTCTTTTTTTATCGGAGGATATTTCCTTTGGCCCTATAGTCTTCAAAGGGATCCGAAATATCTGCTGTCAGATTCTACAGAAATAAGGCTAGCAAAGAGATCCACGAAGTACACATGTAACTCTGTGAGATGAATTAACAGAACACTTAGCAGCTTCTCAGAAAGATTCTTTCCAGATTTCATCTGAGGAGATTTCCTTTTTCACCATAGCCCTCTATGCGCTTCCAAATATCACCTTGCCAATTCCACAAGAACTGTCTTAGCGAAAGGCTTCTTGAGGGGAAAGCTGTAACTCTGTGAGATGATATCACAGAACACAAAGAAGTTTCTCAGGAACCTTCTTTCTCTTTGTTAGCGGAGGATATTTCCTTTGGCCCTATAGTCTTCAATGGGATCCGAAATATCTGCTCCCAGATTCCACAAATAAGGCAAGCAAAGAGACCCACGAAATACAGATGTAACTCTGTGAGATGAATTAACAGAACAGTAAGCAGTTTCTCAGAAAGCTTCTTTCCAGATTTCATCTGAGGATATTTCCTTTTTCACCATAGCCCTGTATGGGCTTCCAAATATCACTTTGCCAATTCCCCAAGAACTGTCTTAGCGAAAGGCTTCTTCAGGGGAAAGCTGTAAGTCTGTGAGTTGATTTCACAGAACACAAAGAATTTTCTCAGAAAGCTTATTTCTCTTTGTTATCGGAGGATATTTCCTTTGGCCCTATAGTCTTCAAAGGGATCCGAAATATCTGTTCTCAGATTCCTCAGAAATAAGGCTAGCAAAGAGATCCAGGAAATACACATGTAACTCTGTGAGATGAATTAGCAGAACACTAAGTAGTTTCTCAGAATGCTTCTTTCCAGGTTTCATCTGAGGATATTTCCATTTTCACCATATCCCTCTATGGGCTTCCAAATACCACTTTGCCAATTCCATAAGAACTGTCTTAGCGAAAGGCTTCTTGATTGGAAATCTGTAAATCTGTGAGTTGATTTCACAGAACACAAAGAATTTTCTCAGAAAGCTTCTTTCTCTTTGTTATCGGAGGGTATTTCCTTTGGCCCTATAGTCTTCAAAGGGATCCGAAATATCTGTTCTCAGATTACTCAGAAATAAGGCTAGGAAAGAGATCCACGAAATCCACATGTAACTGTGTGAGATGAATTAAAAGAACACTAAGCAGTGTCTCAGAAAGCTTCTTTCCAGATTTCATCTGAGGATATTTCCTTTTTCACCATAGCCCTCTATGGGCTTCCAAAGATAACTCTGCAAATTCCACAAGAACAGTCTTAGCGAAAGGCTTCTTGAGGGTAAATCTGTAAATCTGTGAGATGATTTCACAGAACACAAAGAAGTTTCTCAGAAAGCATCTCTCTCTTTGTTATCGGAGGATATTTACTTTGGCCCTATAGTCTTCAAAGGGATCCGAAATATCTCTTCTCAGATTCCACAGAAATAAGGGTAGCAAAGAGATCCACGAAATACACATGTAACTCTATGAGATGAATTAACAGAACACTAAGCAGTTTCTCAGAAAGCTTCTTTCCAGATTTCATCTGAGGATATTTCCTTTTTCACCATAGCCGACTATGGGCTTCCAAATATCACTATGCCAATTCCACAAGAACTGTCTTTGCGAAAGGCTTCTTGAGGGGAAAGCTGTAACTCTGTGAGGTGATTTCACAGAACACAAAGAAGTTTCTCAGAAAGCTTCTTTCTCTTTGTTTTCGGAGGATATTTCCTTTGGCCCTATAGTCTTCAAAGGGATCCGAAATATCTGATCTCAGATTCCACAGAAATAAGGCTAGCACAGAGATCCACGAAATACACATGTAACTCTGTGAGATGAATTAAGAGAACACTAAGCAGTTTCTCAGAAAGCTTCTTTCCAGATTTCATCTGAGGAGATTTCCTTTTTCACCATAGCCCTCTAAGGGCTTCCAAATATCACTTTGCCAATTCCACAAGAACTGTCTTAGCGAAAGGATTCTTGAGGGGAAAGCTGTAACTCTGTGAGATGATTCCACAGAACAAAAAGAAGTTTCACAGAAAGCTTTTTTCTCTTTGTTATCGGAGGATATTTCCTTCGGCCCTACAGTCTTCAAAGGGATCCGAAATATCTGTTCTCAGATTCCACAGAAATAAGGCTAGCAAGGAGATACACGAAATACACATGTAACTCTGTGACATGAATTAACAGAACACTAAGGATTTTCTCAGAAAGCTTCTTTCCAGATTTCATCTGAGGATATTTCCTTTTTCACCATAGCCGTCTATGGGCTTCCAAATATCACTTTGCCAATTCCCCAAGAACTGTCTTAGCGAAAGGCTTCTTCAGGGGAAAGCTGTAAGTCTGTGAGTTGATTTCACAGAACACAAAGAATTTTCTCAGAAAGCTTATTTCTCTTTGTTATCGGAGGATATTTCCTTTGGCCCTATAGTCTTCAAAGGGATCCGAAATATCTGTTCTCAGATTCCTCAGAAATAAGGCTAGCAAAGAGATCCACGAAATACACATGTAACTCTGTGAGATGAATTAGCAGAACACTAAGTAGTTTCTCAGAATGCTTCTTTCCAGGTTTCATCTGAGGATATTTCCATTTTCACCATAGCCCTCTATGGGCTTCCAAATACCACTTTGCCAATTCCATAAGAACTGTCTTAGCGAAAGGCTTCTTGATTGGAAATCTGTAAATCTGTGAGATGATTTCACAGAACACAAAGAAGTTTCTCAGAAAGCCTCTTTCTCTTTGTTTTCGGAGGATATTTCCTTTGGCCCTATAGTCTTCAAAGGGATCCGAAATATCTGATATCAGATTCCACAGAAATAAGGCTAGCAAAGAGATCCACGAAGTACACATGTAACTCTGTGAGATGAATTAACAGAACACTTAGCAGCTTCTCAGAAAGCTTCTTTCCAGATTTCATCTGAGGAGATTTCCTTTTTCACCATAGCCCTCTATGCGCTTCCAAATATCACCTTGCCAATTCCACAAGAACTGTCTTAGCGAAAGGCTTCTTGAGGGGAAAGCTGTAACTCTGTGAGATGATATCACAGAACACAAAGAAGTTTCTCAGGAACCTTCTTTCTCTTTGTTAGCGGAGGATATTTCCTTTGGCCCTATAGTCTTCAATGGGATCCGAAATATCTGCTCCCAGATTCCACAAATAAGGCAAGCAAAGAGACCCACGAAATACAGATGTAACTCTGTGAGATGAATTAACAGAACAGTAAGCAGTTTCTCAGAAAGCTTCTTTCCAGATTTCATCTGAGGATATTTCCTTTTTCACCATAGCCCTGTATGGGCTTCCAAATATCACTTTGCCAATTCCCCAAGAACTGTCTTAGCGAAAGGCTTCTTCAGGGGAAAGCTGTAAGTCTGTGAGTTGATTTCACAGAACACAAAGAATTTTCTCAGAAAGCTTATTTCTCTTTGTTATCGGAGGATATTTCCTTTGGCCCTATAGTCTTCAAAGGGATCCGAAATATCTGTTCTCAGATTCCTCAGAAATAAGGCTAGCAAAGAGATCCAGGAAATACACATGTAACTCTGTGAGATGAATTAGCAGAACACTAAGTAGTTTCTCAGAATGCTTCTTTCCAGGTTTCATCTGAGGATATTTCCATTTTCACCATATCCCTCTATGGGCTTCCAAATACCACTTTGCCAATTCCATAAGAACTGTCTTAGCGAAAGGCTTCTTGATTGGAAATCTGTAAATCTGTGAGTTGATTTCACAGAACACAAAGAATTTTCTCAGAAAGCTTCTTTCTCTTTGTTATCGGAGGGTATTTCCTTTGGCCCTATAGTCTTCAAAGGGATCCGAAATATCTGTTCTCAGATTACTCAGAAATAAGGCTAGGAAAGAGATCCACGAAATCCACATGTAACTGTGTGAGATGAATTAAAAGAACACTAAGCAGTGTCTCAGAAAGCTTCTTTCCAGATTTCATCTGAGGATATTTCCTTTTTCACCATAGCCCTCTATGGGCTTCCAAAGATAACTCTGCAAATTCCACAAGAACAGTCTTAGCGAAAGGCTTCTTGAGGGTAAATCTGTAAATCTGTGAGATGATTTCACAGAACACAAAGAAGTTTCTCAGAAAGCATCTCTCTCTTTGTTATCGGAGGATATTTACTTTGGCCCTATAGCCTTCAAAGGGATCCGAAATATCTCTTCTCAGATTCCACAGAAATAAGGGTAGCAAAGAGATCCACGAAATACACATGTAACTCTATGAGATGAATTAACAGAACACTAAGCAGTTTCTCAGAAAGCTTCTTTCCAGATTTCATCTGAGGATATTTCCTTTTTCACCATAGCTGTCTATGGGCTTCCAAATATCACATTGCCAATTCCACAAGAACTGTCTTAGCGAAAGGCTTCTTGAGGGGAAAGCTGTAACTCTGTGAGATTATTTCACAGAACACAAAGAAGTTTCTCAGAAAGCTTCTTTCTCTTTTTTTATCGGAGGATATTTCCTTTGGCCCTATAGTCTTCAAAGGGATCCGAAATATCTGCTGTCAGATTCTACAGAAATAAGGCTAGCAAAGAGATCCACGAAGTACACATGTAACTCTGTGAGATGAATTAACAGAACACTAAGCAGCTTCTCAGAAAGCTTCTTTCCAGATTTCATCTGAGGAGATTTCCTTTTTCACCATAGCCCTCTATGCGCTTCCAAATATCACCTTGCCAATTCCACAAGAACTGTCTTAGCGAAAGGCTTCTTGAGGGGAAAGCTGTAACTCTGTGAGATGATATCACAGAACACAAAGAAGTTTCTCAGGAACCTTCTTTCTCTTTGTTAGCGGAGGATATTTCCTTTGGCCCTATAGTCTTCAATGGGATCCGAAATATCTGCTCCCAGATTCCACAAATAAGGCAAGCAAAGAGACCCACGAAATACAGATGTAACTCTGTGAGATGAATTAACAGAACAGTAAGCAGTTTCTCAGAAAGCTTCTTTCCAGATTTCATCTGAGGATATTTCCTTTTTCACCATAGCCCTGTATGGGCTTCCAAATATCTCTTTGCCAATTCCACAAGAACTGTCTTAGCGAAAGGCTTCTTGTGGGGAAAGCTGTAACTCTGTGAGATGATTCCACGGAATGAAAAGAAGTTTCTCAGAAAGCTTCTTTCTCTTTATTATCGGAGGATATTTCCTTTGGCCCTATAGTATTCAAAGGGGTCCGAAATATCTGTTCTCAGATTCCTCAGAAATAAGGGTAGCAAAGAGATCCACGAAATACACATGTAACTGTGTGAGATGAATTAACAGAACACTAAGCAGTTTCTCAGAAAGCTTCTTTCCAGATTTCATCTCAGGATATTTCCTTTTTCACCATAGCCCTCTATGGGCTTCCAAATATCACTTTGCCAATTCCACAAGAACTGTCTTAGCTGAAGGCTTCTTGAGGGGAAAGCTGTAACTCTGAGAGATGATTTCACACAACACAAAGAAGTTTCTCAGAAAGCTTCTTTCTCTTTGTTATCGGACGGTATTTCCTTTGGCCCTATAGTCTTCAAAGGGAACCGAATTATCTGTTCTCATATTCCACAGAAATAAGGCAAGCAAAGAGATCCACCAAATACACATGTAACTCTGTGAGATGAATTAACAGAACACTAAGCAGTTTCTCAGAAAGCTTCTTTCCAGATTTCATCTGAGGATATTTCCTTTTTCACCATAGCCCTTAATGGACTTCCAAATATCACTTTGCCAATTCCACAAGAACTGTCTTAGGGAAAGGCTTCTTGAGGGGAAAGCTGTAACTCTGTGAGATGATTTCACAGAACACAAAGAAGTTTCTCAGGTACCTTCTTTCTCTTTGTTATCGGAGGATATTTCCTTTGGCCCTATAGTCTTCAATGGTATCCGAAATATCTGCTCTCAGATTTCACAGAAATAAGGCAAGAAAAGAGACGAATTAACAGAACACTAAGCAGTTTCTCAGAAAGCTTCTTTCCAGATTTCATCTGAGGATATTTCCTTTTTCACCATAGCCCTCTATGGGCTTCCAAATATCACTCTGCCAATTCCACAAGAACTGTCTTAGCTAAAGGCTTCTTGAGGGGAAAGCTGTAACTCTGAGAGATGATTTCACACAACACAAAGAAGTTTCTCAGAAAACTTCTTTCTCGTTGTTATCGGAGGATATTAACTTTGGCCCTATAGTCTTCAAAGGGATCCGAAATATCTGTTCTCAGATTCCACAGAAATAAGGCTAGCAAAGAGATCCACGAAATACACATGTAACTCTGTTAGATGAATTAACATAACACTAAGCAGTTTCTCAGAAAGCTTCTTTCCAGATTTCATCTGAGAATATTTCCTTTTTCACCATAGCCCTCTATGGGCTGCCAAATATCCCTTTGCCATTCCACAAGAACTGTCTTAGCGAAAGGCTTCTTGAGGGGAAAGCTGTAACTCTGTGAGATGATTTCACAGAACACAAAGAATTTTCTCAGAAAGCTTCTTTCTCTTTGTTATCGGAGGATATTTCCTTTGGCCCTATAATCTTCAATGGGATCGGAAATATCTGTTCTCAGATTCCACAGAAATAAGGCTAGCAAAGAGATCCACGAAATACACATGTAACTCTGTGAGATGAATTAACAGAACACTAAGGAGGTTCTCAGAAAGCTTCTTTCCAGATTTCATCTGAGGATATTTCCTTTTTCACCATAGACGACTAAGAGCTTCCAAATATCACTTTGCCAATTCCACAAGTACTGTTTTTGCGAAAGACTTCTTGTGGTGAAACATGTAATTCTGTGAGATGATTTCACAGAACACAAAGAAGTTTCTCAGAAAGCTTCTTTCTCTTTTTTATCGGAGGATATTTCCTTTGGCCCTATAGTCTTCAAAGGGATCCGAAATATCTGTTCTCAGATTCCACAGAAATGAGGTAAGCAAAGAGATCCACGAAATACACATGTAACTCTGTGAGACGAATTAACAGAACACTAAGCAGTTTCTCACATAGCTTCTTTCCAGATTTCATCTGAGGATATTTTCCTTTTCAACATAGCCATCTGGGGGTTCCAAATATCACTTTGCCAATTCCACAAGAACTGTCTTAGGGAAAGTTTTCTTTAGGGGAAAGCTGTAATCTGTGAGATGATTTCACAGAACACAAAGAAGTTTCTCTTAAAGCTTCTTTCTGTTTGTTATCGGAGGATATTTCCTTTGGCCCTATAGTCTTCAAAGGGATCCGAAATATCTGTTCTCAGTTTCCACAGAAATAAGGCTAGCAAAGAGATCCACGAAATACACATGTAACTCTGTGAGATGAATTAACAGAACACTAAGCAGTTTCTCAGAAAGCTTCTTTCCAGATTTCATCTGAGGTTATTTCCTTTTTCACCATAGCCGTCTATAGGCTTCCAAATATCACTTTGCCAATTCCACAAGAACTGTCTTACAGAAAGGCTTCTTTAGGGGAAAGCTGTAACTCTGTGAGATTATTTCACAGAACACAAAGAAGTTTCTCAGAAAGGTTCTTTCTCTTTTTTATCGGAGGATGTTTCCTTTGGCCCTATAGTCTTCAAAGGGATCCGAAATATCTGTCCTCAGATTCCACAGAAATGTGGCAAGCAAAGAGATCCAGGAAATACACATGTAACTCTGTGAGATGAATTAACAGAACACTAAGCAGTTTCTCAGAAAGCTTCTTTCCAGATTTCATCTGAGGATATTTCCTTTTACACCATAGCCGTCTATGGGCTTCCAAATATCACTTTGCCAATTCCACAAGAACTGTCTTAGCGAAAGGCTTCTTGAGGGGAAAGCTGTAACTCTGTGACATGATTTGACAGAACACAAAGAAGTTTCTCAGAAAGCTTCTTTCTCTTTGTTATCGGAGTATATTTCCTTTGGCCCTATAGTCTTCTAAGGGATCCGAAATATCTGCTCTCAGATTCCACAGAAATAAGTCTAGCAAAGAGATCCACGAAATACACATGTAACTCTGGGAGATGAATAAACACAACACTAAGCAGTTTCTCAGAAAGCTTCTTTTCAGATTTCATCTGAGGATATTTCCTTTTTCACCAAAGCCCTCTATCAGCTTCCAAATATCAGTGTGCCAATTCCACAAGAACAGTCTTTGCGAAAGGCTTCTTGAGGGGAAAGCTGTAACTCTGTGAGATGATTTCACAGAACATAAAGAAGTTTCTCAGAAAGCTTCTTTCTCTTTGTTATCGGAGGATAATTCCTTTTGCCCTATAGTCTTCAAAGGTATCCGAAATATCTGTTCTCAGATTCCACAGAAATAAGGCCAGGAAGGAGATACGCGAAATACTCATGTAACTCTGTTGGAAGAATTAACAGAACACTAAGCAGTTTCTCAGAAAGCTTCTTTAAAGATTTCATCTGAGGATATTTCCTTTTTCACCATAGCCCTGTATGGGCTTACAAATATCACTTTGCCAATTCCACAAGTACTGTCTTAGCGAAAGGATTCTTGAGGGGAAATCTGTAACTCTGTGAGATGATTTCACAGAACACAAAGAAGTTTCTCAGAAAGCTTCTTTCTCTTTGTTATCGGAGGATATTTCCTTTGGCCCTATAGTCTTCAAAGGGATCTGAAATATCTGTTCTCAGATTCCACAGAAATGAGGTAAGCAAAGAGATCCACGAAATACACATGTAACTCTGTGAGATGAATTAACAGAAAACTAAGCAGTTTCTCACATAGCTTCTTTCCAGATTTCATCTGAGGATAATTTCCTTTTCACCATAGCCATCAGGGGGTTCCAAATATCACTTTGACAATTCCACAAGAACTGTCTTAGGGAAAGTTTTCTTGAGGGGAAAGCTGTAATCTGGAGATGATTTCACAGAACACAAAGAAGTTTCTCAGAAAGCTTCTTTCTCTTTGTTATCGGAGTATATTTCCTTTGGCCCTATAGTCTTCTATGGGATCCGAAATATCTGCTCTCAGATTCCACAGAAATAAGGCTAGCAAAGAGATCCACGAAATACACATGTAACTCTGTGAGATGAATAAACACAACACTAAGCAGTTTCTCAGAAAGCTTCTTTCCAGATTTCATCTGAAGTTATTTCCTTTTTCACCAAAGCCCTCTATCAGCTCCCAAATATCAGTTTGCCAATTCCACAAGAACTGTCTTTGCGAAAGGCTTCTTGAGGGGAAAGCTGTAACTCTGTGAGATTATTTCACAGAACACAGAGAAGTTTCTCAGTAAGCTTCTTTCTCTTTGTTATGGGAGGATATTTCCTTTGGCCCTATAGTCTTCCAAGGGATCCGAAATATCTGTTTTCAGATTCCACAGAAATAAGGCCAGCAAAGAGATCCACGAAACACACATGTAACTCTGTGAGATGGATTAACAGAACACTAAGCAGTTTCTCAGAAAGCTTCTTTAAAGATTTCATCTGAGGATATTTCCTTTTTCACCATAGCCCTGTATGGGCTTACAAATATCACTTTGCCAATTCCACAAGTACTGTCTTATCGAAAGGATTCTTGATTGGAAATCTGTAACTCTTTGAGATGATTTCACAGAAAACAAAGAAGTTTCTCAGAAAGCTTCTTTCTCTTTGTTATCGGAGGATATTTCCTTTGGCCCTATAGTCTTCAAAGGGATCCGAAATATCTGTTCTCAGATTCCACAGAAATGAGGTAAGCAAAGAGATCCACGAAATACACATGTAACTCTGTGAGATGAATCAACAGAACACTAAGGAGGTTCGCAGAAAGCTTCTTTCCAGATTTCATCTGAGGATATTTCCTTTTTCACCATAGCCGACTAAGGGCTTCCAAATATCACTTTGCCAATTCCACAAGTACTGTTTTTGCGAAAGACTTCTTGAGGTGAAACATGTAACTCTGTGAGATGATTTCACAGAACACAAAGAAGTTTCTCAGAAAGCTTCTTTCTCTTTTTTATCGGAGGATATTTCCTTTGGCCCTATAGTCTTCAAAGGGATCCGAAATATCTCTTCTCAGATTCCACAGATATAAGGCTAGCAAAGAGATACACGAAATACACATGTAACTCTGTGAGATGAATTAACAGAACACTAAGGATTTTCTCACAAAGCTTCTTTACAGATTTCATCTGAGGATATTTCCTTTTTCACCGTAGCCGTCTATGGGCTTACAAATATCACTTTGCTATTTCCACAAGAACTGTCTCTGCGAAAGGCTTCTTGAAGGGAAAGCTGAAACTCTGTGAGATGATTTCACAGAACCCAAAGAAGTTTCTTAGAAAGCTTCTTTCTCTTTGTTATCGGAGGATATTTCCTTTGGCCCTGTAGTCTTCAAAGGGATCCGAAATATCTGTTCTCAGATTCCACAGAAATAAGGCTAGCAAAGAGATCCACGAAATACGGATGTAACTCTGTGAGATGAATTAACAGAACACTACGCAGTTTCTCAGAAAGCTTCATTCCAGATTTTATCTCAGGATATTTCCTTTTTCACCATAGCCGTCTATGGGCATCCAAATATCACTTTGCCAATTCCACAAGAACTGTCTTAGCGAAAGGCTTCTTGAGGGGAAAGCTGTAACTCTGTGAGATTATTTCACAGAACACAAAGAAGTTTCTCAGAAAGCTTCTTTCTCTTTTTTATCGGAGGATGTTTCCTTTCGCCCTATAGTCTTCAAAGGGATCCGAAATATCTGTTCTCAGATTCCCCATAAATAAGGCAAGCAAAGAGATCCACGAAATACACATGTAACTCTGTGAGATGAATTAACAGAACACTAAGGAGATTCTCAGAAAGATTCTTTCCAGATTTCATCTGAGGATATTTCCTTTTTCACCAAAGCCCTCTATGAGCTTCCAAATATCAGTTTGCCAATTCCAAAAGAACTGACTTACCGAAAGGCTTCTTGAGGGGAAAGCTTTAACTCTGTGAGATTATTTCACAGAACACAGAGAAGTTTCTCAGAAAGCTTCTTTCTCTTTGTTATCGGAGGATAATTCCTTTTGCCCTATAGTCTTCAAAGGGATCCGAAATATCTGTTCTCAGATTCCACAGAAATAAGGCCAGGAAGGAGATCCACGAAATACACATGTAACTCTGTTTGAAGAATTAACAGAACACTAAGCAGTTTCTCAGAAAGCTTCTTTAAAGATTTCATCTGAGGATATTTCCTTTTTCACCATAGCCCTGTATGGGCTTACAAATATCACTTTGCCAATTCCACAAGTACTGTCTTATCGAAAGGATTCTTGAGGGGAAATCTGTAACTCTTTGAGATGATTTCACAGAACACAAAGAAGTTTCTCAGAAAGCTTCTTTCTCTTTGTTATCGGAGGATATTTCCTTTGGCCCTATAGTCTTCAAAGGGATCCGAAATATCTGTTCTCAGATTCCACAGAAATGAGGTAAGCAAAGAGATCCACGAAATACACATGTAACTCTGTGAGATGAATTAACAGAACACTAAGCAGTTTCTCACATAGCTTCTTTCCAGATTTCATCTGTGGATAATTTCCTTTTCACCATAGCCATCAGGGGGTTCCAAATATCACTTTGCCAATTCCACAAGAACTGTCTTAGGGAAAGTTTTCTTGAGGGGAAAGCTGTAATCTGGAGATGATTTCACAGAACACAAAGAAGTTTCTCTTAAAGATTCTTTCTGTTTGTTATCGGAGGATATTTCCTTTGGCCCTATAGTCTTCAAAGGGATCCGAAATATCTGTTCTCAGTTTCCACAGAAATAAGGCTAGCAAAGAGATCCACAAAATACACATGTAACTCTGTGAGATGAATTAACAGAACACTTAGCAGTTTCTCAGAAAACTTCTTTCCAGATTTCATCTGAGGATATTTCCTTTTTCACCATAGCTGCCTATTGGCTTCCAAATATCACTTTGCCAATTCCACAAGAACTGTCTTAGCGAAAGGCTTCTTTAGGGGAAAGCAGTAACTCTGTGAGATTATTTCACAGAACACAAAGAAGTTTCCCAGAAAGCTTCTTTCTCTTTGTTATCGGAGGATATTTCCTTTGGCCCTATAGTCTTCAAAGGCATCCGAAATATCTGTTCTCAGATTCCACAGAAATAAGGCTAGCAAAGAGATCCACGAAATACACATGTAACTCTGTGAGAGGAATTAACAGAACACTAAGGAGGTTCTCAGAAAGCTTCTTTCCAGATTTCATCTGAGGATATTTCCTTTTTCACCATAGCCGACTAAGGGCTTGCAAATATCACTTTGCCAATTCCACAAGAACTGTCTTAGAGAAAGGCTTCTTGAGGGGAAAGCTGTAACTCTGTGAGATGATTTCACAGAACACAAAGAAGTTTCTCAGAAAGCTTCTTTCTCTTTGTTTTCGGAGGATATTTCCTTTGGCCCTATAGTCTTCAAAGGGATCCGAAATATCTGTTCTCAGATTCCACAGAAATAAGGCTAGCAAAGAGATCCACGAAATACAAATGTAACTCTGTGAGATGAATTAACAGAACACTAAGCAGTTTCTCAGAAAGCTTCTTTCCAGATTTCATCAGACGATATTTCCTTTTTCACCATAGACGTCAATGGGCTTCCAAATATCACTTTGCCAATTCCAGAAGAACTGTCTTTGCGAAAGGCTTCTTGAGGGGAGGGCTGTAACTCTGTGAGATGATTTCACAGAACACAAATAATTTTCTCAGAAAGCTTCTTTCTCTTTTTTATCGGGGGATATTTCCCTTGGCCCTATAGTCTCAAAGGGATCTGAAATATCTGTTCTCAGATTCCACAGAAATAACGCTAGCAAAGAGATCCACGAAATACACATGTAACTCTGTGAGATGAATTATCAGAACACTAAGGAGTTTCTCACAAAGCTTCTTTCCAGATTTCATCTGAGGATATTTCCTTTTTCACCACAGCCGTCTACGCGCTTCCAAATATCACTTTGCCAATTCCACAAGAACTGTCTTTGCGAAAGGCTTCTTGAGGGGAACGCTGAAACTCTGTGAGATGATTTCACAGAACACAAAGAAGTTTCTCCGAAAGCTTCTTTCTCTTTGTTATCGGAGGATATTTCCTTTGCCCCTATAGTCTTCAAAGAGATCCGAAATATCTGTTCTCAGATTCCAAAGAAATAAGGCTAGCAAAGAGATCCACGAAATACACATGTAACTCTGTGAGATGAATTAACAGAACACTAAGCAGTTTCTCAGAAAACTTCTTTCCACTTTTCATCTGATGAGATTTCCTTTTTCACCATAGACGTCTATGGGCTTCCAAATATCACTTTGCCAATTCCACAAGAACTGTCTTAGCGATAGGCTTCTTGAGGGGAAAGCTGTAACGCTGTGAGATGATTTCACAGAACACAAAGAAGTCTCTCAGAAAACTTCTTTCTCTTTGTTATAGGAGGATGTTTCCTTTGACCCTATACTCCTCCAAGGGATCCGAAATATCTGTTCTCAGATTCCACAGAATTAAGGCTAGCAAAGAGATCCACGAAATACACATGTAACTCTGTGAGATGAATTAACAGAACACTAAGCAGTTTCTCAGAAATCTTCCTTCCACATTTCACTGAGGATATTTCCTTTTTCACGATTCCCCTCTAAGGGCTTCCAAATATCACTTTGCCAATTCCACAAGAACTGTCTTAGCGAAAGGCTTCTGGATGGGAAAGCTGTAACTCTGTGAGATTATTTCACAGAACACAAAGAAGTTTCTCAGAAAGGTTCTTTCTCTTTTTTATCGGAGGATATTTCCTTTGGCCCTATAGTCTTCAAAGGGATCCGAAATATCTGTTCTCAGATTCCACAGAAATAAGGCCAGCAAAGAGATCCCCGAAATACACATGTAACTCTGTGAGATGAATTAAGAGAACACAAAGCAGTTTCTCAGAAAGCTTCTTTCCATATTTCATCTGAGGTTATTTCCTTTTTCACCATAGCCCTCTACGGGCTTTCAAATATCACTTTGCCAATTCCACAAGAACTGTCTTAGCAAAAGGATTCTTGAGGCGAAAGTTGGAACTCTGTGAGATGATTTCACAGAACACAAAGAAGTTTCTCAGAAAGCTTCTTTCTCTTTGTTATCAGAGGATATTTCCTTTCGCCCTATAGTCTTCAAAGGGATCCGAATTATCTGTTCTCAGATTCCACAGAAATAAGGCTAGCAAAGAGATCCACGAAATCCACATGGAACACTGTGAGATGAATTAAAAGAACACTACGCAGTTTCTCAGGAAACTTCTTTCCAGATTTCATCTGAGGATATTTCCTTTTTCACCATAGCACTATGGGGGTTCCAAATATCACTTTGACAATTCCACAAGAACTGTCTTAGCGAAAGGCTTCTTGAGGGGAAAGCTGTAACTCTGTGAGATGATTTCACAGAACACAAAGAAGTTTCTCAGAAAGCTTCTTTCTCTTTGTTATCGGAGGATATTTCCTTTGGCCCTATAATCTTCAATGGGATCCGAAATATCTGTTCTCAGATTCCACAGAAATAACGCTAGCAAAGAGATCCACGAAATACACATGTAACTCTGTGAGATGAATTAAGAGAACACTAAGCAGTTTCTCAGAAAGCTTCTTTCCAGATTTCATCTGAGGATATTTCCTTTTTCACCATAGCCCTCTATGGGCTTCCAAATATCACGTTGCCAATTCCACAAGAACTGTCTTAGCGAAAGGCTTCTTGAGTGGAAAGCTGTAACTCTGTGAGATGATTTCACAGAACACAAAGAAGTTTCTCAGAAAGCTTCTTTCTCTTTGTTATCGGAGGATATTTCCTTTGGCCCTATAGTCTTCAAAGGGATCCGAAATATCTGTTCTCAGATTCCACAGAAATAAGGCTAGCAAAGAGATCCACGAAATACACATGTATCTCTGTGAGATGAATTAACAGAGCACTAAGGAGGTTCTCAGAAAGCTTCTTTCCAGATTTCATCTGAGGATATTTCCTTTTTCACCATAGCCGACTAAGGGCTTCCAAATATCACTTTGCCAATTCCACAAGTACTGTTTTTGCGAAAGACTTCTTGAGGTGAAAGATGTAACTCTGTGAGATGATTTCACAGAACACAAAGAAGTTTCTCAGAAAGCTTCTTTCTCTTTTTTATCGGAGGATATTTCCTTTGGCCCTATAGTCTTCAAAGGGATCCGAAGTATCTCTTCTCAGATTCCACAGATATAAGGCTAGCAAAGAGATACACGAAATACACATGTAACTCTGTGAGATGAATTAACAGAACACTAAGGATTTTCTCACAAAGCTTCTTTACAGATTTCATTTGAGGATATTTCCTTTTTCACCGTAGCCGTCTATGGGCTTACAAATATCACTTTGCCCTTTCCACAAGAACTGTCTTTGCGAAAGGCTTCTTGAAGGGAAAGCTGAAACTCTGTGAGATGATTTCACAGAACACAAAGAAGTTTCTTAGAAAGCTTCTTTCTCTTTGTTATCGGAGGATATTTCCTTTGGCCCTGTAGTCTTCAAAGGGATCCGAAATATCTGTTCTCAGATTCCACAGAAATAAGGCTAGCAAAGAGATCCACGAAATACACATGTAACTTTGTGAGATGAATTAACAGAACACTAAGGAGTTTCTCAGAAAGCTTCTTTCCAGATTTCATCAGAGGATATTTCCTTTTTCACCAAAGCCCTCTATGAGCTTCCAAATATCAGTTTGCCAATTCCAAAAGAACTGACTTACCGAAAGGCTTCTTGAGGGGAAAGCTTTAACTCTGTGAGATTATTTCACAGAACACAGAGAAGTTTCTCAGAAACCTTCTTTCTCTTTGTTATCGGAGGATAATTCCTTTTGCCCTATAGTCTTCAAAGGTATCCGAAATATCTGTTCTCAGATTCCACAGAAATAAGGCCAGGAAGGAGATACGCGAAATACTCATGTAACTCTGTTGGAAGAATTAACAGAACACTAAGCAGTTTCTCAGAAAGCTTCTTTAAAGATTTCATCTGAGGATATTTCCTTTTTCACCATAGCCCTGTATGGGCTTACAAATATCACTTTGCCAATTCCACAAGTACTGTCTTAGTGAAAGGATTCTTGAGGGGAAATCTGTAACTCTGTGAGATGATTTCACAGAACACAAAGAAGTTTCTCAGAAAGCTTCTTTCTCTTTGTTATCGGAGGATATTTCCTTTGGCCCTGTAGTCTTCAAAGGGATCCGAAATATCTGTTCTCAGATTCCACAGAAATGAGGTAAGCAAAGAGATCCACGAAATACAAATGTAACTCTGTGAGATGAATTAACAGAAAACTAAGCAGTTTCTCACATAGCTTCTTTCCAGATTTCATCTGAGGATAATTTCCTTTTCACCATAGCCATCAGGGGGTTCCAAATATCACTTTGACAATTCCACAAGAACTGTCTTAGGGAAAGTTTTCTTGAGGGGAAAGCTGTAATCTGGACATGATTTCACAGAACACAAAGAAGTTTCTCAGAAAGCTTCTTTCTCTTTGTTATCGGAGTATATTCCCTTTGGCCCTATAGTCTTCTAAGGGATCCGAAATATCTGCTCTCAGATTCCACAGAAATAAGGCTAGCAAAGAGATCCACGAAATACACATGTAACTCTGTGAGATGAATAAACACAACACTAAGCAGTTTCTCAGAAAGCTTCTTTCCAGATTTCATCTGAAGTTATTTCCTTTTTCACCAAAGCCCTCTATCAGCTCCAAAATATCAGTTTGCCAATTCCACAAGAACTGTCTTAGCGAAAGGCTTCTTGAGGGGAAAGCTGTAACTCTGTGAGACTATTTCACAGAACACAGAGAAGTTTCTCCGAAAGCTTCTTTCTCTTTGTTATCGGAGGATATTTCCTTTGGCCCCATAGTCTTCAAAGGGATCCGAAATATCTGCTCTCAGATTCCACAGAAATAAGGCTAGCAAAGAGATCCACGAAATACACATGTAACTCTGCGAGATGAATTAACAGAACACTAAATAGTTTCTAAGAACGCTTCTTTCCAGATTTCATCTGAGGATATTTCCTTTTTCACCATAGCCCTCTACGGGCTTAGAAATATTACTTTGCCAATTCCACAAGAACTGTCTTAGCGAGAGGCTTCTTGAGGGGAAAGCTGTAACTCTGTGAGATGATTTCACAGAACACAAAGAAGTTTCTCAGAAAGCTTCTTTCTCTTTGTTATCGGAGGATATTTCCTTTGGCCCTATAGTCTTCAACGGGATCCGAAATATCTGTTCTCAGATTCCACAGAAATAATGCTAGCAAAGAGATCCACGAAATACACATGTAACTCTGTGAGATGAATTAACAGAACACTAAGCAGTTTCTCAGAAAGCTTCTTTCCAGATTTCATCTGAGGATATTTCCTTTTTCACCATAGCCCTCTATGGGCTTCCAATTATCACTTTGCCAATTCCACAAGAACTGTCTTAGCGAAAGGCTTCTTGAGGGGAAAGCTATAACTCTGTGAGAGGAGTTCACAGAACACAAAGAAGTTTCTCCGAAAGTTTCTTTCTCTTTGTTATCGGAGGATATTTCCTTTGCCCCTATAGTCTTCAAAGGGATACGAAATATCTGTTCTCCGATTCCACAGAAATAAGGCTAGCAAAGAGATCCACGAAATACACATTTAACTCTGTGAGATGAATTAACAGGACACTGAGCAGTTTCTCAGAAAGCTTCTTTCCAGATTTCATCTGAGGATATTTCCTTTTTCACCATAGCCCTCTATGGGCGTCCAATTATCACTTGGCCAGTTCCACAAAAACTGTCTTAGCGAAAGGCTTCTTGAGGGGAAAGCTGTAACTCTGTGACATGATTTCACAGAACACAAAGAAGTTTCTCAGAAAGCTTCTTTCTCTTTGTTATCGGAGGATATTTCCTTTGGCCCCATAGTCTTCAAAGGGATCCGAAATATCTGTTCTCAGATTTCACAGTAATAAGGCTAGCAATGAGATCCACGAAATACACATGTAACTCTGTGAGATGAATCAACAGAACACTAAGCAGTTTCTCAGAAAGCTTCTTTCCCGATTTCATCTGACGATATTTCCTTTTTCACCATAGCCCTGTACGGGGTTCCAAATATCACGTTGCCAATTACACAAGAACTGTCTTAGCGAAAGCTTTCTTGAGGGGAAAGCAGTTACTTTGTGAGATGATTTCACAGAATACAAAGAAGTTTCTCAGAAAGCTTCTTTCTCTTTGTTATCGGAGGATATTTCCTTTGGCCTTATAGTCTTCAAAGGGATCCGAAATATCTGTTCTCAGATTCGACAGAAATAAGGCCAGCAAAGAGATCCCCGAAATACACATGTAACTCTGTGAGATGAATTAACAGAACACAAAGCAGTTTCTCAGAAAGCTTCTTTCCAGATTTCATCTGGGGTTATTTCCTTTTTCACCATAGCCCTCTACAGGCTTTCAAATATCACTTTGCCAATTCCACAAGAACTGTCTTAGCAAAAGGATTCTTGAGGCGAAAGTTGGAACTCTGTGAGATGATTTCACAGAACACAAAGAAGTTTCTCAGAAAGCTTCTTTCCCTTTGTTATCGGAAGATTTTTCCTTTGGCCCTATATTCTTCAAAGGGATCCGAAATATCTGTTCACAGACTCCGCAGAAATAAGGATATCAAAGAGATCCACGAAATACACATGTAACTCTGTGAGATGAATTAACAGAGCACTAAGCGGTTTCTCAGAAAGCTTCTTTCCAGCTTTCATCTGAGGGTATTTCCTTTTTCAACATAGCCCTCTATGGGCTTCCAAATATCACTTTGCCAATTCCTCAAGAACTGTCTTAGCAAAAGGCTTCTTGCGGGGAAAGCTGTAACTCTGTGAGAGGATTTCACAGA
Source organism: Macaca mulatta (assembly GCF_049350105.2). Classification (NCBI taxonomy): domain Eukaryota; kingdom Metazoa; phylum Chordata; class Mammalia; order Primates; family Cercopithecidae; genus Macaca; species Macaca mulatta. Next base: position 39,954,933 of record NC_133414.1, read on the forward strand.
ACACAAAGAAGTTTCTCCGAAAGCTTCTTTCTCTTTGTTATCGGAGGATATTTCCTTTGGCTCTATAGTCTTCAAAGGGATCCAAAATATCTGTTCTCCGATTCCACAGAAATAAGGCTAGCAAAGAGATCCACGAAATACAGATGTAACTCTGTGAGATGAATTAACAGGACACTAAGCAGTTTCTCAGAAAGCTTCTTTCCAGATTTCATCTGAGGATATTTCCTTTTTCACCATAGCCCTCTATGGGCTTCCAAATATCACTTTGCCAGTTCCACAAGAACTGTCTTAGCGAAAGGCTTCTTGAAGGGAAAGCTGTAACTCTGTGTGATGATTTCACAGAACACAAAGAAGTCTTTCAGAAAGCTTCTTTCTCTTTGTTATCAGAGGATATTTCCTTTGGCCCTAGAGTCTTCAAAGGGTTCCGAAATATCTGTTCTCAGAATCCACAGAAGTAAGGCTAGCAAAGAGATCCACGAAATACACATGTAACTCTGTGAGATGAATTAACACAACACTAAGCAGTTTCTCAGAAACTTCTTTCCAGATTTCATCTGAAGATATTTCCTTTTTCACCATAATCCTGTATGGGCTTCCAAATATCACTTTGTCAATTCCACAAGAACTGTCTTAGCGAAAGGCTTCTTGAGGGGAAAGCTGTAACTATGTGAGATGATTTCACAGAACTCAAAGAAGTTTCTCAGAAAGGTTCTTTCTCTTTGTTATCGGAGGATATTTCCTTTGGCCCTATAGTCTTCAGTGGGATCCGAAATATCTGTTCTCAGATTCCACAGAAATAAGGCTAGCAAAGAGATCCAAGAAATAGACATGTAACTCTGTGAGATGAATGAACAGAACACTAAGCAGTTTCTCAGAAAGCCTTCTTCCCAGATTTCATCTGAGGATATTTCCTTTTTCACCATAGCCCTGTATGGGCATCCAAATATCACTTTGCAATTCCACAATAACTGTATTAGCGAAAGGCTTCTTGAAGGGAAAGCTGTAACTCTGTGAGATGATTTCACAGAACACAAAGAAGTTTCTCAGAAAGCTTCTTTCTCTTTGTTATCGGAGGATATTTCCTTTGGCCCATAGTCTTCCAAGGGAATCGAAATATCTGTTCTCAGATTCCACAGATATAAGGCTAGCAAAGAGATCCACGAAATACACATGTAACGCTGTGAAATGAATTAACAGAACACTAAGCAGTTTCTCAGAAAGCTTCTTTCAAGATTTCATCTGTGGATATTTCCTTTTTCACCATAGCCCTCTATGGGCTTCTAAATATCACTTTGCCAATTCCACAAGAACTGTCTTAGTGAAAGGCTTCTTCAAGGGAAAGCTGTAACTCTGTGAGATGATTTCACAGAACACAAAGAAGTTTCTCAGAAAGCTTCTTTCTCTTTGTTATCGGAGGATATTTCCTTTGGCGTCATAGTCTTCAAAGGGATCCGAAATATCTGTTCTCAGATTCCACAGAAATAAGGCTAGCAAAGAGATCCACGAAGTACCCATGTAACTCTGTGAGATGAATTAACAGAACACTAAGCAGTTTCTCAGAAAGCTTCTTCCAGATTTCATCTGAGGATATTTCCTTTTTCACCATAGCCCTCTGTGGGCTTCCAAATATCACTTTGCCAATTCCACAAGAACTGTCTTAGCGAAAGGCTTCTTGAGGGGAAAGCTGTAACTCTGTGAGATGATTTCACAGAACACAAAGAAGTTTCTCAGAAAGCTTCTTTCTCTTTGTTATCGGAGGATATTTCCTTTCGCCCTATAGTCTTCAAAGGGATCCGAAATATCTGTTCTCAGATTCCACAGAAATAAGGCTAGAAAAGAGATCCACGAAATACACATGTAACTCTGTGAGATGAATTAACAGACCACTAAGCATTTTTTCAGAGAGCTTCTTTCCAGATTTCATCTGAGGATATTTTCTTTTTCACCATAGCCCTCTAAGTGCTTCCAAATATCACTTTGCCAATTCCACAAGAACTGTCCTAGCGAAAGGCTTCTTGAGGGAAAAGCTGTAACTCTGTTAGATGATTCCACAGAACACAAAGAAGTTTCTCAGAAAGCTTCTTTCTCTTTGTTATCGGAGGATATTTCCTTTGGCCCTATAGTCTTTAATGGGATCCGAAATATCTGTTCTCAAATTCCACAGAAATAAGGCTAGCAAAGAGATCCACGAAACACAGATGTAACTCTTTGAGATGAATTAACAGAACACTAAGCAGTTTCTCAGAAAGCTTCTTTCCAGATTTCATCTGAGGATATTTCCTTTTTCACCATAGCCCTCTAAGGGCTTCCAAATATCACTTTGCCAATTCCACAAGAAATGTCTTAGCGAAAGATTTCTTGAGGTGAAAGCTGTAACTCTGTGAGATGATTTCACAGAACACAAAGAAATTTCTCAGAAAGCGTCTTTGTCTTTGTTATCGGAGGATATTTCCCTTGCCCCATAGTCTTCAATGGGATCCGAAATATCTGTTCTCAGATTCCACAGAAATAAGGCTAGCAAAGAGATCCACGAAATACACATGTAACGCTGTGAAATGAATTAACAGAACACTAAGCAGTTTCTCAGAATGCTTTTTTCCATATTTCATCTGAGTATGTTTCCTTTTTCACCATAGCCCTCTATGGGCTTCCAAATATCACTTTGCCAATTCCACAAGAACTGTCTTAGCGAAAGGCTTCTTGAGGGGAAAGCTCTAACTCTGTGACATGATTTCACAGAAAAAAAAGAAGTTTCTCAGAAAGCTTCTTTCTCTTTGTTATCGGAGGATATTTCCTTTGGCCCTAGAGTCTTCAAGGGGATCCGAAATATCTGTTCTCAGATTCCACAGGAATAAGGCTAGCAAAGAGATCCACGAAATCCACATGGAACTCTGTGAGATGAATGAACAGAACCCTAAGCCGTTTCTCAGAAAGCTTCTTTCCAGATTTCATCTGAGGATATTTCCTTTTTCACCATAGCCATCTAATTGCTTCCAAATATCACTTTGCCAATTCCACAAGAACTGTCTTAGCTAAAGGCTTCTTGAGGGGAAAGCTGTAACTCTGTGAGATGATTTCACAGAACACTAAGAAGTTTCTCAGAAAGCTTCTTTCTCTTTGTTGTCGGAGGATATTTCCTTTGGACCAATTGTCTTCAAAGGGATCCGAAATATCTGTTCTCAGATTCCACAGAAATAAGGGTAGCAAAGGGATCCACGAAATACACATGTAACTCTCTGAGATGAATAATCGGAACACTAAGCAGTTTCTCAGAAAGCTTCTTTCCAGATTTCATCTGAGGATATTTCCTTTTTCACCATAGCCCTCTAAGGGCTTCCAAATATCACTTTACCAATTCCACATGAACTGTCTTAGCGAAAGGCTTCTTGAAGGGAAAGCTGTAACTCTGTGAGATGATTTCAGAGAACACAAAGAAGTTTCTTAGAAAGCTTCTTTCTCTTTGTTATCGGAGAATATTTCCTTTGGCCCTATAGTCTTCAAAGGGATCCGAAATATCTGTTCTCAGATTCCACAGAAATAAGGCTAGCAAAGAGATCCACGAAATACAGATGTAACACTGTGAGATGAATTAACAGATCACTAAGCAGTTTCTCAGAAAGCGTCTTTCCAGATTCCATCTGAGGATATTTCCTTTTTCACCATACCCCTCTATGGGCTTCCAAATATCACTTTGCCAATTCCACAAGAACTGTCTTAGCGAAAGGCTTCTTGAGGCGAAAGCTGTAACTCTGTGAGATGATTTCACAGAACACAGAGAAGTTCCTCAGAAAGCTTCTTTCTCTTTGTTATCGGAGGATATTTCCTTTGACCACATAGTCTTCAAAGGAATCCGAAATATCTGTTCTCAGATTCCACAGAAATAAGGCTAGGAAAGAGATCCACGAAATACACATGTAACTCTGTGACATGAATTATTGGAACACTAAGCAGTTTCTCAGAAAGCTTCTTTCCAGATTTCATCTGAGAATATTTCCTTTTTCACCAGAGCCCTCTATGGGCTCCGAAATATCACTTTGCCCATTCCACAAGTACTGTCTTAGCGAAAGGCTTCTTGAGGGGGAAGCTGTAACTCTGTGAGATGATTTCACAGAACACAAAGAAGTTTCTCAGAAAACTTCTTTCTCTTTGTTATCGGAGGATATTTCCTTTGGACCTATTGTCTTCCAAGGGATACGAAATATCTGTTCTCAGATTCCACAGAAATAAGGATAGCAAATAGATCCACGAAATACACATGTAACTCTGTGAGATGAATTAACAGATCACTAAGCAGTTTCTCAGAAAGCTTCTTTCCAGATTTCATCTCAGGATATTTCCTTTTTCACCATAGCCCTCTATGGGCTTCCAAATATCACTTTGCCAGTTCCACAAGAACTGTCTTAGCGAAAGGCTTCTTGAGGGAAAAGGTGTAACTCTGTGAGATGATTTCACAGAACACAAAGAAGTTTCTCAGAAAGCTTCTTTCTCTTTGTTATCGGAGAATATTTCCATTGGTCCTATAGTCTTCAAAGTGATCCGAAATATCTGTTCTCAGATTCCACAGAAATAAGGCTAGCAAAGAGATCCACGAAATACACATGTAACTCTGTGAGATGAATTAACAGAACACTTAGCAGTTTCTCAGAAAGCTTCTTTCCAGATTTCATCTGAGGATATTTCCTTTTTCACCATAGCCCTCTGAGGGCTTCCAAATATCACTTTGCCAATTCCACAAGAACTGTCTTAGCGAAAGGCGTCTTGAGGGGAAAGCTGTAACTCTGTGAGATGATTTCACAGAACACAAAGAAGTTTCTCAGAAAGCTTCTTTCCCTTTGTTATCAGAGGATATTTCCTTTGACCCCATAGTCCTCAAAGGGATCCGAAATATCTGTTCTCTGTTTCCACAGAAATAAGGCTAGCAAAGAGATCCACGAAATACACATGTAACTCTCTGAGATGAATGAACAGAACACTAAGCAGTTTCTCAGAAAGCTTCTTTCCAGATTTCATCTGAGGATTTATCCTTTTTAACCATAGCCCTCTAGGGGCTTCCAAATATCACTTTGCCAATTCCACAAGAACGGTCTTACCGAACGGCTTCTTGAGGGGAAAGCTGTAACACTGTGAGATGATTTCACAGAACACAAAGAAGTTTCTCAGAAAGCTTCTTTCTCTTTGTTATCGGAGGATATTTCCTTTGGCCCTAGAGTCTTCAAGGGGATCCGAAATATCTGTTCTCAGATTCCACAGAAATAAGGGTAGCAAAGGGATCCACGAAATACACATGTAACTCTCTGAGATGAATAATCGGAACACTAAGCAGTTTCTCAGAAAGCTTCTTTCCAGATTTCATCTGAGGATATTTCCTTTTTCACCATAGCCCTCTAAGGGCTTCCAAATATCACTTTACCAATTCCACAAGAACTGTCTTAGCGAAAGGCTTCTTGAGGGGAAAGCTGTAACTCTGTGAGATGATTTCAGAGAACACAAAGAAGTTTCTCAGAAAGCTTCTTTCTCTTTGTTATCGGAGAATATTTCCTTTGGCCCTATAGTCTTCAAAGGGATCCGAAATATCTGTTCACAGATTCCACAGAAATAAGGCTAGAAAAGAGATCCACGAAATACAGATGTAACACTGTGAGATGAATTAACAGAACACTATGCAGTTTCTCAGAAAGCTTCTTTCCAGATTCCATCTGAGGATATTTCCTTTTTCACCATAGCCCTCTATTTGCTTCCAAATATCACTTTGCCAATTCCACAAGAACTGTCTTAGCGAAAGGCTTTTTGAGGGGAAAGCTGTAACTCTGTGAGAAGATGTCACAGAACACAAAGAATTTCCTCAGAAAGCTTCTTTCTCTTTGTTATCGTAGGATATTTCCTTTGACCCTATAGTCTTCAAAGGGATCCGAAATATCTGTTCTCAGATTCCACAGAAATAAGGCTAGGAAAGAGATCCACGAAATACACATGTAACTCTGTGAGATGAATTATTGGAAAACTAAGCAGTTTCTCAGAAAGCTTCTTTCCAGATTTCATCTGAGAATATTTCCTTTTTCACCATAGCCCTCTAAGGGCTTCCAAATATCACTTTGCCAATTCAACAAGAACTGTCTTAGCGAAAGGCTTCTTGACGGGAAAGCTGTAACTCTGTGAGATGATTTCACAGAACACAAAGAAGTTTCTCAGAAAGCTTCTTTCTCTTTGTTATCAGAGGATATTTCCTTTGGCCCCATAGTCTTCAAAGGGATCCGTAATATCTGTTCTCAGATTCCAAAGAAATAAGGCTAGCAAAGAGATCCACAAAATACCCATGTAAATCTCTGAGATGAATTAACAGAACACTAACCAGTTCTCAGAAAGCTTCTTTCCAGATTTCATCTAAGGATATTTCCTTTTTCACCATAGCCCTCTAAGGGCTTCCAAATATCACCTTGCCAATTCCACAAGAACTGTCTTAGCGAAAGGCTTCTTGAGGGGAAAGCTGTAACTCTGTGAGATGATTTCACAGAACACAAAGAAGTTTCTCAGAAAGCTTCTTTCTCTTTGTTATCCGAGAATATTTCCTTTGGCCCTATAGTCTTCAAAGGGATCCGAAATATCTGTTCTCAGATTCCACAGAAAAAAGGCTAGCAAAGGGATCCACGAAATATACATGTAACTCTGTGAGAAGAATTAACAGAACACTAAGCAGTTTCTCAGAAAGCTTCCTCCCAGATTTCATCTGAGTATGTTTCCTTTTTCACCATAGCCCTCTATGGGCTTGCAAATATCACTTTGCCAATTCCACAAGAACGGTCTTAGCGATAATCTTCTTGAGGGGAAAGCTGCAACTCTGTGAGTTGATTTCACAGAACACAAAGAAGTTTGTCAGAAAGCTTCTTTCTCTTTTTTATCGGAGAATATTTCCTTCGGCCCTATAGTCTTCAGAGGGATCCGAAATATCTGTTCTCAGTTTCCACAGAAATAAGGCTAGCAAAGAGATCCACGAAATACACATGTAACTCTGTGAGATGAATTAACATATCACTAAGCAGTTTCTCAGAAAGCTTCTTTCCAGATTTCATCTGAGGATATTTCCTTTTTCACCATAGCCCTCTAATGGCTTCCAAATATCACTTTCCCAATTCCACAAGAACTGTCTTAGCGAAAGACTTCTTGAGGGGAAAGCTGTAACTCTGTGAGATGATTTCACAGAACACAAAGAAGTTTCTCAGAAAACTTCTTTCTCTTTGTTATCCGAGAATATTTCCTTTGGCCCTATAGTCTTCAAAGGGATCTGAAATATCTGTTCTCAGATTCCACAGAAATAAGGCTAGCAAAGAGATCCACGAAATACACATGTAACTCTGTGAGATGAATTAACAGAACACTAAGCAGTTTCTCAGAAAGCTTCTTTCCAGATTTCATCCGAGGATATTTCCTTTTTCACCATAGCCCTCTATGGGCTTCCAAATATCACTTTGCCAATTCCACAAGAACTGTCTTAGCGAAAGGCGTCTTGAGGGGAAAGCTGTAACTCTGTGAGATGATTTCACAGAACACAAAGAAGTTTCTCAGAAAGCTTCTTTCCCTTTGTTATCAGAGGATATTTCCTTTGACCCCATAGTCCTCAAAGGGATCCGAAATATCTGTTCTCAGTTTCCACAGAAATAAGGCTAGCAAAGAGATCCACGAAATACACATGTAACTCTCTGAGATGAATGAACAGAACACTAAGCAGTTTCTCAGAAAGCTTCTTTCCAGATTTCATCTGAGGATTTATCCTTTTTCACCATAGCCCTCTATGGGCTTCCAAATATCACTTTGCCAATTCCACAAGAACGGTCTTAGCGAACGGCTTCTTGAGGGGAAAGCTGTAACACTGTGAGATGATTTCACAGAACACAAAGAAGTGTCTCAGAAAGCTTCTTTCTCTTTGTTATCGGAAGATATTTCCTTTGGCCCTAGAGTCTTCAAAGGGATCCGAAATATCTGTTCTCAGATTCCACAGAAATAAGGGTAGCAAAGGGATCCACGAAATACACATGTAACTCTCTGAGATGAATAATCGGAACACTAAGCAGTTTCTCAGAAAGCTTCTTTCCAGATTTCATCTAAGGATATTTCCTTTTTCACCATAGCCCTCTAAGGGCTTCCAAATATCACTTTACCAATTCCACATGAACTGTCTTAGCGAAAGGCTTCTTGAAGGGAAAGCTGTAACTCTGTGAGATGATTTCAGAGAACACAAAGAAGTTTGTTAGAAAGCTTCTTTCTCTTTGTTATCGGAGAATATTTCCTTTGGCCCTATAGTCTTCAAAGGGATCCGAAATATCTGTTCTCAGATTCCACAGAAATAAGGCTAGCAAAGAGATCCACGAAATACAGATGTAACACTGTGAGATGAATTAACAGATCACTAAGCAGTTTCTCAGAAAGCTTCTTTCCAGATTCCATCTGAGGATATTTCCTTTTTCACCATACCCCTCTATGGGCTTCCAAATATCACTTTGCCAATTCCACAAGAACTGTCTTAGCGAAAGGCTTCTTGAGGGGAAAGCTGTAACTCTGTGAGATGATTTCACAGAACACAGAGAAGTTCCTCAGAAAGCTTCTTTCTCTTTGTATCGGAGGATATTTCCTTTGACCACATAGTCTTCAAAGGAATCCGAAATATCTGTTCTCAGATTCCACAGAAATAAGGCTAGCAAAGAGATCCACGAAATACACATGTAACTCTGTGACATGAATTATTGGAACACTAAGCAGTTTCTCAGAAAGCTTCTTTCCAGATTTCATCTGAGAATATTTCCTTTTTCACCAGAGCCCTCTATGGGCTCCGAAATATCACTTTGCCCATTCCACAAGTACTGTCTTAGCGAAAGGCTTCTTGAGGGGAAAGCTGTAACTCCGTGAGATGATTTCACAGAACACAAAGAAGTTTCTCAGAAACCTTCTTTCTCCTTCTTATCGGAGGATATTTCCTTTGGCCCTATATTCTTCAAAGGGATCCGAAATATCTGTTCTCAGATTCCACAGAAATAAGGCTAGCAAAGGGATCCACGAAATACACATGTAACTCTGTGAGATGAATGAACAGAACACTAAGCAGTTTCTCAGAAAGCTTCTTTCCAGATTTCATCTGAGGATATTTCCTTTTTCACCATAGCCCTCTATTGGCTTCCATTATCACTTTGCCAATTCCACAAGAACTGTCTTAGCGAAAGGCTTCTTGAGGCGAAAGCTGTAACTCTGTGAGATGATTTCACAGAACACAGAGAAGTTCCTCAGAAAGCTTCTTTCTCTTTGTTATCGGAGGATATTTCCTTTGACCACATAGTCTTCAAAGGAATCCGAAATATCTGTTCTCAGATTCCAAAGAAATAAGGCTAGCAAAGAGATCCACGAAATACACATGTAACTCTGAGACATGAATTATTGGAACACTAAGCAGTTTCTCAGAAAGCTTCTTTCCAGATTTCATCTGAGAATATTTCCTTTTTCACCAGAGCCCTATATGGGCTTCCAAATATCACTTTGCTAATTCCACAAGAACGGTCTTAGCGAAAGGCTTCTTGAGGGGAAAGCTGTAACTCTGTGAGATGATTTCACAGAACACAAAGAAGTTTCTCAGAAAACTTCTTTCTCTTTGTTATCGGAGGATATTTCCTTTGGACCTATTGTCTTCAAAGGGATACGAAATATCTGTTCTCAGATTCCACAGAAATAAGGATAGCAAATAGATCCACGAAATACACATGTAACTCTGTGAGATGAATTAACAGATCACTAACCAGTTTCTCAGAAAGCTTCTTTCCAGATTTCATCTCAGGATATTTCCTTTTTCACCATAGCCCTCTATGGGCTTCCAAATATCACTTTGCCAGTTCCACAAGAACTGTCTTAGCGAAAGGCTTCTTGAGGGAAAAGGTGTAACTCTGTGAGATGATTTCACAGAACACAAAGAAGTTCCTCAGAAAGCTTCTTTCTCTTTGTTATCGGAGAATATTTCCATTGGTCCTATAGTCTTCAAAGTGATCCGAAATATCTGTTCTCAGATTCCACAGAAATAAGGCTAGCAAAGAGATCCACGAAATACACATGTAACTCTGTGAGATGAATTAACAGAACACTTAGCAGTTTCTCAGAAAGCTTCTTTCCAGATTTCATCTGAGGATATTTCCTTTTTCACCATAGCCCTCTGAGGGCTTCCAAATATCACTTTGCCAATTCCACAAGAACTGTCTTAGCGAAAGGCTTCTTGAGGGGTAAGCTGTAACTCTGTGAGATGATTTCACAGAACACAAAGAAGTTTCTCAGAAAGCTTCTTTCTCTTTGTTATCGGAGGATATTTCCTTTGGCCCTATCGTCTTCAAAGGGATCCGAAATATCTGTTCTCAGATTCCACAGAAATAAGGCTAGCAAAGAGATCCACGAAATACACATGTAACACTGTGAGATGAATTAACAGAACACTAAGCAGTTTCTCACAAAACTTCTTTCCAGATTTCATCTGAGGATATTTCCTTATTCACCATAGCCTTCTGTGGGCTTCCACATATCACTTTGCCAATTCCACAAGAACTGTCTTAGCGAAAGGCTTCATGTGGGGAAAGCTGTATCTCTGTGAGATGATTTCACAGAACACAAAGAAGTTTCTCAGAAAGCTTCTTTCTCTTTGTTATCGGAGGATATTTCCTTTGGCCCTAGAGTCTACAAGGGGATCCGAAATATCTGTTCTCAGATTCCACAGAAATAAGGCTAGCAAAGAGATACACGAAATACACATGTAACTCTGTGAGATGAATGATCGGAACACTAAGCAGTTTCTCAGAAAGCTTCTTTCCAGATTTCATCTGAGGATATTTCCTTTTTCACCCTAGCCCTCTATGGGCTTCCAAATATCACTTTGCCAATTCCACAAGAACTGTCTTAGCGAAAGGCTTCCTGAGGGGAAAGCTCTAACTCCGTGAGATGATTTCAGAGAACACAAAGAAGTTTCTCAGAAAGCTTCTTTCTCTTTGTTATCGGAGAATATTTCCTTTGGCCCTATAGTCTTCAAAGGGATGCGAAATATCTGTTCTCAGATTCCACAGAAATAAGGCTAGAAAAGAGATCCACGAAATACAGATGTAACACTGTGAGATGAATTAACAGAACACTAAGCAGTTTCTCAGAAAGCTTCTTTCCAGATTCCATCTGAGGATATTTCCTTTTTCACCATAGCCCTCTATTTGCTTCCAAATATCACTTTGCCAATTCCACAAGAACTGTCTTAGCGAAAGGCTTTTTGAGGGGAAAGCTGTAACTCTGTGAGATGATTTCACAGAACACAAAGAATTTCCTCAGAAAGCTTCTTTCTCTTTGTTATCGGAGGATATTTCCTTTGACCCTATAGTCTTCAAAGGGATCCGAAATATCTGTTCTCAGATTCCACAGAAATAAGGCTAGGAAAGAGATCCTCGAAATACACATGTAACTCTGTGAGATGAATTATTGGAAAACTAAGCAGTTTCTCAGAAAGCTTCTTTCCAGATTTCATCTGAGAATATTTCCTTTTTCACCAGAGCCCTCTATGGGCTCCGAAATATCACTCTGCCAATTCCACAAGTACTGTCTTAGCGAAAGGCTTCTTGAGGGGAAAGCTGTAACTCTGTGAGATGAGTTCAAAGAACACAAAGAAGTTTCTCAGAAAGCTTCTTTCTCTTTGTTATCGGAGGATATTTCCTTTGGCCCTATAGTCTTCAATGGGATCCGAAATATCTGTTCTCAGATTCCACAGAAATAAGGCTAGCAAAGAGATCCACGAAATACACATGAAACTCTGTGAGATGAATTAACAGAACACTAAGCAGTTTCTCAGAAAGCTTCTTTCCAGATTTCATCTGAGGATATTTCCTTTTTCACCATAGCCCTCTAAGGGCTTCCAAATATCACTTTGCCAATTCCACAAGAACTGTCTTAGCGAAAGGTTGCTTGAGGGGAAAGCTGTAACTCTGTGAGATGAGTTCACGGAAAACAAAGAAGTTTCTCAGAAAGCTTCTTTCTCTTTTTTTTCGGAGGATATTTCCTTTGGCCCTATAGTCTTCAAAGGGATCCGAAATATCTGTTCTCAGATTCCACAGAAATAAGGCTAGCAAAGAGACCCACGAAATACACATGTAACTCAGTGAGATGAATTAGCAGAACAGTAAGCAGTTTCTCGGAAAGCTTCTTTCCAGATTTCATATGAGGATATTTCCTTTTTCACCATAGCCCTCTATGGGCTTCCAAATATCACTTTCACAATTCCACAAGAACTGTGTTAGCGAAAGGCGTCTTGAGGGGAAAGCTGTAACTCTGTGAGATGATTTCACAGAACACAAAGAAGTTTCTCAGAAAGCTTCTTTCCAGATTTCATCTGAGGATATTTCCTTTTTGACCATAGCCCTCTAAGGGTTTCCAAATATCACTTTGCCAATTCCACAAGAACTGTGTTAGCGAAAGGCTTCCTGAGAGGAAAGCTGTAACTCTGTGAGATGATTTCACAGAACACAAAGAAGTTTCTCAGAAAGTTTCTTTCTCTTTGTTATCGGAGGACATTTCCTTTGGCCCTATAGTCTTCAAAGGGATCCGAATTATCTGTTCTCAGATTCCACAGAAATAAGGCTAGCAAAGAGATCCACGAAATACATATGTAACTCTGTGAGATGATTTAACAGAATACTAAGCAGTTTCTCAGAAAGCTTCTTTCCAGATTTCATCTGAGGATATATCCTTTTTCACCATACACCTCTATGGGCTTCCAAATATCACTTTGCCAATTCCACAAGAACGGTCTTAGCGAACGGCTTTTTGAGGGGAAAGCTGTAACTCTGTGAGATGATTTCACAGAACACAAAGAAGTTTCTCAGAAAGCTTCTTTCTCTTTGTTATCGGAGGATATTTCCTTTGGACCTATTGTCTTTAAAGGGATCCGAAATATTTGTTCTCAGATTCCACAGAAATAAGGCTAGCAAATAGATCCACGAAATACACATGCAACTCTCTGAGATGAATTAACAGAACACTAAGCAGTTTCTCAGAAAGCTTCTTTCCAGATTTCATCTGAGGATATTTCCTTTTTCACAATAGCCCTCTATGGGCTTCCAAATATCACTTTTCCAATTCCACAAGAACTGTATTAGCGAAAGGCTTCTTGAGGAGAAAACTGTAACTCTGTGAGATGATTTCACAGAACACAAAGAAGTTCCTCAGAAAGCTTCTTTCTCTTTGTTATCGGAGGATATTTCCTTTGGCCCTATAGTCTTCAATGGGATCCGAAATATCTGCTCTCAGATTCCACAGAAATAAGGCTAGCAAAGAGATCCACGAAATACACATGTAACACTGTGAGATGAATTAACAGAACACTAAGCAGTTTCTCACAAAACTTCTTTCCAGATTTCATCTGAGGATATTTCCTTATTCACCATAGCCTTCTGTGGGCTTCCACATATCACTTTGCCAATTCCACAAGAACTGTCTTAGCGAAAGGCTTCATGTGGGGAAAGCTGTATCTCTGTGAGATGATTTCACAGAACACAAAGAAGTTTCTCAGAAAGCTTCTTTCTCTTTGTTATCGGAGGATATTTCCTTTGGCCCTAGAGTCTACAAGGGGATCCGAAATATCTGTTCTCAGATTCCACAGAAATAAGGCTAGCAAAGAGATACACGAAATACACATGTAACACTGTGAGATGAATGATCGGAACACTAAGCAGTTTCTCAGAAAGCTTCTTTCCAGATTTCATCTGAGGATATTTCCTTTTTCACCCTAGCCCTCTATGGGCTTCCAAATATCACTTTGCCAATTCCACAAGAACTGTCTTAGCGAAAGGCTTCCTGAGGGGAAAGCTGTAACTCCGTGAGATGATTTCAGAGAACACAAAGAAGTTTCTCAGAAAGCTTCTTTCTCTTTGTTATCGGAGAATATTTCCTTTGGCCCTATAGTCTTCAAAGGGATGCGAAATATCTGTTCTCAGATTCCACAGAAATAAGGCTAGAAAAGAGATCCACGAAATACAGATGTAACACTGTGAGATGAATTAACAGAACACTAAGCAGTTTCTCAGAAAGCTTCTTTCCAGATTCCATCTGAGGATATTTCCTTTTTCACCATAGCCCTCTATTTGCTTCCAAATATCACTTTGCCAATTCCACAAGAACTGTCTTAGCGAAAGGCTTTTTGAGGGGAAAGCTGTAACTCTGTGAGATGATTTCACAGAACACAAAGAATTTCCTCAGAAAGCTTCTTTCTCTTTGTTATCGGAGGATATTTCCTTTGACCCTATAGTCTTCAAAGGGATCCGAAATATCTGTTCTCAGATTCCACAGAAATAAGGCTAGGAAAGAGATCCTCGAAATACACATGTAACTCTGTGAGATGAATTATTGGAAAACTAAGCAGTTTCTCAGAAAGCTTCTTTCCAGATTTCATCTGAGAATATTTCCTTTTTCACCTGAGCCCTCTATGGGCTCCGAAATATCACTCTGCCAATTCCACAAGTACTGTCTTAGCGAAAGGCTTCTTGAGGGGAAAGCTGTAACTCTGTGAGATGAGTTCAAAGAACACAAAGAAGTTTCTCAGAAAGCTTCTTTCTCTTTGTTATCGGAGGATATTTCCTTTGGCCCTATAGTCTTCAATGGGATCCGAAATATCTGTTCTCAGATTCCACAGAAATAAGGCTAGCAAAGAGATCCACGAAATACACATGAAACTCTGTGAGATGAATTAACAGAACACTAAGCAGTTTCTCAGAAAGCTTCTTTCCAGATTTCATCTGAGGATATTTCCTTTTTCACCATAGCCCTCTAAGGGCTTCCAAATATCACTTTGCCAATTCCACAAGAACTGTCTTAGCGAAAGGTTGCTTGAGGGGAAAGCTGTAACTCTGTGAGATGAGTTCACGGAAAACAAAGAAGTTTCTCAGAAAGCTTCTTTCTCTTTTTTTTCGGAGGATATTTCCTTTGGCCCTATAGTCTTCAAAGGGATCCGAAATATCTGTTCTCAGATTCCACAGAAATAAGGCTAGCAAAGAGACCCACGAAATACACATGTAACTCAGTGAGATGAATTAGCAGAACAGTAAGCAGTTTCTCGGAAAGCTTCTTTCCAGATTTCATATGAGGATATTTCCTTTTTCACCATAGCCCTCTATGGGCTTCCAAATATCACTTTCACAATTCCACAAGAACTGTGTTAGCGAAAGGCGTCTTGAGGGGAAAGCTGTAACTCTGTGAGATGATTTCACAGAACACAAAGAAGTTTCTCAGAAAGCTTCTTTCCAGATTTCATCTGAGGATATTTCCTTTTTGACCATAGCCCTCTAAGGGTTTCCAAATATCACTTTGCCAATTCCACAAGAACTGTGTTAGCGAAAGGCTTCCTGAGAGGAAAGCTGTAACTCTGTGAGATGATTTCACAGAACACAAAGAAGTTTCTCAGAAAGTTTCTTTCTCTTTGTTATCGGAGGACATTTCCTTTGGCCCTATAGTCTTCAAAGGGATCCGAATTATCTGTTCTCAGATTCCACAGAAATAAGGCTAGCAAAGAGATCCACGAAATACATATGTAACTCTGTGAGATGATTTAACAGAATACTAAGCAGTTTCTCAGAAAGCTTCTTTCCAGATTTCATCTGAGGATATATCCTTTTTCACCATACACCTCTATGGGCTTCCAAATATCACTTTGCCAATTCCACAAGAACGGTCTTAGCGAACGGCTTTTTGAGGGGAAAGCTGTAACTCTGTGAGATGATTTCACAGAACACAAAGAAGTTTCTCAGAAAGCTTCTTTCTCTTTGTTATCGGAGGATATTTCCTTTGGACCTATTGTCTTTAAAGGGATCCGAAATATTTGTTCTCAGATTCCACAGAAATAAGGCTAGCAAATAGATCCACGAAATACACATGCAACTCTCTGAGATGAATTAACAGAACACTAAGCAGTTTCTCAGAAAGCTTCTTTCCAGATTTCATCTGAGGATATTTCCTTTTTCACAATAGCCCTCTATGGGCTTCCAAATATCACTTTTCCAATTCCACAAGAACTGTATTAGCGAAAGGCTTCTTGAGGAGAAAACTGTAACTCTGTGAGATGATTTCACAGAACACAAAGAAGTTCCTCAGAAAGCTTCTTTCTCTTTGTTATCGGAGGATATTTCCTTTGGCCCTATAGTCTTCAATGGGATCCGAAATATCTGCTCTCAGATTCCACAGAAATAAGGCTAGCAAAGAGATACACGAAATACACATGTAACTCTGTGAGATGAATTAACAGAACACTAAGCAGTTTCTCAGAAAGCTTCTTTCCAGATTTCATCTGAGGATATTTCCTTTTTCACCATAGCCCTCTGAGGGCTTCCAAATATCACTTTGCCAATTCCACAAGAACTGTCTTAGCGAAAGGCTTCTTGAGGGGAAAGCTGTAACTCTGTGAGATGATTTCACAGAACACAGAGAAGTTCCTCAGAAAGCTTCTTTCTCTTTGTTATCGGAGGATATTTCCTTTGACCACATAGTCTTCAAAGAGATCCGAAATATCTGTTCTCAGATTAAACAGAAATAAGGCTTGCAAAGAGATCCACGAAATACACATGTAACTCTGTGACATGAATTATTGGAACACTAAGCAGTTTCTCAGAAAGCTTCTTTCCGGATTTCTTCTGAGAATATTTCCTTTTTCACCAGAGCCCTCTATGGGCTCCGAAATATCACTTTGCCCATTCCACAAGTACTGTCTTAGCGAAAGGCTTCTTGAGGGGAAAGCTGTAACTCTGTGAGATGATTTTAAAGAACACAAAGAAGTTTCTCAGAAAACTTCTTTCTCTTTGTTATCGGAGAATATTTCCTTTGGCCCTATAGTCTTCAAAGGGATCCGAAATATCTGTTCTCAGATTGCACAGAAATAAGGCTAGCAAAGAGATCCACGAAATACAGATATAACACTGTAAGATGAATTAACAGAACACTAAGCAGTTTCTCAGAAAGCTTCTTTCCAGATTTCATCTGAGGATATTTCCTTTTTCACCATAGCCCTCTATGGGCTTCCAAATATCACTTTTCCAATTCCACAATAACTGTGTTAGCGAAAGGCTTCTTGAGGGGAAAGCTGTAACTCTGTGAGATGATTTCACAGAACACAAAGAAGTTTCTCAGAAAGCTTCTTTCTCTTTGTTATCGAAGGATATTTCCTTTGGCCCTAGAGTCTTAAAGGGGATCCGAAATATCTGTTCTCAGATTCCACAGAAATAAGGCTAGCAAAGAGATCCACGAAATACAAATATAACAGTGTGAGATGAATTAACAGAACACTCAGCAGTTTCTCAGAAAGCTTCTTTCCAGATTTCATCTGAGGATATTTCCTTTTTCACCATAGCCCTCTATGGGCTTCCAAATATCACTTTGCTAATTCCACAAGAACGGTCTTAGCGAAAGGCTTCTTGAGGGGAAAGCTGTAACTCTGTGAGATGATTTCACAGAACACAAAGAAGTTTCTCAGAAAAATTCTTTCTCTTTGTTATCGGAGGATATTTCCTTTGGACCTATTGTATTCAAAGGGATCCGAAATATCTGTTCTCAGATTCCACAGAAATAATGCCAGCAAAGAGATACACGAAATACACATGGAACTCTGTGAGATGAATTATGAGAACACTAAGCAGTTTCTCAGAAAGCTTCTTTCCAGATTTCATCTGAGGATATTTCCTTTTTCACCATAGCCCTCTATGGGCTTCCAAATATCACTTTGCCAATTCCACAAGAACTGTCTTACCGAAAGGCTTCTTGAGGGGAAAGCTGCAACTCTGTGAGATGATTTCAGAGAACACAAAGAAGTTTCTCAGAAAGCTTCTTTCTCTTTGTTATCGGAGAATATTTCCTTTGGCCGTATGGTCTTCAAAGTTATCCGAAATATCTGTTCTCAGATTCCACAGAAATAAGGCTAGAAAAGAGATCCACGAAATACAGATGTAACACTGTGAGATGAATTAACAGAACACTAAGCAGTTTCTCAGAAAGCTTCTTTCCAGATTTCATCTGAGGATATTTCCTTTTTCACCATAGCCCTCTATGGGCTTCCAAATATCACTTTTCCAATTCCACAAGAACTGTCTTAGCGAAAGGCTTCTTGAGGGGAAAGCTGTAACTCTGTGAGATGATTTCACAGAACACAAAGAAGCTTCTCAGAAAGCTTCTTTCTCTTTGTTATCGGAGGATATTTCCTTTGGACCTATTGTAATCAAAGGGATCCGAAATATCTGTTCTCAGATTCCACAGAAATAAGGCTAGCAAAGTGATACACGAATTACACATGGACTCTGTGAGATGAATTAAGAGAACACTAAGCAGTTTCTCAGAAAGCTTCTTTCCAGATTCCATCTGAGGATATTTCCTTTTTCACCATTGCCCTCTATGGGCTTCCAAATATCACTTTGCCAATTCCACAAGAACTGTCTTACCGAAAGGCTTCTTGAGGGGAAAGCTGTAACTCTGTGAGATGATTTCAGAGAACACAAAGAAGCTTCTCAGAAAGCTTCTTTCTCTTTGTTATCGGAGAATATTTCCTTTGGCCCTATGGTCTTCAAAGGGATCCGAAATATCTGTTCTCAGATTCCACAGAAATAAGACTAGCAAAGAGATCCACGAAATACAGATGTCACACTTTGAGATGAATTAACAGAACACTAAGCAGTTTCTCAGAAAGCTTCTTTCCAGATTCCATCTGAGGATATTTCCTTTTTCACCAGAGCCCTCTATGGGCTTCCAAATATCACTTTGCCAATTCCACAAGAACTGTCTTAGCGAAAGGCTTCTTGAGGGGAAAGCTATAACTCTGTGAGATGATTTCACAGAACACAGAGAAGTTCCTCAGAAAGCTTCTTTCTCTTTGTTATCAGAGGATATTTCCTTTGACCACATAGTCTTCAAAGGGATACGAAATATCTGTTCTCAGATTCCACAGAAATAAGGCTAGCAAAGAGATCCACGAAATACACATGTAACTCTGTGAGATGAATTATTGGAACACTAAGCAGTTTCTCAGAAAGCTTCTTTCCATATTTCATCTGAGAATATTTCCTTTTTCACCATAGCCCTCTATTTCCTTCCAAATATCACTTTGCCAATTCCACAAGAACTGTCTTAGCGAAAGGCTTCTTGAGGGGAAAGCTGTAACTCTGTGAGATGATTTCACAGAACACAAAGAATTTCCTCAGAATGTTTCTTTCTCTTTGTTTTCGGAGGATATTTCCTTTGACCCTATAGTCTTCAAAGGGATCCGAAATATCTGTTCTCAGATTCCACAGAAATAAGGCTAGCAAAGAGATCCACGAAATACTCATGTAACTCTGTGAGATGAATTTTTGGAACACTAAGCAGTTTCTCAGAAAGCTTCCTTCCAGATTTCATCTGAGAATATTTCCTTTTTCACCAGAGCCCTCTATGGGCTCCGAAATATCACTCTGCCAATTCCACAAGTACTGTCTTAGCGAAAGGCTTTTTGAGGGGAAAGCTGTAACTCTTTGAGATGATTTCAAAGAACACAAAGAAGTTTCTCAGAAAGCTTCTTTTTCTTTGTTATCGGAGGATATTTCCTTTGGCCCTATAGTCTTCAAAGGGATCCGAAATATCTGTTCTCAGATTCCACAGGAATAAGGCTAGCAAAGAGATCCACGAAATACACATGTAACTCTTAGAGATGATTTCACAGAACACAAAGAAGTTTCTCAGAAAGCTTCATTCTCTTTGTTATCGGAGGTTATTTCCTTTGGCCTATATTCTTTAAAGGGATCCGAAATATCTGTTCTCAGATTCCACAGAAATAAGGCTAGCAAAGAGATCCACAAAATACCCATGTAACTTTCTGAGATGAACTAACAGAACACTAAGCAGTTTTCAGAAAGCTTCTTTCCAGATTTCATCTGAGGATATTTCCTTGTTCACCATACCCGTCTTTGGGCTTCCAAATGTCACTTTGCCAATTCCACAAGAACTGTCTTAGTGAAAGGCTTCTTGAGGGGAAGGCTGTAACTCTGTGAGATGATTTCACAGAATGCAAAGAAGTTCCTCAGAAAGCTTCTTTGTCTTTGTTATCGGAGGATATTTCCTTTGGCCCTATAGTCTTCAAAGGGATCCGAAATATCTGTTCTCAGATTCCACAGAAATAAGGCTAGCAGAGATCCACGAAAATCACATGTAACTCTGGGAGATGAATTAACAGAACACTAAGCAGTTTCTCAGAAAACTTCTTTCCAGATTTTATCTGAGGATATTTCCTTTTTCAACATAGCCATCTGTGGGCTTCCAAATATCACTTTGCCAATTCCACAAGAACTGTCTTAGCGAAAGACTTCTTGAGGGGAACGCTGTAACTCTGTGAGATGATTTCACAGAACACAAAGAAGTTTCTCAGAAAGCCTCTTTCTCTTTGTTATCGGAGGATATTTCCTTTGGCCCTATAGTCTTCCAAGGGATCCGAAATATCTGTTCTGAGATTCCACAGAAATAAGGCTAGCAAAGAGATCCACGAAATACACATGTAACTCTGTGAGATGAATTAACAGAACACTAAGCAGCTTCTCAGAAAGCTTCTTTCCAGATTTCATCTGAGTTTGTTTAATTTTTCACCATAGCCCTCTATGGGCTTCCAAATATCACTTTGCCAATTCCACAAGAACTGTCTTAGCGAAAGTCTTCTTGAGGGGAAAGCTGTAACTCTGTGAGATGATTTCACAAAACACAAAGAAGTTTCTCAGAAAGCTTCTTTCTCTTTGTTATCGGAGGATATTTCCTTTTTACCTATAGTCTTCAAAGGGATCTGAAATATCTGTTCTCAGATTCCACAGAAATAAGGCTAGCAAAAGGATCCACGAAATACACATGTAACTCTGTGAGATGAATTATCGGAACACTAAGCAGTTTCTCAGAAAGCTTCTTTCCAGATTTCATCTGAGAATATTTCCTTTTTCACCGGAGCCCTCTATGGACTCCGAAATATCACTCTGCCAATTCCACAAGTACTGTCTTAGCGAAAGGCTTCTTGAGGGGAAAGCTGTAACTCATTGAGATGATTTCAAAGAACACAAAGAAGTTTCTCAGAAAGCTTCTTTTTCTTTGTTATCGGAGGATATTTCCTTTGGCCCTATAGTCTTCAAAGGGATCCGAAATATCTGTTCTCAGATTCCACAGGCATAAGGCTAGCAAAGAGATCCGCGAAACACACATGTAACTCTGAGATATGATTTCACAGAACACAAAGACGTTTCTCAGAAAGCTTCATTCTCTTTGTTATCGGAGGTTATTTCCTTTGGCCCTATAGTCTTCAAAGGGATCCGAAATATCTGTTCTCAGATTCCACAGAAATAAGGCTAGCAAAGAGATCCACAAAATACCCATGTAACTCTCTGAGATGAACTAACAGAACACTAAGCAGTTTCTCAGAAAGCTTCTTTCCAGATTTCATCTGAGGATATTTCCTTGTTCACCATACCCGTCTTTGGGCTTCCAATTGTCACTTTGCCAATTCCACAAGAACTGTCTTAGTGAAAGGCTTCTTGAGGGGAAGGCTGTAACTCTGTGAGATGATTTCACAGAATGCAAAGAAGTTCCTCAGAAAGCTTCTTTGTCTTTGTTATCGGAGGATATTTCCTTTGGCCCTATAGTCTTCAAAGGGATCCGAAATATCTGTTCTCAGATTCCACAGAAATAAGGCTAGCAAAGAGATCCACGAAATACACATGTAACTCTGGGAGATGAATTAACAGAACACTAAGCAGTTTCTCAGAAAACTTCTTTCCAGATTTTATCTGAGGATATTTCCTTTTTCACCATAGCCATCTGTGGGCTTCCAAATATCACTTTGCCAATTCCACAAGAACTGTCTTAGCGAAAGGCTTCTTGAGGGGAAAGCTGTAACTCTGTGAGATGATTTCAGAGAACACAAAGAAGTTTCTCAGAAAGCTTCTTTCTCTTTGTTATCGGAGGATATTTCCTTTGGCAATTGAGTCTTCAAAGGGATCCGAAATATCTGTTGTCAGATTCCAAAGGAATAAGGCTAGCAAAGAGATCCACGAAATGCACATGTATCTCTGAGAGATGATTTCACAGAACACAAAGAAGTTTCTCAGAAAGCTTCTTTCTCTTTGTTATCGGAGGATATTTCCTTTGGCCCTATAGTCTTCAAAGGGATCCGAAATATCTGTTCTCAGATTCCACAGAAATAAGGCTAGCAAAGAGATCCACGAAATACACATGTAACTCTGTGAGATGAATTAACAGAACACTAAGAAGTTTCTTAGAAAGTTTCTTTCCAGATTTCATCTGAGGATATTTCCTTTTTCACCATAGCCCTCTTAGGGCTTCCAAATATCACTTTGCCAATTCCACAAGAACTATCTTAGCGAAAGGCTTCTTGAGGGGAAAGCTGTAACTCTGTGAGATGAGTTCACAGAACACAAAAACGTTTCTCAGAAAGCTTCTTTCTCTTTGTTATCGGAGGATATTTCCTTTGGCCCTAGAGTCTTCAAAGGGATCCGAAATATCTGTTCTCAGATTCCACAGAAATAAGGCTAGCAAAGAGATCCACGAAATACACATGTAACACTGTGAGATGAATTAACAGAACACTAAGCAGTTTCTCAGAAAGCTTCTTTCCAGATTCCATCTGAGGATATTTCCTTTTAGACCATAGCCTTCTGTGGGCTTCCAAATATCACTTTGCCAATTCCACAAGAACTGTCTTCGCGAAAGGCTTTTGAGGGGAAAGCTGTAACTCTGTGAGATGATTTCACAGAACACAGAGAAGTTTCTCAGAAAGCTTCTTTCTCTTTGTTATCGGAGGATATTTCCTTTGGCCCTAGAGTCTTCAAGGGGATCCGAAATATCTGTTCTCAGATTCCACAGAAATAAGGCTAGCAAAGAGATCCACGAAATACACATGTAACTCTGTGAGATGAATTATCGGAACACTAAGCAGTTTCTTAGAAAGCTTCTTTCCAGATTTCGTCTGAGAATATTTCCTTTTTCACGAGAGCCCTCTATGGGCTTCCAAATATCAGTTTGCCAATTCCACAAGTACTGTCTTAGCGAGAGGCTTCTTGAGGGGAAAGCTGTAACTCTGTGAGATGATTTCACAGAACACAAAGAAGTTTCTCAGAAAGCTTCTTTCTCTTTGTTATCGGAGGATATTTCCTTTGGACCTATTGTATTCAAAGGCATCCGAAATATCTATTCTCAGATTCCACAGAAATAAGGCTAGCAAAGAGATCCACGAAATACACATGTAACTCTGTGAGATGAATTTTCGGAACACTAAGCAGTTTCTCAGAAAGCTTCTTTCCAGATTTCATCTGAGGATATTTCCTTTTTCACCATAGCCCTCTATGGGCATCCAAATATCACTTTGCCAATTCCACAAGAACTGTCTTAGCGAAAGGCTTCTTGAGGGGAAAGCTGTAACTCTGTGAGATGATTTCACAGAACACAAAGAAGTTTCTCAGAAAGCTTCTTTCTCTTTGTTATCGGAGAATATTTCCTTTGGCCGTATGGTCTTCAAAGGGATCAGAAATATCTGTTCTCAGATTCCATAGAAATAAGGCTAGCAAAGAGATCCACGAAATACACATGTAACTCTGTGAGATGAATTAACAGAACACTAAGCAGTTTCTCAGAAGGCAACTTTCCAGATTTCAAATGAGGATATTTCCTTTTTCACCATTGCCCTCTATGGGCTTCCAAATATCACTTTGCCAATTCCACAAGAACTGTCTTAGCGAAAGGCTTCTTGATGGGAAAGCTGTAACTCTGTGAGATGATTTCACAGAACACAAAGAAGTTTCTCAGAAAGCTTCTTTCTCTTTGTTATCGGAGAATATTTCCTTTGGCCCTAGATTCTTCAAGGGGATCCGAAATATCTGTTCTCAGATTCCACAGAAATAAGGCTAGCAAAAGGATCCATGAAATACACATGTAACTCTGTGAGATGAATTATCGGAACACTAAGCAGTTTCTCAGAAAGCTTCTTTCCAGATTTCATCTGAGAATATTTCCTTTTTCACCGGAGCCCTCTATGGGCTCCGAAATATCACTCTGCCATTTCCACAAGTACTGTCTTAGCGAAAGGCTTCTTGAGGGGAAAGCTGTAACTCATTGAGATGATTTCAAAGAACACAAAGAAGTTTCTCAGAAAGCTTCTTTTTCTTTGTTATCGGAGGATATTTCCTTTGGCCCTATAGTCTTCAAAGGGATCCGAAATATCTGTTCTCAGATTCCACAGGAATAAGGCTAGCAAAGAGATCCACGAAACACACATGTAACTCTGAGATATGATTTCACAGAAGACAAAGAAGTTTCTCAGAAAGCTTCATTCTCTTTGTTATCGGAGGTTATTTCCTTTGGCCCTATAGTCTTCAAAGGGATCCGAAATATCTGTTCTCAGATTCCACAGAAATAAGGCTAGCAAAGAGATCCACAAAATACCCATGTAACTCTCTGAGATGAACTTACAGAACACTAAGCAGTTTTCAGAAAGCTTCTTTCCAGATTTCATCTGAGGATATTTCCTTGTTCACCATACCCGTCTTTGGGCTTCCAATTGTCACTTTGCCAATTCCACAAGAACTGTCTTAGTGAAAGGCTTCTTGAGGGGAAGGCTGTAACTCTGTGAGATGATTTCACAGAATGCAAAGAAGTTCCTCAGAAAGCTTCTTTTTCTTTGTTATCGGAGGATATTTCCTTTGGCCCTATAGTCTTCAAAGGGATCCGAAATATCTTTTCTCAGATTCCACAGAAATAAGGCTAGCAAAGAGATCCACGAAATACACATGTAACTCTGGGAGATGAATTAACAGAACGCTAAGCAGTTTCTCAGAAAACTTCTTTCCAGATTTTATCTGAGGATATTTCCTTTTTCACCATAGCCATCTGTGGGCTTCCAAATATCACTTTGCCAATTCCACAAGAACTGTCTTAGCGAAAGGCTTCTTGAGGGGAACGCTGTAACTCTGTGAGATGATTTCACAGAACACAAAGAATTTTCTCAGAAAGCTTCTTTCTCTTTGTTATCGGAGGATATTTCCTTTGGCCCCATAGTCTTCCAAGGGATCCGAAATATCTGTTCTCAGATTCCACAGAAATAAGGCTAGCAAAGAGATCCACGAAATACACATGTAACTCTGTGAGATGAATTAACAGAACACTAAGCAGCTTCTCAGAAAGCTTCTTTCCAGATTTCATCTGAGTTTGTTTCCTTTTTCACCATAGCCCTCTATGGGCTTCCAAATATCACTTTGCCAATTCCACAAGAACTGTCTTAGCGAAAGTCTTCTTGAGGGGAAAGCTGTAACTCTGTGAGATGATTTCACAGAACACAAAAAAGTTTCTCAGAAAGCTTCTCTCTCTTTGTTATCGGAGGATATTTCGTTTGGCCCTATAGTCTTCAAAGGGATCCGAAATGTCTGTTCTCAGATTCCACAGAAATAAGGCTAGCAAAGAGATCCACGAAATACATATGTAACTCTGTGAGATGAATTAACAGAACACTAAGCAGTTTCTCAGAAAGCTTCTTTCCAGATTTCATCTGAGGATATATCCTTTTTCACCATAGCCCTCTATGGGCTTCCAAATATCACTTTGCCAATTCCACAAGAACGGTCTTAGCGAACGGCATCTTGAGGGGAAAGCTGTAACTCTGTGAGATGATTTCACAGAACACAAAGAAGTTTCTCAGAAAGCTTCTTTCTCTTTGTTATCGGAGGATATATCCTTTGGACCTATTGTCTTCAAAGGGATCCGAAATATCTGTTCTCAGATTCCACAGAAATAAGGCTAGCAAATAGATCCAGGAAATACACATGTAACTCTGTGAGATGAATTAACAGAACACTAAGCAGTTTCTCAGAAAGCTTCTTTCCAGATTTTATCTGAGGATATTTCCTTTTTCAACATAGCCCTCTGAGGGCTTCCAAATATCACTTTGCCAATTCCACAAGAACTGTCTTAGCGAAAGGATTCTTGAGGGGAAAGCTGTAACTCTGTGAGATGATTTCACAGAACACAAAGAAGTTTCTCAGAAAGCTTCTTTCTATTTGTTTTCGGAGGATATTTCCTTTTTACCTATAGTCTTCAAAGGGATCTGAAATATCTGTTCTCGGATTCCACAGAAATAAGGCTAGCAAAGAGATCCACGAAATACACATGTAACTCTGTGAGATGAATGAACAGAACCCTAAGCAGTTTCTCAGAAAGCTTCTTTCCAGATTTCATCTGAGGATATTTCCTTTTTCACCGTAGCCTTCTGTGGGCTTCCAAATATCACTTTGCCATTTCCACAAGAACTGTCTTAGCGAAAGGCTTCTTGAGGGGAAAGCTGTAACTCTGTGAGATGATTTCACAGAACACAAAGAAGTTTCTCAGAAAGCTTCTTTCCCTTTGTTATCGGAGGATATTTCCTTTGGCCCTAGATTCTTCAAGGGGATCCGAAATATCTGTTCTCAGATTCCACAGAAATAAGGCTAGCAAAAGGATCCACGAAATACACATGTAAATCTGTGAGATGAATTATCGGAACACTAAGCAGTTTCTCAGAAAGCTTCTTTCCAGATTTCATCTGAGAATATTTCCTTTTTCACCGGAGCCCTCTATGGGCTCCGAAATATCACTCTGCCAATTCCACAAGTACTGTCTTAGCGAAAGGCTTCTTGAGGGGAAAGCTGTAACTCATTGAGATGATTTCAAAGAACACAAAGAAGTTTCTCAGAAAGCTTCTTTTTCTTTGTTATCGGAGGATATTTCCTTTGGCCCTAGAGTCTTCAAAGGGATCCGAAATATCTGCTCTCAGATTCCACAGGCATAAGGCTAGCAAAGAGATCCACGAAACACACATGTATCTCTGAGAGATGATTTCACAGAACACAAAGAAGTTTCTCAGAAAGCTTCTTTCTCTTTGTTATCAGAGGATATTTCCTTTGGCCCTAGAGTCTTCAAAGGGATCCGAATTATCTGTTCTCACATTCCACAGAAATAAGGCTAGCAAAGAGATCCACAAAATACCCATGTAACTCTCTGAGATGAACTAACAGAACACTAAGCAGTTTTCAGAAAGCTTCTTTCCAGATTTCATCTGAGGATATTTCCCTTTTCACCATACCCGTCTTTGGGCTTCCAAATGTCACTTTGCCAATTCCAAAAGAACTGTCTTAGTGAAAGGCTTCTTGAGGGGAAGGCCGTAACTCTGTGAGATGATTTCACAGAACGCAAAGAAGTTCCTCAGAAAGCTTCTTTGTCTTTTTTATGGGAGGATATTTCCTTTGGCCCTATAGTCTTCAAAGGGATCCGAAATATCTGTTCTCAGATTCCACAGAAATAAGGCTAGCAAAGAGATCCACGAAATACACAAGAAACTCTGTGAGATGAGTGAACAGAACACTAAGCAGTTTTTCAGAAAGCTTCTTTCCAGATTTCATCTGAGGATATTTCCTTTTTCACCATAGCCCTCTATGGGCTTCCAAATATCACTTTTCCAATGCCACAAGAACTGTGTTAGCGAAAGGCTTCTTGAGGGGAAAGCTGTAACTCTGTGAGATGATTTCACAGAATACAAAGAAGTTTCTCAGAAAGCTTCTTTCTCTTTGTTATCGGAGGATATTTCGTTTGGCCCCATTGTCTTCCAAGGGATCCGATATATATGTTCTCAGATTCCACAGAAATAAGGCTAGCAAAGAGATCCACGAAATACACATGTAACACTGTGAGATGAATTAACAGAACACTAAGCAGTTTCTCAGAAAGCTTCTTTCCAGATTCCATCTGAGGATATTTCCTTTTTCACCATAGCCTTCTGTGGGCTTCCAAATATCACTTTGCCAATTCCACAAGAACTGTCTTCGCGAAAGGCTTTTGAGGGGAAAGCTGTAACTCTGTGAGATGATTTCACAGAACACAAAGAAGTTTCTCAGAAAGCTTCTTTCTCTTTGTTATCGGAGGATATTTCCTTTGGCCCTATAGTCTTCAAAGGGATCCGAAATATCTGTTCTCAGATTCCACAGAAATAAGGCTACCAAAGAGATCACGAATACACATGTAACTCTTTGAGATGAATTAACAGAACACTAAGCAGTTTCTCAGAAAGCTTCTTTCCAGATTTCATCTGAGGATATTTCCTTTTTCACCATAGCCCTCTATGGGCTTCCAAATATCACTTTGCCAATTCCCCAAGAACTGTCTTAGCGAAAGGCTTCTTGAGGGGAAAGCTGTAACTCTGTGGGATGATTTCACAGAACACAAAGAAGTTTCTCAGAAAGCTTCTTTCTGTTTCGGAGGATATTTCCTTTGGCCCTATAATCTTCAAAGGGATCCGAAATATCTGTTCTCAGATACCACAGATATAAGGCTAGTAAAGGGATCCACGCACATGTAACTCTGTGAGATGAATTAACAGAACACTAAGCAGTTTCTCAGAATGCTTCTTTCTGAGGATATTTCCTTTTTCACCATAGCCCTCTTTGGGCTTCCAAATATCACTTTGCCAATTCCACAAGAACTGTGTTAGCGAAAGGCTTCTTGAGGGGACAGCTGTAACTCTGTGAGATGATTTCACAGAACACAAAGAAGTTTCTCAGAAAGGTTCTTTGTAGCTGTTATTGGAGGATATTTCTTTTGACCCTATAGTCTTCAAAGGGATCCGAAATATCTGTTCTCAGATTCCACAGAAATAAGGCTGGCAAAGAGATGCACGAAATACACATGTAACTCTGTGAGATGAATTAACAGAACACTAAGCAGTTTCTCAGAAAGCTACTTTCCAGATTTCATCTGAGGATATTTCCTTTTTCACCATAGCCCTCAATGGACTTCCAAATAATACTTTGCCAATTCCACAAGAACTGTCTTAGCGAAAGGCTTCTGGATGGGAAAGCTGTAACTCTGTGAGATGATTTCACAGAACACAAAGAAGTTTCTCAGAAAGCTTCTTTCTCTTTGTTATCGGAGGATATTTCCTTTGGCCCTATAGTCTTCAAAGGGATCCGAAATATCTGTTCTCAGATTCCACAGAAATAAGGCTAGCAAAGAGATCCACGAAATACACATGTAACTCTGTGAGATGAATTAACAGAACACTAAGCAGTTTCTCAGAAAGCTACTTTCCAGATTTCATCTGAGGATATTTCCTTTTTCACCATAGCCCTCAGTGGACTTCCAAATAATACTTTGCCAATTCCACAAGAACTGTCTTAGCGAAAGGCTTCTGGATGGGAAAGCTGTAACTCTGTGAGATGATTACGCAGAATACAAAGAAGTTTCTCAGAAAGCTTCTTTCTCTTTGTTATCGGAGTATATTTCCTTCGGCCCAATAGTCTTCAAAGGGGTTCCGAAATATCTGTTCACAGATTCCACAGAAATAAGGCTAGCAAAGAGATCCACGAAATACATATGTAACTCTGTGAGATGAATTAACAGAACACTATGTATTTTCTCAGAAAGCTTCTTTCCAGATTTCAACTGAGGATATTTCCTTTTTTACCATAGCCCTCTATGGGCTTCCAAATATCACTTTACCAATTCCACAAGAACTGTCTTAGCGAAGGCTTCTTGAGGGGAAAGCTGTAACTCTGTGAGATGATTTAACAGAACACAAAGAAGTTTCAAAGAAAGCTTCCTTCTCTTTGTTATCACAGGATATTTCCTTTGGCCCTATAGTGTTCAAAGGGATCCGAAATATCTGTTCTCAGATTCCACAGAAATAAGGCTAGTAAAGAGATCCACGACATACACATGTAACTCTGTGAGATGAACTAACAGAACACTAAGCAGTTTCTCAGAAAGCTTCTTTCCAGATTTCATCTGAGGATAGTTCCTTTTTCACCATAGCCCTCTATGGACTTCCAAATATCACTTTGCCAATTCCACAAGAACTGTCTTAGCGAAAGGCTTCTGGAGAAGAAAGCTGTAACTCTGTGAGGTGATTTCATAGAAAACAAAGAAATTTCTCAGAAAGCTTCTTTCTCTTTGTTATCGGAGGATATTTCCTTTGGCCCTATAGTCTTGAAAGGGATCCAAAATATCTGTTCTTAGATTCCAAAGAAATAAGGCCAGCAAAGAGATCCACGAAATACAGATGTAACTCTGTGAAATGAATGAACAGAACACTAAGCAGTTTCTCAGAGGGCTTCTTTCCAGATTTCATCTGAGGATATTTCCTTTTTCACCATAGCTGTCAATGGGCTTCCAAATATCACTTTGCCAATTCCACAACAGCTGTCTTAGCGAAAGTCTTCTTGAGGGGAAAGCTGTATCTCTGTGAGATGATTTCACAGAACACAAAGAAGATTCTCAGAAAGCTTCTTTCTCTTTGTTATCGGAGGATATTTCCTTTGGCCCTATAGTCTTCAAAGGGATCCGAAATAACTGTTCACAGATTCCACAGAAATAAGGCTAGCAAAGAGATCCACGACATACAGATGTAACTCTGTGAGTGGAAGTCACACCTCACAGAGCAGTTTCTCAGAAAGCTTCTTTCCAGATTTCATCTGAAGTTATTTCCTTTTTTCCCATTGCCGTCTATGGGCTTCCAAATATCACTTTGCCAATTCCAAAAGAACTGTCTTAGCGAAAGGCTTCTTGAGGAGAAAGCTGTATCTCTGTCAGATGATTTCACAGAACACAAAGAAGTTTCTCAGAAAGCTGCTTTCTCTTTGTTATCGGAGGATATTTCCTTTGGCCCTATAGTCTTCAAAGGGATCCGAAATATCTGTTCTCAGATTCCACAGAAATAAGGCTAGCAAAGAGATCCACGAAATACACATGTAACTCGGTGAGACGAATTAACAAAACACTAAGCAGTTTCTCAGAAAGCTTCTTTCCAGATTTCATCTGAGGATACTTCCTTTTACACCATAGATTTCTATGGGCTACCAAATATCACTTTGCCAATTCCACAAGAACTGTCTCAGCGAAAGGTTTCTTGAGGGGAAAGCTGTAACTCTGTGAGATGATTTCACAGAACACAAAGAAGTTTCTCAGAAAGCTTCTTTCTCTTTGTTATCGGAGGATATTTCCTTTGGCCCTATAGTCTTCAAAGGGATCCGAAATATCTGTTCTCAGATTCCACAGAAATAAGGCTAGCAAAGAGATCACGAATACACATGTAACTCTTTGAGATGAATTAACAGAACACTAAGCAGTTTCTCAGAAAGCTTCTTTCCAGATTTCATCTGAGGATATTTCCTTTTTCACCATAGCCCTCTATGGGCTTCCAAATATCACTTTGCCAATTCCACAAGAACTGTCTTAGCGAAAGGCTTCTTGAGGGGAAAGCTGTAACTCTGTGGGATGATTTCACAGAACACAAAGAAGTTTCTCAGAAAGCTTCTTTCTGTTTCGGAGGATATTTCCTTTGGCCCTATAATCTTCAAAGGGATCCGAAATATCTGTTCTCAGATACCACAGATATAAGGCTAGTAAAGGGATCCACGCACATGTAACTCTGTGAGATGAATTAACAGAACACTAAGCAGTTTCTCAGAATGCTTCTTTCTGAGGATATTTCCTTTTTCACCATAGCCCTCTTTGGGCTTCCAAATATCACTTTGCCAATTCCACAAGAACTGTGTTAGCGAAAGGCTTCTTGAGGGGACAGCTGTAACTCTGTGAGATGATTTCACAGAACACAAAGAAGTTTCTCAGAAAGGTTCTTTGTAGCTGTTATTGGAGGATATTTCTTTTGACCCTATAGTCTTCAAAGGGATCCGAAATATCTGTTCTCAGATTCCACAGAAATAAGGCTGGCAAAGAGATGCACGAAATACACATGTAACTCTGTGAGATGAATTAACAAAACACTAAGCAGTTTCTCAGAAAGCTACTTTCCAGATTTCATCTGAGGATATTTCCTTTTTCACCATAGCCCTCAATGGACTTCCAAATAATACTTTGCCAATTCCACAAGAACTGTCTTAGCGAAAGGCTTCTGGATGGGAAAGCTGTAACTCTGTGAGATGATTTCACAGAACACAAAGAAGTTTCTCAGAAAGCTTCTTTCTCTTTGTTATCGGAGGATATTTCCTTTGGCCCTATAGTCTTCAAAGGGATCCGAAATATCTGTTCTCAGATTCCACAGAAATAAGGCTAGCAAAGAGATCCACGAAATACACATGTAACTCTGTGAGTTGAATTAACAGAACACTAAGCAGTTTCTCAGATAGCTTCTTTCCAGATTTCATCTGAGGATATTTCCTTTTTCACCATAGCCCTGTATGGGCTTCCAAATACCACTTTGCCAATTCCACAAGAACTGTGTTAGCGAAAGGCTTCTTGAGGGGAAAGCTGTAACTCTGTGAGATGATTTCACAGAACACAAAGAAGTTTCTCAGAAAGCTTCTTTCTCTTTGTTATCGGAGGATATTTCCTTTGGCCCTATAGTCTTCAAAGGGATCCGAAATATCTGTTCTCACATTACACAGAAATAAGGCTGGCAAAGACATCCACGAAATACACATGTAACGCTGTGAGATGAATTAACAGAACACTAAGCAGTTTCTCAGATAGCTTCTTTCCATATTTCATCTGAGGATATTTCCTTTTTCACCATAGCCCTCTATGGGCTTCCAAATATCACTTTGCCAATTCCACAACAACTGTCTTAGCGAAAGGCTACTGGAGGGGAAAGCTGTAACTCTGTGAGATGATTTCACAGAATACAAAGAAGTTTCTCAGAAAGCTTCTTTCTCTTTGTTATCGGAGGATATTTCCTTTGGCCCTATAGTCTTCAAAGGGATCCGAAATATCTGTTCTCAGATTGCACAGAAATAAGGCTAGCAAAGAGATCCACGAAATACACATGTAACTCTGTGAGATGAATTAACAGAACACTAAGCAGTTTCTCAGAAAGCTTCTTTCCAGATTTCATCTGAGGATATTTCCTTTTTCACCATAGCCCTCTATGGACTTCCAAATATCACTTTGCCAATTCCACAAGAACTGTCTTAGCGAAAGGCTTCTGGATGGGAAAGCTGTAACTCTGTGAGATGATTTCACAGAAAACAAAGAAGTTTCTCAGAAAGCTTCTTTCTCTTTGTTATCGGAGGATATTTCCTTTGGACCTATAGTCCTTAAAGGGATCCGAAATATCTGTTCTCAGATTCCACAGAAGTAAGGCTAGCAAAGAGATCCACGAAATACACATGTAACTCTGTGAGGTGAATTAACAGACCACTAAGCAGTTTCTCAGAAAGCTTCTTTCCAGATTTCATCTGAGGATATTTCCTTTTTCACCATAGCCCTCAATGGGCTTCCAAATATCACTTTGCCAATTCCACAATTACTGTCTTAGTGAAAGGCTTCTTGAGGGGAAAGCTGTAACTCTGTGAGATGACTTCACAGGACACAAAGAATTTTCTCAGAAAGCTTCTTTCTCTTTGTTATCGGAGGATATTTCCTTTGGCCCTATAGTCTTCAAAGGGATCCGAAATATCTGTTCTCAGATTGCACAGAAATAAGGCTAGCAAAGAGATCCACGAAATACACATGTAACCCTGTGAGATGAATTAACAGAACACTAAGCAGTTTCTCAGAAAGCTTCTTTCCAGATTTCATCTGAGGAGATTTCCTTTTTCACCATAGCCCTCTATGGGCTTCCAAATATCACTTTGCCAATTCCACAAGAACTGTCTTAGCGAAAGGCTTCTTCAGGGGAAAGCTGTAACTCTGTGAGATGATTTCACAGAACACAAAGAAGTTTCTCAGAAAGCTTCTTTGTCTTTGTTATCGGAGGATATTTCCTTTGGCCCTATAGTCTTCAAAGGGATTCGAAATATCTGTTCTCACATTACTCAGAAATAAGGCTGGCAAAGACATCCACGAAATACACATGTAACTCTGTGAGATGAATTAACAGAACACTAAGCAGTTTCTCAGATAGCTTCTTTCCAGATTTCATGTAAGGATATTTCCTTTTTCACCATAGCCCTCTATGGGCTTCCAAATATCACTTTGCCAATTCCACAAGAACTGTCTTAGCGAAAGGCTTCTTGAGGGGAAAGCTGTAACTCTGTGAGATGATTTCAGAGAACACAAAGAAGTTTCTCAGAAAGCTTCTTTCTCTTTGTTATCGAAGGATATTTCCTTTGGCCCTATAGTCTTCAAAGGGATCCGAAATATCTGTTCTCAGATTGCACAGAAATAAGGCTAGCAAAGAGATCCACGAAATACACATGTAACTCTGTGAGATGAATTAACAGAACACTAAGCAGTTTCTCCGAAAGCTTCTTTCCAGATTTCATCTGAGGATATTTCCTTTTTCACCATAGCCCTCTATGGACTTCCAAATATCACTTTGCCAATTCCACAAGAAGTGTCTTAGCGAAAGGCTTCTGGATGGGAAAGCTGTAACTCTGTGAGATGATTTCACAGAAAACAAAGAAGTTTCTCAGACAGATTCTTTCTCTTTGTTATCGGAGGATATTTCTTTTGGCCCTATAGTCTTCAAAGGGATCCGAAATATCTGTTGTCAGATTCCACATAAATAAGGCTAGCAAAGAGATCCACGAAATAGACATGTAACTCGTTGAGATGAATTAACAGAACACTAAGGAGTTTCTCAGAAAGCTTCTTTCCAGATTTCACTGAGGATGATTCCTTTTTACCATAGCCCTCTATGGGCTTCCAAATATCACTTTGCCAATTCCACAAGAACTGTCTTAGCGAAAGGCTTCTTGAGGGGAAAGCTGTAACTCTCTGAGATGATTTCACAGAACACAAAGAAGTTTCAAAGAAAGCTTCTTTCTCTTTGTTATCGCAGGATATTTCCTTTGGCCCTATAGTCTTCAAAGGGGTTTCGAAATATCTGTTCTCAGATTCCACAGAAGTAAGGCTAGCAAACACATCCACGAAATACACATGTTACTCTGTGAGATGAATTAACAGAACACTAAGCAGTTTCTCAGAAAGCTTCTTTCCAGATTTCATCTGAGGATATTTCCTTTTTCACCATAGCCCTCTATGGGCTTCCAAATATCACTTTGCCAATTCCACAAGAACTGTGTTAGCGAAAGGCTTCCTGGGGGGAAAGCTGTAACTCTGTGAGATGATTTCACAGAACACAAAGGGGTTTCTCAGACAGCTTCTTTGTCTTTGTTATCGGAGGATATTTCCTTTGGCCCTATAGTCTTCAAAGGGATCCGAAATATCTGTTCTCACATTACACAGAAATAAGGCTGGCAAAGACATCCACGAAATACACATGTAACTCTGTGAGATGAATTAACAGAACACTAAGCAGTTTCTCAGATAGCTTCTTTCCAGATTTCATCTAAGGATATTTCCTTTTTCACCAGAGCCCTCTATGGGCTTCCAAATATCACTTTGCCAATTCCACAAGAACTGTCTTAGCGAAAGGCTTCTTGAGGGGAAAGCTGTAACTCTGTGAGATGATTGCAGAGAACACAAAGAAGTTTCTCAGAAAGCTTCTTTCTCTTTGTTATCGGAGGATATTTCCTTTGGCCCTATAGTCTTCAAAGGGATCCGAAATATCTGTTCTCAGATTGCACAGAAATAAGGCTAGCAAAGAGATCCACGAAATACACATGTAACTCTGTGAGATGAATTAACAGAACACTAAGCAGTTCCTCCGAAAGCTTCTTTCCAGATTTCATCTGAGGATATTTCCTTTTTCACCATAGCCCTCTAAGGGCTTCCAAATATCACTTTGCCAATTCCACAATTACTGTCTTAGTGAAAGGCTTCTTGAGGGGAAAGCTGTAACTCTGTGAGATGACTTCACAGGACACAAAGAAGTATCTCAGAAAGCTTCTTTCTCTTTCTTATCGGAGGATATTTCCTTCGGCCCTATAGTCTTCAATGGGATCCGAAATATCTGTTCTCAGATTCCACAGAAATAAGGCTAACAAAGAGATCCACGAAATACACATGTAACTCTGTGAGATGAATTAACAGAACACTAAGCAGTTTCTCACAAAGCTTCTTTCCAGATTTCATCTGAGGATATTTCCTTTTTCACCATAGCCCTCTAAGGGCTTCCAAATATCACTTTGCCAATTCCACAAGAACTGTCTTAGCAAAAGGCTTCTTGAGGGGAAAGCTGTAACTCTGTGACATGATTTCAAAGAACACGAAGAAGTTTCTCAGAAAGCTTCTTTCTCTTTGTTATCGGAGGATATTTCCTTTGGCCCTGTAGTCTTCAAAGGGATCCGAAATATCTGTTCTCAGATTGCACAGAAATAAGGCTAGCAAAGAGATCACGAATACACATGTAACTCTTTGAGATGAATTAACAGAACACTAAGCAGTTTCTCAGAAAGCTTCTTTCCAGATTTCATCTGAGGAGATTTCCTTTTTCACCATAGTCCCATATGGGCTTCCAAATATC
Source organism: Macaca mulatta (assembly GCF_049350105.2). Taxonomy (NCBI): domain Eukaryota; kingdom Metazoa; phylum Chordata; class Mammalia; order Primates; family Cercopithecidae; genus Macaca; species Macaca mulatta. The sequence continues at coordinate 39,991,315 of NC_133414.1, forward strand.
ACTTTGCCAATTCCACAAGAACTGTCTTAGCGAAAGGCTTCTTGAGGGGAAAGCTGTAACTCTGTGAGATGATTTCACAGAACACAAAGAAGTTTCTCAGAAAGCTTCTTTCTCTTTGTTATCGGAGGATATTTCCTTTGGCCCTATAGTCTTCAAAGGGATCCGAAATATCTGTTCTCAAATTCCGCAGAAATAAGACTAAGAAAGAGATCCACGAAATACACATGTAACTCATTGAGATGAATTAACAGAACACTAAGCAGTTTCTCAGAAAGCTTCTTTCCAGATTTCACGGAGGATATTTCCTTTTTCACCATAGTCCTCTATGGGCTTCCAAATATCACTTTGCCAATTCCACAAGAACTGTCTTAGCGAAAGGCTTCTTGAGGGGAAAGCTGTAACGCTGTGAGATGATTTCACAGAACACAAAGAAGTTTCTCAGAAAGCTTCTTTGTCTTTGTTATCGGAGGATATTTCCTTTGGCCCTATAGTCTTCAAAGGGATCCGAAATATCTGTTTGCAGATTGCACAGAAATAAGGGTAGCAAAGAGATCCACGAAATACACATGTAACTCTGTGAGATGAATTAACAGAACACTAAGCAGTTTCTCTGAAAGCTTCTTTCCAGATTTCATCTGAAGATATTTCCTTTTTCACCATAGCCCTCTATGGACTTCCAAATATCACTTTGCCAATTCCACAAGAACTGTCTTAGCGAAAGGCTACTGGATGGGAAAGCTGTAACTCTGTGAGATGATTTCACAGAAAACAAAGAAGTTTCTCGGACAGATTCTTTCTCTTTGTTATCGGAGGATATTTCTTTTGGCCCTATAGTCTTCAAAGGTATCCGAAATATCTGTTCTCAGATTCCACATAAATAAGGCTAGCAAAGAGATCCACGAAATAGACATGCAACTCGTTGAGATGAATAACAGAACACTAAGCAGTTTCTCAGAAAGCTTCTTTCCAGATTTCACTGAGGATATTTCCTTTTTACCATAGCCCTCTATGGGCTTCCAAATATCACTTTGCCAATTCCACAATGACTGTCTTAGCGAAAGGCTTCTTGAGGGGAAAGCTGTAACTCTGTGAGATGATTTCACAGAACACAAAGAAGTTTCAAAGAAAGCTTCTTTCTCTTTGTTATCGCAGGATATTTCCTTTTGCCCTATAGTCTTCAAAGGGGTTCCAAAATATCTGTTCTCAGATTCCACAGAAGTAAGGCTGGTAAAGAGATCCACGAAATACACATGTTACTCTGTGAGATGAATTAACAGAACACTAAGCAGTTTCTCAGAAAGCTTCTTTCCAGATTTCATCTGAGGATATTTCCTTTTTCACCATAGCCCTCTATGGGCTTCCAAATATCACTTTCCCAATTCCACAAGAACTGTGTTAGCGAAAGGCTTCTTGAGGGGAAAGCTGTAACTCTGTGAGATGATTTCACAGAACACAAAGAAGTTTCTCAGAAAGCTTCTTTGTCTTTGTTATCGGAGGATATTTCCATTGGCCCTATAGTCTTCAAAGGGATCCGAAATATCTGTTCTCAGAATGCACAGAAATAAGGCTAGCAAAGAGATCCACGAAATACACATGTAACTCTGTGAGATGAATTAACAGAACACTAAGCAGTTTCTCAGAAAGCTTCTTTCCAGATTTCATCTGAGGATATTTCCTTTTTCACCATAGACCTCTATGGGCTTCCAAATATCACTTTGCCAATTCCACAAGATCTGTGTTAGCGAAAGGCTTCTTGAGGGGAAAACTGTAACTCTGTGAGATGATTTCACAGAACACAAAGAAGTTTCTCAAAAAGCTTCTTTGTCTTTGTTATCGGAGGATATTTCCTTTGGCCCTATAGTCTTCAAAGGGATCCGAAATATCTGTTCTCACATTACTCAGAAATAAGGCTGGCAAAGACATCCACGAAATACACATGTAACTCTGTGAGATGAATTAACAGAACACTAAGCAGTTTCTCAGATAGATTCTTTCCAGATTTCACGGAGGATATTTCCTTTTTCACCATAGTCCTCTATGGGCTTCCAAATATCACTTTGCCAATTCCACAAGAACTGTCTTAGCGAAAGGCTTCTTGAGGGGAAAGCTGTAACGCTGTGAGATGATTTCACAGAACACAAAGAAGTTTCTCAGAAAGCTTCTTTCTCTTTGTTATGGGAGGATATTTCCTTTGGCCCTATAGTCTTCAAAGGGATCCGAAATATCTGTTCTCAGATTGCACAGAAATAAGGCTAGCAAAGAGATCCACGAAATACACATGTAACTCTGTGAGATGAATTAACAGAACACTAAGCAGTTTCTCTGAAAGCTTCTTTCCAGATTTCATCTGAAGATATTTCCTTTTTCACCATAGCCCTCTATGGACTTCCAAATATCACTTTGCCAATTCCACAAGAACTGTCTTAGCGAAAGGCTACTGGATGGGAAAGCTGTAACTCTGTGAGATGATTTCACAGAAAACAAAGAAGTTTCTCGGACAGATTCTTTCTCTTTGTTATCGGAGGATATTTCTTTTGGCCCTATAGTCTTCAAAGGTATCCGAAATATCTGTTCTCAGATTCCACATAAATAAGGCTAGCAAAGAGATCCACGAAATAGACATGCAACTCGTTGAGATGAATTAACAGAACACTAAGCAGTTTCTCAGAAAGCTTCTTTCCAGATTTCACTGAGGATATTTCCTTTTTACCATAGCCCTCTATGGGCTTCCAAATATCACTTTGCCAATTCCACAAGAACTGTCTTAGCGAAAGGCTTCTTGAGGGGAAAGCTGTAACTCTCTGAGATGATTTCACAGAACACAAAGAAGTTTCAAAGAAAGCTTCTTTCTCTTTGTTATCGCAGGATATTTCCTTTTGCCCTATAGTCTTCAAAGGGGTTCCGAAATATCTGTTCTCAGATTCCACAGAAGTAAGGCTAGCAAAGAGATCCACGAAATACACATGTTACTCTGTGAGATGAATTAACAGAACACTAAGCAGTTTCTCAGAAAGCTTCTTTCCAGATTTCATCTGAGGATATTTCCTTTTTCACCATAGCCCTCTATGGGCTTCCAAATATCACTTTCCCAATTCCACAAGAACTGTGTTAGCGAAAGGCTTCTTGAGGGAAAGCTGTAACTCTGTGAGATGGTTTCACAGAACACAAAGAAGTTTCTCAGAAAGCTTCTTTGTCTTTGTTATCGGAGGATATTTCCTTTGGCCCTATAGTCTTCAAAGGGATCCGAAATATCTGTTCTCAGAATGCACAGAAATAAGGCTAGCAAAGAGATCCACGAAATAGACATGTAACTCGTTGAGATGAATTAACAGAACACTAAGCAGTTTCTCAGAAAGCTTCTTTCCAGATTTCATCTGAGGATATTTCCTTTTTCACCATAGCCCTCTATGGGCTTCCAAATATCACTTTGCCAATTCCACAAGATCTGTGTTAGCGAAAGGCTTCTTGAGGGGAAAGCTGTAACTCTGTGAGATGATTTCACAGAACACAAAGAAGTTTCTCAAAAAGCTTCTTTGTCTTTGTTATCGGAGGATATTTCCTGTGGCCCTATAGTCTTCAAAGGGATCCGATATATCTGTTCTCACATTACTCAGAAATAATGCTGGCAAAGACATCCACGAAATACACATGTAACTCTGTGAGATGAATTAACAGAACACTAAGCAGTTTCTCAGATAGCTTCTTTCCAGATTTCATCTAAGGATATTTCCTTTTTCACCATAGCCCTCTATGGGCTTCGAAATATCACTTTGCCAATTCCACAAGAACTGTCTTAGCGAAAGGCTTCTTGAGGGGAAAGCTGTAACTCTGTGAGATGATTTCAGAGAACACAAAGAAGTTTCTCAGCAAGCTTCTTTCTCTTTGTTATCGGAGGATATTTCCTTTGGCCCTATAGTCTTCAAAGGGATCCGAAATATCTGTTCTCAAATTCCACAGAAATAAGGCTGGCAAAGAGATCCAGGAAATACACATGTAACTCTGTGAGATGAATTAACAGAACACTAAGCAGTTTCTCAGAAAGGTTCTTTCCAGATTTCATCTGAGGATATTTCCTTTTTCACCATAGCCCTCTATGGACTTCCAAATATCACTTTGCCAATTCCACAAGAACTGTCTTAGCGAAAGGCTTCTGGATGGGAAAGCTGTAACTCTGTGAGATGATTTCACAGAAAATAAAGAAGTTTCTCAGACAGATTCTTTCTCTTTGTTATCGGAGGATATTTCTTTTGGCCCTATAGTCTTCAAAGGGATCCGAAATATCTGTTGTCAGATTCCACATAAATAAGGCTAGCAAAGAGATCCACGAAATAGACATGTAACTCGTTGAGATGAATTAACAGAACACTAAGCAGTTTCTCAGAAAGCTTCTTTCCAGATTTCACTGAGGATGTTTCCTTTTTACCATAGCCCTCTAGGGGCTTCCAAATATCACTTTGCCAATCCCACAAGAACTGTCTTAGCGAAAGGCTTCTTGAGGGGAAAGCTGTAACTCTGTGAGATGATTTCACAGAACACAAAGAAGTTTCAAAGAAAGCTTCTTTCTCTTTGTTATCGCAGGATATTTCCTTTGGTCCTATAGTCTTCAAAGGGGTTCCGAAATATCTGTTCTCAGATTCCACAGAAGTAAGGCTAGCAAAGAGATCCACGAAATACACATGTTACTCTGTGAGATGAATTAACAGAACACTATGCAGTTTCTCCGAAAGCTTCTTTCCAGATTTCATCTGAGGATATTTCCTTTTTCACCATAGCCCTCTATGGGCTTCCAAATATCACTTTGCCAATTCCACAAGAACTGTCTTAGCGAAAGGCTTCTGGATGGGAAAGCTGTAACTCTGTGAGATGATTTCACAGAAAACAAAGAAGGTTCTCAGAAAGCTTCTTTCTCTTTGTTATTGGAGGATATTTCCTTTGGCCCTATAGTCCTCAAAGGGATCCGAAATATCTGTTCTCAGATTCCACAGAAATAAGGCTAGCAAGGTGATCCACGATATGCAGATGAACTCTGAGAGATTGATTAACAGAACACTAAGCAGTTTCTCAGAAAGCCTCTTTCCAGATTTCATCTGAGGATATTTCCTTTTTCACCATAGCCCTCTATGGGCTTCCAAATATCACTTTGCCAATTATACAAGAACTATCTTAGCGAAAGCCTTCTTGAGGGGAAAGCTAACTCTGTGAGATGATTTCACAGAACACAAAGAAGTTTCTCAGAAAGCTTCTTTCTCTTTGTTATCGGAGGATATTTCCTTTGGCCCTATAGACTTCAAAGGGGTTCCGAAATATCTGTTCTCAGATTCCACAGAAATAAGGCTAGCAAAGAGATCCACGAAATACACATGTAACTCTGTGAGATGAATTAACAGAACACTAAGCAGTTTCTCAGAAAGCTTCTTTCCAGATGTCAACTGAGGATATTTCCTTTTTCACCATAGCACTCTATGGGCTTCCAAATATCACTTTGCCAATTCCACAAGAACTGTCTTAGCGAAAGGCTTCTTGAGGGGAAAGCTAACTCTGTGAATAGATTTCACAGAACACAAAGAAGTTTCTCAGAAAGCTTCTTTCTCTTTGTTATCGGAGGATACTTCCTTTGGCCCTATAGTCTTCAAAGGGATCCGAAATATCTGTTCTCAGATTCCACAGAAATAAGGGTAGCAAAGAGATCCACGAAATACACATGTAACTCTGTGAGATGAATTAACAGAACACTAAGCAGTTTCTCCGAAAGCTTCTTTCCAGATTTCATCTGAGGATATTCCTTTTTCACCATAACCCTCTATGGGCTACCATATATCACTTTGCCAATTTCACAAGAACTATCTTAGCGAAAGGCTTCCTGAGGGGAAAGGTGTAACTCTGTGAGATGATTTTGCAGAACACAAAGAAGTTTCTCAGACAGCTTCTTTCTCTTTGTTATCGGAGGATATTTCCTTTAGCCCTATAGTCTTCAAAGGTATCCGATATATCTGTTCTCAGATTCCACATAAATAAGGCTAGCAAAGAGATCCACGAAATAGACATGTAACTCGTTGAGATGAATTAACAGAACACTAAGCAGTTTCTCAGAAAGCTTCTTTCCAGATTTCACTGAGGATATTTCCTTTTTCACCATAGCCCTCTAAGGGCTTCCAAATATCACTTTGCCAATTCCACAAGAACTGTCTTAGCGAAAGGCTTCTTGAGGGGAAAGCTGTAACTCTGTGAGATGATTTCACAGAACACAAAGAAGTTTCAAAGAAAGCTTCTTTCTCTTTGTTATCGCAGGATATTTCCTTTGGCCCTATAGTCTTCAAAGGGGTTCCGAAATATCTGTTCTCAGATTCCACAGAAATAAGGCTAGCAAAGAGATCCACGAAATACACATGTAACTCTGTGAGATGACTTAACAGAACACTAAGCAGTTTATCCGAAAGCTTCTTTCCAGATTTCATCTGAGGATATTTCCTTTTTCACCATTGCCCTCTATGGGCTTCCAAATATCACTTTGCCAATTCCACAAGAACTGTGTTAGCGAAAGGCTTCTTGAGGGGAAAGCTGTAACTCTGTGAGATGATTTCACAGAACACAAAGAAGTTTCTCAGAAAGCTTCTTTCTCTTTGTTATCGGAGGATATTTCCTTTGGCGCTATAGTCTTCAAAGGGATCCGAAATATCTGTTCTCAGATTCCACAGAAAAAAGGCTAGCAAAGAGATCCACGAAATACACATGTAACTCTGTGAGATGAATTAACAGAACACTAAGCAGTTTCTCAGAAAGCTTCTTTCCAGATTTCATCTGAGGATATTTCCTTTTTCACCATAGCCCTCTATGGACTTCAAAATATCACTTTGCCAATTCCACAAGAACTGTCTTAGCGAAAGGCTTCTGGATGGGAAAGCTGTAACTCTGTGAGATGATATCACAGAATACAAAGAAGTTTCTCAGAAAGCTTCTTTCTCTTTGTTATCGGAGGATATTTCCTTTGGCCCTATAGTCCTCAAAGGGATACGAATTATCTGTTCTCAGATTCCACAGAAGTAAGGCTAGCAAAGAGATCCACGAAATACACATGTAACTCTGTGAGATGAATTAACAGAACACTAAGCAGTTTCTCAGAAAGCTTCTTTCCAGATTTCATCTGAGGATATTTCCTTTTTCACCATAGCCCTCTATGGGCTTCCAAATATCACTTTGCCAATTCCACGAGAACTGTCTTAGCGAAAGGCTTCTTGAGGGGAAAGCTGTAACTCTGTGAGATGATTTCAGAGAACACGAAGAAGTTTCTCAGAAAGCTTCTTTCTCTTTGTTATCGGAGGATATTTCCTTTGGCCCTATAGTCTTCAAAGGGATCCGAAATATCTGTTCTCAGATTGCACAGAAATAAGGCTAGCAAAGAGATCCACGAAATACACATGTAACTCTGTGAGATGAATTAACAGAACACTAAGCAGTTTCTCAGAAAGCTTCTTTCCAGATTTCATCTGAGGATATTTCCTTTTTCACCATAGCCCTCTATGGACTTCCAAATATCACTTTGCCAATTCCACAAGAACTGTCTAAGCGAAAGGCTTCTGGATGGGAAAGCTGTAACTCTGTGAGATGATTTCACAGAAAACAAAGAAGTTTCTCAGAAAGCTTCTTTCTCTTTGTTACCGGAGGATATTTCCTTTGGACCTATAGTCCTCAAAGGGATCCGAAATATCTCTTCTCAGATTCCACAGAAGTAAGGCTAGCAAAGAGATCCACGAAACACACATGTAACTCTGTGAGATGAATTAACAGACCACTAAGCAGTTTCTCAGAAAGCTTCTTTCCAGATTTCATCTGAGGATATTTCCTTTTTCACCATAGCCCTCTATGGGCTTCCAAATATCACTTTGCCAATTCCACAATTACTGTCTTAGTGAAAGGCTTCTTGAGGGGAAAGCTGTAACTCTGTGAGATGACTTCACAGGACACAAAGAAGTTTCTCAGAAAGCTTCTTTCTCTTTGTTATCGGAGGATATTTCCTTTGGCCCTATAGTCTTCAAAGGGATCCGAAATATCTGTTCTCACATTCCACAGAAATAAGGCTGGCAAAGACATCCACGAAATACACATGTAACTCTGTGATATGAATTAACAGAAAACTAAGCAGTTTCTCAGATAGCTTCTTTCCAGATTTCATCTAAGGATATTTCCTTTTTCACCATAGCCCTCTATGGGCTTCCAAATATCACTTTGCCAATTCCACAAGAACTGTCTTAGCGAAAGGCTTCTTGAGGGGAAAGCTGTAACGCTGTGAGATGATTTCACAGAACACAAAGAAGTTTCTCAGAAAGCTTCTTTCTCTTTGTTATCGAAGGATATTTCCTTTGGCCCTATAGTCTTCAAAGTGATCCGAAATATCTGTTCTCAGAATGCACAGAAATAAGGCTAGCAAGGAGATCCACGAAATACACATGTAACTCTGTGAGATGAATTAACAGAACACTAAGCAGTTTCTCAGAAAGCTTCTTTCCAGATTTCATCTGAGGATATTTCCTTTTTCACCATAGCCATCTATGGGCTTCCAAATATCACTTTGCCAATTCCACAAGAACTGTGTTAGCGAAAGGCTTCTTGAGGGGAAAGCTGTAACTCTGTGAGATGATTTCACAGAATACAAAGAAGTTTCTCAGAAAGCTTCTTTCTCTTTGTTATCGGAGGATATTTCCTTTGGCCCTATAGTCTTCAAAGGGATCCGAAATATCTGTTCTCACATTACACAGAAATAAGGCTGGCAAAGACATCCACGAAATACACATGTAACTCTGTGAGATGAATTAACAGAACACTAAGCAGTTTCTCAGATAGCTTCTTTCCAGATTTCATCTAAGGATATTTCCTTTTTCACCATAGCCCTCTATGGGCTTCCAAATATCACTTTGCCTATTCCACAAGAACTGTCTTAGCGAAAGGCTTCTTGAGGGGAAAGCTGTAACTCTGTGAGATGATTTCAGAGAACACAAAGAAGTTTCTCAGAAAGCTTCTTTCTCTTTGTTATCGGAGGATATTTCCTTTGGCCCTATAGTCTTCAAAGGGATCCGAAATATCTGTTCTCAGATTGCACAGAAATAAGGCTAGCAAAGAGATCCACGAAATACACATGTAACTCTGTGAGATGAATTAACAGAACACTAAGCAGTTTCTCAGAAAGCTTCTTTCCAGATTTCATCTGAGGATATTTCCTTTTTCACCATAGCCCTCTATGGACTTCCAAATATCACTTTGCCAATTCCACAAGAACTGCCTTAGCGAAAGGCTTCTGGATGGGAAAGCTGTAACTCTGTGAGATGATTTCACAGAAAACAAAGAAGTTTCTCAGAAAGCTTCTTTCTCTTTGTTATCGGAGGATATTTCCTTTGGACCTATAGTCCTCAAAGGGATCCGAAATATCTGTTTTCAGATTCCGCAGAAGTAAGGCTAGCAAAGAGATCCACGAAATACACATGTAACTCTGTGAGATGAATTAACAGACCACTAAGCAGTTTCTCAGAAAGCTTCTTTCCAGATTTCATCTGAGGATATTTCCTTTTTCACCATAGCCCTCTATGGGCTTCCAAATATCACTTTGCCAATTCCACAATTACTGTCTTAGTGAAAGGCTTCTTGAGGGGAAAGCTGTAACTCTGTGAGATGACTTCACAGGACACAAAGAAGTTTCTCAGAAAGCTTCTTTCTCTTTGTTATCGGAGGATATTTCCTTTGGCCCTATAGTCTTCAATGGGATCCGAAATATCTGTTCTCAGATTGCACAGAAATAAGGCTAGCAAAGAGATCCACGATATACACATGTAACCCTGTGAGATGAATTAACAGAACACTAAGCAGTTTCTCAGAAAGCTTCTTTCCAGATTTCATCTGAGGAGATTTCCTTTTTCACCATAGCCCTCTATGGGCTTCCAAATATCACTTTGCCAATTCCACAAGAACTGTCTTAGCGAAAGCCTTCTTGAGGGGAAAGCTGTAACTCTGTGAGATGATTTCACAGAACACAAAGAAGTTTCTCAGAAAGCTTCTTTCTCTTTGTTGTCGGAGGATATTTCCTTTGGCCCTATAGTCTTCAAAGGGATCCGAAATATCTGTTCTCAGATTCCACAGAAATAAGACTAGCAATGAGATCCACGAAATACACATGTAACTCGTTGAGATGAATTAACAGAACACTAAGCAGTTTCTCAGAAAGCTTCTTTCCAGATTTCACGCAGGATATTTCCTTTTTCACCATAGTCCTCTATGGGCTTCCAAATATCACTTTGCCAATTCCACAAGAACTGTCTTAGCGAAAGGCTTCTTGAGGGGAAAGCTGTAACGCTGTGAGATGATTTCACAGAACACAAAGAAGTTTCTCAGAAAGCTTCTTTCTCTTTGTTATCGGAGGATATTTCCTTTGGCCCTATAGTCTTCAAAGGGATCCGAAATATCTGTTCTCAGATTGCACAGAAATAAGGCTAGCAAAGAGATCCACGAAATACGCATGTAACTCTGTGAGATGAATTAACAGAACACTAAGCAGTTTCTCCGAAAGCTTCTTTCCAGATTTCATCTGAGGATATTTCCTTTTTCACCATAGCCCTCTATGGACTTCCAAATATCACTTTGCCAATTCCACAAGAACTGTCTTAGCGAAAGGCTTCTTGAGGGGAAAGCTGTAACTCTGTGAGATGATTTCACAGAACACAAAGAAGTTTCTCAGAAAGCTTCTTTGTCTTTGTTATCGGAGGATATTTCCTTTGGCCCTATAGTCTTCAAAGGGATCCGAAATATCTGTTCTCAGAATGCACAGAAATAAGGCTAGCAAAGAGATCCACGAAATACACATGTAACTCTGTGAGATGAATTAACAGAACACTAAGCAGTTTCTCAGAAAGCTTCTTTCCAGATTTCATCTGAGGATATTTCCTTTTTCACCATAGCCCTCTATGGGCTTCCAAATATCACTTTGCCAATTCCACAATTACTGTCTTAGTGAAAGGCTTCTTGAGGGGAAAGCTGTAACTCTGTGAGATGACTTCACAGGACACAAAGAAGTTTCTCAGAAAGCTTCTTTCTCTTTGTTATCGGAGGATATTTCCTTTGGCCCTATAGTCTTCAATGGGATCCGAAATATCTGTTCTCAGATTGCACAGAAATAAGGCTAGCAAAGAGATCCACGATATACACATGTAACCCTGTGAGATGAATTAACAGAACACTAAGCAGTTTCTCAGAAAGCTTCTTTCCAGATTTCATCTGAGGAGATTTCCTTTTTCACCATAGCCCTCTATGGGCTTCCAAATATCACTTTGCCAATTCCACAAGAACTGTCTTAGCGAAAGCCTTCTTGAGGGGAAAGCTGTAACTCTGTGAGATGATTTCACAGAACACAAAGAAGTTTCTCAGAAAGCTTCTTTCTCTTTGTTGTCGGAGGATATTTCCTTTGGCCCTATAGTCTTCAAAGGGATCCGAAATATCTGTTCTCAGATTCCACAGAAATAAGACTAGCAATGAGATCCACGAAATACACATGTAACTCGTTGAGATGAATTAACAGAACACTAAGCAGTTTCTCAGAAAGCTTCTTTCCAGATTTCACGCAGGATATTTCCTTTTTCACCATAGTCCTCTATGGGCTTCCAAATATCACTTTGCCAATTCCACAAGAACTGTCTTAGCGAAAGGCTTCTTGAGGGGAAAGCTGTAACGCTGTGAGATGATTTCACAGAACACAAAGAAGTTTCTCAGAAAGCTTCTTTCTCTTTGTTATCGGAGGATATTTCCTTTGGCCCTATAGTCTTCAAAGGGATCCGAAATATCTGTTCTCAGATTGCACAGAAATAAGGCTAGCAAAGAGATCCACGAAATACGCATGTAACTCTGTGAGATGAATTAACAGAACACTAAGCAGTTTCTCCGAAAGCTTCTTTCCAGATTTCATCTGAGGATATTTCCTTTTTCACCATAGCCCTCTATGGACTTCCAAATATCACTTTGCCAATTCCACAAGAACTGTCTTAGCGAAAGGCTTCTTGAGGGGAAAGCTGTAACTCTGTGAGATGATTTCACAGAACACAAAGAAGTTTCTCAGAAAGCTTCTTTGTCTTTGTTATCGGAGGATATTTCCTTTGGCCCTATAGTCTTCAAAGGGATCCGAAATATCTGTTCTCAGAATGCACAGAAATAAGGCTAGCAAAGAGATCCACGAAATACACATGTAACTCTGTGAGATGAATTAACAGAACACTAAGCAGTTTCTCAGAAAGCTTCTTTCCAGATTTCATCTGAGGATATTTCCTTTTTCACCTTAGCCCTCTATGGGCTTCCAAATATCACTTTGCCAATTCCACAACAACTGTGTTATCGAAAGGCTTCTTGAGGGGAAAGCTGTAACTCTGTGAGATGATTTCACAGAACACAAAGAAGTTTCTCAGAAAGCTTCTTTGTCTTTGTTATCGGAGGATATTTCCTTTGGCCCTATAGTCTTCAAAGGGATCCGAAATATCTGTTCTCACATTACTCAGAAATAAGGCTGGCAAAGACATCCACGAAATACACATGTAACTCTGTGAGATGAATTAACAGAACACTAAGCAGTTTCTCAGATAGCTTCTTTCCAGATTTCATCTAAGGATATTTCCTTTTTCACCATAGCCCTCTATGGGCTTCCAAATATCACTTTGCCTATTCCACAAGAAGTGTCTTAGCGAAAGGCTTCTTGAGGGGAAAGCTGTAACTCTGAGAGATGATTTCAGAGAACACAAAGAAGTTTCTCAGAAAGCTTCTTTCTCTTTGTTATCGGAGGATATTTCCTTTGGCCCTATAGTCTTCAAAGGGATCCGAAATATCTGTTCTCAGATTGCACAGAAATAAGGCTAGCAAAGACATCCACGAAATACACATGTAACTCTGTGAGATGAATTAACAGAACACTAAGCAGTTTCTCCGAAAGCTTCTTTCCAGATTTCATCTGAGGATATTTCCTTTTTCACCATAGCCCTCTATGGACTTCCAAATATCACTTTGCCAATTCCACAAGAACTGTCTTAGCGAAAGTCTTCTGGATGGGAAAGCTGTAACTCTGTGAGATGATTTCACAGAAAACAAAGAAGTTTCTCAGACAGATTCTTTCTCTTTGTTATCGGAGGATATTTCTTTTGGCCCTATAGTCTTCAAAGGGATCCGAAATATCTGTTGTCAGATTCCACATAAATAAGGCTAGCAAAGAGATCGACGAAATAGACATGTAACTCGTTGAGATGAATTAACAGAACACTAAGCAGTTTCTCAGAAAGCTTCTCCCCAGATTTCATCTGAGGATATTTCCTTTTTCACCATAGCCCTCTAAGGGCTTCCAAATATCACTTTGCCAATTCCACAATTACTGTCTTAGTGAAAGGCTTCTTGAGGGTAAAGCTGTAACTCTGTGAGATGACTTCACAGGACACAAAGAAGTTTCTCAGAAAGCTTCTTTCTCTTTGTTATCGGAGGATATTTCCTTTGGCCCTATAGTCTTCATTGGGACCCGAAATATCTGTTCTCAGATTCCACAGAAATAAGGCTAACAAAGAGATCCACGGAATACACATGTTACTCTGTGAGATGAATTAACAGAACACTAAGCAGTTTCTCACAAAGCTTCTTTCCAGATTTCATCTGAGGATATTTCCTTTTTCACCATAGCCCTCTAAGGGCTTCCAAATATCACTTTGCAATTTCCACAAGAACTGTCTTAGCAAAAGGCTTCTCGAGGGGAAAGCTGTAACTCTGTGACATGATTTCAAAGAACACGAAGAAGTTTCTCATAAAGCTTCTTTCTCTTTGTTATCGGAGGATATTTCCTTTGGCCCTATAGTCTTCAAAGGGGTTCCGAAATATCTGTTCTCAGATTCCACAGAAATAAGGCTAGCAAAGAAATCCACGAAATACACATATAACTCTGTGAGATGACTTAACAGAACACTAAGCAGTTTCTCAGAAAGCTTCATTCCAGATTTCACTGAGGATATTTCCTTTTTCACAATAGCCCTCTATGGGCCTCCAAATAACACTTTGCCAATTCCACAAGAACTGTCTTAGCGATAGGCTTCTTGAGGGGAAAGCTGTAACTCTGTGAGATTATTTCACAGAACACAAAGAAGTTTCAAAGAAAGCTTCTTTCTCTTTGTTATCGCAGGATATTTCCTTTGGCCCTATAGTCTTCAAAGGGGTTCCGAAATATCTGTTCTCAGATTCCACAGAAATAAGGCTAGCAAAGAGATCCACGAAATACACATGTAACTCTGTGAGATGAATTAACAGAACACTAAGCAGTTTCTCCGAAAGCTTCTTTCCAGATTTCATCTGAGGATATTTCCTTTTTCACCATTGCCCTCTATGGGCTTCCAAATATCACTTTGCCAATTCCACAAGAACTGTGTTAGCGAAAGGATTCTTGAGGGGAAAGCTGTAACTCTGTGACATGATTTCACAGAACACAAAGAAGTTTCTCAGAAAGCTTCTTTCTCTTTGTTATCGGAGGATATTTCCTTTGGCCCTATAGTCTTCAAAGGGATCCGAAATATCTGTTCTCAGATTCCACAGAAATAAGGCTAGCAAAAAGATCCACGAAATACACATGTAACTCTGTGAGATGAATTAACAGAACACTAAGCAGTCTCTCAGAAAGCTTCTTTCCAGATTTCATCTGAGGATATTTCCTTTTTCACCATAGCCCTCTATGGACTTCCAAATATCACTTTGCCAATTCCACAAGAACTGTCTTAGGGAAAGGCTTCTGGATGGGAAAGCTGTAACTCTGTGAGATGATTTCACAGAATACAAAGAAGTTTCTCAGAAAGCTTCTTTCTCTTTGTTATCGGAGGATATTTCCTTTGGCCCTATAGTCCTCAAAGGGATCCGAAATATCTGTTTTCAGATTCCACAGAAGTAAGGCTAGCAAAGAGATCCACGAAATACACATGTAACTCTGTGAGATGAATTAACAGAACACTAAGCAGTTTCTCAGAAAGCTTCTTTCCAGATTTCATCTGAGGATATTTCCTTTTTCACCATAGCCCTCTATGGGCTTCCAAATATCACTTTGCCAATTCCACAAGAACTGTCTTAGCGAAAGGCTTCTTGAGGGGAAAGCTGTAACTCTGTGAGATGATTTCACAGAACACAAAGAATTTTCTCAGAAAGCTTCTTTCTCTTTGTTATCGGAGGATATTTCCTTTGGCCCTATAGTCTTCAAAGGGATCCGAAATATCTCTTCTCAATTTCCACAGAAATAAGACTAGAAAAGAGATCCACGAAATACACATGTAACTCGTTGAGATGAATTAACAGAACAGTAAGCAGTTTCTCAGAAAGCTTCTTTCCAGATTTCACTGAGGATATTTCCTTTTTCAACATAGTCCTCTATGGGCTTCCAAATATCACTTTGCCAATTCCACAAGAACTGTCTTAGAGAAAGGCTTCTTGAGGGGAAAGCTGTAACGCTGTGAGATGATTTCACAGAACACAAAGAAGTTTCTCAGAAAGCTTCTTTCTATTTGTTATCGGAGGATATTTCCTTTGGCCCTACAGTCTTCAAAGGGATCCGAAATATCTGTTCTCAGATTCCACAGAAATAAGGCTAGCAAAGAGATCCACGAAATACAGATGAACTCTGAATGATGAATTAACACAACAATAAGCAGTTTCTCAGAAAGCTTCTTTCCAGATTTCATCTAAGGATATATCCTTTTTCACCATAGCCCTCTATGGGCTTCCAAATATCACTTTTCCAATTCCAAAAGAACTGTCTTAGCGAAAGATCTCTTCAGGGGAAAGCTAACTCTGTGAGATGATTTCACAGAACACAAAGAAGTTTCTCAGAAAGCTTCTTTCTCTTTGTTATCGGAGGATATTTCCTTTGGCCCTATAGACTTCAAAGGGGTTCCGAAATATCTGTTATCAGATTCCACAGAAATAAGGCTAGCAAAGAGATCCACGAAATACACATGTACCTCTGTGAGATGAATTAACAGAACACTAAGCAGTTTCTCCGAAAGCTTCTTTCCAGATTTCATCTCAGGATATTCCTTTTTCACCATAACCCCCTATGGGCTACCAAATAGCACTTTGCCAATTCCACAAGAACGATCTTAGGGAAAGGCTTCCTGAGGGGAAAGCTGTAACTCTGTGAGATGATTTCACAGAACACAAAGAAGTTTCTCAGAAAGCTTCTTTGTCTTTGTTATCGCAGGATATTTCCTTTGGCCCTATTGTCTTCAAAGGGATCCGAAATATCTGTTCTCAGATTCCACAGAAATAAGGCTAGCAAAGAGATCCACGAAATACACATGTAACTCTGTGAGATGAATTAACAGAACACTAAGCAGTCTCTCAGAAAGCTTCTTTCCAGATTTCATCTGAGGATATTTCCTTTTTCACCATAGCCCTCTATGGACTTCCAAATATCACTTTGCCAATTCCACAAGAACTGCCTTAGCGAAAGGCTTCTGGATGGGAAAGCTGTAACTCTGTGAGATGATTTCACAGAATACAAAGAAGTTTCTCAGAAAGCTTCTTTCTCTTTGTTATCGGAGGATATTTCCTTTGGCCCTATAGTCCTCAAAGGGATCCGAAATATCTGTTTTCAGATTCCACAGAAGTAAGGCTAGCAAAGAGATCCACGAAATACACATGTAACTCTGTGAGATGAATTAACAGAACGCTAAGCAGTTTCTCAGAAAGCTTCTTTCCAGATTTCATCTGAGGATATTTCCTTTTTCACCCTAGCCCTCTATGGGCTTCCAAATATCACTTTGCCAATTCCACAAGAACTGTCTTAGCGAAAGGCTTCTTGAGGGGAAAGCTGTAACTCTGTGAGATGATTTCACAGAACACAAAGAAGTTTCTCAGAAAGCTGCTTTCTCTTTGTTATCGCAGGATATTTCCTTTGGCCCTATAGTCTTCAAAGGGATCCGAAATATCTGTTCTCAATTTCCACAGAAATAAGACTAGCAAAGAGATCCACGAAATACACATGTAACTCGTTGAGATGAATTAACAGAACAGTAAGCAGTTTCACAGAAAGCTTCTTTCCAGATTTCACTGAGGATATTTCCTTTTTCAACATAGTCCTCTATGGGCTTCCAAATATCACTTTGCCAATTCCACAAGAACTGTCTTAGAGAAAGGCTTCTTGAGGGGAAAGCTGTAACGCTGTGAGATGATTTCACAGAACACAAAGAAGTTTCTCAGACAGCTTCTTTCTATTTGTTATCGGAGGATATTTCCTTTGGCCCTACAGTCTTCAAAGGGATCCGAAATATCTGTTCTCAGATTCCACAGAAATAAGGCTAGCAAAGAGATCCACGAAATACAGATGAACTCTGAATGATGAATTAACACAACAATAAGCAGTTTCTCAGAACGCTTCTTTCCAGATTTCATCTAAGGATATATCCTTTTTCACCATAGCCCTCTATGGGCTTCCAAATATCACTTTTCCAATTCGAAAAGAACTGTCTTAGCGAAAGCCCTCTTCAGGGGAAAGCTAACTCTGTGAGATGATTTCACAGAACACAAAGAAGTTTCTCTGAAAGCTTCTTTCTCTTTGTTATCGGAGGATATTTCCTTTGGCCCTATAGTCTTCAAAGGGATCCGAAATATCTGTTCTCAGATTCCACAGAAATAAGGGTAGCAAAGAGGTCCACGAAATACACATGTAACTCTGTGAGATGAATTAACAGAACACTAAGCAGTTTCTCAGAAAGCTTCGTTCCAGATTTCATCTGAGGATATTCCTTTTTCACCATAACCCTCTATGGGCTACCAAATATCACTTTGCCAATTCCACAAGAACGATCTTAGCGAAAGGCTTCCTGAGGGGAAAGCTGTAACTCTGTGAGATGATTTCACAGAACACAAAGAAGTTTCTCAGACAGCTTCTTTCTCTTTGTTATCGGAGGATATTCCCTTTGGCCCTATAGTCTTCAAAGGGATCCGAAATATCTGTTCTCAGATTCCACAGAAATAAGGCTAGCAAAGAGATCCACGAAATAGACATGTAACTCGTTGAGATGAATTAACAGAACACTAAGCAGTTTCTCAGAAAGCTTCTTTCCAGATTTCACTGAGGATATTTCCTTTTTCACCATAGCCCTCTATGGGCTTCCAAATATCACTTTGCCAATTCCACAAGAACTGTGTTAGCGAAAGGCTTCTTGAGGGGAAAGCTGTAACTCTGTGAGATGATTTCACAGAACACAAAGAAGTTTCAAAGAAAGCTTCTTTCTCTTTGTTATCGCAGGATATTTCCTTTGGCCCTATAGTCTTCAAAGGGGTTCCGAAATATCTGTTCTCACATTCCACAGAAATAAGGCTAGCAAAAAGATCCACGAAATACACATGTAACTCTGTGAGATGACTTAACAGAACACTAAGCAGTTTCTCCGAAAGCTTCTTTCCAGATTTCATCTGAGGATATTTCCTTTTTCACCATAGCCCTCTATGGGCTTCCAAATATCACTTTGCCAATTCCACAAGAACTGTGTTAGCGAAAGGCTTCTTGAGGGGAAAGCTGTAACTCTGTTAGATGATTTCACAGAACACAAAAAAGTTTCTCAGAAAGCTTCTTTCTCTTTGTTATCGGAGGATATTTCCTTTGGCCCTATAGTCTTCAAAGGGATCCGAAATATCTGTTCTCAGATTCCACAGAAATAAGGCTCGCAAAGAGATCCACGAAATACAGATGAACTCTGAGTGATGAATTCACACAACAATAAGCAGTTTCTCAGAAAGCTTCTTTCCAGATTTCATCTGAGGATATTTCCTTTTTCACCATAGCCTTCTATGGGCTTCCAAATATCACTTTTCCAATTCCACAAGAACTTTCTTAGCGAAAGCCTTCTTGAGGGGAAAGCTAACTCTGTGAGATGATTTCACAGAACACAAAGAAGTTTCTCAGAAAGCTTCTTTCTCTTTGTTATCGGAGGATATTTCCTTTGGCCCTATAGACTTCAAAGGGGTTCCGAAATATCTGTTATCAAATTCCACAGAAATAAGGCTAGCAAAGAGATACACGAAATACACATGTAACTCTGTGAGATGAATTAACAGAACACTAAGCAGTTTCTCAGAAAGCTTCTTTCCAGATTTCATCTGAGGATATTCCTTTTTCACCATAACCCTCTATGGGCTACCAAATATCACTTTGTCAATTCCACAAGAACGATCTTAGGGAAAGGCTTCCTGAGGGGAAAGCTGTAACTCTGTGAGATGATTTCACAGAACACAAAGAAGTTTCAAAGAAAGCTTCTTTCTCTTTGTTATCGGAGGATATTTCCTTTGGCACTATAGTCTTCAAAGGGATCCGAAATATCTGTTCTCAGATTCCACAGAAATAATACTAGCAAAGAGATCCACGAAATACACATGTAACTCGTTGAGATGAATTAACAGAACACTAAGCAGTTTCTCAGAAAGCTTCTTTCCAGATTTCACTGAGGATATTTCCTTTTTCACCATAGTCCTCTATGGGCTTCCAAATATCACTTTGCCAATTCCACAAGAACTGTGTTAGCGAAAGGCTTCTTGAGGGGAAAGCTGTAACGCTGTGAGATGATTTCACAGAACACAGAGAAGTTTCTCAGAAAGCTTCTTTCTATTTGTTATCGGAGGATATTTCCTTTGGCCCTATAGTCTTCTAAGGGATCCGAAATATCTGTTCTCATATTCCACAGAAATAAGGCTAGCAAAGAGATCCACGAAATACAGATGAACTCTGAGAGATGAATTAACAGAACACGAAGCAGTTTCTCAGAAAGCTTCTTTCCAGATTTCATCTGAGGATATTTCCTTTTTCACCATAGCCCTCTATGGGCTTCCAAATATCACTTTGCCAATTCCACAAGAACTGTCTTAGCGAAAGCCTTCTTGAGGGGAAAGCTAACTCTGTGAGATGATTTCACAGAACACAAAGAAGTTTCTCAGAAAGCTTCTTTCTCTTTGTTATCTGAGGATATTTCCTTTGGCCCTATAGACTTCAAAGGGGTTCCGAAATATCTGTTATCAGATTCCACAGAAATAAGGCTAGCAAAGAGATCCACGAAATACACATGTAACTCTGTGAGATGAATTAAGAGAACACTAAGCAGTTTCTCAGAAAGCTTCTTTCCAGATTTCAACTTAGGATATTTCCTTTTTCACCATAGCACTCTATGGGCTTCCAATTATCACTTTGCCAATTCCACAAGAAGTGTCTTAGCGAAAGGCTTCTTGAGGGGAAAGCTAACTCTGTGAGATGATTTCACAGAACACAAAGAAGTTTCTCAGAAAGCTTCTTTGTCTTTGTTATCGGAGGATATTTCCTTTGGCCCTATAGTCTTCAAAGGGATCCGAAATATCTGTTCTCAGATTCCACAGAAATAAGGCCGGCAAAGACATCCACGAAATACAAATGTAACTCTGTGAGATGAATTAACAGAACACTAAGCAGTTTCTCAGATAGCTTCTTCCCAGATTTCATCTAAGGATATTTCCTTTTTCACCATAGCCCTCTATGGGCTTCCAAATATCACTTTGCCAATTCCACAAGAACTGTCTTAGCGAAAGGCTTCTTGAGGGGAAAGCTGTAACTCTGTGAGATGATTTCACAGAACACAAAGAAGTTTCTCAGAAAGCTTCTTTCTCTTTGTTATCGGAGGATATTTCCTTTGGCCCTATAGTCTTCAAAGGGATCCGAAATATCTGTTCTCAATTTCCACAGAAATAAGACTAGCAAAGAGATCCACGAAATACACATGTAACGCGTTGAGATGAATTAACAGAACAGTAAGCAGTTTCTCAGGAAGCTTCTTTCCAGATTTCACTGAGGATATTTCCTTTTTCAACATAGTCCTCTATGGGCTTCCAAATATCACTTTGCCAATTCCACAAGAACTGTCTTAGAGAAAGGCTTCTTGAGGGGAAAGCTGTAACGCTGTGAGATGATTTCACAGAACACAAAGAAGTTTCTCAGAAAGCTTCTTTCTATTTGTTATCGGAGGATATTTCCTTTGGCCCTACATACTTCAAAGGGATCCGAAATATCTGTTCTCAGATTCCACAGAAATAAGGCTAGCAAAGAGATCCACGAAATACAGATGAACTCTGAATGATGAATTAACACAACAATAAGCAGTTTCTCAGAACGCTTCTTTCCAGATTTCATCTAAGGATATATCCTTTTTCACCATAGCCCTCTATGGGCTTCCAAATATCACTTTTCCAATTCCAAAAGAACTGTCTTAGCGAAAGCCCTCTTCAGGGGAAATCTAACTCTGTGAGATGATTTCACAGAACACAAAGAAGTTTCTCTGAAAGCTTCTTTCTCTTTGTTATCGGAGGATATTTCCTTTGGCCCTATAGTCTTCAAAGGGATCCGAAATATCTGTTCTCAGATTCCACAGAAATAAGGGTAGCAAAGAGGTCCACGAAATACACATGTAACTCTGTGAGATGAATTAACAGAACACTAAGCAGTTTCTCAGAAAGCTTCGTTCCAGATTTCATCTGAGGATATTCCTTTTTCACCATAACCCTCTATGGGCTACCAAATATCACTTTGCCAATTCCACAAGAACGACCTTAGCGAAAGGCTTCCTGAGGGGAAAGCTGTAACTCTGTGAGATGATTTCACAGAACACAAAGAAGTTTCTCAGACAGCTTCTTTCTCTTTGTTATCGGTGGATATTCCCTTTGGCCCTATAGTCTTCAAAGGGATCCGAAATATCTGTTCTCAGATTCCACAGAAATAAGGCTAGCAAAGAGATCCACGAAATAGACATGTAACTCGTTGAGATGAATTAACAGAACACTAAGCAGTTTCTCAGAAAGCTTCTTTCCAGATTTCACTGAGGATATTTCCTTTTTCACCATAGCCCTCTATGGGCTTCCAAATATCACTTTGCCAATTCCACAAGAACTGTGTTAGCGAAAGGCTTCTTGAGGGGAAAGCTGTAACTCTGTGAGATGATTTCACAGAACACAAAGAAGTTTCAAAGAAAGCTTCTTTCTCTTTGTTATCGCAGGATATTTCCTTTGGCCCTATAGTCTTCAAAGGGGTTCCAAAATATCTGTTCTCAGATTCCACAGAAATAAGGCTAGCAAAAAGATCCACGAAATACACATGTAACTCTGTGAGATGACTTAACAGAACACTAAGCAGTTTCTCCGAAAGCTTCTTTCCAGATTTCATCTGAGGATATTTCCTTTTTCACCATAGCCCTCTATGGGCTTCCAAATATCACTTTGCCAATTCCACAAGAACTGTGTTAGCGAAAGGCTTCTTGAGGGGAAAGCTGTAACTCTGTTAGATGATTTCACAGAACACAAAAAAGTTTCTCAGAAAGCTTCTTTCTCTTTGTTATCGGAGGATATTTCCTTTGGCCCTATAGTCTTCAAAGGGATCCGAAATATCTGTTCTCAGATTCCACAGAAATAAGGCTCGCAAAGAGATCCACGAAATACAGATGAACTCTGAGTGATGAATTCACACAACAATAAGCAGTTTCTCAGAAAGCTTCTTTCCAGATTTCATCTGAGGATATTTCCTTTTTCACCATAGCCTTCTATGGGCTTCCAAATATCACTTTTCCAATTCCACAAGAACTGTCTTAGCGAAAGCCTTCTTGAGGGGAAAGCTAACTCTGTGAGATGATTTCACAGAACACAAAGAAGTTTCTCAGAAAGCTTCTTTCTCTTTGTTATCGGAGGATATTTCCTTTGGCCCTATAGACTTCAAAGGGGTTCCGAAATATCTGTTATCAAATTCCACAGAAATAAGGCTAGCAAAGAGATACACGAAATACACATGTAACTCTGTGAGATGAATTAACAGAACACTAAGCAGTTTCTCAGAAAGCTTCTTTCCAGATTTCATCTGAGGATATTCCTTTTTCACCATAACCCTCTATGGGCTACCAAATATCACTTTGTCAATTCCACAAGAACGATCTTAGGGAAAGGCTTCCTGAGGGGAAAGCTGTAACTCTGTGAGATGATTTCACAGAACACAAAGAAGTTTCAAAGAAAGCTTCTTTCTCTTTGTTATCGGAGGATATTTCCTTTGGCACTATAGTCTTCAAAGGGATCCGAAATATCTGTTCTCAGATTCCACAGAAATAATACTAGCAAAGAGATCCACGAAATACACATGTAACTCGTTGAGATGAATTAACAGAACACTAAGCAGTTTCTCAGAAAGCTTCTTTCCAGATTTCACTGAGGATATTTCCTTTTTCACCATAGTCCTCTATGGGCTTCCAAATATCACTTTGCCAATTCCACAAGAACTGTGTTAGCGAAAGGCTTCTTGAGGGGAAAGCTGTAACGCTGTGAGATGATTTCACAGAACACAGAGAAGTTTCTCAGAAAGCTTCTTTCTATTTGTTATCGGAGGATATTTCCTTTGGCCCTATAGTCTTCTAAGGGATCCGAAATATCTGTTCTCATATTCCACAGAAATAAGGCTAGCAAAGAGATCCACGAAATACAGATGAACTCTGAGAGATGAATTAACAGAACACGAAGCAGTTTCTCAGAAAGCTTCTTTCCAGATTTCATCTGAGGATATTTCCTTTTTCACCATAGCCCTCTATGGGCTTCCAAATATCACTTTGCCAATTCCACAAGAACTGTCTTAGCGAAAGCCTTCTTGAGGGGAAAGCTAACTCTGTGAGATGATTTCACAGAACACAAAGAAGTTTCTCAGAAAGCTTCTTTCTCTTTGTTATCTGAGGATATTTCCTTTGGCCCTATAGACTTCAAAGGGGTTCCGAAATATCTGTTATCAGATTCCACAGAAATAAGGCTAGCAAAGAGATCCACGAAATACACATGTAACTCTGTGAGATGAATTAAGAGAACACTAAGCAGTTTCTCAGAAAGCTTCTTTCCAGATTTCAACTGAGGATATTTCCTTTTTCACCATAGCACTCTATGGGCTTCCAAATATCACTTTGCCAATTCCACAAGAAGTGTCTTAGCGAAAGGCTTCTTGAGGGGAAAGCTAACTCTGTGAGATGATTTCACAGAACACAAAGAAGTTTCTCAGAAAGCTTCTTTGTCTTTGTTATCGGAGGATATTTCCTTTGGCCCTATAGTCTTCAAAGGGATCCGAAATATCTGTTCTCAGATTCCACAGAAATAAGGCTGGCAAAGACATCCACGAAATACAAATGTAACTCTGTGAGATGAATTAACAGAACACTAAGCAGTTTCTCAGATAGCTTCTTCCCAGATTTCATCTAAGGATATTTCCTTTTTCACCATAGCCCTCTATGGGCTTCCAAATATCACTTTGCCAATTCCACAAGAACTGTGTTAGCGAAAGGCTTCTTGAGGGGAAAGCTGTAACTCTGTGAGATGATTTCACAGAACACAAAGAAGTTTCTCAGAAAGCTTCTTTCTATTTGTTATCGGAGGATATTTCCTTTGGCCCTATAGTCTTCAAAGGGATCCGAAATATCTGTTCTCAATTTCCACAGAAATAAGACTAGCAAAGAGATCCACGAAATACACATGTAACTCGTTGAGATGAATTAACAGAACAGTAAGCAGTTTCTCAGAAAGCTTCTTTCCAGATTTCACTGAGGATATTTCCTTTTTCACCATAGTCCTCTATGGGCTTCCAAATATCACTTTGCCAATTCCACAAGAACTGTTTTAGAGAAAGGCTTCTTGAGGGGAAAGCTGTAACGCTGTGAGATGATTTCACAGAACACAAAGAAGTTTCTCAGAAAGCTTCTTTCTCTTTGTTATCGGAGAATATTTCCTTTGGCCCTACAGTCTTCAAAGGGATCCGAAATATCTGTTCTCAGATTCCACAGAAATAAGGCTAGCAAAGAGATCCACGAAATACAGATGAACTCTGAATGATGAATTAACACAACACTAAGCAGTTTCTCAGAAAGCTTCTTTCCAGGTTTCATCTAAGGATATATCCTTTTTCACCATAGCCCTCTATGGGCTTCCAAATATCACTTTTCCAATTCCAAAAGAACTGTCTTAGCGAAAGCCCTCTTCAGGGGAAATCTAACTCTGTGAGATGATTTCACAGAACACAAAGAAGTTTCTCAGAAAGCTTCTTTCTCTTTGTTATCGGAGGATATTTCCTTTGGCCCTATAGACTTCAAAGGGGTTCCGAAATATCTGTTATCAGATTCCACAGAAATAAGGCTAGCAAAGAGATCCACGAAATACACATGTACCTCTGTGAGATGAATTAACAGAACACTAAGCAGTTTCTCCGAAACCTTCTTTCCAGATTTCATCTCAGGATATTCCTTTTTCACCATAACCCTCTATGGGCTACCAAATAGCACTTTGCCAATTCCACAAGAACGATCTTAGGGAAAGGCTTCCTGAGGGGAAAGCTGTAACTCTGTGAGAAGATTTCACAGAACACAAAGAAGTTTCTCAGAAAGCTTCTTTGTCTTTGTTATCGGAGGATATTTCCTTTGGCCCTATAGTCTTCAAAGGGATCCGAAATATCTGTTCTCAGATTCCAGAGAAATAAGGCTGGCAAAGACACCCACGAAATACACATGTAACTCTGTGAGATGAATTAACAGAACACTAAGCAGTTTCTCAGATAGCTTCTTCCAGATTTCATCTAAGGATACTTCCTTTTTCACCATAGCCCTCTATGGGCTTCCAAATATCACTTTGCCAATTCCACAAGAACTGTCTTAGCGAAAGGCTTCTTGAGGGGAAAGCTGTAACTCTGTGAGATGATTTCACAGAACACAAAGAAGTTTCTCAGAAAGCTTCTTTCTCTTTGTTATCGGAGGATATTTCCTTTGGCCCTATAGTCCTCAAAGGGATCCGAAATATCTGTTCTCAGATTCCACAGAAGTAAGGCTAGCAAAGAGATCCACGAAATACACATGTAACTCTGTGAGATGAATTAACAGAACACTAAGCAGTTTCTCAGAAAGCTTCTTTCCAGATTTCACTGAGGATATTTCCTTTTTCACCATAGCCCTCTATGGGCTTCCAAATATCACTTTGCCAATTCCACAAGAACTGTCTTAGCGAAAGGCTTCTAGAGGGGAAAGCTGTAACTCTGTGAGATGATTTCACAGAACACAAAGAAGTTTCTCAGAAAGCTTCTTTCTCTTTGTTATCGCAGGATATTTCCTTTGTCCCTTTAGTCTTCAAAGGGATCCGAAATATCTGTTCTCAGCTTCCACAGAAATAAGG
This sequence comes from Macaca mulatta, assembly GCF_049350105.2. Lineage (NCBI taxonomy): Eukaryota > Metazoa > Chordata > Mammalia > Primates > Cercopithecidae > Macaca > Macaca mulatta. The sequence goes on from NC_133414.1 coordinate 40,017,532, forward strand.
CTAGCAAAGAGATCCACGAAATACAGATGAACTCTGAGAGATGAATTAACAGAACACTAAGCAGTTTCTCAGAAAGCTTCTTTCCAGATTTCATCTGAGGATATTTCCTTTTTCACCGTAGCCCTCCATGGGCTTCCAAGTATCACTTTGCCAATTCCACAACAACTGTCTTAGCGAAAGCCTTCTTGAGGGGAAAGCTAACTCTGTGAGATGACTTCACAGAACAGAAAGAAGATTCTCAGAAAGCTTCTTTCTCTTTGTTATCGGAGGATATTTCCTTTGGCCCTATAGACTTCAAAGGGGTTCCGAAATATCTGTTGTCAGATTCCACAGAAATAAGGCTAGCAAAGAGATCCAGGAAATACACATGTAACTCTGTTAGATGAATTAACAGAACACTAAGCAGTTTCTCAGAAACCTTCTTTCCAGATTTCAACTGAGGATATTTCCTTTTTCAACATAGCACTCTATGGGCTTCCAAATATCACTTTGCCAATTCCACAAGAAGTTTCTTCGCGAAAGGCTTCTTGAGGGGAAAGCTAACTCTTTGAATTGATTTCACAGAACACAAAGAAGTTTCTCAGAAAGCTTCTTTCTCTTTGTTATCGGAGGATATTTCCTTTGGCCCTATAGTCTTCAAAGGGATCCGAAATATCTGTTCTCAGATTCCACAGAAATAAGGCTAGCAAAGAGATCCACGAAATACAGATGAACTCTGAGTGATGAATTCACACAACAATAAGCAGTTTCTCAGAAAGCTTCTTTCCAGATTTCATCTGAGGATATTTCCTTTTTCACCATAGCCCTCTATGGGCTTCCAAATATCACTTTTCCAATTCCACAAGAACTGTCTTAGCGAAAGCCTTCTTGAGGGGAAAGCTAACTCTGTGAGATGATTTCACAGAACACAAAGAAGTTTCTCAGAAAGCTTCTTTCTCTTTGTTATCGGTGGATATTTCCTTTGGCCCTATAGACTTCAAAGGGGTTCCGAAATATCTGTTATCAAATTCCACAGAAATAAGGCTAGCAAAGAGATCCACGAAATACACATGTATCTCTGTGAGATGAATTAACAGAACACTAAGCAGTTTCTCAGAAAGCTTCTTTCCAGATTTCATCTGAGGATATTCCTTTTTCACCATAACCCTCTATGGGCTTCCAAATATCACTTTGCCAATTCCACAAGAACTGTCTTAGCGAAAGGCTTCTTGAGGGGAAAGCTGTAACGCTGTGAGATGATTTCACAGAACACAGAGAAGTTTCTCAGAAAGCTTCTTTCTATTTGTTATCGGTGGATATTTCCTTTGGCCCTATAGTCTTCTAAGGGATCCGAAATATCTGTTCTCATATTCCACAGAAATAAGGCTAGCAAAGAGATCTACGAAATACAGATGAACTCTGAGAGATGAATTAACAGAACACGAAGCAGTTTCTCAGAAAGCTTCTTTCCAGATTTCATCTGAGGATATTTCCTTTTTCACCTTAGCCCTCTATGGGCTTCCAAATATCACTTTGCCAATTCCACAAGAACTGTCTTAGCGAAGGCCTTCTTGAGGGGAAAGCTAACTCTGTGAGATGATTTCACAGAACACAAAGAAGTTTCTCAGAAAGCTTCTTTCTCTTTGTTATCTGAGGATATTTCCTTTGGCCCTATAAACTTCAAAGGGGTTCCGAAATATCTGTTATCAGATTCCACAGAAATAAGGCTAGCAAAGAGATCCACGAAATACACATGTAACTCTGTGAGATGAATTAAGAGAACACTAAGCAGTTTCTCAGAAAGCTTCTTTCCAGATTTCAACTGAGGATATTTCCTTTTTCACCATAGCACTCTATGGGCTTCCAAATATCACTTTGCCAATTCCACAAGAAGTGTCTTAGCGAAAGGCTTCTTGAGGGGAAAGCTAACTCTGTGAGATGATTTCACAGAACACAAAGAAGTTTCTCAGAAAGCTTCTTTGTCTTTGTTATCGGAGGATATTTCCTTTGGCCCTATAGTCTTTAAAGGGATCCGAAATATCTGTTCTCAGATTCCACAGAAATAAGGCTGGCAAAGACATCCACGAAATACAAATGTAACTCTGTGAGATGAATTAACAGAACACTAAGCAGTTTCTCAGATAGCTTCTTCCCAGATTTCATCTAAGGATATTTCCGTTTTCACCATAGCCCTCTATGGGCTTCCAAATATCACTTTGCCAATTCCACAAGAACTGTGTTAGCGAAAGGCTTCTTGAGGGGAAAGCTGTAACTCTGTGAGATGATTTCACAGAACACAAAGAAGTTTCAAAGAAAGCTTCTTTCTCTTTGTTATCGCAGGATATTTCCTTTGGCCCTATAGTCTTCAAAGGGGTTCCAAAATATCTGTTCTCAGATTCCACAGAAATAAGGCTAGCAAAAAGATCCACGAAATACACATGTAACTCTGTGAGATGACTTAACAGAACCCTAAGCAGTTTCTCCGAAAGCTTCTTTCCAGATTTCATCTGAGGATATTTCCTTTTTCACCATAGCCCTCTATGGGCTTCCAAATATCACTTTGCCAATTCCACAAGAACTGTGTTAGCGAAAGGCTTCTTGAGGGGAAAGCTGTAACTCTGTTAGATGATTTCACAGAACACAAAAAAGTTTCTCAGAAAGCTTCTTTCTCTTTGTTATCGGAGGATATTTCCTTTGGCCCTATAGTCTTCAAAGGGATCCGAAATATCTGTTCTCAGATTCCACAGAAATAAGGCTCGCAAAGAGATCCACGAAATACAGATGAACTCTGAGTGATGAATTCACACAACAATAAGCAGTTTCTCAGAAAGCTTCTTTCCAGATTTCATCTGAGGATATTTCCTTTTTCACCATAGCCTTCTATGGGCTTCCAAATATCACTTTTCCAATTCCACAAGAACTGTCTTAGCGAAAGCCTTCTTGAGGGGAAAGCTAACTCTGTGAGATGATTTCACAGAACACAAAGAAGTTTCTCAGAAAGCTTCTTTCTCTTTGTTATCGGAGGATATTTCCTTTGGCCCTATAGACTTCAAAGGGGTTCCGAAATATCTGTTATCAAATTCCACAGAAATAAGGCTAGCAAAGAGATACACGAAATACACATGTAACTCTGTGAGATGAATTAACAGAACACTAAGCAGTTTCTCAGAAAGCTTCTTTCCAGATTTCATCTGAGGATATTCCTTTTTCACCATAACCCTCTATGGGCTACCAAATATCACTTTGTCAATTCCACAAGAACGATCTTAGGGAAAGGCTTCCTGAGGGGAAAGCTGTAACTCTGTGAGATGATTTCACAGAACACAAAGAAGTTTCAAAGAAAGCTTCTTTCTCTTTGTTATCGGAGGATATTTCCTTTGGCACTATAGTCTTCAAAGGGATCCGAAATATCTGTTCTCAGATTCCACAGAAATAATACTAGCAAAGAGATCCACGAAATACACATGTAACTCGTTGAGATGAATTAACAGAACACTAAGCAGTTTCTCAGAAAGCTTCTTTCCAGATTTCACTGAGGATATTTCCTTTTTCACCATAGTCCTCTATGGGCTTCCAAATATCACTTTGCCAATTCCACAAGAACTGTGTTAGCGAAAGGCTTCTTGAGGGGAAAGCTGTAACGCTGTGAGATGATTTCACAGAACACAGAGAAGTTTCTCAGAAAGCTTCTTTCTATTTGTTATCGGAGGATATTTCCTTTGGCCCTATAGTCTTCTAAGGGATCCGAAATATCTGTTCTCATATTCCACAGAAATAAGGCTAGCAAAGAGATCCACGAAATACAGATGAACTCTGAGAGATGAATTAACAGAACACGAAGCAGTTTCTCAGAAAGCTTCTTTCCAGATTTCATCTGAGGATATTTCCTTTTTCACCATAGCCCTCTATGGGCTTCCAAATATCACTTTGCCAATTCCACAAGAACTGTCTTAGCGAAAGCCTTCTTGAGGGGAAAGCTAACTCTGTGAGATGATTTCACAGAACACAAAGAAGTTTCTCAGAAAGCTTCTTTCTCTTTGTTATCTGAGGATATTTCCTTTGACCCTATAGACTTCAAAGGGGTTCCGAAATATCTGTTATCAGATTCCACAGAAATAAGGCTAGCAAAGAGATCCACAAAATACACATGTAACTCTGTGAGATGAATTAAGAGAACACTAAGCAGTTTCTCAGAAAGCTTCTTTCCAGATTTCAACTTAGGATATTTCCTTTTTCACCATAGCACTCTATGGGCTTCCAATTATCACTTTGCCAATTCCACAAGAAGTGTCTTAGCGAAAGGCTTCTTGAGGGGAAAGCTAACTCTGTGAGATGATTTCACAGAACACAAAGAAGTTTCTCAGAAAGCTTCTTTGTCTTTGTTATCGGAGGATATTTCCTTTGGCCCTATAGTCTTCAAACTGATCCGAAATATCTGTTCTCAGATTCCACAGATATAAGGCCGGCAAAGACATCCACGAAATACAAATGTAACTCTGTGAGATGAATTAACAGAACACTAAGCAGTTTCTCAGATAGCTTCTTCCCAGATTTCATCTAAGGATATTTCCTTTTTCACCATAGCCCTCTATGGGCTTCCAAATATCACTTTGCCAATTCCACAAGAACTGTCTTAGCGAAAGGCTTCTTGAGGGGAAAGCTGTAACTCTGTGAGATGATTTCACAGAACACAAAGAAGTTTCTCAGAAAGCTTCTTTCTCTTTGTTATCGGAGGATATTTCCTTTGGCCCTATAGTCTTCAAAGGGATCCGAAATATCTGTTCTCAATTTCCACAGAAATAAGACTAGCAAAGAGATCCACGAAATACACATGTAACGCGTTGAGATGAATTAACAGAACAGTAAGCAGTTTCTCAGGAAGCTTCTTTCCAGATTTCACTGAGGATATTTCCTTTTTCAACATAGTCCTCTATGGGCTTCCAAATATCACTTTGCCAATTCCACAAGAACTGTCTTAGAGAAAGGCTTCTTGAGGGGAAAGCTGTAACGCTGTGAGATGATTTCACAGAACACAAAGAAGTTTCTCAGAAAGCTTCTTTCTATTTGTTATCGGAGGATATTTACTTTCGCCCTACATTCTTCAAAGGGATCCGAAATATCTGTTCTCAGATTCCACAGAAATAAGGCTAGCAAAGAGATCCACGAAATACAGATGAACTCTGAATGATGAATTAACACAACAATAAGCAGTTTCTCAGAAAGCTTCTTTCCAGATTTCATCTAAGGATATATCCTTTTTCACCCTAGCCCTCTATGGGCTTCCAAATATCACTTTTCCAATTCCAAAAGCAACTGTCTTAGCGAAAGCCCTCTTCAGGGGAAAGCTAACTCTGTGAGATGATTTCACAGAACACAAAGAAGTTTCTCAGAAAGCTTCTTTCTCTTTGTTATCGGAGGATATTTCCTTTGGCCCTATAGTCTTCAAAGGGATCCGAAATATCTGTTCTGAGATTCCACAGAAATAAGGGTAGCAAAGAGGTCCACGAAATACACATGTAACTCTGTGAGATGAATTAACAGAACACTAAGCAGTTTCTCAGAAAGCTTCGTTCCAGATTTCATCTGAGGATATTCCTTTTTCACCGTAACCCTCTATGGGCTACCAAATATCACTTTGCCAATTTCACAAGAACGATCTTAGCGAAAGGCTTCCTGAGGGGAAAGCTGTAACTCTGTGAGATGATTTCACAGAACACAAAGAAGTTTCTCAGACAGCTTCTTTCTCTTTGTTATCGGAGGATATTCCCTTTGGCCCTATAGTCTTCAAAGGGATCCGAAATATCTGTTCTCAGATTCCACAGAAATAAGGCTAGCAAAGAGATCCACGAAATAGACATGTAACTCGTTGAGATGAATTAACAGAACACTAAGCAGTTTCTCAGAAAGCTTCTTTCCAGATTTCACTGAGGATATTTCCTTTTTCACCATAGCCCTCTATGGGCTTCCAAATATCACTTTGCCAATTCCACAAGAACTGTGTTAGAGAAAGGCTTCTTGAGGGGAAAGCTGTAACTCTGTGAGATGATTTCACAGAACACAAAGAAGTTTCAAAGAAAGCTTCTTTCTCTTTGTTATCGTAGGATATTTCCTTTGGCCCTATAGTCTTCAAAGGGGTTCCGAAATATCTGTTCTCAGATTCCACAGAAATAAGGCTAGCAAAGAGATCCACGAAATACACATGTAACTCTGTGAGATGACTTAACAGAACACTAAGCAGTTTCTCCGAAAGCTTCTTTCCAGATTTCATCTGAGGATATTTCCTTTTTCACCATAGCCCTCTATGGGCTTCCAAATATCACTTTGCCAATTCCACAAGAACTGTGTTAGCGAAAGGCTTCTTGAGGGGAAAGCTGTAACTCTGTTAGATGATTTCACAGAACACAAAGAAGTTTCTCAGAAAGCTTCTTTCTCTTTGTTATCGGAGGATATTTCCTTTGGCCCTATAGTCTTCAAAGGGATCCGAAATATCTGTTCTCAGATTCCACAGAAATAAGGCTAGCAAAGAGATCCACGAAATACAGATGAACTCTGAGTGATGAATTCACACAACAATAAGCAGTTTCTCAGAAAGCTTCTTTCCAGATTTCATCTGAGGATATTTCCTTTTTCACCATAGCCCTCTATGGGCTTCCAAATATCACTTTTCCAATTCCACAAGAACTGTCTTAGCGAAAGCCTTCTTGAGGGGAAAGCTAACTCTGTGAGATGATTTCACAGAACACAAAGAAGTTTCTCAGAAAGCTTCTTTCTCTTTGTTATCGGAGGATATTTCCTTTGGCCCTATAGACTTCAAAGGGGTTCCGAAATATCTGTTATCAAATTCCACAGAAATAAGGCTAGCAAAGAGATACACGAAATACACATGTAACTCTGTGAGATGAATTATCAGAACACTAAGCAGTTTCTCAGAAAGCTTCTTTCCAGATTTCATCTGAGGATATTTCTTTTTCACCATAACCCTCTATGGGCTACCAAATATCACTTTGCCAATTCCACAAGAACGATCTTAGGGAAAGGCTTCCTGAGGGGAAAGCTGTAACTCTGTGAGATGATTTCACAGAACACAAAGAAGTTTCAAAGAAAGCTTCTTTCTCTTTGTTATCGGAGGATATTTCCTTTGGCACTATAGTCTTCAAAGGGATCCGAAATATCTGTTCTCAGATTCCACAGAAATAATACTAGCAAAGAGATCCACGAAATACTCATGTAACTCGTTGAGATGAATTAACAGAACACTAAGCAGTTTCTCAGAAAGCTTCTTTCCAGATTTCACTGAGGATATTTCCTTTTTCACCATAGTCCTCTATGGGCTTCCAAATATCACTTTGCCAATTCCACAAGAACTGTCTTAGCGAAAGGCTTCCTCAGGGGAAAGCTGTAACGCTGTGAGATGATTTCACAGAACACAGAGAAGTTTCTCAGAAAGCTTCTTTCTATTTGTTATCGGAGGATATTTCCTTTGGCCCTATAGTCTTCTAAGGGATCCGAAATATCTGTTCTCATATTCCACAGAAATAAGGCTAGCAAAGAGATCCACGAAATACAGATGAACTCTGAGAGATGAATTAACAGAACACGAAGCAGTTTCTCAGAAAGCTTCTTTCCAGATTTCATCTGAGGATATTTCCTTTTTCACCATAGCCCTCTATGGGCTTCCAAATATCACTTTGCCAATTCCACAAGAACTGTCTTAGCGAAAGCCTTCTTGAGGGGAAAGCTAACTCTGTGAGATGATTTCACAGAACACAAAGAAGTTTCTCAGAAAGCTTCTTTCTCTTTGTTATCTGAGGATATTTCCTTTGGCCCTATAGACTTCAAAGGGGTTCCGAAATATCTGTTATCAGATTCCACAGAAATAAGGCTAGCAAAGAGATCCACGAAATACACATGTAACTCTGTGAGATGAATTAAGAGAACACTAAGCAGTTTCTCAGAAAGCTTCTTTCCAGATTTCAACTGAGGATATTTCCTTTTTCACCATAGCACTCTATGGGCTTCCAAATATCACTTTGCCAATTCCACAAGAAGTGTCTTAGCGAAAGGCTTCTTGAGGGGAAAGCTAACTCTGTGAGATGATTTCACAGAACACAAAGAAGTTTCTCAGAAAGCTTCTTTGTCTTTGTTATCGGAGGATATTTCCTTTGGCCCTATAGTCTTCAAAGGGATCCGAAATATCTGTTCTCAGATTCCACAGAAATAAGGCTGGCAAAGACATCCACGAAATACAAATGTAACTCTGTGAGATGAATTAACAGAACACTAAGCAGTTTCTCAGATAGCTTCTTCCCAGATTTCATCTAAGGATATTTCCTTTTTCACCATAGCCCTCTATGGGCTTCCAAATATCACTTTGCCAATTCCACAAGAACTGTGTTAGCGAAAGGCTTCTTGAGGGGAAAGCTGTAACTCTGTGAGATGATTTCACAGAACACAAAGAAGTTTCTCAGAAAGCTTCTTTCTATTTGTTATCGGAGGATATTTCCTTTGGCCCTATAGTCTTCAAAGGGATCCGAAATATCTGTTCTCAATTTCCACAGAAATAAGACTAGCAAAGAGATCCACGAAATACACATGTAACTCGTTGAGATGAATTAACAGAACAGTAAGCAGTTTCTCAGAAAGCTTCTTTCCAGATTTCACTGAGGATATTTCCTTTTTCACCATAGTCCTCTATGGGCTTCCAAATATCACTTTGCCAATTCCACAAGAACTGTTTTAGAGAAAGGCTTCTTGAGGGGAAAGCTGTAACGCTGTGAGATGATTTCACAGAACACAAAGAAGTTTCTCAGAAAGCTTCTTTCTCTTTGTTATCGGAGAATATTTCCTTTGGCCCTACAGTCTTCAAAGGGATCCGAAATATCTGTTCTCAGATTCCACAGAAATAAGGCTAGCAAAGAGATCCACGAAATACAGATGAACTCTGAATGATGAATTAACACAACACTAAGCAGTTTCTCAGAAAGCTTCTTTCCAGGTTTCATCTAAGGATATATCCTTTTTCACCATAGCCCTCTATGGGCTTCCAAATATCACTTTTCCAATTCCAAAAGAACTGTCTTAGCGAAAGCCCTCTTCAGGGGAAATCTAACTCTGTGAGATGATTTCACAGAACACAAAGAAGTTTCTCAGAAAGCTTCTTTCTCTTTGTTATCGGAGGATATTTCCTTTGGCCCTATAGACTTCAAAGGGGTTCCGAAATATCTGTTATCAGATTCCACAGAAATAAGGCTAGCAAAGAGATCCACGAAATACACATGTACCTCTGTGAGATGAATTAACAGAACACTAAGCAGTTTCTCCGAAAGCTTCTTTCCAGATTTCATCTCAGGATATTCCTTTTTCACCATAACCCTCTATGGGCTACCAAATAGCACTTTGCCAATTCCACAAGAACGATCTTAGGGAAAGGCTTCCTGAGGGGAAAGCTGTAACTCTGTGAGAAGATTTCACAGAACACAAAGAAGTTTCTCAGAAAGCTTCTTTGTCTTTGTTATCGGAGGATATTTCCTTTGGCCCTATAGTCTTCAAAGGGATCCGAAATATCTGTTCTCAGATTCCAGAGAAATAAGGCTGGCAAAGACACCCACGAAATACACATGTAACTCTGTGAGATGAATTAACAGAACACTAAGCAGTTTCTCAGATAGCTTCTTCCAGATTTCATCTAAGGATACTTCCTTTTTCACCATAGCCCTCTATGGGCTTCCAAATATCACTTTGCCAATTCCACAAGAACTGTCTTAGCGAAAGGCTTCTTGAGGGGAAAGCTGTAACTCTGTGAGATGATTTCACAGAACACAAAGAAGTTTCTCAGAAAGCTTCTTTCTCTTTGTTATCGGAGGATATTTCCTTTGGCCCTATAGTCCTCAAAGGGATCCGAAATATCTGTTCTCAGATTCCACAGAAGTAAAGCTAGCAAAGAGATCCACGAAATACACATGTAACTCTGTGAGATGAATTAACAGAACACTAAGCAGTTTCTCAGAAAGCTTCTTTCCAGATTTCACTGAGGATATTTCCTTTTTCACCATAGCCCTCTATGGGCTTCCAAATATCACTTTGCCAATTCCACAAGAACTGTCTTAGCGAAAGGCTTCTAGAGGGGAAAGCTGTAACTCTGTGAGATGATTTCACAGAACACAAAGAAGTTTCTCAGAAAGCTTCTTTCTCTTTGTTATCGCAGGATATTTCCTTTGTCCCTTTAGTCTTCAAAGGGATCCGAAATATCTGTTCTCAGCTTCCACAGAAATAAGGCTAGCAAAGAGATCCACGAAATACAGATGAACTCTGAGAGATGAATTAACAGAACACTAAGCAGTTTCTCAGAAAGCTTCTTTCCAGATTTCATCTGAGGATATTTCCTTTTTCACCGTAGCCCTCCATGGGCTTCCAAGTATCACTTTGCCAATTCCACAACAACTGTCTTAGCGAAAGCCTTCTTGAGGGGAAAGCTAACTCTGTGAGATGACTTCACAGAACAGAAAGAAGATTCTCAGAAAGCTTCTTTCTCTTTGTTATCGGAGGATATTTCCTTTGGCCCTATAGACTTCAAAGGGGTTCCGAAATATCTGTTGTCAGATTCCACAGAAATAAGGCTAGCAAAGAGATCCAGGAAATACACATGTAACTCTGTTAGATGAATTAACAGAACACTAAGCAGTTTCTCAGAAACCTTCTTTCCAGATTTCAACTGAGGATATTTCCTTTTTCAACATAGCACTCTATGGGCTTCCAAATATCACTTTGCCAATTCCACAAGAAGTTTCTTCGCGAAAGGCTTCTTGAGGGGAAAGCTAACTCTTTGAATTGATTTCACAGAACACAAAGAAGTTTCTCAGAAAGCTTCTTTCTCTTTGTTATCGGAGGATATTTCCTTTGGCCCTATAGTCTTCAAAGGGATCCGAAATATCTGTTCTCAGATTCCACAGAAATAAGGCTAGCAAAGAGATCCACGAAATACAGATGAACTCTGAGTGATGAATTCACACAACAATAAGCAGTTTCTCAGAAAGCTTCTTTCCAGATTTCATCTGAGGATATTTCCTTTTTCACCATAGCCCTCTATGGGCTTCCAAATATCACTTTTCCAATTCCACAAGAACTGTCTTAGCGAAAGCCTTCTTGAGGGGAAAGCTAACTCTGTGAGATGATTTCACAGAACACAAAGAAGTTTCTCAGAAAGCTTCTTTCTCTTTGTTATCGGTGGATATTTCCTTTGGCCCTATAGACTTCAAAGGGGTTCCGAAATATCTGTTATCAAATTCCACAGAAATAAGGCTAGCAAAGAGATAAACGAAATACACATGTATCTCTGTGAGATGAATTAACAGAACACTAAGCAGTTTCTCAGAAAGCTTCTTTCCAGATTTCATCTGAGGATATTCCTTTTTCACCATAACCCTCTATGGGCTTCCAAATATCACTTTGCCAATTCCACAAGAACTGTCTTAGCGAAAGGCTTTTTGAGGGGAAAGCTGTAACGCTGTGAGATGATTTCACAGAACACAGAGAAGTTTCTCAGAAAGCTTCTTTCTATTTGTTATCGGTGGATATTTCCTTTGGCCCTATAGTCTTCTAAGGGATCCGAAATATCTGTTCTCATATTCCACAGAAATAAGGCTAGCAAAGAGATCTACGAAATACAGATGAACTCTGAGAGATGAATTAACAGAACACGAAGCAGTTTCTCAGAAAGCTTCTTTCCAGATTTCATCTGAGGATATTTCCTTTTTCACCTTAGCCCTCTATGGGCTTCCAAATATCACTTTGCCAATTCCACAAGAACTGTCTTAGCGAAGGCCTTCTTGAGGGGAAAGCTAACTCTGTGAGATGATTTCACAGAACACAAAGAAGTTTCTCAGAAAGCTTCTTTCTCTTTGTTATCTGAGGATATTTCCTTTGGCCCTATAAACTTCAAAGGGGTTCCGAAATATCTGTTATCAGATTCCACAGAAATAAGGCTAGCAAAGAGATCCACGAAATACACATGTAACTCTGTGAGATGAATTAAGAGAACACTAAGCAGTTTCTCAGAAAGCTTCTTTCCAGATTTCAACTGAGGATATTTCCTTTTTCACCATAGCACTCTATGGGCTTCCAAATATCACTTTGCCAATTCCACAAGAAGTGTCTTAGCGAAAGGCTTCTTGAGGGGAAAGCTAACTCTGTGAGATGATTTCACAGAACACAAAGAAGTTTCTCAGAAAGCTTCTTTGTCTTTGTTATCGGAGGATATTTCCTTTGGCCCTATAGTCTTTAAAGGGATCCGAAATATCTGTTCTCAGATTCCACAGAAATAAGGCTGGCAAAGACATCCACGAAATACAAATGTAACTCTGTGAGATGAATTAACAGAACACTAAGCAGTTTCTCAGATAGCTTCTTCCCAGATTTCATCTAAGGATATTTCCTTTTTCACCATAGCCCTCTATGGGCTTCCAAATATCACTTTGCCAATTCCACAAGAACTGTGTTAGCGAAAGGCTTCTTGAGGGGAAAGCTGTAACTCTGTGAGATGATTTCACAGAACACAAAGAAGTTTCTCGGAAAGCTTCTTTCTCTTTGTTATCGGATGATATTTCCTTTGGCCCTATAGTCTTCAAAGAGATCCGAAATATCTGTTCTCAGATTCCACAGAAATAAGGCTAGCGAAGAGATCCACGAAATGCAGATGAACTCTGAGTGATGAATTAACACAACAATAAGCAGTTTCTCAGAAAGCTTCTTTCCAGATTTCATCTGAGGATATTTCCTTTTTCACCGTAGCCCTCTATGGGCTTCCAAGTATCACTTTGCCTATTCCACAAGAACTGTCTTAGCGAAAGCCTTCTTGAGGGGAAAGCTAACTCTGTGAGATGATTTCACAGAACACAAAGAAGTTTCTCAGAAAGCTTCTTTCTCTTTGTTATCGGAGGATATTTCCTTTGGCCCTATAGACTTCAAAGGGGTTCCGCAATATCTGTTATCAAATTCCACAGAAATAAGGCTAGCAAAGAGATACACGAAATACACATGTAACTCGTTGAGATGAATTAAGAGAACACTAAGCAGTTTCTCAGAATGCTTCTTTCCAGATTTCACTGAGGATATTTCCTTTTTCACCATAGCCCTCTATGGGCTTCCAAATATCACTTTGCCAATTCCACAAGAACTGTCTTAGCGTAAGGCTTCTTGAGGGGAAAGCTGTAACTCTTTGAGATGATTTCACAGAACATAAAGAAGTTTCAAAGAAAGCTTCTTTCTCTTTGTTATCGCAGGATATTTCCTTTGGCCCTATAGTCTTCAAAGGGATCCGAAATATCTGTTCTCAGATTCCACAGAAATAAGGCTAGCAAAGAGATCCACGAAATACACATGTAACTCAGTGAGATGAATTAACAGAACACTAAGCAGTTTCTCAGAAAGCTTCTTTCCAGATTTCACTGAGGATATTTCCTTTTTCACCATAGCCCTCTATGGGCTTCCAAATATGACTTTGCCATTTCCACAAGAACTGTGTTAGCGAAAGGTTTCTTGAGGGGAAAGCTGTAACGCTGTGAGATGATTTCACAGAACATAAAGAAGTTTCAGAGAAAGCTTCTTTCTCTTTGTTATCGCAGGATATTTCCTTTGACCCTATAGTCTTCAAAGGGGTTCTGAAATATCTGTTCTCAGATTCCACAGAGATAAGGCTAGCAAAGAGATCCACGAAATACACATGTAATTCGGTGAGATGAATTAACAGAACACTAAGCAGTTTCTCCGAAAGCTTCTTTCCAGATTTCATCTGAGGATATTTCCTTTTTCACCATAGCCCTCTATGGGCTTCCAAATATCACTTTGCCAATTCCACAAGAACTGTGTTAGCGAAAGGCTTCTTGAGGGGAAAGCTGAAACTCTGTGAGATGATTTCACAGAACACAAAGAAGATTCTCAGAAAGCTTCTTTATCTTTGTTATCGGAGGATATTTCTTTGGCCCTATAGTCTTCAAAGGGATCCGAAATATCTGTTCTCAGATTCCACAGAAATAAGACTAGCAAAGAGATCCACGAAATACACATGTAACTCGTTGAGATGAATTAACAGAACACTAAGCAGTTTCTCAGAAAGCTTCTTTCCAGATTTCACTGAGGATATTTCCTTTTTCACCATAGTCCTCTATGGGCTTCCAAATATCACTTTGCCAATTCCACAAGAACTGTCTTAGCGAAAGGCTTCTTGAGGGGAAAGCTGTAACGCTGTGAAATGATTTCACAGAACACAGAGAAGTTTCTCAGAAAGCTTCTTTCTATTTGTTATCGGAGGATATTTCCTTTGGCCCTATAGTCTTCTAAGGGATCCGAAATATCTGTTCTCATATTCCACAGAAATAAGTCTAGCAAAGAGATCCACGAAATACAGATGAACTCTGAGAGATGAATTAACAGAACACGAAGCAGTTTCTCAGAAAGCTTCTTTCCAGATTTCCTCTGAGGATATTTCCTTTTTCACCATAGCCCTCTATGGGCTTCAAAATATCACTTTGCCAATTCCACAAGAACTGTCTTAGCGAAAGCCTTCTTGAGGGGAAAGCTAACTCTCTGAGATGATTTCACAGAACACAAAGAAGTTTCTCAGAAAGCTTCTTTCTCTTTGTTATCGGAGGATATTTCCTTTGGCCGTATAGACTTCAAAGGGGTTCCGAAATATCTGTTATCAGATTCCACAGAAATAAGGCTAGCAAAGAGATCCACGAAATACACATGTAACTCTGTGAGATGAATTAAGAGAACACTAAGCAGTTTCTCAGAAAGCTTCTTTCCAGATTTCAACTGAGGATATTTCCTTTTTCACCATAGCACTCTACGGGCTTCCAAATATCACTTTGCCATTTCCACAAGAAGTGTCTTAGCGAAAGGCTTCTTGAGGGGAAAGCTAACTCTGTGAGATGATTTCACAGAACACAAAGAAGTTTCTCAGAAAGCTTCTTTGTCTTTGTTATCGGAGGATATTTCCTTTGGCCCTATAGTCTTCAAAGGGATCCGAAATATCTGTTCTCAGATTCCACAGAAATAAGGCTGGCAAAGACATCCACGAAATACAAATGTAACTCTGTGAGATGAATTAACAGAACACTAAGCAGTTTCTCAGATAGCTTCTTCCCAGATTTCATCTAAGGATATTTCCTTTTTCACCATAGCCCTCTATGGGCTTCCAAATATCACTTTGCCAATTCCACAAGAACTGTGTTAGCGAAAGGCTTCTTGAGGGGAAAGCTGAAACTCTGTGAGATGATTTCACAGAACACAAATAAGTTTCTCAGAAAGCTTCTTTCTCTTTGTTATCGGAGGATATTTCCTTTGGCCCTATAGTCTTCAAAGGGATCCGAAATATCTGTTCTCAGATTCCACAGAAATAAGGCTAGTAAAGAGATCCACGAAACACAGATGAACTCTAAGAGATGAATTAACAGAACACTAAGCAGTTTCTCAGAAAGCTTCTTTCCAGATTTCATCTGAGGATATTTCCTTTTTCACCGTAGCCCTCTATGGGCTTCCAAGTATCACTTTGCCAATTCCACAAGAACTGTCTTAGCGAAAGCCTTCTTGAGGGGATAGCTAACTCTGTGAGATGATTTCACAGAACACAAAGAAGTTTCTCAGAAAGCTTCTTTGTCTTTCTTATCGGAGGATATTTCCTTTGACCCTATAGTCTTCAAAAGGATCCGAAATATCTGTTCTCAGATTCCACAGAAATAAGGCTAGCAAAGAGATCCACGAAATAGACATGTAACTCGTTGAGATGAATTAAGAGAACACTAAGCAGTTTCTCAGAATGCTTCTTTCCAGATTTCACTGAGGATATTTCCTTTTTCACCATAGCCCTCTATGGGCTTCCTAATATCACTTTGCCAATTCCACAAGAACTGTCTTAGCGAAAGGCTTCTTGAGGGGAAATCTGTAACTCTGTGAGATGATTTCACAGAACATAAAGAAGTTTCAAAGAAAGCTTCTTTCTCTTTGTTATCGCAGGATATTTCCTTTGGCTCTATAGTCTTCAAAGGGGTTCCGAAATATCTGTTCTCAGATTCCACAGAGATAAGGCTAGCAAAGAGATCCACGAAATACACATGTAACTCTGTGAGATGAATTAACAGAACACTAAGCAGTTTCTCAGAAAGCTTCTTTCCAGATTTCATCTGAGGATATTTCCTTTTTCACCATAGCCCTCTATGGGCTTCCAAATATCACTTTGCCAATTCCACAAGAACTGTGTTAGCGAAATGCTTCTTGAGGGGAAAGCTGTAACTCTGTGAGATGATTTCACAGAACACAAAGAAGTTTCTCAGAAAGCTTCTTTCTCTTTGTTATCGGAGGATATTTCCTTTGGCCCTATAGTCTTCAAAGGGATCCGAAATATCTGTTCTCAGATTCCACAGAAATAAGGCTGGCAAAGACATCCACGAAATACACATGTAACTCTGTGAGATGAATTAACAGAACACTAAGCAGTTTCTCAGATAGCTTCTTTCCAGATTTCATCTAAGGATATTTCCTTTTTCACCGTAGCCCTCTATGGGCTTCCAAATATCACTTTGCCAATTCCACAAGAACTGTCTTAGCGAAAGGCTTCTTGAGGGGAACGCTGTAACTCTGTGAGATGATTTCACTAACACAAAGAAGTTTCTCAGAAAGCTTCTTTCGCTTTGTTATCGGAGGATATTTCCTTTGGCCCTATAGTCTTCAAAGGGATCCGAAATATCTGTTCTCAGATTCCACAGAAATAAGACTAGCAAAGAGATTCACGAAATACACATGTAACTCGTTGAGATGAATTAACAGAACACTAAGCAGTTTCCCAGAAAGCTTCTTTCCAGATTTCACTGAGGATATTTCCTTTTTCACCATAGTCCTCTATGGGCTTCCAAATATCACTTTGCCAATTCCACAAGAACTGTCTTAGCGAAAGGCTTCTTGAGGGGAAAGCTGTAACGCTGTGAAATGATTTCACAGAACACAGAGAAGTTTCTCAGAAAGCTTCTTTCTATTTGTTATCGGAGGATATTTCCTTTGGCCCTATAGTCTTCTAAGGGATCCGAAATATCTGTTCTCATATTCCACAGAATTAAGGCTAGCAAAGAGATCCACGAAATACAGATGAACTCTGAGAGATGAATTAACAGAACACGAAGCAGTTTCTCAGAAAGCTTCTTTCCAGATTTCCTCTGAGGATATTTCCTTTTTCACCATAGCCCTCTATGGGCTTCAAAATATCACTTTGCCAATTCCACAAGAACTGTCTTAGCGAAAGCCTTCTTGAGGGGAAAGCTAACTCTGTGAGATGATTTCACAGAACACAAAGAAGTTTCTCAGAAAGCTTCTTTGTCTTTGTTATCGGAGGATATTTCCTTTGGCCCTATACTCTTCAAAGGGATCCGAAATATCTGTTCTCAGATTCCACAGAAATAAGGCTGGCAAAGACATCCACGAAATACAAATGTAACTCTGTGAGATGAATTAACAGAACACTAAGCAGTTTCTCAGATAGCTTCTTCCCAGATTTCATCTAAGGATATTTCCTTTTTCACCATAGCCCTCTATGGGCTTCCAAATATCACTTTGCCAATTCCACAAGAACTGTGTTAGCGAAAGGCTTTTTGAGGGGAAAGCTGTAACTCTGTGAGATGATTTCACAGAACACAAATAAGTTTCTCAGAAAGCTTCTTTCTCTTTGTTATCGGAGGATATTTCCTTTGGCCCTATAGTCTTCAAAGGGATCCGAAATATCTGTTCTCAGATTCCACAGAAATAAGGCTAGCAAAGAGATCCACGAAATACAGATGAACTCTAAGAGATGAATTAACAGAACACTAAGCAGTTTCTCAGAAAGCTTCTTTCCAGATTTCATCTGAGGATATTTCCTTTTTCACCGAAGCCCTCTATGGGCTTACAAGTATCACTTTGCCAATTCCACAAGAACTGTCTTAGCGAAAGCCTTCTTGAGGGGAAAGCTAACTCTGTGAGATGATTTCACAGAACACAAAGAAGTTTCTCAGAAAGCTCCTTTGTCTTTCTTATCGGAGGATATTTCCTTTGGCCCTATAGACTTCAAAGGGGTTCCGAAATATCTGTTCTCAAATTCCACAGAAATAAGGCTAGCAAAGAGATCCACGAAATAGACATGTAACTCGTTGAGATGAATTAAGAGAACACTAAGCAGTTTCTCAGAATGCTTATTTCCAGATTTCACTGAGGATATTTCCTTTTTCACCATAGCCCTCTATGGGCTTCCAAATATCACTTTGCCAATTCCACAAGAACTGTCTTAGCGAAAGGCTTCTTGAGGGGAAATCTGTAACTCTGTGAGATGATTTCACAGAACATAAAGAAGTTTCAAAGAAAGCTTCTTTCTCTTTGTTATCGCAGGATATTTCCTTTGGCTCTATAGTCTTCAAAGGGGTTCCGAAATATCTGTTCTCAGATTCCACAGAAATAAGGCTAGCAAAGAGATCCACGAAATACACATGTAACTCTGTGAGATGAATTGACAGAACACTAAGCAGTTTCTCAGAAAGCTTCTTTCCAGATTTCATCTGAGGATATTTCCTTTTTCACCATAGCCCTCTATGGGCTTCCAAATATCACTTTGCCAATTCCACAAGAACTGTGTTAGCGAAAGGCTTCTTGAGGGGAAAGCTGTAACTCTGTGAGATGATTTCACAGAACACAAAGAAGTTTCTCAGAAAGCTTCTTTGTCTTTGTTATCGGAGGATATTTCCTTTGGCCCTATATTCTTCAAAGGGATCCGAAATATCTGTTCTCAGATTACACAGAAATAAGGCTGGCAAAGACATCCACGAAATACACATGTAACTCTGTGAGATGAATTAACAGAACACTAAGCAGTTTCTCAGATAGCTTCTTTCCAGATTTCATCTGAGGATATTCCTTTTTCACCATAACCCTCTATGGGCTACCAAATATCACTTTGCCAATTCCCCAAGAACTATCTTAGCGAAAGGCTTCCTGAGGGGAAAGCTGTAACTCTGTGAGATGATTTCACAGAACACAAAGAAGTTTCTCAGAAAGCTTCTTTCTCTTTGTTATCGGAGGATATTTCCTTTGGCACTATAGTCTTCAAAGGGATCCGAAATATCTGTTCTCAGATTCCACAGAAATAATACTAGCAAAGAGATCCACGAAATACACATGTAACTCGTTGAGATGAATTAACAGAACACTAAGCAGTTTCTCAGAAAGCTTCTTTCCAGATTTCACTGAGGATATTTCCTTTTTCACCATAGTCCTCTATGGGCTTCCAAATATCACTTTGCCAATTCCACAAGAACTGTCTTAGCGAAAGGCTTCTTGAGGGGAAAGCTGTAACGCTGTGAGATGATTTCACAGAACACAGAGAAGTTTCTCAGAAAGCTTCTTTCTATTTGTTATCGGAGGATATTTCCTTTGGCCCTATAGTCTTCTAAGGGATCCGAAAAATCTGTTCTCATATTCCACAGAAATAAGGCTAGCAAAGACATCCACGAAATACAGATGAACTCTGAGAGATGAATTAACAGAACACGAAGCAGTTTCTCAGAAAGCTTCTTTCCAGATTTCATCTGAGGATATTTCCTTTTTCACCATAGGCCTCTATGGGCTTCCAAATATCACTTTGCCAATTCCACAAGAACTGTCTTAGCGAAAGCCTTCTTGAGGGGAAAGCTAACTCTGTGAGATGATTTCACAGAACACAAAGAAGTTTCTCAGAAAGCTTCTTTCTCTTTGTTATCTGAGGATATTTCCTTTGGCCCTATAGACTTCAAAGGGGTTCCGAAATATCTGTTATCAGATTCCACAGAAATAAGGCTAGCAAAGAGATCCACGAAATACACACGTAACTCTGTGAGATGAATTAAGAGAACACTAAGCAGTTTCTCAGAAAGCTTCTTTCCAGATTTCAACTGAAGATATTTCCTTTTTCACCATAGCACTCTATGGGCTTCCAAATATCACTTTGCCAATTCCACAAGAAGTGTCTTAGCGAAAGGCTTCTTGAGGGGAAAGCTAACTCTGTGAGATGATTTCACAGAACACAAAAAAGTTTCTCAGAAAGCTTCTTTGTCTTTGTTATCGGAGGATATTTCCTTTGGCCCTATAGTCTTCAAAGGGATCCGAAATATCTGTTCTCAGATTCCACAGAAATAAGGCTGGCAAAGACATCCACGAAATACAAATGTAACTCTGTGAGATGAATTAACAGAACACTAAGCAGTTTCTCAGATAGCTTCTTCCCAGATTTCATCTAAGGATATTTCCTTTTTCACCATAGCCCTCTATGGGCTTCCAAATATCACTTTGCCAATTCCACAAGAACTGTGTTAGCGAAAGGCTTCTTGAGGGGAAAGCTGAAACTCTGTGAGATGATTTCACAGAACACAAATAAGTTTCTCAGAAAGCTTCTTTCTCTTTGTTATCGGAGGATATTTCCTTTGGCCCTATAGTCTTCAAAGGGATAAGAAATATCTGTTCTCAGATTCCACAGAAATAAGGCTAGTAAAGAGATCCACGAAATACAGATGAACTCTAAGAGATGAATTAACAGAACACTAAGCAGTTTCTCAGAAAGCTTCTTTCCAGATTTCATCTGAGGATATTTCCTTTTTCACCGTAGCCCTCTATGGGCTTCCAAGTATCACTTTGCCAATTCCACAAGAACTGTCTTAGCGAAAGCATTCTTGAGGGGAAAGCTAACTCTGTGAGATGATTTCACAGAACACAAAGAAGTTTCTCAGAAAGCTTCTTTGTCTTTCTTATCGGAGGATATTTCCTTTGGCCCTGTAGACTTCAAAGGGGTTCCGAAATATCTGTTCTCAGATTCCACAGAAATAAGGCTAGCAAAGAGATCCACGAAATAGACATGTAACTCGTTGAGATGAATTAAGAGAACACTAAGCAGTTTCTCAGAATGCTTCTTTCCAGATTTCACTGAGGATATTTCCTTTTTCACCATAGCCCACTATGGGCTTCCAAATATCACTTTGCCAATTCCACAAGAACTGTCTTAGCGAAAGGCTTCTTGAGGGGAAATCTGTAACTCTGTGAGATGATTTCACAGAACATAAAGAAGTTTCAAAGAAAGCTTCTTTCTCTTTGTTATCGCAGGATATTTCCTTTGGCTCTATAGTCTTCAAAGGGGTTCCGAAATATCTGTTCTCAGATTCCACAGAAATAAGGCTAGCAAAGAGATCCACGAAATACACATGTAACTCTGTGAGATGAATTAACAGAACACTAAGCAGTTTCTCAGAAAGCTTCTTTCCAGATTTCATCTGAGGATATTTCCTTTTTCACCATAGCCCTCTATGGGCTTCCAAATATCACTTTGCCAATTCCACAAGAACTCTGTTAGCGAAAGGCTTCTTGAGGGGAAAGCTGTAACTCTGTGAGATGATTTCACAGAACACAAAGAAGTTTCTCAGAAAGCTTCTTTGTCTTTGTTATCGGAGGATATTTCCTTTGGCCCTATAGTCTTCAAAGGGATCCGAAATATCTGTTCTCAGATTCCACAGAAATAAGGCTGGCAAAGACATCCAAGAAATACACATGTAACTCTGTGAGATGAATTAACAGAACACTAAGCAGTTTCTCAGATAGCTTCTTTCCAGATTTCATCTGAGGATATTCCTTTTTCACCATAACCCTCTATGGGCTACCAAATATCACTTTGCCAATTCCCCAAGAACTATCTTAGCGAAAGGCTTCCTGAGGGGAAAGCTGTAACTCTGTGAGATGATTTCACAGAACACAAAGAAGTTTCTCAGAAAGCTTCTTTCGCTTTGTTATCGGAGGATATTTCCTTTGGCCCTATAGTCCTCAAAGGGATCCGAAATATCTGTTCTCAGATTCCACAGAAATAAGGCTAGCAAAGAGATCCACGAAATACACATGTAACTCTGTGCGATGACTTAACAGAACACTAAGCAGTTTCTCCGAAAGCTTCTTTCCAGATTTCACTGAGGATATTTCCTTTTTCACCATAGCCCTCTATGGGCTTCCAAATATCACTTTGCCAATTCCACAAGAACTGTCTTAGCGAAAGGCTTCTTGAGGGGAACGCTGTAACTCTGTGAGATGATTTCACTAACACAAAGAAGTTTCTCAGAAAGCTTCTTTCTCTTTGTTATCGGAGGATATTTCCTTTGGCCCTATAGTCTTCAAAGGGATCCGAAATATCTGTTCTCAGATTCCACAGAAATAAGGCTAGCAAAGAGATCCACGAAATACAGATGAACTCTGAGTGATGAATTCAAACAACAATAAGCAGTTTCTCAGAAAGCTTTTTTCCAGATTTCATCTGAGGATATTTCCTTTTTCACCATAGCCCTGTATGGGCTTCCAAATATCACTTTTCCAATTCCACAAGAACTGTCTTAGCGAAAGCCTTCTTGAGGGGAAAGCTAACTCTGTGAGATGATTTCACAGAACACAAAGAAGTTTCTCAGAAAGCTTCTTTCTCTTTGTTATCGGAGGATATTTCCTTTGGCCCTATAGACTTCAAAGGGGTTCCGAAATATCTGTTATCAAATTCCACAGAAATAAGGCTAGCAAAGAGATACACGAAATACACATGTAACTCTGTGAGATGAATTAACAGAACACTAAGCAGTTTCTCAGAAAGCTTCTTTCCAGATTTCATCTGAGGATATTCCTTTTTCACCATAACCCTCTATGGGCTACCAAATATCACTTTGCCAATTCCACAAGAACGATCTTAGGGAAAGGCTTCCTGAGGGGAAAGCTGTAACTCTGTGAGATGATTTCACAGAACACAAAGAAGTTTCAAAGAAAGCTTCTTTCTCTTTGTTATCGGAGGATATTTCCTTTGGCACTATAGTCTTCAAAGGGATCCGAAATATCTGTTCTCAGATTCCACAGAAATAATACTAGCAAATAGATCCACGAAATACACATGTAACTCGTTGAGATGAATTAACAGAACACTAAGCAGTTTCTCAGAAAGCTTCTTTCCAGATTTCACTGAGGATATTTCCTTTTTCACCATAGCCCTCCATGGGCTTCCAAATATCACTTTGCCAATTCCACAAGAACTGTCTTAGCGAAAGCCTTCTTGAGGGGAAAGCTAACTCTGTGAGATGATTTCACAGAACACAAAGAAGTTTCTCAGAAAGCTTCTTTCTCTTTGTTATCTGAGGATATTTCCTTTGGCCCTATAGACTTCAAAGGGGTTCCGAAATATCTGTTATCAGATTCCACAGAAATAAGGCTAGCAAAGAGATCCACGAAATACACATGTTCCTCTGTGAGATGAATTAAGAGAACACTAAGCAGTTTCTCAGAAAGCTTCTTTCCAGATTTCCACTGAGGATATTTCCTTTTTCACCATAGCACTCTATGGGCTTCCAAATATCACTTTGCCAATTCCACAAGAAGTGTCTTAGCGAAAGGCTTCTTGAGGGGAAAGCTAACTCTGTGAGATGATTTCACAGAACACAAAGAAGTTTCTCAGAAAGCTTCTTTGTCTTTGTTATCGGAGGATATTTCCTTTGGCCCTATAGTCTTCAAAGGGATCCGAAATATCTGTTCTCAGATTCCACAGAAATAAGGCTGGCAAAGACATCCACGAAATACAAATGTAACTCTGTGAGATGAATTAACAGAACACTAAGCAGTTTCTCAGATAGCTTCTTCCCAGATTTCATCTAAGGATATTTCCTTTTTCACGATAGCCCTCTATGGGCTTCCAAATATCACTTTGCCAATTCCACAAGAACTGTCTTAGCGAAAGGCTTCTTGAGGGGAAAGCTGTAACTCTGTGAGATGATTTCACAGAACACAAAGAAGTTTCTCAGAAAGCTTCTTTCTATTTGTTATCGGAGGATATTTCCTTTGGCCCTATAGTCTTTAAAGGGATCCGAAATATCTGTTCTCAATTTCCACAGAAATAAGACTAGCAAAGAGATCCACGAAATACACATGTAACTCGTTGAGATGAATTAACAGAACAGTAAGCAGTTTCTCAGAAAGCTTCTTTCCAGATTTCACTGAGGATATTTCCTTTTTCAACATAGTCCTCTATGGGCTTCCAAATATCACTTTGCCAATTCCACAAGAACTGTCTTAGAGAAAGGCTTCTTGAGGGGAAAGCTGTAACGCTGTGAGATGATTTCACAGAACACAAAGAAGTTTCTCAGAAAGCTTCTTTCTATTTGTTATCGGAGGATATTTCCTTTGGCCCTACAGTCTTCAAAGGGATCCGAAATATCTGTTCTCAGATTCCACAGAAATAAGGCTAGCAAAGAGATCCACGAAATACAGATGAACTCTGAATGATGAATTAACACAACAATAAGCAGTTTCTCAGAAAGCTTCTTTCCAGATTTATCTAAGGATATATCCTTTTTCACCATAGCCCTCTATGGGCTTCCAAATATCACTTTTCCAATTCCAAAAGAACTGTCTTAGCGAAAGCCCTCTTCAGGGGAAAGCTAACTCTGTGAGATGATTTCACAGAACACAAAGAAGTTTCTCAGAAAGCTTCTTTCTCTTTGTTATCGGAGGATATTTCCTTTGGCCCTATAGACTTCAAAGGGGTTCCGAAATATCTGTTATCAGATTCCACAGAAATAAGGCTAGCAAAGAGATCCACGAAATACACATGTACCTCTGTGAGATGAATTAACAGAACACTAAGCAGTTTCTCCGAAAGCTTCTTTCCAGATTTCATCTCAGGATATTCCTTTTTCACCATAACCCTCTATGGGCTACCAAATAGCACTTTGCCAATTCCACAAGAACGATCTTAGGGAAAGGCTTCCTGAGGGGAAAGCTGTAACTCTGTGAGATGATTTCACAGAACACAAAGAAGTTTCTCAGAAAGCTTCTTTGTCTTTGTTATCGGAGGATATTTCCTTTGGCCCTATAGTCTTCAAAGGGATCCGAAATATCTGTTCTCAGATTCCAGAGAAATAAGGCTGGCAAAGACACCCACGAAATACACATGTAACTCTGTGAGATGAATTAACAGAACACTAAGCAGTTTCTCAGATAGCTTCTTCCCAGATTTCATCTAAGGATACTTCCTTTTTCACCATAGCCCTCTATGGGCTTCCAAATATCACTTTGCCAATTCCACAAGAACTGTCTTAGCGAAAGGCTTCTTGAGGGGAAAGCTGTAACTCTGTGAGATGATTTCACAGAACACAAAGAAGTTTCTCAGAAAGCTTCTTTCTCTTTGTTATCGGAGGATATTTCCTTTGGCCCTATAGTCCTCAAAGGGATCCGAAATATCTGTTCTCAGATTCCACAGAAGTAAGGCTAGCAAAGAGATCCACGAAATACACATGTAACTCTGTGAGATGACTTAACAGAACACTAAGCAGTTTCTCCGAAAGCTTCTTTCCAGATTTCATCTGAGGATATTTCCTTTTTCACCATTGCCCTCTATGGGCTTCCAAATATCACTTTGCCAATTCCACAAGAACTGTGTTAGCGAAAGGCTTCTTGAGGGGAAAGCTGTAACTCTGTGAGATGATTTCACAGAACACAAAGAAGTTTCTCAGAAAGCTTCTTTCTCTTTGTTATCGGAGGATATTTCCTTTGGCCCTATAGTCTTCAAAGGGATCCGAAATATCTGTTCTCAGATTCCACAGAAATAAGGCTAGCAAAGAGATCCACGAAATACAGATGAACTCTGAGTGATGAATTCACACAACAATAAGCAGTTTCTCAGAAAGCTTCTTTCCAGATTTCATCTGAGGATATTTCCTTTTTCACCATAGCCCTGTATGGGCTTCCAAATATCACTTTTCCAATTCCACAAGAACTGTCTTAGCGAAAGCCTTCTTGAGGGGAAAGCTAACTCTGTGAGATGATTTCACAGAACACAAAGAAGTTTCTCAGAAAGCTTCTTTCTCTTTGTTATCGGAGGATATTTCCTTTGGCCCTATAGACTTCAAAGGGGTTCCGAAATATCTGTTATCAAATTCCACAGAAATAAGGTTAGCAAAGAGATACACGAAATACACATGTAACTCTGTGAGATGAATTAACAGAACACTAAGCAGTTTCTCAGAAAGCTTCTTTCCAGATTTCATCTGAGGATATTCCTTTTTCACCATAACCCTCTATGGGCTACCAAATATCACTTTGCCAATTCCACAAGAACGATCTTAGGGAAAGGCTTCCTGAGGGGAAAGCTGTAACTCTGTGAGATGATTTCACAGAACACAAAGAAGTTTCAAAGAAAGCTTCTTTCTCTTTGTTATCGGAGGATATTTCCTTTGGCACTATAGTCTTCAAAGGGATCCGAAATATCTGTTCTCAGATTCCACAGAAATAATACTAGCAAATAGATCCACGAAATACACATGTAACTCGTTGAGATGAATTAACAGAACACTAAGCAGTTTCTCAGAAAGCTTCTTTCCAGATTTCACTGAGGATATTTCCTTTTTCACCATAGCCCTCCATGGGCTTCCAAATATCACTTTGCCAATTCCACAAGAACTGTCTTAGCGAAAGCCTTCTTGAGGGGAAAGCTAACTCTGTGAGATGATTTCACAGAACACAAAGAAGTTTCTCAGAAAGCTTCTTTCTCTTTGTTATCTGAGGATATTTCCTTTGGCCCTATAGACTTCAAAGGGGTTCCGAAATATCTGTTATCAGATTCCACAGAAATAAGGCTAGCAAAGAGATCCACGAAATACACATGTTCCTCTGTGAGATGAATTAAGAGAACACTAAGCAGTTTCTCAGAAAGCTTCTTTCCAGATTTCCACTGAGGATATTTCCTTTTTCACCATAGCACTCTATGGGCTTCCAAATATCACTTTGCCAATTCCACAAGAAGTGTCTTAGCGAAAGGCTTCTTGAGGGGAAAGCTAACTCTGTGAGATGATTTCACAGAACACAAAGAAGTTTCTCAGAAAGCTTCTTTGTCTTTGTTATCGGAGGATATTTCCTTTGGCCCTATAGTCTTCAAAGGGATCCGAAATATCTGTTCTCAGATTCCACAGAAATAAGGCTGGCAAAGACATCCACGAAATACAAATGTAACTCTGTGAGATGAATTAACAGAACACTAAGCAGTTTCTCAGATAGCTTCTTCCCAGATTTCATCTAAGGATATTTCCTTTTTCACGATAGCCCTCTATGGGCTTCCAAATATCACTTTGCCAATTCCACAAGAACTGTCTTAGCGAAAGGCTTCTTGAGGGGAAAGCTGTAACTCTGTGAGATGATTTCACAGAACACAAAGAAGTTTCTCAGAAAGCTTCTTTCTATTTGTTATCGGAGGATATTTCCTTTGGCCCTATAGTCTTTAAAGGGTTCCGAAATATCTGTTCTCAATTTCCACAGAAATAAGACTAGCAAAGAGATCCACGAAATACACATGTAACTCGTTGAGATGAATTAACAGAACAGTAAGCAGTTTCTCAGAAAGCTTCTTTCCAGATTTCACTGAGGATATTTCCTTTTTCAACATAGTCCTCTATGGGCTTCCAAATATCACTTTGCCAATTCCACAAGAACTGTCTTAGAGAAAGGCTTCTTGAGGGGAAAGCTGTAACGCTGTGAGATGATTTCACAGAACACAAAGAAGTTTCTCAGAAAGCTTCTTTCTATTTGTTATCGGAGGATATTTCCTTTGGCCCTACAGTCTTCAAAGGGATCCGAAATATCTGTTCTCAGATTCCACAGAAATAAGGCTAGCAAAGAGATCCACGAAATACAGATGAACTCTGAATGATGAATTAACACAACAATAAGCAGTTTCTCAGAAAGCTTCTTTCCAGATTTATCTAAGGATATATCCTTTTTCACCATAGCCCTCTATGGGCTTCCAAATATCACTTTTCCAATTCCAAAAGAACTGTCTTATTGAAAGCCCTCTTCAGGGGAAAGCTAACTCTGTGAGATGATTTCACAGAACACAAAGAAGTTTCTCAGAAAGCTTCTTTCTCTTTGTTATCGGAGGATATTTCCTTTGGCCCTATAGACTTCAAAGGGGTTCCGAAATATCTGTTATCAGATTCCACAGAAATAAGGCTAGCAAAGAGATCCACGAAATACACATGTACCTCTGTGAGATGAATTAACAGAACACTAAGCAGTTTCTCCGAAAGCTTCTTTCCAGATTTCATCTCAGGATATTCCTTTTTCACCATAACCCTCTATGGGCTACCAAATAGCACTTTGCCAATTCCACAAGAACGATCTTAGGGAAAGGCTTCCTGAGGGGAAAGCTGTAACTCTGTGAGATGATTTCACAGAACACAAAGAAGTTTCTCAGAAAGCTTCTTTGTCTTTGTTATAGGAGGATATTTCCTTTGGCCCTATAGTCTTCAAAGGGATCCGAAATATCTGTTCTCAGATTCCAGAGAAATAAGGCTGGCAAAGACACCCACGAAATACACATGTAACTCTGTGAGATGAATTAACAGAACACTAAGCAGTTTCTCAGATAGCTTCTTCCCAGATTTCATCTAAGGATACTTCCTTTTTCACCATAGCCCTCTATGGGCTTCCAAATATCACTTTGCCAATTCCACAAGAACTGTCTTAGCGAAAGGCTTCTTGAGGGGAAAGCTGTAACTCTGTGAGATGATTTCACAGAACACAAAGAAGTTTCTCAGAAAGCTTCTTTCTCTTTGTTATCGGAGGATATTTCCTTTGGCCCTATAGTCCTCAAAGGGATCCGAAATATCTGTTCTCAGATTCCACAGAAGTAAGGCTAGCAAAGAGATCCACGAAATACACATGTAACTCTGTGAGATGAATTAACAGAACAGTAAGCAGTTTCTCAGAAAGCTTCTTTCCAGATTTCACCTGAGGATATGTCCTTTTTCACCATAGCCCTCTACGGGCTTACAAATATCACTTTGCCAATTCCATAAAAACTGTCTTAGCGAAAGGCTTCTTGAGGGGAAAGCTGTAACTCTGTGAGATGATTTCACAGAACACAAAGAAGTTTCTCAGAAAGCTTCTTTCTATTTGCTATCGGAGGATATTTCCTTTGGCCCTATAGTCTTCAAAGGGATCCGAAATATCTGTTCTCAGCTTCCACAGAAATAAGGCTAGCAAAGAGATCCACGAAATACAGATGAACTCTGAGAGATGAATTAACAGAACACTAAGCAGTTTCTCAGAAAGCTTCTTTCCAGATTTCATCTGAGGATATTTCCTTTTTCACCGTAGCCCTCCATGGGCTTCCAAGTATCACTTTGCCAATTCCACAACAACTGTCTTAGCGAAAGCCTTCTTGAGGGGAAAGCTAACTCTGTGAGATGACTTCACAGAACAGAAAGAAGATTCTCAGAAAGCTTCTTTCTCTTTGTTATCGGAGGATATTTCCTTTGGCCCTATAGTCTTCAAAGGGATCCGAAATATCTGTTCTCAGATTCCACAGAAATAAGGCTGGCAAAGACACCCACGAAATACACATGTAACTCTGTGAGATGAATTAACAGAACACTAAGCAGTTTCTCAGAAAGCTTCTTTCCAGATTTCATCTGAGGATATTCCTTTTTCACCATAACCCTCTATGGGCTACCAAATATCACTTTGCCAATTCCACAAGAACGATCTTAGGGAAAGGCTTCCTGAGGGGAAAGCTGTAACTCTGTGAGATGATTTCACAGAACACAAAGAAGTTTCAAAGAAAGCTTCTTTCTCTTTGTTATCGGAGGATATTTCCTTTGGCACTATAGTCTTCAAAGGGATCCGAAATATCTGTTCTCAGATTCCACAGAAATAATACTAGCAAAGAGATCCACGAAATACACATGTAACTCGTTGAGATGAATTAACAGAACACTAAGCAGTTTCTCAGAAAGCTTCTTTCCAGATTTCAATGAGGATATTTCCTATTTCACCATAGTCCTCTATGGGCTTCCAAATATCACTTTGCCAATTCCACAAGAACTGTCTTAGCGAAAGGCTTCTTGAGGGGAAAGCTGTAACGCTGTGAGATGATTTCACAGAACACAGAGAAGTTTCTCAGAAAGCTTCTTTCTATTTGCTATCGGAGGAAATTTCCTTTGGCCCTATAGTCTTCTAAGGGATCCGAAATATCTGTTCTCATATTCCACAGAAATAAGGCTAGCAAAGAGATCCACGAAATACAGATGAACTCTGAGAGATGAATTAACAGAACACGAAGCAGTTTCTCAGAAAGCTTCTTTCCAGATTTCATCTGAGGATATTTCCTTTTTCACCATAGCCCTCTATGGGCTTCCAAATATCACTTTGCCAATTCCACAAGAACTGTCTTAGCGAAAGCCTTCTTGAGGGGAAAGCTAACTCTGTGAGATGATTTCACAGAACACAAAGAAGTTTCTCAGAAAGCTTCTTTCTCTTTGTTATCGGAGGATATTTCCTTTGGCCCTATAGTCCTCAAAGGGATCCGAAATATCTGTTCTCAGATTCCACAGAAGTAAGGCTAGCAAAGAGATCCACGAAATACACATGTAACTCTGTGAGATGAATTAACAGAACAGTAAGCAGTTTCTCAGAAAGCTTCTTTCCAGATTTCACCTGAGGATATGTCCTTTTTCACCATAGCCCTCTACGGGCTTACAAATATCACTTTGCCAATTCCATAAAAACTGTCTTAGCGAAAGGCTTCTTGAGGGGAAAGCTGTAACTCTGTGAGATGATTTCACAGAACACAAAGAAGTTTCTCAGAAAGCTTCTTTCTATTTGCTATCGGAGGATATTTCCTTTGGCCCTATAGTCTTCAAAGGGATCCGAAATATCTGTTCTCAGCTTCCACAGAAATAAGGCTAGCAAAGAGATCCACGAAATACAGATGAACTCTGAGAGATGAATTAACAGAACACTAAGCAGTTTCTCAGAAAGCTTCTTTCCAGATTTCATCTGAGGATATTTCCTTTTTCACCGTAGCCCTCCATGGGCTTCCAAGTATCACTTTGCCAATTCCACAACAACTGTCTTAGCGAAAGCCTTCTTGAGGGGAAAGCTAACTCTGTGAGATGACTTCACAGAACAGAAAGAAGATTCTCAGAAAGCTTCTTTCTCTTTGTTATCGGAGGATATTTCCTTTGGCCCTATAGTCTTCAAAGGGATCCGAAATATCTGTTCTCAGATTCCACAGAAATAAGGCTGGCAAAGACACCCACGAAATACACATGTAACTCTGTGAGATGAATTAACAGAACACTAAGCAGTTTCTCAGAAAGCTTCTTTCCAGATTTCATCTGAGGATATTCCTTTTTCACCATAACCCTCTATGGGCTACCAAATATCACTTTGCCAATTCCACAAGAACGATCTTAGGGAAAGGCTTCCTGAGGGGAAGGCTGTAACTCTGTGAGATGATTTCACAGAACACAAAGAAGTTTCAAAGAAAGCTTCTTTCTCTTTGTTATCGCAGGATATTTCCTTTGGCTCTATAGTCTTCAAAGGGGTTCCGAAATATCTGTTCTCAGATTCCACAGAAATAAGGCTAGCAAAGAGATCCACGAAATACACATGTAACTCTGTGAGATGAATTAACAGAACACTAAGCAGTTTCTCAGAAAGCTTCTTTCCAGATTTCATCTGAGGATATTTCCTTTTTCACCATAGCCCTCTATGGGCTTCCAAATATCACTTTGCCAATTCCACAAGAACTGTGTTAGCGAAAGGCTTCTTGAGGGGAAAGCTGTAACTCTGTGAGATGATTTCACAGAACACAAAGAAGTTTCTCAGAAAGCTTCTTTGTCTTTGTTATCGGAGGATATTTCCTTTGGCCCTATAGTCTTCAAAGGGATCCGAAATATCTGTTCTCAGATTCCACAGAAATAAGGCTGGCAAAGACATCCAAGAAATACACATGTAACTCTGTGAGATGAATTAACAGAACACTAAGCAGTTTCTCAGATAGCTTCTTTCCAGATTTCATCTAAGGATATTTCCTTTTTCACCGTAGCCCTCTATGGGCTTCCAAATATCACTTTGCCAATTCCACAAGAACTGTCTTAGCGAAAGGCTTCTTGAGGGGAACGCTGTAACTCTGTGAGATGATTTCACTAACACAAAGAAGTTTCTCAGAAAGCTTCTTTCGCTTTGTTATCGGAGGATATTTCCTTTGGCCCTATAGTCTTCAAAGGGATCCGAAATATCTGTTCTCAGATTCCACAGAAATAAGGCTAGCAAAGAGATCCACGAAATACACATGTAACTCAGTGAGATGAATTAACAGAACACTAAGCAGTTTCTCAGAAAGCTTCTTTCCAGATTTCACTGAGGATATTTCCTTTTTCACCATAGCCCTCTATGGGCTTCCAAATATGACTTTGCCAATTCCACAAGAACTGTCTTAGCGAAAGGTTTCTTGAGGGGAAAGCTGTAACTCTGTGAGATGATTTCACAGAACATAAAGAAGTTTCTGAGAAAGCTTCTTTCTCTTTGTTATCGCAGGATATTTCCTTTGACCCTATAGTCTTCAAAGGGGTTCTGAAATATCTGTTCTCAGATTCCACAGAGATAAGGCTAGCAAAGAGATCCACGAAATACACATGTAACTCGGTGAGATGAATTAACAGAACACTAAGCAGTTTCTCCGAAAGCTTCTTTCCAGATTTCATCTGAGGATATTTCCTTTTTCACCATAGCCCTCTATGGGCTTCCAAATATCACTTTGCCAATTCCACAAGAACTGTGTTAGCGAAAGGCTTCTTGAGGGGAAAGCTGAAACTCTGTGAGATGATTTCACAGAACACAAAGAAGTTTCTCAGAAAGCTTCTTTATCTTTGTTATCGGAGGATATTTCCTTTGGCCCTATAGTCTTCAAAGGGATCCGAAATATCTGTTCTCAGATTCCACAGAAATAAGACTAGCAAAGAGATCCACGAAATACACATGTAACTCGTTGAGATGAATTAACAGAACACTAAGCAGTTTCTCAGAAAGCTTCTATCCAGATTTCACTGAGGATATTTCCTTTTTCACCATAGTCCTCTATGGGCTTCCAAATATCACTTTGCCAATTCCACAAGAACTGTCTTAGCGAAAGGCTTCTTGAGGGGAAAGCTGTAACGCTGTGAAATTATTTCACAGAACACAGAGAAGTTTCTCAGAAAGCTTCTTTCTATTTGTTATCGGAGGATATTTCCTTTGGCCCTATAGTCTTCTAAGGGATCCGAAATATCTGTTCTCATATTCCACAGAATTAAGGCTAGCAAAGAGATCCACGAAATACAGATGAACTCTGAGAGATGAATTAACAGAACACGAAGCAGTTTCTCAGAAAGCTTCTTTCCAGATTTCCTCTGAGGATATTTCCTTTTTCACCATAGCCCTCTATGGGCTTCAAAATATCACTTTGCCAATTCCACAAGAACTGTCTTAGCGAAAGCCTTCTTGAGGGGAAAGCTAACTCTGTGAGATGATTTCACAGAACACAAAGAAGTTTCTCAGAAAGCTTCTTTCTCTTTGTTATCGGAGGATATTTCCTTTGGCCCTATAGTCCTCAAAGGGATCCGAAATATCTGTTCTCAGATTCCACAGAAGTAAGGCTAGCAAAGAGATCCACGAAGTACACATGTAACTCTGTGAGATGAATTAACAGAACACTAAGCAGTTTCTCAGAAAGCTTCTTTCCAGATTTCACCTGAGGATATTTCCTTTTTCACCATAGCCCTCTACGGGCTTACAAATATCACTTTGCCAATTCCATAAAAACTGTCTTAGCGAAAGGCTTCTTGAGGGGAAAGCTGTAACTCTGTGAGATGATTTCACAGAACACAATGAAGTTTCTCAGAAAGCTTCTTTCTATTTGCTATCGGAGGATATTTCCTTTGGCCCTATAGTCTTCAAAGGGATCCGAAATATCTGTTCTCAGCTTCCACAGAAATAAGGCTAGCAAAGAGATCCACGAAATACAGATGAACGCTGAGAGATGAATTAACAGAACACTGAGCAGTTTCTCAGAAAGCTTCTTTCCAGATTTCATCTGAGGATATTTCCTTTTTCACCGTAGCCCTCCATGGGCTTCCAAGTATCACTTTGCCAATTCCACAACAACTGTCTTAGCGAAAGCCTTCTTGAGGGGAAAGCTAACTCTGTGAGATGACTTCACAGAACAGAAAGAAGATTCTCAGAAAGCTTCTTTCTGTTTGTTATCGGAGGATATTTCCTTTGGCCCTATAGTCTTCAAAGGGATCCGAAATATCTGTTCTCAGATTCCACAGAAATAAGGCTGGCAAAGACACCCACGAAATACACATGTAACTCTGTGAGATGAATTAACAGAACACTAAGCAGTTTCTCAGAAAGCTTCTTTCCAGATTTCATCTGAGGATATTCCTTTTTCACCATAACCCTCTAAGGGCTACCAAATATCACTTTGCCAATTCCACAAGAACGATCTTAGGGAAAGGCTTCCTGAGGGGAAAGCTGTAACTCTGTGAGATGATTTCACAGAACACAAAGAAGTTTCAAAGAAAGCTTCTTTCTCTTTGTTATCGCAGGATATTTCCTTTGGCTCTATAGTCTTCAAAGGGGTTCCGAAATATCTGTTCTCAGATTCCACAGAAATAAGGCTAGCAAAGAGATCCACGAAATACACATGTAACTCTGTGAGATGAATTAACAGAACACTAAGCAGTTTCTCAGAAAGCTTCTTTCCAGATTTCATCTGAGGATATTTCCTTTTTCACCATAGCCCTCTATGGGCTTCCAAATATCACTTTGCCAATTCCACAAGAACTGTGTTAGCGAAAGGCTTCTTGAGGGGAAAGCTGTAACTCTGTGAGATGATTTCACAGAACACAAAGAAGTTTCTCAGAAAGCTTCTTTGTCTTTGTTATCGGAGGATATTTCCTTTGGCCCTATAGTCTTCAAAGGGATCCGAAATATCTGTTCTCAGATTCCACAGAAATAAGGCTGGCAAAGACATCCAAGAAATACACATGTAACTCTGTGAGATGAATTAACAGAACACTAAGCAGTTTCTCAGATAGCTTCTTTCCAGATTTCATCTAAGGATATTTCCTTTTTCACCGTAGCCCTCTATGGGCTTCCAAATATCACTTTGCCAATTCCACAAGAACTGTCTTAGCGAAAGGCTTCTTGAGGGGAACGCTGTAACTCTGTGAGATGATTTCACTAACACAAAGAAGTTTCTCAGAAAGCTTCTTTCGCTTTGTTATCGGAGGATATTTCCTTTGGCCCTATAGTCTTCAAAGGGATCCGAAATATCTGTTCTCAGATTCCACAGAAATAAGGCTAGCAAAGAGATCCACGAAATACACATGTAACTCAGTGAGATGAATTAACAGAACACTAAGCAGTTTCTCAGAAAGCTTCTTTCCAGATTTCACTGAGGATATTTCCTTTTTCACCATAGCCCTCTATGGGCTTCCAAATATGACTTTGCCAATTCCACAAGAACTGTCTTAGCGAAAGGTTTCTTGAGGGGAAAGCTGTAACTCTGTGAGATGATTTCACAGAACATAAAGAAGTTTCTGAGAAAGCTTCTTTCTCTTTGTTATCGCAGGATATTTCCTTTGACCCTATAGTCTTCAAAGGGGTTCTGAAATATCTGTTCTCAGATTCCACAGAGATAAGGCTAGCAAAGAGATCCACGAAATACACATGTAACTCGGTGAGATGAATTAACAGAACACTAAGCAGTTTCTCCGAAAGCTTCTTTCCAGATTTCATCTGAGGATATTTCCTTTTTCACCATAGCCCTCTATGGGCTTCCAAATATCACTTTGCCAATTCCACAAGAACTGTGTTAGCGAAAGGCTTCTTGAGGGGAAAGCTGAAACTTTGTGAGATGACTTCACAGAACACAAAGAAGTTTCTCAGAAAGCTTCTTTATCTTTGTTATCGGAGGATATTTCCTTTGGCCCTATAGTCTTCAAAGGGATCCGAAATATCTGTTCTCAGATTCCACAGAAATAAGACTAGCAAAGAGATCCACGAAATACACATGTAACTCTGTGAGATGAATTAACAGAACACTAAGCAGTTTCTCAGAAAGCTTCTTTCCAGATTTCACTGAGGATATTTCCTTTTTCACCATAGTCCTCTATGGGCTTCCAAATATCACTTTGCCAATTCCACAAGAACTGTCTTAGCGAAAGGCTTCTTGAGGGGAAAGCTGTAACGCTGTGAAATGATTTCACAGAACACAGAGAAGTTTCTCAGAAAGCTTCTTTCTATTTGTTATCGGAGGATATTTCCTTTGTCCCTATAGTCTTCTAAGGGATCCGAAATATCTGTTCTCATATTCCACAGAATTAAGGCTAGCAAAGAGATCCACGAAATACAGATGAACTCTGAGAGATGAATTAACAGAACACGAAGCAGTTTCTCAGAAAGCTTCTTTCCAGATTTCCTCTGAGGATATTTCCTTTTTCACCATAGCCCTCTATGGGCTTCAAAATATCACTTTGCCAATTCCACAAGAACTGTCTTAGCGAAAGCCTTCTTGAGGGGAAAGCTAACTCTGTGAGATGATTTCACAGAACACAAAGAAGTTTCTCAGAAAGCTTCTTTGTCTTTGTTATCGGAGGATATTTCCTTTGGCCCTATAGTCTTCAAAGGGATCCGAAATATCTGTTCTCAGATTCCACAGAAATAAGGCTGGCAAAGACATCCACGAAATACAAATGTAACTCTGTGAGATGAATTAACAGAACACTAAGCAGTTTCTCAGATAGCTTCTTCCCAGATTTCATCTAAGGATATTTCCTTTTTCACCATAGCCCTCTATGGGCTTCCAAATATCACTTTGCCAATTCCACAAGAACTGTGTTAGCGAAAGGCTTTTTGAGGGGAAAGCTGTAACTCTGTGCGATGATTTCACAGAACACAAATAAGTTTCTCAGAAAGCTTCTTTCTCTTTGTTATCGGAGGATATTTCCTTTGGCCCTATAGTCTTCAAAGGGATCCGAAATATCTGTTCTCAGATTCCACAGAAATAAGGCTAGCAAAGAGATCCACGAAATACAGATGAACTCTAAGAGATGAATTAACAGAACACTAAGCAGTTTCTCAGAAAGCTTCTTTCCAGATTTCATCTGAGGATATTTCCTTTTTCACCGAAGCCCTCTATGGGCTTACAAGTATCACTTTGCCAATTCCACAAGAACTGTCTTAGCGAAAGCCTTCTTGAGGGGAAAGCTAACTCTGTGAGATGATTTCACAGAACACAAAGAAGTTTCTCAGAAAGCTCCTTTGTC
The DNA here is from genome assembly GCF_049350105.2 of Macaca mulatta. Taxonomy (NCBI): domain Eukaryota; kingdom Metazoa; phylum Chordata; class Mammalia; order Primates; family Cercopithecidae; genus Macaca; species Macaca mulatta. The sequence goes on from NC_133414.1 coordinate 40,054,707, forward strand.
TTTCTTATCGGAGGATATTTCCTTTGGCTCTATAGACTTCAAAGGGGTTCCGAAATATCTGTTCTCAGATTCCACAGAAATAAGGCTAGCAAAGAGATCCACGAAATAGACATGTAACTCGTTGAGATGAATTAAGAGAACACTAAGCAGTTTCTCAGAATGCTTATTTCCAGATTTCACTGAGGATATTTCCTTTTTCACCATAGCCCTCTATGGGCTTCCAAATATCACTTTGCCAATTCCACAAGAACTGTCTTAGCGAAATTCTTCTTGAGGGGAAATCTGTAACTCTGTGAGATGATTTCAAAGAACATAAAGAAGTTTCAAAGAAAGCTTCTTTCTCTTTGTTATCGCAGGATATTTCCTTTGGCTCTATAGTCTTCAAAGGGGTTCCGAAATATCTGTTCTCAGATTCCACAGAAATAAGGCTAGCAAAGAGATCCACGAAATACACATGTAACTCTGTGAGATGAATTAACAGAACACTAAGCAGTTTCTCAGAAAGCTTCTTTCCAGATTTCATCTGAGGATATTTCCTTTTTCACCATAGCCCTCTATGGGCTTCCAAATATCACTTTGCCAATTCCACAAGAACTGTGTTAGCGAAAGTCTTCTTGAGGGTAAAGCTGTAACTCTGTGAGATGATTTCACAGAACACAAAGAAGTTTCTCAGAAAGCTTCTTTGTCTTTGTTATCGGAGGATATTTCCTTTGGCCCTATAGTCTTCAAAGGGATCCGAAATATCTGTTCTCAGATTACACAGAAATAAGGCTGGCAAAGACATCCACGAAATACACATGTAACTCTGTGAGATGAATTAACAGAACACTAAGCAGTTTCTCAGACAGCTTCTTTCCAGATTTCATCTGAGGATATTCCTTTTTCACCATAACCCTCTATGGGCTACCAAATATCACTTTGCCAATTCCCCAAGAACTATCTTAGCGAAAGGCTTCCTGAGGGGAAAGCTGTAACTCTGTGAGATGATTTCACAGAACACAAAGAAGTTTCTCAGAAAGCTTCTTTCTCTTTGTTATCGGAGGATATTTCCTTTGGCCCTATAGTCCTCAAAGGGATCCGAAATATTTGTTCTCAGATTCCACAGAAGTAAGGCTAGCAAAGAGATCCACGAAATAGACATGTAACTCGTTGAGATGAATTAACAGAACACGAAGCAGTTTCTCAGAAAGCTTCTTTCCAGATTTCACTGAGGATATTTCCTTTTTCACCATAGCCCTCTATGGGCTTCCAAATATCACTTTGCCAATTCCACAAGAACTGTGTTAGCGAAAGGCTTCTTGAGGGGAAAGCTGTAACTCTGTGAGATGATTTCACAGAACACAAAGAAGTTTCAAAGAAAGCTTCTTTATCTTTGTTATCGCAGGATATTTCCTTTGGCCCTATAGTCTTCAAAGGGATCCGAAATATCTGTTCTCAGATTCCACAGAAATAAGGCTAGCAAAGAGATCCACGAAATACAGATGAACTCTGAGTGATGAATTCACACAACAATAAGCAGTTTCTCAGAAAGCTTCTTTCCAGATTTCATCTGAGGATATTTCCTTTTTCACCATAGCCCTGTATGGGCTTCCAAATATCACTTTTCCAATTCCACAAGAACTGTCTTAGCGAAAGCCTTCTTGAGGGGAAAGCTAACTCTGTGAGATGATTTCACAGAACACAAAGAAGTTTCTCAGAAAGCTTCTTTCTCTTTGTTATCGGAGGATATTTCCTTTGGCCCTATAGACTTCAAAGGGGTTCCGAAATATCTGTTATCAAATTCCACAGAAATAAGGCTAGGAAAGAGATACACGAAATACACATGTAACTCTGTGAGATGAATTAACAGAACACTAAGCAGTTTCTCAGAAAGCTTCTTTCCAGATTTCATCTGAGGATATTCCTTTTTCACCATAACCCTCTATGGGCTACCAAATATCACTTTGCCAATTCCACAAGAACGATCTTAGGGAAAGGCTTCCTGAGGGGAAAGCTGTAACTCTGTGAGATGATTTCACAGAACACAAAGAAGTTTCAAAGAAAGCTTCTTTCTCTTTGTTATCGGAGGATATTTCCTTTGGCACTATAGTCTTCAAAGGGATCCGAAATATCTGTTCTCAGATTCCACAGAAATAATACTAGCAAATAGATCCACGAAATACACATGTAACTCGTTGAGATGAATTAACAGAACACTAAGCAGTTTCTCAGAAAGCTTCTTTCCAGATTTCACTGAGGATATTTCCTTTTTCACCATAGCCCTCCATGGGCTTCCAAATATCACTTTGCCAATTCCACAAGAACTGTCTTAGCGAAAGCCTTCTTGAGGGGAAAGCTAACTCTGTGAGATGATTTCACAGAACACAAAGAAGTTTCTCAGAAAGCTTCTTTCTCTTTGTTATCTGAGGATATTTCCTTTGGCCCTATAGACTTCAAAGGGGTTCCGAAATATCTGTTATCAGATTCCACAGAAATAAGGCTAGCAAAGAGATCCACGAAATACACATGTTCCTCTGTGAGATGAATTAAGAGAACACTAAGCAGTTTCTCAGAAAGCTTCTTTCCAGATTTCCACTGAGGATATTTCCTTTTTCACCATAGCACTCTATGGGCTTCCAAATATCACTTTGCCAATTCCACAAGAAGTGTCTTAGCGAAAGGCTTCTTGAGGGGAAAGCTAACTCTGTGAGATGATTTCACAGAACACAAAGAAGTTTCTCAGAAAGCTTCTTTGTCTTTGTTATCGGAGGATATTTCCTTTGGCCCTATAGTCTTCAAAGGGATACGAAATATCTGTTCTCAGATTCCACAGAAATAAGGCTGGCAAAGACATCCACGAAATACAAATGTAACTCTGTGAGATGAATTAACAGAACACTAAGCAGTTTCTCAGATAGCTTCTTCCCAGATTTCATCTAAGGATATTTCCTTTTTCACGATAGCCCTCTATGGGCTTCCAAATATCACTTTGCCAATTCCACAAGAACTGTCTTAGCGAAAGGCTTCTTGAGGGGAAAGCTGTAACTCTGTGAGATGATTTCACAGAACACAAAGAAGTTTCTCAGAAAGCTTCTTTCTATTTGTTATCGGAGGATATTTCCTTTGGCCCTATAGTCTTCAAAGGGATCCGAAATATCTGTTCTCAATTTCCACAGAAATAAGACTAGCAAAGAGATCCACGAAATACACATGTAACTCGTTGAGATGAATTAACAGAACAGTAAGCAGTTTCTCAGAAAGCTTCTTTCCAGATTTCACTGAGGATATTTCCTTTTTCAACATAGTCCTCTATGGGCTTCCAAATATCACTTTGCCAATTCCACAAGAACTATCTTAGAGAAAGGCTTCTTGAGGGGAAAGCTGTAACGCTGTGAGATGATTTCACAGAACACAAAGAAGTTTCTCAGAAAGCTTCTTTCTATTTGTTATCGGAGGATATTTCCTTTGGCCCTACAGTCTTCAAAGGGATCCGAAATATCTGTTCTCAGATTCCACAGAAATAAGGCTAGCAAAGAGATCCACGAAATACAGATGAACTCTGAATGATGAATTAACACAACAATAAGCAGTTTCTCAGAAAGCTTCTTTCCAGATTTATCTAAGGATATATCCTTTTTCACCATAGCCCTCTATGGGCTTCCAAATATCACTTTTCCAATTCCAAAAGAACTGTCTTAGCGAAAGCCCTCTTCAGGGGAAAGCTAACTCTGTGAGATGATTTCACAGAACACAAAGAAGTTTCTCAGAAAGCTTCTTTCTCTTTGTTATCGGAGGATATTTCCTTTGGCCCTATAGACTTCAAAGGGGTTCCGAAATATCTGTTATCAGATTCCACAGAAATAAGGCTAGCAAAGAGATCCACGAAATACACATGTACCTCTGTGAGATGAATTAACAGAACACTAAGCAGTTTCTCCGAAAGCTTCTTTCCAGATTTCATCTCAGGATATTCCTTTTTCACCATAACCCTCTATGGGCTACCATATAGCACTTTGCCAATTCCACAAGAACGATATTAGGGAAAGGCTTCCTGAGGGGAAAGCTGTAACTCTGTGAGATGATTTCACAGAACACAAAGAAGTTTCTCAGAAAGCTTCTTTGTCTTTGTTATCGGAGGATATTTCCTTTGGCCCTATAGTCTTCAAAGGGATCCGAAATATCTGTTCTCAGATTCCAGAGAAATAAGGCTGGCAAAGACACCCACGAAATACACATGTAACTCTGTGAGATGAATTAACAGAACACTAAGCAGTTTCTCAGATAGCTTCTTCCCAGATTTCATCTAAGGATACTTCCTTTTTCACCATAGCCCTCTATGGGCTTCCAAATATCACTTTGCCAATTCCACAAGAACTGTCTTAGCGAAAGGCTTCTTGAGGGGAAAGCTGTAACTCTGTGAGATGATTTCACAGAACACAAAGAAGTTTCTCAGAAAGCTTCTTTGTCTTTGTTATCGGAGGATATTTCCTTTGGCCCTATAGTCCTCAAAGGGATCCGAAATATCTGTTCTCAGATTCCACAGAAGTAAGGCTAGCAAAGAGATCCACGAAATACACATGTAACTCTGTGAGATGAATTAACAGAACACTAAGCAGTTTCTCAGAAAGCTTCTTTCCAGATTTCACCTGAGGATATTTCCTTTTTCACCATAGCCCTCTACGGGCTTACAAATATCACTTTGCCAATTCCATAAAAACTGTCTTAGCGAAAGGCTTCTTGAGGGGAAAGCTGTAACTCTGTGAGATGATTTCACAGAACACAAAGAAGTTTCTCAGAAAGCTTCTTTCTATTTGCTATCGGAGGATATTTCCTTTGGCCCTATAGTCTTCAAAGGGATCCGAAATATCTGTTCTCAGCTTCCACAGAAATAAGGCTAGCAAAGAGATCCACGAAATACAGATGAACTCTGAGAGATGAATTAACAGAACACTAAGCAGTTTCTCAGAAAGCTTCTTTCCAGATTTCATCTGAGGATATTTCCTTTTTCACCGTAGCCCTCCATGGGCTTCCAAGTATCACTTTGCCAATTCCACAACAACTGTCTTAGCGAAAGCCTTCTTGAGGGGAAAGCTAACTCTGTGAGATGACTTCACAGAACAGAAAGAAGATTCTCAGAAAGCTTCTTTCTCTTTGTTATCGGAGGATATTTCCTTTGGCCCTATAGTCTTCAAAGGGATCCGAAATATCTGTTCTCAGATTCCACAGAAATAAGGCTGGCAAAGACACCCACGAAATACACATGTAACTCTGTGAGATGAATTAACAGAACACTAAGCAGTTTCTCAGAAAGCTTCTTTCCAGATTTCATCTGAGGATATTCCTTTTTCACCATAACCCTCTATGGGCTACCAAATATCACTTTGCCAATTCCACAAGAACGATCTTAGGGAAAGGCTTCCTGAGGGGAAAGCTGTAACTCTGTGAGATGATTTCACAGAACACAAAGAAGTTTCAAAGAAAGCTTCTTTCTCTTTGTTATCGGAGGATATTTCCTTTGGCACTATAGTCTTCAAAGGGATCCGAAATATCTGTTCTCAGATTCCACAGAAATAATACTAGCAAAGAGATCCACGAAATACACATGTAACTCGTTGAGATGAATTAACAGAACACTAAGCAGTTTCTCAGAAAGCTTCTTTCCAGATTTCAATGAGGATATTTCCTTTTTCACCATAGTCCTCTATGGGCTTCCAAATATCACTTTGCCAATTCCACAAGAACTGTCTTAGCGAAAGGCTTCTTGAGGGGAAAGCTGTAACGCTGTGAGATGATTTCACAGAACACAGAGAAGTTTCTCAGAAAGCTTCTTTCTATTTGCTATCGGAGGATATTTCCTTTGGCCCTATAGTCTTCTAAGGGATCCGAAATATCTGTTCTCATATTCCACAGAAATAAGGCTAGCAAAGAGATCCACGAAATACAGATGAACTCTGAGAGATGAATTAACAGAACACGAAGCAGTTTCTCAGAAAGCTTCTTTCCAGATTTCATCTGAGGATATTTCCTTTTTCACCATAGCCCTCTATGGGCTTCCAAATATCACTTTGCCAATTCCACAAGAACTGTCTTAGCGAAAGCCTTCTTGAGGGGAAAGCTAACTCTGTGAGATGATTTCACAGAACACAAAGAAGTTTCTCAGAAAGCTTCTTTCTCTTTGTTATCGGAGGATATTTCCTTTGGCCCTACAGTCCTCAAAGGGATCCGAAATATCTGTTCTCAGATTCCACAGAAGTAAGGCTAGCAAAGAGATCCACGAAATACACATGTAACTCTGTGAGATGAATTAACAGAACACTAAGCAGTTTCTCAGAAAGCTTCTTTCCAGATTTCACCTGAGGATATTTCCTTTTTCACCATAGCCCTCTACGGGCTTACAAATATCACTTTGCCAATTCCATAAAAACTGTCTTAGCGAAAGGCTTCTTGAGGGGAAAGCTGTAACTCTGTGAGATGATTTCACAGAACACAAAGAAGTTTCTCAGAAAGCTTCTTTCTATTTGCTATCGGAGGATATTTCCTTTGGCCCTATAGTCTTCAAAGGGATCCGAAATATCTGTTCTCAGCTTCCACAGAAATAAGGCTAGCAAAGAGATCCACGAAATACAGATGAACTCTGAGAGATGAATTAACAGAACACTAAGCAGTTTCTCAGAAAGCTTCTTTCCAGATTTCATCTGAGGATATTTCCTTTTTCACCGTAGCCCTCCATGGGCTTCCAAGTATCACTTTGCCAATTCCACAACAACTGTCTTAGCGAAAGCCTTCTTGAGGGGAAAGCTAACTCTGTGAGATGATTTCACAGAACACAAAGAAGTTTCTCAGAAAGCTTCTTTCTCTTTGTTATCTGAGGATATTTCCTTTGGCCCTATAGACTTCAAAGGGGTTCCGAAATATCTGTTATCAGATTCCACAGAAATAAGGCTAGCAAAGAGATCCACGAAATACACATGTTCCTCTGTGAGATGAATTAAGAGAACACTAAGCAGTTTCTCAGAAAGCTTCTTTCCAGATTTCCACTGAGGATATTTCCTTTTTCACCATAGCACTCTATGGGCTTCCAAATATCACTTTGCCAATTCCACAAGAAGTGTCTTAGCGAAAGGCTTCTTGAGGGGAAAGCTAACTCTGTGAGATGATTTCACAGAACACAAAGAAGTTTCTCAGAAAGCTTCTTTGTCTTTGTTATCGGAGGATATTTCCTTTGGCCCTATAGTCTTCAAAGGGATCCGAAATATCTGTTCTCAGATTCCACAGAAATAAGGCTGGCAAAGACATCCACGAAATACAAATGTAACTCTGTGAGATGAATTAACAGAACACTAAGCAGTTTCTCAGATAGATTCTTCGCAGATTTCATCTAAGGATATTTCCTTTTTCACGATAGCCCTCTATGGGCTTCCAAATATCACTTTGCCAATTCCACAAGAACTGTCTTAGCGAAAGGCTTCTTGAGGGGAAAGCTGTAACTCTGTGAGATGATTTCACAGAACACAAAGAAGTTTCTCAGAAAGCTTCTTTCTATTTGTTATCGGAGGATATTTCCTTTGGCCCTATAGTCTTCAAAGGGATCCGAAATATCTGTTCTCAATTTCCACAGAAATAAGACTAGCAAAGAGATCCACGAAATACACATGTAACTCGTTGAGATGAATTAACAGAACAGTAAGCAGTTTCTCAGAAAGCTTCTTTCCAGATTTCACTGAGGATATTTCCTTTTTCAACATAGTCCTCTATGGGCTTCCAAATATCACTTTGCCAATTCCACAAGAACTGTCTTAGAGAAAGGCTTCTTGAGGGGAAAGCTGTAACGCTGTGAGATGATTTCACAGAACACAAAGAAGTTTCTCAGAAAGCTTCTTTCTATTTGTTATCGGAGGATATTTCCTTTGGCCCTACAGTCTTCAAAGGGATCCGAAATATCTGTTCTCAGATTCCACAGAAATAAGGCTAGAAAAGAGATCCACGAAATACAGATGAACTCTGAATGATGAATTAACACAACAATAAGCAGTTTCTCAGAAAGCTTCTTTCCAGATTTATCTAAGGATATATCCTTTTTCACCATAGCCCTCTATGGGCTTCCAAATATCACTTTTCCAATTCCAAAAGAACTGTCTTAGCGAAAGCCCTCTTCAGGGGAAAGCTAACTCTGTGAGATGATTTCACAGAACACAAAGAAGTTTCTCAGAAAGCTTCTTTCTCTTTGTTATCGGAGGATATTTCCTTTGGCCCTATAGACTTCAAAGGGGTTCCGAAATATCTGTTATCAGATTCCACAGAAATAAGGCTAGCAAAGAGATCCACGAAATACACATGTACCTCTGTGAGATGAATTAACAGAACACTAAGCAGTTTCTCCGAAAGCTTCTTTCCAGATTTCATCTCAGGATATTCCTTTTTCACCATAACCCTCTATGGGCTACCAAATAGCACTTTGCCAATTCCACAAGAACGATCTTAGGGAAAGGCTTCCTGAGGGGAAAGCTGTAACTCTGTGAGATGATTTCACAGAACACAAAGAAGTTTCTCAGAAAGCTTCTTTGTCTTTGTTATCGGAGGATATTTCCTTTGGCCCTATAGTCTTCAAAGGGATCCGAAATATCTGTTCTCAGATTCCAGAGAAATAAGGCTGGCAAAGACACCCACGAAATACACATGTAACTCTGTGAGATGAATTAACAGAACACTAAGCAGTTTCTCAGATAGCTTCTTCCCAGATTTCATCTAAGGATACTTCCTTTTTCACCATAGCCCTCTATGGGCTTCCAAATATCACTTTGCCAATTCCACAAGAACTGTCTTAGCGAAAGGCTTCTTGAGGGGAAAGCTGTAACTCTGTGAGATGATTTCACAGAACACAAAGAAGTTTCTCAGAAAGCTTCTTTGTCTTTGTTATCGGAGGATATTTCCTTTGGCCCTATAGTCCTCAAAGGGATCCGAAATATCTGTTGTCAGATTCCACAGAAGTAAGGCTAGCAAAGAGATCCACGAAATACACATGTAACTCTGTGAGATGAATTAACAGAACACTAAGCAGTTTCTCAGAAAGCTTCTTTCCAGATTTCACCTGAGGATATTTCCTTTTTCACCATAGCCCTCTACGGGCTTACAAATATCACTTTGCCAATTCCATAAAAACTGTCTTAGCGAAAGGCTTCTTGAGGGGAAAGCTGTAACTCTGTGAGATGATTTCACAGAACACAAAGAAGTTTCTCAGAAAGCTTCTTTCTATTTGCTATCGGAGGATATTTCCTTTGGCCCTATAGTCTTCAAAGGGATCCGAAATATCTGTTCTCAGCTTCCACAGAAATAAGGCTTGCAAAGAGATCCACGAAATACAGATGAACTCTGAGAGATGAATTAACAGAACACTAAGCAGTTTCTCAGAAAGCTTCTTTCCAGATTTCATCTGAGGATATTTCCTTTTTCACCGTAGCCCTCCATGGGCTTCCAAGTATCACTTTGCCAATTCCACAACAACTGTCTTAGCGAAAGCCTTCTTGAGGGGAAAGCTAACTCTGTGAGATGACTTCACAGAACAGAAAGAAGATTCTCAGAAAGCTTCTTTCTCTTTGTTATCGGAGGATATTTCCTTTGGCCCTATAGTCTTCAAAGGGATCCGAAATATCTGTTCTCAGATTCCACAGAAATAAGGCTGGCAAAGACACCCACGAAATACACATGTAACTCTGTGAGATGAATTAACAGAACACTAAGCAGTTTCTCAGAAAGCTTCTTTCCAGATTTCATCTGAGGATATTCCTTTTTCACCATAACCCTCTATGGGCTACCAAATATCACTTTGCCAATTCCACAACAACGATCTTAGGGAAAGGCTTCCTGAGGGGAAAGCTGTAACTCTGTGAGATGATTTCACAGAACACAAAGAAGTTTCAAAGAAAGCTTCTTTCTCTTTGTTATCGGAGGATATTTCCTTTGGCACTATAGTCTTCAAAGGGATCCGAAATATCTGTTCTCAGATTCCACAGAAATAATACTAGCAAAGAGATCCACGAAATACACATGTAACTCGTTGAGATGAATTAACAGAACACTAAGCAGTTTCTCAGAAAGCTTCTTTCCAGATTTCAATGAGGATATTTCCTTTTTCACCATAGTCCTCTATGGGCTTCCAAATATCACTTTGCCAATTCCACAAGAACTGTCTTAGCGAAAGGCTTCTTGAGGGGAAAGCTGTAACGCTGTGAGATGATTTCACAGAACACAGAGAAGTTTCTCAGAAAGCTTCTTTCTATTTGCTATCGGAGGATATTTCCTTTGGCCCTATAGTCTTCTAAGGGACACGAAATATCTGTTCTCATATTCCACAGAAATAAGGCTAGCAAAGAGATCCACGAAATACAGATGAACTCTGAGAGATGAATTAACAGAACACGAAGCAGTTTCTCAGAAAGCTTCTTTCCAGATTTCATCTGAGGATATTTCCTTTTTCACCATAGCCCTCTATGGGCTTCCAAATATCACTTTGCCAATTCCACAAGAACTGTCTTAGCGAAAGCCTTCTTGAGGGGAAAGCTAACTCTGTGAGATGATTTCACAGAACACAAAGAAGTTTCTCAGAAAGCTTCTTTCTCTTTGTTATCGGAGGATATTTCCTTTGGCCCTATAGTCCTCAAAGGGATCCGAAATATCTGTTCTCAGATTCCACAGAAGTAAGGCTAGCAAAGAGATCCACGAAATACACATGTAACTCTGTGAGATGAATTAACAGAACACTAAGCAGTTTCTCAGAAAGCTTCTTTCCAGATTTCACCTGAGGATATTTCCTTTTTCACCATAGCCCTCTACGGGCTTACAAATATCACTTTGCCAATTCCATAAAAACTGTCTTAGCGAAAGGCTTCTTGAGGGGAAAGCTGTAACTCTGTGAGATGATTTCAAAGAACACAAAGAAGTTTCTCAGAAAGCTTCTTTCTATTTGCTATCGGAGGATATTTCCTTTGGCCCTATAGTCTTCAAAGGGATCCGAAATATCTGTTCTCAGCTTCCACAGAAATAAGGCTAGCAAAGAGATCCACGAAATACAGATGAACTCTGAGAGATGAATTAACAGAACACTAAGCAGTTTCTCAGAAAGCTTCTTTCCAGATTTCATCTGAGGATATTTCCTTTTTCACCGTAGCCCTCCATGGGCTTCCAAGTATCACTTTGCCAATTCCACAACAACTGTCTTAGCAAAAGCCTTCTTGAGGGGAAAGCTAACTCTGTGAGATGACTTCACAGAACAGAAAGAAGATTCTCAGAAAGCTTCTTTCTCTTTGTTATCGGAGGATATTTCCTTTGGCCCTATAGTCTTCAAAGGGATCCGAAATATCTGTTCTCAGATTCCACAGAAATAAGGCTGGCAAAGACACCCACGAAATACACATGTAACTCTGTGAGATGAATTAACAGAACACTAAGCAGTTTCTCAGAAAGCTTCTTTCCAGATTTCATCTGAGGATATTCCTTTTTCACCATAACCCTCTATGGGCTACCAAATATCACTTTGCCAATTCCACAAGAACGATCTTAGGGAAAGGCTTCCTGAGGGGAAAGCTGTAACTCTGTGAGATGATTTCACAGAACACAAAGAAGTTTCAAAGAAAGCTTCTTTCTCTTTGTTATCGGAGGATATTTCCTTTGGCACTATAGTCTTCAAAGGGATCCGAAATATCTGTTCTCAGATTCCACAGAAATAATACTAGCAAAGAGATCCACGAAATACACATGTAACTCGTTGAGATGAATTAACAGAACACTAAGCAGTTTCTCAGAAAGCTTCTTTCCAGATTTCAATGAGGATATTTCCTTTTTCACCATAGTCCTCTATGGGCTTCCAAATATCACTTTGCCAATTCCACAAGAACTGTCTTAGCGAAAGGCTTCTTGAGGGGAAAGCTGTAACGCTGTGAGATGATTTCACAGAACACAGAGAAGTTTCTCAGAAAGCTTCTTTCTATTTGCTATCGGAGGATATTTCCTTTGGCCCTATAGTCTTCCAAGGGATCCGAAATATCTGTTCTCATATTCCACAGAAATAAGGCTAGCAAAGAGATCCACGAAATACAGATGAACTCTGAGAGATGAATTAACAGAACACGAAGCAGTTTCTCAGAAAGCTTCTTTCCAGATTTCATCTGAGGATATTTCCTTTTTCACCATAGCCCTCTATGGGCTTCCAAATATCACTTTGCCAATTCCACAAGAACTGTCTTAGCGAAAGACTTCTTGAGGGGAAAGCTAACTCTGTGAGATGATTTCACAGAACACAAAGAAGTTTCTCAGAAAGCTTCTTTCTCTTTGTTATCTGAGGATATTTCCTTTGGCCCTATAGACTTCAAAGGGGTTCCGAAATATCTGTTATCAAATTCCACAGAAATAAGGCTAGCAAAGAGATACACGAAATACACATGTAACTCGTTGAGATGAATTAAGAGAACACTAAGCAGTTTCTCAGAATGCTTCTTTCCAGATTTCACTGAGGATATTTCCTTTTTCACCATAGCCCTCTATGGGCTTCCAAATATCACTTTGCCAATTCCACAAGAACTGTCTTAGCGTAAGGCTTCTTGAGGGGAAAGCTGTAACTCTTTGAGAGGATTTCACAGAACATAAAGAAGTTTCAAAGAAAGCTTCTTTCTCTTTGTTATCGCAGGATATTTCCTTTGGCCCTATAGTCTTCAAAGGGATCCGAAATATCTGTTCTCAGATTCCACAGAAATAAGGCTAGCAAAGAGATCCACGAAATACACATGTAACTCAGTGAGATGAATTAACAGAACACTAAGCAGTTTCTCAGAAAGCTTCTTTCCAGATTTCACTGAGGATATTTCCTTTTTCACCATAGCCCTCTATGGGCTTCCAAATATGACTTTGCCATTTCCACAAGAACTGTGTTAGCGAAAGGTTTCTTGAGGGGAAAGCTGTAACTCTGTGAGATGATTTCACAGAACATAAAGAAGTTTCAGAGAAAGCTTCTTTCTCTTTGTTATCGCAGGATATTTCCTTTGACCCTATAGTCTTCAAAGGGGTTCTGAAATATCTGTTCTCAGATTCCACAGAGATAAGGCTAGCAAAGAGATCCACGAAATACACATGTAACTCGGTGAGATGAATTAACAGAACACTAAGCAGTTTCTCCGAAAGCTTCTTTCCAGATTTCATCTGAGGATATTTCCTTTTTCACCATAGCCCTCAATGGGCTTCCAAATATCACTTTGCCAATTCCACAAGAACTGTGTTAGCGAAAGGCTTCTTGAGGGGAAAGCTGAAACTCTGTGAGATGATTTCACAGAACACAAAGAAGTTTCTCAGAAAGCTTCTTTATCTTTGTTATCGGAGGATATTTCCTTTGGCCCTATAGTCTTCAAAGGGATCCGAAATATCTGTTCTCAGATTCCACAGAAATAAGACTAGCAAAGAGATCCAGGAAATACACATGTAACTCGTTGAGATGAATTAACAGAACACTAAGCAGTTTCTCAGAAAGCTTCTTTCCAGATTTCACTGAGGATATTTCCTTTTTCACCATAGTCCTCTATGGGCTTCCAAATATCACTTTGCCAATTCCACAAGAACTGTCTTAGCGAAAGGCTTCTTGAGGGGAAAGCTGTAACGCTGTGAAATGATTTCACAGAACACAGAGAAGTTTCTCAGAAAGCTTCTTTCTATTTGTTATCGGAGGATATTTCCTTTGGCCCTATAGTCTTCTAAGGGATCCGAAATATCTGTTCTCATATTCCACAGAAATAAGGCTAGCAAAGAGATCCACGAAATACAGATGAACTCTGAGAGATGAATTAACAGAACACGAAGCAGTTTCTCAGAAAGCTTCTTTCCAGATTTCCTCTGAGGATATTTCCTTTTTCACCATAGCCCTCTATGGGCTTCCATATATCACTTTGCCAATTCCACAAGAACTGTCTTAGCGAAAGCCTTCTTGAGGGGAAAGCTAACTCTCTGAGATGATTTCACAGAACACAAAGAAGTTTCTCAGAAAGCTTCTTTCTCTTTGTTATCGGAGGATATTTCCTTTGGCCCTATAGACTTCAAAGGGGTTCCGAAATATCTGTTATCAGATTCCACAGAAATAAGGCTAGCAAAGAGATCCACGAAATACACATGTAACTCTGTGAGATGAATTAAGAGAACACTAAGCAGTTTCTCAGAAAGCTTCTTTCCAGATTTCAACTGAGGATATTTCCTTTTTCACCATAGCACTCTACGGGCTTCCAAATATCACTTTGCCATTTCCACAAGAAGTGTCTTAGCGAAAGGCTTCTTGAGGGGAAAGCTAACTCTGTGAGATGATTTCACAGAACACAAAGAAGTTTCTCAGAAAGCTTCTTTGTCTTTGTTATCGGAGGATATTTCCTTTGGCCCTATAGTCTTCAAAGGGATCCGAAATATCTGTTCTCAGATTCCACAGAAATAAGGCTAGCAAAGACATCCACGAAATACAAATGTAACTCTGTGAGATGAATTAACAGAACACTAAGCAGTTTCTCAGATAGCTTCTTCCCAGATTTCATCTAAGGATATTTCCTTTTTCACCATAGCCCTCTATGGGCTTCCAAATATCACTTTGCCAATTCCACAAGAACTGTGTTAGCGAAAGGCTTCTTGAGGGGAAAGCTGAAACTCTGTGAGATGATTTCACAGAACACAAATAAGTTTCTCAGAAAGCTTCTTTCTCTTTGTTATCGGAGGATATTTCCTTTGGCCCTATAGTCTTCAAAGGGATCCGAAATATCTGTTCTCAGACTCCACAGAAATAAGGCTAGTAAAGAGATCCACGAAACACAGATGAACTCTAAGAGATGAAGTAACAGAACACTAAGCAGTTTCTCAGAAAGCTTCTTTCCAGATTTCATCTGAGGATATTTCCTTTTTCACCGTAGCCCTCTATGGGCTTCCAAGTATCACTTTGCCAATTCCACAAGAACTGTCTTAGCGAAAGCCTTCTTGAGGGGAAAGCTAACTCTGTGAGATGATTTCACAGAACACAAAGAAGTTTCTCAGAAAGCTTCTTGTCTTTCTTATCGGAGGATATTTCCTTTGGCCCTGTAGACTTCAAAGGGGTTCCGAAATATCTGTTCTCAGATTCCACAGAAATAAGGCTAGCAAAGAGATCCACGAAATAGACATGTAACTCGTTGAGATGAATTAAGAGAACACTAAGCAGTTTCTCAGAATGCTTCTTTCCAGATTTCACTGAGAATATTTCCTTTTTCACCATAGCCCTCTATGGGCTTCCTAATATCACTTTGCCAATTCCACAAGAAGTGTCTTAGCGAAAGGCTTCTTGAGGGGAAAGCTAACTCTGTGAGATGATTTCACAGAACACAAATAAGTTTCTCAGAAAGCTTCTTTCTCTTTGTTATCGGAGGATATTTCCTTTGGCCCTATAGTCTTCAAAGGGATCCGAAATATCTGTTCTCAGATTCCACAGAAATAAGGCTGGCAAAGACATCCACGAAATACAAATGTAACTCTGTGAGATGAATTAACAGAACACTAAGCAGTTTCTCAGATAGCTTCTTCCCAGATTTCATCTAAGGATATTTCCTTTTTCACCCTAGCCCTCTATGGGCTTCCAAATATCACTTTGCCAATTCCACAAGAACTGTCTTAGCGAAAGGCTTCTTGAGGGGAAAGCTGTAACTCTGTGAGATGATTTCACAGAACACAAAGAAGTTTCTCAGAAAGCTTCTTTCTATTTGTTATCGGAGGATATTTCCTTTGGCCCTATAGACTTCAAAGGGGTTCCGAAATATCTGTTATCAAATTCCACAGAAATAAGGCTAGCAAAGAGATACACGAAATACACATGTAACTCGTTGAGATGAATTAAGAGAACACTAAGCAGTTTCTCAGAATGCTTCTTTCCAGATTTCACTGAGGATATTTCCTTTTTCACCATAGCCCTCTATGGGCTTCCAAATATCACTTTGCCAATTCCACAAGAACTGTCTTAGCGTAAGGCTTCTTGAGGGGAAAGCTGTAACTCTTTGAGATGATTTCACAGAACATAAAGAAGTTTCAAAGAAAGCTTCTTTCTCTTTGTTATCGCAGGATATTTCCTTTGGCCCTATAGTCTTCAAAGGGATCCGAAATATCTGTTCTCAGATTCCACAGAAATAAGGCTAGCAAAGAGATCCACGAAATACACATGTAACTCAGTGAGATGAATTAACAGAACACTAAGCAGTTTCTCAGAAAGCTTCTTTCCAGATTTCACTGAGGATATTTCCTTTTTCACCATAGCCCTCTATGGGCTTCCAAATATCACTTTGCCAATTCCACAAGAACTGTGTTAGCGAAAGGCTTCTTGAGGGGAAAGCTGAAACTCTGTGAGATGATTTCACAGAACACAAAGAAGTTTCTCAGAAAGCTTCTTTCTCTTTGTTATCGGAGGATATTTCCTTTGGCCCTATAGACTTCAAAGGGGTTCCGAAATATCTGTTATCAGATTCCACAGAAATAAGGCTAGCAAAGAGATCCACGAAATACACATGTAACTCTGTGAGATGAATTAAGAGAACACTAAGCAGTTTCTCAGAAAGCTTCTTCCCAGATTTCAACTGAGGATATTTCCTTTTTCACCATAGCACTCTACGGGCTTCCAAATATCACTTTGCCATTTCCACAAAAAGTGTCTTAGCGAAAGGCTTCTTGAGGGGAAAGCTAACTCTGTGAGATGATTTCACAGAACACAAAGAAGTTTCTCAGAAAGCTTCTTTGTCTTTGTTATCGGAGGATATTTCCTTTGGCCCTATAGTCTTCAAAGGGATCCGAAATATCTGTTCTCAGATTCCACAGAAATAAGGCTGGCAAAGACATCCACGAAATACAAATGTAACTCTGTGAGATGAATTAACAGAACACTAAGCAGTTTCTCAGATAGCTTCTTCCCAGATTTCATCTAAGGATATTTCCTTTTTCACCATAGCCCTCTATGGGCTTCCAAATATCACTTTGCCAATTCCACAAGAACTGTGTTAGCGAAAGGCTTCTTGAGGGGAAAGCTGAAACTCTGTGAGATGATTTCACAGAACACAAATAAGTTTCTCAGAAAGCTTCTTTCTCTTTGTTATCGGAGGATATTTCCTTTGGCCCTATAGTCTTCAAAGGGATCCGAAATATCTGTTCTCAGATTCCACAGAAATAAGGCTAGTAAAGAGATCCACGAAATACAGATGAACTCTAAGAGATGAATTAACAGAACACTAAGCAGTTTCTCAGAAAGCTTCTTTCCAGATTTCATCTGAGGATATTTCCTTTTTCACCGTAGCCCTCTATGGGCTTCCAAGTATCACTTTGCCAATTCCACAAGAACTGTCTTAGCGAAAGCCTTCTTGAGGGGAAAGCTAACTCTGTGAGATGATTTCACAGAACACAAAGAAGTTTCTCAGAAAGCTTCTTTGTCTTTCTTATCGGAGGATATTTCCTTTGGCCCTGTAGACTTCAAAGTGGTTCTGAAATATCTGTTCTCAGATTCCACAGAAATAAGGCTAGCAAAGAGATCCACGAAACAGACATGTAACTCGTTGAGATGAATTAAGAGAACACTAAGCAGTTTCTCAGAATGCTTCTTTCCAGATTTCACTGAGGATATTTCCTTTTTCACCATAGCCCTCTATGGGCTTCCTAATATCACTTTGCCAATTCCACAAGAACTGTCTTATTGAAAGGCTTCTTGAGGGCATAGCTGTAACTCTGTGAGATGATTTCACAGAACACAAAGAAGTTTCCCAGAAAGCTTATTTCTCTTTGTTATCCGAGGATATTTCCTTTGGCCCTGCGGTCTTCAAAGGGATCCGAAATATCTGTTCTCAGATTCCACAGAAATAAGGCTAGCAAAGAGATCCACGAAATACACATGTAACTCTGTGAGATGAATTAACAGAACACTAAGCAGTTTCTCAGAAAGCTTCTTTCCAGATTTCATCTGAGGATATTTCCTTTTTCACCATAGCCCTCTATGGGCTTCCAAATATCACTTTGCCAATTCCACAAGAACTGTGTTAGCGAAAGGCTTCTTGAGGGGAACGCTGTAACTCTGTGAGATGATTTCACTAACACAAAGAAGTTTCTCAGAAAGCTTCTTTCGCTTTGTTATCGGAGGATATTTCCTTTGGCCCTATAGTCTTCAAAGGGATCCGAAATATCTGTTCTCAGATTCCACAGAAATAAGACTAGCAAAGAGATCCACGAAATACACATGTAACTCGTTGAGATGAATTAACAGAACACTAAGCAGTTTCTCAGAAAGCTTCTTTCCAGATTTCACTGAGGATATTTCCTTTTTCACCATAGTCCTCTATGGGCTTCCAAATATCACTTTGCCAATTCCACAAGAACTGTCTTAGCGAAAGGCTTCTTGAGGGGAAAGCTGTAACGCTGTGAAATGATTTCACAGAACACAGAGAAGTTTCTCAGAAAGCTTCTTTCTATTTGTTATCGGAGGATATTTCCTTTGGCCCTATAGTCTTCTAAGGGATCCGAAATATCTGTTCTCATATTCCACAGAATTAAGGCTAGCAAAGAGATCCACGAAATACAGATGAACTCTGAGAGATGAATTAACAGAACACGAAGCAGTTTCTCAGAAAGCTTCTTTCCAGATTTCCTCTGAGGATATTTCCTTTTTCACCATAGCCCTCTATGGGCTTCAAAATATCACTTTGCCAATTCCACAAGAACTGTCTTAGCGAAAGCCTTCTTGAGGGGAAAGCTAACTCTGTGAGATGATTTCACAGAACACAAAGAAGTTTCTCAGAAAGCTTCTTTGTCTTTGTTATCGGAGGATATTTCCTTTGGCCCTATAGTCTTCAAAGGGATCCGAAATATCTGTTCTCAGATTCCACAGAAATAAGGCTGGCAAAGACATCCACGAAATACAAATGTAACTCTGTGAGATGAATTAACAGAACACTAAGCAGTTTCTCAGATAGCTTCTTCCCAGATTTCATCTAAGGATATTTCCTTTTTCACCATAGCCCTCTATGGGCTTCCAAATATCACATTGCCAATTCCACAAGAACTGTGTTAGCGAAAGGCTTTTTGAGGGGAAAGCTGTAACTCTGTGAGATGATTTCACAGAACACAAAGAAGTTTCTCAGAAAGCTTCTTTCTCTTTGTTATCGGAGGATATTTCCTTTGGCCCTATAGTCTTCAAAGGGATCCGAAATATCTGTTCTCAGATTCCACAGAAATAAGGCTAGCAAAGAGATCCACGAAATACAGATGAACTCTAAGAGATGAATTAACAGAACACTAAGCAGTTTCTCAGAAAGCTTCTTTCCAGATTTCATCTGAGGATATTTCCTTTTTCACCGAAGCCCTCTATGGGCTTACAAGTATCACTTTGCCTATTCCACAAGAACTGTCTTAGCGAAAGCCTTCTTGAGGGGAAAGCTAACTCTGTGAGATGATTTCACAGAACACAAAGAAGTTTCTCAGAAAGCTCCTTTGTCTTTCTTATCGGAGGATATTTCCTTTGGCCCTATAGACTTCAAAGGGGTTCCGAAATATCTGTTCTCAGATTCCACAGAAATAAGGCTAGCAAAGAGATCGACGAAATTGACATGTAACTCGTTGAGATGAATTAAGAGAACACTAAGCAGTTTCTCAGAATGCTTATTTCCAGATTTCACTGAGGATATTTCCTTTTTCACCATAGCCCTCTATGGGCTTCCAAATATCACTTTGCCAATTCCACAAGAACTGTCTTAGCGAAAGGCTTCTTGAGGGGAAAGCTGTAACTCTGTGAGATGATTTCACAGAACACAAAGAAGTTTCTCAGAAAGCTTCTTTGTCTTTGTTATCGGAGGATATTTCCTTTGGCCCTATAGTCTTCAAAGGGATCCGAAATATCTGTTCTCAGATTACACAGAAATAAGGCTGGCAAAGACATCCACGAAATACACATGTAACTCTGTGAGATGAATTAACAGAACACTAAGCAGATTCTCAGATAGCTTCTTTCCAGATTTCATCTGAGGATATTCCTTTTTCACCATAACCCTCTATGGGCTACCAAATATCACTTTGCCAATTCCCCAAGAACTATCTTAGCGAAAGGCTTCCTGAGGGGAAAGCTGTAACTCTGTGAGATGATTTCACAGAACACAAAGAAGTTTCTCAGAAAGCTTCTTTCTCTTTGTTATCGGAGGATATTTCCTTTGGCCCTATAGTCCTCAAAGGGATCCGAAATATCTGTTCTCAATTTCCACAGAAATAAGACTAGCAAAGAGATCCACGAAATACACATGTAACTCGTTGAGATGAATTAACAGAACACTAAGCAGTTTCTCAGAAAGCTTCTTTCCAGATTTCACTGAGGATATTTCCTTTTTCAACATAGTCCTCTATGGGCTTCCAAATATCACTTTGCCAATTCCACAAGAACTGTCTTAGAGAAAGGCTTCTTGAGGGGAAAGCTGTAACTCTGTGAGATGATTTCACAGAACACAAATAAGTTTCTCAGAAAGCTTCTTTCTCTTTGTTATCGGAGGATATTTCCTTTGGCCCTATAGTCTTCAAAGGGATCCGAAATATCTGTTCTCAGATTCCTCAGAAATAAGGCTAGCAAAGAGATCCACGAAATACAGATGAACTCTAAGAGATGAATTAACAGAACACTAAGCAGTTTCTCAGAAAGCTTCTTTCCAGATTTCATCTGAGGATATTTCCTTTTTCACCGAAGCCCTCTATGGGCTTACAAGTATCACTTTGCCTATTCCACAAGAACTGTCTTAGCGAAAGCCTTCTTGAGGGGAAAGCTAACTCTGTGAGATGATTTCACAGAACACAAAGAAGTTTCTCAGAAAGCTCCTTTGTCTTTCTTATCGGAGGATATTTCCTTTGGCCCTATAGACTTCAAAGGGGTTCCGAAATATCTGTTCTCAGATTCCACAGAAATAAGGCTAGCAAAGAGATCCACGAAATAGACATGTAACTCGTTGAGATGAATTAAGAGAACACTAAGCAGTTTCTCAGAATGCTTATTTCCAGATTTCACTGAGGATATTTCCTTTTTCACCATAGCCCTCTATGGGCTTCCAAATATCACTTTGCCAATTCCACAAGAACTGTCTTAGCGAAAGGCTTCTTGAGGGGAAATCTGTAACTCTGTGAGATGATTTCACAGAACATAAAGAAGTTTCAAAGAAAGCTTCTTTCTCTTTGTTATCGCAGGATATTTCCTTTGGCTCTATAGTCTTCAAAGGGGTTCCGAAATATCTGTTCTCAGATTCCACAGAAATAAGGCTAGCAAAGAGATCCACGAAATACACATGTAACTCTGTGAGATGAATTAACAGAACACTAAGCAGTTTCTCAGAAAGCTTCTTTCCAGATTTCATCTGAGGATATTTCCTTTTTCACCATAGCCCTCTATGGGCTTCCAAATATCACTTTGCCAATTCCACAAGAAGTTTCTTCGTGAAATGCTTCTTGAGGGGAAAGCTAACTCTTTGAATTGATTTCACAGAACACAAAGAAGTTTCTCAGAAAGCTTCTTTCTCTTTGTTATCGGAGGATATTTCCTTTGGCCCTATAGTCTTCAAAGGGATCCGAAATATCAGTTCTCAGATTCCACAGAAATAAGGGTAGCAAAGAGGTCCACGAAATACACATGTAACTCTGTGAGATGAATTAACAGAACACTAAGCAGTTTCTCAGAAAGCTTCGTTCCAGATTTCATCTGAGGATATTCCTTCTTCACCATAACCCTCTATGGGCTTCCAAATATCACTTTGCCAATTCCACAAGAACTGTCTTAGCGAAAGGCTTCTTGAGGGGAATGCTGTAACTCTGTGAGATGATTTCACAGAAAACAAAGAAGTTTCTCAGAAAGCTTCTTTCTATTTGTTATCGGAGGATATTTCCTTTGGCCCTATAGTCTTCAAAGGGATCCGAAATATCTGTTCTCAATTTCCACAGAAATAAGACTAGCAAAGAGATCCACGAAATACACATGTAACTCGTTGAGATCAATTAACAGAACAGTAAGCAGTTTCTCAGAAAGCTTCTTTCCATATTTCAACTAAGGATATTTCCTTTTTCACCATAGCACTCTACGGGCTTCCAAATATCACTTTGCCATTTCCACAAGAAGTGTCTTAGCGAAGGGCTTCTTGAGGGGAAAGCTAACTCTGTGAGATGATTTCACAGAACACAAAGAAGTTTCTCAGAAAGCTTCTTTCTCTTTGTTATCGGAGGATATTTCCTTTGGCCCTATAGTCTTCAAAGGGATCCGAAATATCTGTTCTCAGATTCCACAGAAATAAGGCTAGCAAAGAGATCCACGAAATACACATGTAACTCTGTGAGATGAATTAACAGAACACTAAGCAGTTTCTCAGAAAGCTTCTTTCCAGATTTCATCTGAGGATATTTCCTTTTTCGCCATAGCCCTCTATGGGCTTCCAAATATCACTTTGCCAATTCCACAAGAACTGTGTTAGCGAAAGGCTTCTTGAGGGGAAAGCTGTAACTCTGTGAGATGATTTCACAGAACACAAAGAAGTTTCTCAGAAAGCTCCTTTGTCTTTCTTATCGGAGGATATTTCCTTTGCCCCTATAGACTTCAAAGGGGTTCCGAAATATCTGTTCTCAGATTCCACAGAAATAAGGCTAGCAAAGAGATCCACGAAATAGACATGTAACTCGTTGAGATGAATTAAGAGAACACTAAGCAGTTTCTCAGAATGCTTATTTCCAGATTTCACTGAGGATATTTCCTTTTTCACCATAGCCCTCTATGGGCTTCCAAATATCACTTTGCCAATTCCACAAGAACTGTCTTAGCGAAAGGCTTCTTGAGGGGAAATCTGTAACTCTGTGAGATGATTTCACAGAACATAAAGAAGTTTCAAAGAAAGCTTCTTTCTCTTTGTTATCGCAGGATATTTCCTTTGGCTCTATAGTCTTCAAAGGGGTTCCGAAATATCTGTTCTCAGATTCCACAGAAATAAGGCTAGCAAAGAGATCCACGAAATACACATGTAACTCTGTGAGATGAATTAACAGAACACTAAGCAGTTTCTCAGAAAGCTTCTTTCCAGATTTCATCTGAGGATATTTCCTTTTTCACCATAGCCCTCTATGGGCTTCCAAATATCACTTTGCCAATTCCACAAGAAGTTTCTTCGTGAAATGCTTCTTGAGGGGAAAGCTAACTCTTTGAATTGATTTCACAGAACACAAAGAAGTTTCTCAGAAAGCTTCTTTCTCTTTGTTATCGGAGGATATTTCCTTTGGCCCTATAGTCTTCAAAGGGATCCGAAATATCTGTTCTCAGATTCCACAGAAATAAGGGTAGCAAAGAGGTCCACGAAATACACATGTAACTCTGTGAGATGAATTAACAGAACACTAAGCAGTTTCTCAGAAAGCTTCGTTCCAGATTTCATCTGAGGATATTCCTTCTTCACCATAACCCTCTATGGGCTTCCAAATATCACTTTGCCAATTCCACAAGAACTGTCTTAGCGAAAGGCTTCTTGAGGGGAATGCTGTAACTCTGTGAGATGATTTCACAGAAAACAAAGAAGTTTCTCAGAAAGCTTCTTTCTATTTGTTATCGGAGGATATTTCCTTTGGCCCTATAGTCTTCAAAGGGATCCGAAATATCTGTTCTCAATTTCCACAGAAATAAGACTAGCAAAGAGATCCACGAAATACACATGTAACTCGTTGAGATCAATTAACAGAACAGTAAGCAGTTTCTCAGAAAGCTTCTTTCCATATTTCAACTGAGGATATTTCCTTTTTCACCATAGCACTCTACGGGCTTCCAAATATCACTTTGCCATTTCCACAAGAAGTGTCTTAGCGAAAGGCTTCTTGAGGGGAAAGCTAACTCTGTGAGATGATTTCACAGAACACAAAGAAGTTTCTCAGAAAGCTTCTTTCTCTTTGTTATCGGAGGATATTTCCTTTGGCCCTATAGTCTTCAAAGGGATCCGAAATATCTGTTCTCAGATTCCACAGAAATAAGGCTAGCAAAGAGATCCACGAAATACACATGTAACTCTGTGAGATGAATTAACAGAACACTAAGCAGTTTCTCAGAAAGCTTCTTTCCAGATTTCATCTGAGGATATTTCCTTTTTCGCCATAGCCCTCTATGGGCTTCCAAATATCACTTTGCCAATTCCACAAGAACTGTGTTAGCGAAAGGCTTCTTGAGGGGAAAGCTGTAACTCTGTGAGATGATTTCACAGAACACAAAGAAGTTTCTCAGAAAGCTTCTTTGTCTTTGTTATCGGAGGATATTTCCTTTTGCCCTATAGTCTTCAAAGGGATCCGAAATATCTGTTCTCAGATTCCACAGAAATAAGGCTGGCAAAGACATCCACGAAATACACATGTAACTCTGTGAGATGAATTAACAGAACACTAAGCAGTTTCTCAGATAGCTTCTTTCCAGATTTCATCTAAGGATATTTCCTTTTTCACCGTAGCCCTCTATGGGCTTCCAAATATCACTTTGCCAATTCCACAAGAACTGTCTTAGCGAAAGGCTTCTTGAGGGGAACGCTGTAACTCTGTGAGATGATTTCACTAACACAAAGAAGTTTCTCAGAAAGCTTCTTTCGCTTTGTTATCGGAGGATATTTCCTTTGGCCCTATAGTCTTCAAAGGGATCCGAAATATCTGTTCTCAGATTCCACAGAAATAAGGCTAGCAAAGAGATCCACGAAATACACATGTAACTCAGTGAGATGAATTAACAGAACACTAAGCAGTTTCTCAGAAAGCTTCTTTCCAGATTTCACTGAGGATATTTCCTTTTTCACCATAGCCCTCTATGGGCTTCCAAATATGACTTTGCCAATTCCACAAGAACTGTCTTAGCGAAAGGTTTCTTGAGGGGAAAGCTGTAACTCTGTGAGATGATTTCACAGAACATAAAGAAGTTTCTGAGAAAGCTTCTTTCTCTTTGTTATCGCAGGATATTTCCTTTGACCCTATAGTCTTCAAAGGGGTTCTGAAATATCTGTTCTCAGATTCCACAGAGATAAGGCTAGCAAAGAGATCCACGAAATACACATGTAACTCGGTGAGATGAATTAACAGAACACTAAGCAGTTTCTCCGAAAGCTTCTTTCCAGATTTCATCTGAGGATATTTCCTTTTTCACCATAGCCCTCTATGGGCTTCCAAATATCACTTTGCCAATTCCACAAGAACTGTCTTAGCGAAAGGTTTCTTGAGGGGAAAGCTGTAACTCTGTGAGATGATTTCACAGAACATAAAGAAGTTTCTGAGAAAGCTTCTTTCTCTTTGTTATCGCAGGATATTTCCTTTGACCCTATAGTCTTCAAAGGGGTTCTGAAATATCTGTTCTCAGATTCCACAGAGATAAGGCTAGCAAAGAGATCCACGAAATACACATGTAACTCGGTGAGATGAATTAACAGAACACTAAGCAGTTTCTCCGAAAGCTTCTTTCCAGATTTCATCTGAGGATATTTCCTTTTTCACCATAGCCCTCTATGGGCTTCCAAATATCACTTTGCCAATTCCACAAGAACTGTGTTAGCGAAAGGCTTCTTGAGGGGAAAGCTGAAACTCTGTGAGATGATTTCACAGAACACAAAGAAGTTTCTCAGAAAGCTTCTTTCTCTTTGTTATCGCAGGATATTTCCTTTGACCCTAAAGTCTTCAAAGGGGTTCTGAAATATCTGTTCTCAGATTCCACAGAGATAAGGCTAGCAAAGAGATCCACGAAATACACATGTAACTCGTTGAGATGAATTAACAGAACACTAAGCAGTTTCTCAGAAAGCTTCTTTCCAGATTTCACTGAGGATATTTCCTTTTTCACCATAGTCCTCTATGGGCTTCCAAATATCACTTTGCCAATTCCACAAGAACTGTCTTAGCGAAAGGCTTCTTGAGGGGAAAGCTGTAACGCTGTGAAATGATTTCACAGAACTCAGAGAAGTTTCTCAGAAAGCTTCTTTCTATTTGTTATCGGAGGATATTTCCTTTGGCCCTATAGTCTTCTAAGGGATCCGAAATATCTGTTCTCATATTCCACAGAATTAAGGCTAGCAAAGAGATCCACGAAATACAGATGAACTCTGAGAGATGAATTAACAGAACACGAAGCAGTTTCTCAGAAAGCTTCTTTCCAGATTTCCTCTAAGGATATTTCCTTTTTCACCATAGCCCTCTATGGGCTTCCAAATATCACTTTGCCAATTCCACAAGAACTGTCTTAGCGAAAGCCTTCTTGAGGGGAAAGCTAACTCTGTGAGATGATTTCACAGAACACAAAGAAGTTTCTCAGAAAGCTTCTTTGTCTTTGTTATCGGAGGATATTTCCTTTGGCCCTATAGTCTTCAAAGGGATCCGAAATATCTGTTCTCAGATTCCACAGAAATAAGGCTGGCAAAAACATCCACGAAATACAAATGTAACTCTGTGAGATGAATTAACAGAACACTAAGCAGTTTCTCAGATAGCTTCTTCCCAGATTTCATCTAAGGATATTTCCTTTTTCACCATAGCCCTCTATGGGCTTCCAAATATCACTTTGCCAATTCCACAAGAACTGTGTTAGCGAAAGGCTTTTTGAGGGGAAAGCTGTAACTCTGTGAGATGATTTCACAGAACACAAAGAAGTTTCTCAGAAAGCTTCTTTGTCTTTGTTATCGGAGGATATTTCCTTTGGCCCTTTAGTCTTCAAAGGGATCCGAAATATCTGTTCTCAGATTCCACAGAAATAAGGCTGGCAAAGACATCCACGAAATACACATGTAACTCTGTGAGATGAATTAACAGAACACTAAGCAGTTTCTCAGATAGCTTCTTTCCAGATTTCATCTAAGGATATTTCCTTTTTCAACGTAGCCCTCTATGGGCTTCCAAATATCACTTTGCCAATTCCACAAGAACTGTCTTAGCGAAAGGCTTCTTGAGGGGAACGCTGTAACTCTGTGAGATGATTTCACTAACACAAAGAAGTTTCTCAGAAAGCTTCTTTCGCTTTGTTATCGGAGGATATTTCCTTTGGCCCTATAGTCTTCAAAGGGATCCGAAATATCTGTTCTCAGATTCCACAGAAATAAGGCTAGCAAAGAGATCCACGAAATACACATGTAACTCAGTGAGATGAATTAACAGAACACTAAGCAGTTTCTCAGAAAGCTTCTTTCCAGATTTCACTGAGGATATTTCCTTTTTCACCATAGCCCTCTATGGGCTTCCAAATATGACTTTGCCAATTCCACAAGAACTGTCTTAGCGAAAGGTTTCTTGAGGGGAAAGCTGTAACTCTGTGAGATGATTTCACAGAACATAAAGAAGTTTCTGAGAAAGCTTCTTTCTCTTTGTTATCGCAGGATATTTCCTTTGACCCTGTAGTCTTCAAAGGGGTTCTGAAATATCTGTTCTCAGATTCCACAGAGATAAGGCTAGCAAAGAGATCCACGAAATACACATGTAACTCGGTGAGATGAATTAACAGAACACTAAGCAGTTTCTCCGAAAGCTTCTTTCCAGATTTCATCTGAGGATATTTCCTTTTTCACCATAGCCCTCTATGGGCTTCCAAATATCACTTTGCCAATTCCACAAGAACTGTGTTAGCGAAAGGCTTCTTGAGGGGAAAGCTGAAACTCTGTGAGATGATTTCACAGAACACAAAGAAGTTTCTCAGAAAGCTTCTTTATCTTTGTTATCGGAGATTATTTCCTTTGGCCCTATAGTCTTCAAAGGGATCCGAAATATCTGTTCTCAGATTCCACAGAAATAAGACTAGCAAAGAGATCCACGAAATACACATGTAACTCGTTGAGATGAATTAACAGAACACTAAGCAGTTTCTCAGAAAGCTTCTTTCCAGATTTCACTGAGGATATTTCCTTTTTCACCATAGTCCTCTATGGGCTTCCAAATATCACTTTGCCAATTCCACAAGAACTGTCTTAGCGAAAGGCTTCTTGAGGGGAAAGCTGTAACGCTGTGAAATGATTTCACAGAACACAGAGAAGTTTCTCAGAAAGCTTCTTTCTATTTGTTATCGGAGGATATTTCCTTTGGCCCTATAGTCTTCTAAGGGATCCGAAATATCTGTTCTCATATTCCACAGAATTAAGGCTAGCAAAGAGATCCACGAAATACAGATGAACTCTGAGAGATGAATTAACAGAACACGAAGCAGTTTCTCAGAAAGCTTCTTTCCAGATTTCCTCTGAGGATATTTCCTTTTTCACCATAGCCCTCTATGGGCTTCCAAATATCACTTTGCCAATTCCACAAGAACTGTCTTAGCGAAAGCCTTCTTGAGGGGAAAGCTAACTCTGTGAGATGATTTCACAGAACACAAAGAAGTTTCTCAGAAAGCTTCTTTGTCTTTGTTATCGGAGGATATTTCCTTTGGCCCTATAGTCTTCAAAGGGATCCGAAATATCTGTTCTCAGATTCCACAGAAATAAGGCTGGCAAAAACATCCACGAAATACAAATGTAACTCTGTGAGATGAATTAACAGAACACTAAGCAGTTTCTCAGATAGCTTCTTCCCAGATTTCATCTAAGGATATTTCCTTTTTCACCATAGCCCTCTATGGGCTTCCAAATATCACTTTGCCAATTCCACAAGAACTGTGTTAGCGAAAGGCTTTTTGAGGGGAAAGCTGTAACTCTGTGAGATGATTTCACAGAACACAAATAAGTTTCTCAGAAAGCTTCTTTCTCTTTGTTATCGGAGGATATTTCCTTTGGCCCTATAGTCTTCAAAGGGATCCGAAATATCTGTTCTCAGATTCCACAGAAATAAGGCTAGCAAAGAGATCCACGAAATACAGATGAACTCTAAGAGATGAATTAACAGAACACTAAGCAGTTTCTCAGAAAGCTTCTTTCCAGATTTCATCTGAGGATATTTCCTTTTTCACCGAAGCCCTCTATGGGCTTACAAGTATCACTTTGCCAATTCCACAAGAACTGTCTTAGCGAAAGCCTTCTTGAGGGGAAAGCTAACTCTGTGAGATGATTTCACAGAACACAAAGAAGTTTCTCAGAAAGCTCCTTTGTCTTTCTTATCGGAGGATATTTCCTTTGGCCCTATAGACTTCAAAGGGGTTCCGAAATATCTGTTCTCAGATTCCACAGAAGTAAGGCTAGCAAAGAGATCCACGAAATAGACATGTAACTCGTTGAGATGAATTAAGAGAACACTAAGCAGTTTCTCAGAATGCTTATTTCCAGATTTCACTGAGGATATTTCCTTTTTCACCATAGCCCTCTATGGGCTTCCAAATATCACTTTGCCAATTCCACAAGAACTGTCTTAGCGAAAGGCTTCTTGAGGGGAAATCTGTAACTCTGTGAGATGATTTCACAGAACATAAAGAAGTTTCAAAGAAAGCTTCTTTCTCTTTGTTATCGCAGGATATTTCCTTTGGCTCTATAGTCTTCAAAGGGGTTCCGAAATATCTGTTCTCAGATTCCACAGAAATAAGGCTAGCAAAGAGATCCACGAAATACACATGTAACTCTGTGAGATGAATTAACAGAACACTAAGCAGTTTCTCAGAAAGCTTCTTTCCAGATTTCATCTGAGGATATTTCCTTTTTCACCATAGCCCTCTATGGGCTTCCAAATATCACTTTGCCAATTCCACAAGAACTGTGTTAGCGAAAAGCTTCTTGAGGGGAAAGCTGTAACTCTGTGAGATGATTTCACAGAACACAAAGAAGTTTCTCAGAAAGCTTCTTTTTCTTTGTTATCGGAGGATATTTCCTTTGGCCCTATAGTCTTCAAAGGGATCCGAAATATCTGTTCTCAGATTACACAGAAATAAGGCTGGCAAAGACATCCACGAAATACACATGTAACTCTGTGAGGTGAATTAACAGAACACTAAGCAGTTTCTCAGATAGCTTCTTTCCAGATTTCATCTGAGGATATTCCTTTTTCACCATAACCCTCTATGGGCTACCAAATATCACTTTGCCAATTCCCCAAGAACTATCTTAGCGAAAGGCTTCCTGAGGGGAAAGCTGTAACTCTGTGAGATGATTTCAAAGAACACAAAGAAGTTTCTCAGAAAGCTTCTTTGTCTTTGTTATCGGAGGATATTTCCTTTGGCCCTATAGTCCTCAAAGGGATCCGAAATATCTGTTCTCAGATTCCACAGAAGTAAGGCTAGCAAAGAGATCCACGAAATAGACATGTAACTCGTTGAGATGAATTAACAGAACACGAAGCAGTTTCTCAGAAAGCTTCTTTCCAGATTTCACTGAGGATATTTCCTTTTTCACCATAGCCCTCTATGGGCTTCCAAATATCACTTTGCCAATTCCACAAGAACTGTGTTAGCGAAAGGCTTCTTGAGGGGAAAGCTGTCACTCTGTGAGATGATTTCACAGAACACAAAGAAGTTTCAAAGAAAGCTTCTTTCTCTTTGTTATCGCAGGATATTTCCTTTGGCCCTATAGTCTTCAAAGGGGTTCCGAAATATCTGTTCTCAGATTCCACAGAAATAAGGCTAGCAAAGGGATCCACGAAATACACATGTAACTCTGTGCGATGACTTAACAGAACACTAAGCAGTTTCTCCGAAAGCTTCTTTCCAGATTTCATCTGAGGATATTTCCTTTTTCACCATAGCCCTCTATGGGCTTCCAAATATCAATTTGCCAATTCCACAAGAACTGTGTTAGCGAAAGGCTTCTTGAGGGGAAAGCTGTAACTCTGTTAGATGATTTCACAGAACACAAAGAAGTTTCCAGAAAGCTTCTTTCTCTTTGTTATCGGAGGATATTTCCTTTGGCCCTATAGTATTCAAAGGGATCCGAAATATCTGTTCTCAGATTCCACAGAAATAAGGCTAGCAAAGAGATCCACGAAATACAGATGAACTCTGAGTGATGAATTCACACAACAATAAGCAGTTTCTCAGAAAGCTTCTTTCCAGATTTCATCTGAGGATATTTCCTTTTTCACCATAGCCCTCTATGGGCTTCCAAATATCACTTTTCCAATTCCACAAGAACTGTCTTAGCGAAAGCCTTCTTGAGGGGAAAGCTAACTCTGTGAGATGATTTCACAGAACACAAAGAAGTTTCTCAGAAAGCTTCTTTCTCTTTGTTATCGGAGGATATTTCCTTTGGCCCTATAGACTTCAAAAGGGTTCCGAAATATCTGTTATCAAATTCCACAGAAATAAGGCTAGCAAAGAGATACACGAAATACACATGTAACTCTGTGAGATGAATTAACAGAACACTAAGCAGTTTCTCAGAAAGCTTCTTTCCAGATTTCATCTGAGGATATTCCTTTTTCACCATAACCCTCTATGGGCTACCAAATATCACTTTGCCAATTCCACAAGAACGATCTTAGGGAAAGGCTTCCTGAGGGGAAAGATGTAACTCTGTGAGATGATTTCACAGAACACAAAGAAGTTTCAAAGAAAGCTTCTTTCTCTTTGTTATCGGAGGATATTTCCTTTGGCACTATAGTCTTCAAAGGGATCCGAAATATCTGTTCTCAGATTCCACAGAAATAATATTAGCAAAGAGATCCACGAAATACACATGTAACTCGTTGAGATGAATTAACAGAACACTAAGCAGTTTCTCAGAAAGCTTCTTTCCAGATTTCACTGAGGATATTTCCTTTTTCACCATAGCCCTCTATGGGCTTCCAAATATCACTTTGCCAATTCCACAAGAACTGTCTTAGCGAAAGCCTTCTTGAGGGGAAAGCTAACTCTGTGAGATGATTTCACAGAACACAAAGAAGTTTCTCAGAAAGCTTCTTTCTCTTTGTTATCTGAGGATATTTCCTTTGGCCCTATAGTCTTCAAAGGGGTTCCGAAATATCTGTTATCAGATTCCACAGAAATAAGGCTAGCAAAGAGATCCACGAAATACACATGTAATTCTGTGAGATGAATTAAGAGAACACTAAGCAGGTTCTCAGAAAGCTTCTTTCCAGATTTCCACTGAGGATATTTCCTTTTTCACCATAGCACTCTAAGGGCTTCCAAATATCACGTTGCCAATTCCACAAGAAGTGTCTTAGCGAAAGGCTTCTTGAGGGGAAAGCTAACTCTGTGAGATGATTTCACAGAACACAAAGAAGTTTCTCAGAAAGCTTCTTTGTCTTTGTTATCGGAGGATATTTCCTTTGGCCCTATAGTCTTCAAAGGGATCCGAAATATCTGTTCTCAGATTCCACAGAAATAAGGCTGGCAAAGACATCCACGAAATACAAATGTAACTCTGTCAGATGAATTAACAGAACACTAAGCAGTTTCTCAGATAGCTTCTTCCCAGATTTCATCTAAGGATATTTCCTTTTTCACCATAGCCCTCTATGGGCTTCCAAATATCACTTTGCCAATTCCACAAGAACTGTCTTAGCGAAAGGCTTCTTGAGGGGAAAGCTGTAACTCTGTGAGATGATTTCACAGAACACAAAGAAGTTTCTCAGAAAGCTTCTTTCTATTTGTTATCGGAGGATATTTCCTTTGGCCCTATTGTCTTCAAAGGGATCCGAAATATCTGTTCTCAATTTCCACAGAAATAAGACTAGCAAAGAGATCCACGAAATACACATGTAACTCGTTGAGATGAATTAAGAGAACAGTAAGCAGTTTCTCAGAAAGCTTCTTTCCAGATTTCACTGAGGATATTTCCTTTTTCAACATAGTCCTCTATGGGCTACCAAATATCACTTTGCCAATTCCACAAGAACTGTCTTAGAGAAAGGCTTCTTGAGGGGAAAGCTGTAACGCTGTGAGATGATTTCACAGAACACAAAGAAGTTTCTCAGAAAGCTTCTTTCTATTTGTTATCGGAGGATATTTCCTTTGGCCCTACAGTCTTCAAAGGGATCCGAAATATCTGTTCTCAGATTCCACAGAAATAAGGCTAGCAAAGAGATCCACGAAATACAGATGAACTCTGAATGATGAATTAACACAACAATAAGCAGTTTCTCAGAAAGCTTCTTTCCAGATTTATCTAAGGATATATCCTTTTTCACCATAGCCCTCTATGGGCTTCCAAATATCACTTTTCCAATTCCAAAAGAACTGTCTTAGCGAAAGCCCTCTTCAGGGGAAAGCTAACTCTGTGAGATGATTTCACAGAACACAAAGAAGTTTCTCAGAAAGCTTCTTTCTCTTTGTTATCGGAGGATATTTCCTTTGGCCCTATAGACTTCAAAGGGGTTCCGAAATATCTGTTATCAGATTCCACAGAAATAAGGCTAGCAAAGAGATCCACGAAATACACATGTACCTCTGTGAGATGAATTAACAGAACACTAAGCAGTTTCTCCGAAAGCTTCTTTCCAGATTTCATCTCAGGATATTCCTTTTTCACCATAACCCTCTATGGGCTACCAAATAGCACTTTGCCAATTCCACAAGAACGATCTTAGGGAAAGGCTTCCTGAGGGGAAAGCTGTAACTCTGTGAGATGATTTCACAGAACAGAAAGAAGTTTCTCAGAAAGCTTCTTTGTCTTTGTTATCGGAGGATATTTCCTTTGGCCCTATAGTCTTCAAAGGGATCCGAAATATCTGTTCTCAGATTCCAGAGAAATAAGGCTGGCAAAGACACCCACGAAATACACATGTAACACTGTGAGATGAATTAACAGAACACTAAGCAGTTTCTCAGATAGCTTCTTCCCAGATTTCATCTACGGATACTTCCTTTTTCACCATAGCC
Organism: Macaca mulatta; assembly: GCF_049350105.2. NCBI lineage: Eukaryota > Metazoa > Chordata > Mammalia > Primates > Cercopithecidae > Macaca > Macaca mulatta. Next base: position 40,088,422 of record NC_133414.1, read on the forward strand.
CTCTATGGGCTTCCAAATATCACTTTGCCAATTCTACAAGAACTGTCTTAGCGAAAGGCTTCTTGAGGGGAAAGCTGTAACTCTGTGAGATGATTTCACAGAACACAAAGAAGTTTCTCAGAAAGCTTCTTTCTCTTTGTTATCGGAGGATATTTCCTTTGGCCCTATAGTCCTCAAAGGGATCCGAAATATCTGTTCTCAGATTCCACAGAAGTAAGGCTAGCAAAGAGATCCACGAAATACACATGTAACTCTGTGAGATGAATTAACAGAACACTAAGCAGTTTCTCAGAAAGCTTCTTTCCAGATTTCACCTGAGGATATTTCCTTTTTCACCATAGCCCTCTACGGGCTTACAAATATCACTTTGCCAATTCCATAAAAACTGTCTTAGCGAAAGGCTTCTTGTGGGGAAAGCTGTAACTCTGTGAGATGATTTCACAGAACACAAAGAAGTTTCTCAGAAAGCTTCTTTCTATTTGTTATCGGAGGATATTTCCTTTGGCCCTATAGTCTTCAAAGGGATCCGAAATATCTGTTCTCAGCTTCCACAGAAATAAGGCTAGCAAAGAGATCCACGAAATACAGATGAACTCTGAGAGATGAATTAACAGAACACTAAGCAGTTTCTCAGAAAGCTTCTTTCCAGATTTCATCTGAGGATATTTCCTTTTTCACCGTAGCCCTCCATGGGCTTCCAAGTATCACTTTGCCAATTCCACAACAACTGTCTTAGCGAAAGCCTTCTTGAGGGGAAAGCTAACTCTGTGAGATGACTTCACAGAACAGAAAGAAGATTCTCAGAAAGCTTCTTTCTCTTTGTTATCGGAGGATATTTCCTTTGGCCCTATAGTCTTCAAAGGGATCCGAAATATCTGTTCTCAGATTCCACAGAAATAAGGCTGGCAAAGACACCCACGAAATACACATGTAACTCTGTGAGATGAATTAACAGAACACTAAGCAGTTTCTCCGAAAGCTTCTTTCCAGATTTCATCTGAGGATATTCCTTTTTCACCATAACCCTCTATGGGCTACCAAATATCACTTTGCCAATTCCACAAGAACGATCTTCGGGAAAGGCTTCCTGAGGGGAAAGCTGTAACTCTGTGAGATGATTTCACAGAACACAAAGAAGTTTCAAAGAAAGCTTCTTTCTCTTTGTTATCGGAGGATATTTCCTTTGGCACTATAGTCTTCAAAGGGATCCGAAATATCTGTTCTCAGATTCCACAGAAATAATACTAGCAAAGAGATCCACGAAATACACATGTAACTCGTTGAGATGAATTAACAGAACACTAAGCAGTTTCTCAGAAAGCTTTTTTCCAGATTTCAATGAGGATATTTCCTTTTTCACCATAGTCCTCTATGGGCTTCCAAATATCACTTTGCCAATTCCACAAGAACTGTCTTAGCGAAAGGCTTCTTGAGGGGAAAGCTGTAACGCTGTGAGATGATTTCACAGAACACAGAGAAGTTTCTCAGAAAGCTTCTTTCTATTTGCTATCGGAGGATATTTCCTTTGGCCCTATAGTCTTCTAAGGGATCCGAAATATCTGTTCTCATATTCCACAGAAATAAGGCTAGCAAAGAGATCCACGAAATACAGATGAACTCTGAGAGATGAATTAACAGAACACGAAGCAGTTTCTCAGAAAGCTTCTTTCCAGATTTCATCTGAGGATATTTCCTTTTTCACCATAGCCCTCTATGGGCTTCCAAATATCACTTTGCCAATTCCACAAGAACTGTCTTAGCGAAAGCCTTCTTGAGGGGAAAGCTAACTCTGTGAGATGATTTCACAGAACACAAAGAAGTTTCTCAGAAAGCTTCTTTCTCCTTGTTATCTGAGGATATTTCCTTTGGCCCTATAGACTTCAAAGGGGTTCCGAAATATCTGTTATCAGATTCCACAGAAATAAGGCTAGCAAAGAGATCCACGAAATACACATGTAACTCTGTGAGATGAATTAAGAGAACACTAAGCAGTTTCTCAGAAAGCTTCTTTCCAGATTTCAACTGAGGATATTTCCTTTTTCACCATAGCACTCTATGGGCTTCCAAATATCACTTTGCCAATTCCACAAGAAGTGTCTTAGCGAAAGGCTTCTTGAGGGGAAAGCTAACTCTGTGAGATGATTTCACAGAACACAAAGAAGTTTCTCAGAAAGCTTCTTTGTCTTTGTTATCGGAGGATATTTCCTTTGGCCCTATAGTCTTCAAAGGGATCCGAAATATCTGTTCTCAGATTCCACAGAAATAAGGCTGGCAAAGACATCCACGAAATACAAATGTAACTCTGTGAGATGAATTAACAGAACACTAAGCAGTTTCTCAGATAGCTTCTTCCCAGATTTCATCTAAGGATATTTCCTTTTTCACCATAGCCCTCTATGGGCTTCCAAATATCACTTTGCCAATTCCACAAGAACTGTCTTAGCGAAAGGCTTCTTGAGGGGAAAGCTGTAACTCTGTGAGATGATTTCACAGAACACAAAGAAGTTTCTCAGAAAGCTTCTTTCTATTTGTTATCGGAGGATATTTCCTTTGGCCCTATAGTCTTCAAAGGGATCCGAAATATCTGTTCTCAATTTCCACAGAAATAAGACTAGCAAAGAGATCCACGAAATACACATGTAACTCGTTGAGATGAATTAACAGAACAGTAAGCAGTTTCTCAGAAAGCTTCTTTCCAGATTTCACTGAGGATATTTCCTTTTTCAACATAGTCCTCTATGGGCTTCCAAATATCACTTTGCCAATTCCACAAGAACTGTCTTAGAGAAAGGCTTCTTGAGGGGAAAGCTGTAACGCTGTGAGATGATTTCACAGAACACAAAGAAGTTTCTCAGAAAGCTTCTTTCTATTTGTTATCGGAGGATATTTCCTTTGGCCCTACAGTCTTCAAAGGGATCCGAAATATCTGTTCTCAGATTCCACAGAAATAAGGCTAGCAAAGAGATCCACGAAATACAGATGAACTCTGAATGATGAATTAACACAACAATAAGCAGTTTCTCAGAAAGCTTCTTTCCAGATTTCATCTAAGGATATATCCTTTTTCACCATAGCCCTCTATGGGCTTCCAAATATCACTTTTCCAATTCCAAAAGAACTGTCTTAGCGAAAGCCCTCTTCAGGGGAAAGCTAACTCTGTGAGATGATTTCACAGAACACAAAGAAGTTTCTCAGAAAGCTTCCTTCTCTTTGTTATCGGAGGATATTTCCTTTGGCCGTATAGACTTCAAAGGGGTTCCGAAATATCTGTTATCAGATTCCACAGAAATAAGGCTAGCAAAGAGATCCACGAAATACACATGTACCTCTGTGAGATGAATTAACAGAACACTAAGCAGTTTCTCAGAAAGCTTCTTTCCAGATTTCATCTCAGGATATTCCTTTTTCACCATAACCCTCTATGGGCTACCAAATAGCACTTTGCCAATTCCAGAAGAACGATCTTAGGGAAAGGCTTCCTGAGGGGAAAGCTGTAACTCTGTGAGATGATTTCACAGAACACAAAGAAGTTTCTCAGAAAGCTTCTTTGTCTTTGTTATCGGAGGATATTTCCTTTGGCCCTATAGTCTTCAAAGGGATCCGAAATATCTGTTCTCAGATTCCAGAGAAATAAGGCTGGCAAAGACACCCACGAAATACACATGTAACTCTGTGAGATGAATTAACAGAACACTAAGCAGTTTCTCAGATAGCTTCTTCCCAGGTTTCATCTAAGGATACTTCCTTTTTCACCATAGCCCTCTATGGGCTTCCAAATATCACTTTGCCAATTCTACAAGAACTGTCTTAGCGAAAGGCTTCTTGAGGGGAAAGCTGTAACTCTGTGAGATGATTTCACAGAACACAAAGAAGTTTCTCAGAAAGCTTCTTTCTCTTTGTTATCGGAGGATATTTCCTTTGGCCCTATAGTCCTCAAAGGGATCCGAAATATCTGTTCTCAGATTCCACAGAAGTAAGGCTAGCAAAGAGATCCACGAAATACACATGTAACTCTGTGAGATGAATTAACAGAACACTAAGCAGTTTCTCAGAGAGCTTCTTTCCAGATTTCATCTGAGGATATTTCCTTTTTCACCATAGCCCTCTATGGGCTTCCAAATATCACTTTGCCAATTCCACAAGAACTGTGTTAGCGAAAGGCTTCTTGAGGGGAAAGCTGTAACTCTGTGAGATGATTTCACAGAACACAAAGAAGTTTCTCAGAAAGCTTCTTTCTATTTGCTATCGGAGGATATTTCCTTTGGCCCTATAGTCTTCAAAGGGATCCGAAATATCTGTTCTCAGCTTCCACAGAAATAAGGCTAGCAAAGAGATCCACGAAATACAGATGAACTCTGAGAGATGAATTAACAGAACACTAAGCAGTTTCTCAGAAAGCTTCTTTCCAGATTTCATCTGAGGATATTTCCTTTTTCACCGTAGCCCTCCATGGGCTTCCAAGTATCACTTTGCCAATTCCACAACAACTGTCTTAGCGAAAGCCTTCTTGAGGGGAAAGCTAACTCTGTGAGATGACTTCACAGAACAGAAAGAAGATTCTCAGAAAGCTTCTTTCTCTTTGTTATCGGAGGATATTTCCTTTGGCCCTATAGTCTTCAAAGGGATCCGAAATATCTGTTCTCAGATTCCACAGAAATAAGGCTGGCAAAGACACCCACGAAATACACATGTAACTCTGTGAGATGAATAAACAGAACACTAAGCAGTTTCTCAGAAAGCTTCTTTCCAGATTTCATCTGAGGATATTCCTTTTTCACCATAACCCTCTATGGGCTACCAAATATCACTTTGCCAATTCCACAAGAACGATCTTAGGGAAAGGCTTCCTGAGGGGAAAGCTGTAACTCTGTGAGATGATTTCACAGAACACAAAGAAGTTTCAAAGAAAGCTTCTTTCTCTTTGTTATCGGAGGATATTTCCTTTGGCACTATAGTCCTCAAAGGGATCCGAAATATCTGTTCTCAGATTCCACAGAAATAATACTAGCAAAGAGATCCACGAAATACACATGTAACTCGTTGAGATGAATTAACAGAACACTAAGCAGTTTCTCAGAAAGCTTCTTTCCAGATTTCACTGAGGATATTTCCTTTTTCACCATAGTCCTCTATGGGCTTCCAAATATCACTTTGCCAATTCCACAAGAACTGTCTTAGCGAAAGGCTTCTTGAGGGGAAAGCTGTAACGCTGTGAGATGATTTCACAGAACACAGAGAAGTTTCTCAGAAAGCTTCTTTCTATTTGTTATCGGAGGATATTTCCTTTGGCCCTATAGTCTTCTAAGGGATCCGAAATATCTGTTCTCATATTCCACAGAAATAAGGCTAGAAAAGAGATCCACGAAATACAGATGAACTCTGAGAGATGAATTAACAGAACACGAAGCAGTTTCTCAGAAAGCTTCTTTCCAGATTTCATCTGAGGATATTTCCTTTTTCACCATAGCAATCTATGGGCTTCCAAATATCACTTTGCCAATTCCACAAGAACTGTCTTAGCGAAAGCCTTCTTGAGGGGAAAGCTAACTCTGTGAGATGATTTCACAGAACACAAAGAAGTTTCTCAGAAAGCTTCTTTCTCTTTGTTATCTGAGGATATTTCCTTTGGCCCTATAGACTTCAAAGGGGTTCCGAAATATCTGTTCTCAGCTTCCACAGAAATAAGGCTAGCAAAGAGATCCACGAAATACAGATGAACTCTGAGAGATGAATTAACAGAACACTAAGCAGTTTCTCAGAAAGCTTCTTTCCAGATTTCATCTGAGGATATTTCCTTTTTCACCGTAGCCCTCCATGGGCTTCCAAGTATCACTTTGCCAATTCCACAACAACTGTCATAGCGAAAGCCTTCTTGAGGGGAAAGCTAACTCTGTGAGATGACTTCACAGAACAGAAAGAAGATTCTCAGAAAGCTTCTTTCTCTTTGTTATCGGAGGATATTTCCTTTGGCCCTATAGACTTTAAAGGGGTTCCGAAATATCTGTTGTCAGATTCCACAGAAATAAGGCTAGCAAAGAGATCCAGGAAATACACATTTAACTCTGTTAGATGAATTAACAGAACACTAAGCAGTTTCTCAGAAAGCTTCTTTCCAGATTTCAACTGAGGATATTTCCTTTTTCACCATAGCACTCTATGGGCTTCCAAATATCACTTTGCCAATTCCACAAGAAGTTTCTTCGTGAAATGCTTCTTGAGGTGAAAGCTAACTCTTTGAATTGATTTCACAGAACACAAAGAAGTTTCTCAGAAAGCTTCTTTCTCTTTGTTATCGGAGGATATTTCCTTTGGCCCTATAGTCTTCAAAGGGATCCGAAATATCTGTTCTCAGATTCCACAGAAATAAGGGTAGCAAAGAGGTCCACGAAATACACATGTAACTCTGTGAGATGAATTAACAGAACACTAAGCAGTTTCTCAGAAAGCTTCGTTCCAGATTTCATCTGAGGATATTCCTTCTTCACCATAACCCTCTATGGGCTACCAAATATCACTTTGCCAATTCCACAAGAACGATCTTAGCGAAAGGCTTCCTGAGGGGATAGCTGTAACTCTGTGAGATGATTTCACAGAACACAAAGAAGTTTCTCAGACACCTTCTTTCTCTTTGTTATCGGAGGATATTTCCTTTGGCCCTATAGTCTTCAAAGGGATCCGAAATATCTGTTCTCAGATTCCACAGAAATAAGGCTAGCAAACAGATCCAAGAAATAGACATGTAACACGTTGAGATGAATTAACAGAACACTAAACAGTTTCTCAGAAAGCTTCTTTCCAGATTTCACTGAGGATATTTCCTTTTTCACCATAGCCCTCTATGGGCTTCCAAATATCACTTTGCCAATTCCACAAGAACTGTGTTAGCGAAAGGCTTCTTGAGGGGAAAGCTGTAACTCTGTGAGATGATTTCACAGAACACAAAGAAGTTTCAAACAAAGCTTCTTTCTCTTTGTTATCGCAGGATATTTCCTTTGGCCCTATAGTCTTCAAAGGGGTTCCGAAATATCTGTTCTCAGATTCCACAGAAATAAGGCTAGCAAAGAGATCCACGAAATACACATGTAACTCTGTGAGATGACTTAACAGAACACTAAGCAGTTTCTCAGAAAGCTTCTTTCCAGATTTCATCTGAGGATATTTCCTTTTTCACCATAGCCCTCTATGGGCTTCCAAATATCACTTTGCCAATTCCACAAGAACTGTGTTAGCGAAAGGCTTCTTGAGGGGAAAGCTGTAACTCTGTGAGATGATTTCACAGAACACAAAGAAGTTTCTCAGAAAGCTTCTTTCTATTTGCTATCGGAGGATATTTCCTTTGGCCCTATAGTCTTCAAAGGGATCCGAAATATCTGTTCTCAGCTTCCACAGAAATAAGGCTAGCAAAGAGATCCACGAAATACAGATGAACTCTGAGAGATGAATTAACAGAACACTAAGCAGTTTCTCAGAAAGCTTCTTTCCAGATTTCATCTGAGGATATTTCCTTTTTCACCGTAGCCCTCCATGGGCTTCCAAGTATCACTTTGCCAATTCCACAACAACTGTCTTAGCGAAAGCCTTCTTGAGGGGAAAGCTAACTCTGTGAGATGACTTCACAGAACAGAAAGAAGATTCTCAGAATGCTTCTTTCTCTTTGTTATCGGAGGATATTTCCTTTGGCCCTATAGTCTTCAAAGGGATCCGAAATATCTGTTCTCAGATTCCACAGAAATAAGGCTGGCAAAGACACCCACGAAATACACATGTAACTCTGTGAGATGAATAAACAGAACACTAAGCAGTTTCTCAGAAAGCTTCTTTCCAGATTTCATCTGAGGATATTCCTTTTTCACCATAACCCTCTATGGGCTACCAAATATCACTTTGCCAATTCCACAAGAACGATCTTAGGGAAAGGCTTCCTGAGGGGAAAGCTGTAACTCTGTGAGATGATTTCACAGAACACAAAGAAGTTTCAAAGAAAGCTTCTTTCTCTTTGTTATCGGAGGATATTTCCTTTGGCACTATAGTCCTCAAAGGGATCCGAAATATCTGTTCTCAGATTCCACAGAAATAATACTAGCAAAGAGATCCACGAAATACACATGTAACTCGTTGAGATGAATTAACAGAACACTAAGCAGTTTCTCAGAAAGCTTCTTTCCAGATTTCACTGAGGATATTTCCTTTTTCAACATAGTCCTCTATGGGCTTCCAAATATCACTTTGCCAATTCCACAAGAACTGTCTTAGAGAAAGGCTTCTTGAGTGGAAAGCTGTAACGCTGTGAGATGATTTCACAGAACACAAAGAAGTTTCTCAGAAAGCTTCTTTCTATTTGTTATCGGAGGATATTTCCTTTGGCCCTACAGTCTTCAAAGGGATCCGAAATATCTCTTCTCAGATTCCACAGAAATAAGGCTAGCAAAGAGATCCACGAAATACAGATGAACTCTGAATGATGAATTAACACAACAATAAGCAGTTTCTCAGAAAGCTTCTTTCCAGATTTCATCTAAGGATATATCCTTTTTCACCATAGCCCTCTATGGGCTTCCAAATATCACTTTTCCAATTCCAAAAGAACTGTCTTAGCGAAAGCCCTCTTCAGGGGAAAGCTAACTCTGTGAGATGATTTCACAGAACACAAAGAAGTTTCTCAGAAAGCTTCTTTCTCTTTGTTATCGGAGGATATTTCCTTTGGCCCTATAGACTTCAAAGGGGTTCCGAAATATCTGTTATCAGATTCCACAGAAATAAGGCTAGCAAAGAGATCCACGAAATACACATTTACCTCTGTGAGATGAATTAACAGAACACTAAGCAGTTTCTCCGAAAGCTTCTTTCCAGATTTCATCTCAGGATATTCCTTTTTCACCATAACCCTCTATGGGCTACCAAATAGCACTTTGCCAATTCCACAAGAACGATCTTAGGGAAAGGCTTCCTGAGGGGAAAGCTGTAACTCTGTGAGATGATTTCACAGAACACAAAGAAGTTTCTCAGAAAGCTTCTTTGTCTTTGTTATCGGAGGATATTTCCTTTGGCCCTATAGTCTTCAAAGGGATCCGAAATATCTGTTCTCAGATTCCAGAGAAATAAGGCTGGCAAAGACACCCACGAAATACACATGTAACTCTGTGAGATGAATTAACAGAACACTAAGCAGTTTCTCAGATAGCTTCTTCCCAGATTTCATCTAAGGATACTTCCTTTTTCACCATAGCCCTCTATGGGCTTCCAAATATCACTTTGCCAATTCCACAAGAACTGTCTTAGCGAAAGGCTTCTTGAGGGGAAAGCTGTAACTCTGTGAGATGATTTCACAGAACACAAAGAAGTTTCTCAGAAAGCTTCTTTGTCTTTGTTATCGGAGGATATTTCCTTTGGCCCTATAGTCCTCAAAGGGATCCGAAATATCTGTTCTCAGATTCCACAGAAGTAAGGCTAGCAAAGAGATCCACGAAATACACATGTAACTCTGTGAGATGAATTAACAGAACACTAAGCAGTTTCTCAGAAAGCTTCTTTCCAGATTTCACCTGAGGATATTTCCTTTTTCACCATAGCCCTCTACGGGCTTACAAATATCACTTTGCCAATTCCATAAAAACTGTCTTAGCGAAAGGCTTCTTGAGGGGAAAGCTGTAACTCTGTGAGATGATTTCACAGAACACAAAGAAGTTTCTCAGAAAGCTTCTTTCTATTTGCTATCGGAGGATATTTCCTTTGGCCCTTAAGTCTTCAAAAGGATCCGAAATATCTGTTCTCAGCTTCCACAGAAATAAGGCTAGCAAAGAGATCCACGAAATACAGATGAACTCTGAGAGATGAATTAACAGAACACTAAGCAGTTTCTCAGAAAGCTTCTTTCCAGATTTCATCTGAGGATATTTCCTTTTTCACCGTAGCCCTCCATGGGCTTCCAAGTATCACTTTGCCAATTCCACAACAACTGTCTTAGCGAAAGCCTTCTTGAGGGGAAAGCTAACTCTGTGAGATGACTTCACAGAACAGAAAGAAGATTCTCAGAAAGCTTCTTTCTCTTTGTTATCGGAGGATATTTCCTTTGGCCCTATAGACTTTAAAGGGGTTCCGAAATATCTGTTGTCACATTCCACAGAAATAAGGCTAGCAAAGAGATCCAGGAAATACACATTTAACTCTGTTAGATGAATTAACAGAACACTAAGCAGTTTCTCAGAAAGCTTCTTTCCAGATTTCAACTGAGGATATTTCCTTTTTCACCATAGCACTCTATGGGCTTCCAAATATCACTTTGCCAATTCCACAAGAAGTTTCTTCGTGAAATGCTTCTTGAGGGGAAAGCTAACTCTTTGAATTGATTTCACAGAACACAAAGAAGTTTCTCAGAAAGCTTCTTTCCAGATTTCATCTGAGGATATTTCCTTTTTCACCATAGTCCTCTATGGGCTTCCAAATATCACTTTGCCAATTCCACAAGAACTGTGTTAGCGAAAGGCTTCTTGAGGGGAAAGCTGTAACGCTGTGAGATGATTTCACAGAACACAGAGAAGTTTCTCAGAAAGCTTCTTTCTATTTGTTATCGGAGGATATTTCCTTTGGCCCTATAGTCTTCTAAGGGATCCGAAATATCTGTTCTCATATTCCACAGAAATAAGGCTAGCAAAGAGATCCACGAAATACAGATGAACTCTGAGAGATGAATTAACAGAACACGAAGCAGTTTCTCAGAAAGCTTCTTTCCAGATTTCATCTGAGGATATTTCCTTTTTCACCATAGCCCTCTATGGGCTTCCAAATATCACTTTGCCAATTCCACAAGAACTGTCTTAGCGAAAGCCTTCTTGAGGGGAAAGCTAACTCTGTGAGATGATTTCACAGAACACAAAGAAGTTTCTCAGAAAGCTTCTTTCTCTTTGTTATCTGAGGATATTTCCTTTGGCCCTATAGACTTCAAAGGGGTTCCGAAATATCTGTTATCAGATTCCACAGAAATAAGGCTGGCAAAGACATCCACGAAATACAAATGTAACTCTGTGAGATGAATTAACAGAACACTAAGCAGTTTCTCAGATAGCTTCTTCCCAGATTTCATCTAAGGATATTTCCTTTTTCACCATAGCCCTCTATGGGCTTCCAAATATCACTTTGCCAATTCCACAAGAACTGTGTTAGCGAAAGGCTTCTTGAGGGGAAAGCTGTAACTCTGTGAGATGATTTCACAGAACACAAAGAAGTTTCTCGGAAAGCTTCTTTCTCTTTGTTATCGGAGGATATTTCCTTTGGCCCTATAGTCTTCAAAGGGATCCGAAATATCTGTTCTCAGATTCCACAGAAATAAGGCTAGCAAAGAGATCCACGAAATCCAGATGAACTCTGAGTGATGAATTAACACAACAATAAGCAGTTTCTCAGAAAGCTTCTTTCCAGATTTCATCTGAGGATATTTCCTTTTTCACCATAGTCCTCTATGGGCTTCCAAATATCACTTTGCCAATTCCACAAGAAGTGTCTTAGCGAAAGGCTTCTTGAGGGGAAAGCTGTAACGCTGTGAGATGATTTCACAGAACACAGAGAAGTTTCTCAGAAAGCTTCTTTCTATTTGTTATCGGAGGATATTTCCTTTGGCCCTATAGTCTTCTAAGGGATCCGAAATATCTGTTCTCAGATTCCACAGAAATAAGGCTAGCAAAGAGATCCACGAAATACAGATGAACACTGAGAGATGAATTAACAGAACACGAAGCAGTTTCTCAGAAAGCTTCTTTCCACATTTCATCTGAGGATATTTCCTTTTTCACCATAGCCCTCTATAGGCTTGCAAATATCACTTTGCCAATTCCACAAGAACTGTCTTAGCGAAAGCCTTCTTGAGGGGAAAGCTAACTCTGTGAGATGATTTCACAGAACACAAAGAAGTTTCTCAGAAAGCTTCTTTCTCTTTGTTTTCGGAGGATATTTAATTTGGCCCAATAGACTTCAAAGGGGTTCCGAAATATCTGTTATCAGATTCCACAGAAATAGGCTAGCAAAGAGATCCACGAAATACACATGTAACTCTGTGAGATGAATTAACAGAACACTAAGCAGTTTCTCAGAATGCTTCTTTCCAGATTTCACTGAGGATATTTCCTTTTTCACCATAGCCCTCTATGGGCTTCCAAATATCACTTTGCCAATTCCACAAGAACTGTCTTAGCGAAAGGCTTCTAGAGGGGAAAGCTGTAACTCTGTGAGATGATTTCACAGAACATAAAGAAGTTTCTCAGAAAGCTTCTTTGTCTTTGTTATCGGAGGATATTTCCTTTGGCCCTATAGTCTTCAAAGGGATCCGAAATATCTGTTCTCAGATTCCACAGAAATAAGGCTGGCAAAGACATCCACGAAATACACATGTAACTCTGTGAGATGAATTAACAGAACACTAAGCAGTTTCTCAGATAGCTTCTTTCCAGATTTCATCTAAGGATATTTTCTTTTTCACCGTGGCCCTCTATGGGCTTGCAAATATCACTTTGCCAAATCCACAAGAACTGTCTTAGCGAAAGGTTTCTTGAGGGGAACGCTGTAACTCTGTGAGATGATTTCACAGAACACAAAGAAGTTTCTCAGAAAGCTTCTTTCGCTTTGTTATCGGAGGATATTTCCTTTGGCCCTATAGTCTTCAAAGGGATCCGAAATATCTGTTCTCAGATTCCACAGAAATAAGGCTAGCAAAGAGATCCACGAAATACAGATGAACTCTGAGAGATGAATTAACAGAACACGAAGCAGTTTCTCAGAAAGCTTCTTTCCAGATTTCATCTGAGGATATTTCCTTTTTCACCATAGCCCTCTATGGGCTTCCAAATATCACTTTGCCAATTCAACAAGAACGGTCTTAGCGAAAGCCTTCTTGAGGGGAAAGCTAACTTTGTGAGATGATTTCACAGAACACAAAGAAGATTCTCAGAAAGCTTCTTTCTCTTTTTATCGGAGGATATTTCCTTTGGCCCTATAGACTTCAAAGGGGTTCCGAAATATCTGTTCTCAGATTCCACAGAAATAAGGCTAGCAAAGAGAACCACGAAATACACATGTAACTCTGTGAGATGAATTAACAGAACACTAAGCAGTTTCTCAGAAAGCTTCTTTCCAGATTTCAACTGAGGATATTTCCTTTTTCACCATAGCACTCTATGGGCTTCCAAATATCACTTTGCCAATTCCACAAGAAGTGTCTTAGCGAAAGGCTTCTTGAGGGGAAAGCTAACTCTTTGAATTGATTTCACAGAACACAAAGAAGTTTCTCAGAAAGCTTCTTTGTCTTTGTTATCGGAGGATATTTCCTTTGGCCCTATAGTCTTCAAAGGGATCCGAAATATCTGTTCTCAGATTCCACAGAAATAAGGCTAGCAAAGAGATCCACGAAATAGACATGTAACTCGTTGAGATGAATTAAGAGAACACTAAGCAGTTTCTCAGAATGCTTCTTTCCAGATTTCACTGAGGATATTTCCTTTTTCACCATAGCCCTCTATGGGCTTCCAAATATCACTTTGCCAATTCCACAAGAACTCTCTTAGCGAAAGGCTTCTTGAGCGGAAAGCTGTAACTCTGTGAGATGATTTCACAGAACATAAAGAAGTTTCAAAGAAAGCTTCTTTCTCTTTGTTATCGCAGGATATTTCCTTTGGCCCTGTAGTCTTCAAAGGGGTTCCGAAATATCTGTTCTCAGATTCCACAGAAATAAGGCTAGCAAAGAGATTCACGAAATACACATGTAACTCGTTGAGATGAATTAAAAGAACACTAAGCAGTTTTCAGAAAGCTTCTTTCCAGATTTCACTGAGGATATTTCCTTTTTCACCATAGTCCTCTATTGGCTTCCAAATATCACTTTGCCAATTCCAAAAGAACTGTCTTAGCGAAAGGCTTCTTGAGGGGAAAGCTGTAACGCTGTGAGATGATTTCACAGAACACAAAGAAGTTTCTCAGAAAGCTTCTTTCTCTTTGTTATCGGAGGATATTTCCTTTGGCCCTATAGTCTTCAAAGGGATCCGAAATATCTGTTCTCAGATTCCACAGAAATAAGGCTAGCAAAGAGATCCTCGAAATACAGATGAACTCTGAGAGATGAATTAACAGAACACTAAGCAGTTTCTCAGAAAGCTTCTTTCCAGATTTCATCTGAGGATATTTCCTTTTTCACCATAGCACTCTATGGGCTTCCAAATAATACTTTGCCAATTCCACAAGAAGTGTCTTAGCGAAAGGCTTCTTGAGGGGAAAGCTAACTCTGTGAATTGATTTCACAGAACACAAAGAAGTTTCTCAGAAGGCTTCTTTCTCTTTGTTATCGGAGGATATTTCCTTTGGCCCTATAGTCTTCAAAGGGATCCGAAATGTCTGTTCTCAGATTCCACAGAAATAAGGGGAGCAAAGAGATCCACGAAATACACATGTAACTCTGTGAGATGAATTAACAGAACACTAAGCAGTTTCTCAGAAAGCTACTTTCCAGATTTCATCTGAGGATATTTCCTTTTTCACCATAGCCTTCTATGGGCTTCCAAATATCACTTTGCCAATTCCACAAGAACTGTGTTAGCGAAAGGCTCCTTGAGGGGAAAGCTGTAACTCTGTGAGATGATTTCACAGAACACAAAGAAGTTTCTCAGAAAGCTTCTTTGTCTTTGTTATCGGAGGATATTTCCTTTGGCCCTATAGTCTTCAAAGGGATCCGAAATATCTGTTCTCAGATTCCACAGAAATAAGGCTGGCAAAGACATCCACGAAATACACATGTAACTCTGTGAGATGAATTAACAGAACACTAAGCAGTTTCTCAGATAGCTTCTTCCCAGATTTCATCTAAGGATATTTCCTTTTTCACCATGGCCCTCTAGGGGTTTCTAAATATCACTTTGCCAATTCCACATGAACTGTCTTAGTTAAAGGCTTCTTGAGGGGAAAGCTGTAACTCTGTGAGATGATTTCACAGAACACAAAGAGGTTTCTCAGAAAGCTTCTTTCTCTTTGTTATCGGAGGATATTTCCTTTGGCCCTATAGTCTTCAAAGGGATCCGAAATATCTGTTCTCAGATTCCACAGAAATAAGGATAGCAAAGAGATCCACGAAATACACATGTAACTGTGTGAGATGAATTAACAGAACACTAAGCAGTTTCTCAGAAAGCTTCTTTCCAGATTTCATCTGAGTATATTTCCTTTTTCACCATAGCCCTCTATGGGCTTCCAAATATCACTTTGCCAATTCCACAAGAACTGTCTTAGCGAAAGCCTTCTTGAGGGGAAAGCTAACTCTGTGAGATGATTTCACAGAACACAAAGAAGTTTCTCAGAAAGCTTCTTTGTCTTTGTTATCGGAGGATATTTCCTTTGGCCCTATAGTCTTCAAAGGGATCCGAAATATCTGTTCTCAGATTCCACAGAAATAAGGGTAGCAAAGAGATCCACGAAATACACAAGTAACTCTGTGAGATGAATTAACAGAACACTAAGCAGTTTCTCAGAAACCTTCTTTCCAGATTTCATCTGAGGATATTTCCTTTTTCACCGTAGCCTTCTATGGGCTTCCAAATATCACTTTGCCAATTCCACAAGAACTGTCTTAGCGAAAGGCCTTTGAGGGGAAAGCTAACTCTGTGAGATGATTTCACAGAACACAAAGAAGTTTCTCAGAAAGCTTATTTCTCTTTGATATCGGAGGATATTGCTTTTGACCCTATAGTCTTCAAAGGGATCCGAAATATCTGTTCTCAGATTCCACAGAAATAAGGCTAGCAAAGAGAACCACGAAATACACATGTAACCCTGTGAGATGAATTAACAGAACACTAAACAGTTTCTCAGAAAGCTTCTTTCCAGATTTCATCTGAGGATATTTCCTTTTTCACCATAGCCCTGTAAGGGCTTCCAAATATCACTTTGCCAATTCCACAAGAACTGTCTTAGCGAAAGGATTCTTGAGGGGAACGCTGTAACTCTGTGAGATGATTTCACAGAACACAAAGAAGTCTCTCAGAAAGCTTCTTTCGCTTTTTTATCCTAGGATATTTCCTTTGGCCCTATAGTCTTCAAAGGGATCCGAAATATCTGTTCTCAGATTCCACAGAAATAAGGCTAGCAAAGAGATCCACGAAATGCACATGTAAATCAGTGAGATTAATTAACAGAACACTAAGCAGTTTCTCAGATAGCTTCTTTCCAGATTTCATCTGAGGATATTTCCTTTTTCACCATAGCCCTCTATGGGCTTCCAAATATCACTTTGCCAATTCCGCAAGAACTGTCTTAGCGAAAGGCTTCTTGAAGGGAAAGCTGTAACTCTGTGAGATGATTTCACAGAACACAAAGAAGTTTCTCAGAAAGCTTCTTTCTCTTTGTTATCGGAGGATATTTCCTTTGGCCCTATAGTCTTCAAAGGGATCCGAAATATCTGTTCTCAGATTCCACAGAAATAAGACTAGCAAAGAGATCCACGAAATACACATGTAACTCGTTGAGATGAATTAACAGAACACTAAGCAGTTTCTCAGAAAGCTTCTTTCCAGATTTCACTGAGGATATTTCCTTTTTCACCATAGTCCTCTATCGGATTCCAAATATCACTTTGCCAATACCACAAGAACTGTCTTAGCGAAAGGCTTCTTGAGGGGAAAGCTGTAACGCTGTGAGATGATTTCACAGAACACAGAGAAGTTTCTCAGAAAGCTTCTTTGTCTTTGTTATTGGAGGATATTTCCTTTGGCCCTATAGTCTTCAAAGGGATCCGAAATATCTGTTCTCAGATTCCACAGAAATAAGGCTGGCAAAGACATCCAAGAAACACACATGTAACTCTGTGAGATGAATTAACAGAACACTAAGCAGTTTCTCAGATAGCTTCTTCCCAGATTTCATCTAAGGATATTTCCTTTTTCACCATAGCCCTCTACGGGCTTCAAAATATCACTTTGCCAATTCCACAAGAACTGTCTTAGCGAAAGGTTTCTTGAGGGGAAAGCTGTAACTCTGTGAGATGATTTCACAGAACACAAAGAAGTTTCTCAGAAAGCTTCTTTCTCTTTGTTATCAGAGGATATTTCCTTTGGCCCTATAGTCTTCAAAGGGATCCGAAATATCTGTTCTCAGAGTCCACAGAAATAAGGCTAGCAGAGAGATCCACGAAATACACATGTAACTCTGTGAGATGAATTAACAGAACACTAAGCAGTTTCTCAGAAAGCTTCTTTCCAGATTTCATCTGAGGATATTTCCTTTTTCACCATAGCCCTCTATGGGCTTCCAAATATCACTTTGCCAATTCCACAAAAACTGTCTTAGCGAAAGGCTTCTTGAGTGGAAAGCTGTAACTCTGTGATTTGATTTCACAGAACACAAAGAAGTTTCTCAGAAAGCTTCTTTCTATTTGTTATCGGAGGATATTTCTTTGGCCCTATAGTCTTCAAAGGGATCCGAAATATCTGTTCTCAGATTCCACAGAAATAAGGCTAGCAAAGAGATCCACGAAATACAGATGAACTCTGATAGATGAATTAACAGAACACTAAGCAGTTTCTCAGAAAGCTTCTTTCCAGATTTCATCTGAGGATATTTCCTTTTTCACCGTAGCCCTCTATGGGCTTCCAAGTATCACTTTGCCAATTCCACAAGAACTGTCTTAGCGAAAGCCTTCTTGAGGGGAAAGCTAACTCTGTGAGATGATTTCACAGAACACAAAGAAGATTCTCAGAAAGCTTCTTTCTCGTTCTTATCGGAGGATATTTCCTTTGGCCCTATAGACTTCAAAGGGGTTCCGAAATATCTGTTATCAGATTCCACAGAAATAAGGCTAGCAAAGAGATCCACGAAATACACATGTAACTCTGTGAGATGAATTAACAGAACACTAAGCAGTTTCTCAGAAAGCTTCTTTCCAGATTTCAACTGAGGATATTTCCTTTTTCACCATAGCACTCTATGGGCTTCCAAATATCACTTTGCCAATTCCACAAGAAGTGTCTTAGCGAAAGGCTTCTTGAGGGGAAAGCTAACTCTTTGAATTGATTTCACAGAACACAAAGAAGTTTCTCAGAAAGCTTCTTTGTCTTTGTTATCGGAGGATATTTCCTTTGGCCCTATAGTCTTCAAAGGGATACGAAATATCTGTTCTCAGATTCCACATAAATAAGGCTAGCAAAGAGATCCACGAAATAGACATGTAACTCGTTGAGATGAATTAAGAGAACACTAAGCAGTTTCTCAGAATGGTTCTTTCCAGATTTCACTGAGGATATTTCCTTTTTCACCATAGCCCTCTATGGGCTTCCAAATATCACTTTTTCAATTACACAAGAACTGTCTTAGCGAAAGGCTTCTTGAGGGGAAAGCTGTAACTCTGTGAGATGATTTCACAGAACATAAAGAAGTTTCAAAGAAACCTTCTTTCTCTTTGTTATCGCAGGATATTTCCTTTGGCCCTATAGTCTTCAAAGGGGTTCCGAAATATCTGTTCTCAGATTCCACAGAAATAAGGCTAGCAAAGAGATCCACGAAATACACATGTAACTCTGTGAGATGAATTAACAGAACACTAAGCAGTTTCTCAGAAAGCTTCTTTCCAGATTTCATCTGAGGATATTTCCTTTTTCACCATAGCCCTCTATGGGCTTCCAAATATCACTATGCCAATTCCACAAGAACTGTGTTAGCGAAAGGCTTCTTGAGGGGAAAGCTGTAACTCTGTGAGATGATTTCACAGAACACAAAGAAGTTTCTCAGAAAGCTTCTTTGTCTTTGTTATCGGAGGATATTTCCTTTGGCCCTATAGTCTTCAAAGGGATCCGAAATATCTGTGCTCAGATTCCACAGAAATAAGGCTGGCAAAGACATCCACGAAATACACATGTAACTCTGTGAGATGAATTAACAGAACACTAAGCAGTTTCTCAGATAGCTTCTTTCCAGATTTCATCTGAGGATATTTCCTTTTTCACCGTAGCCCTCTATGGGCTTCCAAATATCACTTTGCCAATTCCACAAGAACTGTCTTAGCGAAAGGCTTCTTGAGGGGAACGCTGTAACTCTGTGAGATGATTTCACAGAACACAAAGAAGTTTCTCAGAAAGCTTCCTTCGCTTTGTTATCGGAGGATATTTCCTTTTGCCCTATAGTCTTCAAAGGGATCCGAAATATCTGTTCTCAGATTCCACAGAAATAAGGCTAGCAAAGAGATCCACGAAATACACATGTAACTCAGTGAGATGAATTAACAGAACACGAAGCAGTTTCTCAGAAAGCTTCTTTCCAGATTTCATCTGAGGATATTTCCTTTTTCACCATAGACCTCTATGGGCTTCCAAATATCACTTTGCCAATTCCACAAGAACTGTCTTAGCGAAAGGCTTCTTGAGGGGAAAGCTGTAACTCTGTGAGATGATTTCACAGAAGACAAAGTAGTTTCTCAGAAAGCTTCTTTGTCTTTGTTATCGGAGGATATTTCCTTTGGCCCTATAGTCTTCAAAGGGATCCGAAAATCTGTGCTCAGATTCCACAGAAATAAGGCTGGCAAAGACATCCAAGAAATACACATGTAACTCTGTGAGATGAATTAACAGAACACTAAGCAGTTTCTCAGATAGCTTCTTCCCAGATTTCATCTAAGGATATTTCCTTTTTCACCATAGCCCTCTACGGGCTTCCAAATATCACTTTGCCAATTCCACAAGAACTGTCTTAGCGAAAGGTTTCTTGAGGGGAAAGCTGTAACTCTGTGAGATGATTTCACAGAACACAAAGAAGTTTCTCAGAAAGCTTCTTTCTCTTTGTTATCGGAGGATATTTCCTTTGGCCCTATAGTCTTCAAAGGGATCCGAAATATCTGTTCTCAGATTCCACAGAAATAAGGCTAGGAAAGAGATCCACGAAATACACATATAACTCTGTGAGATGAATTAACAGAACACTAAGCAGTTTCTCAGAAAGCTTCTTTCCAGATTTCATCTGAGGATATTTCCTTTTTCACCACAGCCCTCTAAGGGCTTCCAAATATCACTTTGCCAATTCCACAAGAACTGTCTTAGCGAAAGGCTTCTTGAGGGGAAAGCTCTAACTCTGTGAGATGATTTCACAGAACACAAAGAAGTTTCTCAGAAAGCTTCTATCTCTTTGTTATCGGAGGATATTTCCTTTGGTCCAATAGTCTTCAAAGGGATCCGAATTATCTGTTCTCAGATTCCACAGAAATAAGGCTAGCAAAGAGATCCACGAAATACACATGTAACTCTGTGAGATGAATTAAGAGAACACTAAGCAGTTTCTCAGAAAGCTTCTTTCCAGATTTCAACTGAGGATATTTCCTTTTTCACCATAGCACTCTATGGGCTTCCAAATATCACTTTGCCAATTCCACAAGAACTGTCTTAGCGAAAGGCCTTTGAGGGGAAAGCTAACTCTGTGAGATGATTTCACAGAACACAAAGAAGTTTCTCAGAAAGCTTATTTCTCTTTGATATCGGAGGATATTGCTTTTGACCCTATAGTCTTCAAAGGGATCCGAAATATCTGTTCTCAGATTCCACAGAAATAAGGCTAGCAAAGAGAACCACGAAATACACATGTAACCCTGTGAGATGAATTAACAGAACACTAAACAGTTTCTCAGAAAGCTTCTTTCCAGATTTCATCTGAGGATATTTCCTTTTTCACCATAGCCCTGTAAGGGCTTCCAAATATCACTTTGCCAATTCCACAAGAACTGTCATAGCGAAAGGATTCTTGAGGGGAACGCTGTAACTCTGTGAGATGATTTCACAGAACACAAAGAAGTTTCTCAGAAAGCTTCTTTCGCTTTGTTATCCTAGGATATTTCCTTTGGCCCTATAGTCTTCAAAGGGATCCGAAATATCTGTTCTCAGATTCCACAGAAATAAGGCTAGCAAAGAGATCCACGAAATGCACATGTAAATCAGTGAGATTAATTAACAGAACACTAAGCAGTTTCTCAGATAGCTTCTTTCCAGATTTCATCTGAGGATATTTCCTTTTTCACCATAGCCCTCTATGGGCTTCCAAATATCACTTTGCCAATTCCGCAAGAACTGTCTTAGCGAAAGGCTTCTTGAAGGGAAAGCTGTAACTCTGTGAGATGATTTCACAGAACACAAAGAAGTTTCTCAGAAAGCTTCTTTGTCTTTGTTATCGGAGGATATTTCCTTTGGCCCTATAGTCT
Source organism: Macaca mulatta (assembly GCF_049350105.2). Lineage (NCBI taxonomy): Eukaryota > Metazoa > Chordata > Mammalia > Primates > Cercopithecidae > Macaca > Macaca mulatta. The sequence goes on from NC_133414.1 coordinate 40,109,621, forward strand.
TCAAAGGGATCCGAAATATCTGTTCTCAGATTCCACAGAAATAAGACTAGCAAAGAGATCCACGAAATACACATGTAACTCGTTGAGATGAATTAACAGAACACTAAGCAGTTTCTCAGAAAGCTTCTTTCCAGATTTCACTGAGGATATTTCCTTTTTCACCATAGTCCTCTATCGGATTCCAAATATCACTTTGCCAATACCACAAGAACTGTCTTAGCGAAAGGCTTCTTGAGGGGAAAGCTGTAACGCTGTGAGATGATTTCACAGAACACAGAGAAGTTTCTCAGAAAGCTTCTTTCTATTTGTTATCGGAGGTTATTCCCTTTGGCCCTATAGTCTTCTAAGGGATCAGAAATATCTGTTCTCAGATTCCACAGAAATAAGGCTAGCAAAGAGATCCACGAAATACAGATGAACTCTGAGGGATGAATTAACAGAACACGAAGCAGTTTCTCAGAAAGCTTCTTTCCAGATTTCATCTGAGGATATTTCCTTTTTCACCATAGCCCTCTATGGGCTTCCAAATATCACTTTGCCAATTCCACAAAAACTGTCTTAGAGAAAGGCTTCTTGAGTGGAAAGCTGTAACTCTGTGATTTGATTTCACAGAACACAAATAAGTTTCTCAGAAAGCTTCTTTCTATTTGTTATCGGAGGATATTTCTTTGGCCCTATAGTCTTCAAAGGGATCCGAAATATCTGTTCTCAGATCCCACAGAAATAAGGCTAGCAAAGAGATCCACGAAATACAGATGAACTCTGAGAGATGAATTAACAGAACACTAAGCAGTTTCTCAGAAAGCTTCTTTCCAGATTTCATCTGAGGATATTTCCTTTTTCACCGTAGCCCTCTATGGTCTTCCAAGTATCACTTTGCCAATTCCACAAGAACTGTCTTAGCGAAAGCCTTCTTGAGGGGAAAGCTAACTCTGTGAGATGATTTCACAGAACACAAAGAAGATTCTCAGAAAGCTTCTTTCTCGTTCTTATCGGAGGATATTTCCTTTGGCCCTATAGACTTCAAAGGGGTTCCGAAATATCTGTTATCAGATTCCACAGAAATAAGGCTAGCAAAGAGATCCACGAAATACACATGTAACTCTGTGAGATGAATTAACAGAACACTAAGCAGTTTCTCAGAAAGCTTCTTTCCAGATTTCAACTGAGGATATTTCCTTTTTCACCATAGCACTCTATGGGCTTCCAAATATCACTTTGCCAATTCCACAAGAAGTGTCTTAGCGAAAGGCTTCTTGAGGGGAAAGCTAACTCTTTGAATTGATTTCACAGAACACAAAGAAGTTTCTCAGAAAGCTTCTTTGTCTTTGTTATCGGAGGATATTTCCTTTGGCCCTATAGTCTTCAAAGGGATACGAAATATCTGTTCTCAGATTCCACATAAATAAGGCTAGCAAAGAGATCCACGAAATAGACATGTAACTCGTTGAGATGAATTAAGAGAACACTAAGCAGTTTCTCAGAATGGTTCTTTCCAGATTTCACTGAGGATATTTCCTTTTTCACCATAGCCCTCTATGGGCTTCCAAATATCACTTTTTCAATTACACAAGAACTGTCTTAGCGAAAGGCTTCTTGAGGGGAAAGCTGTAACTCTTTGAGATGATTTCACAGAACATAAAGAAGTTTCAAAGAAACCTTCTTTCTCTTTGTTATCGCAGGATATTTCCTTTGGCCCTATAGTCTTCAAAGGGGTTCCGAAATATCTGTTCTCAGATTCCACAGAAATAAGGCTAGCAAAGAGATCCACGAAATACACATGTAACTCTGTGAGATGAATTAACAGAACACTAAGCAGTTTCTCAGAAAGCTTCTTTCCAGATTTCATCTGAGGATATGTCCTTTTTCACCATAGCCCTCTATGGGCTTCCAAATATCACTTTGCCAATTCCACAAGAACTGTGTTAGCGAAAGGCTTCTTGAGGGGAAAGCTGTAACTCTGTGAGATGATTTCACAGAACACAAAGAAGTTTCTCAGAAAGCTTCTTTCTCTTTGTTATCGGAGGATATTTCCTTTGGCCCTATAGTCTTCAAAGGGATCCGAAATATCTGTGCTCAGATTCCACAGAAATAAGGCTGGCAAAGACATCCACGAAATACACATGTAACTCTGTGAGATGAATTAACAGAACACTAAGCAGTTTCTCAGATAGCTTCTTTCCAGATTTCATCTAAGGATATTTCCTTTTTCACCGTAGCCCTCTATGGGCTTCCAAATATCACTTTGCCAATTCCACAAGAACTGTCTTAGCGAAAGGCTTCTTGAGGGGAACGCTGTAACTCTGTGAGATGATTTCACAGAACACAAAGAAGTTTCTCAGAAAGCTTCTTTCGCTTTGTTATCGGAGGATATTTCCTTTTGCCCTATAGTCTTCAAAGGGATCCGAAATATCTGTTCTCAGATTCCACAGAAATAAGGCTAGCAAAGAGATCCACGAAATACACATGTAACTCAGTGAGATGAATAAACAGAACACGAAGCAGTTTCTCAGAAAGCTTCTTTCCAGATTTCATCTGAGGATATTTCCTTTTTCACCATAGCCCTCTATGGGCTTCCAAATATCACTTTGCCAATTCCACAAGAACTGTGTTAGCGAAAGGCTTCTTGAGGGGAAAGCTGTAACTCTGTGAGATGATTTCACAGAACACAAAGAAGTTTCTCAGAAACCTTCTTTCTCTTTGTTATCGGAGGATATTTCCTTTGGCCCTATAGTCTTCAAAGGGATCCGAAATATCTGTGCTCAGATTCCACAGAAATAAGGCTGGCAAAGACATCCACGAAATACACATGTAACTCTGTGAGATGCATTAACAGAACACTAAGCAGTTTCTCAGATAGCTTCTTTCCAGATTTCATCTAAGGATATTTCCTTTTTCACCGTAGCCCTCTATGGGCTTCCAAATATCACTTTGCCAATTCCACAAGAACTGTCTTAGCGAAAGGCTTCTTGAGGGGAACGCTGTAACTCTGTGAGATGATTTCACAGAACACAAAGAAGTTTCTCAGAAAGCTTCTTTGTCTTTGTTATCGGAGGATATTTCCTTTGCCCTATAGTCTTCAAAGGGATCCGAAATATCTGTTCTCAGATTCCACAGAAATAAGGCTGGCAAAGACATCCAAGAAATACACATGTAACTCTGTGAGATGAATTAACAGAACACTAAGCAGTTTCTCAGATAGCTTCTTCCCAGATTTCATCTAAGGATATTTCCTTTTTCACCATAGCCCTCTAAGGGCTTCCAAATATCACTTTGCCAATTCCACAAGAACTGTCTTAGCAAAAGGTTTCTTGAGGGGAAAGCTGTAACTCTGTGAGATTATTTCACGGAACACAAAGAAGTTTCTCAGAAAGCTTCTTTCGCTTTGTTATCGGAGGATATTTCCTTTGGCCCTATAGTCTTCAAAGGGATCCGAAATATCTGTTCTCAGATTCCACAGAAATAAGGGTAGCAAAGAGATCCACGAAATACACATGTAACTCTGTGAGATGAATTAACAGAACACTAAGCAGTTTCTCAGAAAGCTTCTTTCCAGATTTCATCTGAGGATATTTCCTTTTTCACCATAGCCCTCTATGGGCTTCCAAATATCACTTTGCCAATTCCACAAAAACTGTCTTAGCGAAAGGCTTCTTGAGTGGAAAGCTGTAACTCTGTGATTTGATTTCACAGAACACAAAGAAGTTTCTCAGAAAGCTTCTTTCTATTTGTTATCGGAGGATATTTCTTTGGCCCTATAGTCTTCAAAGGGATCCGAAATATCTGTTCTCAGATTCCACAGAAATAAGGCTAGCAAAGAGATCCACGAAATACAGATGAACTCTGAGAGATGAATTAACAGAACACTAAGCAGTTTCTCAGAAAGCTTCTTTCCAGATTTCATCTGAGGATATTTCCTTTTTCACAGTAGCCCTCTATGGGCTTCCAAGTATCACTTTGCCAATTCCACAAGAACTGTCTTAGCGAAAGCCTTCTTGAGGGGAAAGCTAACTCTGTGAGATGATTTCACAGAACACAAAGAAGTTTCTCAGAAAGCTTCTTTGTCTTTGTTATCGGAGGATATTTCCTTTGCCCTATAGTCTTCAAAGGGATCTGAAATATCTGTTCTCAGATTCCACAGAAATAAGGCTGGCAAAGATATCCAAGAAATACACATGTAACTCTGTGAGATGAATTAACAGAACACTAAGCAGTTTCTCAGATAGCTTCTTCCCAGATTTCATCTAAGATATTTCCTTTTTCACCATAGCCCTCTACGGGCTTCCAAATATCACTTTGCCAATTCCACAAGAACTGTCTTAGCGAAAGGTTTCTTGAGGGGAAAGCTGTAACTCTGTGAGATTATTTCACGGAACACAAAGAAGTTTCTCAGAAAGCTTCTTTGTCTTTGTTATCGGAGGATATTTCCTTTGGCCCTATAGTCTTCAAAGGGATACGAAATATCTGTTCTCAGATTCCACATAAATAAGGCTAGCAAAGAGATCCACGAAATAGACATGTAACTCGTTGAGATGAATTAAGAGAACACTAAGCAGTTTCTCAGAATGGTTCTTTCCAGATTTCACTGAGGATATTTCCTTTTTCACCATAGCCCTCTATGGGCTTCCAAATATCACTTTTTCAATTACACAAGAACTGTCTTAGCGAAAGGCTTCTTGAGGGGAAAGCTGTAACTCTGTGAGATGTTTTCACAGAACATAAAGAAGTTTCAAAGAAACCTTCTTTCTCTTTGTTATCGCAGGATATTTCCTTTGGCCCTATAGTCTTCAAAGGGGTTCCGAAATATCTGTTCTCAGATTCCACAGAAATAAGGCTAGCAAAGAGATCCACGAAATACACATGTAACTCTGTGAGATGAATTAACAGAACACTAAGCAGTTTCTCAGAAAGCTTCTTTCCAGATTTCATCTGAGGATATTTCCTTTTTCACCATAGCCCTCTATGGGCTTCCAAATATCACTTTGCCAATTCCACAAGAACTGTGTTAGCAAAAGGCTTCTTGAGGGGAAAGCTGTAACTCTGTGAGATTATTTCACAGAACACAAAGAAGTTTCTCAGAAAGCTTCTTTGTCTTTGTTATCGGAGGATATTTCCTTTGGCCCTATAGTCTTCAAAGGGATACGAAATATCTGTGCTCAGATTCCACAGAAATAAGGCTGGCAAAGACATCCACGAAATACACATGTAACTCTGTGAGATGAATTAACAGAACACTAAGCAGTTTCTCAGATAGCTTCTTTCCAGATTTCATCTAAGGATATTTCCTTTTTCACCGTAGCCCTCTATGGGCTTCCAAATATCACTTTGCCAATTCCACAAGAACTGTCTTAGCGAAAGGCTTCTTGAGGGGAACGCTGTAACTCTGTGAGATGATTTCACAGAACACAAAGAAGTTTCTCAGAAAGCTTCTTTCGCTTTGTTATCGGAGGATATTTCCTTTTGCCCTATAGTCTTCAAAGGGATCCGAAATATCTGTTCTCAGATTCCACAGAAATAAGGCTAGCAAAGAGATCCACGAAATACACATGTAACTCAGTGAGATGAATTAACAGAACACGAAGCAGTTTCTCAGAAAGCTTCTTTCCAGATTTCATCTGAGGATATTTCCTTTTTCACCATAGCCCTCTATGGGCTTCCAAATATCACTTTGCCAATTCCACAAGAACTGTCTTAGCGAAAGGCTTCTTGAGGGGAAAGCTGTAACTCTGTGAGATGATTTCACAGAAGACAAAGAAGTTTCTCAGAAAGCTTCTTTGTCTTTGTTATCGGAGGATATTTCCTTTGGCCCTATAGTCTTCAAAGGGATCCGAAATATCTGTGCTCAGATTCCACAGAAATAAGGCTGGCAAAGACATCCAAGAAATACACATGTAACTCTGTGAGATGAATTAACAGAACACTAAGCAGTTTCTCAGATAGCTTCTTCCCAGATTTCATCTAAGGATATTTCCTTTTTCACCATAGCCCTCTACGGGCTTCCAAATATCACTTTGCCAATTCCACAAGAACTGTCTTAGCGAAAGGTTTCTTGAGGGGAAAGCTGTAACTCTGTGAGATGATTTCACAGAACACAAAGAAGTTTCTCAGAAAGCTTCTTTCTCTTTGTTATCGGAGGATATTTCCTTTGGCCCTATAGTCTTCAAAGGGATCCGAAATATCTGTTCTCAGATTCCACAGAAATAAGGCTAGGAAAGAGATCCACGAAATACACATGTAACTCTGTGAGATGAATTAACAGAACACTAAGCAGTTTCTCAGAAAGCTTCTTTCCAGATTTCATCTGAGGATATTTCCTTTTTCACCACAGCCCTCTAAGGGCTTCCAAATATCACTTTGCCAATTCCACAAGAACTGTCTTAGCGAAAGGCTTCTTGAGGGGAAAGCTCTAACTCTGTGAGATGATTTCACAGAACACAAAGAAGTTTCTCAGAAAGCTTCTATCTCTTTGTTATCGGAGGATACTTCCTTTGGTCCAATAGTCTTCAAAGGGATCCGAAATATCTGTTCTCAGATTCCACAGAAATAAGGCTAGCAAAGAGATCCACGAAATACACATGTAACTCTGTGAGATGAATTAACAGAACACTAAGCAGTTTCTCAGAAAGCTTCTTTCCACATTTCATCTGAGGATATTTCCTTTTTCACCATAGCCCTCTATGGGCTTCCAAATATCACTTTGCCAATTCCACAAGAACCGTCTTAGCGAAAGGCTTCTTGAGGGGAAAGCTGTAACTCTGTGAGGTGATTTCACAGAACACAAAGAAGATTCTCAGAAAGCTTCTTTCTCTTTGTTATCGGAGGATATTTCCTTTGGCCCTCTAGTCTTCAAAGGGATCCGAAATATCTGTTCTCAGATTCCACAGAACTAAGGCTAGGAAAGAGATCCACGAAATACAGATGTAACTCTGTGAGATGAATTAACGGAACTCTAAGCAGTTTCTCAGAAAGCTTCTTTCCAGATTTCATCTGAGGATATTTCCTTTTTCACCAAAGCCCTCTAGGGACTTCCAAATTTCACTTTGCCAATTCCACAAGAACTGTCTTTGCGAAATGCTCCTTGAGGGGAAAGCCGTAACTCTGTGAGATGATTTCACAGAATAAAAAGAAGTTTCCCAGAAACCTTCTTTCTCTTTGTTATCGGAGGATATTTCCTTTGTCCATACAGTCTTAAAAGGGATCCGAAATATCTGTTCTCAGATTCCACAGAAATAAGGCTAGCAAAGAGATCCACGAAATACACATGTAACTCTGTGAGATGAATTAACAGAACACTAAGCAGTTTGTCACAAAGCTTCTTTCCAGATTTCATCTGAGAATATTTCCTTTTTCACCTTAGCCCTCTAAGGGCTTCCAAATATCACTTTGCCAATTCCACAAGAACTCTCTTAGCGAAAGGCTTCTTGAGGGGAAATCTGTAACTCTGTGAAATGATTTCACAGAACACAAAGAAGTTTCTCAGAAAGCTTCTTTCCTTTGTTATCGGAGGATATATCCTTTGTCCCTATAGTCTTCAAAGGGATCCGAAATATCTGTTCTCAGATTCCACAAAAATAAGGCTAGCAAAGAGATCCACGAAATACACATGTAACTCTGTGAGATGAATTAACAGAACACTAAGCAGTTTCTCAGAAAGCTTCTTTCCAGATTTCATCTAAGGATATTTCCTTTTTCACCATAGCCCTCTAAGGGCTTCCAAATATCACTTTGCCAATTCCAAAAGAACTGTCTTAGCGAAAGGCTACAGAGGGGAAAGCTGTAACTCTGTGAGATGATTTCACTGAACACAAAGAAGTTTCTCTGAAAGCTTCTTTGTCTTTGTTATCGGAGGATATTTCCTTTGGCCCTAGAGTCTTCAAAGGGATCCTAAATATCTGTTCTCAGATTGCACAGAAATAAGGCTAGCAGAGAGACCCACGAAATACACATGTAACTCTGTGAGATGAATTAACAGAACACTAAGCAGTTTCTCAGAAAGCTTCTTTCCAGATTTCATCTGAGGATATTTCCTTTTTCACCGTAGCCCTCTATGGGCTTCCAAATATCACTTTGCCAATTCCACAAGAACTGTCTTAGCGAAATGCTTCTTGAGGGGAAAGCTGTAACTCTGTGAGATGATTTCACAGAACACAAAGAAGTTTCTCAGAAAGCTTCTTTCTATTTGTTATCGGAGGATATTTCTTTTGGCCCTATAGTCTTCAAAGGGATCCGAAATATCTGTTCTCAGATTCCACAGAAATAAGGCTAGCAAAGAGATCCACGAAATACACATGTAACTCTGTGAGATGAATTAACAGAACACTAAGCAGTTTCTCAGAAAGCTTCTCTCCAGATTTCAACTGAGGATATTTCCTTTTTCACCATAGCACTCTATGGGCTTCCAAATATCACTTTGCCAATTCCACAAGAACTGTCTTAGCAAAAGGCTTCTTGAGGGGAAAGCTAACTCTGTGAGATGATTTCACAGAACACAAAGAGGTTTCTCAGAGAGCTTCTTTCTCTTTGTTATCAGAGGATATTTCCTTTGGCCCTATAGACTTCAAAGGGGTTCCGAAATATCTGTTATCAGATTCCACAGAAATAAGGCTAGCAAAGAGATCCACGAAATACACATGTAACACTCTGAGATGAATTAACAGAACACTAAGCAGTTTCTCAGAAAGCTTCTTTCCAGATTTCCACTTAGGATATTTCCTTTTTCACCATAGCACTCTATGGGCTTCCAAATATCACTTTGCCAATTCCACAAGAAGTTTCTTAGCGAAAGGCTTCTTGAGGGGAAAGCTAACTCTGTGAATTGATTTCATAGAACACAAAGAAGTTTCTCAGAAAGCTTCTTTCTCTTTGTTATCGGAGGATATTTCCTTTGGCACTATAGTCTTAAAAGGGATCCGAAATATCTGTTCTCAGATTCCACAGAAATAAGGGTAGCAAAGAGATCCACGAAATACACATGTAACTCTGTGAGATGAATTAACACCACACTAAGCAGGTTCTCAGAATGCTTCCCTCCAGATTTCATCTGAGGTTATTTCCTTTTTCACCATAGCCCTTTATGTGCTTCCAAATATCACTTTGCCAATTCCAGAAGAACTGTCTTAGCGAAAGTCTTCTTGAGGGGAAAACTGTAACTCTGTGAGATGATTTCACAGAACACAAAGAAGTTTCTCAGAAAACTTCTTTCTCTTTGTTATCAGAGGATATTTCCTTTGGCCCTATAGTCTCCAAAGGGATCCGAAATATCTGTTATCAGATTCCACAGAAATAAGGCTTGCAAAGAGATCCACGAAATACACATGTAACTCTGTGAGATGAATTAACAGAACACTAAGCAGATACTCAGAAAGCTTCTCTCCAGATTTCATCTGAGGATATTTCCTTTTTCACCACAGCCCTCTAAGGGCTTCGAAATATCACTTTGCCAATTCCACAAGAACTGTCTTAGCGAAAGGCTTCTTGAGGGTAAAGCTGTAACTCTGTGAGATGATTTCACAGAAAACAAAGAAGTTTCTCAGAAAGCTTCTTTGTCTTTGTTATCGGAGGATATTTCCTTTGGCCCTATAGTCTAAAATGGGATCAGAAATATCTGTTCTCGGATTCCACAGAAATAAGGCTAGCAAAGAGATCCACGAAATACACATGTAACTCTGTGAGATGAATTAACAGAAAACTAAGCAGTTTCTCAGAAAGCTTCTTTCCAGATTTCATCTGAGGATATTTCCTTTTTCACCATAGCCCTCTATGGGCTGCCAAATATCACTTTGCCAATTCCACTAGAACTGTCTTAGCGAAAGGCTTCTTGAGGGGAAAGATGTAACTCTGTGAGATGATTTCACAGAACACAAAGAAGTCTCTCAGAAAGCTTCTTTCTCTTTGTTATCGGAGGATATTTCCTTTGGCCCTCTAGTCTTCAAAGGGATCCGAAATATCTGTTCTCAGATTCCACAGAAATAAGCTAGTAAAGAGATCCACGAAATACAGATGTAACTCTGTGAGATGAATTAACAGAACACTAAGCAGTTTCTCAGAAAGCTTCTTTCCAGGTTCATCTGAGGATATTTCTTTTTTCACCCTAGCCCTCTAAGGGCTTCCAAATATCACTTTGCCAATTCCACTAGAACTGTCTCAGCGAAAGGCTTCTTGAGGGGAATGCTGTAACTCTGTGAGATGATTTCACTGCACACAAAGAAGTTTCTCAGAAAACTTCTTTCTCTTTGTTATCGGAGGATATTTCCTTTGGCCCTATAGTCTTCAAGGGATCCGAAATATCTGTTCTCAGATTCCACAGAAATGAGGCTAGCACAGAGATCCACGAAATACACATGTAACTCTGTGAGATGAATTAACAGAACACTAAGCAGTTTCTCAGAAAGCTTCTTTCCAGATTTCATCTGAGAAGATTTCCTTTTTCACCATAGCCCTCTGGGCTTCCAAATAACATTTTGCCAATTCCACAAGATCTATCTTAGCGAAAGGCTTCTTGAGGGGAAAGCTGTAACTCTGTGAGATGATTTCAAAGAACACTAATAAGTTTCTCAGAAAGCTTCTTTCTCTTTGTTATCGGAGGATATTTCCTTTGGCCCTATAGTCTTCAAAGGGATCCGAAACATCTGTTCTCAGATTCCACAGAAATAAGGCTAGCAAAGAGATCCACGAAATACACATGTAACTCTGTGATATGAAGTAACAGAACACTAAGCAGTTTCTCAGAAAGCTTCTTTCCAAATTTCATCTGAGGACATTTCCTTTTAACCATAGCCCCTATGGGCTTCCAAATATCAGTTTGCCAATTCCGCAAGAACTCTCTTAGCGAAAGGCTTCTTGAAGGGAAAGCTGTAACTCTGTGAGATGATTTCACATAACACAAAGAATTTTCTCAGAAAGCTTCTTTCTCTTTGTTATCGGAGGATATTTCCGTTGGCCCTATAGTCTTCAAAGGGATCCGAAATATCTGTTCTCAGATTCCACTGAAATAAGGCTAGGAAAGAGATCAAAGAAATACACATATAACTCTGTGAGATGAATGAACAGAACACTAAGCAGTTTCTCTGAAAGCTTCTTTCCAGATTTCATCTGAGGGCATTTCCTTTTTCACCTTAGCCCTCTATGGGCTTCCAAATATCACTTTGCCAATTTCACAAGAACGGTCTTAGCGAAAGGCTTCTTGAGGGGAAAGCTGTAACTCTGTGAGATGATTTCACAGAACACAAAGAAGTTTCTCAGAAACCTTCTTTTTCTTTGTTATCGGGGGATATTTCCTTTGGCCCTATAGTCTTCAAAGGGATCCGAAATATCTGCTCTCAGATTCCACAGAAATAAGGCTAGCAAAGAGATCCACGAAATACACATGTACTCTGTGAGATGAATTAACAGAACACTAAGCAGTTTCTCAGAAAGCTTCTTTCCAGATTTCATCTCAGGATATTTCCTTTTTCACCATACCCTCTATGGGCTTCTAAATAACACTTTGCCAATTCCACAAGATCTATCTTAGCGACAGGCTTCTTGAGGGGAAAGCTGTAACTCTGTGAGATGATTTCAAAGAAGACAAAGAAGTTTCTCAGAAAGCTTCTTTCTCTTTGTTATAGGAGGATATTTCCTTTGGCCCTATAATCTTCAAAGGTATCCGAAATATCTGTTCTCAGATTCCACAGAAATAAGGCTATCAAAGATATCCAGGAAATACACATGTAACTCTGTGAGATGAATTAACAGAACACTAAGCAATTTCTCAGAAAGCTTCTCTCCAGATTTCATTGGAGGATATTTCCTTTTTCACCGTAGCCCTCTATGGGCTTCCAAATATCACTTTGCCAATACCACAAGAACTGTCTTAGCGAAAGGCTTCTTGAGGGGAAAGCTCTAACTCAGTGAGATGATTTCACAGAACGCAAAGAAGTTTCTCAGAAAGCTTCTTTCTCTTTGTTATCGCAGGATATTTCCTTTGGCCCTATAGTCTTCAAAGGATCCGAAATATCTGTTCTCAGATTCCACAGAAATAAGGCTAGCAAAGAGATCCACGAAATACACATGTAACTCTGTGAGATGAATTAACAGAACACTAAGCAGTTTCTCAGAAAGCTTCTTTCCAGATTTCATCTGAGGATATTTCCTTTTTCACCATAGCCCTCTATGGGCTTCCAAATATCACTTTGCCAATTCCACAAGAACTGTCTTAGGGAAAGGCTTCTTGAGCGGAAAGTTGTAACTCTGCGCTATGATTTCACAGAACACGAAGAAGTTTCTCAGAAAGCGTCTTTCTATTTGTTATCGGAGGATATTTCCTTTTGCCCTATAGTCTTCAATGGGATCCGAAATATCTGTTCTCAGATACCACAGAAATAAGGCAACCACAGAGATCCACGAAATACAGATGTAACTCTGTGAGATGAATTAACAGAACGCTAAGCAGTTTCTCAGAAGGCTTTTTTACAGATTTCATCTGAGGATATTTCCCTTTTCACCATAGCCCTCTAAGGGCTTCCAAATATCACTTTGCCAATTCCACAAGAACTGTCTTAGCGAAAGGCTTCTTGAGAGGAAAGCTGTAACTCTGTGACATGACTTCACAGAACACCAAGAAGTTTCTCACAATCCTTCTTTTTCTTTGTTATCGGAGGATATTTCCTTTGGCCCTATAGTCTTCAAAGTTATCCGAAATATCTGTTCTCAGATTCCACAGAAATGAGGCTAGCACAGAGATCCACGAAATACACATGTAACTCTGTGAGATGAATTAACGGAACACTAAGCAGTTTCTCAGAAAGCTTCTTTCCCGATTTCATCTGAGGATATTTCCTTTTTCACCATAGCCGTCTATGGGCTTCCAAATATCACTCTTGCCAATTCCACAAGAACTGTCTTAGCGAAAGGCTTCTTGAGGGGAAAGCTGTAACTCTGTGAGATGATTTCACAGAACACAAAGAAGTTTCTCAGAAAGCTTCTATCTCTTTGTTATCGGAGGATATTTCCTTTGGCCCTATATTCTTCAAAGGGATCCGAAATATCTGTTCTCAGATTCCACAAAAATAAGGCTAGCAAAGAGATCCACGAAATAGACATGTAACTCTGTGAGATGAATTAACAGAACACTACGAAGTTTATCAGAAAGCTTCTTTCCAGATTTCATCTGAGGATATTTCCTTTTTCACCATAGCCCTCTATGGGCTTCCAAATAACACTTTGCCAATTCCACAAGAACTGTCTTAGCGAAAGGCTTCTTGAGGGGAAAGCTGTAACTCTGTGAGATGATTTCACAGAACACAACGAAATTTCTTAGAAAGCTTCTTTCTCTTTGTTATCGGAGATTATTTCCTTTAGCCCTATAGTCTTCAAAGGGATCCGAAATATCTGTTCTCAGATTCCACAGAAATAAGGCTAACAAAGAGATCCACGAAATACACATGTAACTCTGTGAGATGAATTATCAGAACACTAAGGAGTTTCTCACAAAGCTTCTTTCCAGATTTCATCTGAGGATATTTCCTTTGTCACCATAGCCCTCTATGGGCTTCCAAGGATCACTATGCCAATTCCAAAAGAACTGTCTTAGCGAAAGGCTTCTTGAGGGGAAAGCTGTAACTCTGTGAGATGATTTCACAGAACACAAAGAAGTTTATCAGAAAGCTGCTTTCTCTTTGTTATCGGAGGATATTTCCTTCGGCCCTATAGTCTTCCAAGGGATCCGAAATATTTGTTCTCAGATTCCACAGAAATAAGGCTAGCAAAGAGATCCACGAAATACAGATGTAACTCTGTGAGATGAATTAACAGAATACTAAGCAGTTTCTCGGAAAGCTTCTTTCCAGATTTCATCTGAGGATATTTCCTTTCTCACCATAGCCCTCTATGGGCTTCCAAATATCACTTTGCCAATTCCACAAGAACTGTCTTAGTGAAAGGCTAATGAGGGTAAAGCTGTAACTCTGTGAGATGATTTCACAAAACACAAAGAAGTTTCTCAGAAAGCTTCTCTCTCTTTGTTATCAGAGGATATTTCCTTTGGTCCTATAGTCTTCAAAGGGATCCGAAATATCTGTTCTCAGATTCCACAGAAATAAGGCTAGCAAAGAGATCCACGAAATACACGTGTAACTCTGTGAGATGAATTAACAGAACACTAAGCAGTTTCTCAGAAAGCTTCTCTCCAGATTTCATCTGAGGATATTTCCTTTTTCACCATAGCCGTCTACGGGCTTCCAAATATAACTTTTCCAATTCCACAAGAACTGTCTTAGCGAAAGGCTTCTTGAGGGGAAAGCTGTAACTCTGTGAGATGATTTCACAGAACACAACGAAATTTCTTAGAAAGCTTCTTTCTCTTTGTTATCGGAGATTATTTCCTTTAGCCCTATAGTCTTCAAAGGGATCCGAAATATCTGTTCTCAGATTCCACAGAAATAAGGCTAACAAAGAGATCCACGAAATACACATGTAACTCTGTGAGATGAATTATCAGAACACTAAGGAGTTTCTCACAAAGCTTCTTTCCAGATTTCATCTGAGGATATTTCCTTTGTCACCATAGCCATCTATGGGCTTCCAAGGATCACTATGCCAATTCCAAAAGAACTGTCTTAGCGAAAGGCTTCTTGAGGGGAAAGCTGTAACTCTGTGAGATGATTTCACAGAACACAAAGAAGTTTATCAGAAATTGCTTTCTCTTTGTTATCGGGGGATATTTCCTTTGGCCCTATAGTCTTCCAAGGGATCCGAAATATTTGTTCTCAGATTCCACAGAAATAAGGCTAGCAAAGAGATCCACGAAATACAGATGTAACTCTGTGAGATGAATTAACAGAATACTAAGCAGTTTCTCGGAAAGCTTCTTTCCAGATTTCATCTGAGGATATTTCCTTTCTCACCATAGCCCTCTATGGGCTTCCAAATATCACTTTGCCAATTCCACAAGAACTGTCTTAGTGAAAGGCTAATGAGGGTAAAGCTGTAACTCTGTGAGATGATTTCACAAAACACAAAGAAGTTTCTCAGAAAGCTTCTCTCTCTTTGTTATCAGAGGATATTTCCTTTGGTCCTATAGTCTTCAAAGGGATCCGAAATATCTGTTCTCAGATTCCACAGAAATAAGGCTAGCGAAGAGATCCACGAAATACACGTGTAACTCTGTGAGATGAATTAACAGAACACTAAGCAGTTTCTCAGAAAGCTTCTCTCCAGATTTCATCTGAGGATATTTCCTTTTTCACCATAGCCGTCTACGGGCTTCCAAATATAACTTTTCCAATACCACAAGAACTGTCTTAGCGAAAGGCTTCTTGAGGGGAAAGCTGTAACTCCGTGAGATTATTTCACAGAACACAAGGAAGTTTCTAAGAAAGCTCCTTTCTCTTTGTTATCGGAGGATATTTCCTTCGACCCTGTAGTCTTCAAAGGGATCCGAAATATCTGTTCTCAGATTCCACAGAAATAATGCTAGCCAAGAGATCCACGAAATCCACATGTAACTTTGTGAGATGAATTAACAGAACACTATGAAGTTTCTCATAAAGCTTCTTTCCAGATTTCATCTGAGGATATTTCGTTTTTCACCATAGCCGTCTATGGGCTTCCAAATATCACTTTGCCAATTCCGCAAGAACTGTCTTAGCGAAAGGCTTCTTGGGGGAAAGCTGTAACTCTGTGAGATGATTTCACAGAACGCAAAGAAGTTGTTCAGAAAGCTTCTTTCTCTTTGTTATCGGAGGATATTTCCTTTGGCCCTATAGTCTTCAATGGGATGCGAAATATCTGTTCTCAGATTCCACAGAAATAAGGCTAGCAAAGAGATGCATGAAAACCCATGTAACTCTGTGAGATGAATTAACAGAACACTAAGGAGTTTCTCAGAAAGCTTCTTTCCAGATTTCATCTGAGGAGATTTCCTTTTTCACCATAGCCCTCTATGGGCTTCCAAATATCACTTTGCCAATTCCACAAGAACTGTCTTAGCGAAAGGATTCTTGGTGGGAAAGCTGTAACTCTGTGAGATGATATCACAGAACACAAAGAAGTTTCTCAGGAACCTTCTTTCTCTTTGTTATCGGAGGATATTTCCTTTGGCCCTATAGTCTTCAATGGGATCCGAAATATCTGCTCTCAGATTCCACAAATAAGGCAAGCAAAGAGATCCACGAAATACAGATGGAACTCTGTGAGATGAATTAACAGAACACTAAGCAGTTTCTCAGAATGCTTCTTTCCAGATATCATCTGAGGAGATTTCCTTTTTCACCATAGCCCTGTATGGGCTTCCAAATATCACTTTGCCAATTCCACAAGAACTGTCTTAGCGAAAGGCTTCTTGAGGGGAAAGCTGTAACTCTGTGAGATGATTCCACAGAACACAAAGAAGTTTCTCAGAAAGCTTCTTTCTCTTTG
This sequence comes from Macaca mulatta, assembly GCF_049350105.2. NCBI lineage: Eukaryota > Metazoa > Chordata > Mammalia > Primates > Cercopithecidae > Macaca > Macaca mulatta. Next base: position 40,126,016 of record NC_133414.1, read on the forward strand.
TTATCGGAGGATATTTCCTTTGGCCCTATAGTCTCAAAGGGATCCGAAATATCTGCCTTCAGATTCCACAGAAATAAGGCTAGCAAAGAGACTCACGATATACAGATGTAACTCTGTGAGATGAATTAACAGAACACTAAGCAGTTTGTCAGAAAGCTTCTTTCCAGATTTCATCTGAGGAGATTTCCTTGTTAACCATAGTCCTCTATGGGCTTCCAAATATCACTTTGCCAATTCCACAAGAACTGTCTTAGCGAAAGGCTTCTTGAGGGGAAAGCTGTAACTCTGTGAGATGATATCACAGAACACAAAGAAGTTTCTCAGGAACCTTCTTTCTCTTTGTTATCAGAGGATATTTCCTTTGGCCCTATAGTCTTCAATGGGATCCGAAATATCTGCTCTCAGATTCCACAAATAAGGCAAGCAAACAGAACCACGAAATACAGATGTAACTCTGTGAGATGAATTAACAGAACAGTAAGCAGTTTCTCAGAAAGCTTCTATCCAGATTTCATCTGAGGATATTTCCTTTTTCACCATAGCCCTGTATGGGCTTCCAAATGTCACTTTTCCAATTCCAGAAGAACTGTCTTAGCGAAAGGCTTCTTGAGGGGAAAGCTGTAACTCTGTGAGATGATTCCACAGAACACAAAGAAGTTTCTCAGAAAGCTTCTTTCTCTTTGTTATCGGAGGATATTTCCTTTGGCCCTGTAGTATTCAATGGGATCCGAAATATCTGCTCTCAGATTCCACAAATAAGGCAATCAAACAGACCCACGAAATACACATGTAACTCTGTGAGATGAATTAACAGAACACTAAGCAGTTTCTCCGAAAGCTTCTTTCCAGATTTCATCTCAGGATATTTCCTTTTTCACCATAGCCCTCTATGGGCTTCAAATATCACTTTGCCAATTCCACAAGAACTGTCTTAGCGAAAGGCTTCTTGAGGGGAAAGCTGTAACTCTGTGAGATGATTTCACAGAACACAAAGAAGTTTCTCAGAAAGCTTCTTTCTCTTTTTTATCGGAGGATATTTCCTTTGGCCCTATAGTCTTCAAAGGGATCCGAAATATCTGTTCTCAGATTCTACAGAAATAAGGCTAGCAATGAGATCGACGAAATACACGTGTAACTCTGTGAGATGAATCAACAGAACACTAAGCAGTTTCTCAGAAAGCTTCTTTCCAGATTTCATCTGAGGAGATTTCCTTTTTCACCATAGTCCTCTATGGGCTTCCAAATATCACTTTGCCAATTCCACAAGAACTGTCTTAGCGAAAGGATTCTTGAGGGGAAAGCTGTAACTATGTGAGATGATATCACAGAACACAAAGAAGTTTCTCAGGAACCTTCTTTCTCTTTGTTATCGGAGGATATTTCCTTTGGCCCTATAGTCTTCAAAGGGATCCGAAATATCTGCTCTCAGATTCCACAAATAAGGCAAGCAAAGAGACCCACGAAATACAGATGTAACTCTGTGAGATGAAGTAACAGAACACTAAGCAGTTTCTCAGAAAGCTTCTTTCCAGATTTCATCTGAGGAGATTTCCTTGTTCACCATAGTCCTCTATGGGCTTCCAAATATCACTTTGCCAATTCCACAAGAACTGTCTTAGCGAAAGGCTTCTTGAGGGGAAAGCTGGAACTCTGTGAGATGATATCACAGAACACAAAGAAGTTTCTCAGGAACCTTCTTTCTCTTTGTTATCGGAGGATATTTCCTTTGGCCCTATAGTCTTCAATGGGATCAGAAATATCTGCTCTCAGATTCCACAAATAAGGCAATCAAACAGACCCACGAAATACAGATGTAACTCTGTGAGATGAATTAACAGAACAGTAAGCAGTTTCTCAGAAAGCTTCTATCCAGATTTCATCTGAGGATATTTCCTTTTTCACCATAGCCCTGTATGGGCTTCCAAATATCACTTTGCCAATTCCACAAGAACTGTCTTAGCGAAAGGCTTCTTGAGGGGAAAGCTGTAACTCTGTGAGATGATTCCACAGAACACAAAGAAGTTTCTCAGAAAGCTTCTTTCTATTTGTTATCGGAGGATATTTCCTTTGGCCCTATAGTCTTCAATGGGATCCGAATTATCTGCCTTCAGATTCCACAGATATAAGGCAAGCAAAGAGATCCACGAAATACACATGTAACTCTGTGAGGTGAATTAACAGAACACTAAGCAGTTTCTCAGAAAGCTTCTTTCCAGATTTCATCTGAGGATATTTCCTTTTTCACCATAGCCCTCTATGGGCTTCCAAATATCACTTTGCCAATTCCACAAGAACTGTCATAGCGAAAGGCTTCTTGAGGGGAAAGATGTAACTCTGGGAGATGATTTCACACAAAACAAAGAAGGTACTCAGAAAACTTCTTTCTCTTTGTTATTGGAGGATATTTCCTTTGGCCCTATAGTCTTCAATGGGATCCGTAATATCTGTTCTCAGATTCCACAGAAATAAGGGTAGCAAAGAGATCCAGCAAATACACATGTAACTCTGTGAGATGAATTAACAGAACACTAAGCAGTTTCTCAGAAAGCTTCTTTCCATATTTCATCTGAGGATATTTCCTTGTTCAGCATAGCCCTCCATGGGCTTCCAAATATCCCTTTGCAAATTCCACAAGAACTGTCTTAGCGAAAGGCTTCTTGAGGGGAAAGCTGTAACTCTGTGAGATGATTTCACAGAACACAAAGAAGTTTCTCAGGAACCTTCTTTGTCTTTGTTATCGGAGGATATTTCCTTTGGCCCTATAGTCTTCAATGGGATCCGAAATATCTGCCTTCAGATTCCACAGAAATAAGGCAAGCAAAGAGATCCACGAAATACACATGTAAATCTGTGAGATGAATTAACAGAACACTAAGCAGTTTCTCCGAAAGCTTCTTTCCAGATTTCATCTGAGGATATTTCCTTTTTCACCATAGCCCTGTATGGGCTTCCAAATATCACTTTGCCAATCCACAGGAACTGTGTTAGCGAAAGGCTTCTTGAGGGGAAAGCTGTAACTCTGTGAGATTATTTCACAGAACACAAAGAAGTTTCTCAGAAAGCTTCTTTCTCTTTTTTATCGGAGGATGTTTCCTTTGGCACTATAGTCTTCTAAGGGATCCGAAATATCTGTTCTCAGATTCCACAGAAATAAGGCTAGCAAAGAGATCCACGAAATACACATGTAAATCGGTGAGATGAATTAACAGAACACTAAGCAGTTTCTCAGAAAACTTCTTTCCAGATTTCATCTGAGGATATTTCCTTTTGCACAATAGCCCTCTATGGGCTTCCAAATATCCCTTTGCCATTCCACAAGAACTGTCTTAGCGAAAGACTTCTTGAGGGGCAAGCTGTAACTCTCTGAGATGATTTCACAGAACACAAAGAATTTTCTCAGAAAGCTTCTTTCTCTTTGTTATCAGAGGATATTTCCTTTGGCCCTATAGTATTCAATGGGATCCGAAATATCTGTTCTCAGATTCCACAGAAATAAGGGTAGCAAAGAGATCCACGAAATACACATGTAACTCCGTGAGATGAATGAAAAGAACACTAAGCAGTTTCTCAGAAAGCTTCTTTCCAGATTTCATCTCAGGATATTTCCTTTTTCACCATAGCCCTCTATGGGCTTCCAAATATCACTTTGCCAATTCCAAAAGAACTGTCTTAGCCAAAGGCTTCTTGAGGGGAGAGCTGTAACTCTGAGAGATGATTTCACACAACACAAAGAAGAATCTCAGAAAGCTTCTTTCTCTTTTTTATCGGAGGATGTTTCCTTTGGCCCTATAGTCTTCAAAGGGATCCGAAATATCTGTTCTCAGATTCTACAGAAATAAGCCAAGCAAAGAGACCCACGAAATACAGATGTAACTCTGTGAGATGAATTAACACAACAGTAAGCAGTTTCTCGGAAAGCTTCTTTCCATATTTCATCTGAGGATATTTCCTTTTTCACCATAGCCCTGTATCGGCTTCCAAATATCTCTTTGCCAATTCCACAAGAACAGTCTTAGCGAAAGGCTTCTTCAGGGGAAAGCTGTAACTCTGTGAGATGATTCCACAGAACACAAAGAAGTTTCTCAGAAAGCTTCTTTCTCTTTGTTATCGGAGTATATTTCCTTTGGCCCTATAGATTTCAATGGGATCCGAAATATCTGTTCTCAGATTCCGCAGAAATAAGGGTAGCAAAGAGATCCACGAAATCCACATGTAACTCTGTGAGATGAATTAAAAGAACACTAAGCAGTGTCTCAGAAAGCTTCTTTCCAGATTTCATCTGAGGATATTTCCTTTTGCACAATAGCCCTCTATGGGCTTCAAATTATCACACTGCCAATTCCACAAGAACTGTCTTAGCGAAAGGTTTCTGAGGGGAAAGTTGTAACACTGTGAGATGACTTCACAGAACACAAAGAAGTTTCTCAGAAAGCTTTTTTCTCTTTGTTATCGGAGTATATTTCCTTTGGCCCTATAGTCTTCAAAGGGATCCGAAATATCTGTTCTCAGATTCCACAGAAATAAGGCTAGCAAGGAGATACAGGAAATACACATGTAACTCTGTGACATGAATTAACAGAACACTAAGGAGTTTCTCAGAAAGCTTCTTTCCATATTTCATCTGAGGATATTTCCTTTTTCACCATAGCCGTCTATGGGCTTATAATATCATTTTGCCAATTCCAAAAGAACTGTCTTAGCGAAAGGCTTCTTGAGGGGAAATCTGTAACTCTGTGAGATGATTTCACAGAACACAAAGAAGTTTCTCAGAAAGCTTCTTTCTCTTTGTATCGGAGGATACTTCCTTTGGCCCTATAGTCTTCAATGGGATCCGAAATATCTGTTCTCAGATTCCACAGAAGTAAGGCAAGCAAAGAGATCCGCGAAATACAGATGTAACTCTGTGAGATGAATTAACAGGACACTAAGCAGTTTCTCAGAAAGCTTCTTTCCAGATTTCATCTGAGGATATTTCCTTTTTCTCCATAGTCCTCTATGGGCTTCCAAATATCACTTTGCCAATTTCACAAGAAGTGTCTTAGCGAAAGGCTTCTTGAGGGGAAAGCTGTAACTCTGAGAGATGATTTCACAGAACACAAAGAAGTTTCTCAGAAAGCTTCTTTCTCTTTTTTATCGGATGATATTTCCTTTGGCCCTATAGTCTTCAAAGGGTTCCGAAATATCTGTTCTCAGATTCCACAGAAATAAGGCTAGCAAAGAGATCCACGAAATACACATGTAACTCTGTGAGATGAATGAACAGAACACTAAGGAGGTTCTCAGAAAGCTTCTATTCAGATTTCATCTGAGGAGATTTCCTTTTTCACCAAAGCCCTCTATCAGCTTCCAAATATCAGTTTGCCAATTCCACAAGAACTGTCTTTGCGAAAGGCTTCTTGAGGTGAAAGATGTAACTCTGTGAGATGATTTCACAGAACACAAAGAAGTTTCTCAGAAAGCTTCTTTCTCTCTGTTATCGGAGGATATTTCCTTTGGGCCTATAGTCTTCAAAGGGATCCGAAATATATGTTCCCAGATTCCAAAGAAATAAGGCTAGGAAAGAGATCCACGAAATACAGATGTAACTCTGTGAGATGAATTAGCAGAACACTAAGTAGTTTCTCAGAAAGCTTCTTTCCAGGTTTCATCTGAGGATATTTCCTTTTTCACCATAGCCCTCTATGGGCTTCCAAATACCACTTTGCCAATTCCATAAGAACTGTATTAGCGAAAGGCTTCTTGATTGGAAATCTGTAAATCTGTTAGTTGATTTCACAGAACACAAAGAATTTTCTCAGAAAGCTTCTTTCTCTTTGTTATCGGAGGGTATTTCCTTTGGCCCTATAGTCTTCAAAGGGATCCGAAATATCTGTTCTCAGATTACTCAGAAATAAGGCTAGGAAAGAGATCCACGAAATCCACATGTAACTCTGTGAGATGTATTAAAAGAACACTAAGCAGTGTCTCAGAAAGCTTCTTTCCAGATTTCATCTGAGGATATTTCCTTTTGCACAATAGCCCTCTATGGGCTTCCAAATATCACACTGCCAATTCCACAAGAACTGTCTTAGCGAAAGGTTTCTGAGGGGAAAGTTGTAACACTGTGAGATGACTTCACAGAACACAAAGAAGTTTCTCAGAAAGCTTCTTTCTCTTTGTTATCGGAGGATATTTCCTTTGGCCCTATAGTCTTCAAAGGGATCAAATATCTCTTCTCAGATTCCACAGAAATAAGGCTAGCACAGAGATCCACGAAATACACATGTAACTATGTGAGATGAATTAACAGAACACTAAGCAGTTTCTCAGAAAGCTTCTTTCCAGATTTCATCTGAGGATATTTCCTTTTTCACCATAGCCGTCTATGGGCTTCCAAATATCAGTTTGCCAATTCCACAAGAACTGTCTTTGTGAATGGCTTCTTGAGGGGAAAGCTGTAACTCTGTGAGATGATTTCACAGAACACAAAGAAGTTTCTCAGAAAGCCTCTTTCTCTTTGTTTTCGGAGGATATTTCCTTTGGGCCTATAGTCTTCAAAGGGATCCGAAATATCTGATCTCAGATTCCACAGAAATAAGGCTAGCAAATAGATCCACGAAATACACATGTAACTCTGTGAGATGATTTAACAGAACACTAAGCAGTTTCTCAGAAAGCTTCTTTCCAGATTTCATCTGAGGAGATTTCCTTTTTCACCATAGCCCTGTAAGGGCTTCCAAATATCACTTTGCCAATTCCACAAGAACTGTCTTAGCGAAAGGATTCTTGATGGGAAAGCTGTAACTCTGTGAGGTGATTCCACAGAACCCAAAGTAGTTTCTCAGAAAGCTTTTTTCTCTTTGTTATCGGAGTATATTTCCTTTGGCCCTATAGTCTTCAAAGGGATCCGAAATATCTGTTCTCAGATTCCACAGAAATAAGGCTAGCAAGGAGATACAGGAAATACACATGTAACTCTGTGACATGAATTAACAGAACACTAAGGAGTTTCTCAGAAAGCTTCTTTCCATATTTCATCTGAGGATATTTCCTTTTTCACCGTAGCCGTCTATGGGCTTATAATATCATTTTGCCAATTCCAAAAGAACTGTCTTAGCGAAAGGCTTCTTGAGGGGAAATCTGTAACTCTGTGAGATGATTTCACAGAACACAAAGAAGTTTCTCAGAAAGCTTCTTTCTCTTTGTATCGGAGGATACTTCCTTTGGCCCTATAGTCTTCAATGGGATCCGAAATATCTGTTCTCAGATTCCACAGAAGTAAGGCAAGCAAAGAGATCCGCGAAATACAGATGTAACTCTGTGAGATGAATTAACAGGACACTAAGCAGTTTCTCAGAAAGCTTCTTTCCAGATTTCATCTGAGGATATTTCCTTTTTCTCCATAGTCCTCTATGGGCTTCCAAATATCACTTTGCCAATTTCACAAGAAGTTTCTTAGCGAAAGGCCTCTTGAGGGGAAAGCTGTAACTCTGAGAGATGATTTCACAGAACACAAAGAAGTTTCTCAGAAAGCTTCTTTCTCTTTTTTATCGGATGATATTTCCTTTGGCCCTATAGTCTTCAAAGGGTTCCGAAATATCTGTTCTCAGATTCCACAGAAATAAGGCTAGCAAAGAGATCCACGAAATACACATGTAACTCTGTGAGATGAATTAACAGAACACTAAGGAGGTTCTCAGAAAGCTTCTATCCAGATTTCATCTGAGGAGATTTCCTTTTTCTCCAAAGCCCTCTATCAGCTTCCAAATATCAGTTTGCCAATTCCACAAGAACTGTCTTTGCGAAAGGCTTCTTGAGGTGCAAGATGTAACTCTGTGAGATGATTTCACAGAACACAAAGAAGTTTCTCAGAAAGCTTCTTTCTCTCTGTTATCGGAGGATATTTCCTTTGGCCCTATAGTCTTCAAAGGGATCCGAAATATATGTTCCCAGATTCCAAAGAAATAAGGCTAGGAAAGAGATCCACGAAATACAGATGTAACTCTGTGAGATGAATTAAAAGAACACTACGCAGCATCTCAGAAAGCTTCTTTCCAGATTTCTTCTGAGGATATTTTCTTTTTCACCATAGCCCTCTGGGGGTTCCAAATATCACTTTGCCAATTCCACAAGAACTGTCTTAGCGAAAGGCTTCTTTAGGGGAAAGCTGTAACTCTGTGAGATGATTTCACAGAACACAAAGAAGTTTCCAGAAAGCTTCTTTCTCTTTGTTATCGGAGGATATTTCCTTTGGCCCCATAGTCTTCAAAAGGATCCGAAATATCTGCTCTCAGATTCCACAGAAATAAGGCTAGCAAAGAGATCCACGAAATACACATGTAACTCTGTGAGATGAAGTAACAGAACACTACACAGTTTCTAAGAAATCTTCTTTCCAGATTTCATCTGAGGATATTTTCTTTTTCACTATCGCCCTCTATGGGCTTCCAAATATCACTTTGCCAATTCCACAAGAACTGTCTTAGCGAAAGGCTTCTTGAGGGGAAAGCTGTAACTCTGTGAGATGATTTCACAGAACACCAAGAAGTTTCCCAGAAAGCTTCTTTCTCTTTGTTATCGGAGGATATTTCCTTTGGCCCTATAGTCTTCAAAGGGATCCGAAATATCTGTTCTCAGATTCAACAGAAATAAGGGTAGCAAAGAGATCCACGAAATACACATGTAACTCTGTGAGATGAATTAACAGAACACTAAGGAGGTTCTCAGAAAGCTTCTTTCCAGATTTCATCTGAGGATATTTCCTTTTTCACCATAGACGACTAAGGTCTTCCAAATATCACTTTGCCAATTCCACAAGTACTGTTTTTGCGAAAGACTTCTTGAGGTGAAAGATGTAACTCTGTGAGATTATTTCACAGAACACAAAGAAGTTTCTCAGAAAGCTTCTTTCTCTTTTTTATCGGAGGATATTTCCTTTGGCCCTATAGTCTTCAAAGGGATCCGAAATATCTGTTCTCAGATTCCACAGAAATAAGGCCAGCAAAGAGATCCACGAAATACACATGTAACTCTGTGAGATGAATTAACAGAACACAAAGCAGTTTCTCAGAAAGCTTCTTTCCAGATTTCATCTGAGGTTATTTCCTTTTTCACCATAGCCCTCTACGGGCTTTCAAATATCACTTTGCCAATTCCACAAGAACTGTCTTAGCAAAAGGATTCTTGAGGCGAAAGTTGGAACTCTGTGAGATGATTTCACAGAACACAAAGAAGTTTCTCAGAAAGCTTCTTTCTCTTTGTTATCAGAGGATATTTCCTTTGGCCCTATAGTCTTCAAAGGGATGCGAAATATCTGTTCTCAGATTCCACAGAAATAAGGCTAGCAAAGAGATCTACGAAATCCACATGGAACTCTGTGAGATGAATTAAAAGAACACTACGCAGTTTCTGAGAAAGCTTCTTTCCAGATTTCATCTGAGGATATTTACTTTTTCACCATAGCACTCTGGGGGTTCCAAATATAACTTTGCCAATTCCACAAGAACTGTCTTAGCGAAAGGCTTCTTGAGGGGAAAGCTGTAACTCTGTGAGATGATTTCACAGAACACAAAGAAGGTTCTCAGAAAGCTTCTTTCTCTTTGTTATCAAAGGATATTTCCTTTGGCCCTATAGTCTTCAAAGGGATCCGAAATATCTGTTCTCAGATTCCACAGAAATAAGGCTAGCAAAGAGATCCACAAAATACACATGTAACTCTGTGAGATGAATTAACAGAACACTAAGCAGTTTCTCAGAAAGCTTCTTTCCAGATTTCATCTGAGGATATTTCCTTTTTCACCATAGCCCTCTATGGGCTTCCAAATATCACGTTGCCAATTCCACAAGAACTGTCTTAGCGAAAGGCTTCTTGAGGGGAAAGCTGTCACTCTGTGAGATGATTTCACAGAACACAAAGAAGTTTCCCAGAAAGCTTCTTTCTCTTTGTTATCGGAGGATATTTCCTTTGGCCCTATAGTCTTCAAAGGGATCCGAAATAGCTGTTCTCAGATTCCACAGAAATAAGGCTAGCAAAGAGATCCACGAAATACACATGTAACTCTGTGAGATGAATTAACAGAACACTAAGGAGGTTCTCAGAAAGCTTCTTTCCAGATTTCATCTGAGGATATTTCCTTTTTCACCATAGACGACTAAGGTCTTCCAAATATCACTTTGCCAATTCCACAAGTACTGTTTTGCGAAAGACTTCTTGAGGTGAAAGATGTAACTCTGTGAGATGATTTCACAGAACACCAAGAAGTTTCTCTGAAAGCTTCTTTCTCTTTTTTATCGGAGGATATTTCCTTTGGCCCTATACTCTTCAAAGGGATCCGAAATATCTGTTCTCAGATTCCACAGAAATGAGGTAAGCAAAGAGATCCACGAAATACACATGTAACTCTGTGAGATGAATTAACAGAACACTAAGCAGTTTCTCACATAGCTTCTTTCCAGATTTCATCTGAGGATATTTTCCTTTTCACCATAGCCATCTGGGGGTTCCAAATATCACTTTGCCAATTCCACAAGAACTGTCTTAGGGAAAGTTTTCTTGAGGGGAAAGCTGTAATCTGTGAGATGATTTCACAGAACACAAAGAAGTTTCTCTTAAAGCTTCTTTCTGTTTGTTATCGGAGGATATTTCCTTTGGCCCTATAGTCTTCAAAGGGATCCGAAATATCTGTTCTCAGATTCCACAGAAATAAGGCTAGCAAAGAGATCCACGAAATACACATGTAACTCTGTGAGATGAATAAACACAACACTAAGCAGTTTCTCAGAAAGCTTCTATCCAGATTTCATCTGAGGATATTTCCTTTTTCACCAAAGACCTCTATCAGCTTCCAAATATCAGTTTGCCAATTCCACAAGAACTGTCTTTGCGAAAGGCTTCTTGAGGGGAAAGCTGTAACTCTGTGAGATGATTTCACAGAACACAAAGAAGTTTCTCAGAAAGCTTCTTTCTCTTTTTTATCGGAGGATATTTCCTTTGGCCCTATAGTCTTCAAAGGGATCCGAAATATATGTTCCCGGATTCCAAAGAAATAAGGCTAGGAAAGAGATCAACGAAATACAGATGTAACTCTGTGAGATGAATTAAAAGAACACTACGCAGTATCTCAGAAAGCTTCTTTCCAGATTTCTTCTGAGGATATTTTCTTTTTCACCATAGCCCTCTGGGGGTTCCAAATATCACTTTGCCAATTCCACAAGAACTGTCTTAGCGAAAGGCTTCTTTACGGGTAAGCAGTAACTCTGTGAGATGATTTCACAGAACACAAAGAAGTTTCCAGAAAGCTTCTTTCTCTTTGTTATCGGAGGATATTTCCTTTGGCCCCGTAGTCTTCAAAGGGATCCGAAATATCTGCTCTCAGATTCCACAGAAATAAGGCTAGCAAAGAGATCCACGAAATACACATGTAACTCTGTGAGATGAAGTAACAGAACACTACACAGTTTCTCAGAAATCTTCTTTCCAGATTTCATCTGAGGATATTTTCTTTTTCACTATCGCCCTCTATGGGTTTCCAAATATCACTTTGCCAATTCCACAAGAACTGTCTTAGCGAAAGGCTTCTTGAGGGGAACGCTGTAACTCTGTGAGATGATTTCACAGAACACAAAGAAGTTTCCCAGAAAGCTTCCTTCTCTTTGTTATCGGAGGATATTTCCTTTGGCCCTATAGTCTTCAAAGGGATCCGAAATATCTGTTCTCAGATTCAACAGAAATAAGGCTAGCAAAGAGATCCACGAAATACACATGTAACTCTGTGAGATGAATTAAGAGAACACTAAGGAGGTTCTCAGAAAGCTTCTTTCCAGATTTCATCTGAGGATATTTCCTTTTTCACCATAGACGACTAAGGTCTTCCAAATATCACTTTGCCAATTCCACAAGTACTGTTTTTGCGAAAGACTTCTTGAGGTGAAAGATGTAACTCTGTGAGATTATTTCACAGAACACAAAGAAGTTTCTCAGAAAGCTTCTTTCTCTTTTTTATCGGAGGATATTTCCTTTGGCCCTATAGTCTTCAAAGGGATCCGAAATATCTGTTCTCAGATTCCACAGAAATAAGGCCAGCAAAGAGATCCACGAAATACACATGTAACTCTGTGAGATGAATTAACAGAACACAAAGCAGTTTCTCAGAAAGCTTCTTTCCAGATTTCAACTGAGGATAATTCCTTTTTCACCATAGCACTCTATGGGCTTCCAAATATCACGTTGCCAATTCCACAAGAACTGTCTTAGCGAAAGGCTTCTTGAGGGGAAAGCTGTAACTCTGTGAGATGATTTCACAGAACACAAAGAAGTTTCCCAGAAAGCTTCTTTCTCTTTGTTATCGGAGGATATTTCCTTTGGCCCTATAGTCTTCAAAGGGATCCGAAATATCTGTTCTCAGATTCCACAGAAATAAGGCTAGCAAAGAGATCCAGGAAATACACATGTAACTCTGTGAGATGAATTAACAGAACACTAAGAAGGTTCTCAGAAAGCTTCTTTCCAGATTTCATCTGAGGATATTTCCTTTTTCACCATAGCCGACTAATGGCTTCCAAATATCACTTTGCCAATTCCACAAGTACTGTTTTTGCGAAAGACTTCTTGAGGTGAAAGATGTAACTCTGTGAGATGATTTCACAGAACACAAAGAAGATTCCCAGAAAGCTTCTTTCTCTTTTTTATCGGAGGATATTTCCTTTGGCCCTATAGTCTTCAAAGGGATCCGAAATATCTGTTCTCAGATTCCACAGAAATAAGGCTAGCAAAGAGATGCACGAAATACACATGTAACTCTGTGAGATGAATTAACAGAACACTAAGGAGGTTCTCAGAAAGCTTCTTTCCAGATTTCATCTGAGGATATTTCCTTTTTCACCATAGACGACTAAGGGCTTCCAAATATCACTTTGCCAATTCCACAAGTACTGTTTTGGCGAAAGACTTCTTGAGGTGAAAGATGTAACTCTGTGAGATTATTTCACAGAACACAAAGAAGTTTCTCAGAAAGCTTCTTTCTCTTTGTTATCGGAGGATATTTCCTTTGGCCCTATATTCTTCAAAGGGATCCGAAATATCTGTTCTCAGATTCCACAGAAATAAGGCTAGCAAAGAGATCCACGAAATACAGATGTAACTCTGTGAGATGAATTAAGAGAACACTAAGCAGTTTTTCAGAAAGCTTCTTTCCAGATTTCATCTGAGGATATTTCCTTTTTCACCATAGCCGTCTAAGGGCTTCCAAATATCACTCTGCCAATTCCACAAGAACTGTCTTAGAGAAAGGCTTCTTGAGGAGAAAGCTGTAACTCTGTGAGATGATTTCACAGAACACAAAGAAGTTTCTCAGAAAGCTTCTTTCTCTTTGTTATCGGAGGATATTTCCTTTGGCCCTATAGTCTTCAATGGGATACCAAATATCTGTTCTCAGATTCCACAGAAATAAGGCTAGCAAAGAGTTCCACGAAATACAAATGTAACTCTGTGAGATGAATTAACAGAACACTAAGCAGTTTCTCAGAAAGCTTCTTTCCAGATTTCATCTGAGGATATTTCCCTTTTCACCATAGACGTCTATGGGCTTCCAAATATCACTTTGCCAATTCCACAAGAACTGTCTTAGCGAAAGGATTCTTGAGGGGATAGCTGTAACTCTGTGAGATTATTTCACAGAACACAAAGACGTTTCTCAGAAAGGTTCTTTCTCTTTTTTATCGGAGGATATTTCCTTTGGCCCTATAGTCTTCAAAGGGATCCGAAATATCTGTTCTCAGATTCCACAGAAATAAGGCCAGCAAAGAGATCCACGAAATACACATGTAACTCTGTGAGATGAATTAACAGAACACAAAGCAGTTTCTCAGAAAGCTTCTTTCCAGATTTCATCTGAGGTTATTTCCTTTTTCACCATAATCCTCTACGGGCTTTCAAATATCACTTTGCTATTCCACAAGAACTGTCTTAGCAAAAGGATTCTTGAGGCGAAAGTTGGAACTCTGTGAGATGATTTCACAGAACACAAAGAAATTTCTCAGAAAGCTTCTTTCTCTTTGTTATCAGAGGATATTTCCTTTGGCCCTATAGTCTTCAAAGGGATCCGAAATATCTGTTCTCAGATTCCACAGAAATAAGGCTAGCAAAGAGATCCACGAAATCCACATGGAACTCTGTGAGATGAATTAAAAGAACACTACGCAGTTTCTCAGAAAGCTTCTTTCCAGATTTCATCTGAGGATATTTACTTTTTCACCATAGCACTCTGGGGGTTCCAAATATCACTTTGCCAATTCCACAAGAACTGTCTTAGCGAAAGGCTTCTTGAGGGGAAAGCTGTAACTCTGTGAGATGATTTCACAGAACACAAAGAAGTTTCTCAGAAAGCTTCTTTCTCTTTGTTATCAGAGGATATTTCCTTTGGCCCTATAGTCTTCAATGGGATCCGAAATATCTGTTCTCAGATTCCACAGAAATAAGGCTAGCAAAGAGATCCACGAAATACACATGTAACTCTGTGAGATGAATTAACAGAACACTAAGCAGTTTCTCAGAAAGCTTCTTTCCAGATTTCATCTGAGGATATTTCCTTTTTCACCATAGCCCTCTATGGGCTTCCAAATATCACGTTGCCAATTCCACAAGAACTGTCTTAGCGAAAGGCTTCTTGAGGGGAAAGCTGTAACTCTGTGAGATGATTTCACAGAACACAAAGAAGTTTCCCAGAAAGCTTCTTTCTCTTTGTTATCGGAGGATATTTCCTTTGGCCCTATAGTCTTCAAAGGGATCCGAAATATCTGTTCTCAGATTCCACAGAAATAAGGCTAGCAAAGAGATCCACGAAATACACATGTAACTCTGTGAGATGAATTAACAGAACACTAAGGAGGTTCTCAGAAAGCTTCTTTCCAGATTTCATCTGAGGATATTTCCTTTTTCACCATAGACGACTAAGGGCTTCCAAATATCACTTTGCCAATTCCACAAGTACTGTTTTTGCGAATGACTTCTTGAGGTGAAAGATGTAACTCCGTGAGATTATTTCACAGAACACAAAGAAGTTTCTCAGAAAGCTTCTTTCTCTTTTTTATCGGAGGATATTTCCTTTGGCCCTATAGTCTTCAAAGGGATCCGAAATATCTCTTCTCAGATTCCACAGATATAAGGCAAGCAAAGAGATACACGAAATACACATGTAACTCTGTGAGATGAATTAACAGAACACTAAGGATTTTCGCACAAAGCTTCTTTCCAGATTTTATCTCAGGATATTTCCTTTTTCACCATAGCCGTCTATGGGCTTCAAATATCACTTTGCCAATTCCACAAGAACTGTCTTAGCGAAAGGCTTCTTCAGGGGAAAGCTGTAACTCTGTGAGATGATTTCACAGAACACAAAGAAGTTTCTCAGAAAGCTTCTTTCTCTTTTTTATCGGAGGATGTTTCCTTTCACCCTATAGTCTTCAAAGGGATCCGAAATATCTGTTCTCAGATTCCACATAAATAAGGCAAGCAAAGAGATCCACGAAATACACATGTAACTCTGTGAGATGAATTAACAGAACACTAAGGAGTTTCTCAGATAGCTTCTTTCCAGATTTCATCTGAGGATATTTCCTTTTTCACCAAAGCCCTCTATGAGCTTCCAAATATCAGTTTGCCAATTCCAAAAGAACTGACTTACCGAAAGGCTTCTTGAGGGGAAAGCTTTAACTCTGTGAGATTATTTCACAGAACACAGAGAAGTTTCTCAGAAAGCTTCTTTCTCTTTGTTATCGGAGGATAATTCCTTTTGCCCTATAGTCTTCAAAGGTATCCGAAATATCTGTTCTCAGATTCCACAGAAATAAGGCCAGGAAGGAGATCCACGAAATACACATGTAACTCTGTTGGAAGAATTAACAGAACACTAAGCAGTTTCTCAGAAAGCTTCTTTAAAGATTTCATCTGAGGATATTTCCTTTTTCACCATAGCCCTGTATGGGCTTACAAATATCACTTTGCCAATTCCACAAGTACTGTCTTAGCGAAAGGATTCTTGAGGGGAAATCTGTAACTCTATGAGATGATTTCACAGAACACAAAGAAGTTTCTCAGAAAGCTTCTTTCTCTTTGTTATCGGAGGATATTTCCTTTGGCCCTATAGTCTTCAAAGGGATCCGAAATATCTGTTCTCAGATTCCACAAATATGAGGTAAGCAAAGAGATCCACGAAATACACATGTAACTCTGTGACATGAATTAACAGAACACTAAGCAGTTTCTCAGAAAGCTTCTTTCCAGATTTCATCTGAGGATAATTTCCTTTTCACCATAGCCATCAGGGGGTTCCAAATATCACTTTGCCAATTCCACAAGAACTGTCTTAGGGAAAGTTTTCTTGAGGGGAAAGCTGTAATCTGTGAGATGATTTCACAGAACACAAAGAAGTTTCTCTTAAAGCTTCTTTCTGTTTGTTATCCGAGGATATTTCCTTTGGCACTATAGTCTCCAAAGGGATCCGAAATATCTGTTCTCAGTTTCCACAGAAATAAGGCTAGCAAAGAGATCCACGAAATACACATGTAACTCTGTGAGATGAATTAACAGAACACTTAGCAGTTTCTCAGAAAGCTTCTTTCCAGATTTCATCTGAGGATATTTCCTTTTTCACCATAGCTGTCTATTGGCTTCCAAATATCACTTTGCCAATTCCACAAGAACTGTCTTAGCGAAAGGCTTCTTTAGGGGAAAGCTGTAACTCTGTGAGATAATTTCACATAACACAAAGAAGTTTCTCAGAAAGGTTCTTTCTCTTTTTTAACGGAGGATGTTTCCTTTGGCCTATAGTCTTCAAAGGGATCCGAAATATCTGTCCTCAGATTCCACAGAAATGTGGCAAGCAAAGAGATCCACGAAATACACATGTAACTCTGTGAGATGAATTAACAGAACACTAAGCAGTTTCTCAGAAAGCTTCTTTCCAGATTTCATCTGAGGATACTTCCTTTTACACCATAGCCGTCTATGGGCTTCCAAATATTACTTTGCCAATTCCACAAGAGCTGTCTTAGCGAAAGGCTTCTTGAGGGGAAAGCTGTAACTCTGTGAGATGATTTCACAGAACACAAAGAAGTTTCTCAGAAAGCTTCTTTCTCTTTGTTATCGGAGTATATTTCCTTTGTCCCTATAGTCTTCTATGGGATCCGAAATATCTGCTCTCAGATTCCACAGAAATAAGGCTAGCAAAGAGATCCACGAAATAAACATGTAACTCTGTGAGATGAATAAACACAACACTAAGCAGTTTCTCAGAAAGCTTCTTTCCAGATTTCATCTGAGGATATTTCCTTTTTCACCAAAGCCCTCTATCAACTCCCAAATATCAGTTTGCCAATTCCACAAGAACTGTTTTTGCGAAAGGCTTCTTGATTGGAAAGCTGTAACTCTGTGATATTATTTCACAGAACACAGAGAAGTTTCTCAGAAAGCTTCTTTCTCTTTGTTATCGGAGGATATTTCCTTTGGCCCTATAGTCTTCAAAGGGATCCGAAATATCTGTTCTCAGATTCCACAGAAGTAAGGCCAGCAAAGAGAACCACGAAACACACATGTTACTCTGTGAGATGAATTAACAGAACACAAAGCAGTTTCTCAGAAAGCTTCTTTCCAGATTTCATCTGAGGTTATTTCCTTTTTCACCATAATCCTCTACGGGGTTTCAAATATTACTTTGCCAATTCCACAAGAACTGTCTTAGCAAAAGGATTCTTGAGGCGAAAGTTGGAACTCTGTGAGATGATTTCACAGAACACAAAGAAGTTTCTCAGAAAGCTTCTTTCTCTTTGTTATCAGAGGATATTTCCTTTGGCCCTATAGTCTTCAAAGGGATCCGAAATATCTGTTCTCAGATTCCACAGAAATAAGGCTAGCAAAGAGATCCACGAAATCCACATGGAACTCTGTGAGATGAATTAAAAGAACACTACGCAGTTTCTCAGAAAGCTTCTTTCCAGATTTCATCTGAGGATATTTATTTTTTCACCATAGCACTCTGGGGGTTCCAAATATCACTTTGCCAATTCCACAAGAACTGTCTTAGCGAAAGGCTTCTTGAGGGGAAACCTGTAACTCTGTGAGATGATTTCACAGAACACAAAGAAGTTTCTCAGAAAGCTTCTTTCTCTTTGTTATCAGAGGATATTTCCTTTGGCCCTATAGTCTTCAATGGGATCCGAAATATCTGTTCTCAGATTCCACAGAAATAAGGCTAGCAAAGAGATCCACGAAATACACATGTAACTCTGTGAGATGAATTAACAGAACACTAAGCAGTTTCTCAGAAAGCTTCTTTCCAGATTTCATCTGAGGATATTTCCTTTTTCACCATAGCCCTCTATGGGCTTCCAAATATCACGTTGCCAATTCCACAAGAACTGTCTTAGCGAAAGGCTTCTTGAGGGGAAAGCTGTAACTCTGTGAGATGATTTCACAGAACACAAAGAAGTTTCCCAGAAAGCTTCTTTCTCTCTGTTATCGGAGGATATTTCCTTTGGCCCTATAGTCTTCAAAGGGATCCGAAATATCTGTTCTCAGATTCCACAGAAATAAGGCAAGCAAAGAGATCCACGAAATACACATGTAACTCTGTGAGATGAATTAACAGAACACTAAGGAGGTTCTCAGAAAGCTTCTTTCCAGATTTCATCTGAGGATATTTCCTTTTTCACCATAGACGACTAAGGGCTTCCAAATATCACTTTGCCAATTCCACAAGTACTGTTTTTGCGAATGACTTCTTGAGGTGAAAGATGTAACTCCGTGAGATTATTTCACAGAACACAAAGAAGTTTCTCAGAAAGCTTCTTTCTCTTTTTTATCGGAGGATATTTCCTTTGGCCCTATAGTCTTCAAAGGGATCCGAAATATCTCTTCTCAGATTCCACAGATATAAGGCAAGCAAAGAGATACACGAAATACACATGTAACTCGGTGAGATGAATTAACAGAACACTAAGGATTTTCGCACAAAGCTTCTTTCCAGATTTTATCTCAGGATATTTCCTTTTTCACCATAGCCGTCTATGGGCTTCAAATATCACTTTGCCAATTCCACAAGAACTGTCTTAGCGAAAGGCTTCTTGAGGGGAAAGCTGTAACTCTGTGAGATGATTTCACAGAACACAAAGAAGTTTCTCAGAAAGCTTCTTTTTCTTTTTTATCGGAGGATGTTTCCTTTCACCCTATAGTCTTCAAAGGGATCCGAAATATCTGTTCTCAGATTCCACATAAATAAGGCAAGCAAAGAGATCCACGAAATACACATGTAACTCTGTGAGATGAATTAACAGAACACTAAGGAGTTTCTCAGATAGCTTCTTTCCAGATTTCATCTGAGGATATTTCCTTTTTCACCAAAGCCCTCTATGAGCTTCCAAATATCAGTTTGCCAATTCCAAAAGAACTGACTTACCGAAAGGCTTCTTGAGGGGAAAGCTTTAACTCTGTGAGATTATTTCACAGAACACAGAGAAGTTTCTCAGAAAGCTTCTTTCTCTTTGTTATCGGAGGATAATTCCTTTTGCCCTATAGTCTTCAAAGGTATCCGAAATATCTGTTCTCAGATTCCACAGAAATAAGGCCAGGAAGGAGATCCACGAAATACACATGTAACTCTGTTGGAAGAATTAACAGAACACTAAGCAGTTTCTCAGAAAGCTTCTTTAAAGATTTCATCTGAGGATATTTCCTTTTTCACCATAGCCCTGTATGGGCTTACAAATATCACTTTGCCAATTCCACAAGTACTGTCTTAGCGAAAGGATTCTTGAGGGGAAATCTGTAACTCTGTGAGATGATTTCACAGAACACAAAGAAGTTTCTCAGAAAGCTTCTTTCTCTTTGTTATCGGAGGATATTTCCTTTGGCCCTATAGTCTTCAAAGGGATCCGAAATATCTGTTCTCAGATTCCAAAGAAATAAGGCTAGCAAAGAGATCCACGAAATACACATGTAACTCTGTGAGATGAATTAAAAGAACACTACGCAGTATCTCAGAAAGCTTCTTTCCAGATTTCATCTGAGGATATTTTCTTTTTCACCATAGCCCTCTGGGGGTTCCAAATATCACTTTGCCAATTCCACAAGAACTGTCTTAGCGAAAGGCTTCTTTAGGGGAAAGCTGTAACTCTGTGAGATGATTGCACAGAACACAAACAAGTTTCCAGAAAGCTTCTTTCTCTTTGTTATCGGAGGATATTTCCTTTGGCCCCATAGTCTTCAAAGGGATCCGAAATATCTGCTCTCCTTTCCACAGAAATAAGGCTAGCAAAGAGATCCACGAAATACACATGTAACTCTGTGAGATGAATTAACACAACACTAAGCAGTTTCTCAGAAAGCTTCTTTCCAGATTTCATCTGAGGATATTCCCTTTTTCACCAAAGCTCTCTATGAGCTTCCAAATAACAGTTTGCCAATTCCACAAGAACTGTCTTACCGAAAGGCTTCTTGAGGGGAAAGATGTAACTCTGAGAGATGATTTTACACAACACAAAAAAGGTTCTCAGAAAACTTCTTCCTCTTTGTTATCGGAGGATATTTCCTTTGGCCCTATAGTCTTCAACGGGATACGAAATATCTGTTCTCAGATTCCACAGAAATAAGGCTAGCAAAGAGATCCACGAAATACACATGTAACTCTGTGAGATGAATTAACAGAACACTAAGCAGTTTCTCAGAAAGCTTCTTTCCAAATATCATCTGAGGATATTTCCTTATTCACCATAGCCGTATATGGGCTTCCAAATATCACTTTGCCAATTCCACAAGAACTGTCTTAGCCAAAGGCTTCTTGAGGGGAAAGCTGTAACTCTGTGAGATTATTTCACAGAACACAAAGAAGTTTCTCAGAAAGCTTCTTTCTCTTTTTTATCGGAGGATATTTCCTTTGGCCCTATAGTCTTCAAAGGGTCCGAAATATCTGTTCTCAGATTCTACAGAAATAAGGCTAGCAAAGAGATCCACGAAATACACATGTAACTCTGTGAGATGAATTAACAGAACACTAAGCAGTTTCTCAGAAAGCTTCTTTCCAGATTTCATCTGAGGATATTTCCTTTTTCACCGTAGCCCTCTATGGGCTTCCAAATATCACTTTGCCAATTCCACAAGAACTGTCTTAGGGAAAGGCTTCTTGAGGGGAAAGCTGTAACTCTGTGAGATGATTTCACAGAACACAAAGAAGTTTCTCAGGAACCTTCTTTCTCTTTGTTATCGGAGGATATTTCCTTTAGCCCTATAGTATTCAACGGGATCCGAAATATCTGCTCTCAGATTCCAAAAATAAGGCAAGCAAAGAGACCCACGAAATACAGATGTAACTCTGTGAGATGAATTAACAGAACACTAAGCAGTTTTTCAGAAAGCTTCTTTCCCGATTTCATCTGAGGATATTTCCTTTTTCACCATAGCCCTGTATGGGCTTCCAAATATCACTTTGCCAGTTCCACAAGGACTGTCTTAGCGAAAGGCTTCTTGAGGGGAAAGCTGTAACTCTGTGAGATGATTCCACAGAACACAAAGAAGTTTCTCAGAAAGTTTCTTTCTCTTTGTTATCGGAGGATATTTCCTTTGGCCCTATAGTCTTCAATGCGATCCGAAATATCTGTTCTCAGATTCCACAGAAATGAGGCAGGCAAAGAGATCCACGAAATACACATGTAACTCTGTGAGATGAATTAACAGAACACTAAGCAGTTTCTCCCAAAGCTTCTTTCCAGATTTCATCTGAGGATATTTCCTTTTTCACCATAGCCGTCTATGGGATTCCAAATATCACTTTGCCAATTCCACAAGAACTGTCTTAGCCAAAGGCTTCTTGAGGGGAAAGCTGTAACTCTGTGAGATTATTTCACAGAACACAAACAAGTTTCTTAGAAATCTTCTTTCTCTTTTTTTATCGGAGGATATTTCCTTTGGCCCTATAGTCTTCAAAGGGATCCGAAATATCTGTTGTCAGATTCTACAGAAATAAGGCTAGCAAAGAGATCCACGAAATACACATGTAACTCTGTGAGATGAATTAACAGAACACTAAGCAGCTTCTCAGAAAGCTTCTTTCCAGATTTCATCTGAGGAGATTTCCTTTTTCACCCTAGCCCTCTATGCGCTTCCAAATATCACCTTGCCAATTCCACAAGAACTCTCTTAGCGAAAGGCTCTTGAGGGGAAAGCTGTAACTCTGTGAGATGATATCACAGAACACAAAGAAGTTTCTCAGGAACCTTCTTTCTCTTTGTTATCGGAGGATATTTCCTTTGGCCCTATAGTCTTCAATGGGATCCGAAATATCTGCTCCCAGATTCCACAAATAAGGCAAGCAAAGAGACCCACGAAATACAGATGTAACTCTGTGAGATGAATTAACAGAACAGTAAGCAGTTTCTCAGAAAGCTTCTTTCCAGATTGCATCTGAGGATATTTCCTTTTTCACCATAGCCCTGTATGGGCTTCCAAATATCTCTTTGCCAATTCCACAAGAACTGTCTTAGCGAAAGGCTTCTTGTGGGGAAAGCTGTAACTCTGTGAGATGATTCCACGGAATAAAAAGAAGTTTCTCAGAAAGCTTCTTTCTCTTTGTTATCGGAGGATATTTCCTTTGGCCCTATAGTATTCGATGGGGTCCGAAATATCTGTTCTCAGATTCCACAGAAATAAGGGTAGCAAAGAGATCCACGAAATACACATGTAACTGTGTGAGATGAATTAACAGAACACTAAGCAGTTTCTCAGAAAGCTTCTTTCCAGATTTCATCTCAGGATATTTCCTTTTTCACCATAGCCCTCTATGGGCTTCCAAATATCACTTTGTCAATTCCACAAGAACTGTCTTAGCGAAACGCTTCTTGAGGGGAAAGCTGTAACCCTGTGAGATGATTTCACAGAACACAAAGAAGTTTCTCAGAAAGCTTCTTTCTCTTTTTTCTCGGAGGATGTTTCCTTTGGCCCTATAGTCTGCAAAGGGATCCGAATTATCTGTTCTCAGATTCCACAGAAATAAGGCAAGCAAAGAGATCCACGAAATACACATGTAACTCTGTGAGATGAATTAACAGAAAACTAAGCAGTTTCTCAGAAAGCTTCTTTCCAGATTTCATCTGAGGATATTTCCTTTTTCACCATAGCCGTCTATGGGCTTCCAAATATCACTCTGCCAATTCCACAAGAACTGTCTTAGCCAAAGGCTTCTTGAGGGGAAAGCTGTAACTCTGTGAGATGATTTCACAGAACACGAAGAAGATTCTCAGAAAGCTTCTTTCTCTTTGTTATTGGAGGATATTTCCTTTGGCCCTATAGTCTTCAAAAGGATCCGAAATATCTGTTCTCAGATTCCACAGAAATAAGGCTAGCAAAGAAATCCACGAAATACACATTTAACTCTGTGAGATGAATTAACAGAACACTAAGCAGTTTCTCAGAAAGCTTCTATCCAGATTTTTTCTCAGGATATTTCCTTTTTCACCATAGCCCTTAATGGGCTTCCAAATATCACTTTGCCAATTCCACAAGAACTGTCTTAGGGAAAGGCTTCTTGAGGGGAAAGCTGTAACTCTGTGAGATGATTTCACAGAACACAAAGAAGTTTCTCAGGAACCTTCTATCTCTTTGTTATCGGAGGATATTTCCTTTGGCCCTATATTCTTCAATGGTATCCGAAATATCTGCTCTCAGATTCCAGAGAAATAAGGCAAGAAAAGAGACGAATTAACAGAACACTAAGCAGTTTCTCAGAAAGCTTCTTTCCAGATTTCATCTGAGGATATTTCCTTTTTCACCATAGCCCTCTATGGGCTTCCAATTATCACTTTGCCAATTCCACAAGAACTGTCTTAGCGAAGGCTCCTTGAGGGGAAAGCTGTAACTCTGTGAGAGGAGTTCACAGAACACAAAGAAGTTTCTCCAAATGTTTCTTTCTCTTTGTTATCGGAGGATATTTCCTTTGACCCTATAGTCTTCAAAGGGATCCGAAATATCTGTTCTCCGATTCCACAAAAATAAGGCTAGCAAAGAGATCCACGAAATACACATGTAACTCTGTGAGATGAATTAACAGGACACTAAGCAGTTTCTCAGGAAGCTTCTTTCCAGATTTCATCTGAGGATATTTCCATTTTCACCATAGCCCTCTAAGGGCTTCCAAATATCACTTTTCCAGTTACACAATAACTGTCTTAGCGAAAGGCTTCTTGATGGGAAAGCTGTAACTCTGTGACATGATTTCACAGAACACAAAGAAGTTTCTCATAAAGCTTCTTTCTCTTTGTTATCGGAGGATATTTCCTTTGGCCCCTTAGTCTTCAACGGGATCCGAAATATCTGTTGTCAGATTCCACAGAAATGAGGCTAGCAATGAGATCCACGAAATACACATGTAACTCTGTGAGATGAATTAACAGAACAGTAAGAAGTTTCTCAGAAAGCTTCTTTCCAGAATTCATCTGAGGATATTTCCTTTTTCATTATATCCCTCTACGGGCTTCCAAACATCACTTTGCCAATTCCACAAGAACTGTCTTAGCGAAAGGCTTCTTGAGGGGATAGCTGTAACTCTGTGAGATGATTTCACAGAACACAAAGAAGTTTCTCAGAAAGCTTCTTTCTCTTTGTTATCGGAGGATATTTCCTTTGGCTCTATAGTCTTCAAAGAGATCCGAAATATCTGTTCTCAGATTCCAAAGAAATAAGGCTAGCAAAGAGATCCACGAAATACACATGTAACTCTGTGAGATGAATTGACAGAACACTACGCAGTTTCTCAGAAAGCTTCTTTCCAGATTTCATCTCAGGATATTTCCTTTTTCACCATAGCCCTCTATGGGCTTCCAAATATCACTTTGCAATTCCACAAGAACTGTCTTAGCGAAAGGCTTCTTGAGGGGAAAGCTGGAACTCTGTGAGATGATTTCACAGAACACAAAGAAGTTTCTCAGAAAGCTTCTTTCTCTTTTTTATCGGAGGATGTTTCCTTTGGCCGTATAGTCTTCAAAGGGATCCGAAATATCTGTTCTCAGATTCTACAGAAATAAGTGTAGCAAAGAGAACCCCGAAATACACATGTAACTCTGTGAGATGAATTAACAGAACACTAAGCAGTTTCTCAGAAAGCTTCTTTCCAGATTTCATCTGAGGATATTTCCTTTAACACCATAGCCCTCTATTGGCTTCCAAATATCACTTTGCCAATTCCACAAGAACTGTCTTAGCGAAAGGCTTCTTGAGGGGAAAGCTGTAACGCTGTGAGATGATTTCACGGAACACAAAGAAGTCTCTCAGAAAACTTCTTTCTCTTTGTTATAGGAGGATGTTTCTTTTGGCCCTATACTCCTCCAAGGGATCCGAAATATCTGTTCTCAGATTCCACAGAATTAAGGCTAGCAAAGAGATCCACGAAATACACATGTAACTCTGTGAGATGAATTAACAGAACACTAATCAGTTTCTCAGAAATCTTCCTTCCAGATTTCACTGAGGATATTTCCTTTTTCACGATACCCCCTAAGGGCTTCCAAATATCACTTTGCCAATTCCACAAGAACTGTCTTAGCGAAAGGCTTCTTGAGGGGAAAGATGTAACTCCATGAGATGATTTCACAGAACACAAAGAAGTTTCTCAGAAAGTTTCTTTCTCTTTGTAATCGGAGGATATTTCCTTTGGCCCTATATTCTTCAATGGGATCCGAAATATCTGTTCTCAGATTCCACAGAAATAAGGCTAGCAAAGAGATCCACGAAATACACATGTAACTCTGCGAGATGAATTAACAGAACATTAAATAGTTTCTAAGAACGCTTCTTTCCAGATTTCATCTGAGGATATTTCCTTTTTCACCATAGCCCTCTACGGGCTTAGAAATATCACTTTGCCAATTCCAGAAGAACTGTCTTAGCGAGAGGCTTCTTGATGGGAAAGCTGTAACTCTGTGAGATGATTTCACAGAACACAAAGAAATTTCTCAGAAAGCTTCTTTCTCTTTGTTATCGGAGGATGTTTCCTTTAGCCCTATAGTCTTCAAAGGGATCCGAAATATCTGTTCTCAGATTCCAAAGAAATAAGGCTAGCAAAGAGATCCACGAAATACACATGTAACTCTGTGAGATGAATTAACAGAACACTAAGCAGTTTCTCAGAAAGCTTCTTTCCAGATTTCATCTGAGGATATTTCCTTTTTCCCCATAGCCCTCTATGGGCTTCCAAATATCCCTTTGCCAAAGCAACAAGAACTGCCTTAGCGAAAGGCTTCTTGAGGGGAAAGCTGTAACTCTCTGAGATGATTTCACGGAACACAAAGAAGTTTCTCAGAAAGTTTCTTTCTCTTTGTTATCGGAAGTTATTTCCTTTGGCTCTAAAGTCTTCAAAGGGATCCGAAATATCTGTTCTCAGATTCCAAAGAAATAAGGCTAGCAAAGAGATCCACGAAATACACCTGTAACTCTGTGAGATGAATTAACAGATCACTAAGCAGTTTCTCAGAAAGCTACTTTCCAGATTTCATCTGAGGATATTTCCTTTTTCACCATAGCCGTCTATGGGCTTCCAAATATCACTTTGCCAATTACAGAAGAACTGCCTTAGCGAAAGGCTTCTTGAGGGGAAAGCTGTAACTCTGTGAGATGATTCCACAGAACACAAAGAAGATTCTCCGAAAGCTTCTTTCTCTTTGTTATGGGAGGATATTTCCTTGGCCTTATAGTCTTCAAAGGGATCCGAAATATCTGTTCTGAGATTCCACAGAAATAAGGCAAGCAAAGAGATACAAGAAATACAGATGTAACTCTGTGAGATGAATTAACAGAACACTAAGCAGTTTCTCAGAAAGCTTCTTTCCCGATTTCATCTGAGGAGATTTCCTTTTTCACCATAGCCGTCTATGGGCTTCCAAATATCACTTTGCCAATTCCACAAGAACTGTCTTTGCGAAAGGATTCTTGAGGGGAAAGCTGTAACTCTGTGAGATGATTTCTCAGAACACAAAGAAGTTTCTTAGAAAGCTTCTTCTTCTTTGTTATCGGAGGATATTTCCGTTGGCCCTATAGTCTTCAAAGGGATCCGAAATATCTGTTCTCAGATTCCACAGAAATAAGGCTAGCAAAGAGATCCAGGAAACACACATGTAACTCTGTGAGATGAATTAACAGAACACTAAGCAGTTTCTCAGAAAGCTTCTTTCCAGATTTCATCTGAGGATACTTCCTTTTTCACCATAGCCGTCTATGGGCTTCCAAATATCACTTTGCCAATCCCACAAGAACTGTCTTAGCCAAAGGCTTCTTGAGGTGAAAGATGTAACTCTGTGAGACGATTTCACAGAACACAAAGAAGTTTCTCAGAAAGCTTCTCTCTCTTTGTTATCGGAGGATATTTACTTTGGCCCTATAGTCTTCAAAGGGATCCGAAATATCTCTTCTCAGATTCCACAGAAATAAGGGTAGCAAAGAGATCCACGAAATACACATGTAACTCTATGAGATGAATTAACAGAACACTAAGCAGTTTCTCAGAAAGCTTCTTTCCAGATTTCATCTGAGGATATTTCCTTTTTCACCGTAGCCGACTATGGGCTTCCAAATATCACTATGCCAATTCCACAAGAACTGTCTTTGCGAAAGGCTTCTTGAGGGGAAAGCTGTAACTCTGTGAGGTGATTTCACAGAACACAAAGAAGTTTCTCAGAAAGCTTCTTTCTCTTTGTTTTCGGAGGATATTTCCTTTGGCCCTATAGTCTTCAAAGGGATCCGAAATATCTGATCTCAGATTCCACAGAAATAAGGCTAGCAAATAGATCCACGAAATACACATGTAACTCTGTGAGATGAATTAAGAGAACACTAAGCAGTTTCTCAGAAAGCTTCTTTCCAGATTTCATTTGAGGAGATTTCCTTTTTCACCATAGCCCTCTAAGGGCTTCCAAATATCACTTTGCCAGTTCCACAAGAACTGTCTTAGCGAAAGGATTCTTGAGGGGAAAGCTGCAACTCTGTGAGATGATTCCACAGAACAAAAAGAAGTTTCACAGAAAGCTTTTTTCTCTTTGTTATCGGAGGATATTTCCTTCGGCCCTACAGTCTTCAAAGGGATCCGAAATATCTGTTCTCAGATTCCACAGAAATAAGGCTAGCAAGGAGATACACGAAATACACATGTAACTCTGTGACATGAATTAACAGAACACTAAGGAGTTTCTCAGAAAGCTTCTTTCCAGATTTCATCTGAGGATATTTCCTTTTTCACCATAGCCGTCTATGGGCTTCCAAATATCACTTTGCCAATTCCCCAAGAACTGTCTTAGCGAAAGGCTTCTTCAGGGGAAAGCTGTAAGTCTGTGAGTTGATTTCACAGAACACAAAGAATTTTCTCAGAAAGCTTATTTCTCTTTGTTATCGGAGGATATTTCCTTTGGCCCTATAGTCTTCAAAGGGATCCGAAATATCTGTTCTCAGATTCCTCAGAAATAAGGCTAGCAAAGAGATCCACGAAATACACATGTAACTCTGTGAGATGAATTAGCAGAACACTAAGTAGTTTCTCAGAATGCTTCTTTCCAGGTTTCATCTGAGGATATTTCCATTTTCACCATAGCCCTCTATGGGCTTCCAAATACCACTTTGCCAATTCCATAAGAACTGTCTTAGCGAAAGGCTTCTTGATTGGAAATCTGTAAATCTGTGAGTTGATTTCACAGAACACAAAGAATTTTCTCAGAAAGCTTCTTTCTCTTTGTTATCGGAGGGTATTTCCTTTGGCCCTATAGTCTTCAAAGGGATCCGAAATATCTGTTCTCAGATTACTCAGAAATAAGGCTAGGAAAGAGATCCACGAAATCCACATGTAACTGTGTGAGATGAATTAAAGGAACACTAAGCAGTGTCTCAGAAAGCTTCTTTCCAGATTTCATCTGAGGATATTTCCTTTTTCACCATAGCCCTCTATGGGCTTCCAAAGATAACTCTGCAAATTCCACAAGAACAGTCTTAGCGAAAGGCTTCTTGAGGGGAAAGCTGTAACTCTGTGAGATGATTTCACAGAACACAAAGAAGTTTCTCAGAAAGCTTCTTTCTCTTTTTTATCGGAGGATATTTCCTTTGGCCCTATAGTTTTCATTGGGATCCGAAATATCTGTTCTCAGATTCCACAGATATAAGGCAAGCAAAGAGATCCACGAAATACACATGTAACACTGTGAGATGAATTAACAGAACACTAAGCAGTTTCTCAGAAAGCTTCTTTCCAGATTTCATCTGAGGAGATTTCCTTTTTCACCATAGCCCTCTAAGGGCTTCCAAATATCACTTTGCCAATTCCACAAGAACTGTCTTAGCGAAAGGCTTCTTGAGGGGAAATCTG
This sequence comes from Macaca mulatta, assembly GCF_049350105.2. Taxonomy (NCBI): domain Eukaryota; kingdom Metazoa; phylum Chordata; class Mammalia; order Primates; family Cercopithecidae; genus Macaca; species Macaca mulatta. The sequence goes on from NC_133414.1 coordinate 40,155,373, forward strand.
TAACTCTGTGAGGTGATTCCACAGAACCCAATTAGTTTCTCAGAAAGCTTTTTTCTGTTTGTTACCGGAGGATATTTCCTTTGGCCCTATAGTCTTCAAAGGGATCCGAAATATCTGTTTTCAGATTCCACAGAAATAAGACTAGCAAGGAGATAGAGGAAATACACATGTAACTCTGTGACATGAATTAACAGAACACTAAGGAGTTTCTCAGAAAGCTTCTTTCCAGAATTCATCTGAGGATATTTCCTTTTTCACCATAGCCGTCTATGGGCTTATAATATCACTTTGCAAATTCCAAAAGAACTGTCTTAGCGAAAGGCTTCTTGAGGGGAAATCTGTAACTCTGTGAGATGATTTCACAGAACACAAATAAGTTTCTCAGAAAGCTTCTTTCTCTTTGTTATCGGAGGATACTTCCTTTGGCCCTATAGTCTTCAATGGGATCCGAAATATCTGTTCTCAGATTACACAGAAATAAGGCACACAAAGAGATCCACGAAATACAGATGTAACTCTGTGAGATGAATTAACAGGACACTAAGCAGTTTCTCAGAAAGCTTCTTTCCAGATTTCATCTGAGGATATTTCGTTTTTCACCATAGCCCTCTATGGGCTTCCAAATATCACTTTGCCAATTTCACATGAAGTGTCTTAGCGAAAGGCTTCTTGAGGGGAAAGCTGTAACTCTGAGAGATGATTTCACAGAACACAAAGAAGTTTCTCAGAAAGCTTCATTCTCTTTTTTATCGGATGATATTTTCTTTGGCCCTATATTCTTCAAAGGGATCCGAAATATCTGTTCTGAGATTCCACAGAAATAAGGCTAGCAAAGAGATACACGAAATACACATGTAACTCTGTGAGATGAATTAACAGAACACTAAGGATTTTCTCACAAAGCTTCTTTCCAGATTTCATCTGAGGATATTTCCTTTTTCACCATAGCCCTCTATGGGCTTCCAAATATCACGTTGCCAATTCCACAAGAACTGTCTTTGCGAAAGGCTTCTTGAGGGGAAAGCTGTAACTCTGTGAGGTGATTTCACAGAACACAAAGAAGTTTCTCAGAAAGCTTCTTTCTCTTTGTTTTCGGAGGATATTTCCTTTGGCCCTATAGTCTTCAAAGGGATCCGAAATATCTGATCTCAGATTCCACAGAAATAAGGCTAGCAAATAGATCCACGAAATACACATGTAACTCTGTGAGATGAATTAAGAGAACACTAAGCAGTTTCTCAGAAAGCTTCTTTCCAGATTTCATCTGAGCAGATTTCCTTTTTCACCATAGCCCTCTAAGGGCTTCCAAATATCACTTTGCCAATTCCACAAGAACTGTCTTAGCGAAAGGATTCTTGAGGGGAAAGCTGTAACTCTGTGAGATGATTCCACAGAACAAAAAGAAGTTTCACAGAAAGCTTTTTTCTCTTTGTTATCGGAGGATATTTCCTTCGGCCCAACAGTCTTCAAAGGGATCCGAAATATCTGTTCTCAGATTCCACAGAAATAAGGCTAGCAAGGAGATACACGAAATACACATGTAACTCTGTGACATGAATTAACAGAACACTAAGGAGTTTCTCAGAAAGCTTCTTTCCAGATTTCATCTGAGGATATTTCCTTTTTCACCATAGCCGTCTATGGGCTTCCAAATATCACTTTGCCAATTCCCCAAGAACTGTCTTAGCGAAAGGCTTCTTCAGGGGAAAGCTGTAAGTCTGTGAGTTGATTTCACAGAACACAAAGAATTTTCTCAGAAAGCTTATTTCTCTTTGTTATCGGAGGATATTTCCTTTGGCCCTATAGTCTTCAAAGGGATCCGAAATATCTGTTCTCAGATTCCTCAGAAATAAGGCTAGCAAAGAGATCCACGAAATACACATGTAACTCTGTGAGATGAATTAGCAGAACACTAAGTAGTTTCTCAGAATGCTTCTTTCCAGGTTTCATCTGAGGATATTTCCATTTTCACCATAGCCCTCTATGGGCTTCCAAATACCACTTTGCCAATTCCATAAGAACTGTCTTAGCGAAAGGCTTCTTGATTGGAAATCTGTAAATCTGTGAGTTGATTTCACAGAACACAAAGAATTTTCTCAGAAAGCTTCTTTCTCTTTGTTATCGGAGGGTATTTCCTTTGGCCCTATAGTCTTCAAAGGGATCCGAAATATCTGTTCTCAGATTACTCAGAAACAAGGCTAGGAAAGAGATCCACGAAATCCACATGTAACTGTGTGAGATGAATTAAAAGAACACTAAGCAGTGTCTCAGAAAGCTTCTTTCCAGATTTCATCTGAGGATATTTCCTTTTTCACCATAGCCCTCTATGGGCTTCCAAAGATAACTCTGCAAATTCCACAAGAACAGTCTTAGCGAAAGGCTTCTTGAGGGGAAAGCTGTAACTCTGTGAGATGATTTCACAGAACACAAAGAAGTTTCTCAGAAAGCCTCTTTCTCTTTGTTTTCGGAGGATATTTCCTTTGGCCCTATAGTCTTCAAAGGGATCCGAAACATCTGATCTCAGATTCCACAGAAATAAGGCTAGCAAATATATCCACGAAATACACATGTAACTCTGTGAGATGAATTAACAGAACACTAAGCAGTTTCTCAGAAAGCTTCTTTCCAGATTTCATCTGAGGAGATTTCCTTTTTCATCGTAGCCCTCTATGGGCTTCCAAATATCACTTTGCCAATTCCACAAGAACTGTCTTAGGGAAAGGCTTCTTGAGGGGAAAGCTGTAACTCTGTGAGATGATTTCACAGAACACAAAGAAGTTTCTCAGGAACCTTCTTTCTCTTTGTTATCGGAGGATATTTCCTTTGGCCCTATAGTATTCAAAGGGATCCGAAATATCTGCTCTCAGATTCCACAAATAAGGCAAGCAAAGAGACCCACGAAATACAGATGTAACTCTGTGAGATGAATTAACAGAACACTAAGCAGGTTCTCAGAAAGCTTCTTTCCCGATTTCATCTGAGGATATTTCCTTTTTCACCATAGCCCTGTAAGGGCTTCCAAATATCACTTTGCCAATACAACAAGGACTGTCTTAGCGAAAGGCTTCTCGAGGGGAAAGCTGTAACTCTGTGAGATGATTCCACAGAACACAAAGAAGTTTCTCAGAAAGCTTCTTTCTCTTTGTTATCGGAGGATATTTCCTTTGGCCCTATAGTCTTCAATGGGATCCGAAATATCTGTTCTCAGATTCCACAGAAATGAGGCAAGAAAAGAGATCCACGAAATACACATGTAACTCTGTGAGATGAATTAACAGAACACTAAGCAGTTTCTCCCAAAGCTTCTTTCCAGATTTCATCTGAGGATATTTCCTTTTTCACCATAGCCGTCTATGGGCTTCCAAATATCACTTTGCCATTCCACAAGAACTGTCTTAGCCAAAGGCTTCTTGAGGGGAAAGCTGTAACTCTGTGAGATTATTTCACAGAACACAAAGAAGTTTCTCAGAAAGCTTCTTTCTCTTTTTTTATCGGAGGATATTTCCTTTGGCCCTATAGTCTTCATAGGGATCCGAAATATCTGCTGTCAGATTCTACAGAAATAAGGCTAGCAAAGAGATCCACGAAGTAAACATGTAACTCTGTGAGATGAATTAACAGAACACTAAGCAGCTTCTCAGAAAGCTTCTTTCCAGATTTCATCTGAGGAGATTTCCTTTTTCACCATAGCCCTCTATGAGCTTCCAAATATCACCTTGCCAATTCCACAAGAACTGTCTTAGCGAAAGGCTTCTTGAGGGGAAAGCTGTAACTCTGTGAGATGATATCACAGAACACAAAGAAGTTTCTCAGGAACCTTCTTTCTCTTTGTTAGCCGAGGATATTTCCTTTGGCCCTATAGTCTTCAATGGGATCCGAAATATCTGCTCCCAGATTCCACAAATAAGGCAAGCAAAGAGACCCACGAAATACAGATGTAACTCTGTGAGATGAATTAACAGAACAGTAAGCAGTTTCTCCGAAAGCTTCTTTCCAGATTTCATCTGAGGATATTTCCTTTTTCACCATAGCCCTGTATGGGCTTCCAAATATCTCTTTGCCAATTCCACAAGAACTGTCTTAGCGAAAGGCTTCTTGTGGGGAAAGCTGTAACTCTGTGAGATGATTCCACGGAATAAAAAGAAGTTTCTCAGAAAGCTTCTTTCTCTTTGTTATCGGAGGATATTTCCTTTGGCCCTATAGTATTCAATGGGGTCCGAAATATCTGTTCTCAGATTCCACAGAAATAAGGGTAGCAAAGAGATCCACGAAATACACATGTAACTGTGTGAGATGAATTAACAGAACACTAAGCAGTTTCTCAGAAAGCTTCTTTCCAGATTTCATCTCAGGATATTTCCTTTTTCACCATAGCCCTCTATGGGCTTCCAAATATCACTTTGCCAATTCCACAAGAACTGTCTTAGCGAAACCCTTCTTGAGGGGAAAGCTGTAACCCTGTGAGATGATTTCACAGAACACAAAGAAGTTTCTCAGAAAGCTTCTTTCTCTTTTTTATCGGAGGATGTTTCCTTTGGCCCTATAGTCTTCAAAGGGATCCGAATTATCTGTTCTCATATTCCACAGAAATAAGGCAAGCAAAGAGATCCACGAAATACACATGTAACTCTGTGAGATGAATTAACAGAACACTAAGCAGCTTCTCAGAAAGCTTCTTTCCAGATTTCATCTGAGGAGATTTCCTTTTTCACCATAGCCCTCTATGAGCTTCCAAATATCACCTTGCCAATTCCACAAGAACTGTCTTAGCGAAAGGCTTCTTGAGGGGAAAGCTGTAACTCTGTGAGATGATATCACAGAACACAAAGAAGTTTCTCAGGAACCTTCTTTCTCTTTGTTAGCCGAGGATATTTCCTTTGGCCCTATAGTCTTCAATGGGATCCGAAATATCTGCTCCCAGATTCCACAAATAAGGCAAGCAAAGAGACCCACGAAATACAGATGTAACTCTGTGAGATGAATTAACAGAACAGTAAGCAGTTTCTCCGAAAGCTTCTTTCCAGATTTCATCTGAGGATATTTCCTTTTTCACCATAGCCCTGTATGGGCTTCCAAATATCTCTTTGCCAATTCCACAAGAACTGTCTTAGCGAAAGGCTTCTTGTGGGGAAAGCTGTAACTCTGTGAGATGATTCCACGGAATAAAAAGAAGTTTCTCAGAAAGCTTCTTTCTCTTTGTTATCGGAGGATATTTCCTTTGGCCCTATAGTATTCAATGGGGTCCGAAATATCTGTTCTCAGATTCCACAGAAATAAGGGTAGCAAAGAGATCCACGAAATACACATGTAACTGTGTGAGATGAATTAACAGAACACTAAGCAGTTTCTCAGAAAGCTTCTTTCCAGATTTCATCTCAGGATATTTCCTTTTTCACCATAGCCCTCTATGGGCTTCCAAATATCACTTTGCCAATTCCACAAGAACTGTCTTAGCGAAACCCTTCTTGAGGGGAAAGCTGTAACCCTGTGAGATGATTTCACAGAACACAAAGAAGTTTCTCAGAAAGCTTCTTTCTCTTTTTTATCGGAGGATGTTTCCTTTGGCCCTATAGTCTTCAAAGGGATCCGAATTATCTGTTCTCATATTCCACAGAAATAAGGCAAGCAAAGAGATCCACGAAATACACATGTAACTCTGTGAGATGAATTAACAGAACACTAAGCAGTTTCTCAGAAAGCTTCTTTCCAGATTTCATCTGAGGATATTTCCTTTTTCACCATAGCCCTTAATGGGATTCCAAATATCACTTTGCCAGTTCCACAAGAACTGTCTTAGGGAAAGGCTTCTTGAGGGGAAAGCTGTAACTCTGTGAGATGATTTCACAGAACACAAAGAAGTTTCTCAGGTACCTTCTTTCTCTTTGTTATCGGAGGATATTTCCTTTGGCCCTATAGTCTTCAATGGTATCCGAAATATCTGCTCTCAGATTTCACAGAAATAAGGCAAGAAAAGAGACGAATTAACAGAACACTAAGCAGTTTCTCAGAAAGCTTCTTTCCAGTTTTCATCTGAGGATATTTCCTTTTTCACCATAGCCCTCTATGGGCTTCCAAATATCACTCTGCCAATTCCACAAGAACTCTCTTAGCTAAAGGCTTCTTGAGTGGAAAGCTGTAACTCTGAGAGATGATTTCACACAACACAAAGAAGTTTCTCAGAAAGCTTCTTTCTCTTTGTTATCGGAGGATATTTCCTTTGGCCCTATATTCTTCAAAGGGATCCGAAATATCTGTTCTCAGATTCCACAGAAATAAGGCTAGCAAAGAGATCCACGAAATGCACATGTAACTCTGTGAGATGAATTACCAGAACACTAAGTAGTTTCTCAGAATGCTTCTTTCCAGGTTTCATCTGAGGATATTTCCTTTTTCACCATAGCCCTCTATGGGCTTCCAAATACCACTTTGCCAATTCCATAAGAACTGTCTTAGCGAAAGGCTTCTTGATTGGAAATCTGTAAATCTGTGAGTTGATTTCACAGAACACAAAGAATTTTCTCAGAAAGCTTCTTTCTCTTTGTTATCGGAGGGTATTTCCTTTTGCCCTATAGTCTTCAAAGGGATCCGAAATATCTGTTCTCAGATTACTCAGAAATAAGGCTAGGAAAGAGATCCACGAAATCCACATGTAACTGTGTGAGATGAATTAAAAGAACACTAAGCAGTGTCTCAGAAAGCTTCTTTCCAGATTTCATCTGAGGATATTTCCTTTTTCACCATAGCCCTGTATGGGCTTCCAAAGATAACTCTGCAAATTCCACAGGAACAGTCTTAGCGAAAGGCTTCTTGAGGGTATAGCTGTAACTCTGTGAGATGATTTCACAGAACACAAAGAAGTTTCTCAGAAAGCTTCTTTCTCTTTTTTATCGGAGGATATTTCCTTTGGCCCTATAGTTTTCATTGGGATCCGAAATATCTGTTCTCAGATTCCACAGATATAAGGCAAGCAAAGAGATCCACGAAATACACATGTAACTCTGTGAGATGAATTAACAGAACACTAAGCAGTTTCTCAGAAAGCTTCTTTCCAGATTTCATCTGAGGATATTTCCTTTTGCACAATAGCCCTCTTTGGGCTTCCAAATATCACAATGCCAATTCCACAAGAACTGTCTTAGCGAAAGGTTTCTGAGGGGAAAGCTGTAACTCTGTGAGGTGATTTCAAAGAACACAAAGAAGTTTCTCAGAAAGCTTGTTTCTCTTTGTTATCGGAGGATATTTCCTTTGGCCCTATAGTCTTCAAAGGGATCCGAAATATCTGTTCTCAGATTCCACAGAAATAAGGCTAGCAAAGACATCCACGAAATACACATGTAACACTGTGAGATGAATTAACAGAACACTAAGCAGTTTCTCAGAAAGCTTCTTTCCAGATTTCATCTGAGGATATTTCCTTTTTCACCACAGCCGTCTATGGGCTTCCAAATATCACTTTGCCAATTCCACAAGAACTGTCTTAGCGAAAGTCTTCTTGAGGGGAAAGCTGTAACTCTGTGAGATGATTTCACAGAACACAAAGAAGTTTCTCAGAAAGCTTCTCTCTCTTTGTTATCGGAGGATATTTACTTTGGCCCTATAGTCTTCAAAGGGATCCGAAATATCTCTTCTCAGATTCCACAGAAATAAGGGTAGCAAAGATATCCACGAAATACACATGTAACTCTATGAGATGAATTAACAGAACACTAAGCAGTTTCTCAGAAAGCTTCTTTCCAGATTTCATCTGAGGATATTTCCTTTTTCACCATAGCCGACTATGGGCTTCCAAATATCACTATGCCAATTCCACATGAACTGTCTTTGCGAAAGGCTTCTTGAGGGGAAAGCTGTAACTCTGTGAGATGATTTCACAGAACACAAAGAAGTTTCTCAGAAAGCCTCTTTCTCTTTGTTTTCGGAGGATATTTCCTTTGGCCCTATAGTCTTCAAAGGGATCCGAAATATCTGATCTCAGATTCCACAGAAATAAGGCTAGCAAATAGATCCACGAAATACACATGTAACTCTGTGAGATGAATTAACAGAACACTAAGCAGTTTCTCAGAAAGCTTCTTTCCAGATTTCATCTGAGGAGATTTCCTTTTTCATCGTAGCCCTCTATGGGCTTCCAAATATCACTTTGCCAATTCCACAAGAACTGTCTTAGGGAAAGGCTTCTTGAGGGGAAAGCTGTAACTCTGTGAGATGATTTCACAGACCACAAAGAAGTTTCTCAGGAACCTTCTTTCTCTTTGTTATCGGAGGATATTTCCTTTGGCCCTATAGTATTCAAAGGGATCCGAAATATCTGCTCTCAGATTCCACAAGTAAGGCAAGCAAAGAGACCCACGAAATACAGATGTAACTCCGTGAGATGAATTAACAGAACACTAAGCAGGTTCTCAGAAAGCTTCTTTCCCGATTTCATCTGAGGATATTTCCTTTTTCACCATAGCCCTCTATGGGCTTCCAAATATCACTTTGCCAATTCCACAAGGACTGTCTTAGCGAAAGGCTTCTCGAGGGGAAAGCTGTAACTCTGTGAGATGATTCCACAGAACACAAAGAAGTTTCTCAGAAAGCTTCTTTCTCTTTGTTATCGGAGGATATTTCCTTTGGCCCTATAGTCTTCAATGGGATCCGAAATATCTGTTCTCAGATTCCACAGAAATGAGGCAAGCAAAGAGATCCACGAAATACACATGTAACTCTGTGAGATGAATTAACAGAACACTAAGCAGTTTCTCCCAAAGCTTCTTTCCAGATTTCATCTGAGGATATTTCCTTTTTCACCATAGCCGTCTATGGGCTTCCAAATATCACTTTGCCAATTCCACAAGAACTGTCTTAGCCAAAGGCTTCTTGAGGGGAAAGCTGTAACTCTGTGAGATTATTTCACAGAACACAAAGAAGTTTCTCAGAAAGCTTCTTTCTCTTTTTTTATCGGAGGATATTTCCTTTGGCCCTATAGTCTTCAAAGGGATCCGAAATATCTGCTGTCAGATTCTACAGAAATAAGGCTAGCAAAGAGATCCACGAAGTACACATGTAACTCTGTGAGATGAATTAACAGAACACTTAGCAGCTTCTCAGAAAGCTTCTTTCCAGATTTCATCTGAGGAGATTTCCTTTTTCACCATAGCCCTCTATGCGCTTCCAAATATCACCTTGCCAATTCCACAAGAACTGTCTTAGCGAAAGTCTTCTTGAGGGGAAAGCTGTAACTCTGTGAGATGATATCACAGAACACAAAGAAGTTTCTCAGGAACCTTCTTTCTCTTTGTTAGCGGAGGATATTTCCTTTGGCCCTATAGTCTTCAATGGGATCCGAAATATCTGCTCCCAGATTCCACAAATAAGGCAAGCAAAGAGACCCACGAAATACAGATGTAACTCTGTGAGATGAATTAACAGAACAGTAAGCAGTTTCTCAGAAAGCTTCTTTCCAGATTTCATCTGAGGATATTTCCTTTTTCACCATAGCCCTGTATGGGCTTCCAAATATCACTTTGCCAATTCCCCAAGAACTGTCTTAGCGAAAGGCTTCTTCAGGGGAAAGCTGTAAGTCTGTGAGTTGATTTCACAGAACACAAAGAATTTTCTCAGAAAGCTTATTTCTCTTTGTTATCGGAGGATATTTCCTTTGTCCCTATAGTCTTCAAAGGGATCCGAAATATCTGTTCTCAGATTCCTCAGAAATAAGGCTAGCAAAGAGATCCAGGAAATACACATGTAACTCTGTGAGATGAATTAGCAGAACACTAAGTAGTTTCTCAGAATGCTTCTTTCCAGGTTTCATCTGAGGATATTTCCATTTTCACCATAGCCCTCTATGGGCTTCCAAATACCACTTTGCCAACTCCATAAGAACTGTCTTAGCGAAAGGCTTCTTGATTGGAAATCTGTAAATCTGTGAGTTGATTTCACAGAACACAAAGAATTTTCTCAGAAAGCTTATTTCTCTTTGTTATCGGAGGGTATTTCCTTTCGCCCTATAGTCTTCAAAGGGATCCGAAATATCTGTTCTCAGATTACTCAGAAATAAGGCTAGGAAAGAGATCCACGAAATCCACATGTAACTGTGTGAGATGAATTAAAAGAACACTAAGCAGTGTCTCAGAAAGCTTCTTTCCAGATTTCATCTGAGGATATTTCCTTTTTCACCATAGCCCTCTATGGGCTTCCAAAGATAACTCTGCAAATTCCACAAGAACAGTCTTAGCGAAAGGCTTCTTGAGGGTAAAGCTGTAACTCTGTGAGATGATTTCACAGAACACAAAGAAGTTTCTCAGAAAGCTTCTTTCTCTTTGTTATCGGAGGATATTTCCTTTGGACCTATAGTCTTCAAAGGGATCCGAAATATCTGTTCTCAGAATCCACAGAAATAAGGCTAGCAAAGACATCCACGAAATACACATGTAACACTGTGAGATGAATTAACAGAACACTAAGCAGTTTCTCAGAAAGCTTCTTTCCAGATTTCATCTGAGGATATTTCCTTTTTCACCACAGCCGTCTATGGGCTTCCAAATATCACTTTGCCAATTCCACAAGAACTGTCTTAGCGAAAGTCTTCTTTAGGGGAAAGCTGTAACTCTGTGAGATGATTTCACAGAACACAAAGAAGTTTCTCAGAAAGCATCTCTCTCTTTGTTATTGGAGGATATTTACTTTGGCCCTATAGTCTTCAAAGGGATCCGAAATATCTCTTCTCAGATTCCACAGAAATAAGGGTAGCAAAGAGATCCACGAAATACACATGTAACTCTATGAGATGAATTAACAGAACACTAAGCAGTTTCTCAGAAAGCTTCTTTCCAGATTTCATCTGAGGATATTTCCTTTTTCACCATAGCCGACTATGGGCTTCCAAATATCACTATGCCAATTCCACAAGAACTGTCTTTGCGAAAGGCTTCTTGAGGGGAAAGCTGTAACTCTGTGAGGTGATTTCACAGAACACAAAGAAGTTTCTCAGAAAGCTTCTTTCTCTTTGTTTTCGGAGGATATTTCCTTTGGCCCTATAGTCTTCAAAGGGATCCGAAATATCTGATCTCAGATTCCACAGAAATAAGGCTAGCACAGAGATCCACAAAATACACATGTAACTCTGTGAGATGAATTAAGAGAACACTAAGCAGTTTCTCAGAAAGCTTCTTTCCAGATTTCATCTGAGGAGATTTCCTTTTTCACCATAGCCCTCTAAGGGCTTCCAAATATCACTTTGCCAATTCCACAAGAACTGTCTTAGCGAAAGGATTCTTGAGGGGAAAGCTGTAACTCTGTGAGATGATTCCACAGAACAAAAAGAAGTTTCACAGAAAGCTTTTTTCTCTTTGTTATCGGAGGATATTTCCTTCGGCCCTACAGTCTTCAAAGGGATCCGAAATATCTGTTCTCAGATTCCACAGAAATAAGGCTAGCAAGGAGATACACGAAATACACATGTAACTCTGTGACATGAATTAACAGAACACTAAGGATTTTCTCAGAAAGCTTCTTTCCAGATTTCATCTGAGAATATTTCCTTTTTCACCACAGCTCTCTAAGGGCTTCCAAATATCTCTTTGCCAATTCCCCAAGAACTGTCTTAGCGAAAGGCTTCTTGAGGGGAAAGCTGTAACTCTGTGAGATGATTTCACAGAACACAAAGAAGTTTCTCAGAAAGCCTCTTTCTCTTTGTTTTCGGAGGATATTTCCTTTGGCCCTATAGTCTTCAAAGGGATCCGAAATATCTGATCTCAGATTCCACAGAAATAAGGCTAGCAAATAGATCCACGAAATACACATGTAACTCTGTGAGATGAATTAACAGAACACTAAGCAGTTTCTCAGAAAGCTTCTTTCCAGATTTCATCTGAGGAGATTTCCTTTTTCATCGTAGCCCTCTATGGGCTTCCAAATATCACTTTGCCAATTCCACAAGAACTGTCTTAGGGAAAGGCTTCTTGAGGGGAAAGCTGTAACTCTGTGAGATGATTTCACAGACCACAAAGAAGTTTCTCAGGAACCTTCTTTCTCTTTGTTATCGGAGGATATTTCCTTTGGCCCTATAGTATTCAAAGGGATCCGAAATATCTGCTCTCAGATTCCACAAGTAAGGCAAGCAAAGAGACCCACGAAATACAGATGTAACTCCGTGAGATGAATTAACAGAACACTAAGCAGGTTCTCAGAAAGCTTCTTTCCCGATTTCATCTGAGGATATTTCCTTTTTCACCATAGCCCTCTATGGGCTTCCAAATATCACTTTGCCAATTCCACAAGGACTGTCTTAGCGAAAGGCTTCTCGAGGGGAAAGCTGTAACTCTGTGAGATGATTCCACAGAACACAAAGAAGTTTCTCAGAAAGCTTCTTTCTCTTTGTTATCGGAGGATATTTCCTTTGGCCCTATAGTCTTCAATGGGATCCGAAATATCTGTTCTCAGATTCCACAGAAATGAGGCAAGCAAAGAGATCCACGAAATACACATGTAACTCTGTGAGATGAAGTAACAGAACACTAAGCAGTTTCTCCCAAAGCTTCTTTCCAGATTTCATCTGAGGATATTTCCTTTTTCACCATAGCCGTCTATGGGCTTCCAAATATCACTTTGCCAATTCCACAAGAACTGTCTTAGCCAAAGGCTTCTTGAGGGGAAAGCTGTAACTCTGTGAGATTATTTCACAGAACACAAAGAAGTTTCTCAGAAAGCTTCTTTCTCTTTTTTTATCGGAGGATATTTCCTTTGGCCCTATAGTCTTCAAAGGGATCCGAAATATCTGCTGTCAGATTCTACAGAAATAAGGCTAGCAAAGAGATCCACGAAGTACACATGTAACTCTGTGAGATGAATTAACAGAACACTTAGCAGCTTCTCAGAAAGCTTCTTTCCAGATTTCATCTGAGGAGATTTCCTTTTTCACCATAGCCCTCTATGCGCTTCCAAATATCACCTTGCCAATTCCACAAGAACTGTCTTAGCGAAAGTCTTCTTGAGGGGAAAGCTGTAACTCTGTGAGATGATATCACAGAACACAAAGAAGTTTCTCAGGAACCTTCTTTCTCTTTGTTAGCGGAGGATATTTCCTTTGGCCCTATAGTCTTCAATGGGATCCGAAATATCTGCTCCCAGATTCCACAAATAAGGCAAGCAAAGAGACCCACGAAATACAGATGTAACTCTGTGAGATGAATTAACAGAACAGTAAGCAGTTTCTCAGAAAGCTTCTTTCCAGATTTCATCTGAGGATATTTCCTTTTTCACCATAGCCCTGTATGGGCTTCCAAATATCACTTTGCCAATTCCCCAAGAACTGTCTTAGCGAAAGGCTTCTTCAGGGGAAAGCTGTAAGTCTGTGAGTTGATTTCACAGAACACAAAGAATTTTCTCAGAAAGCTTATTTCTCTTTGTTATCGGAGGATATTTCCTTTGTCCCTATAGTCTTCAAAGGGATCCGAAATATCTGTTCTCAGATTCCTCAGAAATAAGGCTAGCAAAGAGATCCAGGAAATACACATGTAACTCTGTGAGATGAATTAGCAGAACACTAAGTAGTTTCTCAGAATGCTTCTTTCCAGGTTTCATCTGAGGATATTTCCATTTTCACCATAGCCCTCTATGGGCTTCCAAATACCACTTTGCCAACTCCATAAGAACTGTCTTAGCGAAAGGCTTCTTGATTGGAAATCTGTAAATCTGTGAGTTGATTTCACAGAACACAAAGAATTTTCTCAGAAAGCTTATTTCTCTTTGTTATCGGAGGGTATTTCCTTTCGCCCTATAGTCTTCAAAGGGATCCGAAATATCTGTTCTCAGATTACTCAGAAATAAGGCTAGGAAAGAGATCCACGAAATCCACATGTAACTGTGTGAGATGAATTAAAAGAACACTAAGCAGTGTCTCAGAAAGCTTCTTTCCAGATTTCATCTGAGGATATTTCCTTTTTCACCATAGCCCTCTATGGGCTTCCAAAGATAACTCTGCAAATTCCACAAGAACAGTCTTAGCGAAAGGCTTCTTGAGGGTAAAGCTGTAACTCTGTGAGATGATTTCACAGAACACAAAGAAGTTTCTCAGAAAGCTTCTTTCTCTTTGTTATCGGAGGATATTTCCTTTGGACCTATAGTCTTCAAAGGGATCCGAAATATCTGTTCTCAGAATCCACAGAAATAAGGCTAGCAAAGACATCCACGAAATACACATGTAACACTGTGAGATGAATTAACAGAACACTAAGCAGTTTCTCAGAAAGCTTCTTTCCAGATTTCATCTGAGGATATTTCCTTTTTCACCACAGCCGTCTATGGGCTTCCAAATATCACTTTGCCAATTCCACAAGAACTGTCTTAGCGAAAGTCTTCTTTAGGGGAAAGCTGTAACTCTGTGAGATGATTTCACAGAACACAAAGAAGTTTCTCAGAAAGCATCTCTCTCTTTGTTATCGGAGGATATTTACTTTGGCCCTATAGTCTTCAAAGGGATCCGAAATATCTCTTCTCAGATTCCACAGAAATAAGGGTAGCAAAGAGATCCACGAAATACACATGTAACTCTATGAGATGAATTAACAGAACACTAAGCAGTTTCTCAGAAAGCTTCTTTCCAGATTTCATCTGAGGATATTTCCTTTTTCACCATAGCCGACTATGGGCTTCCAAATATCACTATGCCAATTCCACAAGAACTGTCTTTGCGAAAGGCTTCTTGAGGGGAAAGCTGTAACTCTGTGAGGTGATTTTACAGAACACAAAGAAGTTTCTCAGAAAGCTTCTTTCTCTTTGTTTTCGGAGGATATTTCCTTTGGCCCTATAGTCTTCAAAGGGATCCGAAATATCTGATCTCAGATTCCACAGAAATAAGGCTAGCACAGAGATCCACAAAATACACATGTAACTCTGTGAGATGAATTAAGAGAACACTAAGCAGTTTCTCAGAAAGCTTCTTTCCAGATTTCATCTGAGGAGATTTCCTTTTTCACCATAGCCCTCTAAGGGCTTCCAAATATCACTTTGCCAATTCCACAAGAACTGTCTTAGCGAAAGGATTCTTGAGGGGAAAGCTGTAACTCTGTGAGATGATTCCACAGAACAAAAAGAAGTTTCACAGAAAGCTTTTTTCTCTTTGTTATCGGAGGATATTTCCTTCGGCCCTACAGTCTTCAAAGGGATCCGAAATATCTGTTCTCAGATTCCACAGAAATAAGGCTAGCAAGGAGATACACGAAATACACATGTAACTCTGTGACATGAATTAACAGAACACTAAGGATTTTCTCAGAAAGCTTCTTTCCAGATTTCATCTGAGGATATTTCCTTTTTCACCATAGCCGTCTATGGGCTTCCAAATATCACTTTGCCAATTCCCCAAGAACTGTCTTAGCGAAAGGCTTCTTCAGGGGAAAGCTGTAAGTCTGTGAGTTGATTTCAAAGAACACAAAGAATTTTCTCAGAAAGCTTATTTCTCTTTGTTATCGGAGGATATTTCCTTTGGCCCTATAGTCTTCAAAGGGATCCGAAATATCTGTTCTCAGATTCCTCAGAAATAAGGCTAGCAAAGAGATCCACGAAATACACATGTAACTCTGTGAGATGAATTAGCAGAACACTAAGTAGTTTCTCAGAATGCTTCTTTCCAGGTTTCATCTGAGGATATTTCCATTTTCACCATAACCCTCTATGGGCTTCCAAATACCACTTTGCCAATTCCATAAGAACTGTCTTAGCGAAAGGCTTCTTGATTGGAAATCTGTAAATCTGTGAGATGATTTCACAGAACACAAAGAAGTTTCTCAGAAAGCCTCTTTCTCTTTGTTTTCGGAGGATATTTCCTTTGGCCCTATAGTCTTCAAAGGGATCCGAAATATCTGATCTCAGATTCCACAGAAATAAGGCTAGCAAATAGATCCACGAAATACACATGTAACTCTGTGAGATGAATTAACAGAACACTAAGCAGTTTCTCAGAAAGCTTCTTTCCAGATTTCATCTGAGGAGATTTCCTTTTTCATCGTAGCCCTCTATGGGCTTCCAAATATCACTTTGCCAATTCCACAAGAACTGTCTTAGGGAAAGGCTTCTTGAGGGGAAAGCTGTAACTCTGTGAGATGATTTCACAGAACACAAAGAAGTTTCTCAGGAACCTTCTTTCTCTTTGTTATCGGAGGATATTTCCTTTGGCCCTATAGTCTTCAATGGGATCCGAAATATCTGTTCTCAGATTCCACAGAAATGAGGCAAGCAAAGAGATCCACGAAATACACATGTAACTCTGTGAGATGAATTAACAGAACACTAAGCAGTTTCTCCCAAAGCTTCTTTCCAGATTTCATCTGAGGATATTTCCTTTTTCACCATAGCCGTCTATGGGCTTCCAAATATCACTTTGCCAATTCCACAAGAACTGTCTTAGCCAAAGGCTTCTTGAGGGGAAAGCTGTAACTCTGTGAGATTATTTCACAGAACACAAAGAAGTTTCTCAGAAAGCTTCTTTCTCTTTTTTTATCGGAGGATATTTCCTTTGGCCCTATAGTCTTCAAAGGGATCCGAAATATCTGCTGTCAGATTCTACAGAAATAAGGCTAGCAAAGAGATCCACAAAGTACACATGTAACTCTGTGAGATGAATTAACAGAACACTAAGCAGCTTCTCAGAAAGCTTCTTTCCAGATTTCATCTGAGGAGATTTCCTTTTTCACCATAGCCCTCTATGCGCTTCCAAATATCACCTTGCCAATTCCACAAGAACTGTCTTAGCGAAAGGCTTCTTGAGGGGAAAGCTGTAACTCTGTGAGATGATATCACAGAACACAAAGAAGTTTCTCAGGAACCTTCTTTCTCTTTGTTAGCGGAGGATATTTCCTTTGGCCCTATAGTCTTCAATGGGATCCGAAATATCTGCTCCCAGATTCCACAAATAAGGCAAGCAAAGAGACCCACGAAATACAGATGTAACTCTGTGAGATGAATTAACAGAACAGTAAGCAGTTTCTCAGAAAGCTTCTTTCCAGATTTCATCTGAGGATATTTCCTTATTCACCATAGCCCTTTATGGGCTTCCAAATATCTCTTTGCCAATTCCACAAGAACTGTCTTAGCGAAAGGCTTCTTGTGGGGAAAGCTGTAACTCTGTGAGATGATTCCACGGAATAAAAAGAAGTTTCTCAGAAAGCTTCTTTCTCTTTATTATCGGAGGATATTTCCTTTGGCCCTATAGTATTCAAAGGGGTCCGAAATATCTGTTCTCAGATTCCACAGAAATAAGGGTAGCAAAGAGATCCACGAAATACACATGTAACTGTGTGAGATGAATTAACAGAACACTAAGCAGTTTCTCAGAAAGCTTCTTTCCAGATTTCATCTCAGGATATTTCCTTTTTCACCATAGCCCTCTATGGGCTTCCAAATATCACTTTGCCAATTCCACAAGAACTGTCTTAGCTAAAGGCTTCTTGAGGGGAAAGCTGTAACTCTGAGAGATGATTTCATACAACACAAAGAAGTTTCTCAGAAAGCTTCTTTCTCTTTGTTATCGGAGGGTATTTCCTTTGGCCCTATAGTCTTCAAAGGGAACCGAATTATCTGTTCTCATATTCCACAGAAATAAGGCAAGCAAAGAGATCCACCAATTACACATGTAACTCTGTGAGATGAATTAACAGAACACTAAGCAGTTTCTCAGAAAGCTTCTTTCCAGATTTCATCTGAGAATATTTCCTTTTTCACCATAGCCCTCTATGGGCTGCCAAATATCCCTTTGCCATTCCACAAGAACTGTCTTAGCGAAAGGCTTCTTGAGGGGAAAGCTGTAACTCTGTGAGATGATTTCACAGAACACAAAGAATTTTCTCAGAAAGCTTCTTTCTCTTTGTTATCGGAGGATATTTCCTTTGGCCCTATAATCTTCAATGGGATCGGAAATATCTGTTCTCAGATTCCACAGAAATAAGGCTAGCAAAGAGATCCACGAAATACACATGTAACTCTGTGAGATGAATTAACAGAACACTAAGGAGGTTCTCAGAAAGCTTCTTTCCAGATTTCATCTGAGGATATTTCCTTTTTCACCATAGACGACTAAGAGCTTCCAAATATCACTTTGCCAATTCCACAAGTACTGTTTTTGCGAAAGACTTCTTGTGGTGAAACATGTAACTCTGTGAGATGATTTCACAGAACACAAAGAAGTTTCTCAGAAAGCTTCTTTCTCTTTTTTATCGGAGGATATTTCCTTTGGCCCTATAGTCTTCAAAGGGATCCGAAATATCTGTTCTCAGATTCCACAGAAATGAGGTAAGCAAAGAGATCCACGAAATACACATGTAACTCTGTGAGACGAATTAACAGAACACTAAGCAGTTTCTCACATAGCTTCTTTCCAGATTTCATCTGAGGATATTTTCCTTTTCAACATAGCCATCTGGGGGTTCCAAATATCACTTTGCCAATTCCACAAGAACTGTCTTAGGGAAAGTTTTCTTGAGGAGAAAGCTGTAATCTGTGAGATGATTTCACAGAACACAAAGAAGTTTCTCTTAAAGCTTCTTTATGTTTGTTATCGGAGGATATTTCCTTTGGCCCTATAGTCTTCAAAGGGATCCGAAATATCTGTTCTCAGTTTCCACAGAAATAAGGCTAGCAAAGAGATCCACGAAATACACATGTAACTCTGTGAGATGAATTAACAGAACACTTAGCATTTTCTCAGAAAGCTTCTTTCCAGATTTCATCTGAGGATATTTCCTTTTTAACCATAGCCGTCTATTGGCTTCCAAATATCACTTTACCAATTCCACAAGAACTGTCTTAGCGAAAGGCTTCTTTAGGGGAAAGCTGTAACTCTGTGAGATTATTTCACAGAACACAAAGAAGTTTCTCAGAAAGGTTCTTTCTCTTTTTTATCGGAGGATGTTTCCTTTGGCCCTATAGTCTTCAAAGGGATCCGAAATATCTGTCCTCAGATTCCACAGAAATGTGGCAAGCAAAGAGATTCACGAAATACACATGTAACTCTGTGAGATGAATTAACAGAACACTAAGCAGTTTCTCAGAAAGCTTCTTTCCAGATTTCATCTGAGGATATTTCCTTTTACACCATAGCCGTCTATGGGCTTCCAAATATCACTTTGCCAATTCCACAAGAAGTGTCTTAGCGAAAGGCTTCTTGAGGGGAAAGCTGTAACTCTGTGACATGATTTCACAGAACACAAAGAAGTTTCTCAGAAAGCTTCTTTCTCTTTGTTATCGGAGTATATTTCCTTTGGCCCTATAGTCTTCTAAGGGATCCGAAATATCTGCTCTCAGATTCCACAGAAATAAGGCTGGCAAAGAGATCCACGAAATACACATGTAACTCTGGGAGATGAATAAACACAACACTAAGCAGTTTCTCAGAAAGCTTCTTTTCAGATTTCATCTGAGGATATTTCCTTTTTCACCAAAGTCCTCTATCAGCTTCCAAATATCAGTTTGCCAATTCCACAAGAACGGTCTTTGCGAAAGGCTTCTTGAGGGGAAAGCTGTAACTCTGTGAGATGATTTCACAGAACACAAAGAAGTTTCCAGAAAGCTTCTTTCTCTTTGTTATCGGAGGATATTTCCTTTGGCCCCATAGTCTTCAAAGGGATCCGAAATATCTGCTCTCAGATTCCACAGAAATAAGGCTAGCAAAGAGATCCACGAAATACACATGTAACCCTGTGAGATGAATTAACACAACACTAAGCAGTTTCTCAGAAAGCTTCTTTCCAGATTTCATCTGAGGATATTTCCTTTTTCACCATAGACGTCTATGGGCTTCCAAATATCAGTTTGCCAATTCCACAAGAACTGTCTTAGCGAAAGGCTTCTTGAGGGGAAAGCTGTAATTCTGTGAGATTATTTCACAGAACACAAAGAAGTTTCTCAGAAAGGTTCTTTCTCTTTTTTATCGAAGGATATTTCCTTTGGCCCTATAGTCTTCAATGGGATCCGAAATATCTCTTCTCAGATTCCACAGAAATAAGGCCAGCAAAGAGATCCACGAAATACACATGTAACTCTGTGAGATGAATTAACAGAACACAAAGCAGTTTCACAGAAAGCTTCTTTCCATATTTCATCTGAGGTTATTTCCTTTTTCACCATAGCCCTCTACGGGCTTTCAAATATCACTTTGCCAATTCCACAAGAACTGTCTTAGCAAAAGGATTCTTGAGGCGAAAGTTGGAACTCTGTGAGATGATTTCACAGAACACAAAGAAGTTTCTCAGAAAGATTCTTTCTCTTTGTTATCAGAGGATATTTCCTTTGGCCCTATAGTCTTCAAAGAGATCCGAAATATCTGTTCTCAGATTCCACAGAAATAAGGCTAGCAAAGAGATCCACGAAATCCACATGGAACTCTGTGAGATGAATTAACAGAACACTAAGGAGGTTCTCAGAAAGCTTCTTTCCAGATTTCATCTGAGGATATTTCCTTTTTCCCCATAGCCGACTAAGGGCTTCCAAATATCACTTTGCCAATTCCACAAGTACTGTTTTTGCGAAAGACTTCTTGAGGTGAAACATGTAACTCTGTGAGATGATTTCACAGAACACAAAGAAGTTTCTCAGAATGCTTCTTTCTCTTTTTTATCGGAGGATATTTCCTTTGGCCCTATAGTCTTCAAAGGGATCCGAAATATCTCTTCTCAGATTCCACAGATATAAGGCTAGCAAAGAGATACACGAAATACACATGTAACTCTGTGAGATGAATTAACAGAACACTAAGGATTTTCTCACAAAGCTTCTTTACAGAATTCATCTGAGGATATTTCCTTTTTCACCGTAGCCGTCTATGGGCTTACAAATATCACTTTGCCCTTTCCACAAGAACTGTCTTTGCGAAAGGCTTCTTGAAGGGAAAGCTGAAACTCTGTGAGATGATTTCACAGAACACAAAGAAGTTTCTTAGAAAGCTTCTTTCTCTTTGTTATCGAAGGATATTTCCTTTGGCCCTGTAGTCTTCAAAGGGATCCGAAATATCTGTTCTCAGATTCCACAGAAATAAGGCTAGCAAAGAGATCCACGAAATACGGATGTAACTCTGTGAGATGAATTAACAGAACACTACGCAGTTTCTCAGAAAGCTTCTTTCCAGATTTCATCTGAGGATATTTCCTTTTTCACCATAGCCGTCTATGGGCTTCCAAATATCACTTTGCCAATTCCCCAAGAACTGTCTTAGCGAAAGGCTTCTTCAGGGGAAAGCTGTAAGTCTGTGAGTTGATTTCACAGAACACAAAGAATTTTCTCAGAAAGCTTATTTGTCTTTGTTATCGGAGGATATTTCCTTTGGCCCTATAGTCTTCAAAGGGATCCGAAATATCTGTTCTCAGATTCCTCAGAAATAAGGCTAGCAAAGAGATCCACGAAATACACATGTAACTCTGTGAGATGAATTAGCAGAACACTAAGTAGTTTCTCAGAATGCTTCTTTCCAGGTTTCATCTGAGGATATTTCCATTTTCACCATAGCCCTCTATGGGCTTCCAAATACCACTTTGCCAATTCCATAAGAACTGTCTTAGCGAAAGGCTTCTTGATTGGAAATCTGTAAATCTGTGAGTTGATTTCACAGGACACAAAGAATTTTCTCAGAAAGCTTCTTTCTCTTTGTTATCGGAGGGTATTTCCTTTGGCCCTATAGTCTTCAAAGGGATCCGAAATATCTGTTCTCAGATTACTCAGAAATAAGGCTAGGAAAGAGATCCACGAAATCCACATGTAACTGTGTGAGATGAATTAAAAGAACACTAAGCAGTGTCTCAGAAAGCTTCTTTCCAGATTTCATCTGAGGATATTTCCTTTTTCACCATAGCCCTCTATGGGCTTCCAAAGATAACTCTGCAAATTCCACAAGAACAGTCTTAGCGAAAGGCTTCTTGAGGGTAAAGCTGTACCTCTGTGAGATGATTTCACAGAACACAAAGAAGTTTCTCAGAAAGCTTCTTTCTCTTTTTTATCGGAGGATATTTCCTTTGGCCCTATAGTTTTCTTTGGGATCCGAAATATCTGTTCTCAGATTCCACAGATATAAGGCAAGCAAAGAGATCCACGAAATACACATGTAACTCTGTGAGATGAATTAACAGAACACTAAGCAGTTTCTCAGAAAGCTTCTCTCCAGATTTCATCTGAGGATATTTCCTTTTGCACAATATCCCTCTATGGGCTTCTAAATATCACAATGCCAATTCCACAAGAACTGTCTTAGCGAAAGTTTTCTGAGGGGAAAGCTGTAACACTGTGAGATGATTTCACAGAACACAAAGAAGTTTCTCAGAAAGCTTCTTTCTCTTTGTTATCGGAGGATATTTCCTTTGGCCCTATAGTCTTCAAAGGGATCCGAAATATCTGTTCTCAGATTCCACAGAAATAAGGCTAGCAAAGACATCCACGAAATACACATGTAACTCTGTGAGATGAATTAACAGAACACTAAGCAGTCTCTCAGAAAGCTTCTTTCCAGATTTCATCTGAGGATATTTCCTTTTTCACCACAGCCGTCTATGGGCTCCCAAATATCACTTTGCCTATTCCACAAGAACTGTCTTAGCGAAAGGCTTCTTGAGGGGAAAGCTGTAACTCTGTGAGATGATTTCACAGAACACAAAGAAGTTTCTCAGAAAGCTTCTCTCTCTTTGTTATCGGAGGATATTTACTTTGGCCCTATAGTCTTCAAAGGGATCCGAAATATCTCTTCTCAGATTCCACAGACATAAGGGTAGCAAAGAGATCCACGAAATACACATGTAACTCTATGAGAAGAATTAACAGAACACTAAGCAGTTTCTCAGAAAGCTTCTTTCCAGATTTCATCTGAGGATATTTCCTTTTTCACCATAGCCGTCTATGGGCTTCCAAATATCACTATGCCAATTCCACAAGAACTGTCTTTGCGAAAGGCTTCTTGAGGGGAAAGCTGTAACTCTGTGAGGTGATTTCACAGAACACAAAGAAGTTTCTTAGAAAGCTTCTTTCTCTTTGTTTTCGGAGGATATTTCCTTTGTCCCTATAGTCTTCAAAGGGAATCGAAATATCTGATCTCAGATTCCACAGAAATAAGGCTAGCAAATAGATCCACGAAATACACATGTAACTCTGTGAGATGAATTAAGAGAACACTAAGCAGTTTCTCAGAAAGCTTCTTTCCAGATTTCATCTGAGGAGATTTCCTTTTTCACCATAGCCCTCTAAGGGCTTCCAAATATCACTTTGCCAATTCCACAAGAACTGTCTTAGAGAAAGGCTTCTTGAGGGGAAAGCTGTAACTCTGTGAGATGATTTCACAGAACACAAAGAAGTTTCTCAGAAAGCTTCTTTCTCTTTTTTATCGGAGGATACTTCCTTTGGCCCTATAGTCTTCAATGGGATCCGAAATATCTGTTCTCAGATTCCACAGAAATAAGGCACACAAAGAGATCCACGAAATACAGATGTAACTCTGTGAGATGAATTAACAGGACACTAAGCAGTTTCTCAGAAAGCTTCTTTCCAGATTTCATCTGAGGATATTTCGTTTTTCACCATAGCCCTCTATGGGCTTCCAAATATCCCTTTGCCAATTTCACAAGAAGTGTCTTAGCGAAAGGCTTCTTGAGGGGAAAGCTGTAACTCTGAGAGATGATTTCACAGAACACAAAGAAGTTTCTCAGAAAGCTTCTTTCTCTTTTTTATCGGATGATATTTTCTTTGGCCCTATATTCTTCAAAGGGATCCGAAATATCTGTTCTGAGTTTCCACAGAAATAAGGCTAGCAAAGAGATACACGAAATACACATATAACTCTGTGAGATGAATTAACAGAACACTAAGGATTTTCTCACAAAGCTTCTTTCCAGATTTCATCTGAGGATATTTACTTTTTCACCATAGCCCTCTATGGGCTTCCAAATATCACGTTGCCAATTCCACAAGAACTGTCTTAGCGAAAGGCTTCTTGAGGGGAAAGCTGTAACTCTGTGAGATGATTTCACAGAACACAAAGAAGTTTCCCAGAAAGCTTCTTTCTCTTTGTTATCGGAGGATATTTCCTTTGGCCCTATAGTCTTCAAAGGGATCCGAAATATCTGTTCTCAGATTCCACAGAAATAAGGCTAGCAAAGAGATCCACGAAATACACATGTAACTCTGTGAGATGAATTAACAGAACACTAAGGAGGTTCTCAGAAAGCTTCTTTCCAGATTTCATCTGAGGATATTTCCTTTTTCACCATAGACGACTAAGAGCTTCCAAATATCACTTTGCCAATTCCACAAGTACTGTTTTTGCGAAAGACTTCTTGTGGTGAAACATGTAATTCTGTGAGATGATTTCACAGAACACAAAGAAGTTTCTCAGAAAGCTTCTTTCTCTTTTTTATCGGAGGATATTTCCTTTGGCCCTATAGTCTTCAAAGGGATCCGAAATATCTGTTCTCAGATTCCACAGAAATGAGGTAAGCAAAGAGATCCACGAAATACACATGTAACTCTGTGAGACGAATTAACAGAACACTAAGCAGTTTCTCACATAGCTTCTTTCCAGATTTCATCTGAGGATATTTTCCTTTTCAACATAGCCATCTGGGGGTTCCAAATATCACTTTGCCAATTCCACAAGAACTGTCTTAGGGAAAGTTTTCTTGAGGGGAAAGCTGTAATCTGTGAGATGATTTCACAGAACACAAAGAAGTTTCTCTTAAAGCTTCTTTCTGTTTGTTATCGGAGGATATTTCCTTTGGCCCTATAGTCTTCAAAGGGATCCGAAATATCTGTTCTCAGTTTCCACAGAAATAAGGCTAGCAAAGAGATCCACGAAATACACATGTAACTCTGTGAGATGAATTAACAGAACACTTAGCAGTTTCTCAGAAAGCTTCTTTCCAGATTTCATCTGAGGTTATTTCCTTTTTCACCATAGCCGTCTATTGGCTTCCAAATATCACTTTTCCAATTCCACAAGAACTGTCTTAGCGAAAGGCTTCTTTAGGGGAAAGCTGTAACTCTGTGAGATTATTTCACAGAACACAAAGAAGTTTCTCAGAAAGGTTCTTTCTCTTTTTTATCGGAGGATGTTTCCTTTGGCCCTATAGTCTTCAAAGGGATCCGAAATATCTGTCCTCAGATTCCACAGAAATGTGGCAAGCAAAGAGATCCAGGAAATACACATGTAACTCTGTGAGATGAATTAACAGAACACTAAGCAGTTTCTCAGAAAGCTTCTTTCCAGATTTCATCTGAGGATATTTCCTTTTACACCATAGCCGTCTATGGGCTTCCAAATATCACTTTGCCAATTCCACAAGAACTGTCTTAGCGAAAGGCTTCTTGAGGGGAAAGCTGTAACTCTGTGACATGATTTCACAGAACGCAAAGAAGTTTCTCAGAAAGCTTCTTTCTCTTTGTTATCGGAGTATATTTCCTTTGGCCCTATAGTCTTCTAAGGGATCTGAAATATCTGCTCTCAGATTCCACAGAAATAAGTCTAGCAAAGAGATCCACGAAATACACATGTAACTCTGTGAGATGAATAAACACAACACTAAGCAGTTTCTCAGAAAGCTTCTTTTCAGATTTCATCTGAGGATATTTCCTTTTTCACCAAAGCCCTCTATCAGCTTCCAAATATCAGTGTGCCAATTCCACAAGAACAGTCTTTGCGAAAGGCTTCTTGAGGGGAAAGCTGTAACTCTGTGAGATGATTTCACAGAACATAAAGAAGTTTCTCAGAAAGCTTCTTTCTCTTTGTTATCGGAGGATAATTCCTTTTGCCCTATAGTCTTCAAAGGTATCCGAAATATCTGTTCTCAGATTCCACAGAAATAAGGCCAGGAAGGAGATACGCGAAATACTCATGTAACTCATTGGAAGAATTAACAGAACACTAAGCAGTTTCTCAGAAAGCTTCTTTAAAGATTTCATCTGAGGATATTTCCTTTTTCACCATAGCCCTGTATGGGCTTACAAATATCACTTTGCCAATTCCACAAGTACTGTCTTAGCGAAAGGATTCTTGAGGGGAAATCTGTAACTCTGTGAGATGATTTCACAGAACACAAAGAAGTTTTTCAGAAAGCTTCTTTCTCTTTGTTATCGGAGGATATTTCCTTTGGCCCTATAGTCTTCAAAGGGATCTGAAATATCTGTTCTCAGATTCCACAGAAATGAGGTAAGCAAAGAGATCCACGAAATACAAATGTAACTCTGTGAGATGAATTAACAGAAAACTAAGCAGTTTCTCACATAGCTTCTTTCCAGATTTCATCTGAGGATAATTTCCTTTTCACCATAGCCATCAGGGGGTTCCAAATATCACTTTGACAATTCCACAAGAAATGTCTTAGGGAAAGTTTTCTTGAGGGGAAAGCTGTAATCTGGAGATGATTTCACAGAACACAAAGAAGTTTCTCAGAAAGCTTCTTTCTCTTTGTTATCGGAGTATATTTCCTTTGGCCCTATAGTCTTCTATGGGATCCGAAATATCTGCTCTCAGATTCCACAGAAATAAGGCTAGCAAAGAGATCCACGAAATACACATGTAACTCTGTGACATGAATAAACACAACACTAAGCAGTTTCTCAGAAAGCTTCTTTCCAGATTTCATCTGAAGTTATTTCCTTTTTCACCAAAGCCCTCTATCAGCTCCCAAATATCAGTTTGCCAATTCCACAAGAACTGTCTTTGCGAAAGGCTTCTTGAGGGGAAAGCTGTAACTCTGTGAGATTATTTCACAGAACACAGAGAAGTTTCTCAGAAAGCTTCTTTCTCTTTGTTATGGGAGGATATTTCCTTTGGCCCTATAGTCTTCCAAGGGATCCGAAATATCTGTTCTCAGATTCCACAGAAATAAGGCCAGCAAAGAGATCCACGAAACACACATGTAACTCTGTGAGATGGATTAACAGAACACTAAGCAGTTTCTCAGAAAGCTTCTTTCCAGATTTCATCTGAGGATATTTCCTTTTTCACCATACCCCTCTAGGGTCTTCCAAATATCACTTTGACAATTCCACAAGAACTCTCCTAGCGAAAGGTTTCTTGAGGGGAAAGCTGTAACTCTGTAAGATGATTTCACAGAACACAAAGAAGTTTCTCAGAAAGCTTCTTTCTCTTTGTTATCGGAGGATATTTCCTTTGGCCCTATAGTCTTCAAAGGGATCCGAAATATATGTTCTCAGATTCCAAAGACATAAGGCTAGCCAAGAGATCCACGAAATACAGATGTAACTCTGTGAGATGAATTAAAAGAACACTACGCAGTATCTCAGAAAGCTTCTTTCCAGATTTCATCTGAGGATATTTTCTTTTTCACCATAGCCCTCTGGGGGTTCCAAATATCACTTTGCCAATTCTACAAGAACTGTCTTAGCGAATGGCTTCTTTAGGGGAAAGGTGTAACTCTGTGAGATGATTTCACAGAACACAAAGAAGTTTCCAGAAAGCTTCTTTCTCTTTGTTATCGGAGGATATTTCCTTTGGCCCCATAGTCTTCAAAGGGATCCGAAATATCTGCTCTCACATTCCACAGAAATAAGGCTAGCAAAGAGATCCACGAAATACACATGTAACTCTGTGAGATGAAGTAACAGAACACTACACAGTTTCTCAGAAAGCTTCTTTCCAGATTTCATCTGAGGATATTTTCTTTTTCACTATCGCCCTCTATGGGCTTCCAAATATCACTTTGCCAATTCCACAAGAACTGTCATAGCGAAAGACTTCTTGAGGGGAAAGCTGTAACTCTGTGAGATGATTTCACAGAACACAAAGAAGTTTCTCAGAAAGCTTCTTTCTCTTTGTTATCGGAGGATATTTCCTTTGGCTCTATAGTCTTCGCTGGGATCCGAAATATCTGTTCTCAGATTCCACAGAAATAAGGCTAGCAAAGAGATCCACGAAATACGGATGTAACTCTGTGACATGAATTAACAGAACACTAAGCAGTTTCTCAGAAAGCTTCTTTCCAGATTTCATCTGAGGATATTTCCTTTTTCACCATAGCCCTCTAAGGGCTTCCAAATATCACTTTGCCAATTCCACAAGAACTGTCTTAGAGAAAGGCTTCTTGAGGGGAAAGCTGTAACTCTGTGAGATGATTTCACAGAACACAAAGAAGTTTCTCAGAAAGCTTCTTTCTCTTTGTTATCGGAGGATATTTCCTTTGGCCCTATTGTCTTCAATGGGATCCGAAATATCTGTTCTCAGATTCCACAGAAATAAGGCTAGCAAAGAGATCCACGAAATACAAATGTAACTCTGTGAGATGAATTAACAGAACACTAAGCAGTTTCTCAGAAAGCTTCTTTCCAGATTTCATTAGAGGATATTTCCTTTTTCACCATAGACGTCTATGGGCTTCCAAATATCACTTTGCCAATTCCACAAGAACTGTCTTAGCGAAAGGCTTCTTGAGGTGAATGCTGTAACTCTGAGATTATTTCACAGAACACAAAGAAGTTTCTCAGAAAGGTTCTTTCTCTTTTTTATCGGAGGATATTTCCTTTGGCCCTATAGTCTTCAAAGGGATCCGAAATATCTGTTCTCAGATTCCACAGAAATAAGGCCAGCAAAGAGATCCACGAAATACACATGTAACTCTGTGAGATGAATTAACAGAACACAAAGCAGTTTCTCAGAAAGCTTCTTTCCAGACTTCATCTGAGGTTATTTCCTTTTTCACCGTAGCCCTCTACGGGCTTTCAAATATCACTTTGCCAATTCCACAAGAACTGTCTTAGCAAAAGGATTCTTGAGGCGAAAGTTGGAACTCTGTGAGATGATTTCACAGAACACAAAGAAGTTTCTCAGAAAGCTTCTTTCTCTTTGTTATCAGAGGATATTTCCTTTGGCCCTATAGTCTTCAAAGGGATCCGAAATATCTGTTCTCAGATTCCTCAGAAATAAGGCTAGCAAAGAGATCCACGAAATCCACATGGAACTCTTTGAGATGAATTAAAAGAACACTACGCAGTTTCTCAGAAAGCTTCTTTCCAGATTTCATCTGAGGATATTTTCTTTTTCACTATCGCCCTCTATGCGCTTCCAAATATCACTTTGCCAATTCCACAAGAACTGTCTTAGCGAAAGGCTTCTTGAGGGGAAAGCTGTAACTCTGTGAGATGATTTCACAGAACACAAAGAAGTTTCTGAGAAAGCTTCTTTCTCTTTGTTATCGGAGGATATTTCCTTTGGCTCTATAGTCTTCAAAGGGATCCGAAATATCTGTTCTCAGATTCCACAGAAATAAGGCTAGCAAAGAGATCCACGAAATACGGATGTAACTGTGTGAGATGAATTAAGAGAAAACTAAGCAGTTTCTCAGAAAGCTTCTTTCCAGATTTCATCTGAGGATATTTCCTTTTTCACCATAGCCGTCTAAGTTCTTCCAAATATCACTTTGCCAATTCCACAAGAACTGTCTTAGAGAAAGGCTTCTTGAGGGGAAAGCTGTAACTCTGTGAGATGATTTCACAGAACACAAAGAAGTTTCTCAGAAAGCTTCTTTCTCTTTGTTATCAGAGGATATTTCTTTTGACCCTATAGTCTTCAATGGGATCCGAAATATCTGTTCTCAGATTCCACAGAAATAAGGCTATCAAAGAGATCCACGAAATACAAATGTAACTCTGTGAGATGAATTAACAGAACACTACGCAGTTTCTCAGAAAGCTTCTTTCCAGATTTCATCTGAGGATATTTCCTTTTTCACCATAGACGTCTATGGGCTTCCAA
This sequence comes from Macaca mulatta, assembly GCF_049350105.2. Classification (NCBI taxonomy): domain Eukaryota; kingdom Metazoa; phylum Chordata; class Mammalia; order Primates; family Cercopithecidae; genus Macaca; species Macaca mulatta. Next base: position 40,185,092 of record NC_133414.1, read on the forward strand.
ATATCACTTTGCCAATTCCACAAGAACTGTCTTAGCGAATGGCTTCTGAGGGGAAAGCTGTAACTCTGTGAGATTATTTCACACAACACAAAGAAGTTTCTCAGAAAGGTTCTTTCTCTTTTTTATCGGAGGATATTTCCTTTGGCCCTATAGTCTTCAAAGGGATCCGAAATATCTGTTCTCAGATTCCACAGAAATAAGGCCAGCAAAGAGATCCACGAAATACACATGTAACTCTGTGAGATGAATTAACAGAACACAAAGCAGTTTCTCAGAAAGCTTCTTTCCAGATTTCATCTGAGGTTATTTCCTTTTTCACCATAGCCCTCTACGAGCTTTCAAATATCACTTTGCCAATTCCACAAGAACTGTCTTAGCAAAAGGATTCTTGAGGCGAAAGTTGGAACTCTGTGAGATGATTTCACAGAACACAAAGAAGTTTCTCAGAAAGCTTCTTTCTCTTTGTTATCAGAGGATATTTCCTTTGGCCCTATAGTCTTCAAAGGGATCCGAAATATCTGTTCTCAGATTCCACAGAAATAAGGCTAGCAAAGAGATCCACGAAATCCACATGGAACTCTGTGAGATGAATTAAAAGAACACAAAGCAGTTTCTCAGAAAGCTTCTTTCCAGATTTCATCTGAGGATATTTCCTTTTTCACCATTGCACTCTGGGGGTTCCAAATATCACTTTGCCAATTCCACAAGAACTGTCTTAGCGAAAGGCTTCTTGAGGGGAAAGCTGTAACTCTGTGTGATGATTTCACAGAACACAAAGAAGTTTCTCAGAAAGTTTCTTTCTCTTTGTTATCGGAGGATATTTCCTTTGGCCCTATAGTCTTCAAAGGGATCCGAAATATCTGTTCTCAGATTCCACAGAAATGAGGTAAGCAAAGAGATCCACGAAATACACATGTAACTCTGTGAGATGAATCAACAGAACACTAAGGAGGTTCTCAGAAAGCTTCTTTCCAGATTTCATCTGAGGATATTTCCTTTTTCACCATAGCCGACTAAGGGCTTCCAAATATCACTTTGCCAATTCCACAAGTACTGTTTTTGCGAAAGACTTCTTGAGGTGAAACGTGTAACTCTGTGAGATGATTTCACAGAACACAAAGAAGTTTCTCAGAAAGCTTCTTTCTCCCTTTTTATCGGAGGATATTTCCTTTGGCCCTATAGTCTTCAAAGGGATCCGAAATATCTCTTCTCAGATTCCACAGATATAAGGCTAGCAAAGAGATACACGAAATACACATGTAACTCTGTGAGATGAATTAACAGAACACTAAGGATTTTCTCACAAAGCTTCTTTACAGATTTCATCTGAGGATATTTCCTTTTTCACCGTAGCCATCTATGGGCTTACAAATATCACTTTGCTATTTCCACAAGAACTGTCTCTGCGAAAGGCTTCTTGAAGGGAAAGCTGAAACTCTGTGAGATGATTTCACAGAACACAAAGAAGTTTCTTAGAAAGCATCTTTCTCTTTGTTATCGGATTATATTTCCTTTGGCCCTGTAGTCTTCAAAGGGATCCGAAATATCTGTTCTCAGATTCCACAGAAATAAGGCTAGCAAAGAGATCCACGAAATACGGATGTAACTCTCTGAGATGAATTAACAGAACACTACGCAGTTTCTCAGAAAGCTTCATTCCAGATTTTATCTCAGGATATTTCCTTTTTCACCATAGCCGTCTATGGGCATCCAAATATCACTTTGCCAATTCCACAAGAACTGTCTTAGCGAAAGGCTTCTTGAGGGGAAAGCTGTAACTCTGTGAGATTATTTCACAGAACACAAAGAAGTTTCTCAGAAAGCTTCTTTCTCTTTTTTATCGGAGGATGTTTCCTTTCGCCCTATAGTCTTCAAAGGGATCCGAAATGTCTGTTCTCAGATTCCACATAAAAAAGGCAAGCAAAGAGATCCACGAAATACACATGTAACTCTGTGAGATGAATTAACAGAACACTAAGGAGATTCTCAGAAAGATTCTTTCCAGATTTCATCTGAGGATATTTCCTTTTTCACCAAAGCCCTCTATGAGCTTCCAAATATCAGTTTGCCAATTCCAAAGAACTGACTTACCGAAAGGCTTCTTGAGGGGAAAGCTTTAACTCTGTGAGGTTATTTCACAGAACACAAAGAAGTTTCTCAGAAAGGTTCTTTCTCTTTTTTATCGGAGGATATTTCCTTTGGCCCTATAGTCTTCAAAGGGATCCGAAATATCTGTTCTCAGATTCCACAGAAATAAGGCGAGCAAAGATATCCACGAAATACACATGTAACTCTGTGAGATGAATTAACAGAACACAAAGCAGTTTCTCAGAAAGCTTCTTTCCAGATTTCATCTGAGGTTATTTCCTTTTTCACCATAGCCCTCTACGGGCTTTCAAATATCACTTTGCCAATTCCACAAGAACTGTCTTAGCAAAAGGATTCTTGAGGCGAAAGTTGGAACTCTGTGAGATGATTTCACAGAACACAAAGAAGTTTCTCAGAAAGCTTCTTTCTCTTTGTTATCAGAGGATATTTCCTTTGGCCCTATAGTCTTCAAAGGGATCCGAAATATCTGTTCTCAGATTCCACAGAAATAAGGCTAGCAAAGAGATCCACGAAATCCACATGGAACTCTTTGAGATGAATTAAAAGAACACTACGCAGTTTCTCAGAAAGCTTCTTTCCAGATTTCATCTGAGGATATTTTCTTTTTCACTATCGCCCTCTATGCGCTTCCAAATATCACTTTGCCAATTCCAGAAGAACTGTCTTAGCGAAAGGCTTCTTGAGGGGAAACCTGTAACTCTGTGAGATGATTTCACAGAACACAAAGAAGTTTCTGAGAAAGCTTCTTTCTCTTTGTTATCGGAGGATATTTCCTTTGGCTCTATAGTCTTCAAAGGGATCCGAAATATCTGTTCTCAGATTCCACAGAAATAAGGCTAGCAAAGAGATCCACGAAATACAGATGTAACTGTGTGAGATGAATTAAGAGAAAACTAAGCAGTTTCTCAGAATGCTTCTTTCCAGATTTCATCTGAGGATATTTCCTTTTTCACCATAGCCGTCTAAGTTCTTCCAAATATCACTTTGCCAATTCCACAAGAACTGTCTTAGAGAAAGGCTTCTTAAGGCGAAAGCTGTAACTCTGTGAGATGATTTCACAGAACACAAAGAAGTTTCTCAGAAAGCTTCTTTCTCTTTGTTATCGGAGGATATTTCCTTTGACCCTATAGTCTTCAATGGGATCCGAAATATCTGTTCTCAGATTCCACAGAAATAAGGCTATCAAAGAGATCCACGAAATACAAATGTAACTCTGTGAGATGAATTAACAGAACACTACGCAGTTTCTCAGAAAGCTTCTTTCCAGATTTCATCTGAGGATATTTCCTTTTTCACCATAGACGTCTATGGGCTTCCAAATATCACTTTGCCAATTCCACAAGAACTGTCTTAGCGAAAGGCTTCTTGAGGGGAAAGCTGTAACTCTGTGAGATTATTTCACAGAACACAAAGAAGTTTCTCAGAAAGGTTCTTTCTCTTTTTTATCGGAGGATATTTCCTTTGGCCCTATAGTCTTCAAAAGGGATCCGAAATATCTGTTCTCAGATTCCACAGAAATAAGGCCAGCAAAGAGATCCACGAAATACACATGTAACTCTGTGAGATGAATTAACAGAACACAAAGCAGTTTCTCAGAAAGCTTCTTTCCAGATTTCATCTGAGGTTATTTCCTTTTTCACCATAGCTGTCTATGGGCTTACAAATATCACTTTGCTATTTCCACAAGAACTGTCTCTGCGAAAGGCTTCTTGAAGGGAAAGCTGAAACTCTGTGAGATGATTTCACAGAACACAAAGAAGTTTCTTAGAAAGCTTCTTTCTCTTTGTTATCGGAGGATATTTCCTTTGGCCCTGTAGTCTTCAAAGGGATCCGAAATATCTGTTCTCAGATTCCACAGAAATAAGGCTAGCAAAGAGATCCACGAAATACGGATGTAACTCTGTGAGATGAATTAACAGAACACTACGCAGTTTCTCAGAAAGCTTCTTTCCAGATTTTATCTCAGGATATTTCCTTTTTCACCATAGCTGTCTATGGGCATCCAAATATCACTTTGCCAATTCCACAAGAACTGTCTTAGCGAAAGGCTTCTTGAGGGGAAAGCTGTAACTCTGTGAGATTATTTCACAGAACACAAAGAAGTTTCTCAGAAAGCTTCTTTCTCTTTTTTATCGGAGGATGTTTCCTTTCGCCCTATAGTCTTCAAAGGGATCCGAAATATCTGTTCTCAGATTCCACATAAATAAGGCAAACAAAGAGATCCACGAAATACACATGTAACACTGTGAGATGAATTAACAGAACACTAAGGAGATTCTCAGAAAGATTCTTTCCAGATTTCATCTGAGGATATTTCCTTTTTCACCAAAGCCCTCTATGAGCTTCCAAATATCAGTTTGCCAATTCCAAAAGAACTGACTTACCGAAAGGCTTCTTGAGGGGAAAGCTTTAACTCTGTGAGATTATTTCACAGAACACAAAGAAGTTTCTCAGAAAGGTTCTTTCTCTTTTTTATCGGAGGATATTTCCTTTGGCCCTATAGTCTTCAAAGGGATCCGAAATATCTGTTCTCAGATTCCACAGAAATAAGGGCAGCAAAGAGATCCATGAAATACACATGTAACTCTGTGAGATGAATTAACAGAACACAAAGCAGTTTCTCAGAAAGCTTCTTTCCAGATTTCATCTGAGGATATTTCCTTTTTCACCATTGCACTCTGGGGGTTCCAAATATCACTTTGCCAATTCCACAAGAACTGTCTTAGCGAAAGGCTTCTTGAGGGGAAAGCTGTAACTCTGTGTGATGATTTCACAGAACACAAAGAAGTTTCTCAGAAAGCTTCTTTCTCTTTGTTATCGGAGGATATTTCCTTTGGCCCTATAGTCTTCAAAGGGATCCGAAATATCTGTTCTCAGATTCCACAGAAATGAGGTAAGCAAAGAGATCCACGAAATACACATGTAACTCTGTGAGATGAATCAACAGAACACTAAGGAGGTTCTCAGAAAGCTTCTTTCCAGATTTCATCTGAGGATATTTCCTTTTTCACCATAGCCGACTAAGGGCTTCCAAATATCACTTTGCCAATTCCACAAGCACTGTTTTTGCGAAAGACTTCTTGAGGTGAAACATGTAACTCTGTGAGATGATTTCACAGAACACAAAGAAGTTTCTCAGAAAGCTTCTTTCTCTTTTTTATCGGAGGATATTTCCTTTGGCCCTATAGTCTTCAAAGGGATCCGAAATATCTCTTCTCAGATTCCACAGATATAAGGCTAGCAAAGAGATACACGAAATACACATGTAACTCTGTGAGATGAATTAACAGAACACTAAGGATTTTCTCACAAAGCTTCTTTACAGATTTCATCTGAGGATATTTCCTTTTTCACCGTAGCCGTCTATGGGCTTACAAATATCACTTTGCTATTTCCACAAGAACTGTCTCTGCGAAAGGCTTCTTGAAGGGAAAGCTGAAACTCTGTGAGATGATTTCACAGAACACAAAGAAGTTTCTTAGAAAGCTTCTTTCTCTTTGTTATCGGAGGATATTTCCTTTGGCCCTGTAGTCTTCGAAGGGATCCGAAATATCTGTTCTCAGATTCCACAGAAATAAGGCTAGCAAAGAGATCCACGAAATACGGATGTAACTCTGTGAGATGAATTAACAGAACACTACGCAGTTTCTCAGAAAGCTTCATTCCAGATTTTATCTCAGGATATTTCCTTTTTCACCATAGCCGTCTATGGGCATCCAAATATCACTTTGCCAATTCCACAAGAACTGTCTTAGCGAAAGGCTTCTTGAGGGGAAAGCTGTAACTCTGTGAGATTATTTCACAGAACACAAAGAAGTTTCTCAGAAAGCTTCTTTCTCTTTTTTATCGGAGGATGTTTCCTTTCGCCCTATAGTCTTCAAAGGGATCCGAAATATCTGTTCTCAGATTCCACAGAAATAAGGCTAGCAAAGAGATCCACGAAATCCACATGGAACTCTGTGAGATGAATTAAAAGAACACTACGCAGTTTCTCAGAAAGCTTCTTTCCAGATTTCATCTGAGGATATTTCCTTTTTCACCATAGCACTCTGGGGGTTCCAAATATCACTTTGCCAATTCCACAAGAACTGTCTTAGCGAAAGGCTTCTTGAGGGGAAAGCTGTAACTCTGTGTGATGATTTCACAGAACACAAAGAAGTTTCTCAGAAAGCTTCTTTCTCTTTGTTATCGGAGGATATTTCCTTTGGTCCTATAGTCTTCAAAGGGATCCGAAATATCTGTTCTCAGATTCCACAGAAATGAGGTAAGCAAAGAGATCCACGAAATACACATGTAACTCTGTGAGATGAATCAACAGAACACTAAGGAGGTTCTCAGAAAGCTTCTTTCCAGATTTCATCTGAGGATATTTCCTTTTTCACCATAGCCGACTAAGGGCTTCCAAATATCACTTTGCCAATTCCACAAGTACTGTTTTTGCGAAAGACTTCTTGAGGTGAAACATGTAACTCTGTGAGATGATTTCACAGAACACAAAGAAGTTTCTCAGAAAGCATCTTTCTCTTTTTTATCGGAGGATATTTCCTTTGGCCCTATAGTCTTCAAAGTTATCCGAAATATCTCTTCTCAGATTCCACAGATATAAGGCTAGCAAAGAGATCCACGAAATACACATGTAACTCTGTGAGATGAATTAACAGAACACTAAGGATTTTCTCACAAAGCTTCTTTACAGATTTCATCTGAGGATATTTCCTTTTTCACCGTAGCCGTCTATGGGCTTACAAATATCACTTTGCTATTTCCACAAGAACTGTCTCTGCGAAAGGCTTCTTGAAGGGAAAGCTGAAACTCTGTGAGATGATTTCACAGAACACAAAGAAGTTTCTCAGAAAGCTTCTTTCTCTTTTTTATCGGAGGATATTTCCTTTGGCCCTATAGTCTTCAATGGGATCCGAAATATCTGTTCTCAGATTCCACAGAAATAAGGCTATCAAAGAGATCCACGAAATACAAATGTAACTCTGTGAGATGAATTAACAGAACACTACGCAGTTTCTCAGAAAGCTTCTTTCCAGATTTCATCTGAGGATATTTCCTTTTTCACCATAGACGTCTATGGGCTTCCAAATATCACTTTGCCAATTCCACAAGAACTGTCTTAGCGAAAGGCTTCTTGAGGGGAAAGCTGTAACTCTGTGAGATTATTTCACACAACACAAAGAAGTTTCTCAGAAAGGTTCTTTCTCTTTTTTATCGGAGGATATTTCCTTTGGCCCTATAGTCTTCAAAGGGATCCGAAATATCTGTTCTCAGATTCCACAGAAATAAGGCCAGCAAAGAGATCCACGAAATACACATGTAACTCTGTGAGATGAATTAACAGAACACTAAGCAGTTTCTCAGAAAGCTTCTTTCCAGATTTCATCTGAGGTTATTTCCTTTTTCACCATAGCCCTCTACGGGCTTTCAAATATCACTTTGCCAATTCCACAAGAACTGTCTTAGCAAAAGGATTCTTGAGGCGAAAGTTGGAACTCTGTGAGATGATTTCACTGAACACAAAGAAGTTTCTCAGAAAGCTTCTTTCTCTTTGTTATCAGAGGATATTTCCTTTGGCCCTATAGTCTTCAAAGGGATCCGAAATATCTGTTCTCAGATTCCACAGAAATAAGGCTAGCAAAGAGATCCACGAAATCCACATGGAACTCTTTGAGATGAATTAAAAGAACACTACGCAGTTTCTCAGAAAGCTTCTTTCCAGATTTCATCTGAGGATATTTTCTTTTTCACTATCGCCTTCTATGCGCTTCCAAATATCACTTTGCCAATTCCAGAAGAACTGTCTTAGCGAAAGGCTTCTTGAGGGGAAACCTGTAACTCTGTGAGATGATTTCACAGAACACAAAGAAGTTTCTGAGAAAGCTTCTTTCTCTTTGTTATCGGAGGATATTTCCTTTGGCTCTATAGTCTTCAAAGGGATCCGAAATATCTGTTCTCAGATTCCACAGAAATAAGGCTAGCAAAGAGATCCACGAAATACACATGTAACTGTGTGAGATGAATTAAGAGAAAACTAAGCAGTTTCTCAGAATGCTTCTTTCCAGATTTCATCTGAGGATATTTCCTTTTTCACCGTAGCCGTCTAAGTTCTTCCAAATATCACTTTGCCAATTCCACAAAAACTGTCTTAGAGAAAGGCTTCTTGAGGGGAAAGCTGTAACTCTGTGAGATGATTTCACAGAACACAAAGAAGTTTCTCAGAAAGCTTCTTTCTCTTTGTTATCGGAAGATATTTCCTTTGACCCTATAGTCTTCAATGGGATCCGAAATATCTGTTCTCAGATTCCACAGAAATAAGGCTATCAAAGAGATCCACGAAATACAAATGTAACTCTGTGAGATGAATTAACAGAACACTACGCAGTTTCTCAGAAAGCTTCTTTCCAGATTTCATCTGAGGATATTTCCTTTTTCACCGTAGACGTCTATGGGCTTCCAAATATCACTTTGCCAATTCCACAAGAACTGTCTTAGCGAAAGGCTTCTTGAGGGGAAAGCTGTAACTCTGTGAGATTATTTCACACAACACAAAGAAGTTTCTCAGAAAGGTTCTTTCTCTTTTTTATCGGAGGATATTTCCTTTGGCCCTATAGTCTTCAAAGGGATCCGAAATATCTGTTCTCAGATTCCACAGAAATAAGGCCAGCAAAGAGATCCACGAAATACACATGTAACTCTGTGAGATGAATTAACAGAACACAAAGCAGTTTCTCAGAAAGCTTCTTTCCAGATTTCATCTGAGGTTATTTCCTTTTTCACCATAGCCGTCTATGGGCTTACAAATATCACTTTGCTATTTCCACAAGAACTGTCTCTGCGAAAGGCTTCTTGAAGGGAAAGCTGAAACTCTGTGAGATGATTTCACAGAACACAAAGAAGTTTCTTAGAAAGCTTCTTTCTCTTTGTTATCGGAGGATATTTCCTTTGGCCCTGTAGTCTTCGAAGGGATCCGAAATATCTGTTCTCAGATTCCACAGAAATAAGGCTAGCAAAGAGATCCACGAAATACGGATGTAACTCTGTGAGATGAATTAACAGAACACTACGCAGTTTCTCAGAAAGCTTCTTTCCAGATTTTATCTCAGGATATTTCCTTTTTCACCATAGCCGTCTATGGGCATCCAAATATCACTTTGCCAATTCCACAAGAACTGTCTTAGCGAAAGGCTTCTTGAGGGGAAAGCTGTAACTCTGTGAGATTATTTCACAGAACACAAAGAAGTTTCTCAGAAAGCTTCTTTCTCTTTTTTATCGGAGGATGTTTCCTTTCGCCCTATAGTCTTCAAAGGGATCCGAAATATCTGTTCTCAGATTCCACATAAATAAGGCAAGCAAAGAGATCCACGAAATACACATGTAACTCTGTGAGATGAATTAACAGAACACTAAGGAGATTCTCAGAAAGATTCTTTCCAGATTTCATCTGAGGATATTTCCTTTTTCACCAAAGCCCTCTATGAGCTTCCAAATATCAGTTTGCCAATTCCAAAAGAACTGACTTACCGAAAGGCTTCTTGAGGGGAAAGCTTTAACTCTCTGAGATTATTTCACAGAACACAAAGAAGTTTCTCAGAAAGGTTCTTTCTCTTTTTTATCGGAGGATATTTCCTTTGGCCCTATAGTCTTCAAAGGGATCCGAAATATCTGTTCTCAGATTCCACAGAAATAAGGCCAGCAAAGAGATCCACGAAATACACATGTAACTCTGTGAGATGAATTAACAGAACACAAAGCAGTTTCTCAGAAAGCTTCTTTCCAGATTTCATCTGAGGTTATTTCCTTTTTCACCATAGCCCTCTACGGGCTTTCAAATATCACTTTGCCAATTCCACAAGAACTGTCTTGGCAAAAGGATTCTTGAGGCGAAAGTTGGAACTCTGTGAGATGATTTCACAGAACACAAAGAAGTTTCTCAGAAAGCTTCTTTCTCTTTGTTATCAGAGGATATTTCCTTTGGCCCTATAGTCTTCAAAGGGATCCGAAATATCTGTTCTCAGATTCCACAGAAATAAGGCTAGCAAAGAGATCCACGAAATCCACATGGAACTCTTTGAGATGAATTAAAAGAACACTACGCAGTTTCTCAGAAAGCTTCTTTCCAGATTTCATCTGAGGATATTTTCTTTTTCACTATCGCCCTCTATGCGATTCCAAATATCACTTTGCCAATTCCAGAAGAACTGTCTTAGCGAAAGGCTTCTTGAGGGGAAACCTGTAACTCTGTGAGATGATTTCACAGAACACAAAGAAGTTTCTGAGAAAGCTTCTTTCTCTTTGTTATCGGAGGATATTTCCTTTGTCTCTATAGTCTTCAAAGGGATCCGAAATATCTGTTCTCAGATTCCACAGAAATAAGGCTAGCAAAGAGATCCACGAAATACAGATGTAACTGTGTGAGATGAATTAAGAGAAAACTAAGCAGTTTCTCAGAAAGCTTCTTTCCAGATTTCATCTGAGGATATTTCCTTTTTCACCGTAGCCGTCTAAGTTCTTCCAAATATCACTTTGCCAATTCCACAAAAACTGTCTTAGAGAAAGGCTTCTTGAGGGGAAAGCTGTAACTCTGTGAGATGATTTCACAGAACACAAAGAAGTTTCTCAGAAAGCTTCTTTCTCTTTGTTATCGGAAGATATTTCCTTTGACCCTATAGTCTTCAATGGGATCCGAAATATCTGTTCTAAGATTCCACAGAAATAAGGCTATCAAAGAGATCCACGAAATACAAATGTAACTCTGTGAGATGAATTAACAGAACACTACGCAGTTTCTCAGAAAGCTTCTTTCCAGATTTCATCTGAGGATATTTCCTTTTTCACCATAGACGTCTATGGGCTTCCAAATATCACTTTGCCAATTCCACAAGAACTGTCTTAGCGAAAGGCTTCTTGAGGGGAAACCTGTAACTCTGTGAGATTATTTCACACAACACAAAGAAGTTTCTCAGAAACGTTCTTTCTCTTTTTTATCGGAGGATATTTCCTTTGGCCCTATAGTCTTCAAAGGGATCCGAAATATCTGTTCTCAGATTCCACAGAAATAAGGCCAGCAAAGAGATCCACGAAATACACATGTAACTCTGTGAGATGAATTAACAGAACACAAAGCAGTTTCTCAGAAAGCTTCTTTCCAGATTTCATCTGAGGTTATTTCCTTTTTCACCATAGCCGTCTATGGGCTTACAAATATCACTTTGCTATTTCCACAAGAACTGTCTCTGCGAAAGGCTTCTTGAAGGGAAAGCTGAAACTCTGTGAGATGATTTCACAGAACACAAAGAAGTTTCTTAGAAAGCTTCTTTCTCTTTGTTATCGGAGGATATTTCCTTTGGCCCTGTAGTCTTCAAAGGGATCCGAAATATCTGCTCTCAGATTCCACAGAAATAAGGCTAGCAAAGAGATCCACGAAATACGGATGTAACTCTGTGAGATGAATTAACAGAACACTACGCAGTTTCTCAGAAAGCTTCTTTCCAGATTTTATCTCAGGATATTTCCTTTTTCACCATAGCCGTCTATGGGCATCCAAATATCACTTTGCCAATTCCACAAGAACTGTCTTAGCGAAAGGCTTCTTGAGGGGAAAGCTGTAACTCTGTGAGATTATTTCACAGAACACAAAGAAGTTTCTCAGAAAGCTTCTTTCTCTTTTTTATCGGAGGATGTTTCCTTTCGCCCTATAGTCTTCAAAGGGATCCGAAATATCTGTTCTCAGATTCCACATAAATAAGGCAAGCAAAGAGATCCACGAAATACACATGTAACTCTGTGAGATGAATTAACAGAACACTAAGGAGATTCTCAGAAAGATTCTTTCCAGATTTCATCTGAGGATATTTCCTTTTTCACCAAAGCCCTCTATGAGCTTTCAAATATCAGTTTGCCAATTCCAAAAGAACTGACTTACCGAAAGGCTTCTTGAGGGGAAAGCTTTAACTCTCTGAGATTATTTCACAGAACACAAAGAAGTTTCTCAGAAAGCTTCTTTCTCTTTTTTATCGGAGGATATTTCCTTTGGCCCTATAGTCTTCAAAGGGATCCGAAATATCTGTTCTCAGATTCCACAGAAATAAGGCCAGCAAAGAGATCCACGAAATACACATGTAACTCTGTGAGATGAATTAACAGAACACAAAGCAGTTTCTCAGAAAGCTTCTTTCCAGATTTCATCTGAGGTTATTTCCTTTTTCACCATAGCCCTCTACGGGCTTTCAAATATCACTTTGCCAATTCCACAAGAACTGTCTTAGCAGAAGGATTCTTGAGGCGAAAGTTGGAACTCTGTGAGATGATTTCACAGAACACAAAGAAGTTTCTCAGAAAGCTTCTTTCTCTTTGTTATCAGAGGATATTTCCTTTGGCCCTATAGTCTTCAAAGGGATCCGAAATATCTGTTCTCAGATTCCACAGAAATAAGGCTAGCAAAGAGATCCACGAAATCCACATGGAACTCTTTGAGATGAATTAGAAGAACACTACGCAGTTTCTCAGAAAGCTTCTTTCCAGATTTCATCTGAGGATATTATCTTTTTCACTATCGCCCTCTATGCGCTTCCAAATATCACTTTGCCAATTCCACAAGAACTGTCTTAGCGAAAGGCTTCTTGAGGGGAAAGCTGTAACTCTGTGAGATGATTTCACAGAACACAAAGAAGTTTCTCAGAAAGGTTCTTTCTCTTTTTTATCGGAGGATGTTTCCTTTGGCCCTATAGTCTTCAAAGGGATCCGAAATATCTGTCCTCAGATTTCACAGAAATGTGGCAAGCAAAGATATCCACGAAATACACAAGTAACTCTGTGAGATGAATTAACAGAACACTAAGCAGTTTCTCAGAAAGCTTCTTTCCAGATTTCATCTGAGGATATTTCCTTTTTCACCATACCCCTCTAGGGTCTTCCAAATATCACTTTGACAATTCCACAAGAACTCTCTTAGCGAAAGGTTTCTTGAGGGGAAAGCTGTAACTCTGTGAGATGATTTCACAGAGCACAAAGAAGTTTCTCAGAAAGCTTCTTTCTCTTTGTTATCGGAGGATATTTCCTTTGGCCCTATAGTCTTCAAAGGGATCCGAAATATATGTTCTCAGATTCCAAAGAAATAAGGCTAGCAAAGAGATCCACGAAATACAGAAGTAACTCTGTGAGATGAATTAAAAGAACACTACGCAGTATCTCAGAAAGCTTCTTTCCAGATTTCATCTGAGGATATTTTCTTTTTCACCATAGCCCTCTGGGGGTTCCAAATATCATTTTGCCAATTCCACAAGAACTGTCTTAGCGAAAGGCTTCTTTAGGGGAAAGCTGTAACTCTGTGAGATGATTTCACAGAACACAAAGAAGTTTCCAGAAAGCTTCTTTCTCTTTGTAATCGGAGGATATTTCCTTTGGCCCCATAGTCTTCAAAGGGATCCGAAATATGTGCTCTCAGATTCCACAGAAATAAGGCTAGCAAAGAGATCCACGAAATACACATGTAACTCTGTGAGATGAATTAACACAACACTAAGCAGTTTCTCAGAAAGCTTCTTTCCAGATTTCATCTGAGGATATTCCCTTTTTCACCAAAGCTCTCTATGAGCTTCCAAATATCAGTTTGCCAATTCCACAAGAGCTGTCTTACCGAATGGCTTCTTGAGGGGAAAGCTGTAACTCTGTGAGATGATTTCACAGAACACAAAGAAGTTTCTCAGAAAGCTTCTTTCTCTTTGTTATCGGAGGATATTTCCTTTGGCCCTAAAATCTTCAAAGAGATCCGAAATAAATGTTCTCAGATTCCAAAGAAATAAGGCTAACAAAGAGATCCACGAAATACACATGTAACTCTGTGAGATGAAGTAACAGAACACTACACAGTTTCTCAGAAAGCTTCTTTCCAGATTTCATCTGAGGATATTTCCTTTTTCACCATAGCCCTCTATGGGCTTCCAAATATCACGTTGCCAATTCCACAAGAACTGTCTTAGCGAAAGGCTTCTTGAGGGGAAAGCTGTAACTCTGTGAGATGATTTCACAGAACACAAAGAAGTTTCCCAGAAAGCTTCTTTCTCTTTGTTATCGGAGGATATTTCCTTTGGCCCTATAGTCTTCAAAGGCATCCGAAATATCTGTTCTCAGATTCCACAGAAATAAGGCTAGCAAAGAGATCCACGAAATACACATGTAACTCTGTGAGAGGAATTAACAGAACACTAAGGAGGTTCTCAGAAAGCTTCTTTCCAGATTTCATCTGAGGATATTTCCTTTTTCACCATAGCCGACTAAGGGCTTCCAAATATCACTTTGCCAATTCCACAAGAACTGTCTTAGAGAAAGGCTTCTTGAGGGGAAAGCTGTAACTCTGTGAGATGATTTCACAGAACACAAAGAAGTTTCTCAGAAAGCTTCTTTCTCTTTGTTTTCGGAGGATATTTCCTTTGGCCCTATAGTCTTCAATGGGATCCGAAATATCTGTTCTCAGATTCCACAGAAATAAGGCTAGCAAAGAGATCCACGAAATACAAATGTAACTCTGTGAGATGAATTAACAGAACACTAAGCAGTTTCTCAGAAAGCTTCTTTCCAGATTTCATCAGACGATATTTCCTTTTTCACCATAGACGTCAATGGGCTTCCAAATATCACTTTGCCAATTCCAGAAGAACTGTCTTTGCGAAAGGCTTCTTGAGGGGAGGGCTGCAACTCTGTGAGATGATTTCACAGAACACAAATAATTTTCTCAGAAAGCTTCTTTCTCTTTTTTATCAGGGGATATTTCCTTTGGCCCTATAGTCTCAAAGGGATCTGAAATATCTGTTCTCAGATTCCACAGAAATAAGGCTAGCAAAGAGATCCACGAAATACACATGTAACTCTGTGAGATGAATTATCAGAACTCTAAGGAGTTTCTCACAAAGCTTCTTTCCAGATTTCATCAGAGGATATTTCCTTTTTCACCACAGCCGTCTACGCGCTTCCAAATATCACTTTGCCAATTCCACAAGAACTGTCTTAGCGAAAGGCTTCTTGAGGGGAAAGCTGTAACTCTGTGAGATTATTTCACAGAACACAATGAAGTTTCTCAGAAAGCTTCTTTCTCTTTTTTATCGGAGGATGTTTCCTTTCACCCTATAGTCTTCAAAGGGATCCGAAATATCTGTTCTCAGATTCCACATAAATAAGGCAAGCAAAGAGATCCACGAAATACACATGTAACTCTGTGAGATGAATTAACAGAACACTAAGGAGTTTCTCATAAAGATTCTTTCCAGATTTCATCTGAGGATATTTCCTTTTTCACCAAAGCCCTCTATGAGCTTCCAAATATCAGTTTGCCAATTCCAAAAGAACTGACATACCGAAAGGCTTCTTGAGGGGAAAGCTTTAACTCTGTGAGATTATTTCACAGAACACAGAGAAGTTTCTCAGAAAGCTTCTTTCTCTTTGTTATCGGAGGATAATTCCTTTTGCCCTATAGTCTTCAAAGGTATCCGAAATATCTGCTCTCAGATTCCACAGAAATAAGGCCAGGAAGGAGTTCCACGAAATACACATGTAACTCTGTTTGAAGAATTAACAGAACACTAAGCAGTTTCTCAGAAAGCTTCTTTCCAGATTTCATCTGAGGATATTTCCTTTTTCACCATAGCCCTGTATGGGCTTACAAATATCACTTTGCCAATTCCACAAGTACTGTCTTATCGAAAGGATTCTTGATTGGAAATCTGTAACTCTTTGAGATGATTTCACAGAACACAAAGAAGTTTCTCAGAAAGCTTCTTTCTCTTTGTTATCGGAGGATATTTCCTTTGGCCCTATAGTCTTCAAAGGGATCCGAAATATCTGTTCTCAGATTCCACAGAAATGAGGTAAGCAAAGAGATCCACGAAATACACATGTAACTCTGTGAGATGAATCAACAGAACACTAAGGAGGTTCTCAGAAAGCTTCTTTCCAGATTTCATCTGAGGATATTTCCTTTTTCACCATAGCCGACTAAGGGCTTCCAAATATCACTTTGCCAATTCCACAAGTACTGTTTTTGCGAAAGACTTCTTGAGGTGAAACATGTAACTCTGTGAGATGATTTCACAGAACACAAAGAAGTTTCTCAGAAAGCTTCTTTCTCTTTTTTATCGGAGGATATTTCCTTTGGCCCTATAGTCTTCAAAGGGATCCGAAATATCTCTTCTCAGATTCCACAGATATAAGGCTAGCAAAGAGATACACGAAATACACATGTAACTCTGTGAGATGAATTAACAGAACACTAAGGATTTTCTCACAAAGCTTCTTTACAGATTTCATCTGAGGATATTTCCTTTTTCACCGTAGCCGTCTACGGGCTTACAAATATCACTTTGCTATTTCCACAAGAACTGTCTCTGCGAAAGGCTTCTTGAAGGGAAAGCTGAAACTCTGTGAGATGATTTCACAGAACCCAAAGAAGTTTCTTAGAAAGCTTCTTTCTCTTTGTTATCGGAGGATATTTCCTTTGGCCCTGTAGTCTTCAAAGGGATCCGAAATATCTGTTCTCAGATTCCACAGAAATAAGGCTAGCAAAGAGATCCACGAAATACGGATGTAACTCTGTGAGATGAATTAACAGAACACTACGCAGTTTCTCAGAAAGCTTCATTCCAGATTTTATCTCAGGATATTTCCTTTTTCACCATAGCCGTCTATGGGCATCCAAATATCACTTTGCCAATTCCACAAGAACTGTCTTAGCGAAAGGCTTCTTGAGGGGAAAGCTGTAACTCTGTGAGATTATTTCACAGAACACAAAGAAGTTTCTCAGAAAGCTTCTTTCTCTTTTTTATCGGAGGATGTTTCCTTTCGCCCTATAGTCTTCAAAGGGATCCGAAATATCTGTTCTCAGATTCCACATAAATAAGGCAAGCAAAGAGATCCACGAAATACACATGTAACTCTGTGAGATGAATTAACAGAACACTAAGGAGATTCTCAGAAAGATTCTTTCCAGATTTCATCTGAGGATATTTCCTTTTTCACCAAAGCCCTCTATGAGCTTCCAAATATCAGTTTGCCAATTCCAAAAGAACTGACTTACCGAAAGGCTTCTTGAGGGGAAAGCTTTAACTCTGTGAGATTATTTCACAGAACACAGAGAAGTTTCTCAGAAAGCTTCTTTCTCTTTGTTATCGGAGGATAATTCCTTTTGCCATATAGTCTTCAAAGTTATCCGAAATATCTGTTCTCAGATTCCACAGAAATAAGGCCAGGAAGGAGATCCACGAAATACACATGTAACTCTGTTTGAAGAATTAACAGAACACTAAGCAGTTTCTCAGAAAGCTTCTTTAAAGATTTCATCTGAGGATATTTCCTTTTTCACCATAGCCCTGTATGGGCTTACAAATATCAATTTGCCAATTCCACAAGTACTGTCTTATCGAAAGGATTCTTGAGGGGAAATCTGTAACTCTTTGAGATGATTTCACAGAACACAAAGAAGTTTCTCAGAAAGCTTCTTTCTCTTTGTTATCGGAGGATATTTCCTTTGGCCCTATAGTCTTCAAAGGGATCCGAAATATCTGTTCTCAGATTCCACAGAAATGAGGTAAGCAAAGAGATCCACGAAATACACATGTAACTCTGTGAGATGAATTAACAGAACACTAAGCAGTTTCTCAGAAAGCTTCTTTCCAGATTTCATCAGACGATATTTCCTTTTTCACCATATACGTCAATGGGCTTCCAAATATCACTTTGCCAATTCCAGAAGAACTGTCTTTGCGAAAGGCTTCTTGAGGGGAGGGCTGTAACTCTGTGAGATGATTTCACAGAACACAAATAATTTTCTCAGAAAGCTTCTTTCTCTTTTTTATCAGGGGATATTTCCTTTGGCCCTATAGTCTCAAAGGGATCTGAAATATCTGTTCTCAGATTCCACAGAAATAAGGCTAGCAAAGAGATCCACGAAATACACATGTAACTCTGTGAGATGAATTATCAGAACACTAAGGAGTTTCTCACAAAGCTTCTTTCCAGATTTCATCTGAGGATATTTCCTTTTTCACCACAGCCGTCTACGCGCTTCCAAATATCACTTTGCCAATTCCACAAGAACTGTCTTTGCGAAAGGCTTCTTGAGGGGAACGCTGAAACTCTGTGAGATGATTTCACAGAACACAAAGAAGTTTCTCAGAAAGCTTCTTTCTCTTTGTTATCGGAGGATATTTCCTTTGGCCCTATAGTCTTCAAAGAGATCCGAAATATCTGTTCTCAGATTCCAAAGAAATAAGGCTAGCAAAGAGATCCACGAAATACACATGTAACTCTGTGAGATGAATTAACAGAACACTAAGCAGTTTCTCAGAAAACTTCTTTCCACTTTTCATCTGAGGAGATTTCCTTTTTCACCATAGACGTCTATGGGCTTCCAAATATCACTTTGCCAATTCCACAAGAACTGTCTTAGCGAAAGGCTTCTTGAGGGGAAAGCTGTAACGCTGTGAGATGATTTCACAGAACACAAGGAAGTCTCTCAGAAAACTTCTTTCTCTTTGTTATAGGAGGATGTTTCCTTTGACCCTATACTCCTCCAAGGGATCGAAATATCTGTTCTCAGATTCCACAGAATTAAGGATAGCAAAGAGATCCACGAAATACACATGTAACTCTGTGAGATGAATTAACAGAACACTAAGGAGGTTCTCAGAAAGCTTCTTTCCAGATTTCATCTGAGGATATTTCCTTTTTCACCATAGCCGACTAAGGGCTTCCAAATATCACTTTGCCAATTCCACAAGAACTGTCTTAGAGAAAGGCTTCTTGAGGGGAAAGCTGTAACTCTGTGAGATGATTTCACAGAACAAAAGAAGTTTCTCAGAAAGCTTCTTTCTCTTTGTTTTCGGAGGATATTTCCTTTGGCCCTATAGTCTTCAATGGGATCCGAAATATCTGTTCTCAGATTCCACAGAAATAAGGCTAGCAAAGAGATCCACGAAATACAAATGTAACTCTGTGAGATGAATTAACAGAACACTAAGCAGTTTCTCAGAAAGCTTCTTTCCAGATTTCATCAGACGATATTTCCTTTTTCACCATAGACGTCAATGGGCTTCCAAATATCACTTTGCCAATTCCAGAAGAACTGTCTTTGCGAAAGGCTTCTTGAGGGGAGGGCTGTAACTCTGTGAGATGATTTCACAGAACACAAATTATTTTCTCAGAAAGCTTCTTTCTCTTTTTTATCGGGGGATATTTCCCTTGGCCCTATAGTCTCAAAGGGATCTGAAATATCTGTTCTCAGATTCCACAGAAATAACGCTAGCAAAGAGATCCACGAAATACACATGTAACTCTGTGAGATGAATTATCAGAACACTAAGGAGTTTCTCACAAAGCTTCTTTCCAGATTTCATCTGAGGATATTTCCTTTTTCACCACAGCCGTCTACGCGCTTCCAAATATCACTTTGCCAATTCCACAAGAACTGTCTTTGCGAAAGGCTTCTTGAGGGGAACGCTGAAACTCTGTGAGATGATTTCACAGAACACAAAGAAGTTTCTCAGAAAGCTTCTTTCTCTTTGTTATCGGAGGATATTTCCTTTGGCCCTATAGTCTTCAAAGAGATCCGAAATATCTGTTCTCAGATTCCAAAGAAATAAGGCTAGCAAAGAGATCCACGAAATACACATGTAACTCTGTGAGATGAATTAACAGAACACTAAGCAGTTTCTCAGAAAACTTCTTTCCACTTTTCATCTGAGGAGATTTCCTTTTTCACCATAGACGTCTATGGGCTTCCAAATATCACTTTGCCAATTCCACAAGAACTGTCTTAGCGAAAGGCTTCTTTAGGGGAAAGCTGTAACGCTGTGAGATGATTTCACAGAACACAAAGAAGTCTCTCAGAAAAATTCTTTCTCTTTGTTATAGGAGGATGTTTCCTTTGACCCTATACTCCTCCAAGGGATCCGAAATATCTGTTCTCAGATTCCACAGAATTAAGGCTAGCAAAGAGATCCACGAAATACACATGTAACTCTGTGAGATGAATTAACAGAACACTAAGCAGTTTCTCAGAAATCTTCCTTCCACATTTCACTGAGGATATTTCCTTTTTCACGATACCCCTCTAAGGGCTTCCAAATATCACTTTGCCAATTCCACAAGAACTGTCTTAGCGAAAGGCTTCTGGATGGGAAAGCTGTAACTCTGTGAGATTATTTCACAGAACACAAAGAAGTTTCTCAGAAAGGTTCTTTCTCTTTTTTATCGGAGGATATTTCCTTTGGCCCTATAGTCTTCAAAGGGATCCGAAATATCTGTTCTCAGATTCCACAGAAATAAGGCCAGCAAAGAGATCCCCGAAATACACATGTAACTCTGTGAGATGAATTAAGAGAACACAAAGCAGTTTCTCAGAAAGCTTCTTTCCAGATTTCATCTGAGGTTATTTCCTTTTTCACCATAGCCCTCTACGGGCTTTCAAATATCACTTTGCCAATTCCACAAGAACTGTCTTAGCAAAAGGATTCTTGAGGCGAAAGTTGGAACTCTGTGAGATGATTTCACAGAACACAAAGAAGTTTCTCAGAAAGCTTCTTTCTCTTTGTTATCAGAGGATATTTCCTTTGGCCCTATAGTCTTCAAAGGGATCCGAATTATCTGTTCTCAGATTCCACAGAAATAAGGCTAGCAAAGAGATCCACGAAATCCACATGGAACACTGTGAGATGAATTAAAAGAACACTACGCAGTTTCTCAGGAAACTTCTTTCCAGATTTCATCTGAGGATATTTCCTTTTTCACCATAGCACTATGGGGGTTCCAAATATCACTTTGCCAATTCCACAAGAACTGTCTTAGCGAAAGGCTTCTTGAGGGGAAAGCTGTAACTCTGTGAGATGATTTCACAGAACACAAAGAAGTTTCTCAGAAAGCTTCTTTCTCTTTGTTATCGGAGGATATTTCCTTTGGCCCTATAGTCTTCAATGGGATCCGAAATATCTGTTCTCAGATTCCACAGAAATTACGCTAGCAAAGAGATCCACGAAATACACATGTAACTCTGTGAGATGAATTAAGAGAACACTAAGCAGTTTCTCAGAAAGCTTCTTTCCAGATTTCATCTGAGGATATTTCCTTTTTCACCATAGCCCTCTATGGGCTTCCAAATATCACGTTGCCAATTCCACAAGAACTGTCTTAGCGAAAGGCTTCTTGAGGGGAAAGCTGTAACTCTGTGAGATGATTTCACAGAACACAAAGAAGTTTCCCAGAAAGCTTCTTTCTCTTTGTTATCGGAGGATATTTCCTTTGGCCCTATAGTCTTCAAAGGGATCCGAAATATCTGTTCTCAGATTCCACAGAAATAAGGCTAGCAAAGAGATCCACGAAATACACATGTATCTCTGTGAGATGAATTAACAGAACACTAAGGAGGTTCTCAGAAAGCTTCTTTCCAGATTTCATCTGAGGATATTTCCTTTTTCACCATAGCCGACTAAGGGCTTCCAAATATCACTTTGCCTATTCCACAAGTACTGTTTTTGCGAAAGACTTCTTGAGGTGAAAGATGTAACTCTGTGAGATGATTTCACAGAACACAAAGAAGTTTCTCAGAAAGCTTCTTTCTCTTTTTTATCGGAGGATATTTCCTTTGGCCCTATAGTCTTCAAAGGGATCCGAAGTATCTCTTCTCAGATTCCACAGATATAAGGCTAGCAAAGAGATACACGAAATACACATGTAACTCTGTGAGATGAATTAACAGAACACTAAGGATTTTCTCACAAAGCTTCTTTACAGATTTCATTTGAGGATATTTCCTTTTTCACCGTAGCCGTCTATGGGCTTACAAATATCACTTTGCCCTTTCCACAAGAACTGTCTTTGCGAAAGGCTTCTTGAAGGGAAAGCTGAAACTCTGTGAGATGATTTCACAGAACACAAAGAAGTTTCTTAGAAAGCTTCTTTCTCTTTGTTATCGGAGGATATTTCCTTTGGCCCTGTAGTCTTCAAAGGGATCCGAAATATCTGTTCTCAGATTCCACAGAAATAAGGCTAGCAAAGAGATCCACGAAATACACATGTAACTCTGTGAGATGAATTAACAGAACACTAAGGAGTTTCTCAGAAAGCTTCTTTCCAGATTTCATCAGAGGATATTTCCTTTTTCACCAAAGCCCTCTATGAGCTTCCAAATATCAGTTTGCCAATTCCAAAAGAACTGACTTACCGAAAGGCTTCTTGAGGGGAAAGCTTTAACTCTGTGAGATTATTTCACAGAACACAGAGAAGTTTCTCAGAAACCTTCTTTCTCTTTGTTATCGGAGGATAATTCCTTTTGCCCTATAGTCTTCAAAGGTATCCGAAATATCTGTTCTCAGATTCCACAGAAATAAGGCCAGGAAGGAGATACGCGAAATACTCATGTAACTCTGTTGGAAGAATTAACAGAACACTAAGCAGTTTCTCAGAAAGCTTCTTTAAAGATTTCATCTGAGGATATTTCCTTTTTCACCATAGCCCTGTATGGGCTTACAAATATCACTTTGCCAATTCCACAAGTACGGTCTTAGTGAAAGTATTCTTGAGGGGAAATCTGTAACTCTGTGAGATGATTTCACAGAACACAAAGAAGTTTCTCAGAAAGCTTCTTTCTCTTTGTTATCGGAGGATATTTCCTTTGGCCCTATAGTCTTCAAAGGGATCCGAAATATCTGTTCTCAGATTCCACAGAAATGAGGTAAGCAAAGAGATCCACGAAATACAAATGTAACTCTGTGAGATGAATTAACAGAAAACTAAGCAGTTTCTCACATAGCTTCTTTCCAGATTTCATCTGAGGATAATTTCCTTTTCACCATAGCCATCAGGGGGTTCCAAATATCACTTTGACAATTCCACAAGAACTGTCTTAGGGAAAGTTTTCTTGAGGGGAAAGCTGTAATCTGGAGATGATTTCACAGAACACAAAGAAGTTTCTCAGAAAGCTTCTTTCTCTTTGTTATCGGAGTATATTCCCTTTGGCCCTATAGTCTTCTATGGGATCCGAAATATCTGCTCTCAGATTCCACAGAAATAAGGCTAGCAAAGAGATCCACGAAATACACATGTAACTCTGTGAGATGAATAAACACAACACTAAGCAGTTTCTCAGAAAGCTTCTTTCCAGATTTCATCTGAAGTTATTTCCTTTTTCACCAAAGCCCTCTATCAGCTCCAAAATATCAGTTTGCCAATTCCACAAGAACTGTCTTAGCGAAAGGCTTCTTGAGGGGAAAGCTGTAACTCTGTGAGACTATTTCACAGAACACAGAGAAGTTTCTCCGAAAGCTTCTTTCTCTTTGTTATCGGAGGATATTTCCTTTGGCCCCATAGTCTTCAAAGGGATCCGAAATATCTGCTCTCAGATTCCATAGAAATAAGGCTAGCAAAGAGATCCACGAAATACACATGTAACTCTGCGAGATGAATTAACAGAACACTAAATAGTTTCTAAGAACGCTTCTTTCCAGATTTCATCTGAGGATATTTCCTTTTTCACCATAGCCCTCTACGGGCTTAGAAATATTACTTTGCCAATTCCACAAGAACTGTCTTAGCGAGAGGCTTCTTGAGGGGAAAGCTGTAACTCTGTGAGATGATTTCACAGAACACAAAGAAGTTTCTCAGAAAGCTTCTTTCTCTTTGTTATCGGAGGATATTTCCTTTGGCCGTATAGTCTTCAACGGGATCCGAAATATCTGTTCTCAGATTCCACAGAAATAATGCTAGCAAAGAGATCCACGAAATACACATGTAACTCTGTGAGATGAATTAACAGAACACTAAGCAGTTTCTCAGAAAGCTTCTTTCCAGATTTCATCTGAGGATATTTCCTTTTTCACCATAGCCCTCTATGGGCTTCCAATTATCACTTTGCCAATTCCACAAGAAATGTCTTGGCGAAAGGCTTCTTGAGGGGAAAGCTATAACTCTGTGAGAGGAGTTCACAGAACACAAAGAAGTTTCTCCGAAAGTTTCTTTCTCTTTGTTATCGGAGGATATTTCCTTTGACCCTATAGTCTTCAAAGGGATACGAAATATCTGTTCTCCGATTCCACAGAAATAAGGCTAGCAAAGAGATCCGCGAAATACACATGTAACTCTGTGAGATGAATTAACAGGACACTAAGCAGTTTCTCAGAAAGCTTCTTTCCAGATTTCATCTGAGGATATTTCCTTTTTCACCATAGCCCTCTATGGGCCTCCAATTATCACTTGGCCAGTTCCACAAAAACTGTCTTAGCGAAAGGCTTCTTGAGGGGAAAGCTGTAACTCTGTGACATGATTTCACAGAACACAAAGAAGTTTCTCAGAAAGCTTCTTTCTCTTTGTTATCAGAGGATATTTCCTTTGGCCCCATAGTCTTCAAAGGGATCCGAAATATCTGTTCTCAGATTCCACAGTAATAAGGCTAGCAATGAGATCCACGAAATACACATGTAACTCTGTGAGATGAATCAACAGAACACTAAGCAGTTTCTCAGAAAGCTTCTTTCCCGATTTCATCTGAGGATATTTCCTTTTTCACCATAGCCCTGTACGGGGTTCCAAATATCACTTTACGAATTCCACAAGAACTGTCTTAGAGAAAGGCTTCTTGAGGGGAAAGCTGTAACTCTGTGAGATGATTTCACAGAACACAAAGAAGTTTCTCAGAAAGCTTCTTTCTCTTTGTTATCGGAGGATATTTCCTTTGGCACCATTGTCTTCCAAGGGATCCGAAATATCTATTCTCAGATTCCACAGAAATAAGGCTAGCAAAGAGATCCACGAAATACACATGTAACTCTGTGAGATGAATTAACGGAACACTAAGCAGTTTCTCAGAAAGCTTCTTTCCATATTTCATCTGAGGAGATTTAGTTTTTCACCATAGCCCTCTATGGGCTTCCAAATATCACGTTGCCAATTACACAAGAACTGTCTTAGCAAAAGCTTTCTTGAGGGGAAAGCTGTTACTTTGTGAGATGATTTCACAGAATACAAAGAAGTTTCTCAGAAAGCTTCTTTCTCTTTGTTACCGGAGGATATTTCCTTTGGCCCGATAGTCTTCAAAGGGATCCGAAATATCTGTTCTCAGATTCCACAGAAATTAGGCCAGCAAAGAGATCCCCGAAATACACATGTAACTCTGTGAGATGAATTAACAGAACACAAAGCAGTTTATCAGAAAGCTTCTTTCCAGATTTCATCTGGGGTTATTTCCTTTTTCACCATAGCCCTCTACGGGCTTTCAAATATCACTTTGCCAATTCCACAAGAACTGTCTTAGCAAAAGGATTCTTGAGGCGAAAGTTGGAACTCTGTGAGATGATTTCACAGAACACAAAGAAGTTTCTCAGAAAGCTTCTTTCCCTTTGTTATCGGAAGATTTTTCCTTTGGCCCTATATTCTTCAAAGGGATCCGAAATATCTGTTCACAGACTCCGCAGAAATAAGGTTATCAAAGAGATCCACGAAATACACATGTAACTCTGTGAGATGAATTAACAGAGCACTAAGCAGTTTCTCAGAAAGCTTCTTTCCAGCTTTCATCTGAGGGTATTTCCTTTTTCAACATAGCCCTCTATGGGCTTCCAAATATCACTTTGCCAATTCCTCAAGAACTGTCTTAGCAAAAGGCTTCTTGCGGGGAAAGCTGTAACTCTGTGAGAGGATTTCACAGAACACAAAGAAGTTTCTCCGAAAGCTTATTTCTCTTTGTTATCGGAGGATATTTCCTTTGGCCCTATAGTCTTCAAAGGGATCCAAAATATCTGTTCTCCGATTCCACAGAAATAAGGCTAGCAAAGAGATCCACGAAATACAGATGTAACTCTGTGAGATGAATTAACAGGACACTAAGCAGTTTCTCAGAAAGCTTCTTTCCAGATTTCATCTGAGGATATTTCCTTTTTCACCATAGCCCTCTATGGGCTTCCAAATATCACTTTGCCAGTTCCACAAGAACTGTCTTAGCGAAAGGCTTCTTGAAGGGAAAGCTGTAACTCTGTGTGATGATTTCACAGAACACAAAGAAGTTTTTCAGAAAGCTTCTTTCTCTTTGTTATCAGAGGATATTTCCTTTGGCCCTAGAGTCTTCAAAGGGTTCCGAAATATCTGTTCTCAGAATCCACAGAAGTAAGGCTAGCAAAGAGATCCACGAAATACACATGTAACTCTGTGAGATGAATTAACACAACACTAAGCAGTTTGTCAGAAAGCTTCTTTCCAGATTTCATCTGAGGATATTTCCTTTTTTACCATAGCCGTCTATGGGTTACAAAATATCACTTTGGCAATTCCACAAGAACTGTCTTCGCGAAAGGCTTCTTGAGAGGAAAGCTGTAACTCTATGAGATGATTTCACAGAATACAAAGAAATTTCTCAGAAAGCTTCTTTCTCTTTGTTATCGGAGGATATTTCCTTTGGCCCCATAGTCTTCAAAGGGATCCGAAATATCTGTTCTCAGATTCCAAAGAAATAAGGCTAGCAATGAGATCCACGAAATACACATGTAACTCTGTGAGATGAATTACCAGAACACTAAGCAGTTTCTCAGAAACTTCTTTCCAGATTTCATCTGAAGATATTTCGTTTTTCACCATAGTCCTGTATGGGCTTCCAAATATCACTTTGCCAATTCCACAAGAACTGTCTTAGCGAAAGGCTTCTTGAGGGGAAAGCTGTAACTATGTGAGATGATTTCACAGAACACAAAGAAGTTTCTCAGAAAGGTTCTTTCTCTTTGTTATCGGAGGATATTTCCTTTGGCCCTATAGTCTTCAGTGGGATCCGAAATATCTGTTCTCAGATTCCACAGAAATAAGGCTAGCAAAGAGATCCAAGAAATACACATGTAACTCTGTGAGATGAATTAACAGAACACTAAGCAGTTTCTCAGAAAGCTTCTTTCCAGATTTCATCTGAGGATATTTCCTTTTTCACCATAGCCCT
Source organism: Macaca mulatta (assembly GCF_049350105.2). Classification (NCBI taxonomy): domain Eukaryota; kingdom Metazoa; phylum Chordata; class Mammalia; order Primates; family Cercopithecidae; genus Macaca; species Macaca mulatta. The sequence continues at coordinate 40,212,159 of NC_133414.1, forward strand.
TTATGGGCTTCCAAATATCACGTTGCAATTCCACAAGAACTGTCTTAGCGAAAGGTTTCTTGAGGGGAAAGCTGTTACTCTGTGAGATGATTTCACAGAACACAAAGAAGTTTCTCAGAAAGCTTCTTTCTCTTTGTTATCGGAGGATATTTCCTTTGTCCCTATAATCTTCAAGGGATACGAATTATCTGTTCTCAGATTCCACAGAAATAAGGCTAGCAAAGAGATCCACGAAATACACATGTAACTCTGTGAGATAAATTAACAGAACACTAAGCAGTTTCTCAGAAAGCTTCTTTCCAAATTTCATCCGAGGATATTTCCTTTTTTACCATAGCCCTCTATGGGCTTCCAAATATCACTTTGCCAATTCCACAAGAACTGTCTTAGCGAAAGGCTTCTTGAGGGGATAGCTGGAACTCTATGAGATGATTTCACAGAACACAAAGAAGTTTCTCAGAAAGCTTCTTTCTCTTTTTTATCGGAGGATATTTCTTTTGGCCCTATAGTCTTCAAAGGGTTCCGAAATATCTGTTCTCAGATTCCACAGAAATAAGGGTAGCAATGAGATCCACGATATATACATGTAACTTTGCGAGGTGAATTAAGAGAACACTAAGCAGTTTCTCAGAAAGCTTCTTTCCAGATTTCATCTGAGGATATTTCCTTTTTCACCATTGTCCTGTATGGGCTTCCAAATATCACTTTGCCAATTCCACAAGAACTGTCTTAGCGAAAGGCTTCTTGAGGGGAAAGCTGTAACTCTGTGAGATGATTTCACAGAACACAAAGAAGTTTCTCAGAAAGGTTCTTTCTCTTTGTTATCGGAGGATATTTCCTTTGGCCCTATAGTCTTCAATGGGATCCGAAATATCTGTTCTCAGATTCCACAGAAATAAGGCTAGCAAAGAGATCCAAGAAATACACATGTAACTCTGTGATGAATTAACAGAACACTAAGCAGTTTCTCAGAAAGCTTCTTTCCACATTTCATCTGAGGAGATTTCCTTTTTCCACATAGCCCTCTATGGGATTCCAAATATCACGTTGCAATTCCACAATAACTGTCTTAGCGAAAGGTTTCTTGAGGGGAAAGCTGTTACTCTGTGAGATGATTTCACGGAACACAAAGAAGATTCTCAGAAAGCTTCTTTCTCTTTGTTATCAGAGGATATTTCCTTTGGCCCTATAATCTTCAAAGGGATACGAATTATCTGTTCTCAGATTCCGCAGAAATAAGGCTAGCAAAGAGATCCACGAAATACACATGTAACTCTGTGAGATAAATTAAGGAACACTAAGCAGTTTCTCAGAAAGGTTCTTTCCAAATTTCATCCGAGGATATTTCCTTTTTCACCATAGCCCTCTATGGGCTTCCAAATATCACTTTGCCAATTCCACAAGAACTGTCTTAGCGAAAGGCTTCTTGAGGGGATAGCTGGAACTCTGTGAGATGATTTCACTGAACACAAAGAAGTTTCTCAGAAAGCTTCTTTCTCTTTGTTATCGGAGGATATTTCCTTTGGCCCTATAGTCTTCAAAGGGGTCCGAAATATCTGTTCTCAGATTCCACAGAAATAAGGGTAGCAATGAGATCCACGAAATATACATGTAACTTTGTGAGATGAATTAAGAGAACACTAAGCAGTTTCTCACAAAGGTTCTTTCTAGATTTCATGTGAGGATATTTCCTTTTTCACCATAGCTGTCTATGGGCTTCCAAATATCACTTTGCCAATTCCATAAGAACTGTCTTAGCGAACGGCTTCTGGAGGGGAATTCTGTAACTCTGTGAGATGATTTCACAGAACACAAAGAATTTTCTCAGAAAGCTTCTTTCTCTTTGTTATCGGAGGATATTTCCTTTGGCCCTATAGTCTTCAAAGGGATCCGAAATATCTGTTCTCAGATTCCACAGAAATAAGGCTAGGAAAGAGATATACGAAATACAGATGTAACTCTGTGAGATGAATTAATAGAACACTAAGCAGTTTCTCAGAAAGCTTCTTTCCAGATTTCATCTGCGGATATTTCCTATTTCACGATAGCCCTCTATGGGCTTCCAAATATCACTTTGCCAATTCCACAAGAACTGTCTCAGCGAAAGGCTTCTTGAGGGGAAAGCTGTAACTCTGTGAGATGATTTCACAGAACACAAAGAAGTTTCTTAGAAAGATTCTTTCTCTTTGTTATCGGAGGATATTTCCTTTGGCCCTATAGTCTTCAAAGGGATCTGAAACATCTGTTCTCAGATTCCACAGAAATAAGTCAAGCAAAGAGATCCACGAAATACAGATGTAACTCTGTGTGATGAATTAACAGAACACTAAGCAGTTTCTCAGAAAGCTTCTTTCCAGATTTCATCTGAGGACATTTCCTTTTTCACCATAGCCCTCTATGGGCTTCCAAATATCACTGTGCCAATTCCACAAGAACTGTATTAGAGAAACGCTTCTTGAGGGGAAAGCTGTAACTATGTGTGATGATTTCACAGAACACAAAGGAGTTTCACAGAAAGCTTCTTTCTCTTTGTTATAGGAGGATATTTCGTTTGGCCCATAGTCTTCCAAGAGAATCGAAATATCTGTTCTCAGATTCCACAGAAATAAGGCTAGCAAAGAGATCCACGAAATACACATCTAACTCTGTGAGATGAATTAACAGAACTCTAAGCAGTTTCTCAGAAACCATCTTTCCAGATTTCATCTGAGGATATTTAATTATTCACCATAGCCCTCTATGGGCTTCCAGATATCACTTTGCCAATTCCACAAGAACTGTGTTAGCGAAAGGCTTCTTGAGGGGAAAGCTGAAACTCTGTGAGATGATTTCACAGAACACGAAGAAGGTTATCAGAAAGCTTCTTTCTCTTTGTTATCGGAGGATATTTCCTTTGGCCCTATAGTCTTCAAAGGGATCGGAAATATCTGTTCTCAGATTCCACAGAAATAAGGCTAGCAAAGAGATCCGCGAAATACACATGTATCTCTGTGAGATGAATTAACAGAAAACTAAGCAGGTTCTCAGAAAGTTTCTTTCCAGATTTCATCTGAGGATGTTTTCTTTTTCACCATAGCCCTCTATGGGCTTCCAAATATCACTTTGCCAATTCCACATGAACTGTCTTAGCGAAGGGCTTCTTAAGGGGAAAGCTGTAACTCTGTGAGATGATTTCACAGAACACAAAGAAGTTTCTCAGAAAGCTTCTTTCTCTTTGTTATTGGAGGATATTTCCTTTGGCCCTAGAGTCTTCAAAGGGATCCGAAATATCTGTTGTCAGATTCATAGAAAAAAGGCTAGCAAAGAGATCCACGAAATACATATGTAACTCTGTGAGATGAATTTACGGAACACTAAGCATTTCCTCAGAAAGCTTCTCTCCAGATTTCTTCTGAGTATATTTACTTTTTCACCAGAGCCCTCTATAGGCTTCCAAATATCTCTTTGCCAATTCCACAAGTACTGCCTTAGCGAAAGTCTTCTTGAGGGGAAAGCTGTAACTCTGTGAGATGATTTCACGGAACACGAAGAAGTTTCTCAGAAAGCTTCTTTCTCTTTGTTATCGGAGGATATTTCCTTTGGCCCATAGTCTTCCAAGGGAATCGAAATATCTGTTCTCAGATTCCACAGATATAAGGCTAGCAAAGAGATCCACGAAATACACATGTAACGCTGTGAAATGAATTAACAGAACACTAAGCAGTTTCTCAGAAAGCTTCTTTCAAGATTTCATCTGTGGATATTTCCTTTTTCACCATAGCACTCTATGGGCTTCTAAATATCACTTTGCCAATTCCACAAGAACTGTCTTAGCGAAAGGCTTCTTCAAGGGAAAGCTGTAACTCTGTGAGATGATTTCACAGAACACAAAGAAGTTTCTCAGAAAGCTTCTTTCTCTTTGTTATCGGAGGATATTTCCTTTGGCGTCATAGTCTTCAAAGGGATCCGAAATATCTGTTCTCAGATTCCACAGAAATAAGGCTAGCAAAGAGATCCACGAAGTACCCATGTAACTCTGTGAGATGAATTAACAGAACACTAAGCAGTTTCTCAGAAAGCTTCTTTCCAGATTTCATCTGAGGATATTTCCTTTTTCACCATAGCCCTCTGTGGGCTTCCAAATATCACTTTGCCAATTCCACAAGAACTGTCTTAGCGAAAGGCTTCTTGAGGGGAAAGCTGTAACTCTGTGAGATGATTTCACAGAACACAAAGAAGTTTCTCAGAAAGCTTCTTTCTCTTTGTTATCGGAGGATATTTCCTTTCGCCCTATAGTCTTCAAAGGGATCCGAAATATCTGTTCTCAGATTCCACAGAAATAAGGCTAGAAAAGAGATCCACGAAATACACATGTAACTCTGTGAGATGAATTAACAGACCACTAAGCTTTTTTTCAGAGAGCTTCTTTCCAGATTTCATCTGAGGATATTTCCTTTTTCACCATAGCCCTGTAAGTGCTTCCAAATATCACTTTGCCAATTCCACAAGAACTGTCCTAGCGAAAGGCTTCTTGAGGGAAAAGCTGTAACTCTGTTAGATGATTCCACAGAACACAAAGAAGTTTCTCAGAAAGCTTCTTTCTCTTTGTTATCGGAGGATATTTCCTTTGGCCCTATAGTCTTTAATGGGATCCGAAATATCTGTTCTCAAATTCCACAGAAATAAGGCTAGCAAAGAGATCCACGAAACACAGATGTAACTCTTTGAGATGAATTAACAGAACACTAAGCAGTTTCTCAGAAAGCTTCTTTCCAGATTTCATCAGAGGATATTTCCTTTTTCACCATAGCCCTCTAAGGGCTTCCAAATATCACTTTGCCAATTCCACAAGAAATGTCTTAGCGAAAGATTTCTTGAGGTGAAAGCTGTAACTCTGTGAGATGATTTCACAGAACACAAAGAAATTTCTCAGAAAGCGTCTTTGTCTTTGTTATCGGAGGATATTTCCCTTGCCCCATAGTCTTCAATGGGATCCGAAATATCTGTTCTCAGATTCCACAGAAATAAGGCTAGCAAAGAGATCCACGAAATACACATGTAACGCTGTGAAATGAATTAACAGAACACTAAGCAGTTTCTCAGAATGCTTTTTTCCATATTTCATCTGAGTATGTTTCCTTTTTCACCATAGCCCTCTATGGGCTTCCAAATATCACTTTGCCAATTCCACAAGAACTGTCTTAGCGAAAGGCTTCTTGAGGGGAAAGCTCTAACTCTGTGACATGATTTCACAGAAAACAAAGAAGTTTCTCAGAAAGCTTCTTTCTCTTTGTTATCGGAGGATATTTCCTTTGGCCCTAGAGTCTTCAAGGGGATCCGAAATATCTGTTCTCAGATTCCACAGGAATAAGGCTAGCAAAGAGATCCACGAAATCCACATGGAACTCTGTGAGATGAATGAACAGAACCCTAAGCCGTTTCTCAGAAAGCTTCTTTCCAGATTTCATCTGAGGATATTTCCTTTTTCACCATAGCCATCTAATTGCTTCCAAATATCACTTTGCCAATTCCACAAGAACTGTCTTAGCTAAAGGCTTCTTGAGGGGAAAGCTGTAACTCTGTGAGATGATTTCACAGAACACTAAGAAGTTTCTCAGAAAGCTTCTTTCTCTTTGTTGTCGGAGGATATTTCCTTTGGCCCTATAGTCTTCAAAGGGATCCGAAATATCTGTTCTCAGATTCCACAGAAATAAGGCTAGCAAAGAGATCCACGAAATACACATGTAACTCTGGGAGATGAATTAACAGAACACTAAGCAGTTTCTCAGAAAGCTTCTTTCCAGATTTCATCTGAGGATATTTCCTTTTTCACCATAACCCTCAATGGGCTTACAAATATCACTTTGCCAATTCCACAAGAACTGTCTTAGCGAACGGCTTCTTGAGGGGAAAGCTGTAACTCTGTGAGATGATTTCACAGAACACAAAGAAGTTTCTCAGAAAGCTTCTTTCTCTTTGTTATTGGAGGATAATTCCATTGGCCCTATAGTCTTCAAAGGGATCCGAAATATCTGTTCTCAGATTCCACAGAAATAAGGCTAGCAAAGAGATCCAGGAAATGCAGATGGAACTCTGTGAGATGAATTAACAGAACACTAAGCAGTTTCTCAGAAAGCTTCTTTCCAGATTTCATCTGAGGATATTTCCTTGTTCACCATAGCCCTCTAAGGGCTTCCAAATATCTCTTTGCCAATTCAACAAGAACTGTCTTAGCGAAAGGCTTCTTGACGGGAAAGCTGTAACTCTGTGAGATGATTTCACAGAACACAAAGAAGTTTCTCAGAAAGCTTCTTTCCCTTCGTTATCAGAGGATATTTCCTTTGGCCCCATAGTCTTCAAAGGGATCCGAAATAACTGTTCTCAGTTTCCACAGAAATAAGGCTAGCAAAGAGATCCACGAAATACACATGTAACTCTGTGAGATGAATTAACAGAACACTAAGCAGTTTCTCAGTAAGCTTCTTTCCAGATTTCATCTGAGGATATTTCCTTTTTCACCACAGCCCTCTGTGGGCTTCCAAATATCACTTTGCCAATTCCACAAGAACTGTCTTAGCGAACGGCTTCTTGAGGGGAAAGCGGTAACTCTGTGAGATGATTTCACAGAACACAAGGAAGTTTCTCAGAAACCTTCTTTCTCTTTGTTATCGGAGGATATTTCCTTTGGCCCTATAATCTTCCAAGCGATCCGAAATATCTCTTCTCAGATTCCACAGAAATAAGGCTAGCAAAGGGATCCATGAAATATACATGGAACTCTGTGAGAAGAATTAACAGAACACTAAGCAGTTTCTCAGAAAGCTTCCTTCCAGATTTCATCTGAGTATGTTTCCTTTTCCCCATAGCCCTCTATGGGCTTCCAAATATCACTTTGCCAATTCCACAAGAACTGCCTGAGGGAAAATCTTCTTGAGGGGAAAGCTGTAACTCTGTGAGATGATTTCACAGAACACAAAGAAGTTTCTCAGAAAGCTTCTTTCTCTTTGTTATCGGATGATATTTCTTTTGGCCCTATAGTCTTCAATCGGATCCGAAATATCTGTTCTCAGATTCCACAGAAATAAGGCTAGCAAAGAGATCCACGAAATACACATGTAACTCTGTGAGATGAATTAACAGAACACTAAGCTGTTTCTCAGAAAGCTTCTTTCCAGATTTCATCTGAGGATATTTACTTTTTCACCATAGCCCTCTATGGACTTCCAAATATTACTTTGCCAATTCCACAAGAACTGTCTTAGCGAAAGGCTTCTTGAGGGGAAAGCTGTAACTCTGTGAGATGCGTTCACAGAACACAAAGAAGTTTCTCAGAAAGCTTCTTTCTCTTTGTTATCGGAGGATATTTCCTTTGGCCCTATAGTCTTCAAACTAATACGAAATATCTGTTCTCAGATTCCACAGAAATAAGGCTAGGAAAGAGATCCACGAAATACACCTGAAACTCTGTGAGATGAATGAACAGAACCCTAAGCAGTTTCTCAGAAAGCTTCTTTCCGATTTCATCTGAGGAGATTTCCTTTTTCACCATAGCCTTCTCTGGGCTTCCAAATATCACTTTGCCAATTCCAAAAGAACTGTCTTAGCGAAAGGCTTCTTGAGGGGAAAGCTGTAAGTCTGTGAGATGATTTCACAGAACACAAAGAAGTTTCTCAGAAAGCTTCTTTCTCTTTGTTATTGGAGGATATTTCCTATGGCCCTATAGTCTTCAAAGGGATCCGAAATATCTGTTCTCATATTCCACAGAAATAAGGCTAGCAAAGAGATCCAGGAAATGCAGATGTAACTCTGTGAGATGAATTAACAGAACACTAAGCAATTTCTCAGAAAGCTTCTTTCCAGATTTCATCTGAGGATATTTCCTTATTCACCATAGCCCTCTAAGGGCTTCCAAATATCACTTTGCCAATTCAACAAGAACTGTCCTAGCGAAAGGCTTCTTGACGGGAAAGCTGTAACTCTGTGAGATGATTTCACAGAACACAAAGAAGTTTCTCAGAAAGCTTCTTTCCCTTTGTTATCAGAGGATATTTCCTTTGGCCCCCTAGTCTTCAAAGGATCCGTAATATCTGTTCTCAGATTCCAAAGAAATAAGGCTAGCAAAGAGATCCACAAAATACCCATGTAAATCTCTGAGATGAATTAACAGAACACTAACCAGTTCTCAGAAAGCTTCTTTCCAGATTTCATCTAAGGATATTTCCTTTTTCACCATAGCCCTCTATGGGCTTCCAAATATCACCTTGCCAATTCCACAAGAACTGTCTTAGCGAAAGGCTTCTTGAGGGGAAAGCTGTAACTCCGTGAGATGATTTCACAGAACACAAAGAAGTTTCTCAGAAAGCTTCTTTCTCTTTGTTATCCGAGAATATTTCCTTTGGCCCTATAGTCTTCATAGGGATCCGAAATATCTGTTCTCAGATTCCACAGAAAAAAGGCTAGCAAAGGGATCCACGAAATATACATGTAACTCTGTGAGAAGAATTAACAGAACACTAAGCAGTTTCTCAGAAAGCTTCCTCCCAGATTTCATCTGAGTATGTTTCCTTTTTCACCATAGCCCTCTATGGGCTTGCAAATATCACTTTGCCAATTCCACAAGAACTGTCTTAGCGAAAATCTTCTTGAGGGGAAAGCTGTAACTATGTGAGATGATTTCACAGAACACAAAGAAGTTTCTCAGAAAGCTTCTTTCCCTTTGTTATCAGAGGATATTTCCTTTGACCCCATAGTCCTCAAAGGGATCCGAAATATCTGTTCTCAGTTTCCACAGAAATAAGGCTAGCAAAGAGATCCACGAAATACACATGTAACTCTCTGAGATGAATGAACAGAACACTAAGCAGTTTCTCAGAAAGCTTCTTTCCAGATTTCATCTGAGGATTTATCCTTTTTCACCATAGCCCTCTATGGGCTTCCAAATATCACTTTGCCAATTCCACAAGAACGGTCTTAGCGAACGGCTTCTTGAGGGGAAAGCTGTAACACGGTGAGATGATTTCACAGAACACAAAGAAGTTTCTCAGAAAGCTTCTTTCTCTTTGTTATCGGAGAATATTTCCTTTGGCCCTATGGTCTTCAAAGGGATCTGAAATATCTGTTCTCAGATTCCACAGAAATAAGGCTAGCAAAGAGATCTACGAAATACACATGTAACTCTGTGAGATGAATTAACAGAACACTAAGCAGTTTCTCAGAAAGCTTCTTTCCAGATTTCATCTGAGGATATTTCCTTTTTCACCATAGCCCTCTAAGGGCTTCCAAATATCACTTTACCAATTCCACATGAACTGTCTTAGCGAAAGGCTTCTTGAAGGGAAAGCTGTAACTCTGTGAGATGATTTCAGAGAACACAAAGAAGTTTCTTAGAAAGCTTCTTTCTCTTTGTTATCGGAGAATATTTCCTTTGGCCCTATAGTCTTCAAAGGGATCCGAAATATCTGTTCTCAGATTCCACAGAAATAAGGCTAGCAAAGAGATCCACGAAATACAGATGTAACACTGTGAGATGAATTAACAGAACACTAAGCAGTTTCTCAGAAAGCTTCTTTCCAGATTCCATCTGAGGATATTTCCTTTTTCACCATACCCCTCTATGGGCTTCCAAATATCACCTTGCCAATTCCACAAGAACTGTCTTAGCGAAAGGCTACTTGAGGGGAAAGCTGTAACTCTGTGAGATGATTTCACAGAACACAGAGAAGTTCCTCAGAAAGCTTCTTTCTCTTTGTTATCGGAGGATATTTCCTTTGACCACATAGTCTTCAAAGGAATCCGAAATATCTGTTCTCAGATTCCACAGAAATAAGGCTAGCAAAGAGATCCACGAAATACACATGTAACTCTGTGACATGAATTATTGGAACACTAAGCAGTTTCTCAGAAAGCTTCTTTCCAGATTTCATCTGAGAATATTTCCTTTTTCACCAGAGCCCTCTATGGGCTCCGAAATATCACTTTGCCCATTCCACAAGTACTGTCTTAGCGAAAGGCTTCTTGAGGGGAAAGCTGTAACTCTGTGAAATGATTTCACAGAACACAAAGAAGTTTCTCAGAAACCTTCTTTCTCTTTGTTATCAGAGAATATTTCCTTTGGCCCTATAGTCTTCAAAGGGATGCGAAATATCTGTTTTCAGATTGCACAGAAATAAGGCTAGCAAAGCGATCCACGAAATACAAATATAACACTGTGAGATGAATTAACAGAACACTAAGCAGTTTCTCAGAAAGCTTCTTTTCAGATTTCATCTGAGGATATTTCCTTTTTCACCATAGCCCTATATGGGCTTCCAAATATCACTTTGCTAATTCCACAAGAACGGTCTTAGCGAAAGGCTTCTTTAGGGGAAAGCTGTAACTCTGTGAGATGATTTCACAGAACACAAAGAAGTTTCTCAGAAAACTTCTTTCTCTTTGTTATCGAAGGATATTTCCTTTGGACCTATTGTCTTCAAAGGGATCCGAAATATCTGTTCTCAGATTCCACAGAAATAAGGATAGCAAATAGATCCACGAAATACACATGTAACTCTGTGAGATGAATTAACAGATCACTAAGCAGTTTCTCAGAAAGCTTCTTTCCAGATTTCATCTCAGGATATTTCCTTTTTCACCATAGCCCTCTATGGGCTTCCAAATATCACTTTGCCAGTTCCACAAGAACTGTCTTAGCGTAAGGCTTCTTGAGGGGAAAGCTGTAACTCTGTGAGATGATTTCACAGAACACAAAGAAGTTTCTCAGAAAGCTTCTTTCTCTTTGTTATCGGAGGATATTTCCTTTGGCCCTAGAGTCTACAAGGGGATCCGAAATATCTGTTCTCAGATTCCACAGAAATAAGGCTAGCAAAGAGATCCACGAAATACACATGTAACTCTGTGAGATGAATTATCGGAACACTAAGCAGTTTCTCAGAAAGCTTCTTTCCAGATTTCATCTGAGGATATTTCCTTTTTCACCATACCCCTCTATGGGCTTCCAAATATCACTTTGCCAATTCCACAAGAACTGTCTTAGCGAAAGGCTTCTTGAGGGGAAAGCTGTAACTCTGTGAGATGATTTCAGAGAACACAAAGAAGTTTCTCAGAAAGCTTCTTTCTCTTTGTTATCGGAGAATATTTCCTTTGGCCCTATAGTCTTCAAAGGAATCCGAAATATGTGTTCTCAGATTCCACAGAAATAAGGCTAGAAAAGAGATACACGAAATACAGATGTAACACTGTGAGATGAATTAACAGAACACTAAGCAGTTTCTCAGAAAGCTTCTTTCCAGATTCCATCTGAGGATATTTCCTTTTTCACCATAGCCCTCTATTTGCTTCCAAATATCACTTTGCCAATTCCACAAGAACTGTCTTAGCGAAAGGCTTTTTGAGGGGAAAGCTGTAACTCTGTGAGATGATTTAACAGAACACAAAGAATTTCCTCAGAAAGCTTCTTTCTCTTTGTTATCGGAGGATATTTCCTTTGACCCTATAGTCTTCAAAGGGATCCGAAATATTTGTTCTCAGATTCCACAGAAATAAGGCTAGGAAAGAGATCCACGAAATACACATGTAACTCTGTGAGGTGAATTATTGGAAAACTAAGCAGTTTCTCAGAAAGCTTCTTTCCACATTTCATCTGAGAATATTTCCTTTTTCACCATAGCCCTCTAAGGGCTTCCAAATATCACTTTGCCAATTCAACAAGAACTGTCTTAGCGAAAGTCTTCTTGACGGGAAAGCTGTAACTCTGTGAGATGATTTCACAGAACACAAAGAAGTTTCTCAGAAAGCTTCTTTCCCTTTGTTATCAGAGGATATTTCCTTTGGCCCCATAGTCTTCAAAGGGATCCGTAATATCTGTTCTCAGATTCCAAAGAAATAAGGCTAGCAAAGAGATCCACAAAATACCCATGTAAATCTCTGAGATGAATTAACAGAACACTAACCAGTTCTCAGAAAGCTTCTTTCCAGATTTCATCTAAGGATATTTCCTTTTTCACCATAGCCCTCTATGGGCTTCCAAATATCACCTTGCCAATTCCACAAGAACTGTCTTAGCGAAAGGCTTCTTGAGGGGAAAGCTGTAACTCCGTGAGATGATTTCAAAGAACACAAAGAAGTTTCTCAGAAACCTTCTTTCTCCTTGTTATCGGAGGATATTTCCTTTGGCCCTATATTCTTCAAAGGGATCCGAAATATCTGTTCTCAGATTCCACAGAAATAAGGCTAGCAAAGGGATCCACGAAATATACATGTAAATCTTTGAGAAGAATTAACAGAAGACTAAGCAGTTTCTCAGAAAGCTACCTCCCTGATTTCATCTGAGGATATTTCCTTTTTCACCATAGCCCTCTATGGGCTTCCAAATATCACTTTGCCAATTCCACAAGAACTGTCTTAGCGAAAATCTTCTTGAGGGGAAAGCTGTAACTCTCTGAGATGATTTCACAGAACACAAAGAAGTTTCTCAGAAAGGTTCTTTCTCTTTGTTATCGGAGAATATTTCCTTTGGCCCTATAGTCTTCAAAGGGATCCGAAATATCTGATCTCAGATTCCACAAAAATAAGGCTAGCAAAGAGATCCACGAAATACACATGTAACTCTGTGAGATGAATGAACAGAACACTAAGCACTTTCTCCGAAAGCTTCTTTCCAGATTTCATCTGAGGATATTTCCTTTTTCACCATAGCCCTCTAAGGGCTTCCAAATATCACTTTGCCAATTCCACAAGAACTGTCTTAGCGAAAGGCTTCTTGAGGGGAAAGCTGTAACTCTGTGAGATGATTTCACAGAACACAAAGAAGTTTCTCAGAAAGCTTCTTTCTCTTTGTTATCCGAGAATATTTCCTTTGGCCCTATAGTCTTCAAAGGGATCCGAAATATCTGTTCTCAGTTTCCACAGAAATAAGGCTAGCAAAGAGATCCACGAAATACACATGTAACTCTGTGAGATGAATTAACATATCACTAAGCAGTTTCTCAGAAAGCTTCTTTCCAGATTTCATCTGAGGATATTTCCTTTTTCACCATAGCCATCTATGGGCTTCCAAATATCACTTTGCCAATTCCACAAGAACTGTCTTAGCGAAAGACTTCCTGAGGGGAAAGCTGTAACTCTGTGAGATGATTTCACAGAACACAAAGAAGTTTCTCAGAAAGCTTCTTTCTCTTTGTTATCGGAGAATATTTCCTTTGTCCCTATAGTCTTCAAAGGGATCTGAAATATCTGTTCTCAGATTCCACAGAAATAAGGCTAGCAAAGAGATCCACGAAATACACATGTAACTCTGTGAGATGAATTAACAGAACACTAAGCAGTTTCTCAGAAAGCTTCTTTCCAGATTTCATCCGAGGATATTTCCTTTTTCACCATAGTCCTCTAAGGGCTTCCAAATATCACTTTGCCAATTCCACAAGAACTGTCTTAGCGAAAGGCGTCTTGAGGGGAAAGCTGTAACTCTGTGAGATGATTTCACAGAACACAAAGAAGTTTCTCAGAAAGCTTCTTTCCCTTTGTTATCAGAGGATATTTCCTTTGACCCCATAGTCCTCAAAGGGATCCGAAATATCTGTTCTCAGTTTCCACAGAAATAAGGCTAGCAAAGAGATCCACGAAATACACATGTAACTCTCTGAGATGAATGAACAGAACACTAAGCAGTTTCTCAGAAAGCTTCTTTCCAGATTTCATCTGAGGATTTATCCTTTTTAACCATAGCCCTCTAGGGGCTTCCAAATATCACTTTGCCAATTCCACAAGAACGGTCTTACCGAACGGCTTCTTGAGGGGAAAGCTGTAACTCTGTGAGATGATTTCACAGAACACAAAGAAGTTTCTCAGAAAGCTTCTTTCTCTTTGTTATCGGAGAATATTTCCTTTGGCCCTATAGTCTTCAAAGGGATCTGAAATATCTGTTCTCAGATTCCACAGAAATAAGGCTAGCAAAGAGATCCACGAAATACACATGTAACTCTGTGAGATGAATTAACAGAACACTAAGCAGTTTCTCAGAAAGCTTCTTTCCAGATTTCATCCGAGGATATTTCCTTTTTCACCATAGCCCTCTAAGGGCTTCCAAATATCACTTTGCCAATTCCACAAGAACTGTCTTAGCGAAAGGCGTCTTGAGGGGAAAGCTGTAACTCTGTGAGATGATTTCACAGAACACAAAGAAGTTTCTCAGAAAGCTTCTTTCCCTTTGTTATCAGAGGATATTTCCTTTGACCCCATAGTCCTCAAAGGGATCCGAAATATCTGTTCTCAGTTTCCACAGAAATAAGGCTAGCAAAGAGATCCACGAAATACACATGTAACTCTCTGAGATGAATGAACAGAACACTAAGCAGTTTCTCAGAAAGCTTCTTTCCAGATTTCATCTGAGGATTTATCCTTTTAACCATAGCCCTCTAGGGGCTTCCAAATATCACTTTGCCAATTCCACAAGAACGGTCTTACCGAACGGCTTCTTGAGGGGAAGGCTGTAACACTGTGAGATGATTTCACAGAACACAAAGAAGTTTCTCAGAAAGCTTCTTTCTCTTTGTTATCGGAGAATATTTCCTTTGGCCCTATAGTCTTCAAAGGGATCTGAAATATCTGTTCTCAGATTCCACAGAAATAAGGCTAGCAAAGAGATCCACGAAATACACATGTAACTCTGTGAGATGAATTAACAGAACACTAAGCAGTTTCTCAGAAAGCTTCTTTCCAGATTTCATCCGAGGATATTTCCTTTTTCACCATAGCCCTCTAAGGGCTTCCAAATATCACTTTGCCAATTCCACAAGAACTGTCTTAGCGAAAGGCGTCTTGAGGGGAAAGCTGTAACTATGTGAGATGATTTCACAGAACACAAAGAAGTTTCTCAGAAAGCTTCTTTCCCTTTGTTATCAGAGGATATTTCCTTTGACCCCATAGTCCTCAAAGGGATCCGAAATATCTGTTCTCAGTTTCCACAGAAATAAGGCTAGCAAAGAGATCCACGAAATACACATGTAACTCTCTGAGATGAATGAACAGAACACTAAGCAGTTTCTCAGAAAGCTTCTTTCCAGATTTCATCTGAGGATTTATCCTTTTTCACCATAGCCCTCTATGGGCTTCCAAATATCACTTTGCCAATTCCACAAGAACGGTCTTAGCGAACGGCTTCTTGAGGGGAAAGCTGTAACACGGTGAGATGATTTCACAGAACACAAAGAAGTTTCTCAGAAAGCTTCTTTCTCTTTGTTATCGGAGAATATTTCCTTTGGCCCTATGGTCTTCAAAGGGATCTGAAATATCTGTTCTCAGATTCCACAGAAATAAGGCTAGCAAAGAGATCCACGAAATACACATGTAACTCTGTGAGATGAATTAACAGAACACTAAGCAGTTTCTCAGAAAGCTTCTTTCCAGATTTCATCTGAGGATATTTCCTTTTTCACCATAGCCCTCTAAGGGCTTCCAAATATCACTTTACCAATTCCACATGAACTGTCTTAGCGAAAGGCTTCTTGAAGGGAAAGCTGTAACTCTGTGAGATGATTTCAGAGAACACAAAGAAGTTTCTTAGAAAGCTTCTTTCTCTTTGTTATCGGAGAATATTTCCTTTGGCCCTATAGTCTTCAAAGGGATCCGAAATATCTGTTCTCAGATTCCACAGAAATAAGGCTAGCAAAGAGATCCACGAAATACAGATGTAACACTGTGAGATGAATTAACAGAACACTAAGCAGTTTCTCAGAAAGCTTCTTTCCAGATTCCATCTGAGGATATTTCCTTTTTCACCATACCCCTCTATGGGCTTCCAAATATCACCTTGCCAATTCCACAAGAACTGTCTTAGCGAAAGGCTTCTTGAGGGGAAAGCTGTAACTCTGTGAGATGATTTCACAGAACACAGAGAAGTTCCTCAGAAAGCTTCTTTCTCTTTGTTATCGGAGGATATTTCCTTTGACCACATAGTCTTCAAAGGAATCCGAAATATCTGTTCTCAGATTCCACAGAAATAAGGCTAGCAAAGAGATCCACGAAATACACATGTAACTCTGTGACATGAATTATTGGAACACTAAGCAGTTTCTCAGAAAGCTTCTTTCCAGATTTCATCTGAGAATATTTCCTTTTTCACCAGAGCCCTCTATGGGCTCCGAAATATCACTTTGCCCATTCCACAAGTACTGTCTTAGCGAAAGGCTTCTTGAGGGGAAAGCTGTAACTCTGTGAAATGATTTCACAGAACACAAAGAAGTTTCTCAGAAAGCTTCTTTCTCTTTGTTATCAGAGAATATTTCCTTTGGCCCTATAGTCTTCAAAGGGATGCGAAATATCTGTTTTCAGATTGCACAGAAATAAGGCTAGCAAAGAGATCCACGAAATACAAATATAACACTGTGAGATGAATTAACAGAACACTAAGCAGTTTCTCAGAAAGCTTCTTTTCAGATTTCATCTGAGGATATTTCCTTTTTCACCATAGCCCTATATGGGCTTCCAAATATCACTTTGCTAATTCCACAAGAACGGTCTTAGCGAAAGGCTTCTTTAGGGGAAAGCTGTAACTCTGTGAGATGATTTCACAGAACACAAAGAAGTTTCTCAGAAAACTTCTTTCTCTTTGTTATCGAAGGATATTTCCTTTGGACCTATTGTCTTCAAAGGGATCCGAAATATCTGTTCTCAGATTCCACAGAAATAAGGATAGCAAATAGATCCACGAAATACACATGTAACTCTGTGAGATGAATTAACAGATCACTAAGCAGTTTCTCAGAAAGCTTCTTTCCAGATTTCATCTCAGGATATTTCCTTTTTCACCATAGCCCTCTATGGGCTTCCAAATATCACTTTGCCAGTTCCAAAAGAACTGTCTTAGCGAAAGGCTTCTTGAGGGGAAAGCTGTAACTCTGTGAGATGATTTCACAGAACACAAAGAAGTTTCTCAGAAAGCTTCTTTCTCTTTGTTATCAGAGGATATTTCCTTTGGCCCTAGAGTCTACAAGGGGATCCGAAATATCTGTTCTCAGATTCCACAGAAATAAGGCTAGCAAAGAGATCCACGAAATACACATGTAACTCTGTGAGATGAATTATCGGAACACTAAGCAGTTTCTCAGAAAGCTTCTTTCCAGATTTCATCTGAGGATATTTCCTTTTTCACCATACCCCTCTATGGGCTTCCAAATATCACTTTGCCAATTCCACAAGAACTGTCTTAGCGAAAGGCTTCTTGAGGGGAAAGCTGTAACTCTGTGAGATGATTTCAGAGAACACAAAGAAGTTTCTCAGAAAGCTTCTTTCTCTTTGTTATCGGAGAATATTTCCTTTGGCCCTATAGTCTTCAAAGGGATCCGAAATATCTGTTCTCAGATTCCACAGAAATAAGGCTAGAGAAGAGATCCACGAAATACAGATGTAACACTGTGAGATGAATTAACAGAACACTAAGCAGTTTCTCAGAAAGCTTCTTTCCAGATTCCATCTGAGGATATTTCCTTTTTCACCATAGCCCTCTATTTGCTTCCAAATATCACTTTGCCAATTCCACAAGAACTGTCTTAGCGAAAGGCTTTTTGAGGGGAAAGCTGTAACTCTGTGAGATGATTTAACAGAACACAAAGAATTTCCTCAGAAAGCTTCTTTCTCTTTGTTATCGGAGGATATTTCCTTTGACCCTATAGTCTTCAAAGGGATCCGAAATATTTGTTCTCAGATTCCACAGAAATAAGGCTAGGAAAGAGATCCACGAAATACACATGTAACTCTGTGAGGTGAATTATTGGAAAACTAAGCAGTTTCTCAGAAAGCTTCTTTCCACATTTCATCTGAGAATATTTCCTTTTTCACCATAGCCCTCTAAGGGCTTCCAAATATCACTTTGCCAATTCAACAAGAACTGTCTTAGCGAAAGTCTTCTTGACGGGAAAGCTGTAACTCTGTGAGATGATTTCACAGAACACAAAGAAGTTTCTCAGAAAGCTTCTTTCCCTTTGTTATCAGAGGATATTTCCTTTGGCCCCATAGTCTTCAAAGGGATCCGTAATATCTGTTCTCAGATTCCAAAGAAATAAGGCTAGCAAAGAGATCCACAAAATACCCATGTAAATCTCTGAGATGAATTAACAGAACACTAACCAGTTCTCAGAAAGCTTCTTTCCAGATTTCATCTAAGGATATTTCCTTTTTCACCATAGCCCTCTATGGGCTTCCAAATATCACCTTGCCAATTCCACAAGAACTGTCTTAGCGAAAGGCTTCTTGAGGGGAAAGCTGTAACTCCGTGAGATGATTTCACAGAACACAAAGAAGTTTCTCAGAAACCTTCTTTCTCCTTGTTATCGGAGGATATTTCCTTTGGCCCTATATTCTTCAAAGGGATCCGAAATATCTGTTCTCAGATTCCACAGAAATAAGGCTAGCAAAGGGATCCACGAAATATACATGTAACTCTTTGAGAAGAATTAACAGAACACTAAGCAGTTTCTCAGAAAGCTACCTCCCTGATTTCATCTGAGTATGTTTCCTTTTTCACCATAGCCCTCCATGGGCTTCCAAATATCACTTTGCCAATTCCACAAGAACTGTCTTAGCGAAAATCTTCTTGAGGGGAAAGCTGTAACTCTCTGAGATGATTTCACAGAACACAAAGAAGTTTCTCAGAAAGGTTCTTTCTCTTTGTTATCGGAGAATATTTCCTTTGGCCCTATAGTCTTCAAAGGGATCCGAAATATCTGATCTCAGATTCCACAAAAATAAGGCTAGCAAAGAGATCCACGAAATACACATGTAACTCTGTGAGATGAATGAACAGAACACTAAGCACTTTCTCAGAAAGCTTCTTTCCAGATTTCATCTGAGGATATTTCCTTTTTCACCATAGCCCTCTAAGGGCTTCCAAATATCACTTTGCCAATTCCACAAGAACTGTCTTAGCGAAAGGCTTCTTGAGGGGAAAGCTGTAACTCTGTGAGATGATTTCACAGAACACAAAGAAGTTTCTCAGAAAGCTTCTTTCTCTTTGTTATCCGAGAATATTTCCTTTGGCCCTATAGTCTTCAAAGGGATCCGAAATATCTGTTCTCAGTTTCCACAGAAATAAGGCTAGCAAAGAGATCCACGAAATACACATGTAACTCTGTGAGATGAATTAACATATCACTAAGCAGTTTCTCAGAAAGCTTCTTTCCAGATTTCATCTGAGGATATTTCCTTTTTCACCATAGCCATCTATGGGCTTCCAAATATCACTTTGCCAATTCCACAAGAACTGTCTTAGCGAAAGACTTCCTGAGGGGAAAGCTGTAACTCTGTGAGATGATTTCACAGAACACAAAGAAGTTTCTCAGAAAGCTTCTTTCTCTTTGTTATCGGAGAATATTTCCTTTGTCCCTATAGTCTTCAAAGGGATCTGAAATATCTGTTCTCAGATTCCACAGAAATAAGGCTAGCAAAGAGATCCACGAAATACACATGTAACTCTGTGAGATGAATTAACAGAACAGTAAGCAGTTTCTCAGAAAGCTTCTTTCCAGATTTCATCCGAGGATATTTCCTTTTTCACCATAGCCCTCTAAGGGCTTCCAAATATCACTTTGCCAATTCCACAAGAACTGTCTTAGCGAAAGGCGTCTTGAGGGGAAAGCTGTAACTCTGTGAGATGATTTCACAGAACACAAAGAAGTTTCTCAGAAAGCTTCTTTCCCTTTGTTATCAGAGGATATTTCCTTTGACCCCATAGTCCTCAAAGGGATCCGAAATATCTGTTCTCAGTTTCCACAGAAATAAGGCTAGCAAAGAGATCCACGAAATACACATGTAACTCTCTGAGATGAATGAACAGAACACTAAGCAGTTTCTCAGAAAGCTTCTTTCCAGATTTCATCTGAGGATTTATCCTTTTTAACCATAGCCCTCTAGGGGCTTCCAAATATCACTTTGCCAATTCCACAAGAACGGTCTTACCGAACGGCTTCTTGAGGGGAAAGCTGTAACTCTGTGAGATGATTTCACAGAACACAAAGAAGTTTATCAGAAAGCTTCTTTCTCTTTGTTATCGGAGAATATTTCCTTTGGCCCTATAGTCTTCAAAGGGATCTGAAATATCTGTTCTCAGATTCCACAGAAATAAGGCTAGCAAAGAGATCCACGAAATACACATGTAACTCTGTGAGATGAATTAACAGAACACTAAGCAGTTTCTCAGAAAGCTTCTTTCCAGATTTCATCCGAGGATATTTCCTTTTTCACCATAGCCCTCTAAGGGCTTCCAAATATCACTTTGCCAATTCCACAAGAACTGTCTTAGCGAAAGGCGTCTTGAGGGGAAAGCTGTAACTCTGTGAGATGATTTCACAGAACACAAAGAAGTTTCTCAGAAAGCTTCTTTCCCTTTGTTATCAGAGGATATTTTCTTTGACCCCATAGTCCTCAAAGGGATCCGAAATATCTGTTCTCAGTTTCCACAGAAATAAGGCTAGCAAAGAGATCCACGAAATACACATGTAACTCTCTGAGATGAATGAACAGAACACTAAGCAGTTTCTCAGAAAGCTTCTTTCCAGATTTCATCTGAGGATTTATCCTTTTTAACCATAGCCCTCTAGGGGCTTCCAAATATCACTTTGCCAATTCCACAAGAACGGTCTTACCGAACGGCTTCTTGAGGGGAAAGCTGTAACACTGTGAGATGATTTCACAGAACACAAAGAAGTTTCTCAGAAAGCTTCTTTCTCTTTGTTATCGGAGAATATTTCCTTTGGCCCTGTAGTCTTCAAAGGGATCTGAAATATCTGTTCTCAGATTCCACAGAAATAAGGCTAGCAAAGAGATCCACGAAATACACATGTAACTCTGTGAGATGAATTAACAGAACACTAAGCAGTTTCTCAGAAAGCTTCTTTCCAGATTTCATCCGAGGATATTTCCTTTTTCACCATAGCCCTCTAAGGGCTTCCAAATATCACTTTGCCAATTCCACAAGAACTGTCTTAGCGAAAGGCGCCTTGAGGGGAAAGCTGTAACTATGTGAGATGATTTCACAGAACACAAAGAAGTTTCTCAGAAAGCTTCTTTCCCTTTGTTATCAGAGGATATTTCCTTTGACCCCATAGTCCTCAAAGGGATCCGAAATATCTGTTCTCAGTTTCCACAGAAATAAGGCTAGCAAAGAGATCCACGAAATACACATGTAACTCTCTGAGATGAATGAACAGAACACTAAGCAGTTTCTCAGAAAGCTTCTTTCCAGATTTCATCTGAGGATTTATCCTTTTTCACCATAGCCCTCTATGGGCTTCCAAATATCACTTTGCCAATTCCACAAGAACGGTCTTAGCGAACGGCTTCTTGAGGGGAAAGCTGTAACACGGTGAGATGATTTCACAGAACACAAAGAAGTTTCTCAGAAAGCTTCTTTCTCTTTGTTATCGGAGAATATTTCCTTTGGCCCTATAGTCTTCAAAGGGATCTGAAATATCTGTTCTCAGATTCCACAGAAATAAGGCTAGCAAAGAGATCCACGAAATACACATGTAACTCTGTGAGATGAATTAACAGAACACTAAGCAGTTTCTCAGAAAGCTTCTTTCCAGATTTCATCTGAGGATATTTCCTTTTTCACCATAGCCCTCTAAGGGCTTCCAAATATCACTTTACCAATTCCACATGAACTGTCTTAGCGAAAGGCTTCTTGAAGGGAAAGCTGTAACTCTGTGAGATGATTTCAGAGAACACAAAGAAGTTTCTTAGAAAGCTTCTTTCTCTTTGTTATCGGAGAATATTTCCTTTGGCCCTATAGTCTTCAAAGGGATCCGAAATATCTGTTTCAGATTCCACAGAAATAAGGCTAGCAAAGAGATCCACGAAACACAGATGTAACACTGTGAGATGAATTAACAGAACACTAAGCAGTTTCTCAGAAAGCTTCTTTCCAGATTCCATCTGAGGGTATTTCCTTTTTCACCATACCCCTCTATGGGCTTCCAAATATCACCTTGCCAATTCCACAAGAACTGTCTTAGCGAAAGGCTTCTTGAGGGGAAAGCTGTAACTCTGTGAGATGATTTCACAGAACACAGAGAAGTTCCTCAGAAAGCTTCTTTCTCTTTGTTATCGGAGGATATTTCCTTTGACCACATAGTCTTCAAAGGAATCCGAAATATCTGTTCTCAGATTCCACAGAAATAAGGCTAGCAAAGAGATCCACGAAATACACATGTAACTCTGTGACATGAATTATTGGAACACTAAGCAGTTTCTCAGAAAGCTTCTTTCCAGATTTCATCTGAGAATATTTCCTTTTTCACCAGAGCCCTCTATGGGCTCCGAAATATCACTTTGCCCATTCCACAAGTACTGTCTTAGCGAAAGGCTTCTTGAGGGGAAAGCTGTAACTCTGTGAAATGATTTCACAGAACACAAAGAAGTTTCTCAGAAAGCTTCTTTCTCTTTGTTATCAGAGAATATTTCCTTTGGCCCTATAGTCTTCAAAGGGATGCGAAATATCTGTTTTCAGATTGCACAGAAATAAGGCTAGCAAAGAGATCCACGAAATACAAATATAACACTGTGAGATGAATTAACAGAACACTAAGCAGTTTCTCAGAAAGCTTCTTTTCAGATTTCATCTGAGGATATTTCCTTTTTCACCATAGCCCTATATGGGCTTCCAAATATCACTTTGCTAATTCCACAAGAACGGTCTTAGCGAAAGGCTTCTTTAGGGGAAAGCTGTAACTCTGTGAGATGATTTCACAGAACACAAAGAAGTTTCTCAGAAAACTTCTTTCTCTTTGTTATCGAAGGATATTTCCTTTGGACCTATTGTCTTCAAAGGGATCCGAAATATCTGTTCTCAGATTCCACAGAAATAAGGATAGCAAATAGATCCACGAAATACACATGTAACTCTGTGAGATGAATTAACAGATCACTAAGCAGTTTCTCAGAAAGCTTCTTTCCAGATTTCATCTCAGGATATTTCCTTTTTCACCATAGCCCTCTATGGGCTTCCAAATATCACTTTGCCAGTTCCACAAGAACTGTCTTAGCGAAAGGCTTCTTGAGGGGAAAGCTGTAACTCTGTGAGATGATTTCACAGAACACAAAGAAGTTTCTCAGAAAGCTTCTTTCTCTTTGTTATCGGAGGATATTTCCTTTGGCCCTAGAGTCTACAAGGGGATCCGAAATATCTGTTCTCAGATTCCACAGAAATAAGGCTAGCAAAGAGATCCACGAAATACACATGTAACTCTGTGAGATGAATTATCGGAACACTAAGCAGTTTCTCAGAAAGCTTCTTTCCAGATTTCATCTGAGGATATTTCCTTTTTCACCATACCCCTCTATGGGCTTCCAAATATCACTTTGCCAATTCCACAAGAACTGTCTTAGCGAAAGGCTTCTTGAGGGGAAAGCTGTAACTCTGTGAGATGATTTCAGAGAACACAAAGAAGTTTCTCAGAAAGCTTCTTTCTCTTTGTTATCGGAGAATATTTCCTTTGGCCCTATAGTCTTCAAAGGGATCCGAAATATCTGTTCTCAGATTCCACAGAAATAAGGCTAGAAAAGAGATCCACGAAATACAGATGTAACACTGTGAGATGAATTAACAGAACACTAAGCAGTTTCTCAGAAAGCTTCTTTCCAGATTCCATCTGAGGATATTTCCTTTTTCACCATAGCCCTCTATTTGCTTCCAAATATCACTTTGCCAATTCCACAAGAACTGTCTTAGCGAAAGGCTTTTTGAGGGGAAAGCTGTAACTCTGTGAGATGATTTAACAGAACACAAAGAATTTCCTCAGAAAGCTTCTTTCTCTTTGTTATCGGAGGATATTTCCTTTGACCCTATAGTCTTCAAAGGGATCCGAAATATTTGTTCTCAGATTCCACAGAAATAAGGCTAGGAAAGAGATCCACGAAATACACATGTAACTCTGTGAGGTGAATTATTGGAAAACTAAGCAGTTTCTCAGAAAGCTTCTTTCCACATTTCATCTGAGAATATTTCCTTTTTCACCATAGCCCTCTAAGGGCTTCCAAATATCACTTTGCCAATTCAACAAGAACTGTCTTAGCGAAAGTCTTCTTGACGGGAAAGCTGTAACTCTGTGAGATGATTTCACAGAACACAAAGAAGTTTCTCAGAAAGCTTCTTTCCCTTTGTTATCAGAGGATATTTCCTTTGGCCCCATAGTCTTCAAAGGGATCCGTAATATCTGTTCTCAGATTCCAAAGAAATAAGGCTAGCAAAGAGATCCACAAAATACCCATGTAAATCTCTGAGATGAATTAACAGAACACTAACCAGTTCTCAGAAAGCTTCTTTCCAGATTTCATCTAAGGATATTTCCTTTTTCACCATAGCCCTCTATGGGCTTCCAAATATCACCTTGCCAATTCCACAAGAACTGTCTTAGCGAAAGGCTTCTTGAGGGGAAAGCTGTAACTCCGTGAGATGATTTCACAGAACACAAAGAAGTTTCTCAGAAACCTTCTTTCTCCTTGTTATCGGAGGATATTTCCTTTGGCCCTATATTCTTCAAAGGGATCCGAAATATCTGTTCTCAGATTCCACAGAAATAAGGCTAGCAAAGGGATCCACGAAATATACATGTAACTCTTTGAGAATAATTAACAGAACACTAAGCAGTTTCTCAGAAAGCTACCTCCCTGATTTCATCTGAGTATGTTTCCTTTTTCACCATAGCCCTCTATGGGCTTCCAAATATCACTTTGCCAATTCCACAAGAACTGTCTTAGCGAAAATCTTCTTGAGGGGAAAGCTGTAACTCTCTGAGATGATTTCACAGAACACAAAGAAGTTTCTCAGAAAGGTTCTTTCTCTTTGTTATCGGAGAATATTTCCTTTGGCCCTATAGTCTTCAAAGGGATCCGAAATATCTGATCTCAGATTCCACAAAAATAAGGCTAGCAAAGAGATCCACGAAATACACATGTAACTCTGTGAGATGAATGAACAGAACACTAAGCACTTTCTCAGAAAGCTTCTTTCCAGATTTCATCTGAGGATATTTCCTTTTTCACCCTAGCCCTCTAAGGGCTTCCAAATATCACTTTGCCAATTCCACAAGAACTGTCTTAGCGAAAGGCTTCTTGAGGGGAAAGCTGTAACTCTGTGAGATGATTTCACAGAACACAAAGAAGTTTCTCAGAAAGCTTCTTTCTCTTTGTTATCCGAGAATATTTCCTTTGGCCCTATAGTCTTCAAAGGGATCCGAAATATCTGTTCTCAGTTTCCACAGAAATAAGGCTAGCAAAGAGATCCACGAAATACACATGTAACTCTGTGAGATGAATTAACATATCACTAAGCAGTTTCTCAGAAAGCTTCTTTCCAGATTTCATCTGAGGATATTTCCTTTTTCACCATAGCCATCTATGGGCTTCCAAATATCACTTTGCCAATTCCACAAGAACTGTCTTAGCGAAAGACTTCCTGAGGGGAAAGCTGTAACTCTGTGAGATGATTTCACAGAACACAAAGAAGTTTCTCAGAAAGCTTCTTTCTCTTTGTTATCGGAGAATATTTCTTTTGTCCCTATAGTCTTCAAAGGGATCTGAAATATCTGTTCTCAGATTCCACAGAAATAAGGGTAGCAAAGAGATCCACGAAATACACATGTAACTCTGTGAGATGAATTAACAGAACACTAAGCAGTTTCTCAGAAAGCTTCTTTCCAGATTTCATCCGAGGATATTTCCTTTTTCACCATAGCCCTCTAAGGGCTTCCAAATATCACTTTGCCAATTCCACAAGAACTGTCTTAGCGAAAGGCGTCTTGAGGGGAAAGCTGTAACTCTGTGAGATGATTTCACAGAACACAAAGAAGTTTCTCAGAAAGCTTCTTTCCCTTTGTTATCAGAGGATATTTCCTTTGACCCCATAGTCCTCAAAGGGATCCGAAATATCTGTTCTCAGTTTCCACAGAAATAAGGCTAGCAAAGAGATCCACGAAATACACATGTAACTCTCTGAGATGAATGAACAGAACACTAAGCAGTTTCTCAGAAAGCTTCTTTCCAGATTTCATCTGAGGATTTATCCTTTTTAACCATAGCCCTCTAGGGGCTTCCAAATATCACTTTGCCAATTCCACAAGAACGGTCTTACCGAACGGCTTCTTGAGGGGAAAGCTGTAACTCTGTGAGATGATTTCACAGAACACAAAGAAGTTTCTCAGAAAGCTTCTTTCTCTTTGTTATCGGAGAATATTTCCTTTGGCCCTATAGTCTTCAAAGGGATCTGAAATATCTGTTCTCAGATTCCACAGAAATAAGGCTAGCAAAGAGATCCACGAAATACCCATGTAAATCTCTGAGATGAATTAACAGAACACTAACCAGTTCTCAGAAAGCTTCTTTCCAGATTTCATCTAAGGATATTTCCTTTTTCACCATAGCCCTCTATGGGCTTCCAAATATCACCTTGCCAATTCCACAAGAACTGTCTTAGCGAAAGGCTTCTTGAGGGGAAAGCTGTAACTCCGTGAGATGATTTCACAGAACACAAAGAAGTTTCTCAGAAACCTTCTTTCTCCTTGTTATCGGAGGATATTTCTTTTGGCCCTATATTCTTCAAAGGGATCCGAAATATCTGTTCTCAGATTCCACAGAAATAAGGCTAGCAAAGGGATCCACGAAATATACATGTAACTCTTTGAGAATAATTAACAGAACACTAAGCAGTTTCTCAGAAAGCTACCTCCCTGATTTCATCTGAGTATGTTTCCTTTTTCACCATAGCCCTCTATGGGCTTCCAAATATCACTTTGCCAATTCCACAAGAACTGTCTTAGCGAAAATCTTCTTGAGGGGAATGCTGTAACTCTCTGAGATGATTTCACAGAACACAAAGAAGTTTCTCAGAAAGGTTCTTTCTCTTTGTTATCGGAGAATATTTCCTTTGGCCCTATAGTCTTCAAAGGGATCCGAAATATCTGATCTCAGATTCCACAAAAATAAGGCTAGCAAAGAGATCCACGAAATACACATGTAACTCTGTGAGATGAATGAACAGAACACTAAGCACTTTCTCAGAAAGCTTCTTTCCAGATTTCATCTGAGGATATTTCCTTTTTCACCATAGCCCTCTAAGGGCTTCCAAATATCACTTTGCCAATTCCACAAGAACTGTCTTAGCGAAAGGCTTCTTGAGGGGAAAGCTGTAACTCTGTGAGATGATTTCACAGAACACAAAGAAGTTTCTCAGAAAGCTTCTTTCTCTTTGTTATCCGAGAATATTTCCTTTGGCCCTATAGTCTTCAAAGGGATCCGAAATATCTGTTCTCAGTTTCCACAGAAATAAGGCTAGCAAAGAGATCCACGAAATACACATGTAACTCTGTGAGATGAATTAACATATCACTAAGCAGTTTCTCAGAAAGCTTCTTTCCAGATTTCATCTGAGGATATTTCCTTTTTCACCATAGCCATCTATGGGCTTCCAAATATCACTTTGCCAATTCCACAAGAACTGTCTTAGCGAAAGACTTCCTGAGGGGAAAGCTGTAACTCTGTGAGATGATTTCACAGAACACAAAGAAGTTTCTCAGAAAGCTTCTTTCTCTTTGTTATCGGAGAATATTTCCTTTGTCCCTATAGTCTTCAAAGGGATCTGAAATATCTGTTCTCAGATTCCACAGAAATAAGGCTAGCAAAGAGATCCACGAAATACACATGTATCTCTGTGAGATGAATTAACAGAACACTAAGCAGTTTCTCAGAAAGCTTCTTTC
Organism: Macaca mulatta; assembly: GCF_049350105.2. Classification (NCBI taxonomy): domain Eukaryota; kingdom Metazoa; phylum Chordata; class Mammalia; order Primates; family Cercopithecidae; genus Macaca; species Macaca mulatta. The sequence goes on from NC_133414.1 coordinate 40,239,881, forward strand.
CAGATTTCATCCGAGGATATTTCCTTTTTCACCATAGCCCTCTAAGGGCTTCCAAATATCACTTTGCCAATTCCACAAGAACTGTCTTAGCGAAAGGCGTCTTGAGGGGAAAGCTGTAACTCTGTGAGATGATTTCACAGAACACAAAGAAGTTTCTCAGAAAGCTTCTTTCCCTTTGTTATCAGAGGATATTTCCTTTGACCCCATAGTCCTCAAAGGGATCCGAAATATCTGTTCTCAGTTTCCACAGAAATAAGGCTAGCAAAGAGATCCACGAAATACACATGTAACTCTCTGAGATGAATGAACAGAACACTAAGCAGTTTCTCAGAAAGCTTCTTTCCAGATTTCATCTGAGGATTTATCCTTTTTAACCATAGCCCTCTAGGGGCTTCCAAATATCACTTTGCCAATTCCACAAGAACGGTCTTACCGAACGGCTTCTTGAGGGGAAAGCTGTAACTCTGTGAGATGATTTCACAGAACACAAAGAAGTTTCTCAGAAAGCTTCTTTCTCTTTGTTATCGGAGAATATTTCCTTTGGCCCTATAGTCTTCAAAGGGATCTGAAATATCTGTTCTCAGATTCCACAGAAATAAGGCTAGCAAAGAGATCCACGAAATACCCATGTAAATCTCTGAGATGAATTAACAGAACACTAACCAGTTCTCAGAAAGCTTCTTTCCAGATTTCATCTAAGGATATTTCCTTTTTCACCATAGCCCTCTATGGGCTTCCAAATATCACCTTGCCAATTCCACAAGAACTGTCTTAGCGAAAGGCTTCTTGAGGGGAAAGCTGTAACTCCGTGAGATGATTTCACAGAACACAAAGAAGTTTCTCAGAAACCTTCTTTCTCCTTGTTATCGGAGGATATTTCCTTTGGCCCTATATTCTTCAAAGGGATCCGAAATATCTGTTCTCAGATTCCACAGAAATAAGGCTAGCAAAGGGATCCACGAAATATACATGTAACTCTTTGAGAATAATTAACAGAACACTAAGCAGTTTCTCAGAAAGCTACCTCCCTGATTTCATCTGAGTATGTATCCTTTTTCACCATAGCCCTCTATGGGCTTCCAAATATCACTTTGCCAATTCCACAAGAACTGTCTTAGCGAAAATCTTCTTGAGGGGAATGCTGTAACTCTCTGAGATGATTTCACAGAACACAAAGAAGTTTCTCAGAAAGGTTCTTTCTCTTTGTTATCGGAGAATATTTCCTTTGGCCCTATAGTCTTCAAAGGGATCCGAAATATCTGATCTCAGATTCCACAAAAATAAGGCTAGCAAAGAGATCCACGAAATACACATGTAACTCTGTGAGATGAATGAACAGAACACTAAGCACTTTCTCAGAAAGCTTCTTTCCAGATTTCATCTGAGGATATTTCCTTTTTCACCATAGCCCTCTAAGGGCTTCCAAATATCACTTTGCCAATTCCACAAGAACTGTCTTAGCGAAAGGCTTCTTGAGGGGAAAGCTGTAACTCTGTGAGATGATTTCACAGAACACAAAGAAGTTTCTCAGAAAGCTTCTTTCTCTTTGTTATCCGAGAATATTTCCTTTGGCCCTATAGTCTTCAAAGGGATCCGAAATATCTGTTCTCAGTTTCCACAGAAATAAGGCTAGCAAAGAGATCCACGAAATACACATGTAACTCTGTGAGATGAATTAACATATCACTAAGCAGTTTCTCAGAAAGCTTCTTTCCAGATTTCATCTGAGGATATTTCCTTTTTCACCATAGCCATCTATGGGCTTCCAAATATCACTTTGCCAATTCCACAAGAACTGTCTTAGCGAAAGACTTCCTGAGGGGAAAGCTGTAACTCTGTGAGATGATTTCACAGAACACAAAGAAGTTTCTCAGAAAGCTTCTTTCTCTTTGTTATCGGAGAATATTTCCTTTGTCCCTATAGTCTTCAAAGGGATCTGAAATATCTGTTCTCAGATTCCACAGAAATAAGGCTAGCAAAGAGATCCACGAAATACACATGTAACTCTGTGAGATGAATTAACAGAACACTAAGCAGTTTCTCAGAAAGCTTCTTTCCAGATTTCATCCGAGGATATTTCCTTTTTCACCATAGCCCTCTAAGGGCTTCCAAATATCACTTTGCCAATTCCACAAGAACTGTCTTAGCGAAAGGCGTCTTGAGGGGAAAGCTGTAACTCTGTGAGATGATTTCACAGAACACAAAGAAGTTTCTCAGAAAGCTTCTTTCCCTTTGTTATCAGAGGATATTTCCTTTGACCCCATAGTCCTCAAAGGGATCCGAAATATCTGTTCTCAGTTTCCACAGAAATAAGGCTAGCAAAGAGATCCACGAAATACACATGTAACTCTCTGAGATGAATGAACAGAACACTAAGCAGTTTCTCAGAAAGCTTCTTTCCAGATTTCATCTGAGGATTTATCCTTTTTAACCATAGCCCTCTAGGGGCTTCCAAATATCACTTTGCCAATTCCACAAGAACGGTCTTACCGAACGGCTTCTTGAGGGGAAAGCTGTAACTCTGTGAGATGATTTCACAGAACACAAAGAAGTTTCTCAGAAAGCTTCTTTCTCTTTGTTATCGGAGAATATTTCCTTTGGCCCTATAGTCTTCAAAGGGATCTGAAATATCTGTTCTCAGATTCCACAGAAATAAGGCTAGCAAAGAGATCCACGAAATACACATGTAACTCTGTGAGATGAATTAACAGAACACTAAGCAGTTTCTCAGAAAGCTTCTTTCCAGATTTCATCCGAGGATATTTCCTTTTTCACCATAGCCCTCTAAGGGCTTCCAAATATCACTTTGCCAATTCCACAAGAACTGTCTTAGCGAAAGGCGTCTTGAGGGGAAAGCTGTAACTCTGTGAGATGATTTCACAGAACACAAAGAAGTTTCTCAGAAAGCTTCTTTCCCTTTGTTATCAGAGGATATTTCCTTTGACCCCATAGTCCTCAAAGGGATCCGAAATATCTGTTCTCAGTTTCCACAGAAATAAGGCTAGCAAAGAGATCCACGAAATACACATGTAACTCTCTGAGATGAATGAACAGAACACTAAGCAGTTTCTCAGAAAGCTTCTTTCCAGATTTCATCTGAGGATTTATCCTTTTTAACCATAGCCCTCTAGGGGCTTCCAAATATCACTTTGCCAATTCCACAAGAACGGTCTTACCGAACGGCTTCTTGAGGGGAAAGCTGTAACACTGTGAGATGATTTCACAGAACACAAAGAAGTTTCTCAGAAAGCTTCTTTCTCTTTGTTATCGGAGAATATTTCCTTTGGCCCTATAGTCTTCAAAGGGATCTGAAATATCTGTTCTCAGATTCCACAGAAATAAGGCTAGCAAAGAGATCCACGAAATACACATGTAACTCTGTGAGATGAATTAACAGAACACTAAGCAGTTTCTCAGAAAGCTTCTTTCCAGATTTCATCCGAGGATATTTCCTTTTTCACCATAGCCCTCTATGGGCTTCCAAATATCACTTTGCCATTTCCACAAGAACTGTCTTAGCGAAAGGCTTCTTGAGGGGAAAGCTGTAACTCTGTGAGATGATTTCACAGAACACAAAGAAGTTTCTCAGAAAGCTTCTTTCTCTTTGTTATCCGAGAATATTTCCTTGGGCCCTATAGTCTTCAAAGGGATCCGAAATATCTGTTCTCAGTTTCCACAGAAATAAGGCTAGCAAAGAGATCCACGAAATACACATGTAACTCTGTGAGATGAATTAACATATCACTAAGCAGTTTCTCAGAAAGCTTCTTTCCAGATTTCATCTGAGGATATTTCCTTTTTCACCATAGCCATCTATGGGCTTCCAAATATCACTTTGCCAATTCCACAAGAACTGTCTTAGCGAAAGACTTCCTGAGGGGAAAGCTGTAACTCTGTGAGATGATTTCACAGAACACAAAGAAGTTTCTCAGAAAGCTTCTTTCTCTTTGTTATCGGAGAATATTTCCTTTGGCCCTATAGTCTTCAAAGGGATCTGAAATATCTGTTCTCAGATTCCACAGAAATAAGGCTAGCAAAGAGATTCACGAAATACACATGTAACTCTGTGAGATGAATTAACAGAACACTAAGCAGTTTCTCAGAAAGCTTCTTTCCAGATTTCATCCGAGGATATTTCCTTTTTCACCATAGCCCACTAAGGGCTTCCAAATATCACTTTGCCAATTCCACAAGAACTGTCTTAGCGAAAGGCGTCTTGAGGGGAAAGCTGTAACTCTGTGAGATGATTTCACAGAACACAAAGAAGTTTCTCAGAAAGCTTCTTTCCCTTTGTTATCAGAGGATATTTCCTTTGACCCCATAGTCCTCAAAGGGATCCGAAATATCTGTTCTCAGTTTCCACAGAAATAAGGCTAGCAAAGAGATCCACGAAATACACATGTAACTCTCTGAGATGAATGAACAGAACACTAAGCAGTTTCTCAGAAAGCTTCTTTCCTGATTTCATCTGAGGATTTATCCTTTTTAACCATAGCCCTCTAGGGGCTTCCAAATATCACTTTGCCAATTCCACAAGAACGGTCTTACCGAACGGCTTCTTGAGGGGAAAGCTGTAACTCTGTGAGATGATTTCACAGAACACAAAGAAGTTTCTCAGAAAGCTTCTTTCTCTTTGTTATCGGAGAATATTTCCTTTGGCCCTATAGTCTTCAAAGGGATCTGAAATATCTGTTCTCAGATTCCACAGAAATAAGGCTAGCAAAGAGATCCACGAAATACACATGTAACTCTGTGAGATGAATTAACAGAACACTAAGCAGTTTCTCAGAAAGCTTCTTTCCAGATTTCATCCGAGGATATTTCCTTTTTCACCATAGCCCTCTAAGGGCTTCCAAATATCACTTTGCCAATTCCACAAGAACTGTCTTAGCGAAAGGCGTCTTGAGGGGAAAGCTGTAACTCTGTGAGATGATTTCACAGAACACAAAGAAGTTTCTCAGAAAGCTTCTTTCCCTTTGTTATCAGAGGATATTTCCTTTGACCCCATAGTCCTCAAAGGGATCCGAAATATCTGTTCTCAGTTTCCACAGAAATAAGGCTAGCAAAGAGATCCACGAAATACACATGTAACTCTCTGAGATGAATGAACAGAACACTAAGCAGTTTCTCAGAAAGCTTCTTTCCAGATTTCAACTGAGGATTTATCCTTTTTAACCATAGCCCTCTAGGGGCTTCCAAATATCACTTTGCCAATTCCACAAGAACGGTCTTACCGAACGGCTTCTTGAGGGGAAAGCTGTAACTCTGTGAGATGATTTCACAGAACACAAAGAAGTTTCTCAGAAAGCTTCTTTCTCTTTGTTATCGGAGAATATTTCCTTTGGCCCTATAGTCTTCAAAGGGATCTGAAATATCTGTTCTCAGATTCCACAGAAATAAGGCTAGCAAAGAGATCCACGAAATACACATGTAACTCTGTGAGATGAATTAACAGAACACTAAGCAGTTTCTCAGAAAGCTTCTTTCCAGATTTCATCCGAGGATATTTCCTTTTTCACCATAGCCCTCTAAGGGCTTCCAAATATCACTTTGCCAATTCCACAAGAACTGTCTTAGCGAAAGGCGTCTTGAGGGGAAAGCTGTAACTCTGTGAGATGATTTCACAGAACACAAAGAAGTTTCTCAGAAAGCTTCTTTCCCTTTGTTATCAGAGGATATTTCCTTTGACCCCATAGTCCTCAAAGGGATCCGAAATATCTGTTCTCAGTTTCCACAGAAATAAGGCTAGCAAAGAGATCCACGAAATACACATGTAACTCTCTGAGATGAATGAACAGAACACTAAGCAGTTTCTCAGAAAGCTTCTTTCCAGATTTCATCTGAGGATTTATCCTTTTTAACCATAGCCCTCTAGGGGCTTCCAAATATCACTTTGCCAATTCCACAAGAACGGTCTTACCGAACGGCTTCTTGAGGGGAAAGCTGTAACACTGTGAGATGATTTCACAGAACACAAAGAAGTTTCTCAGAAAGCTTCTTTCTCTTTGTTATCGGAGAATATTTCCTTTGGCCCTATAGTCTTCAAAGGGATCCGAAATATCTGATCTCAGATTCCACAAAAATAAGGCTAGCAAAGAGATCCACGAAATACACATGTAACTCTGTGAGATGAATGAACAGAACACTAAGCACTTTCTCAGAAAGCTTCTTTCCAGATTTCATCTGAGGATATTTCCTTTTTCACCATAGCCCTCTATGGGCTTCCAAATATCACTTTGCCATTTCCACAAGAACTGTCTTAGCGAAAGGCGTCTTGAGGGGAAAGCTGTAACTCTGTGAGATGATTTCACAGAACACAAAGAAGTTTCTCAGAAAGCTTCTTTCTCTTTGTTATCCGAGAATATTTCCTTTGGCCCTATAGTCTTCAAAGGGATCCGAAATATCTGTTCTCAGTTTCCACAGAAATAAGGCTAGCAAAGAGATCCACGAAATACACATGTAACTCTGTGAGATGAATTAACATATCACTAAGCAGTTTCTCAGAAAGCTTCTTTCCAGATTTCATCTGAGGATATTTCCTTTTTCACCATAGCCATCTATGGGCTTCCAAATATCACTTTGCCAATTCCACAAGAACTGTCTTAGCGAAAGACTTCCTGAGGGGAAAGCTGTAACTCTGTGAGATGATTTCACAGAACACAAAGAAGTTTCTCAGAAAGCTTCTTTCTCTTTGTTATCGGAGAATATTTCCTTTGGCCCTATAGTCTTCAAAGGGATCTGAAATATCTGTTCTCAGATTCCAAAGAAATAAGGCTAGCAAAGAGATCCACGAAATACACATGTAACTCTGTGAGATGAATTAACAGAACACTAAGCAGTTTCTCAGAAAGCTTCTTTCCAGATTTCATCCGAGGATATTTCCTTTTTCACCATAGCCCACTAAGGGCTTCCAAATATCACTTTGCCAATTCCACAAGAACTGTCTTAGCGAAAGGCGTCTTGAGGGGAAAGCTGTAACTCTGTGAGATGATTTCACAGAACACAAAGAAGTTTCTCAGAAAGCTTCTTTCCCTTTATTATCAGAGGATATTTCCTTTGACCCCATAGTCCTCAAAGGGATCCGAAATATCTGTTCTCAGTTTCCACAGAAATAAGGCTAGCAAAGAGATCCACGAAATACACATGTAACTCTCTGAGATGAATGAACAGAACACTAAGCAGTTTCTCAGAAAGCTTCTTTCCAGATTTCATCTGAGGATTTATCCTTTTTAACCATAGCCCTCTAGGGGCTTCCAAATATCACTTTGCCAATTCCACAAGAACGGTCTTACCGAACGGCTTCTTGAGGGGAAAGCTGTAACTCTGTGAGATGATTTCACAGAACACAAAGAAGTTTCTCAGAAAGCTTCTTTCTCTTTGTTATCGGAGAATATTTCCTTTGGCCCTATAGTCTTCAAAGGGATCTGAAATATCTGTTCTCAGATTCCACAGAAATAAGGCTAGCAAAGAGATCCACGAAATACACATGTAACTCTGTGAGATGAATTAACAGAACACTAAGCAGTTTCTCAGAAAGCTTCTTTCCAGATTTCATCCGAGGATATTTCCTTTTTCACCATAGCCCTCTAAGGGCTTCCAAATATCACTTTGCCAATTCCACAAGAACTGTCTTAGCGAAAGGCGTCTTGAGGGGAAAGCTGTAACTCTGTGAGATGATTTCACAGAACACAAAGAAGTTTCTCAGAAAGCTTCTTTCCCTTTGTTATCAGAGGATATTTCCTTTGACCCCATAGTCCTCAAAGGGATCCGAAATATCTGTTCTCAGTTTCCACAGAAATAAGGCTAGCAAAGAGATCCACGAAATACACATGTAACTCTCTGAGATGAATGAACAGAACACTAAGCAGTTTCTCAGAAAGCTTCTTTCCAGATTTCATCTGAGGATTTATCCTTTTTAACCATAGCCCTCTAGGGGCTTCCAAATATCACTTTGCCAATTCCACAAGAACGGTCTTACCGAACGGCTTCTTGAGGGGAAAGCTGTAACACTGTGAGATGATTTCACAGATCACAAAGAAGTTTCTCAGAAAGCTTCTTTCTCTTTGTTATCGGAGGATATTTCCTTTGGCCCTAGAGTCTTCAAGGGGATCCGAAATATCTGTTCTCAGATTCCACAGAAATAAGGGTAGCAAGGGGATCCACGAAATACACATGTAACTCTCTGAGATGAATAATCGGAACACTAAGCAGTTTCTCAGAAAGCTTCTTTCCAGATTTCATCTGAGGATATTTCCTTTTTCACCATAGCCCTCTAAGGGCTTCCAAATATCACTTTACCAATTCCACATGAACTGTCTTAGCGAAAGGCTTCTTGAAGGGAAAGCTGTAACTCTGTGAGATGATTTCAGAGAACACAAAGAAGTTTCTTAGAAAGCTTCTTTCTCTTTGTTATCGGAGAATATTTCCTTTGGCCCTATAGTCTTCAAAGGGATCCGAAATATCTGTTCTCAGATTCCACAGAAATAAGGCTAGCAAAGAGATCCACGAAATACAGATGTAACACTGTGAGATGAATTAACAGATCACTAAGCAGTTTCTCAGAAAGCTTCTTTCCAGATTCCATCTGAGGATATTTCCTTTTTCACCATACCCCTCTATGGGCTTCCAAATATCACTTTGCCAATTCCACAAGAACTGTCTTAGCGAAAGGCTTCTTGAGGCGAAAGCTGTAACTCTGTGAGATGATTTCACAGAACACAGAGAAGTTCCTCAGAAACTTCTTTCTCTTTGTTATCGGAGGATATTTCCTTTGACCACATAGTCTTCAAAGGAATCCGAAATATCTGTTCTCAGATTCCACAGAAATAAGGCTAGGAAAGAGATCCACGAAATACACATGTAACTCTGTGACATGAATTATTGGAACACTAAGCAGTTTCTCAGAAAGCTTCTTTCCAGAATTCATCTGAGAATATTTCCTTTTTCACCAGAGCCCTCTATGGGCTCCGAAATATCACTTTGCCCATTCCACAAGTACTGTCTTAGCGAAAGGCTTCTTGAGGGGAAAGCTGTAACTCTGTGAAATGATTTCACAGAACACAAAGAAGTTTCTCAGAAAGCTTCTTTCTCTTTGTTATCAGAGAATATTTCCTTTGGCCCTATAGTCTTCAAAGGGATGCGAAATATCTGTTTTCAGATTGCACAGAAATAAGGCTAGCAAAGAGATCCACGAAATACAAATATAACACTGTGAGATGAATTAACAGAACACTAAGCAGTTTCTCAGAAAGCTTCTTTTCAGATTTCATCTGAGGATATTTCCTTTTTCACCATAGCCCTATATGGGCTTCCAAATATCACTTTGCTAATTCCACAAGAACGGTCTTAGCGAAAGGCTTCTTTAGGGGAAAGCTGTAACTCTGTGAGATGATTTCACAGAACACAAAGAAGTTTCACAGAAAACTTCTTTCTCTTTGTTATCGAAGGATATTTCCTTTGGACCTATTGTCTTCAAAGGGATCCGAAATATCTGTTCTCAGATTCCACAGAAATAAGGATAGCAAATAGATCCACGAAATACACATGTAACTCTGTGAGATGAATTAACAGATCACTAAGCAGTTTCTCAGAAAGCTTCTTTCCAGATTTCATCTCAGGATATTTCCTTTTTCACCATAGCCCTCTATGGGCTTCCAAATATCACTTTGCCAGTTCCACAAGAACTGTCTTAGCGAAAGGCTTCTTGAGGGGAAAGCTGTAACTCTGTGAGATGATTTCACAGAACACAAAGTAGTTTCTCAGAAAGCTTCTTTCTCTTTGTTATCGGAGGATATTTCCTTTGGCCCTAGAGTCTACAAGGGGATCCGAAATATCTGTTCTCAGATTCCACAGAAATAAGGCTAGCAAAGAGATCCACGAAATACACATGTAACTCTGTGAGATGAATTATCGGAACACTAAGCAGTTTCTCAGAAAGCTTCTATCCAGATTTCATCTGAGGATATTTCCTTTTTCACCATACCCCTCTATGGGCTTCCAAATATCACTTTGCCAATTCCACAAGAACTGTCTTAGCGAAAGGCTTCTTGAGGGGAAAGCTGTAACTCTGTGAGATGATTTCAGAGAACACAAAGAAGTTTCTCAGAAGGCTTCTTTCTCTTTGTTATCGGAGAATATTTCCTTTGGCCCTATAGTCTTCAAAGGGATCCGAAATATCTGTTCTCAGATTCCACAGAAATAAGGCTAGAAAAGAGATCCACGAAATACAGATGTAACACTGTGAGATGAATTAACAGAACACTAAGCAGTTTCTCAGAAAGCTTCTTTCCAGATTCCATCTGAGGATATTTCCTTTTTCACCATAGCCCTCTATTTGCTTCCAAATATCACTTTGCCAATTCCACAAGAACTGTCTTAGGGAAAGGCTTCCTGAGGGGAAAGCTGTAACTCCGTGAGATGATTTCACAGAACACAAAGAAGTTTCTCAGAAACCTTCTTTCTCCTTGTTATCGGAGGATATTTCCTTTGGCCCTATATTCTTCAAAGGGATCCGAAATATCTGTTCTCAGATTCCACAGAAATAAGGCTAGCAAAGGGATCCACGAAATATACATGTAACTCTTTGAGAATAATTAACAGAACACTAAGCAGTTTCTCAGAAAGCTACCTCCCTGATTTCATCTGAGTATGTTTCCTTTTTCACCATAGCCCTCTATGGGCTTCCAAATATCACTTTGCCAATTCCACAAGAACTGTCTTAGCGAAAATCTTCTTGAGGGGAAAGCTGTAACTCTCTGAGATGATTTCACAGAACACAAAGAAGTTTCTCAGAAAGGTTCTTTCTCTTTGTTTTCGGAGAATATTTCCTTTGGCCCTATAGTCTTCAAAGGGATCCGAAATATCTGATCTCAGATTCCACAAAAATAAGGCTAGCAAAGAGATCCACGAAATACACATGTAACTCTGTGAGATGAATGAACAGAACACTAAGCACTTTCTCAGAAAGCTTCTTTCCAGATTTCATCTGAGGATATTTCCTTTTTCACCATAGCCCTCTATGGGCTTCCAAATATCACTTTGCCAATTCCACAAGAAGTGTCTTAGCGAAAGGCTTCTTGAGGGGAAAGCTGTAACTCTGTGAGATGATTTCACAGAACACAAAGAAGTTTCTCAGAAAGCTTCTTTCTCTTTGTTATCCGAGAATATTTCCTTTGGCCCTATAGTCTTCAAAGGGATCCGAAATATCTGTTCTCAGTTTCCACAGAAATAAGGCTAGCAAAGAGATCCACGAAATACACATGTAACTCTGTGAGATGAATTAACATATCACTAAGCAGTTTCTCAGAAAGCTTCTTTCCAGATTTCATCTGAGGATATTTCCTTTTTCACCATAGCCATCTATGGGCTTCCAAATATCACTTTGCCAATTCCACAAGAACTGTCTTAGCGAAAGACTTCCTGAGGGGAAAGCTGTAACTCTGTGAGATGATTTCACAGAACACAAAGAAGTTTCTCAGAAAGCTTCTTTCTCTTTGTTATCGGAGAATATTTCCTTTGGCCCTATAGTCTTCAAAGGGATCTGAAATATCTGTTCTCAGATTCCACAGAAATAAGGCTAGCAAAGAGATCCACGAAATACACATGTAACTCTGTGAGATGAATTAACAGAACACTAAGCAGTTTCTCAGAAAGCTTCTTTCCAGATTTCATCCGAGGATATTTCCTTTTTCACCATAGCCCTCTAAGGGCTTCCAAATATCACTTTACCAATTCCACAAGAACTGTCTTAGCGAAAGGCGTCTTGAGGGGAAAGCTGTAACTCTGTGAGATGATTTCACAGAACACAAAGAAGTTTCTCAGAAAGCTTCTTTCCCTTTGTTATCAGAGGATATTTCCTTTGACCCCATAGTCCTCAAAGGGATCCGAAATATCTGTTCTCAGTTTCCACAGAAATAAGGCTAGCAAAGAGATCCACGAAATACACATGTAACTCTCTGAGATGAATGAACAGAACACTAAGCAGTTTCTCAGAAAGCTTCTTTCCAGATTTCATCTGAGGATTTATCCTTTTTAACCATAGCCCTCTAGGGGCTTCCAAATATCACTTTGCCAATTCCACAAGAACGGTCTTACCGAACGGCTTCTTGAGGGGAAAGCTGTAACTCTGTGAGATGATTTCACAGAACACAAAGAAGTTTCTCAGAAAGCTTCTTTCTCTTTGTTATCGGAGAATATTTCCTTTGGCCCTATAGTCTTCAAAGGGATCTGAAATATCTGTTCTCAGATTCCACAGAAATAAGGCTAGCAAAGAGATCCACGAAATACACATGTAACTCTGTGAGATGAATTAACAGAACACTAAGCAGTTTCTCAGAAAGCTTCTTTCCAGATTTCATCCGAGGATATTTCCTTTTTCACCATAGCCCTCTAAGGGCTTCCAAATATCACTTTGCCAATTCCACAAGAACTGTCTTAGCGAAAGGCGTCTTGAGGGGAAAGCTGTAACTCTGTGAGATGATTTCACAGAACACAAAGAAGTTTCTCAGAAAGCTTCTTTCCCTTTGTTATCAGAGGATATTTCCTTTGACCCCATAGTCCTCAAAGGGATCCGAAATATCTGTTCTCAGTTTCCACAGAAATAAGGCTAGCAAAGAGATCCACGAAATACACATGTAACTCTCTGAGATGAATGAACAGAACACTAAGCAGTTTCTCAGAAAGCTTCTTTCCAGATTTCATCTGAGGATTTATCCTTTTTAACCATAGCCCTCTAGGGGCTTCCAAATATCACTTTGCCAATTCCACAAGAACGGTCTTACCGAACGGCTTCTTGAGGGGAAAGCTGTAACACTGTGAGATGATTTCAGAGAACACAAAGAAGTTTCTCAGAAAGCTTCTTTCTCTTTGTTATCGGAGAATATTTCCTTTGGCCCTATAGTCTTCAAAGGGATCCGAAATATCTGATCTCAGATTCCACAGAAATAAGGCTAGAAAAGAGATCCACGAAATACAGATGTAACACTGTGAGATGAATTAACAGAACAGTAAGCAGTTTCTCAGAAAGCTTCTTTCCAGATTCCATCTGAGGATATTTCCTTTTTCACCATAGCCCTCTATTTGCTTCCAAATATCACTTTGCCAATTCCACAAGAACTGTCTTAGCGAAAGGCTTCTTGAGGGGAAAGCTGTAACTCCGTGAGATGATTTCACAGAACACAAAGAAGTTTCTCAGAAACCTTCTTTCTCCTTGTTATCGGAGGATATTTCCTTTGGCCCTATATTCTTCAAAGGGATCCGAAATATCTGTTCTCAGATTCCACAGAAATAAGGCTAGCAAAGGGATCCACGAAATATACATGTAACTCTTTGAGAAGAATTAACAGAACACTAAGCAGTTTCTCAGAAAGCTACCTCCCTGATTTCATCTGAGTATGTTTCCTTTTTCACCATAGCCCTCTATGGGCTTCCAAATATCACTTTGCCAATTCCACAAGAACTGTCTTAGCGAAAATCTTCTTGAGGGGAAAGCTGTAACTCTCTGAGATGATTTCACAGAACACAAAGAAGTTTCTCAGAAAGGTTCTTTCTCTTTGTTATCGGAGAATATTTCCTTTGGCCCTATAGTCTTCAAAGGGATCCGAAATATCTGATCTCAGATTCCACAAAAATAAGGCTAGCAAAGAGATCCACGAAATACACATGTAACTCTGTGAGATGAATGAACAGAACACTAAGCACTTTCTCAGAAAGCTTCTTTCCAGATTTCATCTGAGGATATTTCCTTTTTCACCATAGCCCTCTATGGGCTTCCAAATATCACTTTGCCAATTCCACAAGAAGTGTCTTAGCGAAAGGCTTCTTGAGGGGAAAGCTGTAACTCTGTGAGATGATTTCACAGAACACAAAGAAGTTTCTCAGAAAGCTTCTTTCTCTTTGTTATCCGAGAATATTTCCTTTGGCCCTATAGTCTTCAAAGGGATCCGAAATATCTGTTCTCAGTTTCCACAGAAATAAGGCTAGCAAAGAGATCCACGAAATACACATGTAACTCTGTGAGATGAATTAACATATCACTAAGCAGTTTCTCAGAAAGCTTCTTTCCAGATTTCATCTGAGGATATTTCCTTTTTCACCATAGCCATCTATGGGCTTCCAAATATCACTTTGCCAATTCCACAAGAACTGTCTTAGCGAAAGACTTCCTGAGGGGAAAGCTGTAACTCTGTGAGATGATTTCACAGAACACAAAGAAGTTTCTCAGAAAGCTTCTTTCTCTTTGTTATCCGAGAATATTTCCTTTGGCCCTATAGTCTTCAAAGGGATCCGAAATATCTGTTCTCAGTTTCCACAGAAATAAGGCTAGCAAAGAGATCCACGAAATACACATGTAACTCTCTGAGATGAATGAACAGAACACTAAGCAGTTTCTCAGAAAGCTTCTTTCCAGATTTCATCTGAGGATTTATCCTTTTTAACCATAGCCCTCTAGTGGCTTCCAAATATCACTTTGCCAATTCCACAAGAACGGTCTTACCGAACGGCTTCTTGAGGGGAAAGCTGTAACTCTGTGAGATGATTTCACAGAACACAAAGAAGTTTCTCAGAAAGCTTCTTTCTCTTTGTTATCGGAGAATATTTCCTTTGGCCCTATAGTCTTCAAAGGGATCTGAAATATCTGTTCTCAGATTCCACAGAAATAAGGCTAGCAAAGAGATCCACGAAATACACATGTAACTCTGTGAGATGAATTAACAGAACACTAAGCAGTTTCTCAGAAAGCTTCTTTCCAGATTTCATCCGAGGATATTTCCTTTTTCACCATAGCCCTCTAAGGGCTTCCAAATATCACTTTGCCAATTCCACAAGAACTGTCTTAGCGAAAGGCGTCTTGAGGGGAAAGCTGTAACTCTGTGAGATGATTTCACAGAACACAAAGAAGTTTCTCAGAAAGCTTCTTTCCCTTTGTTATCAGAGGATATTTCCTTTGACCCCATAGTCCTCAAAGGGATCCGAAATATCTGTTCTCAGTTTCCACAGAAATAAGGCTAGCAAAGAGATCCACGAAATACACATGTAAATCTCTGAGATGAATGAACAGAACACTAAGCAGTTTCTCAGAAAGCTTCTTTCCAGATTTCATCTGAGGATTTATCCTTTTTAACCATAGCCCTCTAGGGGCTTCCAAATATCACTTTGCCAATTCCACAAGAACGGTCTTACCGAACGGCTTCTTGAGGGGAAAGCTGTAACACTGTGAGATGATTTCACAGAACACAAAGAAGTTTCTCAGAAAGCTTCTTTCTCTTTGTTATCGGAGAATATTTCCTTTGGCCCTATAGTCTTCAAAGGGATCCGAAATATCTGATCTCAGATTCCACAAAAATAAGGCTAGCAAAGAGATCCACGAAATACACATGTAACTCTGTGAGATGAATGAACAGAACACTAAGCACTTTCTTAGAAAGCTTCTTTCCAGATTTCATCTGAGGATATTTCCTTTTTCACCATAGCCCTCTATGGGCTTCCAAATATCACTTTGCCAATTCCACAAGAACTGTCTTAGCGAAAGGCTTCTTGAGGGGAAAGCTGTAACTCTGTGAGATGATTTCACAGAACACAAAGAAGTTTCTCAGAAAGCTTCTTTCTCTTTGTTATCCGAGAATATTTCCTTTGGCCCTATAGTCTTCAAAGGGATCCGAAATATCTGTTCTCAGTTTCCACAGAAATAATGCTAGCAAAGAGATCCACGAAATACACATGTAACTCTGTGAGATGAATTAACATATCACTAAGCAGTTTCTCAGAAAGCTTCTTTCCAGATTTCATCTGAGGATATTTCCTTTTTCACCATAGCCATCTATGGGCTTCCAAATATCACTTTGCCAATTCCACAAGAACTGTGTTAGCGAAAGGCGTCTTGAGGGGAAAGCTGTAACTCTGTGAGATGATTTCACAGAACACAAAGAAGTTTCTCAGAAAGCTTCTTTCCAGATTTCATCTGAGGATATTTCCTTTTTGACCATAGCCCTCTAAGGGTTTCCAAATATCACTTTGCCAATTCCACAAGAACTGTCTTAGCGAAAGGCGTCTTGAGGGGAAAGCTGTAACTCTGTGAGATGATTTCACAGAACACAAAGAAGTTTCTCAGAAAGCTTCTTTCCCTTTGTTATCAGAGGATATTTCCTTTGACCCCATAGTCCTCAAAGGGATCCGAAATATCTGTTCTCAGTTTCCACAGAAATAAGGCTAGCAAAGAGATCCACGAAATACACATGTAAATCTCTGAGATGAATGAACAGAACACTAAGCAGTTTCTCAGAAAGCTTCTTTCCAGATTTCATCTGAGGATTTATCCTTTTTAACCATAGCCCTCTAGGGGCTTCCAAATATCACTTTGCCAATTCCACAAGAACGGTCTTACCGAACGGCTTCTTGAGGGGAAAGCTGTAACACTGTGAGATGATTTCACAGAACACAAAGAAGTTTCTCAGAAAGCTTCTTTCTCTTTGTTATCGGAGAATATTTCCTTTGGCCCTATAGTCTTCAAAGGGATCCGAAATATCTGATCTCAGATTCCACAAAAATAAGGCTAGCAAAGAGATCCACGAAATACACATGTAACTCTGTGAGATGAATGAACAGAACACTAAGCACTTTCTTAGAAAGCTTCTTTCCAGATTTCATCTGAGGATATTTCCTTTTTCACCATAGCCCTCTATGGGCTTCCAAATATCACTTTGCCAATTCCACAAGAACTGTCTTAGCGAAAGGCTTCTTGAGGGGAAAGCTGTAACTCTGTGAGATGATTTCACAGAACACAAAGAAGTTTCTCAGAAAGCTTCTTTCTCTTTGTTATCCGAGAATATTTCCTTTGGCCCTATAGTCTTCAAAGGGATCCGAAATATCTGTTCTCAGTTTCCACAGAAATAATGCTAGCAAAGAGATCCACGAAATACACATGTAACTCTGTGAGATGAATTAACATATCACTAAGCCGTTTCTCAGAAAGCTTCTTTCCAGATTTCATCTGAGGATATTTCCTTTTTCACCATAGCCATCTATGGGCTTCCAAATATCACTTTGCCAATTCCACAAGAACTGTGTTAGCGAAAGGCGTCTTGAGGGGAAAGCTGTAACTCTGTGAGATGATTTCACAGAACACAAAGAAGTTTCTCAGAAAGCTTCTTTCCAGATTTCATCTGAGGATATTTCCTTTTTGACCATAGCCCTCTAAGGGTTTCCAAATATCACTTTGCCAATTCCACAAGAACGGTCTTAGCGAACGGCTTCTTGAGGGGAAAGCTGTAACTCTGTGAGATGATTTCACAGAACACAGAGAAGTTCCTCAGAAATCTTCTTTCTCTTTGTTATCGGAGGATATTTCCTTTGACCACATAGTCTTCAAAGTTATCCGAAATATCTGTTCTCAGATTCCACAGAAATAAGGCTTGCAAAGAGATCCACGAAATACACATGTAACTCTGTGACATGAATTATTGGAACACTAAGCAGTTTCTCAGAAAGCTTCTTTCCAGATTTCATCTGAGGATATTTCCTTTTTCACCATAGCCCTCTATGGGCTTCCAAATATCACTTTTCCAATTCCACAAGAACTGTCTTAGCGAAAGGCTTCTTGAGGGGAAAGCTGTAACTCTGTGAGATGATTTCACAGAACACAAAGAAGTTTCTCAGAAAGCTTCTTTCTCTTTGTTATCGGTGGATATTTCCTGTGGCCCTAGAGTCTTCAAGGGGATCCGAAATATCTGTTCTCAGATTCCACAGAAATAAGGCTACCAAAGAGATCCACGAAATACACATATAACTCTCTGAGATGAATTATCGGAACACTAAGCAGTTTCTCAGAAAGCTTCTTTCCAGATTTCATCTGAGAATATTTCCTTTTTCACGAGAGCCCTCTATGGGCTTCCAAATATCAGTTTGCCAATTCCACAAGTACTGTCTTAGGGAAACGCTTCTTGAGGGGAAAGTTGTAACTCTATGAGATGATTTCACAGAACACAAAGAAGTTTCTCAGAAAGCTTCTTTCTCTTTGTTATCGGAGGATATTTCCTTTGGACCTATTGTAATCAAAGGGATCCGAAATATCTGTTCTCAGATTCCACAGAAATAAGGTTAGCAAAGTGATACACGAATTACACATGGACTCTGTGAGATGAATTAAGAGAACACTAAGCAGTTTCTCAGAAAGCTTCTTTCCAGATTCCATCTGAGGATATTTCCTTTTTCACCATTGCCCTCTATGGGCTTCCAAATATCACTTTGCCAATTCCACAAGAACTGTCTTACCGAAAGGCTTCTTGAGGGGAAAGCTGTAACTCTGTGAGATGATTTCAGAGAACACAAAGAAGCTTCTCAGAAAGCTTCTTTCTCTTTGTTATCGGAGAATATTTCCTTTGGCCCTATGGTCTTCAAAGGGATCCGAAATATCTGTTCTCAGATTCCACAGAAATAAGACTAGCAAAGAGATCCACGAAATACAGATGTAACACTTTGAGATGAATTAACAGAACACTAAGCAGTTTCTCAGAAAGCTTCTTTCCAGATTCCATCTGAGGATATTTCCTTTTTCACCAGAGCCCTCTATGGGCTTCCAAATATCACTTTGCCAATTCCACAAGAACTGTCTTAGCGAAAGGCTTCTTGAGGGGAAAGCTATAACTCTGTGAGATGATTTCACAGAACACAGAGAAGTTCCTCAGAAAGCTTCTTTCTCTTTGTTATCAGAGGATATTTCCTTTGACCACATAGTCTTCAAAGGGATACGAAATATCTGTTCTCAGATTCCACAGAAATAAGGCTAGCAAAGAGATCCACGAAATACACATGTAACTCTGTGAGATGAATTATTGGAACACTAAGCAGTTTCTCAGAAAGCTTCTTTCCAGATTTCATCTGAGAATATTTCCTTTTTCACCATAGCCCTCTATTTCCTTCCAAATATCACTTTGCCAATTCCACAAGAACTGTCTTAGCGAAAGGCTTCTTGAGGGGAAAGCTGTAACTCTGTGAGATGATTTCACAGAACACAAAGAATTTCCTCAGAATGTTTCTTTCTCTTTGTTTTCGGAGGATATTTCCTTTGACCCTATAGTCTTCAAAGGGATCCGAAATATCTGTTCTCAGATTCCACAGAAATAAGGCTAGCTAAGAGATCCACGAAATACTCATGTAACTCTGTGAGATGAATTATCGGAACACTAAGCAGTTTCTCAGAAAGCTTCTTTCCAGATTTCGTCTGAGAATATTTCCTTTTTCACGAGAGCCCTCTATGGGCTTCCAAATATCAGTTTGCCAATTCCACAAGTACTGTCTTAGCGAAAGGCTTCTTGAGGGGAAAGCTGTAACTCTGTGAGATGATTTCACAGAACCCAAAGAAGTTTCTCAGAAAGCTTCTTTCTCTTTGTTATCGGAGGATATTTCCTTTGGACCTATTGTATTCAAAGGCATCCGAAATATCTATTCTCAGATTCCACAGAAATAAGGCTAGCAAAGAGATCCACGAAATACACATGTAACTCTGTGAGATGAATTATCGGAACACTAAGCAGTTTCTCAGAAAGTTTCTTTCCAGATTTCATCTGAGGATATTTCCTTTTTCACCATAGCCCTCTATGGGCTTCCAAATATCACTTTGCCAATTCCACAAGAACTGTCTTAGCGAAAGGCTTCTTGAGGGGAAAGCTGTAACTCTGTGAGATGATTTCACAGAACACAAAGAAGTTTCTCAGAAAGCTTCTTTTTCTTTGTTATCGGAGAATATTTCCTTTGGCCGTATGGTCTTCAAAGGGATCAGAAATATCTGTTCTCAGATTCCATAGAAATAAGGCTAGCAAAGAGATCCACGAAATACACATGAAACTCTGTGAGATGAATTAACAGAACACTAAGCAGTTTCTCAGAAAGCTTCTTTCCAGATTTCATCTGAGGATATTTCCTTTTTCACCATAGCCCTCTACGGGCTTCCAAATATCACTTTGCCAATTCCACAAGAACTGTCTTAGCGAAAGACTTCCTGAGGGGAAAGCTGTAACTCTGTGAGATGAGTTCACGGAACACAAAGAAGTTTCTCAGAAAGCTTCTTTCTCTTTGTTATCGGAGGATATTTCCTTTGGCCCTATAGTCTTCAAAGGGATCCGAAATATCTGTTCTCAGATTCCACAGAAATAAGGCTAGCAAAGAGATACACGAAATACACATGTAACTCTGTGAGATGAATTAACAGAACACTAAGCAGTTTCTCAGAAAGCTTCTTTCCAGATTTCATCTGAGGATATTTCCTTTTTCACCATAGCCCTCTGAGGGCTTCCAAATATCACTTTGCCAATTCTACAAGAACTGTCTTAGCGAAAGGCTTCTTGAGGGGAAAGCTGTAACTCTGTGAGATGATTTCACAGAACACAGAGAAGTTCCTCAGAAAGCTTCTTTCTCTTTGTTATCGGAGGATATTTCCTTTGACCACATAGTCTTCAAAGAGATCCGAAATATCTGTTCTCAGATTAAACAGAAATAAGGCTTGCAAAGAGATCCACGAAATACACATGTAACTCTGTGACATGAATTATTGGAACACTAAGCAGTTTCTCAGAAAGCTTCTTTCCGGATTTCTTCTGAGAATATTTCCTTTTTCACCCGAGCCCTCTATGGGCTCCGAAATATCACTTTGCCCATTCCACAAGTACTGTCTTAGCGAAAGGCTTCTTGAGGGGAAAGCTGTAACTCTGTGAGATGATTTTAAAGAACACAAAGAAGTTTCTCAGAAAACTTCTTTCTCTTTGTTATCGGAGAATATTTCCTTTGGCCCTATAGTCTTCAAAGGGATCCGAAATATCTGTTCTCAGATTGCACAGAAATAAGGCTAGCAAAGAGATCCACGAAATACAGATATAACACTGTAAGATGAATTAACAGAACACTAAGCAGTTTCTCAGAAAGCTTCTTTCCAGATTTCATCTGAGGATATTTCCTTTTTCACCATAGCCCTCTATGGGCTTCCAAATATCACTTTGCCAATTCCACAAGAACTGTCTTAGCGAAAGGCTTCTTGAGGGGAAAGCTGTAACTCTGTGAGATGATTTCACAGAACAAAAAGAAGTTTCTCAGAAAGCTTCTTTCTCTTTGTTATCGAAGGATATTTCCTTTGGCCCTAGAGTCTTAAAGGGGATCCGAAATATCTGTTCTCAGATTCCACAGAAATAAGGCTAGCAAAGAGATCCACGAAATACAAATATAACAGTGTGAGATGAATTAACAGAACACTCAGCAGTTTCTCAGAAAGCTTCTTTCCAGATTTCATCTGAGGATATTTCTTTTTCACCATAGCCCTCTATGGGCTTCCAAATATCACTTTGCTAATTCCACAAGAACGGTCTTAGCGAAAGGCTTCTTGAGGGGAAACCTGTAACTCTGTGAGATGATTTCACAGAACACAAAGAAGTTTCTCAGAAAAATTCTTTCTCTTTGTTATCGGAGGATATTTCCTTTGGACCTATTGTATTCAAAGGGATCCGAAATATCTGTTCTCAGATTCCACAGAAATAATGCCAGCAAAGAGATACACGAAATACACATGGAACTCTGTGAGATGAATTATGAGAACACTAAGCAGTTTCTCAGAAAGCTTCTTTCCAGATTTCATCTGAGGATATTTCCTTTTTCACCATAGCCCTCTATGGGCTTCCAAATATCACTTTGCCAATTCCACAAGAACTGTCTTACCGAAAGGCTTCTTGAGGGGAAAGCTGTAACTCTGTGAGATGATTTCAGAGAACACAAAGAAGTTTCTCAGAAAGCTTCTTTCTCTTTGTTATCGGAGAATATTTCCTTTGGCCGTATGGTCTTCAAAGTTATCCGAAATATCTGTTCTCTGATTCCACAGAAATAAGGCTAGAAAAGAGATCCACGAAATACAGATGTAACACTGTGAGATGAATTAACAGAACACTAAGCAGCTTCTCAGAAAGCTTCTTTCCAGATTTCATCTGAGTTTGTTTAATTTTTCACCATAGCCCTCTATGGGCTTCCAAATATCACTTTGCCAATTCCACAAGAACTGTCTTAGCGAAAGTCTTCTTGAGGGGAAAGCTGTAACTCTGTGAGATGATTTCACAAAACACAAAGAAGTTTCTCAGAAAGCTTCTTTCTCTTTGTTATCGGTGGATATTTCCTGTGGCCCTAGAGTCTTCAAGGGGATCCGAAATATCTGTTCTCAGATTCCACAGAAATAAGGCTACCAAAGAGATCCACGAAATACACATGTAACTCTCTGAGATGAATTATCGGAACACTAAGCAGTTTCTCAGAAAGCTTCTTTCCAGATTTCATCTGAGAATATTTCCTTTTTCACGAGAGCCCTCTATGGGCTTCCAAATATCAGTTTGCCAATTCCACAAGTACTGTCTTAGGGAAAGGCTTCTTGAGGGGAAATTGTAACTCTATGAGATGATTTCACAGAACACAAAGAAGTTTCTCAGAAAGCTTCTTTCTCTTTGTTATCGGAGGATATTTCCTTTGGACCTATTGTAATCAAAGGGATCCGAAATATCTGTTCTCAGATTCCACAGAAATAAGGCTAGCAAAGTGATACACGAATTACACATGGACTCTGTGAGATGAATTAAGAGAACACTAAGCAGTTTCTCAGAAAGCTTCTTTCCAGATTCCATCTGAGGATATTTCCTTTTTCACCATTGCCCTCTATGGGCTTCCAAATATCACTTTGCCAATTCCACAAGAACTGTCTTACCGAAAGGCTTCTTGAGGGGAAAGCTGTAACTCTGTGAGATGATTTCAGAGAACACAAAGAAGCTTCTCAGAAAGCTTCTTTCTCTTTGTTATCGGAGAATATTTCCTTTGGCCCTATGGTCTTCACAGGGATCCGAAATATCTGTTCTCAGATTCCACAGAAATAAGACTAGCAAAGAGATCCACGAAATACAGATGTAACACTTTGAGATGAATTAACAGAACACTAAGCAGTTTCTCAGAAAGCTTCTTTCCAGATTCCATCTGAGGATATTTCCTTTTTCACCAGAGCCCTCTATGGGCTTCCAAATATCACTTTGCCAATTCCACAAGAACTGTCTTAGCGAAAGGCTTCTTGAGGGGAAAGCTATAACTCTGTGAGATGATTTCAAAGAACACAGAGAAGTTCCTCAGAAAGCTTCTTTCTCTTTGTTATCAGAGGATATTTCCTTTGACCACATAGTCTTCAAAGGGATACGAAATATCTGTTCTCAGATTCCACAGAAATAAGGCTAGCAAAGAGATCCACGAAATACACATGTAACTCTGTGAGTTGAATTATTGGAACACTAAGCAGTTTCTCAGAAAGCTTCTTTCCAGATTTCATCTGAGAATATTTCCTTTTTCACCATAGCCCTCTATGGGCTTCCAAATATCACTTTGCCAATTCCACAAGAACTGTCTTAGCGAAAGGCTTCTTGAGGGGAAAGCTGTAACTCTGTGAGATGATTTCACAGAACACAAAGAATTTCCTCAGAATGTTTCTTTCTCTTTGTTTTCGGAGGATATTTCCTTTGACCCTATAGTCTTCAAAGGGATCCGAAATATCTGTTCTCAGATTCCACAGAAATAAGGCTAGCAAAGAGATCCACGAAATACTCATGTAACTCTGTGAGATGAATTTTTGGAACACTAAGCAGTTTCTCAAAAAGCTTCCTTCCAGATTTCATCTGAGAATATTTCCTTTTTCACCAGAGCCCTCTATGGGCTCCGAAATATCACTCTGCCAATTCCACAAGTACTGTCTTAGCGAAAGGCTTTTTGAGGGGAAAGCTGTAACTCTTTGAGATGATTTCAAAGAACACAAAGAAGTTTCTCAGAAAGCTTCTTTTTCTTTGTTATCGGAGGATATTTCCTTTGGCCCTATAGTCTTCAAAGGGATCCGAAATATCTGTTCTCAGATTCCACAGGAATAAGGCTAGCAAAGAGATCCACGAAATACACATGTAACTCTTAGAGATGATTTCACAGAACACAAAGAAGTTTCTCAGAAAGCTTCATTCTCTTTGTTATCGGAGGTTATTTCCTTTTGCCTATATTCTTTAAAGGGATCCGAAATATCTGTTCTCAGATTCCACAGAAATAAGGCTAGCAAAGAGATCCACAAAATACCCATGTAACTTTCTGAGATGAACTAACAGAACACTAAGCAGTTTTCAGAAAGCTTCTTTCCAGATTTCATCTGAGGATATTTCCTTGTTCACCATACCCGTCTTTGGGCTTCCAAATGTCACTTTGCCAATTCCACAAGAACTGTCTTAGTGAAAGGCTTCTTGAGGGGAAGGCTGTAACTCTGTGAGATGATTTCACAGAATGCAAAGAAGTTTCTCAGAAAGCTTCTTTGTCTTTGTTATCGGAGGATATTTCCTTTGGCCCTATAGTCTTCAAAGGGATCCGAAATATCTGTTCTCAGATTCCACAGAAATAAGGCTAGAAGAGATCCACGAAAATCACATGTAACTCTGGGAGATGAATTAACAGAACACTAAGCAGTTTCTCAGAAAACTTCTTTCCAGATTTTATCTGAGGATATTTCCTTTTTCAACAAAGCCAACTGTGGGCTTCCAAATATCACTTTGCCAATTCCACAAAACTGTCTTAGCGAAAGACTTCTTGAGGGGAACGCTGTAACTCTGTGAGATGATTTCACAGAACACAAAGAAGTTTCTCAGAAAGCCTCTTTCTCTTTGTTATCCGAGGATATTTCCTTTGGCCCTATAGTCTTCCAAGGGATCCGAAATATCTGTTCTCAGATTCCACAGAAATAAGGCTAGCAAAGAGATCCACGAAATACACATGTAACTCTGTGAGATGAATTAACAGAACACTAAGCAGCTTCTCAGAAAGCTTCTTTCCAGATTTCATCTGAGTTTGTTTAATTTTTCACCATAGCCCTCTATGGGCTTCCAAATATCACTTTGCCAATTCCACAAGAACTGTCTTAGCGAAAGTCTTCTTGAGGGGAAAGCTGTAACTCTGTGAGATGATTTCACAAAACACAAAGAAGTTTCTCAGAAAGCTTCTCTCTCTTTGTTATCGGAGGATATTTCCTTTGGCCCTATAGTCTTCAAAGGGATCCGAAATGTCTGTTCTCAGATTCCACAGAAATAAGGCTAGCAAAGAGATCCACGAAATACATATGTAACTCTGTGAGATGAATTAACAGAACACTAAGCAGTTTCTCAGAAAGCTTCTTTCCAGATTTCATCCGAGGATATATCCTTTTTCACCATAGCCCTCTATGGGCTTCCAAATATCACTTTGCCAATTTCACAAAAACGGTCTTAGCAAACGGCATCTTGAGGGGAATGCTGTAACTCTGTGAGATGATTTCACAGAACACAAAGAAGTTTCTCAGAAAGCTTCTTTCTCTTTGTTATCGGAGGATATTTCCTTTGGACCTATTGTCTTCAAAGGGATCCGAAATATCTGTTCTGAGATTCCACAGAAATAAGGCTAGCAAATAGATCCAGGAAATACACATGTAACTCTGTGAGATGAATTAACAGAACACTAAGCAGTTTCTCAGAAAGCTTCTTTCCAGATTTCATCTGAGGATATTTCCTTTTTCACCATAGCCCTCTGAGGACTTCCAAATATCACTTTGCCAATTCCACAAGAACAGTCTTAGCGAAAGGATTCTTGAGGAGAAAGCTGTAACTCTGTGAGATGATTTCACAGATCACAAAGAAGTTTCTCAGAAAGCTTCTTTCTCTTTGTTATCGGAGGATATTTCCTTTTTACCTATAGTCTTCAAAGGGATCTGAAATATCTGTTCTCAGATTCCACAGAAATAAGGCTAGCAAAGAGATCCACGAAATACACATATAACTCTGTGTGATGAATGAACAGATCCCTAAGCAGTTTCTCAGAAAGCTTCTTTCCAGATTTCATCTGAGGATATTTCCTTTTTCACCATAGCCTTCTGTGGGCTTCCAAATATCACTTTGCCATTTCCACAAGAACTGTCTTAGCGAAAGGCTTCTTGAGGGGAAAGCTGTAACTCTGTGAGATGATTTCACAGAACACAAAGAAGTTTCTCAGAAAGCTTCTTTCTCTTTGTTATCGGAGGATATTTCCTTTGGCCCTAGATTCTTCAAGGGGATCCGAAATATCTGTTCTCAGATTCCACAGAAATAAGGCTAGCAAAAGGATCCACGAAATACACATGTAACTCTGTGAGATGAATTATCGGAACACTAAGCAGTTTCTCAAAAAGCTTCTTTCCAGATTTCATCTGAGAATATTACCTTTTTCACCGGAGCCCTCTATGGACTCCGAAATATCACTCTGCCAATTCCACAAGTACTGTCTTAGCGAAAGGCTTCTTGAGGGGAAAGCTGTAACTCATTGAGATGATTTCAAAGAACACAAAGAAGTTTCTCAGAAAGCTTCTTTTTCTTTGTTATCGGAGGATATTTCCTTTGGCTCTATAGTCTTCAAAGGGATCCGAAATATCTGTTCTCAGATTCCACAGGCATAAGGCTAGCAAAGAGATCCACGAAACACACATGTAACTCTGAGATATGATTTCACAGAACACAAAGAAGTTTCTCAGAAAGCTTCATTCTCTTTGTTATCGGAGGTTACTTCCTTTGGCCCTATAGTCTTCAAAGGGATCCGAAATATCTGTTCTCAGATTCCTCAGAAATAAGGCTAGCAAAGAGATCCACAAAATACCCATGTAACTCTCTGAGATGAACTAACAGAACACTAAGCAGTTTTCAGAAAGCTTCTTTCCAGATTTCATCTGAGGATATTTCCTTGTTCACCATACCCGTCTTTGGGCTTCCAATTGTCACTTTGCCAATTCCACAAGAACTGTCTTAGTGAAAGGCTTCTTGAGGGGAAGGCTGTAACTCTGTGAGATGATTTCACAGAATGCAAAGAAGTTCCTCAGAAAGCTTCTTTGTCTTTGTTATCGGAGGATATTTCCTTTGGCCCTATAGTCTTCAAAGGGATCCGAAATATCTGTTCTCAGATTCCACAGAAATAAGGCTAGCAAAGAGATCCACGAAATACACATGTAACTCTGGGAGATGAATTAGCAGAACACTAAGCAGTTTCTCAGAAAACTTCTTTCCAGATTTTATCTGAGGATATTTCCTTTTTCACCATAGCCATCTGTGGGCTTCCAAATATCACTTTGCCAATTCCACAAGAACTGTCTTAGCTAAAGGCTTCTTGAGGGGAACGCTGTAACTCTGTGAGATGATTTCACAGAACACAAAGAAGTTTCTCAGAAAGCTTCTTTCTCTTTGTTTTCGGAGAATATTTCCTTTGGCCCTATAGTCTTCCAAGGGATCCGAAATATCTGTTCTCAGATTCTACAGAAATAAGGCTAGCAAAGAGATCCACGAAATACACATGTAACTCTGTGAGATGAATTAACAGAACACTAAGCAGTTTCTCAGAAAGCTTCTTTCCAGATTTCATCTGAGGATATTTCCTTTTTCACCATAGCCCTCTGAGGGCTTCCAAGTATCACTTTGCCAATTCCACAAGAACTGTCTTAGCGAAAGGATTCTTGAGGGGAAAGCTGTAACTCTGTGAGATGATTTCACAGAACACAAAGAAGTTTCTCAGAAAGCTTCTTTCTCTTTGTTATCGGAGGATATTTCCTTTGGACCTATAGTCTTCAAAGGGATCTGAAATATCTGTTCTCAGATTCCACAGAAATAAGGCTAGCAAAGCGTACCACGAAATACACATGTAACTCTGTGAGATGAATTAACAGAACCCTAAGCAGTTTCTCAGAAAGCTTCTTTCCAGATTTCATCTGAGGATATTTCCTTTTTCACCATAGCCTTCTGTGGGCTTCCAAATATCACTTTGCCAATTCCACAAGAACTGTCTTAGCGAAAGGCTTCTTGAGGGGAAAGCTGTAACTCTGTGAGATGATTTCACAGAACACAAAGAAGTTTCTCAGAAAACTTCCTTCTCTTTGTTATCGGAGGATATTTCCTTTGGCCCTAGATTCTTCAAGGGAATCCTAAATATCTGTTCTCAGATTCCACAGAAATAAGGCTAGCAAAAGGATCCACGAAATACACATGTAACTCTGTGAGATGAATTATCGGAACACTAAGCAGTTTCTCAGAAAGCTTCTTTCCATATTTCATCTGAGGATATTTCCTTTTTCACAGGAGCCCTCTATGGGCTCCGAAATATCACTCTGCCAATTCCACAAGTACTGTCTTAGCGAAAGGCTTCTTGAAGGGAAAGCTGTAACTCATTGAGATGATTTCAAAGAACACAAAGAAGTTTCTCAGAAAGCTTCTTTTTCTTTGTTATCGGAGGATATTTCCTTTGGCCCTATAGTCTTCAAAGGGATCCGAAATATCTGTTCTCAGATTCCACAGGCATAAGGCTAGCAAAGATATCCACGAAACACACATGTAACTCTGAGATATGATTTCACAGAACACAAAGAAGTTTCTCAGAAAGCTTCATTCTCTTTGTTATCGGAGGTTATTTCCTTTGGCCCTATAGTCTTCAAAGGGATCCGAAATATCTGTTCTCAGATTCCACAGAAATAAGGCTAGCAAAGAGATCCACAAAATACCCATGTAACTCTCTGAGATGAACTAACAGAACACTAAGCAGTTTTCAGAAAGACTCCTTCCAGATTTCATCTGAGGATATTTCCTTGTTCACCATACCCGTCTTTGGGCTTCCAATTGTCACTTTGCCAATTCCTCAGGAACTGTCTTAGTGAAAGGCTTCTTGAGGGGAAGGCTGTAACTCTGTGAGATGATTTCACAGAATGCAAAGAAGTTCCTCAGAAAGCTTCTTTGTCTTTGTTATCGGAGGATATTTCCTTTGGCCCTATAATCTTCAAAGGGATCCGAAATATCTGTTCTCAGATTCCACAGAAATAAGGCTAGCAAAGAGATCCACGAAATACACATGTAACTCTGGGAGATGAATTAACAGAACACTAAGCAGTTTCTCAGAAAACTTCTTTCCAGATTTTATCTGAGGATATTTCCTTTTTCACCATAGCCATCTGTGGGCTTCCAAATATCACTTTGCCAATTCCACAAGAACTGTCTTAGCGAAAGGCTTCTTGAGGGGAAAGCTGTAACTCTGTGAGATGATTTCAGAGAACACAAAGAAGTTTCTCAGAAAGCTTCTTTCTCTTTGTTATCGGAGGATATTTCCTTTGGCCCTTGAGTCTTCAAAGGGATCCGAAATATCTGTTGTCAGATTCCAAAGGAATAAGGCTAGCAAAGAGATCCACGAAATGCACATGTATCTCTGAGAGATGATTTCACAGAACACAAAGAAGTTTCTCAGAAAGCTTCTTTCTCTTTGTTATCGGAGGATATTTCCTTTGGCCCTATAGTCTTCAAAGGGATCCGAAATATCTGTTCTCAGATTCCACAGAAATAAGGCTAGCAAAGAGATCCACGAAATACACATGTAACTCTGTGAGATGAATTAACAGAACACAAAGAAGTTTCTTAGAAAGTTTCTTTCCACATTTCATCTGAGGATATTTCCTTTTTCACCATAGCCCTCTTAGGGCTTCCAAATATCACTTTGCCAATTCCACAAGAACTATCTTAGTGAAAGGCTTCTTGAGGGGAAAGCTGTAACTCTGTGAGATGAGTTCACAGAACACAAAAACGTTTCTCAGAAAGCTTCTTTCTCTTTGTTATCGGAGGATATTTCCTTTGGCCCTAGAGTCTTCAAAGGGATCCGAAATATCTGTTCTCAGATTCCACAGAAATAAGGCTAGCAAAGAGATCCACGAAATACACATGTAACTCTGTGAGATGAATTAACAGAACACTAAGCAGTTTCTCAGAAAGCTTCTTTCCAGATTCCATCTGAGGATATTTCCTTTTAGACCATAGCCTTCTGTGGGCTTCCAAATATCACTTTGCCAATTCCACAAGAACTGTCTTAGCGAAAGGCTTCTTGAGGGGAAAGCTGTAACTCTGTGAGATGATTTCACAGAACACAAAGAAGTTTCTCAGAAAGCTTCTTTCTCTTTGTTATCGGAGGATATTTCCTTTGGACCTATTGTATTCAAAGGCATCCGAAATATCTATTCTCAGATTCCACAGAAATAAGGCTAGCAAAGAGATCCACGAAATACACATGTAACTCTGTGAGATGAATTATCGGAACACTAAGCAGTTTCTCAGAAAGCTTCTTTCCAGATTTCATCTGAGGATATTTCCTTTTTCACCATAGCCCTCTATGGGCTTCCAAATATCACTTTGCCAATTCCACAAGAACTGTCTTAGCGAAAGGCTTCTTGATGGGAAAGCTGTAACTCTGTGAGATGATTTCACAGAACACAAAGAAGTTTCTCAGAAAGCTTCTTTCTCTTTGTTATCGGAGAATATTTCCTTTGGCCCTAGATTCTTCAAGGGGATCCGAAATATCTGTTCTCAGATTCCACAGAAATAAGGCTAGCAAAAGGATCCATGAAATACACATGTAACTCTGTGAGATGAATTATCGGAACACTAAGCAGTTTCTCAGAAAGCTTCTTTCCAGATTTCATCTGAGAATATTTCCTTTTTCACAGGAGCCCTCTATGGGCTCCGAAATATCACTCTGCCAATTCCACAAGTACTGTCTTAGCGAAAGGCTTATTGAGGGGAAAGCTGTAACTCATTGAGATGATTTCAAAGAACACAAAGAAGTTTCTCAGAAAGCTTCTTTTTCTTTGTTATCGGAGGATATTTCCTTTGGCCCTATAGTCTTCAAAGGGATCCGAAATATCTGTTCTCAGATTCCACAGGAATAAGGCTAGCAAAGAGATCCACGAAACACACATGTAACTCTGAGATATGATTTCACAGAACACAAAGAAGTTTCTCAGAAAGCTTCATTCTCTTTGTTATCGGAGGTTATTTCCTTTGGCCCTATAGTCTTCAAAGGGATCCGAAATATCTGTTCTCAGATTCCACAGAAATAAGTCTAGCAAAGAGATCCACAAAATACCCATGTAACTCTCTGAGATGAACTTACAGAACACTAAGCAGTTTTCAGAAAGCTTCTTTCCAGATTTCATCTGAGGATATTTCCTTGTTCACCATACCCGTCTTTGGGCTTCCAATTGTCACTTTGCCAATTCCACAAGAACTGTCTTAGTGAAAGGCTTCTTGAGGGGAAGGCTGTAACTCTGTGAGATGATTTCACAGAATGCAAAGAAGTTCCTCAGAAAGCTTCTTTTTCTTTGTTATCGGAGGATATTTCCTTTGGCCCTATAGTCTTCAAAGGGATCCGAAATATCTGTTCTCAGATTCCACAGAAATAAGGCTAGCAAAGAGATCCACGAAATACACATGTAACTCTAGGAGATGAATTCACAGAACACTAAGCAGTTTCTCAGAAAACTTCTTTCCAGATTTTATCTGAGGATATTTCCTTTTTCACCATAGCCATCTGTGGGCTTCCAAATATCACTTTGCCAATTCCACAAGAACTGTCTTAGCGAAAGGCTTCTTGAGGGGAACGCTGTAACTCTGTGAGATGATTTCACAGAACACAAAGAAGTTTCTCAGAAAGCTTCTTTCTCTTTGTTATCGGAGGATATTTCCTTTGGCCCTATAGTCTTCCAAGGGATCCGAAATATCTGTTCTCAGATTCCACAGAAATAAGGCTAGCAAAGAGATCCACGAAATACACATGTAACTCTGTGAGATGAATTAACAGAACCCTAAGCAGTTTCTCAGAAAGCTTCTTTCCAGATTTCATCTGAGGATATTTCCTTTTTCACCATAGCCTTCTGTGGGCTTCCAAATATCACTTTGCCATTTCCACAAGAACTGTCTTAGCGAAAGGCTTCTTGAGGGGAAAGCTGTAACTCTGTGAGATGATTTCACAGAACACAAAGAAGTTTCTCAGAAAGCTTCTTTCCCTTTGTTATCGGAGGATATTTCCTTTGGCCCTAGAGTCTTCAAGGGGATCCGAAATATCTGTTCTCAGATTCCACAGAAATAAGGCTAGCAAAAGGATCCACGAAATACACATGTAACTCTGTGAGATGAATTATCGGAACACTAAGCAGTTTCTCAGAAAGCTTCTTTCCAGATTTCATCTGAGAATATTTCCTTTTTCACCGGAGCCCTCTATGGGCTCCGAAATATCACTCTGCCAATTCCACAAGTACTGTCTTAGCGAAAGGCTTCTTGAGGGGAAAGCTGTAACTCATTGAGATGATTTCAAAGAACACAAAGAAGTTTCTCAGAAAGCTTCTTTTTCTTTGTTATCGGAGGATATTTCCTTTGGCCCTATAGTCTTCAAAGGGATCCGAAATATCTGCTCTCAGATTCCACAGGCATAAGGCTAGCAAAGAGATCCACGAAACACACATGTAACTCTGAGATATGATTTCACAGAACACAAAGAAGTTTCTCAGAAAGCTTCATTCTCTTTGTTATCGGAGGTTATTTCCTTTGGCCCTATAGTCTTCAAAGGGATCCGAAATATCTGTTCTCAGATTACACAGAAATAAGGCTAGCAAAGAGATCTACAAAATACCCATGTAACTCTCTGAGATGAACTAACAGAACACTAAGCAGTTTTCAGAAAGCTTCTTTCCAGATTTCATCTGAGGATATTTCCTTGTTCACCATACCCGTCTTTGGGCTTCCAATTGTCACTTTGCCAATTCCACAAGAACCGTCTTAGTGAAAGGCTTCTTGAGGGGAAGGCTGTAACTCTGTGAGATGATTTCACAGAATGCAAAGAAGTTCCTCAGAAAGCTTCTTTGTCTTTGTTATCGGAGGGTATTTCCTTTGGCCCTATAGTCTTCAAAGGGATCCGAAATATCTGTTCTCAGATTCCACAGAAATAAGGCTAGCAAAGAGATCCACGAAATACACATGTAACTCTGGGAGATGAATTAACAGAACACTAAGCAGTTTCTCAGAAAACTTCTTTCCAGATTTTATCTGAGGATATTTCCTTTTTCACCATAGCCATCTGTGGGCTTCCAAATATCACTTTGCCAATTCCACAAGAACTGTCTTAGCGAAAGGCTTCTTGAGGGGAAAGCTGTAACTCTGTGAGATGATTTCAGAGAACACAAAGAAGTTTCTCAGAAAGCTTCTTTCTCTTTGTTATCGGAGGATATTTCCTTTGGCCCTAGAGTCTTCAAAGGGATCCGAAATATCTGTTGTCAGATTCCAAAGGAATAAGGCTAGCAAAGAGATCCACGAAATGCACATGTATCTCTGAGAGATGATTTCACAGAACACAAAGAAGTTTCTCAGAAAGCTTCTTTCTCTTTGTTATCGGAGGATATTTCCTTTGGCCCTAGAGTCTTCAAAGGGATCCGTATTATCTGTTCTCACATTCGACAGAAATAAGGCTAGCAAAGAGATCCACAAAATACCCATGTAACTCTCTGAGATGAACTAACAGAACACTAAGCAGTTTTCAGAAAGCTTCTTTCCAGATTTCATCTGAGGATATTTCCCTTTTCACCATACCCGTCTTTGGGCTTCCAAATGTCACTTTGCCAATTCCACAAGAACTGTCTTAGTGAAAGGCTTCTTGAGGGGAAGGCCGTAACTCTGTGAGATGATTTCACAGAACGCAAAGAAGTTCCTCAGAAAGCTTCTTTGTCTTTCTTATGGGAGGATATTTCCTTTGGCCCTATAGTCTTCAAAGGGATCCGAAATATCTGTTCTCAGATTCCACAGAAATAAGGCTAGCAAAGAGATCCACGAAATACACATGAAACTCTGTGAGATGAGTGAACAGAACACTAAGCAGTTTTTCAGAAAGCTTCTTTCCAGATTTCATCTGAGGATATTTCCTTTTTCACCATAGCCCTCTATGGGCTTCCAAATATCACTTTTCCAATGCCACAAGAACTGTGTTAGCGAAAGGCTTCTTGAGGGGAAAGCTGTAACTCTGTGAGATGATTTCGCAGAATACAAAGAACTTTCTCAGAAAGCTTCTTTCTCTTTGTTATCGGAGGATATTTCGTTTGGCCCCATTGTCTTCCAAGGGATCCGATATATATGTTCTCAGATTCCACAGAAATAAGGCTAGCAAAGAGATCCACGAAATACACATGTAACACTGTGAGATGAATTAACAGAACACTAAGCAGTTTCTCAGAAAGCTTCTTTCCAGATTCCATCTGAGGATATTTCCTTTTTCACCATAGCCTTCTGTGGGCTTCCAAATATCACTTTGCCAATTCCACAAGAACTGTCTTCGCGAAAGGCTTTTGAGGGGAAAGCTGTAACTCTGTGAGATGATTTCACAGAACACAAAGAAGTTTCTCAGAAAGATTCTTTCTCTTTGTTATCGGAGGATATTTCCTTTGGCCCTAGAGTCTTCAAGGGGATCCGAAATATCTGTTCTCAGATTCCACAGAAATAAGGCTAGCAAAGAGATCCACGAAATACACATGTAACTCTGTGAGATGAATTATCGGAACACTAAGCAGTTTCTCAGAAAGCTTCTTTCCAGATTTCGTCTGAGAATATTTCCTTTTTCACGAGAGCCCTCTATGGGCTTCCAAATATCAGTTTGCCAATTCCACAAGTACTGTCTTAGCGAAAGGCTTCTTGAGGGGAAAGCTGTAACTCTGTGAGATGATTTCACTGAACACAGGGAAGTTTCTCAGAAAGCTTCTTTCTCTTTGTTATCGGAGGATATTTCCTTTGGACCTATTGTATTCAAAGGCATCCGAAATATCTATTCTCAGATTCCACAGAAATAAGGCTAGCAAAGAGATCCACGACATACACATGTAACTCTGTGAGATGAATTATCGGAACACTAAGCAGTTTCTCAGAAAGCTTCTTTCCAGATTTCATCTGAGGATATTTCCTTTTTCACCATAGCCCTCTATGGGCTTCCAAATATCACTTTGCCAATTCCACAAGAACTGTCTTAGCGAAAGGCTTCTTGAGGGGAAAGCTGTAATTCTGTGAGATGATTTCACAGAACACAAAGAAGTTTCTCAGAAAGCTTCATTCTCTTTGTTATCGGAGGTTATTTCCTTTGGCCCTATAGTCTTCAAAGGGAACCGAAATATCTGTTCTCAGATTCCACAGAAATAAGGCTAGCAAAGAGATCCACAAAATACACATGTAACTCTCTGAGATGAATTAACAGAACACTAAGCAGTTTCTCAGAAAACTTCTTTCCAGATTTTATCTGAGGATATTTCCTTTTTCACCATAGCCATCTGTGGGCTTCCAAATATCACTTTTCCAATTCCACAAGAACTGTCTTAGCGAAAGGCATCTTGAGGGGAACGCTGTAACTCTGTGAGATGATTTCACAGAACTCAAAGAAGTTTCTCATAAAGCTTCTTTCTCTTTGTTATCGGAGGATATTTCCTTTGGCCCTATAGTCTTCCAAGAGATCCGAAATATCTGTTCTCAGATTCCACAGAAATAAGGCTAGCCAAGAGATCCACGAAATACACATGTAACTCTGTGAGATGAGTGAACAGAACACTAAGCAGTTTTTCAGAAAGCTTCTTTCCAGATTTCATCTGAGGATATTTCCTTTTTCACCATAGCCCCCTATGGGCTTCCAAATATCACTCTGCCAATGCCACAAGAACAGTCTTAGCGAAAGGCTTCTTGAGGGGAAAGCTGTAACTCTGTGAGATGATTTCACAGAATACAAAGAAGTTTCTCAGAAAGCTTCTTTCTCTTTGTTATCGGAGGATATTTCCTTTGGCCCCATTGTCTTCCAAGGGATCCGATATATATGTTCTCAGATTCCACAGAAATAAGGCTAGGAAAGAGATCCACGAAATACACATGTAACACTGTGAGATGAATTAACAGAACACTAAGCAGTTTCTCAGAAAGCTTCTTTCCAGATTTCATTAGAGGAGATTTCCTTTTTCACCATAGCCCTCTAAGGGCTTCCAAATATCACTTTGCCAATTCCACAAGAACAATCTTAGCGAAAGTCTTCTTGACGGGAAAGCTGTAACTCTGTGAGATGATTTCACAGAATACAAAGAAGTTTCTCAGAAAGCTTCTTTCTCTTTGTTATCGGAGGATAATTCCATTGGCCCTATAGTCTGCAAAGGGATCCGAAATATCTGTTCTCTGATTCCACAGAAATAAGGCTAGCAAAGAGATCTACGAAATACAGATGTAACTCTGTCAGATGAGGGAACAGAACACTAAGCAGTTTCTCAGAAAGCTTCTTTCCAGATTTCATCTGAGGAAATTTCCTTTTTCACCAAAGCCCTCTATGGGCTTCCAAATATCACTTTGCCAATGCCACAAGAACTCTCTTAGCGAATGGCTTCTTGATGGGAAAGCTGTAACTCTGTGAGATGATTTCACAGAACACAGAGATGTTTCTCAGAAAGCTTCTTTCTCTTTGTTATCGGAGGTTATTTCCTTTGTCCCTATGGTCTTCATAGGGATCCGAAATATCTGTTCTCAGATTCCACAGAAATAAGGCTAGCAAAGAGATCCACGAAATACACATGTAACTCTGTGAGATGAATTAGCAGAACAGTAAGCAGTTTCTCAGAAAGCTTCGTTCCAGATTTCATCTGAGGATATTTCCTTTTTCAACATAGCCCTCTGAGGGCTTCCAAATATCACTTTGCCAATTCCACAAGAACTGTCTTAGCGAAAGGATTCTTGAGGGGAAAGCTGTAACTCTGTGAGATGATTTCACAGAACACAAAGAAGTTTCTCAGAAAGCTTCTTTCTCTTTGTTATAGGAGGATATTTCCTTTGGCCCTATAGTCTTCAAAGGGATCTGAAATATCTGTTCTCAGATTCCACAGAAATAAGGCTAGCAAAGAGATCCACGAAATACACATGTAACTCTGTGAGATGAATGAACAGAACCCTAAGCAGTTTCTCAGAAAGCTTCTTTCCAGATTTCATCTGAGGATATTTCCTTTTTCACCATAGCCTTCTGTGGGCTTCCAAATATCACTTTGCCATTTCCACAAGAACTGTCTTAGCGAAAGGCTTCTTGAGGGGAAAGCTGTAACTCTGTGAGATGATTTCACAGAACACAAAGAAGTTTCTCAGAAAGCTTCTTTCCCTTTGTTATCGGAGGATATTTCCTTTGGCCCTAGAGTCTTCAAGGGGATCCGAAATATCTGTTCTCAGATTCCACAGAAATAAGGCTAGCAAAAGGATCCACGAAATACACATGTAACTCTGTGAGATGAATTATCGGAACACTAAGCAGTTTCTCAGAAAGCTTCTTTCCAGATTTCATCTGAGAATATTTCCTTTTTCACCGGAGCCCTCTATGGGCTCCGAAATATCACTCTGCCAATTCCACAAGTACTGTCTTAGCGAAAGGCTTCTTGAGGGGAAAGCTGTAACTCATTGAGATGATTTCAAAGAACACAAAGAAGTTTCTCAGAAAGCTTCTTTTTCTTTGTTATCGGAGGATATTTCCTTTGGCCCTATAGTCTTCAAAGGGATCCGAAATATCTGCTCTCAGATTCCACAGGCATAAGGCTAGCAAAGAGATCCACGAAACACACATGTAACTCTGAGATATGATTTCACAGAACACAAAGAAGTTTCTCAGAAAGCTTCATTCTCTTTGTTATCGGAGGTTATTTCCTTTGGCCCTATAGTCTTCAAAGGGATCCGAAATATCTGTTCTCAGATTCCACAGAATTAAGGCTAGCAAAGAGATCCACAAAATACCCATGTAACTCTCTGAGATGAACTAACAGAACACTAAGCAGTTTTCAGAAAGCTTCTTTCCAGATTTCATCTGAGGATATTTCCTTGTTCACCATACCCGTCTTTGGGCTTCCGATTGTCACTTTGCCAATTCCACAAGAACTGTCTTAGTGAAAGGCTTCTTGAGGGGAAGGCTGTAACTCTGTGAGATGATTTCACAGAATGCAAAGAAGTTCCTCAGAAAGCTTCTTTGTCTTTGTTATCGGAGGGTATTTCCTTTGGCCCTATAGTCTTCAAAGGGATCCGAAATATCTGTTCTCAGATTCCACAGAAATAAGGCTAGCAAAGAGATCCACGAAATACACATGTAACTCTGGGAGATGAATTAACAGAACACTAAGCAGTTTCTCAGAAAACTTCTTTCCAGATTTTATCTGAGGATATTTCCTTTTTCACCATAGCCATCTGTGGGCTTCCAAATATCACTTTGCCAATTCCACAAGAACTGTCTTAGCGAAAGGCTTCTTGAGGGGAAAGCTGTAACTCTGTGAGATGATTTCAGAGAACACAAAGAAGTTTCTCAGAAAGCTTCTTTCTCTTTGTTATCGGAGGATATTTCCTTTGGCCCTAGAGTCTTCAAAGGGATCCGAAATATCTGTTGTCAGATTCCAAAGGAATAAGGCTAGCAAAGAGATCCACGAAATGCACATGTATCTCTGAGAGATGATTTCACAGAACACAAAGAAGTTTCTCAGAAAGCTTCTTTCTCTTTGTTATCGGAGGATATTTCCTTTGGCCCTAGAGTCTTCAAAGGGATCCGTATTATCTGTTCTCACATTCCACAGAAATAAGGCTAGCAAAGAGATCCACAAAATACCCATGTAACTCTCTGAGATGAACTAACAGAACACTAAGCAGTTTTCAGAAATCTTCTTTCCAGATTTCATCTGAGGATATTTCCCTTTTCACCATACCCGTCTTTGGGCTTCCAAATGTCACTTTGCCAATTCCACAAGAACTGTCTTAGTGAAAGGCTTCTTGAGGGGAAGGCCGTAACTCTGTGAGATGATTTCACAGAACGCAAAGAAGTTCCTCAGAAAGCTTCTTTGTCTTTCTTATGGGAGGATATTTCCTTTGGCCCTATAGTCTTCAAAGGGATCCGAAATATCTGTTCTCAGATTCCACAGAAATAAGGCTAGCAAAGAGATCCACGAAATACACATGAAACTCTGTGAGATGAGTGAACAGAACACTAAGCAGTTTTTCAGAAAGCTTCTTTCCAGATTTCATCTGAGGATATTTCCTTTTTCACCATAGCCCTCTATGGGCTTCCAAATATCACTTTTCCAATACCACAAGAACTGTGTTAGCGAAAGGCTTCTTGAGGGGAAAGCTGTAACTCTGTGAGATGATTTCGCAGAATACAAAGAAGTTTCTCAGAAAGCTTCTTTCTCTTTGTTATCGGAGGATATTTCGTTTGGCCCCATTGTCTTCCAAGGGATCCGATATATATGTTCTCAGATTCCACAGAAATAAGGCTAGCAAAGAGATCCACGAAATACACATGTAACACTGTGAGATGAATTAACAGAACACTAAGCAGTTTCTCAGAAAGCTTCTTTCCAGATTCCATCTGAGGATATTTCCTTTTTCACCATAGCCTTCTGTGGGCTTCCAAATATCACTTTGCCAATTCCACAAGAACTGTCTTCGCGAAAGGCTTTTGAGGGGAAAGCTGTAACTCTGTGAGATGATTTCACAGAACACAAAGAAGTTTCTCAGAAAGCGTCTTTCTCTTTGTTATCGGAGGATATTTCCTTTGGCCCTAGAGTCTTCAAGGGGATCCGAAATATCTGTTCTCAGATTCCACAGAAATAAGGCTAGCAAAGAGATCCACGAAATACACATGTAACTCTGTGAGATGAATTATCGGAACACTAAGCAGTTTCTCAGAAAGCTTCTTTCCAGATTTCGTCTGAGAATATTTCCTTTTTCACGAGAGCCCTCTATGGGCTTCCAAATATCAGTTTGCCAATTCCACAAGTACTGTCTTAGCGAAAGGCTTCTTGAGGGGAAAGCTGTAACTCTGTGAGATGATTTCACTGAACACAGGGAAGTTTCTCAGAAAGCTTCTTTCTCTTTGTTATCGGAGGATATTTCCTTTGGACCTATTGTATTCAAAGGCATCCGAAATATCTATTCTCAGATTCCACAGAAATAAGGCTAGCAAAGAGATCCACGACATACACATGTAACTCTGTGAGATGAATTATCGGAACACTAAGCAGTTTCTCAGAAAGCTTCTTTCCAGATTTCATCTGAGGATATTTCCTTTTTCACCATAGCCCTCTATGGGCTTCCAAATATCACTTTGCCAATTCCACAAGAACTGTCTTAGCGAAAGGCTTCTTGAGGGGAAAGCTGTAATTCTGTGAGATGATTTCACAGAACACAAAGAAGTTTCTCAGAAAGCTTCATTCTCTTTGTTATCGGAGGTTATTTCCTTTGGCCCTATAGTCTTCAAAGGGAACCGAAATATCTGTTCTCAGATTCCACAGAAATAAGGCTAGCAAAGAGATCCACAAAATACACATGTAACTCTCTGAGATGAATTAACAGAACACTAAGCAGTTTCTCAGAAAACTTCTTTCCAGATTTTATCTGAGGATATTTCCTTTTTCACCATAGCCATCTGTGGGCTTCCAAATATCACTTTTCCAATTCCACAAGAACTGTCTTAGCGAAAGGCATCTTGAGGGGAACGCTGTAACTCTGTGAGATGATTTCACAGAACTCAAAGAAGTTTCTCATAAAGCTTCTTTCTCTTTGTTATCGGAGGATATTTCCTTTGGCCCTATAGTCTTCCAAGAGATCCGAAATATCTGTTCTCAGATTCCACAGAAATAAGGCTAGCCAAGAGATCCACGAAATACACATGTAACTCTGTGAGATGAGTGAACAGAACACTAAGCAGTTTTTCAGAAAGCTTCTTTCCAGATTTCATCTGAGGATATTTCCTTTTTCACCATAGCCCCCTATGGGCTTCCAAATATCACTTTGCCAGTGCCACAAGAACAGTCTTAGCGAAAGGCTTCTTGAGGGGAAAGCTGTAACTCTGTGAGATGATTTCACAAAATACAAAGAAGTTTCTCAGAAAGCTTCTTTCTCTTTGTTATCGGAGGATATTTCCTTTGGCCCCATTGTCTTCCAAGGGATCCGATATATATGTTCTCAGATTCCACAGAAATAA
The DNA here is from genome assembly GCF_049350105.2 of Macaca mulatta. Taxonomy (NCBI): domain Eukaryota; kingdom Metazoa; phylum Chordata; class Mammalia; order Primates; family Cercopithecidae; genus Macaca; species Macaca mulatta. The sequence goes on from NC_133414.1 coordinate 40,280,759, forward strand.
GGCTAGCAAAGAGATCCACGAAATACACATGTAACACTGTGAGATGAATTAACAGAACACTAAGCAGTTTCTCAGAAAGCTTCTTTCCAGATTTCATTAGAGGAGATTTCCTTTTTCACCATAGCCCTCTAAGGGCTTCCAAATATCACTTTGCCAATTCCACAAGAACAATCTTAGCGAAAGTCTTCTTGACGGGAAAGCTGTAACTCTGTGAGATGATTTCACAGAATACAAAGAAGTTTCTCAGAAAGCTTCTTTCTCTTTGTTATCGGAGGATAATTCCATTGGCCCTATAGTCTGCAAAGGGATCCGAAATATCTGTTCTCTGATTCCACAGAAATAAGGCTAGCAAAGAGATCTACGAAATACAGATGTAACTCTGTCAGATGAGGGAACAGAACACTAAGCAGTTTCTCAGAAAGCTTCTTTCCAGATTTCATCTGAGGAAATTTCCTTTTTCACCAAAGCCCTCTATGGGCTTCCAAATATCACTTTGCCAATGCCACAAGAACTCTCTTAGCGAATGGCTTCTTGATGGGAAAGCTGTAACTCTGTGAGATGATTTCACAGAACACAGAGATGTTTCTCAGAAAGCTTCTTTCTCTTTGTTATCGGAGGATATTTCCTTTGTCCCTATGGTCTTCATAGGGATCCGAAATATCTGTTCTCAGATTCCACAGAAATAAGGCTAGCAAAGAGATCCACGAAATACACATGTAACTCTGTGAGATGAGTGAACAGAACACTAAGCAGTTTTTCAGAAAGCTTCTTTCCAGATTTCATCTGAGGATATTTCCTTTTTCACCATAGCCCTCTATGGGCTTCCAAATATCACTTTGCCAATTCCACAAGACCTGTCTTAGCGAAAGGCTTCTTGAGGGGAAAGCTGTAACTCTGTGAGATGATTTCTCAGAATACAAAGAAGTTTGTCAGAAAGCTTCTTTCTCTTTGTTATCGGAGGATAATTCCATTGGCCCTATAGTCTTCAAAGGGATCCGAAATATCTGTTCTCACATTCCACAGAAATAAGGCTAGCAAAGAGATCCACGAAATACACATGTAACTCTGTGAGTTGAATTAACAGAACACTAAGCATTTTCTCAGAAAGCTTCTTTCCAGATTTTATCTGAGGATATTTCCTTTTTCACCATAGCCATCTGTGGGCTTCCTAATATCACTTTGCCAATTCCACAAGAACTGTCTTAGCGAAAGACTTCTTGAGGGGAACGCTGTAACTCTGTGAGATGAGTTCACAGAACACAAAGAAGTTTCTCAGACAGCTTCTTTCTCATTGTTATCGGAGGATATTTCCTTTGGCCCTATAGTCTTCCAAGGGATCCGAAATATCTGTTCTCAGATTCCACAGAAATAAGGCTAGCAAAGAGATCCACGAAATACACATGTAACTCTGTGAGATGAGTGAACAGAACACTAAGCAGTTTTTCAGAAAGCTTCTTTCCAGATTTCATCTGAGGATATTTCCTTTTTCACCATAGCTCTCTAGGGGTTCCAAATATCACTTTGCCAATTCCACAAGAACTGTCTTAGCGAAAGGTTGCTTGGGGAAAGCTGTAACTCTGTGAGATGAGTTCACAGAACACAAAGAAGTTTCTCAGAAAGATTCTTTCTCTTTGTTTTCCGAGGATATTTCCTTTGGCCCTATAGTCTTCAAAGGGATCCGAAATATCTGTTCTCAGATTCCACAGAAATAAGGCTAGCAAAGAGATCCACAAAATACCCATGTAACTCTCTGAGATGAACTAACAGAACACTAAGCAGTTTCTCAGAAAACTTCTTTCCAGATTTTATCTGAGGATATTTCCTTTTTCACCATAGCCATCTGTGGGCTTCCAAATATCACTTTTCCAATTCCACAAGAACTGTCTTAGCGAAAGGCATCTTGAGGGGAACGCTGTAACTCTGTGAGATGATTTCACAGAACTCAAAGAAGTTTCTCATAAAGCTTCTTTCTCTTTGTTATCGGAGGATATTTCCTTTGGCCCTATAGTCTTCCAAGAGATCCGAAATATCTGTTCTCAGATTCCACAGAAATAAGGCTAGCCAAGAGATCCACGAAATACACATGTAACTCTGTGAGATGAGTGAACAGAACACTAAGCAGTTTTTCAGAAAGCTTCTTTCCAGATTTCATCTGAGGATATTTCCTTTTTCACCATAGCCCCCTATGGGCTTCCAAATATCACTCTGCCAATGCCACAAGAACAGTCTTAGCGAAAGGCTTCTTGAGGGGAAAGCTGTAACTCTGTGAGATGATTTCACAGAATACAAAGAAGTTTCTCAGAAAGCTTCTTTCTCTTTGTTATCGGAGGATATTTCCTTTGGCCCCATTGTCTTCCAAGGGATCCGATATATATGTTCTCAGATTCCACAGAAATAAGGCTAGGAAAGAGATCCACGAAATACACATGTAACACTGTGAGATGAATTAACAGAACACTAAGCAGTTTCTCAGAAAGCTTCTTTCCAGATTTCATTAGAGGAGATTTCCTTTTTCACCATAGCCCTCTAAGGGCTTCCAAATATCACTTTGCCAATTCCACAAGAACAATCTTAGCGAAAGTCTTCTTGAGGGGAAAGCTGTAACTCTGTGAGATGATTTCACAGAATACAAAGAAGTTTCTCAGAAAGCTTCTTTCTCTTTGTTATCGGAGGATAATTCCATTGGCCCTATAGTCTGCAAAGGGATCCGAAATATCTGTTCTCTGATTCCACAGAAATAAGGCTAGCAAAGAGATCTACGAAATACAGATGTAACTCTGTCAGATGAGGGAACAGAACACTAAGCAGTTTCTCAGAAAGCTTCTTTCCAGATTTCATCTGAGGAAATTTCCTTTTTCACCAAAGCCCTCTATGGGCTTCCAAATATCACTTTGCCAATGCCACAAGAACTCTCTTAGCGAATGGCTTCTTGATGGGAAAGCTGTAACTCTGTGAGATGATTTCACAGAACACAGAGATGTTTCTCAGAAAGCTTCTTTCTCTTTGTTATCGGAGGTTATTTCCTTTGTCCCTATGGTCTTCATAGGGATCCGAAATATCTGTTCTCAGATTCCACAGAAATAAGGCTAGCAAAGAGATCCACGAAATACACATGTAACTCTGTGAGATGAATTAGCAGAACAGTAAGCAGTTTCTCAGAAAGCTTCGTTCCAGATTTCATCTGAGGATATTTCCTTTTTCAACATAGCCCTCTGAGGGCTTCCAAATATCACTTTGCCAATTCCACAAGAACTGTCTTAGCGAAAGGATTCTTGAGGGGAAAGCTGTAACTCTGTGAGATGATTTCACAGAACACAAAGAAGTTTCTCAGAAAGCTTCTTTCTCTTTGTTATAGGAGGATATTTCCTTTGGCCCTATAGTCTTCAAAGGGATCTGAAATATCTGTTCTCAGATTCCACAGAAATAAGGCTAGCAAAGAGATCCACGAAATACACATGTAACTCTGTGAGATGAATGAACAGAACCCTAAGCAGTTTCTCAGAAAGCTTCTTTCCAGATTTCATCTGAGGATATTTCCTTTTTCACCATAGCCTTCTGTGGGCTTCCAAATATCACTTTGCCATTTCCACAAGAACTGTCTTAGCGAAAGGCTTCTTGAGGGGAAAGCTGTAACTCTGTGAGATGATTTCACAGAACACAAAGAAGTTTCTCAGAAAGCTTCTTTCCCTTTGTTATCGGAGGATATTTCCTTTGGCCCTAGAGTCTTCAAGGGGATCCGAAATATCTGTTCTCAGATTCCACAGAAATAAGGCTAGCAAAAGGATCCACGAAATACACATGTAACTCTGTGAGATGAATTATCGGAACACTAAGCAGTTTCTCAGAAAGCTTCTTTCCAGATTTCATCTGAGAATATTTCCTTTTTCACCGGAGCCCTCTATGGGCTCCGAAATATCACTCTGCCAATTCCACAAGTACTGTCTTAGCGAAAGGCTTCTTGAGGGGAAAGCTGTAACTCATTGAGATGATTTCAAAGAACACAAAGAAGTTTCTCAGAAAGCTTCTTTTTCTTTGTTATCGGAGGATATTTCCTTTGGCCCTATAGTCTTCAAAGGGATCCGAAATATCTGCTCTCAGATTCCACAGGCATAAGGCTAGCAAAGAGATCCACGAAACACACATGTAACTCTGAGATATGATTTCACAGAACACAAAGAAGTTTCTCAGAAAGCTTCATTCTCTTTGTTATCGGAGGTTATTTCCTTTGGCCCTATAGTCTTCAAAGGGATCCGAAATATCTGTTCTCAGATTCCACAGAATTAAGGCTAGCAAAGAGATCCACAAAATACCCATGTAACTCTCTGAGATGAACTAACAGAACACTAAGCAGTTTTCAGAAAGCTTCTTTCCAGATTTCATCTGAGGATATTTCCTTGTTCACCATACCCGTCTTTGGGCTTCCGATTGTCACTTTGCCAATTCCACAAGAACTGTCTTAGTGAAAGGCTTCTTGAGGGGAAGGCTGTAACTCTGTGAGATGATTTCACAGAATGCAAAGAAGTTCCTCAGAAAGCTTCTTTGTCTTTGTTATCGGAGGGTATTTCCTTTGGCCCTATAGTCTTCAAAGGGATCCGAAATATCTGTTCTCAGATTCCACAGAAATAAGGCTAGCAAAGAGATCCACGAAATACACATGTAACTCTGGGAGATGAATTAACAGAACACTAAGCAGTTTCTCAGAAAACTTCTTTCCAGATTTTATCTGAGGATATTTCCTTTTTCACCATAGCCATCTGTGGGCTTCCAAATATCACTTTGCCAATTCCACAAGAACTGTCTTAGCGAAAGGCTTCTTGAGGGGAAAGCTGTAACTCTGTGAGATGATTTCAGAGAACACAAAGAAGTTTCTCAGAAAGCTTCTTTCTCTTTGTTATCGGAGGATATTTCCTTTGGCCCTAGAGTCTTCAAAGGGATCCGAAATATCTGTTGTCAGATTCCAAAGGAATAAGGCTAGCAAAGAGATCCACGAAATGCACATGTATCTCTGAGAGATGATTTCACAGAACACAAAGAAGTTTCTCAGAAAGCTTCTTTCTCTTTGTTATCGGAGGATATTTCCTTTGGCCCTAGAGTCTTCAAAGGGATCCGTATTATCTGTTCTCACATTCCACAGAAATAAGGCTAGCAAAGAGATCCACAAAATACCCATGTAACTCTCTGAGATGAACTAACAGAACACTAAGCAGTTTTCAGAAATCTTCTTTCCAGATTTCATCTGAGGATATTTCCCTTTTCACCATACCCGTCTTTGGGCTTCCAAATGTCACTTTGCCAATTCCACAAGAACTGTCTTAGTGAAAGGCTTCTTGAGGGGAAGGCCGTAACTCTGTGAGATGATTTCACAGAACGCAAAGAAGTTCCTCAGAAAGCTTCTTTGTCTTTCTTATGGGAGGATATTTCCTTTGGCCCTATAGTCTTCAAAGGGATCCGAAATATCTGTTCTCAGATTCCACAGAAATAAGGCTAGCAAAGAGATCCACGAAATACACATGAAACTCTGTGAGATGAGTGAACAGAACACTAAGCAGTTTTTCAGAAAGCTTCTTTCCAGATTTCATCTGAGGATATTTCCTTTTTCACCATAGCCCTCTATGGGCTTCCAAATATCACTTTTCCAATGCCACAAGAACTGTGTTAGCGAAAGGCTTCTTGAGGGGAAAGCTGTAACTCTGTGAGATGATTTCGCAGAATACAAAGAAGTTTCTCAGAAAGCTTCTTTCTCTTTGTTATCGGAGGATATTTCGTTTGGCCCCATTGTCTTCCAAGGGATCCGATATATATGTTCTCAGATTCCACAGAAATAAGGCTAGCAAAGAGATCCACGAAATACACATGTAACACTGTGAGATGAATTAACAGAACACTAAGCAGTTTCTCAGAAAGCTTCTTTCCAGATTCCATCTGAGGATATTTCCTTTTTCACCATAGCCTTCTGTGGGCTTCCAAATATCACTTTGCCAATTCCACAAGAACTGTCTTCGCGAAAGGCTTTTGAGGGGAAAGCTGTAACTCTGTGAGATGATTTCACAGAACACAAAGAAGTTTCTCAGAAAGCGTCTTTCTCTTTGTTATCGGAGGATATTTCCTTTGGCCCTAGAGTCTTCAAGGGGATCCGAAATATCTGTTCTCAGATTCCACAGAAATAAGGCTAGCAAAGAGATCCACGAAATACACATGTAACTCTGTGAGATGAATTATCGGAACACTAAGCAGTTTCTCAGAAAGCTTCTTTCCAGATTTCGTCTGAGAATATTTCCTTTTTCACGAGAGCCCTCTATGGGCTTCCAAATATCAGTTTGCCAATTCCACAAGTACTGTCTTAGCGAAAGGCTTCTTGAGGGGAAAGCTGTAACTCTGTGAGATGATTTCACTGAACACAGGGAAGTTTCTCAGAAAGCTTCTTTCTCTTTGTTATCGGAGGATATTTCCTTTGGACCTATTGTATTCAAAGGCATCCGAAATATCTATTCTCAGATTCCACAGAAATAAGGCTAGCAAAGAGATCCACGACATACACATGTAACTCTGTGAGATGAATTATCGGAACACTAAGCAGTTTCTCAGAAAGCTTCTTTCCAGATTTCATCTGAGGATATTTCCTTTTTCACCATAGCCCTCTATGGGCTTCCAAATATCACTTTGCCAATTCCACAAGAACTGTCTTAGCGAAAGGCTTCTTGAGGGGAAAGCTGTAATTCTGTGAGATGATTTCACAGAACACAAAGAAGTTTCTCAGAAAGCTTCATTCTCTTTGTTATCGGAGGTTATTTCCTTTGGCCCTATAGTCTTCAAAGGGAACCGAAATATCTGTTCTCAGATTCCACAGAAATAAGGCTAGCAAAGAGATCCACAAAATACACATGTAACTCTCTGAGATGAATTAACAGAACACTAAGCAGTTTCTCAGAAAACTTCTTTCCAGATTTTATCTGAGGATATTTCCTTTTTCACCATAGCCATCTGTGGGCTTCCAAATATCACTTTTCCAATTCCACAAGAACTGTCTTAGCGAAAGGCATCTTGAGGGGAACGCTGTAACTCTGTGAGATGATTTCACAGAACTCAAAGAAGTTTCTCATAAAGCTTCTTTCTCTTTGTTATCGGAGGATATTTCCTTTGGCCCTATAGTCTTCCAAGAGATCCGAAATATCTGTTCTCAGATTCCACAGAAATAAGGCTAGCCAAGAGATCCACGAAATACACATGTAACTCTGTGAGATGAGTGAACAGAACACTAAGCAGTTTTTCAGAAAGCTTCTTTCCAGATTTCATCTGAGGATATTTCCTTTTTCACCATAGCCCCCTATGGGCTTCCAAATATCACTTTGCCAGTGCCACAAGAACAGTCTTAGCGAAAGGCTTCTTGAGGGGAAAGCTGTAACTCTGTGAGATGATTTCACAAAATACAAAGAAGTTTCTCAGAAAGCTTCTTTCTCTTTGTTATCGGAGGATATTTCCTTTGGCCCCATTGTCTTCCAAGGGATCCGATATATATGTTCTCAGATTCCACAGAAATAAGGCTAGCAAAGAGATCCACGAAATACACATGTAACACTGTGAGATGAATTAACAGAACACTAAGCAGTTTCTCAGAAAGCTTCTTTCCAGATTTCATTAGAGGAGATTTCCTTTTTCACCATAGCCCTCTAAGGGCTTCCAAATATCACTTTGCCAATTCCACAAGAACAATCTTAGCGAAAGTCTTCTTGACGGGAAAGCTGTAACTCTGTGAGATGATTTCACAGAATACAAAGAAGTTTCTCAGAAAGCTTCTTTCTCTTTGTTATCGGAGGATAATTCCATTGGCCCTATAGTCTGCAAAGGGATCCGAAATATCTGTTCTCTGATTCCACAGAAATAAGGCTAGCAAAGAGATCTACGAAATACAGATGTAACTCTGTCAGATGAGGGAACAGAACACTAAGCAGTTTCTCAGAAAGCTTCTTTCCAGATTTCATCTGAGGAAATTTCCTTTTTCACCAAAGCCCTCTATGGGCTTCCAAATATCACTTTGCCAATGCCACAAGAACTCTCTTAGCGAATGGCTTCTTGATGGGAAAGCTGTAACTCTGTGAGATGATTTCACAGAACACAGAGATGTTTCTCAGAAAGCTTCTTTCTCTTTGTTATCGGAGGATATTTCCTTTGTCCCTATGGTCTTCATAGGGATCCGAAATATCTGTTCTCAGATTCCACAGAAATAAGGCTAGCAAAGAGATCCACGAAATACACATGTAACTCTGTGAGATGAGTGAACAGAACACTAAGCAGTTTTTCAGAAAGCTTCTTTCCAGATTTCATCTGAGGATATTTCCTTTTTCACCATAGCCCTCTATGGGCTTCCAAATATCACTTTGCCAATTCCACAAGACCTGTCTTAGCGAAAGGCTTCTTGAGGGGAAAGCTGTAACTCTGTGAGATGATTTCTCAGAATACAAAGAAGTTTGTCAGAAAGCTTCTTTCTCTTTGTTATCGGAGGATAATTCCATTGGCCCTATAGTCTTCAAAGGGATCCGAAATATCTGTTCTCACATTCCACAGAAATAAGGCTAGCAAAGAGATCCACGAAATACACATGTAACTCTGTGAGTTGAATTAACAGAACACTAAGCATTTTCTCAGAAAGCTTCTTTCCAGATTTTATCTGAGGATATTTCCTTTTTCACCATAGCCATCTGTGGGCTTCCTAATATCACTTTGCCAATTCCACAAGAACTGTCTTAGCGAAAGACTTCTTGAGGGGAACGCTGTAACTCTGTGAGATGAGTTCACAGAACACAAAGAAGTTTCTCAGACAGCTTCTTTCTCATTGTTATCGGAGGATATTTCCTTTGGCCCTATAGTCTTCCAAGGGATCCGAAATATCTGTTCTCAGATTCCACAGAAATAAGGCTAGCAAAGAGATCCACGAAATACACATGTAACTCTGTGAGATGAGTGAACAGAACACTAAGCAGTTTTTCAGAAAGCTTCTTTCCAGATTTCATCTGAGGATATTTCCTTTTTCACCATAGCTCTCTAGGGGTTCCAAATATCACTTTGCCAATTCCACAAGAACTGTCTTAGCGAAAGGTTGCTTGGGGAAAGCTGTAACTCTGTGAGATGAGTTCACAGAACACAAAGAAGTTTCTCAGAAAGATTCTTTCTCTTTGTTTTCCGAGGATATTTCCTTTGGCCCTATAGTCTTCAAAGGGATCCGAAATATCTGTTCTCAGATTCCACAGAAATAAGGCTAGCAAAGAGATCCACAAAATACCCATGTAACTCTCTGAGATGAACTAACAGAACACTAAGCAGTTTTCAGAAAGCTTCTTTCCAGATTTCATCTGAGGATATTTCCTTGTTCACCATACCCGTCTTTGGGCTTCCAGATGTCACTTTGCCAATTCCACAAGAACTGTCTTAGTGAAAGGCTTCTTGAGGGGTAGGCTGTAACTCTGTGAGATGGTTTCACAGAACGCAAAGAAGTTCCTCAGAAAGCTTCTTTGTCTTTGTTATGGGAGGATATTTCCTTTGGCCCTATAGTCTTCAAAGGGATCCGAAATATCTGTTCTCAGATTCCACAGAAATAAGGCTAGCAAAGAGATCCACGAAATACACATGTAACACTGTGAGATGAATTAACAGAACACTAAGCAGTTTCTCAGAAAACTTCTTTCCAGATTTTATCTGAGGATATTTCCTTTTTCACCATAGCCATCTGTGGGCTTCCTAATATCACTTTGCCAATTCCACAAGAACTGTCTCAGCGAAAGGCTTCTTGAGGGGAACGCTGTAACTCTGTGAGATGATTTCACAGAACACAAAGAAGTTTCTCAGAAAGCTTCTTTCTCATTGTTATCGGAGGATATTTCCTTTGTCCCTACAGTCTTCCAAGGGATCCGAAATATCTGTTCTCAGATTCCACAGAAATAAGGCTAGCAAAGAGATCCACGAAATACACATCTAACTCTGTGAGATGAGTGAACAGAACACTAAGCAGTTTTTCAGAAAGCTTCTTTCCAGATTTCAACTGAGGATATTTCCTTTTTCACCATAGCCCTCTATGGGCTTCCAAATATCACTTTGCCAATGCCACAAGAACTGTCTTAGCGAAAGGCTTCTTGAGGGGAAAGCTGTATCTCTGTGAGATGATTTCACAGAATACAAAGAAGTTTCTCAGAAAGCTTCTTTCTCTTTGTTATCGGAGGATATTTCCTTTGGCCCCTTTGTCTTCCAAGGGATCCGACATATATGTTCTCAGATTCCAGAGAAATAAGGCTAGCAAAGAGATCCACGAAATACACATGTAACACTGTGAGATGAATTAACAGAACACTAAGCAGTTTCTCAGAAAGCTTCTTTCCAGATTTCATTAGAGGAGATTTCCTTTTTCACCAGAGCCCTCTATGGGCTTCCAAATATCACTTTGCCAATTCCACAAGAACTGTCTTAGCGAAAGTCTTCTTGACGGGAAAGCTGTAACTCTGTGAGATGATTTCACAGAATACAAAGAAGTTTCTCAGAAAGCTTCTTTCTCTTTGTTATCGGAGGATAATTCCATTGGCCGTATAGTCTTCAAAGGGATCCGAAATATCTGTTCTCAGATTCCACAGAAATAAGGCTAGCAAAGAGATCTACGAAATACAGATGTAACTCTGTCAGATGAGGGAACAGAACACTAAGCAGTTTCTCAAAGCTTCTTTCCAGATTTCATCTGAGGATATTTCCTTTTTCACCATAGCCGTCTAAGGGCTTCCAAATATCACTTTGCCAATTCCACAAGAACTGTCTTAGAGAACGGCTTCTTGAGGGGAAAGCTGTAACTCTGTGAGATGATTTCACAGAACACGAAGAAGTTTCTCAGAAAGCTTCTTTCTCTTTGTTATCGGAGGATATTTCCTTTGGCCCTATAGTCTTCCAAGGGATCCGAAATATCTGTTCTCAGATTCCACAGAAATAAGGCTAGCAAAGAGATCCACGAAATACACATGTAACTCTGTGAGATGAATTAGCAGAACAGTAAGAAGTTTCTCAGAAAGCTTCTTTCCAGATTTCATCTGAGGATATTTCCTTTTTCACCATAGCCCTCTATTGGCTTCCAAATATCACTTTCACAATTCCACTAGAACGGTCTTAGCGAAAGGCGTCTTGAGGGGAAAGCTGTAACTCTGTGAGATGATTTCACAGAACACAAAGAAGTTTCTCAGAAAGCTTCTTTTTCTTTGTTACCGGAGGATGTTTACTTGGCCCTATAGTCTTCAAAGGGATCCGAAATATCTGTTCTCAGATTCCACAGAAATAAGGCTAGCAAAGAGATCCACGAAATACACATGTAACTCTGTGAGATGAATTAACAGAACACTAAGCAGTTTCTCAGAAAACTTCTTTCCAGATTTCATCTGAGGATATTTCCTTTTTCACCATACCCACTGTGGGCTTCCAAATATCACTTTGCCAATTCCACAAGAACTGTCTTAGCGAAAGGCTTCTTGAGGGGAAAGCTGTAACTCTGTGAGATGATTTCACTGAACACAAAGAAGTTTCTCAGAAAGCTCCTTTCTCTTTGTTATCGGAGGATATTTCCTTTGGCCCTATAGTCTTCAAAGGGATCCGAAATATCTGTTCTCAGCTTCCACAGAAATAAGGCTAGAAAAGAGATCCACGAAATACACATGTAACTCTGTGAGATGAATTAACAGAACACTAAGCAGTTTCTCAGAAAGCTTCTTTCCAGATTTCATCTGAGGATATTTCCTTTTTCACCATAGCCCTCTATGGGCTTCCAAATATCACTTTGCCAATTCCACAAGAACTGTCTTAGCGAAAGGCTTCTTGAGTGGAAAGCTGTAACTCTGTGAGATGATTTCACAGAACACAAAGAAGTTTCTCAGAAAGCTTCTTTCTCTTTGTTATCGGAGGATATTTCCTTTGGACCTATTGTATTCAAAGGGATCCGAAATATCTATTCTCAGATTCCACAGAAATAAGGCTAGCAAAGAGATCCAGGAAATACACATGTAACTCTGTGAGATGAATTAAGAGAACACTAAGCAGTTTCTCAGAAAGCTTCTTTCCAGATTTCATCTGAGGATATTTCCTTTTTCACCATAGCCCTCTATGGGCTTCCAAATATCACTTTGCCAATTCCACAAGAACTGTCTTAGCGAAAGGCTTCTTGAGGGGAAAGCTGTAACTCTGTGAGATGATTTCACAGAACACAAAGAAGTTTCTCAGAAAGCTTCGTTCTCTTTGTTATCGGAGAATATTTCCTTTGGCCGTATGGTCTTCAAAGGGATCCGAAATATCTGTTCTCAGATTCCACAGAAATAAGGCTAGCAAAGAGTTCTACGAAATACAGATGTAACTCTGTGAGATGAATTAACAGAACACTAAGCAGTTTCTCAGAAAGCTTCTTTGCAGATTCCATCTGAGGATATTTCCTTTTTCACCATAGCCCTCTATTTGCTTCCAAATATCACTTTGCCAATTCCTCAAGAACTGTCTTAGCGAAAGACTTCTTGAGGGGAAAGCTGTAACTCTGTGAGATGATTTCACAGAACACAAAGAATTTCCTCAGAAAGCTTCTTTCTCTTTGTTATCGGAGGATATTTCCTTTGACCCTATAGTCTTCAAAGGGATCCGAAATATCTGTTCTCAGATTCCACAGAAATAAGGCTAGCAAAGAGATCCACGAAATACACATGTAACTCTGTGAGATGAATTATTGGAACACTAAGCAGTTTCTCAGAAAGCTTCTTTCCAGATTTCATCTGAGAATATTTCCTTTTTCACCAGAGCCCTCTATGGGCTCCGAAATATCACTCTGCCAATTCCACAAGTACTGTCTTAGCGAAAGGCTTCTTGAGGGGAAAGCTGTAACTCTTTGAGATGGTTTCAAAGAACACAAAGAAGTTTCTCAGAAAGCTTCTTTCTCATTGTTATCGGAGGATATTTCCTTTGGCCCTATAGTCTTCAAAGGGATCCTAAATTTCTGTTCTCAGATTCCACAGGAATAAGGCTAGCAAAGAGATCCACGAAATACACATGTATCTCTGAGAGATGATTTCACAGAACACAAAGAAGTTTCTCAGAAAGCTTCTTTCTCTTTGTTATCGGAGGATATTTCCTTTGGCCCTATAGTCTTCAAAGGGATCCGACATATCTGTTCTCAGATTCCACAGAAATAAGGCTAGCAAAGAGATCCACGAAATACACATGTAACTCTGTGAGATGAATTAACAGAACACTAAGCAGTTTCTCAGAAAGCTTCTTTCCAGATTTCATCTGAGGATATTTCCTTTTTCACCAGAGCCCTCTATGGGCTCCCAAATATCACTTTGCCAATTCCACAAGAACTGTCTTAGCGAAAGGCTTCTTGAGGGGAAAGCTGTAACTCTGTGAGATGATTTCACAGAACACAAAGAAGTTATTCAGAAAGCTTCATTCTCTTTGTTATCGGAGGTTATTTCCTTTGGCCCTATAGTCTTCAATGGGATAAGAAATATCTGATCTCAGATCCCACAGAAATAAGGCTAGCAATGAGATCCACGAAATACACATGTAACTCTGTGAGATGAATTAACAGAACACTAAGAAGTTTCTTAGAAAGTTTCTTTCCAGATTTCATCTGAGGATATTTCCTTTTTCACCATAGCCCTCTAAGGGCTTCCACATATCACTTTGCCAATTCCACAAGAACTGTCTTAGCGAAAGGTTGCTTGAGGGGAAAGCTGTAACTCTGTGAGATGATTTCACAGAACGCAAAGAAGTTCCTCAGAAAGCTTCTTTGTCTTTGTTATCGGAGGATATTTCCTTTGGCCCTATAGTCTTCAAAGGGATCCGAAATATCTGTTCTCAGATTCCACAGAAATAAGGCTAGCAAAGAGATGCACGAAATACACATGTAACTCTGTGAGATGAGTGAACAGAACACTAAGCAGTTTTTCAGAAAGCTTCTTTCCAGATTTCATCTGAGGATATTTCCTTTTTCACTGTAGCCCTCTATGGGCTTCCAAATATCACTTTGCCAATGCCACAAGAACTGTCTTAGCGAAAGGCTTCTGGAGGGGAAAGCTGTATCTCTGTGAGGTGATTTCACAGAATACAAAGAAGTTTCTCAGAAAGCTTCTTTCTCTTTGTTATCGGAGGATATTTCCTTTGGCCCCTTTGTCTTCCAAGGGATCCGATATGTATGTTCTCAGATTCCACAGAAATAAGGCTAGCAAAGAGATCCACGAAATACACATGTAACACTGTGAGATGAACTAGCAGAACAGAAAGCAGTCTCTCAGAAAGCTTCTTTCCAGATTTCATCTGAGGATATTTCCTTTTTCACCATAGCCATCTATGGGCTTCCAAATATCACTTTGCCAATTCCCCAAGAACTGTCTTAGCGAAAGGCTTCTTGAGGGGAAAGCTGTAACTCTGTGAGATGATTTCACAGAACACAAAGAAGTTTCTCAGAAAGCTTCTTTCTCTTTGTTATCGGAGGATATTTCCTTTGGCCCTATAGCCTTCAAAGGGATCCGAAATATCTGTTCTCAGATTCCACAAAATTAACGCTAGCAAAGAGATCCAGGAAATACACGTGTAAATCTGTGAGGTGAGTGAACAGAACACTAAGCAGTTTTTCAGAAAGCTTCTTTCCAGATTTCATCTGAGGATATTTCCTTTTTCACCATAGCCCTCTATGGGCTTCCAAATATCACTTTGCCAATTCCACAAGAACTGTCTTAGCGAAAGTCTTCTTGACGGGAAATCTGTAACTCTGTGAGATGATTTCACAGAATACAAAGAAGTTTGTCAGAAAGCTTCTTTCTCTTTGTTATCGGAGGATAATTCCATTGGCCCTATAGTCTTCAAAGGGATCCGAAATATCTGTTCTCAGATTCCACAGAAATAAGGCTAGCAAAGAGATCTACGAAATACAGATGTAACTCTGTCAGATGAGGGAACAGAACACTAAGCAGTTTCTCAGAAAGCTTCTTTCCAGATTTCATCTGAGGATATTTCCTTTTTCACCATAGCCGTCTAAGGGCTTCCAAATATCACTTTGCCAATTCCACAAGAACTGTCTTAGAGAACGGCTTCTTGAGGGGAAAGCTGTAACTCTGTGAGATGATTTCACAGAACACGAAGAAGTTTCTCAGAAAGCTTCTTTCTCTTTGTTATCGGAGGATATTTCCTTTGGCCCTATAGTCTTCCAAGGGATCCGAAATATCTGTTCTCAGATTCCACAGAAATAAGGCTAGCAAAGAGATCCACGAAATACACATGTAACTCTGTGAGATGAATTAGCAGAACAGTAAGAAGTTTCTCAGAAAGCTTCTTTCCAGATTTCATCTGAGGATATTTCCTTTTTCACCATAGCCCTCTATTGGCTTCCAAATATCACTTTCACAATTCCACTAGAACGGTCTTAGCGAAAGGCGTCTTGAGGGGAAAGCTGTAACTCTGTGAGATGATTTCACAGAACACAAAGAAGTTTCTCAGAAAGCTTCTTTTTCTTTGTTACCGGAGGATGTTTACTTGGCCCTATAGTCTTCAAAGGGATCCGAAATATCTGTTCTCAGATTCCACAGAAATAAGGCTAGCAAAGAGATCCACGAAATACACATGTAACTCTGTGAGATGAATTAACAGAACACTAAGCAGTTTCTCAGAAAACTTCTTTCCAGATTTCATCTGAGGATATTTCCTTTTTCACCATACCCACTGTGGGCTTCCAAATATCACTTTGCCAATTCCACAAGAACTGTCTTAGCGAAAGGCTTCTTGAGGGGAAAGCTGTAACTCTGTGAGATGATTTCACTGAACACAAAGAAGTTTCTCAGAAAGCTCCTTTCTCTTTGTTATCGGAGGATATTTCCTTTGGCCCTATAGTCTTCAAAGGGATCCGAAATATCTGTTCTCAGCTTCCACAGAAATAAGGCTAGAAAAGAGATCCACGAAATACACATGTAACTCTGTGAGATGAATTAACAGAACACTAAGCAGTTTCTCAGAAAGCTTCTTTCCAGATTTCATCTGAGGATATTTCCTTTTTCACCATAGCCCTCTATGGGCTTCCAAATATCACTTTGCCAATTCCACAAGAACTGTCTTAGCGAAAGGCTTCTTGAGTGGAAAGCTGTAACTCTGTGAGATGATTTCACAGAACACAAAGAAGTTTCTCAGAAAGCTTCTTTCTCTTTGTTATCGGAGGATATTTCCTTTGGACCTATTGTATTCAAAGGGATCCGAAATATCTATTCTCAGATTCCACAGAAATAAGGCTAGCAAAGAGATCCAGGAAATACACATGTAACTCTGTGAGATGAATTAAGAGAACACTAAGCAGTTTCTCAGAAAGCTTCTTTCCAGATTTCATCTGAGGATATTTCCTTTTTCACCATAGCCCTCTATGGGCTTCCAAATATCACTTTGCCAATTCCACAAGAACTGTCTTAGCGAAAGGCTTCTTGAGGGGAAAGCTGTAACTCTGTGAGATGATTTCACAGAACACAAAGAAGTTTCTCAGAAAGCTTCGTTCTCTTTGTTATCGGAGAATATTTCCTTTGGCCGTATGGTCTTCAAAGGGATCCGAAATATCTGTTCTCAGATTCCACAGAAATAAGGCTAGCAAAGAGTTCTACGAAATACAGATGTAACTCTGTGAGATGAATTAACAGAACACTAAGCAGTTTCTCAGAAAGCTTCTTTGCAGATTCCATCTGAGGATATTTCCTTTTTCACCATAGCCCTCTATTTGCTTCCAAATATCACTTTGCCAATTCCTCAAGAACTGTCTTAGCGAAAGACTTCTTGAGGGGAAAGCTGTAACTCTGTGAGATGATTTCACAGAACACAAAGAATTTCCTCAGAAAGCTTCTTTCTCTTTGTTATCGGAGGATATTTCCTTTGACCCTATAGTCTTCAAAGGGATCCGAAATATCTGTTCTCAGATTCCACAGAAATAAGGCTAGCAAAGAGATCCACGAAATACACATGTAACTCTGTGAGATGAATTATTGGAACACTAAGCAGTTTCTCAGAAAGCTTCTTTCCAGATTTCATCTGAGAATATTTCCTTTTTCACCAGAGCCCTCTATGGGCTCCGAAATATCACTCTGCCAATTCCACAAGTACTGTCTTAGCGAAAGGCTTCTTGAGGGGAAAGCTGTAACTCTTTGAGATGGTTTCAAAGAACACAAAGAAGTTTCTCAGAAAGCTTCTTTCTCATTGTTATCGGAGGATATTTCCTTTGGCCCTATAGTCTTCAAAGGGATCCTAAATTTCTGTTCTCAGATTCCACAGGAATAAGGCTAGCAAAGAGATCCACGAAATACACATGTATCTCTGAGAGATGATTTCACAGAACACAAAGAAGTTTCTCAGAAAGCTTCTTTCTCTTTGTTATCGGAGGATATTTCCTTTGGCCCTATAGTCTTCAAAGGGATCCGACATATCTGTTCTCAGATTCCACAGAAATAAGGCTAGCAAAGAGATCCACGAAATACACATGTAACTCTGTGAGATGAATTAACAGAACACTAAGCAGTTTCTCAGAAAGCTTCTTTCCAGATTTCATCTGAGGATATTTCCTTTTTCACCAGAGCCCTCTATGGGCTCCCAAATATCACTTTGCCAATTCCACAAGAACTGTCTTAGCGAAAGGCTTCTTGAGGGGAAAGCTGTAACTCTGTGAGATGATTTCACAGAACACAAAGAAGTTATTCAGAAAGCTTCATTCTCTTTGTTATCGGAGGTTATTTCCTTTGGCCCTATAGTCTTCAATGGGATAAGAAATATCTGATCTCAGATCCCACAGAAATAAGGCTAGCAATGAGATCCACGAAATACACATGTAACTCTGTGAGATGGATTAACAGAACACTAAGAAGTTTCTTAGAAAGTTTCTTTCCAGATTTCATCTGAGGATATTTCCTTTTTCACCATAGCCCTCTAAGGGCTTCCACATATCACTTTGCCAATTCCACAAGAACTGTCTTAGCGAAAGGTTGCTTGAGGGGAAAGCTGTAACTCTGTGAGATGATTTCACAGAACGCAAAGAAGTTCCTCAGAAAGCTTCTTTGTCTTTGTTATCGGAGGATATTTCCTTTGGCCCTATAGTCTTCAAAGGGATCCGAAATATCTGTTCTCAGATTCCACAGAAATAAGGCTAGCAAAGAGATGCACGAAATACACATGTAACTCTGTGAGATGAGTGAACAGAACACTAAGCAGTTTTTCAGAAAGCTTCTTTCCAGATTTCATCTGAGGATATTTCCTTTTTCACTGTAGCCCTCTATGGGCTTCCAAATATCACTTTGCCAATGCCACAAGACCTGTCTTAGCGAAAGGCTTCTGGAGGGGAAAGCTGTATCTCTGTGAGGTGATTTCACAGAATACAAAGAAGTTTCTCAGAAAGCTTCTTTCTCTTTGTTATCGGAGGATATTTCCTTTGGCCCCTTTGTCTTCCAAGGGATCCGATATGTATGTTCTCAGATTCCACAGAAATAAGGCTAGCAAAGAGATCCACGAAATACACATGTAACACTGTGAGATGAACTAGCAGAACAGAAAGCAGTCTCTCAGAAAGCTTCTTTCCAGATTTCATCTGAGGATATTTCCTTTTTCACCATAGCCATCTATGGGCTTCCAAATATCACTTTGCCAATTCCCCAAGAACTGTCTTAGCGAAAGGCTTCTTGAGGGGAAAGCTGTAACTCTGTGAGATGATTTCACAGAACACAAAGAAGTTTCTCAGAAAGCTTCTTTCTCTTTGTTATCGGAGGATATTTCCTTTGGCCCTATAGCCTTCAAAGGGATCCGAAATATCTGTTCTCAGATTCCACAAAATTAACGCTAGCAAAGAGATCCAGGAAATACACGTGTAAATCTGTGAGGTGAGTGAACAGAACACTAAGCAGTTTTTCAGAAAGCTTCTTTCCAGATTTCATCTGAGGATATTTCCTTTTTCACCATAGCCCTCTATGGGCTTCCAAATATCACTTTGCCAATTCCACAAGAACTGTCTTAGCGAAAGTCTTCTTGACGGGAAATCTGTAACTCTGTGAGATGATTTCACAGAATACAAAGAAGTTTGTCAGAAAGCTTCTTTCTCTTTGTTATCGGAGGATAATTCCATTGGCCCTATAGTCTTCAAAGGGATCCGAAATATCTGTTCTCAGATTCCACAGAAATAAGGCTAGCAAAGAGATCCACGAAATACACATGTAACTCTGTGAGATGAATTAACAGAACACTAAGCAGTTTCTCAGAAAGCTTCTTTCCAGATTTCATCTGAGGATATTTCCTTTTTCACCATAGCCCTCTGTGGGCTTCCAAATATCACTTTGCCAATTCCACAAGACCTGTCTTAGCGAAAGGCTTCTAGAGGAGAAAGCTGTAACTCTGTGAGATGATTTCACAGAACACAAAGTAGTTTCTCAGAAAGCTTCTTTCTCTTTGTTATCGGAGGATATTTCCTTTGGCCGTATAGTCTTCAATGGGATCCGAAATATCTGTTCTCAGATTCCACAGAAATAAGGCTAGCAAAGAGATCTACGAAATACAGATGTAAGTTTGTCAGATGAGTGAACAGAACACTAAGCAGTTTCTCAGAAAGCTTCTTTCCAGATTTCATCTGAGGATATTTCCTTTTTCACCGTAGCCCTCTATGGGCTTCCAAATATCACTTTGCCAATTCCACAAGAACTGTCTTAGCGAAAGGCGTCTTGAGGGGAAAGCTGTAACTCTGTGAGTTGATTTCACAGAACACAAAGAAGTTTCTAAGAAACCTTCTTTCTCTTTGTTATCGGAGGATGTTTACTTTGGCCCTATAGTCTTCAAAGGGATCCGAAATATCTGTTCTCAGATTCCACAGAAATAAGGCTAGCAAAGAGATCCACGAAATACACATGTAACTCTGTGAGATGAATTAAGAGAACACTAAGCATTTTCTCAGAAAGCTTCTTTCCAGATTTCATCCGAGGATATTTCCTTTTTCACCATAGCCCTCAATGGGCTTCCAAATATCACTTTGCCAATTCCACAGGACCTGTCTTAGCGAAAGGCTTCTTGAGGGGAAAGCTGTAACTCTGTGAGATGATTTCTCAGAATACAAAGGAGTTTGTCAGAAAGCTTCCTTCTCTTTGTTATCGGAGGATAATTCCTTTGGCCCTATAATCTTCAAAGGGATCCGAAATATCTGTTCTCAGATTCCACAGAAATAAGGCTAGCAAAGAGATCCACGAAATACACATGTAACTCTGTGAGTTGAATTAACAGAACACTAAGCATTTTCTCAGAAAGCTTCTTTAAAAATTTCATCTGAGGATATTTCCTTTTTCACCATAGCCCTCTATGGGCTTCCAAATATCACTTTGCCAATTCCACAAGACCTGTCTTAGCGAAAGGCTTCTTGAGGGGAAAGCTGTAACTCTGTGAGATGATTTCACAGAACACAAAGAAGTTTCTCAGAAAGCTTGTTTCTCTTTGTTATCGGAGGATATTTCCTTTGGCCGTATAGTCTTCAATGGGATCCGAAATATCTGTTCTCAGATTCCACAGAAATAAGGCTAGCAAAGAGATCTAAGAAATACAGATGTAACTCTGTCAGATGAGTGAACAGAACACTAAGCAGTTTCTCAGAGAGCTTCTTTCCAGATTTCATCTGAGGATATTTCCTTTTTCACCATAGTCCTCTATGGGCTTCCAAATATCACTTTGCCAATGCCACAAGAACTATCTTAGCGAAAGCCTTCTTGAGGGGAAAGCTGTAACTCTGTGAGATGATTTCACAGAACACAGAGATGTTTCTCAGAAAGCTTCTTTCTCTTTGTTATCGGAGGATATTTCCTTTGGCACTATGGTCTTCAAAGGGATCCGAAATATCTGTTCTCAGATTCCACAGAAATAAGGCTAGCAAAGAGATCCACGAAATACACATGTAACTCTGTGAGATGAATTAGCAGAACACTAAGCAGTTTCTCAGAAAGCTTCTTTCCAGATTTCATCTGAGGATATTTCCTTTTTCACCATAGCCCTCTATGGGCTTCCAAATATCACTTTCACAATTCCACTAGAACGGTCTTAGCGAAAGGCGTCTTGAGGGGAAAGCTGTAACTCTGTGAGATGATTTCACAGAACACAAAGAAGTTTCTCAGAAAGCTTCTTTTTCTTTGTTACCGGAGGATGTTTACTTGGCCCTATAGTCTTCAAAGGGATCCGAAATATCTGTTCTCAGATTCCACAGAAATAAGGCTAGCAAAGAGATCCACGAAATACACATGTAATTCTGTGAGATGAATTAACAGAACACTAAGCAGTTTCTCAGAAAACTTCTTTCCAGATTTCATCTGAGGATATTTCCTTTTTCACCATACCCACTGTGGGCTTCCAAATATCACTTTGCCAATTCCACAAGAACTGTCTTAGCGAACGGCTTCTTGAGGGGAAAGCTGTAACTCTGTGAGATGATTTCACTGAACACAAAGAAGTTTCTCAGAAAGCTCCTTTCTCTTTGTTATCGGAGGATATTTCCTTTGGCCCTATAGTCTTCAAAGGGATCCGAAATATCTGTTCTCAGCTTCCACAGAAATAAGGCTAGAAAAGAGATCCACGAAATACACATGTAACTCTGTGAGATGAATTAACAGAACACTAAGCAGTTTCTCAGAAAGCTTCTTTCCAGATTTCATCTGAGGATATTTCCTTTTTCACCATAGCCCTCTATGGGCTTCCAAATATCACTTTGCCAATTCCACAAGAACTGTCTTAGCGAAAGGCTTCTTGAGGGGAAAGCTGTAACTCTGTGAGATGATTTCACAGAACACGAAGAAGTTTCTCAGAAAGCTTCTTTCTCTTTGTTATCGGAGGATATTTCCTTTGGACCAATTGTATTCAAAGGGATCCGAAATATCTATTCTCAGATTCCACAGAAATAAGGCTAGCAGAGAGATCCAGGAAATACACATGTAACTCTGTGAGATGAATTAAGAGAACACTAAGCAGTTTCTCAGAAAGCTTCTTTCCAGATTTCATCTGAGGATATTTCCTTTTTCACCATAGCCCTCTATGGGCTTCCAAATATCACTTTGCCAATTCCACAAGAACTGTCTTAGCGAAAGGCTTCTTGAGGGGAAAGCTGTAACTCTGTGAGATGATTTCACAGAACACAAAGAAGTTTCTCAGCAAGCTTCGTTCTCTTTGTTATCGGAGAATATTTCCTTTGGCCGTATGGTCTTCAAAGGGATCCGAAATATCTGTTCTCAGATTCCACAGAAATAAGGCTAGCAAAGAGTTCTACGAAATACAGATGTAACTCTGTGAGATGAATTAACAGAACACTAAGCAGTTTCTCAGAAAGCTTCTTTGCAGATTCCATCTGAGGATATTTCCTTTTTCACCATAGCCCTCTATTTGCTTCCAAATATCACTTTGCCAATTCCACAAGAACTGTCTTAGCGAAAGACTTCTTGAGGGGAAAGCTGTAACTCTGTGAGATGATTTCACAGAACACAAAGAATTTCCTCAGAAAGCTTCTTTCTCTTTGTTATCGGAGGATATTTCCTTTGACCCTATAGTCTTCAAAGGGATCCGAAATATCTGTTCTCAGATTCCACAGAAATAAGGCTAGCAAAGAGATCCACGAAATACAGATGTAACTCTGTGAGATGAATTATTGGAACACTAAGCAGTTTCTCAGAAAGCTTCTTTCCAGATTTCATCTGAGAATATTTCCTTTTTCACCAGAGCCCTCTATGGGCTCCGAAATATCACTCTGCCAATTCCACAAGTACTGTCTTAGCGAAAGGCTTCTTGAGGGGAAAGCTGTAACTCTTTGAGATGGTTTCAAAGAACACAAAGAAGTTTCTCAGAAAGCTTCTTTCTCATTGTTATCGGAGGATATTTCCTTTGGCCCTATAGTCTTCAAAGGGATCCTAAATTTCTGTTCTCAGATTCCACAGGAATAAGGCTAGCAAAGAGATCCACGAAATACACATGTATCTCTGAGAGATGATTTCACAGAACACAAAGAAGTTTCTCAGAAAGCTTCTTTCTCTTTGTTATCGGAGGATATTTCCTTTGGCCCTATAGTCTTCAAAGGGATCCGACATATCTGTTCTCAGATTCCTCAGAAATAAGGCTAGCAAAGAGATCCACGAAATACACATGTAACTCTGTGAGATGAATTAACAGAACACTAAGCAGTTTCTCAGAAAGCTTCTTTCCAGATTTCATCTGAGGATATTTCCTTTTTCACCAGAGCCCTCTATGTGCTCCCAAATATCACTTTGCCAATTCCACAAGAACTGTCTTAGCGAAAGGCTTCTTGAGGGGAAAGCTGTAACTCTGTGAGATGATTTCACAGAACACAAAGAAGTCATTCAGAAAGCTTCATTCTCTTTGTTATCGGAGGTTATTTCCTTTGGCCCTATTGTCTTCAATGGGATAAGAAATATCTGTTCTCAGATCCCACAGAAATAAGGCTAGCAATGAGATCCACGAAATACACATGTAACTCTGTGAGATGAATTAACAGAACACTAAGAAGTTTCTTAGAAAGTTTCTTTCCAGATTTCATCTGAGGATATTTCCTTTTTCACCATAGCCCTCTAAGGGCTGCCACATATCACTTTGCCAATTCCACAAGAACTGTCTTAGCGAAAGGTTGCTTGAGGGGAAAGCTGTAACTCTGTGAGATGTTTTCACAGAACGCAAAGAAGTTCCTCAGAAAGCTTCTTTGTCTTTGTTATCGGAGGATATTTCCTTTGGCCCTATAGTCTTCAAAGGGATCCGAAATATCTGTTCTCAGATTCCACAGAAATAAGGCTAGCAAAGAGATGCACGAAATACACATGTAACTCTGTGAGATGAGTGAACAGAACACTAAGCAGTTTTTCAGAAAGCTTCTTTCCAGATTTCATCTGAGGATATTTCCTTTTTCACTGTAGCCCTCTATGGGCTTCCAAATATCACTTTGACAATGCCACAAGAACTGTCTTAGCGAAAGGCTTCTGGAGGGGAAAGCTGTATCTCTGTGAGGTGATTTCACAGAATACAAAGAAGTTTCTCAGAAAGCTTCTTTCTCTTTGTTATCGGAGGATATTTCCTTTGGCCCCTTTGTCTTCCAAGGGATCCGATATGTATGTTCTCAGATTCCACAGAAATAAGGCTAGCAAAGAGATCCACGAAATACACATGTAACACTGTGAGATGAACTAGCAGAACAGAAAGCAGTCTCTCAGAAAGCTTCTTTCCAGATTTCATCTGAGGATATTTCCTTTTTCACCATAGCCATCTATGGGCTTCCAAATATCACTTTGCCAATTCCCCAAGAACTGTCTTAGCGAAAGGCTTCTTGAGGGGAAAGCTGTAACTCTGTGAGATGATTTCACAGAACACAAAGAAGTTTCTCAGAAAGCTTCTTTCTCTTTGTTATCGGAGGATATTTCCTTTGGCCCTATAGCCTTCAAAGGGATCCGAAATATCTGTTCTCAGATTCCACAGAAATAAGGCTAGCAAAGAGATCCAGGAAATACACGTGTAAATCTGTGAGGTGAGTGAACAGAACACTAAGCAGTTTTTCAGAAAGCTTCTTTCCAGATTTCATCTGAGGATATTTCCTTTTTCACCATAGCCCTCTATGGGCTTCCAAATATCACTTTGCCAATTCCACAAGAACTGTCTTAGCGAAAGTCTTCTTGACGGGAAATCTGTAACTCTGTGAGATGATTTCACAGAATACAAAGAAGTTTGTCAGAAAGCTTCTTTCTCTTTGTTATCGTAGGATAATTCCATTGGCCCTATAGTCTTCAAAGGGATCCGAAATATCTGTTCTCAGATTCCACAGAAATAAGGCTAGCAAAGAGATCCACGAAATACACATGTAACTCTGTGAGATGAATTAACAGAACACTAAGCAGTTTCTCAGAAAGCTTCTTTCCAGATTTCATCTGAGGATATTTCCTTTTTCACCATAGCCCTCTGTGGGCTTCCAAATATCACTTTGCCAATTCCACAATACCTGTCTTAGCGAAAGGCTTCTAGAGGAGAAAGCTGTAACTCTGTGAGATGATTTCACAGAACACAAAGTAGTTTCTCAGAAAGCTTCTTTCTCTTTGTTATCGGAGGATATTTCCTTTGGCCGTATAGTCTTCAATGGGATCCGAAATATCTGTTCTCAGATTCCACAGAAATAAGGCTAGCAAAGAGATCTACGAAATACAGATGTAAGTTTGTCAGATGAGTGAACAGAACACTAAGCAGTTTCTCAGAAAGCTTCTTTCCAGATTTCATCTAAGGATATTTCCTTTTTCACCGTAGCCCTCTATGGGCTTCCAAATATCACTTTCACAATTCCCCAAGAACTGTCTTAGCGAAAGGCGTCTTGAGGGGAAAGCTGTAACTCTGTGAGTTGATTTCACAGAACACAAAGAAGTTTCTAAGAAACCTTCTTTCTCTTTGTTATCGGAGGATGGTTACTTTGGCCCTATAGTCTTCAAAGGGATCCGAAATATCTGTTCTCAGATTCCACAGAAATAAGGCTAGCAAAGAGATCCACGAAATACACATGTAACTCTGTGAGATGAATTAAGAGAACACTAAGCATTTTCTCAGAAAGCTTCTTTCCAGATTTCATCCGAGGATATTTCCTTTTTCACCATAGCCCTCAATGGGCTTCCAAATATCACTTTGCCAATTCCACAGGACCTGTCTTAGCGAAAGGCTTCTTGAGGGGAAAGCTGTAACTCTGTGAGATGATTTCTCAGAATACAAAGGAGTTTGTCAGAAAGCTTCCTTCTCTTTGTTATCGGAGGATAATTCCTTTGGCCCTATAATCTTCAAAGGGATCCGAAATATCTGTTCTCAGATTCCACAGAAATAAGGCTAGCAAAGAGATCCACGAAATACACATGTAACTCTGTGAGTTGAATTAACAGAACACTAAGCATTTTCTCAGAAAGCTTCTTTAAAAATTTCATCTGAGGATATTTCCTTTTTCACCATAGCCCTCTATGGGCTTCCAAATATCACTTTGCCAATTCCACAAGACCTGTCTTAGCGAAAGGCTTCTTGAGGGGAAAGCTGTAACTCTGTGAGATGATTTCACAGAACACAAAGAAGTTTCTCAGAAAGCTTGTTTCTCTTTGTTATCGGAGGATATTTCCTTTGGCCGTATAGTCTTCAATGGGATCCGAAATATCTGTTCTCAGATTCCACAGAAATAAGGCTAGCAAAGAGATCTAAGAAATACAGATGTAACTCTGTCAGATGAGTGAACAGAACACTAAGCAGTTTCTCAGAGAGCTTCTTTCCAGATTTCATCTGAGGATATTTCCTTTTTCACCATAGTCCTCTATGGGCTTCCAAATATCACTTTGCCAATGCCACAAGAACTATCTTAGCGAAAGCCTTCTTGAGGGGAAAGCTGTAACTCTGTGAGATGATTTCACAGAACACAGAGATGTTTCTCAGAAAGCTTCTTTCTCTTTGTTATCGGAGGATATTTCCTTTGGCACTATGGTCTTCAAAGGGATCCGAAATATCTGTTCTCAGATTCCACAGAAATAAGGCTAGCAAAGAGATCCACGAAATACACATGTAACTCTGTGAGATGAATTAGCAGAACACTAAGCAGTTTCTCAGAAAGCTTCTTTCCAGATTTCATCTGAGGATATTTCCTTTTTCACCATAGCCCTCTATGGGCTTCCAAATATCACTTTCACAATTCCACTAGAACGGTCTTAGCGAAAGGCGTCTTGAGGGGAAAGCTGTAACTCTGTGAGATGATTTCACAGAACACAAAGAAGTTTCTCAGAAAGCTTCTTTTTCTTTGTTACCGGAGGATGTTTACTTGGCCCTATAGTCTTCAAAGGGATCCGAAATATCTGTTCTCAGATTCCACAGAAATAAGGCTAGCAAAGAGATCCACGAAATACACATGTAATTCTGTGAGATGAATTAACAGAACACTAAGCAGTTTCTCAGAAAACTTCTTTCCAGATTTCATCTGAGGATATTTCCTTTTTCACCATACCCACTGTGGGCTTCCAAATATCACTTTGCCAATTCCACAAGAACTGTCTTAGCGAACGGCTTCTTGAGGGGAAAGCTGTAACTCTGTGAGATGATTTCACTGAACACAAAGAAGTTTCTCAGAAAGCTCCTTTCTCTTTGTTATCGGAGGATATTTCCTTTGGCCCTATAGTCTTCAAAGGGATCCGAAATATCTGTTCTCAGCTTCCACAGAAATAAGGCTAGAAAAGAGATCCACGAAATACACATGTAACTCTGTGAGATGAATTAACAGAACACTAAGCAGTTTCTCAGAAAGCTTCTTTCCAGATTTCATCTGAGGATATTTCCTTTTTCACCATAGCCCTCTATGGGCTTCCAAATATCACTTTGCCAATTCCACAAGAACTGTCTTAGCGAAAGGCTTCTTGAGTGGAAAGCTGTAACTCTGTGAGATGATTTCACAGAACACGAAGAAGTTTCTCAGAAAGCTTCTTTCTCTTTGTTATCGGAGGATATTTCCTTTGGACCTATTGTATTCAAAGGGATCCGAAATATCTATTCTCAGATTCCACAGAAATAAGGCTAGCAGAGAGATCCAGGAAATACACATGTAACTCTGTGAGATGAATTAAGAGAACACTAAGCAGTTTCTCAGAAAGCTTCTTTCCAGATTTCATCTGAGGATATTTCCTTTTTCACCATAGCCCTCTATGGGCTTCCAAATATCACTTTGCCAATTCCACAAGAACTGTCTTAGCGAAAGGCTTCTTGAGGGGAAAGCTGTAACTCTGTGAGATGATTTCACAGAACACAAAGAAGTTTCTCAGCAAGCTTCGTTCTCTTTGTTATCGGAGAATATTTCCTTTGGCCGTATGGTCTTCAAAGGGATCCGAAATATCTGTTCTCAGATTCCACAGAAATAAGGCTAGCAAAGAGTTCTACGAAATACAGATGTAACTCTGTGAGATGAATTAACAGAACACTAAGCAGTTTCTCAGAAAGCTTCTTTGCAGATTCCATCTGAGGATATTTCCTTTTTCACCATAGCCCTCTATTTGCTTCCAAATATCACTTTGCCAATTCCACAAGAACTGTCTTAGCGAAAGACTTCTTGAGGGGAAAGCTGTAACTCTGTGAGATGATTTCACAGAACACAAAGAATTTCCTCAGAAAGCTTCTTTCTCTTTGTTATCGGAGGATATTTCCTTTGACCCTATAGTCTTCAAAGGGATCCGAAATATCTGTTCTCAGATTCCACAGAAATAAGGCTAGCAAAGAGATCCACGAAATACAGATGTAACTCTGTGAGATGAATTATTGGAACACTAAGCAGTTTCTCAGAAAGCTTCTTTCCAGATTTCATCTGAGAATATTTCCTTTTTCACCAGAGCCCTCTATGGGCTCCGAAATATCACTCTGCCAATTCCACAAGTACTGTCTTAGCGAAAGGCTTCTTGAGGGGAAAGCTGTAACTCTTTGAGATGGTTTCAAAGAACACAAAGAAGTTTCTCAGAAAGCTTCTTTCTCATTGTTATCGGAGGATATTTCCTTTGGCCCTATAGTCTTCAAAGGGATCCTAAATTTCTGTTCTCAGATTCCACAGGAATAAGGCTAGCAAAGAGATCCACGAAATACACATGTATCTCTGAGAGATGATTTCACAGAACACAAAGAAGTTTCTCAGAAAGCTTCTTTCTCTTTGTTATCGGAGGATATTTCCTTTGGCCCTATAGTCTTCAAAGGGATCCGACATATCTGTTCTCAGATTCCTCAGAAATAAGGCTAGCAAAGAGATCCACGAAATACACATGTAACTCTGTGAGATGAATTAACAGAACACTAAGCAGTTTCTCAGAAAGCTTCTTTCCAGATTTCATCTGAGGATATTTCCTTTTTCACCAGAGCCCTCTATGTGCTCCCAAATATCACTTTGCCAATTCCACAAGAACTGTCTTAGCGAAAGGCTTCTTGAGGGGAAAGCTGTAACTCTGTGAGATGATTTCACAGAACACAAAGAAGTCATTCAGAAAGCTTCATTCTCTTTGTTATCGGAGGTTATTTCCTTTGGCCCTATTGTCTTCAATGGGATAAGAAATATCTGTTCTCAGATCCCACAGAAATAAGGCTAGCAATGAGATCCACGAAATACACATGTAACTCTGTGAGATGAATTAACAGAACACTAAGAAGTTTCTTAGAAAGTTTCTTTCCAGATTTCATCTGAGGATATTTCCTTTTTCACCATAGCCCTCTAAGGGCTTCCACATATCACTTTGCCAATTCCACAAGAACTGTCTTAGCGAAAGGTTGCTTGAGGGGAAAGCTGTAACTCTGTGAGATGTTTTCACAGAACGCAAAGAAGTTCCTCAGAAAGCTTCTTTGTCTTTGTTATCGGAGGATATTTCCTTTGGCCCTATAGTCTTCAAAGGGATCCGAAATATCTGTTCTCAGATTCCACAGAAATAAGGCTAGCAAAGAGATGCACGAAATACACATGTAACTCTGTGAGATGAGTGAACAGAACACTAAGCAGTTTTTCAGAAAGCTTCTTTCCAGATTTCATCTGAGGATATTTCCTTTTTCACTGTAGCCCTCTATGGGCTTCCAAATATCACTTTGACAATGCCACAAGAACTGTCTTAGCGAAAGGCTTCTGGAGGGGAAAGCTGTATCTCTGTGAGGTGATTTCACAGAATACAAAGAAGTTTCTCAGAAAGCTTCTTTCTCTTTGTTATCGGAGGATATTTCCTTTGGCCCCTTTGTCTTCCAAGGGATCCGATATGTATGTTCTCAGATTCCACAGAAATAAGGCTAGCAAAGAGATCCACGAAATACACATGTAACACTGTGAGATGAACTAGCAGAACAGAAAGCAGTCTCTCAGAAAGCTTCTTTCCAGATTTCATCTGAGGATATTTCCTTTTTCACCATAGCCATCTATGGGCTTCCAAATATCACTTTGCCAATTCCCCAAGAACTGTCTTAGCGAAAGGCTTCTTGAGGGGAAAGCTGTAACTCTGTGAGATGATTTCACAGAACACAAAGAAGTTTCTCAGAAAGCTTCTTTCTCTTTGTTATCGGAGGATATTTCCTTTGGCCCTATAGCCTTCAAAGGGATCCGAAATATCTGTTCTCAGATTCCACAGAAATAAGGCTAGCAAAGAGATCCAGGAAATACACGTGTAAATCTGTGAGGTGAGTGAACAGAACACTAAGCAGTTTTTCAGAAAGCTTCTTTCCAGATTTCATCTGAGGATATTTCTTTTTCACCATAGCCCTCTATGGGCTTCCAAATATCACTTTGCCAATTCCACAAGAACTGTCTTAGCGAAAGTCTTCTTGACGGGAAATCTGTAACTCTGTGAGATGATTTCACAGAATACAAAGAAGTTTGTCAGAAAGCTTCTTTCTCTTTGTTGTCGGAGGATAATTCCATTGGCCCTATAGTCTTCAAAGGGATCCGAAATATCTGTTCTCAGATTCCACAGAAATAAGGCTAGCAAAGAGATCCACGAAATACACATGTAACTCTGTGAGATGAATTAACAGAACACTAAGCAGTTTCTCAGAAAGCTTCTTTCCAGATTTCATCTGAGGATATTTCCTTTTTCACCATAGCCCTCTGTGGGCTTCCAAATATCACTTTGCCAATTCCACAAGACCTGTCTTAGCGAAAGGCTTCTAGAGGGGAAAGCTGTAACTCTGTGAGATGATTTCACAGAACACAAAGTAGTTTCTCAGAAAGCTTCTTTCTCTTTGTTATCGGAGGATATTTCCTTTGGCCGTATAGTCTTCAATGGGATCCGAAATATCTGTTCTCAGATTCCACAGAAATAAGGCTAGCAAAGAGATCTACGAAATACAGATGTAAGTTTGTCCGATGAGTGAACAGAACACTAAGCAGTTTCTCAGAAAGCTTCTTTCCAGATTTCATCTGAGGATATTTCCTTTTTCACCGTAGCCCTCTATGGGCTTCCAAATATCACTTTCACAATTCCCCAAGAACTGTCTTAGCGAAAGGCGTCTTGAGGGGAAAGCTGTAACTCTGTGAGTTGATTTCACAGAACACAAAGAAGTTTCTAAGAAACCTTCTTTCTCTTTGTTATCGGAGGATGTTTACTTTGGCCCTATAGTCTTCAAAGGGATCCGAAATATCTGTTCTCAGATTCCACAGAAATAAGGCTAGCAAAGAGATCCACGAAATACACATGTAACTCTGTGAGATGAATTAACAGAAAACTAAGCAGTTTCTCAGAAAACTTCCTTCCAGATTTCATCCGAGGATATTTCCTTTTTCACCATACCCTCTGTGGGCTTGCAAATATCACTTTGCCAATTCCACAAGAACTGTCTTAGCGAAAGGCTTCTTGAGGGGAAAGCTGTAACTCTTTGAGATGATTTCACAGAACACAAAGAAGTTTCTCAGAAAGCTTCTTTCTCTTTGTTATCGGAGGATAATTCCTTAGGCCCTATAGTCTTCAAAGGGATCCGAAATATCTGTTCTCAGATTCCACAGAAATAAGGCTAGCAAAGAGATCCACGAAATACACATATAACTCTGTGAGATGAATTAAGAGAACACCAAGCAGTTTCTCAGAAAGCTTCTTTCCAGATTTCATCTGAGGATATTTCCTTTTTCACCATAGCCCTCTATGGGCTTCCAAATATCACTTTGCCAATTCCAAGAGACCTGTATTAGCGAAAGGCTTCTTGAGGGGAAAGCTGTAACTCTCTGAGATGATTTCTCAGAATACAAAGAAGTTTGTCAGAAAGCTTCTTTCTCTTGGTTATAGGAGGATAATTCCATTGGCCCTATAGTCTTCAAAGGGATCCGAAATATCTGTTCTCAGATTCCACAGAAATAAGTCTAGCAAAGAGATCCACGAAATACACATGTAACTCTGTGAGTTGAATTAACAGAACACTAAGCAGTTTCTCAGAAAGCTTCTTTCCAGATTTCATCTGAGGATATTTCCTTTTTCACCATAGCCCTCTATGGGCTTCCAAATATCACTTTGCCAATTCCACAAGACCTGTCTTAGCGAAAGGCTTCTTGAGGGGAAAGCTGTAACTCTGTGAGATGATTTCACAGAACACAAAGAAGTTTCTCAGATAGCTTCTTTCTCTTTGTTAAAGGAGGATATTTCCTTTGGCCGTATAGTCTTGAATGGGATCCGAAATATCTGTTCTCAGATTCCACAGAAATAAGGCTAGCAAAGAGATCTACGAAATACAGATGTAACTCTGTCAGATGCGTGAACAGAACACTAAGCAGTTTCTCAGAGAGCTTCTTTCCAGATTTCATCTGAGGATATTTCCTTTTTCACCATAGCCCTCAATGGGCTTCCAAATATCACTTTGCCAATGCCACAAGAACTATCTTAGCGAAAGCCTTCTTGAGGGGGAAGCTGTAACTCTGTGAGATGATTTCACAGAACACAGAGATGTTTCTCAGAAAGCTTCTTTCTCTTTGTTATCGGAGGATATTTCCTTTGGCCCGATGGTCTTCAAAGGGATCCGAAATATCTGTTCTCAGATTCCACAAAAATAAGGCTAGCAAAGAGATCCACGAAATACACATGTAACTCTGTGAGATGAATTAGCAGAACAGTAAGCAGTTTCTCAGACAGCTTCTTTCCAGATTTCATCTGAGGATATTTCCTTTTTCACCATAGCCCTCTATGGGCTTCCAAATATCACTTTGCCAGTTCCACAAGAACGGTCTTAGCGAAAGGCTTCTTGAGGGGAAAGCTGTAACTCTGTGAGATGATTTCACAGAACACAAAGAATTTTCTCAGAAAGCTTCTTTCTCTTTGTTATAGGAGGATATTTCCTTTGGACCCATTGTCTTCAAAGGGATACGAAATATCTGTTCTCAGATTCCACAGAAATAAGGCTAGCAAATAGATCCACGAAATACACATGTAACTCTGTGAGATGAATTAACAGAACAGTAAGCAGTTTCTCAGAAAGCTTCTTTCCAGATTTCATCTGAGGATATTTCCTTTTTCACCATAGCCCTCTATGGGCTTCCAAATATCACTTTGCCAGTTCCACAAGAACTGTCTTAGCGAAAGGCTTCTTGAGGGGAAAGCTGTAACTCAGTGAGATGATTTCACAGAACACAAAGAAGTTCCTCAGAAAGCTTCTTTCTCTTTGTTATGGGAGGATATTTCCATTGGCCCTATAGGCTTCAAAGTGATCCGAAATATCTGTTCTCAGATTCCACAGAAATAAGGCTAGCAAAGAGATCCACGAAATACACATGTAACTCTGTGAGATGAATTAACAGAACACTAAGCAGTTTCTCAGAAAGCTTCTTTCCAGATTTCATCTGAGGATATTTCCTTTTTCACCATAGCCTTATGTGGGCTTCCAAATATCACTTTGCCAATTCCACAAGCACTGTCTTAGCGAAAGGCTTCTTGAGGGGAAAGGTGTAACTCTGTGAGATGATATCACAGAACACAAAGAAGTTTCTCAGAAAGCTTCTTTCTCTTTGTTATCGGAGGATATTTCCTTGGGCCCTAGAGTCTTCAAGGGGATCCGAAATATCTGTTCTCAGATTCCACAGAAATAAGGCTAGCAAAGAGAACCACGAAATACACATGTAACTCTGTGAGATGAATTATCGGAACACTAAGCAGTTTCTCAGAAAGCTTCTGTCCAGATTTCATCTGAGAATATTTCCTTTTCACGAGAGCTCTCTATGGGCTTCCAAATATCAGTTTGCCAATTCCTCAAGTACTGTCTTAGAGAAAGGCTTCTTGAGGGGAAAGGTTTAACTCTATGAGATGATTTCACAGAACACAAAGAAGTTTCTCAGAAAGCTTTTTTCTCTTTGTTATCGGAGGATATTTCCTTTGGACCTATTGTATTCAAAGGGATCCGAAATATCTGTTCTCAGATACCACAGAAATAAGGCTAGCAAAGAGATACACGAAATACACATGTAACTCTGTGAGATGAATTAAGAGAACACTTAGCAGTTTCTCAGAAAGCTTCTTTCCAGATTTCATCTGAGGATATTTCCTTTTTCAACATAGCCCTCAATGGGCTTCCAAATATCACTTTGCCAATTCCACAAGAACTGTCTTAGCGAAAGGCTTCTTGAGGGGAAAGCTGTAACTCTGTGAGATGATTTCTCAGAATACAAAGGAGTTTGTCAGAAAGCTTCCTTCTCTTTGTTATCGGAGGATAATTCCTTTGGCCCTATAATCTTCAAAGGGATCCGAAATATCTGTTCTCAGATCCCACAGAAATAAGGCTAGCAAAGAGATCCACGAAATACACATGTAACTCTGTGAGTTGAATTAACAGAACACTAAGCATTTTCTCAGAAAGCTTCTTTAAAAATTTCATCTGAGGATATTTCCTTTTTCACCATAGCCCTCTATGGGCTTCCAAATATCACTTTGCCAATTCCACAAGACCTGTCTTAGCGAAAGGCTTCTTGAGGGGAAAGCTGTAACTCTGTGAGATGATTTCACAGAACACAAAGAAGTTTCTCAGATAGCTTCTTTCTCTTTGTTATCGGAGGATATTTCCTTTGGCCGTATAGTCTTGAATGGGATCCGAAATATCTGTTCTCAGATTCCACAGAAATAAGGCTAGCAAAGAGATCTACGAAATACAGATGTAACTCTGTCAGATGCGTGAACAGAACACTAAGCAGTTTCTCAGAGAGCTTCTTTCCAGATTTCATCTGAGGATATTTCCTTTTTCACCATAGTCCTCTATGGGCTTCCAAATATCACTTTGCCAATGCCACAAGAACTATCTTAGCGAAAGCCTTCTTGAGGGGAAAGCTGTAACTCTGTGAGATGATTTCACAGAACACAGAGATGTTTCTCAGAAAGCTTCTTTCTCTTTGTTATCGGAGGATATTTCCTTTGGCACTATGGTCTTCAAAGGGATCCGAAATATCTGTTCTCAGATTCCACAAAAATAAGGCTAGCAAAGAGATCCACGAAATACACATGTAACTCTGTGAGATGAATTAGCAGAACACTCAGCAGTTTCTCAGAAAGCTTCTTTCCAGATTTCATCTGAGGATATTTCCTTTTTCACCATAGCCCTCTATGGGCTTCCAAATATCACTTTCACAATTCCACTAGAACGGTCTTAGCGAAAGGCGTCTTGAGGGGAAAGCTGTAACTCTGTGAGATGATTTCACAGAACACAAAGAAGTTTCTCAGAAAGCTTCTTTTTCTTTGTTACCGGAGGATGTTTACTTGGCCCTATAGTCTTCAAAGGGATCCGAAATATCTGTTCTCAGATTCCACAGAAATAAGGCTAGCAAAGAGATCCACGAAATACACATGTAATTCTGTGAGATGAATTAACAGAACACTAAGCAGTTTCTCAGAAAACTTCTTTCCAGATTTCATCTGAGGATATTTCCTTTTTCACCATACCCACTGTGGGCTTCCAAATATCACTTTGCCAATTCCACAAGAACTGTCTTAGCGAAAGGCTTCTTGAGGGGAAAGCTGTAACTCTGTGAGATGATTTCACTGAACACAAAGAAGTTTCTCAGAAAGCTCCTTTCTCTTTGTTATCGGAGGATATTTCCTTTGGCCCTATAGTCTTCAAAGGGATCCGAAATATCTGTTCTCAGCTTCCACAGAAATAAGGCTAGAAAAGAGATCCACGAAATACACATGTAACTCTGTGAGATGAATTAACAGAACACTAAGCAGTTTCTCAGAAAGCTTCTTTCCAGATTTCATCTGAGGATATTTCCTTTTTCACCATAGCCCTCTATGGGCTTCCAAATATCACTTTGCCAATTCCACAAGAACTGTCTTAGCGAAAGGCTTCTTGAGTGGAAAGCTGTAACTCTGTGAGATGATTTCACAGAACACAAAGAAGATTCTCAGAAAGCTTCTTTCTCTTTGTTATCGGAGGATATTTCCTTTGGACCTATTGTATTCAAAGGGATCCGAATTATCTATTCTCAGATTCCACAGAAATAAGGCTAGCAGAGAGATCCAGGAAATACACATGTAACTCTGTGAGATGAATTAAGAGAACACTAAGCAGTTTCTCAGAAAGCTTCTTTCCAGATTTCATCTGAGGATATTTCCTTTTTCACCATAGCCCTCTATGGGCTTCCAAATATCACTTTGCCAATTCCACAAGAACTGTCTTAGCGAAAGGCTTCTTGAGGGGAAAGCTGTAACTCTGTGAGATGATTTCACAGAACACAAAGAAGTTTCTCAGAAAGCTTCGTTCTCTTTGTTATCGGAGAATATTTCCTTTGGCCGTATGGTCTTCAAAGGGATCCGAAATATCTGTTCTCAGATTCCACAGAAATAAGGCTAGCAAAGAGTTCTACGAAATACAGATGTAACTCTGTGAGATGAATTAACAGAACACTAAGCAGTTTCTCAGAAAGCTTCTTTGCAGATTCCATCTGAGGATATTTCCTTTTTCACCATAGCCCTCTATTTGCTTCCAAATATCACTTTGCCAATTCCACAAGAACTGTCTTAGCGAAAGACTTCTTGAGGGGAAAGCTGTAACTCTGTGAGATGATTTCACAGAACACAAAGAATTTCCTCAGAAAGCTTCTTTCTCTTTGTTATCGGAGGATATTTCCTTTGACCCTATAGTCTTCAAAGGGATCCGAAATATCTGTTCTCAGATTCCACAGAAATAAGGCTAGCAAAGAGATCCACGAAATACAGATGTAACTCTGTGAGATGAATTATTGGAACACTAAGCAGTTTCTCAGAAAGCTTCTTTCCAGATTTCATCTGAGAATATTTCCTTTTTCACCAGAGCCCTCTATGGGCTCCGAAATATCACTCTGCCAATTCCACAAGTACTGTCTTAGCGAAAGGCTTCTTGAGGGGAAAGCTGTAACTCTTTGAGATGGTTTCAAAGAACACAAAGAAGTTTCTCAGAAAGCTTCTTTCTCATTGTTATCGGAGGATATTTCCTTTGGCCCTATAGTCTTCAAAGGGATCCTAAATTTCTGTTCTCAGATTCCACAGGAATAAGGCTAGCAAAGAGATCCACGAAATACACATGTATCTCTGAGAGATGATTTCACAGAACACAAAGAAGTTTCTCAGAAAGCTTCTTTCTCTTTGTTATCGGAGGTTATTTCCTTTGGCCCTATAGTCTTCAAAGGGATCCGACATATCTGTTCTCAGATTCCTCAGAAATAAGGCTAGCAAAGAGATCCACGAAATACACATGTAACTCTGTGAGATGAATTAACAGAACACTAAGCAGTTTCTCAGAAAGCTTCTTTCCAGATTTCATCTGAGGATATTTCCTTTTTCACCAGAGCCCTCTATGTGCTCCCAAATATCACTTTGCCAATTCCACAAGAACTGTCTTAGCGAAAGGCTTCTTGAGGGGAAAGCTGTAACTCTGTGAGATGATTTCACAGAACACAAAGAAGTCATTCAGAAAGCTTCATTCTCTTTGTTATCGGAGGTTATTTCCTTTGGCCCTATTGTCTTCAATGGGATAAGAAATATCTGTTCTCAGATCCCACAGAAATAAGGCTAGCAATGAGATCCACGAAATACACATGTAACTCTGTGAGATGAATTAACAGAACACTAAGAAGTTTCTTAGAAAGTTTCTTTCCAGATTTCATCTGAGGATATTTCCTTTTTCACCATAGCCCTCTAAGGGCTTCCACATATCACTTTGCCAATTCCACAAGAACTGTCTTAGCGAAAGGTTGCTTGAGGGGAAAGCTGTAACTCTGTGAGATGATTTCACAGAACGCAAAGAAGTTCCTCAGAAAGCTTCTTTGTCTTTGTTATCGGAGGATATTTCCTTTGGCCCTATAGTCTTCAAAGGGATCCGAAATATCTGTTCTCAGATTCCACAGAAATAAGGCTAGCAAAGAGATGCACGAAATACACATGTAACTCTGTGAGATGAGTGAACAGAACACTAAGCAGTTTTTCAGAAAGCTTCTTTCCAGATTTCATCTGAGGATATTTCCTTTTTCACTGTAGCCCTCTATGGGCTTCCAAATATCACTTTGCCAATGCCACAAGACCTGTCTTAGCGAAAGGCTTCTGGAGGGGAAAGCTGTATCTCTGTGAGGTGATTTCACAGAATACAAAGAAGTTTCTCAGAAAGCTTCTTTCTCTTTGTTATCGGAGGATATTTCCTTTGGCCCCTTTGTCTTCCAAGGGATCCGATATGTATGTTCTCAGATTCCACAGAAATAAGGCTAGCAAAGAGATCCACGAAATACACATGTAACACTGTGAGATGAACTAGCAGAACAGAAAGCAGTCTCTCAGAAAGCTTCTTTCCAGATTTCATCTGAGGATATTTCCTTTTTCACCATAGCCATCTATGGGCTTCCAAATATCACTTTGCCAATTCCCCAAGAACTGTCTTAGCGAAAGGCTTCTTGAGGGGAAAGCTGTAACTCTGTGAGATGATTTCACAGAACACAAAGAAGTCTCTCAGAAAGCTTCTTTCTCTTTGTTATCGGAGGATATTTCCTTTGGCCCTATAGCCTTCAAAGGGATCCGAAATATCTGTTCTCAGATTCCACAGAAATAAGGCTAGCAAAGAGATCCAGGAAATACACGTGTAAATCTGTGAGGTGAGTGAACAGAACACTAAGCAGTTTTTCAGAAAGCTTCTTTCCAGATTTCATCTGAGGATATTTCTTTTTCACCATAGCCCTCTATGGGCTTCCAAATATCACTTTGCCAATTACACAAGAACTGTCTTAGCGAAAGTCTTCTTGACGGGAAATCTGTAACTCTGTGAGATGATTTCACAGAATACAAAGAAGTTTGTCAGAAAGCTTCTTTCTCTTTGTTATCGGAGGATAATTCCATTGGCCCTATAGTCTTCAAAGGGATCCGAAATATCTGTTCTCAGATTCCACAGAAATAAGGCTAGCAAAGAGATCCACGAAATACACATGTAACTCTGTGAGATGAATTAAGAGAACACTAAGCAGTTTCTCAGAAAGCTTCTTTCCAGATTTCATCTGAGGATATTTCCTTTTTCACCATAGCCCTCTGTGGGCTTCCAAATATCACTTTGCCAATTCCACAAGACCTGTCTTAGCGAAAGGCTTCTAGAGGGGAAAGCTGTAACTCTGTGAGATGATTTCACAGAACACAAAGTAGTTTCTCAGAAAGCTTCTTTCTCTTTGTTATCGGAGGATATTTCCTTTGGCCGTATAGTCTTCAATGGGATCCGAAATATCTGTTCTCAGATTCCACAGAAATAAGGCTAGCAAAGAGATCTACGAAATACAGATGTAAGTTTGTCCGATGAGTGAACAGAACACTAAGCAGTTTCTCAGAAAGCTTCTTTCCAGATTTCATCTGAGGATATTTCCTTTTTCACCGTAGCCCTCTATGGGCTTCCAAATATCACTTTCACAATTCCCCAAGAACTGTCTTAGCGAAAGGCGTCTTGAGGGGAAAGCTGTAACTCTGTGAGTTGATTTCACAGAACACAAAGAAGTTTCTAAGAAACCTTCTTTCTCTTTGTTATCGGAGGATGTTTACTTTGGCCCTATAGTCTTCAAAGGGATCCGAAATATCTGTTCTCAGATTCCACAGAAATAAGGCTAGCAAAGAGATCCACGAAATACACATGTAACTCTGTGAGATGAATTAACAGAAAACTAAGCAGTTTCTCAGAAAACTTCCTTCCAGATTTCATCCGAGGATATTTCCTTTTTCACCATACCCTCTGTGGGCTTGCAAATATCACTTTGCCAATTCCACAAGAACTGTCTTAGCGAAAGGCTTCTTGAGGGGAAAGCTGTAACTCTTTGAGATGATTTCACAGAACACAAAGAAGTTTCTCAGAAAGCTTCTTTCTCTTTGTTATCGGAGGATAATTCCTTAGGCCCTATAGTCTTCAAAGGGATCCGAAATATCTGTTCTCAGATTCCACAGAAATAAGGCTAGCAAAGAGATCCACGAAATACACATATAACTCTGTGAGATGAATTAAGAGAACACCAAGCAGTTTCTCAGAAAGCTTCTTTCCAGATTTCATCTGAGGATATTTCCTTTTTCACCATAGCCCTCTATGGGCT
Organism: Macaca mulatta; assembly: GCF_049350105.2. Lineage (NCBI taxonomy): Eukaryota > Metazoa > Chordata > Mammalia > Primates > Cercopithecidae > Macaca > Macaca mulatta. Next base: position 40,320,825 of record NC_133414.1, read on the forward strand.
TCCAAATATCACTTTGCCAATTCCAAGAGACCTGTCTTAGCGAAAGGCTTCTTGAGGGGAAAGCTGTAACTCTGTGAGATGATTTCTCAGAATACAAAGAAGTTTGTCAGAAAGCTTCTTTCTCTTAGTTATAGGAGGATAATTCCATTGGCCCTATAGTTTTCAAAGGGATCCGAAATATCTGTTCTCAGATTCCACAGAAATAAGGCTAGCAAAGAGATCCACGAAATACACATGTAACTCTGTGAGTTGAATTAACAGAACATAAGCAGTTTCTCAGAAAGCTTCTTTCCAGATTTCATCTGAGGATATTTCCTTTTTCACCATAGCCCTCTATGGGCTTCCAAATATCACTTTGCCAATTCCACAAGACCTGTCTTAGCGAAAGGCTTCTTGAGGGGAAAGCTGTAACTCTGTGAGATGATTTCACAGAACACAAAGAAGTTTCTCAGATAGCTTCTTTCTCTTTGTTATCGGAGGATATTTCCTTTGGCCGTATAGTCTTGAATGGGATCCGAAATATCTGTTCTCAGATTCCACAGAAATAAGGCTAGCAAAGAGATCTACGAAATACAGATGTAACTCTGTCAGATGCGTGAACAGAACACTAAGCAGTTTCTCAGAGAGCTTCTTTCCAGATTTCATCTGAGGATATTTCCTTTTTCACCATAGCCCTCAATGGGCTTCCAAATATCACTTTGCCAATGCCACAAGAACTATCTTAGCGAAAGCCTTCTTGAGGGGGAAGCTGTAACTCTGTGAGATGATTTCACAGAACACAGAGATGTTTCTCAGAAAGCTTCTTTCTCTTTGTTATCGGAGGATATTTCCTTTGGCCCGATGGTCTTCAAAGGGATCCGAAATATCTGTTCTCAGATTCCACAAAAATAAGGCTAGCAAAGAGATCCACGAAATACACATGTAACTCTGTGAGATGAATTAGCAGAACAGTAAGCAGTTTCTCAGACAGCTTCTTTCCAGATTTCATCTGAGGATATTTCCTTTTTCACCATAGCCCTCTATGGGCTTCCAAATATCACTTTGCCAGTTCCACAAGAACGGTCTTAGCGAAAGGCTTCTTGAGGGGAAAGCTGTAACTCTGTGAGATGATTTCACAGAACACAAAGAATTTTCTCAGAAAGCTTCTTTCTCTTTGTTATAGGAGGATATTTCCTTTGGACCCATTGTCTTCAAAGGGATACGAAATATCTGTTCTCAGATTCCACAGAAATAAGGCTAGCAAATAGATCCACGAAATACACATGTAACTCTGTGAGATGAATTAACAGAACAGTAAGCAGTTTCTCAGAAAGCTTCTTTCCAGATTTCATCTGAGGATATTTCCTTTTTCACCATAGCCCTCTATGGGCTTCCAAATATCACTTTGCCAGTTCCACAAAAACTGTCTTAGCGAAAGGCTTCTTGAGGGGAAAGCTGTAACTCAGTGAGATGATTTCACAGAACACAAAGAAGTTCCTCAGAAAGCTTCTTTCTCTTTGTTATGGGAGGATATTTCCATTGGCCCTATAGGCTTCAAAGTGATCCGAAATATCTGTTCTCAGATTCCACAGAAATAAGGCTAGCAAAGAGATCCACGAAATACACATGTAACTCTGTGAGATGAATTAACAGAACACTAAGCAGTTTCTCAGAAAGCTTCTTTCCAGATTTCATCTGAGGATATTTCCTTTTTCACCATAGCCTTATGTGGGCTTCCAAATATCACTTTGCCAATTCCACAAGCACTGTCTTAGCGAAAGGCTTCTTGAGGGGAAAGGTGTAACTCTGTGAGATGATATCACAGAACACAAAGAAGTTTCTCAGAAAGCTTCTTTCTCTTTGTTATCGGAGGATATTTCCTTGGGCCCTAGAGTCTTCAAGGGGATCCGAAATATCTGTTCTCAGATTCCACAGAAATAAGGCTAGCAAAGAGAACCACGAAATACACATGTAACTCTGTGAGATGAATTATCGGAACACTAAGCAGTTTCTCAGAAAGCTTCTGTCCAGATTTCATCTGAGAATATTTCCTTTTTCACGAGAGCTCTCTATGGGCTTCCAAATATCAGTTTGCCAATTCCTCAAGTACTGTCTTAGAGAAAGGCTTCTTGAGGGGAAAGGTTTAACTCTATGAGATGATTTCACAGAACACAAAGAAGTTTCTCAGAAAGCTTTTTTCTCTTTGTTATCGGAGGATATTTCCTTTGGCCCTATAGTCTTCAAAGGGATCCGAAATATCTGTTCTCAGATACCACAGAAATAAGGCTAGCAAAGAGATACACGAAATACACATGTAACTCTGTGAGATGAATTAAGAGAACACTTAGCAGTTTCTCAGAAAGCTTCTTTCCAGATTTCATCTGAGGATATTTCCTTTTTCAACATAGCCCTCAATGGGCTTCCAAATATCACTTTGCCAATTCCACAAGAACTGTCTTAGCGAAAGGCTTCTTGAGGGGAAAGCTGTAACTCTGTGAGATGATTTCACAGAACACAAAGAAGTTTCTCAGAAAGCTTCTTTCTCTTTGTTATCGGAGGATATTTTCTTTTGCCCTATAGTCTTCAAAGGGATCCGAAATATCTGTTCTCAGATTCCACAGAAATAAAACTAGCAAAGAGATCCACGAAATACACATGAAACTCTGTGAGATGAATTAACAGAACACTAAGCAGTTTCTCAGAAATCTTCTTTCCAGATTTCATCTGAGGATATTTCCTTTTTCACCATAGCCTTCTAAGGGTTTCCAAATATCACTTTGCCAATTCCACAAGAACTGTCTTAGCGCAAGACTTCATGAGGGGAAAGCTGTAATTCTGTGAGATGATTTCACAGAACACAAAGAAGTTTCTCAGAAAGCTTCTTTCTCTTTGTTATCGGAGGATATTTCCTTTGGCCCTATAGTCTTCAAAGGGATCCGAAATATCTGTTCTCAGATTCCACAGGAATAAGGCTAGCAAAGAGATCCACGAAATATACATGTAACTCTGAGAGATGATTTCACAGAACACAAAGAAGTTTCTCAGAAAGCTTCTTTCTCTTTCTTATCGGAGGATATTTCCTTTGGCCCTATAGTCTTCAAAGGGATCCGAAATATCTGTTCTCAGATTCCACAGAAATAAGGCTAGCAAAGAGATCCACGAAATACACATGTAACTGTGTGAGATGAATTATCAGAACACTAAGCAGTTTCTCAGAAAGCTTTTTTCCAGATTTCATCTGAGAATATTTCCTTTTTCACCATAGCCCTCTATGGGCTTCCAAATATCAGTTTGCCAATTCCACAAGTACTGGCTTAGCGAAAGGCTTCTTGAGGGGAAACCTGTAACTCTGTGAGATTTTTTCACAGAACACAAAGAAGTTTCTCAGAAAGCTTCTTTCTCTTTGCTATCGGAGGATATTTACTTTGGACATATTGTATTCAAAGGGATCCGAAATATCTGTTCTCAGATTCCACAGAAATAAGGCTAGCAAAGAGATCCACGAAATACACATGTAACTCTATGAGATGAATTAAGAGAACACTAAGCAGTTTCACAGAAAGCTTCTTTCCAGATTTCATCTGAGGATATTTCCTTTTTCACCATAGCCATCTATGGGCTTCCAAATATCACTTTGCCAATTCCACAAGAACTGTCTTAGCGAAAGGCTTCTTGAAGGGAAAGATGTAACTCTGTGAGATGATTTCACAGAACACAAAGAAGTTTCTCAGAAAGCTTCTTTCTCTTTTTTATCGGAGGATATTTCCTTTGGCCCTATAGTCTTCAAAGGGATCCGAAATATCTGTTCTCCGATTCCACAGAAATAAGATTAGCAAAGAGATCCACGAAATACAGATGTTACACTGTGAGATGAATTAACAGAACACTAAGCAGTTTCTCAGAAATCTTCTTTCCAGATTTCATCGAGGATATTTCCTTTTTCACCATAGCCCTTTAAGAGTTTCCAAATATCACTTTGCCAATTCCACAAGAACTGTCTTAGCGAAAGGCTTCCTGAGGGGAAAGCTGTAACTCTGTGAGATGATTTCACAGAACACAAAGAAGTTTCTCAGAAAGCTTCTTTCTCTTTGTTATCGGAGGATATTTCCTTTGGCCCTATAGCCTTCAAAGGGATCCGAAATATGTGTTGTCAGATTCCACAGGAATAAGGCTAGCAAAGAGATCCACGAAATACACATGTAACTCTGAGAGATGATTTCACAGAACACAAAGAAGTTTCTCAGAAAGCTTCTTTCTCTTTGTAATCGGAGGATATTTCCTTTGGCCCTATAGTCTTCAAAGGGATCCGAAATATCTGATCTCAGATCCCACAGAAATTAGGCTAGCAAAGAGATCCACGAAATACACATGTAAATCTGTGAGATGAATTAACAGAACACTAAGCAGTTTCTCAGAAAGCTTCTTTCCAGATTTCATCTGAGGATATTTCCTTTTTCACCAAAGCCCTCTATGGGCTCCCAAATATCACTTTGGCAATTCCACAAGAACTGTCTTAGCGAAAGGTTTCTTGAGGGGAAAGCTGTAACTCTGTGAGATGATTTCACAGAACACAAAGAAGTTTCTCAGAAAGCTTCATTCTCTTTGTTATCGGAGGTTATTTCCTTTGGCGCTGTAGTCTTCAAAGGGATCCGAAATATCTGTTCTCAGATTCCACAGAAATAAGACTAGCAAAGAGATCCACGAAATACACATGTAACTCTGTGAGATGAATTAACAGAACACTAAGCAGTTTCTTAGAAAGTTTCTTTCCAGATTTCATCTGAGGATATTTCCTTTTTCACCATAGCCCTCTTTGGGCTTCCAAATATCACTTTGCCAATTCCACAAGAACTGTCTTAGCGAAAGGCTTCTTGAAGGGAAAGCTGTAACTCTGTGAGATGAGTTCACAGAACACAAAGAAGTTTCTCAGAAAGCTTCTTTCTCTTTGTTATCGGAGGATATTTCCTTTGGCCCTATAGTCTTAAAGGGGATCCGAAATATCTGTTCTCAGATTCCACAGAAATAAGGCTAGCAAAGAGATCCACGAAATACACATGAAACTCTGTGAGATGAATTAACAGAACACTAAGCAGTTTCTCAGAAAGCTTCTTTCCAGATTTCATCTGAGGATATTTCCTTTTTCACCATAGCCCTCTATGGGCTTCCAAATATCACTTTGCCAATTCCACAAGAACTGTCTTAGCGAAAGGCTTCTTGAGTGGAAAGCTGTAACTCTGTGAGATGATTTCACAGAACACAAAGAAGTTTCTCAGAAAGCTTCTTTCTCTTTGTTATCGGAGGATATTTCCTTTGGACCTATTGTATTCAAAGGGATCCGAAATATCTATTCTCAGATTCCACAGAAATAAGGCTAGCAAAGAGATCCAGGAAATACACATGTAACTCTGTGAGATGAATTAAGAGAACACTAAGCAGTTTCTCAGAAAGCTTCTTTCCAGATTTCATCTGAGGATATTTCCTTTTTCACCATAGCCCTCTATGGGCTTCCAAATATCACTTTGCCAATTCCACAAGAACTGTCTTAGCGAAAGGCTTCTTGAGGGGAAAGCTGTAACTCTGTGAGATGATTTCACAGAACACAAAGAAGTTTCTCAGAAAGCTTCGTTCTCTTTGTTATCGGAGAATATTTCCTTTGGCCGTATGGTCTTCAAAGGGATCCGAAATATCTGTTCTCAGATTCCACAGAAATAAGACTAGCAAAGAGTTCTACGAAATACAGATGTAACTCTGTGAGATGAATTAACAGAACACTAAGCAGTTTCTCAGAAAGCTTCTTTGCAGATTCCATCTGAGGATATTTCCTTTTTCACCATAGCCCTCTATTTGCTTCCAAATATCACTTTGCCAATTCCACAAGAACTGTCTTAGCGAAAGACTTCTTGAGGGGAAAGCTGTAACTCTGTGAGATGATTTCACAGAACACAAAGAATTTCCTCAGAAAGCTTCTTTCTCTTTGTTATCGGAGGATATTTCCTTTGACCCTATAGTCTTCAAAGGGATCCGAAATATCTGTTCTCAGATTCCACAGAAATAAGGCTAGCAAAGAGATCCACGAAATACAGATGTAACTCTGTGAGATGAATTATTGGAACACTAAGCAGTTTCTCAGAAAGCTTCTTTCCAGATTTCATCTGAGAATATTTCCTTTTTCAACATAGCCCTCAATGGGCTTCCAAATATCACTTTGCCAATTCCACAAGAACTGTCTTAGCGAAAGGCTTCTTGAGGGGAAAGCTGTAACTCTGTGAGATGATTTCACAGAACACAAAGAAGTTTCTCAGAAAGCTTCTTTCTCTTTGTTATCGGAGGATATTTTCTTTTGCCCTATAGTCTTCAAAGGGATCCGAAATATCTGTTCTCAGATTCCACAGAAATAAAACTAGCAAAGAGATCCACGAAATACACATGAAACTCTGTGAGATGAATTAACAGAACACTAAGCAGTTTCTCAGAAATCTTCTTTCCAGATTTCATCTGAGGATATTTCCTTTTTCACCATAGCCTTCTAAGGGTTTCCAAATATCACTTTGCCAATTCCACAAGAACTGTCTTAGCGCAAGACTTCATGAGGGGAAAGCTGTAATTCTGTGAGATGACTTCACAGAACACAAAGAAGTTTCTCAGAAAGCTTCTTTCTCTTTGTTATCGGAGGATATTTCCTTTGGCCCTATAGTCTTCAAAGGGATCCGAAATATCTGTTCTCAGATTCCACAGGAATAAGGCTAGCAAAGAGATCCACGAAATATACATTTAACTCTGAGAGATGATTTCACAGAACACAAAGAAGTTTCTCAGAAAGCTTCTTTCTCTTTCTTATCGGAGGATATTTCCTTTGGCCCTATAGTCTTCAAAGGGATCCGAAATATCTGTTCTCAGATTCCACAGAAATAAGGCTAGCAAAGAGATCCACGAAATACACATGTAACTGTGTGAGATGAATTATCAGAACACTAAGCAGTTTCTCAGAAAGCTTTTTTCCAGATTTCATCTGAGAATATTTCCTTTTTCACCATAGCCCTCTATGGGCTTCCAAATATCAGTTTGCCAATTCCACAAGTACTGGCTTAGCGAAAGGCTTCTTGAGGGGAAACCTGTAACTCTGTGAGATTTTTTCACAGAACACAAAGAAGTTTCTCAGAAAGCTTCTTTCTCTTTGTTATCGGAGGATATTTACTTTGGACATATTGTATTCAAAGGGATCCGAAATATCTGTTCTCAGATTCCACAGAAATAAGGCTAGCAAAGAGATCCACGAAATACACATGTAACTCTATGAGATGAATTAAGAGAACACTAAGCAGTTTCACAGAAAGCTTCTTTCCAGATTTCATCTGAGGATATTTCCTTTTTCACCATAGCCATCTATGGGCTTCCAAATATCACTTTGCCAATTCCACAAGAACTGTCTTAGCGAAAGGCTTCTTGAAGGGAAAGATGTACCTCTGTGAGATGATTTCACAGAACACAAAGAAGTTTCTCAGAAAGCTTCTTTCTCTTTTTTATCGGAGGATATTTCCTTTGGCCCTATAGTCTTCAAAGGGATCCGAAATATCTGTTCTCCGATTCCACAGAAATAAGATTAGCAAAGAGATCCACGAAATACAGATGTTACACTGTGAGATGAATTAACAGAACACTAAGCAGTTTCTCAGAAATCTTCTTTCCAGATTTCATCGAGGATATTTCCTTTTTCACCATAGCCCTTTAAGAGTTTCCAAATATCACTTTGCCAATTCCACAAGAACTGTCTTAGCGAAAGGCTTCCTGAGGGGAAAGCTGTAACTCTGTGAGATGATTTCACAGAACACAAAGAAGTTTCTCAGAAAGCTTCTTTCTCTTTGTTATCGGAGGATATTTCCTTTGGCCCTATAGCCTTCAAAGGGATCCGAAATATGTGTTGTCAGATTCAACAGGAATAAGGCTAGCAAAGAGATCCACGAAATACACATGTAACTCTGAGAGAAGATTTCACAGAACACAAAGAAGTTTCTCAGAAAGCTTCTTTCTCTTTGTAATCGGAGGATATTTCCTTTGGCCCTATAGTCTTCAAAGGGATCCGAAATATCTGATCTCAGATCCCACAGAAATTAGGCTAGCAAAGAGATCCACGAAATACACATGTAAATCTGTGAGATGAATTAACAGAACACTAAGCAGTTTCTCAGAAAGCTTCTTTCCAGATTTCATCTGAGGATATTTCCTTTTTCACCAGAGCCCTCTATGGGCTCCCAAATATCACTTTGGCAATTCCACAAGAACTGTCTTAGCGAAAGGTTTCTTGAGGGGAAAGCTGTAACTCTGTGAGATGATTTCACAGAACACAAAGAAGTTTCTCAGAAAGCTTCATTCTCTTTGTTATCGGAGGTTATTTCCTTTGGCGCTGTAGTCTTCAAAGGGATCCGAAATATCTGTTCTCAGATTCCACAGAAATAAGACTAGCAAAGAGATCCACGAAATACACATGTAACTCTGTGAGATGAATTAACAGAACACTAAGCAGTTTCTTAGAAAGTTTCTTTCCAGATTTCATCTGAGGATATTTCCTTTTTCACCATAGCCCTCTATGGGCTTCCAAATATCACTTTGCCAATTCCACAAGAACTGTCTTAGCGAAAGGCTTCTTGAAGGGAAAGCTGTAACTCTGTGAGATGAGTTCACAGAACACAAAGAAGTTTCTCAGAAAGCTTCTTTCTCTTTGTTATCGGAGGATATTTCCTTTGGCCCTATAGTCTTAAAGGGGATCCGAAATATCTGTTCTCAGATTCCACAGAAATAAGGCTAGCAAAGAGATCCACGAAATACACATGAAACTCTGTGAGATGAATTAACAGAACACTAAGCAGTTTCTCAGAAAGCTTCTTTCCAGATTTCATCTGAGGATATTTCCTTTTTCACCATAGCCCTCTATGGGCTTCCAAATATCACTTTGCCAATTCCACAAGAACTGTCTTAGCGAAAGGCTTCTTGAGTGGAAAGCTGTAACTCTGTGAGATGATTTCACAGAACACAAAGAAGTTTCTCAGAAAGCTTCTTTCTCTTTGTTATCGGAGGATATTTCCTTTGGACCTATTGTATTCAAACGGATCCGAAATATCTATTCTCAGATTCCACAGAAATAAGGCTAGCAAAGAGATCCAGGAAATACACATGTAACTCTGTGAGATGAATTAAGAGAACACTAAGCAGTTTCTCAGAAAGCTTCTTTCCAGATTTCATCTGAGGATATTTCCTTTTTCACCATAGCCCTCTATGGGCTTCCAAATATCACTTTGCCAATTCCACAAGAACTGTCTTAGCGAAAGGCTTCTTGAGGGGAAAGCTGTAACTCTGTGAGATGATTTCACAGAACACAAAGAAGTTTCTCAGAAAGCTTCGTTCTCTTTGTTATCGGAGAATATTTCCTTTGGCCGTATGGTCTTCAAAGGGATCCGAAATATCTGTTCTCAGATTCCACAGAAATAAGACTAGCAAAGAGTTCTACCAAATACAGATGTAACTCTGTGAGATGAATTAACAGAACACTAAGCAGTTTCTCAGAAAGCTTCTTTGCAGATTCCATCTGAGGATATTTTCTTTTTCACCATAGCCCTCTATTTGCTTCCAAATATCACTTTGCCAATTCCACAAGAACTGTCTTAGCGAAAGACTTCTTGAGGGGAAAGCTGTAACTCTGTGAGATGATTTCACAGAACACAAAGAATTTCCTCAGAAAGCTTCTTTCTCTTTGTTATCGGAGGATATTTCCTTTGACCCTATAGTCTTCAAAGGGATCCGAAATATCTGTTCTCAGATTCCACAGAAATAAGGCTAGCAAAGAGATCCACGAAATACAGATGTAACTCTGTGAGATGAATTATTGGAACACTAAGCAGTTTCTCAGAAAGCTTCTTTCCAGATTTCATCTGAGAATATTTCCTTTTTCACCAGAGCCCTCTATGGGCTCCGAAATATCACTCTGCCAATTCCACAAGTACTGTCTTAGCGAAAGGCTTCTTGAGGGGAAAGCTGTAACTCTTTGAGATGGTTTCAAAGAACACAAAGAAGTTTCTCAGAAAGCTTCTTTCTCATTGTTATCGGAGGATATTTCCTTTGGCCCTATAGTCTTCAAAGGGATCCTAAATTTCTGTTCTCAGATTCCACAGGAATAAGGCTAGCAAAGATATCCACGAAATACACATGTATCTCTGAGAGACGATTTCACAGAACACAAAGAAGTTTCTCAGAAAGCTTCTTTCTCTTTGTTATCGGAGGATATTTCCTTTGGCCCTATAGTCTTCAAAGGGATCCGACATATCTGTTCTCAGATTCCACAGAAATAAGGCTAGCAAAGAGATCCACGAAATACACATGTAACTCTGTGAGATGAATTAACAGAACACTAAGCAGTTTCTCAGAAAGCTTCTTTCCAGATTTCATCTGAGGATATTTCCTTTTTCACCAGAGCCCTCTATGGGCTCCCAAATATCACTTTGCCAATTCCACAAGAACTGTCTTAGCGAAAGGCTTCTTGAGGGGAAAGCTGTAACTCTGTGAGATGATTTCACAGAACACAAAGAAGTTATTCAGAAAGCTTCATTCTCTTTGTTATCGGAGGTTATTTCCTTTGGCCCTATAGTCTTCAATGGGATAAGAAATATCTGTTCTCAGATCCCACAGAAATAAGGCTAGCAATGAGATCCACGAAATACACATGTAACTCTGTGAGATGAATTAACAGAACACTAAGAAGTTTCTTAGAAAGTTTCTTTCCAGATTTCATCTGAGGATATTTCCTTTTTCACCATAGCCCTCTAAGGGCTTCCACATATCACTTTGCCAATTCCACAAGAACTGTCTTAGCGAAAGGTTGCTTGAGGGGAAAGCTGTAACTCTGTGAGATGATTTCACAGAACGCAAAGAAGTTCCTCAGAAAGCTTCTTTGTCTTTGTTATCGGAGGATATTTCCTTTGGCCCTATAGTCTTCAAAGGGATCCGAAATATCTGTTCTCAGATTCCACAGAAATAAGGCTAGCAAAGAGATCCACGAAATACACATGTAACTCTGTGAGATGAATTAACAGAACACTAAGCAGTTTCTCAGAAAACTTCTTTCCAGATTTTATCTGAGGATATTTCCTTTTTCACCATAGCCATCTGTGGGCTTCCTAATATCACTTTGCCAATTCCACAAGAACTGTCTCAGCGAAAGGCTTCTTGAGGGGAACGCTGTAACTCTGTGAGATGATTTCACAGAACACAAAGAAGTTTCTCAGAAAGCTTCTTTCTCATTGTTATCAGAGGATATTTCCTTTGGCCCTATAGTCTTCCAAGGGATCCGAAATATCTGTTCTCAGATTCCACAGAAATAAGGCTAGCAAAGAGATGCACGAAATACACATGTAACTCTGTGAGATGAGTGAACAGAACACTAAGCAGTTTTTCAGAAAGCTTCTTTCCAGATTTCATCTGAGGATATTTCCTTTTTCACTGTAGCCCTCTATGGGCTTCCAAATATCACTTTGCCAATGCCACAAGAACTGTCTTAGCGAAAGGCTTCTGGAGGGGAAAGCTGTATCTCTGTGAGGTGATTTCACAGAATACAAAGAAGTTTCTCAGAAAGCTTCTTTCTCTTTGTTATCGGAGGATATTTCCTTTGGCCCCTTTGTCTTCCAAGGGATCCGATATGTATGTTCTCAGATTCCACAGAAATAAGGCTAGCAAAGAGATCCACGAAATCAACATGTAACACTGTGAGATGAACTAGCAGAACAGAAAGCAGTCTCTCAGAAAGCTTCTTTCCAGATTTCATCTGAGGATATTTCCTTTTTCACCATAGCCATCTATGGGCTTCCAAATATCACTTTGCCAATTCCCCAAGAACTGTCTTAGCGAAAGGCTTCTTGAGGGGAAAGCTGTAACTCTGTGAGATGATTTCACAGAACACAAAGAAGTTTCTCAGAAAGCTTCTTTCTCTTTGTTATCGGAGGATATTTCCTTTGGCCCTATAGCCTTCAAAGGGATCCGAAATATCTGTTCTCAGATTCCACAGAAATAAGGCTAGCAAAGAGATCCAGGAAATGCACGTGTAAATCTGTGAGGTGAGTGAACAGAACACTAAGCAGTTTTTCAGAAAGCTTCTTTCCAGATTTCATCTGAGGATATTTCCTTTTTCACCATAGCCCTCTATGGGCTTCCAAATATCACTTTGCCAATTCCACAAGAACTGTCTTAGCGAAAGTCTTCTTGACGGGAAATCTGTAACTCTGTGAGATGATTTCACAGAATACAAAGAAGTTTGTCAGAAAGCTTCTTTCTCTTTGTTATCGGAGGATAATTCCATTGGCCCTATAGTCTTCAAAGGGATCCGAAATATCTGTTCTCTGATTCCACAGAAATAAGGCTAGCAAAGAGATCCACGAAATACACATGTAACTCTGTGAGATGAATTAACAGAACACTAAGCAGTTTCTCAGAAAGCTTCTTTCCAGATTTCATCTGAGGATATTTCCTTTTTCACCATAGCCCTCTGTGGGCTTCCAAATATCACTTTGCCAATTCCACAAGACCTGTCTTAGCGAAAGGCTTCTAGAGGGGAAAGCTGTACCTCTGTGAGGTGATTTCACAGAACACAAAGTAGTTTCTCAGAAAGCTTCTTTCTCTTTGTTATCGGAGGATATTTCCTTTGGCCGTATAGTCTTCAATGGGATCCGAAATATCTGTTCTCAGATTCCACAGAAATAAGGCTAGCAAAGAGATCTACGAAATACAGATGTAAGTTTGTCCGATGAGTGAACAGAACACTAAGCAGTTTCTCAGAAAGCTTCTTTCCAGATTTCATCTGAGGATATTTCCTTTTTCACCGTAGCCCTCTATGGGCTTCCAAATATCACTTTCACAATTCCCCAAGAACTGTCTTAGCGAAAGGCGTCTTGAGGGGAAAGCTGTAACTCTGTGAGTTGATTTCACAGAACACAAAGAAGTTTCTAAGAAACCTTCTTTCTCTTTGTTATCGGAGGATGTTTACTTTGGCCCTATAGTCTTCAAAGGGATCCGAAATATCTGTTCTCAGATTCCACAGAAATAAGGCTAGCAAAGAGATCCACGAAATACACATGTAACTCTGTGAGATGAATTAACAGAAAACTAAGCAGTTTCTCAGAAAACTTCTTTCCAGATTTCATCCGAGGATATTTCCTTTTTCACCATACCCTCTGTGGGCTTGCAAATATCACTTTGCCAATTCCACAAGAACTGTCTTAGCGAAAGGCTTCTTGAGGGGAAAGCTGTAACTCTTTGAGATGATTTCACAGAACACAAAGAAGTTTCTCAGAAAGCTTCTTTCTCTTTGTTATCGGAGGATAATTCCTTAGTCCCTATAGTCTTCAAAGGGATCCGAAATATCTGTTCTCAGATTCCACAGAAATAAGGCTAGCAAAGAGATCCACGAAATACACATGTAACTCTGTGAGATGAATTAACAGAACACTAAGCAGTTTCTCAGAAAGCTTCTTTCCAGATTTCATCTGAGGATATTTCCTTTTTCACCATAGCCCTTTAAGAGTTTCCAAATATCACTTTGCCAATTCCACAAGAACTGTCTTAGCGAAAGGCTTCCTGAGGGGAAAGCTGTAACTCTGTGAGATGATTTCACAGAACACAAAGAAGTTTCTCAGAAAGCTTCTTTCTCTTTGTTATCGGAGGATATTTCCTTTGGCCCTATAGCCTTCAAAGGGATCCGAAATATGTGTTGTCAGATTCCACAGGAATAAGGCTAGCAAAGAGATCCACGAAATACACATGTAACTCTGAGAGATGATTTCACAGAACACAATGAAGTTTCTCAGAAAGCTTCTTTCTCTTTGTAATCGGAGGATATTTCCTTTGGCCCTATAGTCTTCAAAGGGATCCGAAATATCTGATCTCAGGTCCCACAGAAATTAGGCTAGCAAAGAGATCCACGAAATACACATGTAAATCTGTGAGATGAATTAACAGAACACTAAGCAGTTTCTCAGAAAGCTTCTTTCCAGATTTCATCTGAGGATATTTCCTTTTTCACCAGAGCCCTCTATGGGCTCCCAAATATCACTTTGGCAATTCCACAAGAACTGTCTTAGCGAAAGGTTTCTTGAGGGGAAAGCTGTAACTCTGTGAGATGATTTCACAGAACACAAAGAAGTTTCTCAGAAAGCTTCATTCTCTTTGTTATCGGAGGTTATTTCCTTTGGCGCTGTAGTCTTCAATGGGATCCGAAATATCTGTTCTCAGATTCAAAAGAAATAAGGCTAGCAAAGAGATCCACGAAATACACATGTAACTCTGTGAGATGAATTAACAGAACACTAAGCAGTTTCTTAGAAAGTTTCTTTCCAGATTTCATCTGAGGATATTTCCTTTTTCACCATAGCCCTCTATGGGCTTCCAAATATCACTTTGCCAATTCCACAAGAACTGTCTTAGCGAAAGGCTTCTTGAAGGGAAAGCTGTAACTCGGTGAGATGAGTTCACAGAACACAAAGAAGTTTCTCAGAAAGCTTCTTTCTCTTTGTTATCGGAGGATATTTCCTTTGGCCCTATAGTCTTAAAGGGGATCCGAAATATCTGTTCTCAGATTCCACAGAAATAAGGCTAGCAAAGAGATCCACGAAATACACATGAAACTCTGTGAGATGAATTAACAGAACACTAAGCAGTTTCTCAGAAAGCTTCTTTCCAGATTTCATCTGAGGATATTTCCTTTTTCACCATACCACTCTAGGGGCTTCCAAATATCACTTTGCCAATTCCACAAGAACTGTCTTAGCGAAAGCCTGTTTGAGGGGAAAGCTGTAACTCTGTGAGATGAGTTCACAGAACACAAAGAAGTTTCTCAGAAAGCTTCTTTCTCTTTGTTATCGGAGGATATTTCCTTTGGCCCTATAGTCTTCAAAGGGATCTGAAATATCTGTTCTCAGATTCCACAGAAATAAGGCTAGCAAAGAGATCCACAAAATACCCATGTAACTCTCTGAGAAGAACTAACAGAACACTAAGCAGTTTTCAGAAAACTTCTTTCCAGATTTCATCTGAGGATATTTCCTTGTTGACCATAGCCGTCTTTGGGCTTCCAAATGTCACTTTGCCAATTCCGCAAGAACTGTCTTAGGAAAGGCTTCTTGAGGGGAAACCTGTAACTCTGTGAGATGATTTCACAGAACACAAAGAAGTTCCTCAGAAAGCTTCTTTGTCTTTGTTATCGGAGGATATTTCCGTTGGACCTTTAGTCTTCAAAGGGATACGAAATATCTGTTCTCAGATTCCACAGAAACAAGGCTAGCAAAGAGATCCACGAAATACACATGTAACTCTGTGAGATGAATTAACAGAACACTTAGCAGTTTCTCAGAAAGTTTCTTTCCAGATTTCATCTGAGGATATTTCCTTTTTCACCATAGCCCTCTATGGGCTTCCAAATATCACTGTGACAATTCCACAAGAACTGTCTTAGCGAAAGTCTTCTTGAGGGGAAAGCTGTAACTCTGTGAGATGATTTCACAGAACACAAAGAAGTTTCTCAGCAAGCTTCTTTCTCTTTGTTATCGGAGGATTTCCTTTGGCCCTATAGTCTTCATAGGGATCCGAAATATCTGTTCTCAGATTCCACAGAAATAAGGCTAGCAAAGAGATCCACGAAATACACATGAAACTCTGTGAGATGAGTGAACAGAAGACTAAGCAGTTTTTCAGAAAGGTTCTTTCCAGATTTCATCTGAGGATATTTCCTTTTTCACCATAGCCCTCTATGGGCTTCCAAATATCACTTTGCCAATTCCACAAGAACTGTCTTAGCGAAAGGCTTCCTGAGGGGAATGCTGTAACTCTGTGAGATGATTTCACAGAACACAAAGAAGTTTCTCAGAAAGCTTCTTTCTCTTTGTTATCGGAGGATATTTCCTTTGGACCTATTGTCTTCAAAGGGATCCGAAATATCTTTTCTCAGATTCCACAGAAATAAGGCTAGCAAAGAGATCCACGAAATACACATGTAACTCTGTCAGATGAGTGAACAGAACACTAAGCAGTTTCTCAGAAAGCTTCTTTCCAGATTTCATCTGAGGATATTTCCTTTTTCACCATAGCCCTCTATGGGCTTCCAAATATCACTTTGCCAATTCCACAAGAACTGTCTTAGCGAAAGGCTTCTTGAGGGGAAAGCTGTAACTCTGTAAGATGATTTCACAGAACACAAAGAAGTTTCTCAGAAAGCTTCTTTCTCTTTGTTATCGGAGGATATTTCCTTTGGACCTATTGTCTTCAAAGGGATCCGAAATATCTGTTCTCAGATTCCACAGAAATAAGACTAGCAAAGAGATCCACGAAGTACAGATGTAACACTGTGAGATGAATTAACAGAACACTAAGCAGTTTCTCTGAAATCTTCTTTCCAGATTTCATCTGAGGATATTTCCTTTTTCACCATAGCCCTCTAAGGGTTTCCAAATATCACTTTGCCAATTCCACAAGAACTGTCTTAGCGAAAGGCTTCCTGAGGGTAAAGCTGTAATTCTGTGAGATTATTTCACAGAACACAAAGAAGTTTCTAGGAAAGCTTCTTTCTCTTTGTTATCGGAGGATATTTCCTTTGGCCCTATATTCTTCAAAGGGATCCGAAATATCTGTTCTCAGATTCCACAGGAATAAGGCTAGCAAAGAGATCCACGAAATACACATGTAACTCTGTGAGATGAATTATTGGAAGACTAAGCAGTTTCTCAGAAAGTTTCTTTCCAGATTTCATCTGATAATATTTCCTTTGTCACCAGAGCCCTCTATGGGCTTCCAAATATCAGTTTGCCAATTCCACAAGTACTGTCTTAGCGAAAGGCTTCTTGAGGGGAAACCTGTAACTCTGTGAGATGATTTCACAGAACACTAAGAAGTTTCTCAGAAAGCTTTTTTCTCTTTGTTATCTTAGGATATTTCCTTTGGACATATTGTATTCAAAGGGATCCGAAATATCTGTTCTCAGATTCCACAGAAATAAGGCTAGCAAAGAGATCCACGAAATACACATGTAACTCTGTGAGATGAATTAAGAGAACACTAAGCAGTTTCTCAGAAAGCTTCTTTCCAGATTTCATCTGAGGATATTTCCTTTTTCACCATAGCCCTCTATGGGATTCCAAATATCACTTTGCCAATTCCACACGAACTGTCTTAGCGAAAGGCTTCTTTAGGGGAAAGCTGCAACTCTGTGAGATGATTTCAGAGAACACAAAGAAGTTTCTCAGAAAGCTTCTTTCTATTTGTTATCGGAGAATATTTCCTTTGGCCCTATGGTCTTCAAAGGGATCCGAAATATCTGTTCTCAGATTCCACAGAAATAAGGCTAGCAAAGAGATCGACGAAATACAGATGTAATACTGTGAGGTGAATTAACAGAACACTAAGCAGTTTCTCAGAAAGCTTCTTTCCAGATTCCATCTGAGGATATTTCCTTTTTGACCATAGCCCTCTAAGGGTTTCCAAATATCACTTTGCCAATTCCACAAGAACTGTCTTAGCGAAAGGCTTCTTGAGGGGAAAGCTGTAACTCTGTGAGATGATTTCACAGAACACAAAGAAGTTTCTCAGAAAGCTTCTTTCTCTTTTTTATCGGAGGATATTTCCTTTGGACATATTGTATTCAAAGGGATCCGAAATATCTATTCTCAGATTCCACAGAAATAAGGCTAGCAAAGAGATCCACGAAATACACATGTAACTCTGTGAGATGAATTAAGAGAACACTAAGCAGTTTCTCAGAAAGCTTCTTTCCAGATTTCATCAGAGGATATTTCCTTTTTCTCCATAGCCCTCTATGGGATTCCAAATATCACTTTGCCAATTCCACACGAACTGTCTTAGCGAAAGGCTTCTTGAGGGGAAAGCTGTAACTCTGTGAGATGATTTCAGAGAACACAAAGAAGTTTCTCAGAAAGCTTCTTTCTCTTTGTTATCGGAGAATATTTCCTTTGGCCCTATAGTCTTCAAAGGGATCCGAAATATCTGTTCTCAGATTCCACAGAAATAAGGCTAGCAAAGAGATCCACGAAAAACAGATGTAACACTGTGAGATGAATTAACAGAACACTAAGCAGTTTCTCAGAAAGCTTCTTTCCAGATTCCATCTGAGGATATTTCCTTTTTCACCATAGCCCTCTATGGGCTTCCAAATATCACTTTGCCAATTCCACAAGAACTGTCTTAGCGAAAGTCTTCTTGAGGGGAAAGCTGTAACAATGTGAGATGATTTCACAGAACACAAAGAAGTTTCTCAGAAAGCTTCTTCCTCTTTGTTATCGGAGGATATTTCCTTTGGACCTATTGTCTTCAAAGGGTTACGAAATATCTGTTCTCAGATTCCACAGAAATAAGGCTAGCAAAGAGATCCACGAAATACACGTGTAACTCTGTGAGGTGAATGAACAGAACACTAAGCCGTTTCTGAGAAAGCTTCTTTCCAGATTTCATCTCAGGATATTTCCTTTTTCACCATAGCCCTCTATGGGCTTCCAAATATCACTTTGCCAATTCCACAAGAACTGTCTTAGCGAAAGGCTTCTTGAGGGGAAAGCTGTAACTCTGTGAGATGATTTCACAGAACACAAAGAAGTTTCTCAGAAAGCTTCTTTCTCTTTTTTATCGGAGGATATTTCCTTTTGCCCTATAGTCTTCAAAGGAATCCGAAATATCTGTTCTCAGATTCCACAGAAATAAGAATAGCAAAGAGATCCACGAAATACAGATGTTACACTGTGAGATGAATTAACAGAAGACTAAGCAGTTTCTCAGAAATCTCTTTCCAGATTTCATCTGAGGAGATTTCCTTTTTCACCATTGCCCTCAAAGGGTTTCCAAATATTACTTTGCCAAATCCACAAGAACTGTCTTAGCGAAAGGCTTCCTGAGGGGAAAGCTGTAACTCTGTGAGGTGATTTCACAGAACACAAAGAAGTTTCTCAGAAAGCTTCTTTCTCTTTGTTATCGGAGGATATTTCCTTTGGCCCTATAGTCTTCAAAGGGATCCGAAATATCTGTTCTCAGATTCCACAGGAATAAGGCTAGCAAAGAGATCCACGAAATACACATGTAACGCTGAGAGATGATTTCACAGAACACAAAGAAGTTTCTCAGAAAGCTTCTTTCTCTTTGTTATCGGAGGATATTTCCTTTGGTCCTATAGTCTTCAAAGGGATCTGAAATATCTGTTCTCAGATTCCACAGAAATAAGGCTAGGAAAGAGAGCCACGAAATACACAAGTAACTCAGAGAGATGATTTCACAGAACACAAAGAAGTTTCTCAGAAAGATTCTTTCTCTTTGTTATCGGAGGATATTTCCTTTGGCCCTATAGTCTTCAAAGGGATCCGAAATATCTGTTCTCAGATTGAACAGAAATAAGGCTAGCAAAGAGATCCACGAAATACACATGTAACTCTGTGACATGAATTATCAGAACACTAAGCAGTTTCTCCGAAAATTTCTTTCCAGATTTCATCTGAGGATATTTCCTTTTTCACCATGGCCTTCTGTGGGCTTCCAAATATCACTTTGCCAATTCCACAAGAACTGTCTTAGCGAAAGGCTTCCTGAGGGGAATGCTGTAACTCTGTGAGATGATTTCACAGAACACAAAGAAGTTTCTCAGAAAGCTTCTTTCTCTTTGTTATCGAAGGATATTTCTTTGGACCTATTGTCTTCAAAGGGATCCGAAATATCTGTTCTCAGATTCCACAGAAATAAGGCTAGCAAAGAGATCCGCGAAATACACATGTAACTCTGTGAGATGAACTAAGAGAACACTAAGCAGTTTCTCAGAAAGCTTCTTTCCAGATTTCATCTGAGGATATTTCCTTTTTCAACATAGCCCTCTGTGGGCTTCCAAATATCACTTTGCCAATTCCACAAGAACTGTCTTAGCGAAAGGCTTCATGAGGGAAAAGCTGTTACTCTGTGAGATGATTTCACAGAACAAAAAGAAGTTTCTCAGAAAGCTTCTTTCTCTTTTTTATCGGAGGATATTTCCTTTGGCCCTATAGTCTTCAAAGGGATCCGAAATATCTGTTCTCAGATTCCACAGAAATAAGACTAGCAAAGAGATCCACGAAATACAGATGTCACACTGTGAGATGAATTAACGGAACACTAAGAAGTTTCTCAGAAAGCTTCTTTCCAGATTTCATCTGATGATATTTCCTTTTTCACCATAGCCCTCTAAGGGTTTCCAAATATCACTTTGCCAATTCCACAAGAACTGTCTTAGCGAAAGGCTTCCTGAGGGGAAAGCTGTAACTCTGTGAGGTGATTTCACAGAACACAAAGAAGTTTCTCAGAAAGCTTCTTTGTCTTTGTTATCGGAGGAGATTTCCTTTGGCCCTATAGACTTCAAAGGGATCCGAAATATCTGTTCTCAGATTCCACAGGAATAAGGCTAGCAAAGAGATCCACGAAATACACATGTAACTCTGAGAGATGATTTCACAGAACACAAAGAAGTTTCTCAGAAAGCTTCTTTCTCTTTGTTATCGGAGGATAATTCCATTGGCCCTATAGTCTTCAAAGGGATCCGAAATATCTGTTCTCAGATTCCACAGAAATAAGGCTAGCAAAGAGATCCAGGAAATACAGATGTAACTCTGTGAGATGAATTAACAGAACACTAAGCAGTTTCTCAGAAATCTTCTTTCCAGATTTCATCTGAGGAGATTTCCTTTTTCATCATAGCCCTCTATGGGCTTCCAAATATCACTTTGCAAATTCCACAAGAACGGTCTTAGCGAAAGGCTTCTTCATGGGAAAGCTGTAACTCTGTGAGATGAGTTCAGAGAACACAAAGAAGTTTCTCAGAAAGCTTCTTTCTCTTTGTTTTCGGAGGATATTTCCTTTGGCCCTATAGTCTTCAAAGGGATCCGAAATATCTGTTCTCAGATTCCACAGAAATAAGGCTAGCAAAGAGATCTACGAAATACAGATGTAACTCTGTCAGAAGAGTGAACAGAACACTAAGCAGTTTCTCAGAAAGCTTCTTTCCAGATTTCATCTGAGTATATTTCCTTTTTCACCATTGCCCTCTATGGGCTTCCAAATATCACTTTGCCAATGCCACAAGAACTGTCTTAGTGAAAGCCCTCTTGAGGGGAAAGCTGTAACTCTGTGAGATGATTTCACAGAACATAGAGATGTTTCTCAGAAAGCTTCTTTCTCTTTGTTATCGGAGGATATTTCCTTTGGCCCTATGGTCTTCAAAGGGATTCGAAATATCTGTTCTCAGATTCCACAGAAATAAGGCTAGCAAAGAGATCCACGAAATACACACGTAACTCTGTGAGATGAATTAGCAGAACAGTAAGCAGTTTCTCAGAAATCTTCTTTCCAGATTTCATCTGAGGATATTTCCTTTTTCACCATAGCCCTCTATGGGCTTCCAAATATCACTTTGCCAATTCCACAAGAACTGTCTTAGCGAAAGGCTTCTTGAAGGGAAAGCTGTAACTCTGTGAGATGATTTCACAGAACACAAAGAAGTTTCTCAGAAAGATACTCTCTCTTTGTTATCGGAGGATATTTCCATTGGCCCTATAGTCTTCAAAGGGATCAGAAATATCTGTTCTCAGATTCCACAGAAATAAGGCTAGCAAAGAGATCCACGAAATACACATGTAACTCTGTGAGATGAATTAACGGAACACTAAGCAGTTTGTCAGAAAGCTTCTTTCCAGATTTCATCTGAGGATATTTCCTTTTTCACCAGAGCCCTCTATGGGCTTCCAAATATCACTTTGCCAATTCCACAAGAACTGTCTTAGCGAAAGGCTTATTCTGGTGAAAGCTGTAACTCTTTGAGATGATTTCACAGAACACAAAGAAGTTTCTCAGAAAGCTTCTTTCTCTTTGTTATCGGAGGATATTTCCTTTGGACCTTTTGTCTTCAAAGGGATCCGAAATATCTGTTCTCAGATTCCACAGAAATAAGGCTAGCAAAGAGATCCACGAAATACACATGTAACTCTGTGAGATGAGTGAACAAAACACTAAGCAGTTTCTCAGAAAACTTCTTTCCAGATTTCATCTGAGGATATTTCAAATTTTCACCATAACCCTCTATGGGCTTCCAAATATCACTTTGCCAATTCCACAAGAACTGTCTTAGCGAAAGGCTTCTTGAGGGGAAAGCTGTATCTCTGTGAGATGATATCACAGAACACAAAGAAGTTTCTCAGAAAGCTTCTTTCTCTTTGTTGTCGGAGGATATTTCCTTTGGCCGTATAGTCTTCAATGGGATCCGAAATATCTGTTCTCAGATTCCACAGAAATAAGGCTAGCAAAGAGATCTAGGATATACAGATGTAACTCTGTCAGATGAGGGAACAGAACACTAAGCAGTTTCTCAGAAAGCTTCTTTCCAGATTTCATCTGAGGAAATTTCCTTTTTCACCATAGCCCTCTTTGGGCTTCCAAATATCACTTTGCCAATGCCACAAGAACTGTCTTAGTGAAAGGCTTCTTGAGGGGAAAGCTGTAACTCTGTGAGATGAGTTCACAGAACACAAAGAAGTTCCTCAGAAAGCTTCTTTCTCTTTGTTATCGGAGGATATTTACTTTGGCCCTATAGTCTTCAAAGGGATCCAAAATATCTGTTCTCAGATTCCACAGAAATAAGGCTAGCAAAGAGATCCACGAAATACAGATGTAACTCTCTGAGATGAATTAACAGAACACTAAGCAGTTTCTCAGAAAGCTTCTTTCCAGATTTCATCTGAGGATATTTCATTTTTCACCATAGCCCTCTATGGGCTTCCAAATATCACTTTGCCAATTCCACAAGAACTGTCTTAGCGAAAGTCTTCTTGACGGGAAAGCTGTAACTCTGTGAGATGATTTCACAGAATACAAAGAAGTTTCTCAGAAAGCTTCTTTCTCTTTGTTATCGGAGGATAATTCCATTGGCCCTATAGTCTTCAAAGGGTTCCGAAATATCTGTTCTCAGATTCCACAGAAATAAGACTAGCGAAGAGATCCACGAAATACAGATGTAACTCTCTGAGATGAATTAACAGAACACTAAGCAGTTTCTCAGAAAGCTTCTTTGCAGATTTCATCTGAGGATATTTCCTTTTTCACCATAGCCCTCTATGGGCTTCCAAATATCACTTTGCCAATTCCACAAGACCTGTCTTAGCGAAAGGCTTCTTGAGGGGAAAGCTGTAACTCTGTGAGAAGATTTCACAGAACACAAAGAAGTTCCTCAGAAAGCTTCTTTCTCTTTGTTATCGGAGGATATTTCCTTTTGCACTATAGTCTTCAAAGGGATCCGAAATATCTGTTCTCA
Source organism: Macaca mulatta (assembly GCF_049350105.2). Classification (NCBI taxonomy): domain Eukaryota; kingdom Metazoa; phylum Chordata; class Mammalia; order Primates; family Cercopithecidae; genus Macaca; species Macaca mulatta. Next base: position 40,344,154 of record NC_133414.1, read on the forward strand.
GATTCCACAGAAATAAGGCTAGCAAAGAGATCCACGAAATACACATGTAACTCTGTGAGATGAATTAACAGAACACTAAGCAGTTTCTCATAAAGCTTCTTCCCAGATTTCAACTCAGGATATTTCCTTTTTCACCATAGCCCTCTGTGGGCTTCCAAATATCACTTTGCCAATTCCACAAGAACTGTCTTAGCGAAAGGCTTCTTGAGGGGAAAGCTGTAACTCTGTGAGATGAGTTTACAGAACACAAAGAAGTTTCTGAGAAAGCTTCTTTCTCTTTGTTATCGGAGGATATTTCCTTTGGCTCTATAGTCTTCAAAGGGATCCGAAATATCTGTTCTCAGATTCCACAGATATAAGGCTAGCAAAGAGATCCTCAAAATACCCATGTAACTCTCTGAGATGAATTAACAGAACACTAAGCAGTTTTCAGAAAGCTTCTTTCCAGATTTCATCTGTGGGATTTTCCTTGTTCACCATAGCCATCTATGGGCTTCCAAATATCACCTTGCCAATTCCACAAGACCTGTCTTAGCAAAAGGCTTCTTGAGGGAAAAGGTGTAACTCTATGAGATGATATCACAGAACACAAAGAAGTTTCTCAGAAAGCTTCTTTCTCTTTGTTATCGGAGGATATTTCCATTGGCCCTAATGTCTTCAAAGGGATCAGAAATATCTGTTCTCAGATTCCACAGAAATAAGGCTAGCAAAGAGATCCACGAAATACACATGTAACTCTGTGAGATGAATTAACGGAACACTAAGCAGTTTCTCAGAAAGCTTCTTTCCAGATTTCATCTCAGGATATTTCCTTTTTCACCATAGCCCTCTATGGGCTTCCAAATATCACTTTGCCAATTCCACAAGAACTGTCTTAGCGAAAGGCTTCTTGAGGGGAAAGCTGTAACTCTGTGAGATGAGTTCACAGAACCAAAGGAAGTTTCTGAGAAAGCTTCTTTCTCTTTGTTATAGGAGGATATTTCCTTTGGCCCTATAGTCTTCAAAGGGATCCGAAATATCTGTTCTCAGATTCCACAGAAATAAGGCTAGCAAAGAGATCCACAAAATACCCATGTAACTCTCTGAGATGAATTAACAGAACACTAAGCAGTTTTCAGAAAGCTTCTTTCCAGATTTCATCTGTGGGTATTTCCTTGTTCACCATAGCCCTCTATGGGCTTCCAAATATCACTTGCCAATTCCACAAGAACTGTCTTAGCGAAAGGCTTCTTGAGGGGAAAGCTGTAACTCTGTGAGATGATTTCACAGAGCACAAAGAAGTTTCTCAGAAAGCTTCTTTCTCTTTTTTATCGGAGAATATTTCCTTTGGCCCTCTGGTCTTCAAAGGGATCCGAAATATCTGTTCTCAGATTCCACAGAAAGAAGGCTAGCAAAGAGATCCACGAAATACACATGTAACTCTGTGAGACGAATTAAGAGAACACTAAGCAGTTTCTCAGAAAGCTTCTTTCCAGATTTCATCTGAGGATATTTCCTTTTTCACCATAGCCCTCTAAGGGTTTCCAAATATCACTTTGCCAAATCCTCAAGAACTGTCTTAGCGAAAGGCTTCCTGAGGGGAAAGCTATAACTCTGTGAGGTGATTTCACAGAACACAAAGAAGTTTCTCAGAAAGCTTCTTTCTCTTGGTTTTCTGAGGATATTTCCTTTGGCCCTATAGACTTCAAAGGGATCCGAAATATCTGTTCTCAGATTCCACAGGAATAAGGCTGGCAAAGAGATCCAAGAAATACACATGTAACTCTGAGAGATGATTTCACAGAACACAAAGAAGTTTCTCAGAAAGCTTCTTTCTCTTTGTTATCGGAGGATATTTCCTTTGGCCCTATAGTCTTCAAAGGGATCCAAAATATCTGTTCTCAGATTCCACAGAAATAAGGCTAGCAAAGAGATCCACGAAATACACATGTAACTCTGAGAGATGATTTCACAGAACACAGAGAAGTTTCTCAGAAAGCTTCTTTCTCTTTGTTATCGGAGTATATTTCTTTTGGCCCTATAGTCTTCAAAGGGATCCGAAATATCTGTTCTCAGATTGAACAGAAATAAGGCTAGCAAAGAGATCCAAGAAATACACATGTAACTCTGTGAGATGAATAAACAGAACACTAAGCAGTTTCTTACAAATCTTCTTTCCAGATTTCATCTGAGGATATTTCCTTTTTCACCAGAGCCCTCTATGAGCTTCCAAATATCACTTTGCCAATTCCACAAGAACTGTCTTAGCGAAAGGCTTCTTGAGGGGAAACCTGTAACTCTGTGAGATGATTTCACAGAACACAAAGAAGTTTCTCAGAAGGCTTCTTTCTCTTTGTTATCGGAGGATATTTCCTTTGGCCCTGTAGTCTTCAAAGGGATCCGAAATATCTGTTCTCAGATTCCACAGAAATAAGGCTAGCAAAGGGATCCACGAAATACATATGTAACTCTGTGAGATGAATTAACAGAACACTAAGCAGTTTCTCCGAAAACTTCTTTCCAGATTTCATCTGAGGATATTTCCTTTTTCATCATAGCCTTTTGTGGGCTTCCAAATATCACTTTGCCAATTCCACAAGAACTGTCTTAGCGAAAGGCTTCCTGAGGGGAATGCTGTAACTCTGTGAGTTGATTTCACAGAGCACAAAGAAGTTTCTCAGAAAGCTTCTTTCTCTTTGTTATCGAAGGATATTTCTTTGGACCTATTGTCTTCAAAGGGATACGAAATATCTGTTCTCAGATTCCACAGAAATAAGGCTAGCAAAGAGATCCACGAAATACACATGTAACTCTGTGAGATGAATTAACAGAACACTAAGCAGTTTCTCAGAAAGCTTCTTTCCAGATTTCATTTCAGGGTATTTCCTTTTTCACCATAGCCCTCTATGGGCTTCCAAATATCACTTTGCCAGTTCCACAAGTACTGTCTCAGCGAAAGGCTTCTTGAGGGGAAAGCTGTAACTCTGTGAGATGATTTCACAGAACACAAAGAAGTTTCTCAGAAAGCTTCTTTCTCTTTTTTATCGGAGGATATTTCCTTTGGCCCTATAGTCTTCAAAGGGATCCGAAATATCTGTTCTCAGATTCCACAGAAATAAGACTAGCAAAGAGATCCACGAAATACAGATGTAACACTGTGAGATGAATTAACAGAACACTAAGCAGTTTCTCAGAAAGCTTCTTTCCAGATTTCATCTGAGGATATTTCCTTTTTCACCATAGCCCTCTAAGGTTTTCCAAATATCACTTTGCCAATTCCACAAGAACGGTCTTAGCGAAATGCTTCCTGAGGGAAAAGCTGTAACTCTGTGAGATGATTTCACAGAACACAAAGAAGTTTCTCAGAAAGCTTCTTTCTCTTTGTTATCGGAGGATATTTCCTTTGGCCCTATAGTCTTCAAAGGGATCCGAAATATCTGTTCTCAGATTCCACAGGAATAAGGCTAGCAAAGAGATCCAATAAATACACATGTAACGCTGAGAGATGATTTCACAGAACACAAAGAAGTTTCTCAGAAAGCTTCTTTCTCTTTGTTTTCGGAGGATATTTCCTTTGGCCCTATAGTCTTCAAAGGGACCGAAATATCTGTTCTCAGATTCCACAGAAATAAGGCTAGCAAAGAGATCCACAACATACCCATGTAACTCTCTGAGATGAACTAACAGAACACTAAGCTGTTTTCAGAAAGCTTCTTTCCAGATTTCATCTGAGGATATTTCCTTGTTCACCATAGCCGGCTTTGGGCTTCCAAATGTCACTTTGCCAATTCCACAAGAACTGTCTTAGCGAAAGGCTTCTTGAGGGGAAAGCTGTAACTCTGTGAGATGATTTCACAGAACACAAAGAAGTCTCTCAGAAAGCTTCTTTCTCTTTGTTATCGGAGGATATTTCCTTTGGCCGTATAGTCTTCAATGGGTTCCGAAATATCTGTTCTCAGATTCCACAGAAATAAGACTAGCAAAGAGATCTACGAAATACAGATGTAACTCTGTCAGAAGAGTGAACAGAACACTAAGCAGTTTCTCAGAAAGCTTCTTTCCAGATTTCATCTGAGTATATTTCCTTTTTCACCGTAGCCCTCTATGGGCTTCCAAATATCACTTTGCCAATGCCACAAGAACTGTCTTAGTGAAAGCCTTCTTGAGGGGAAAGCTGTAACTCTGTGAGATGATTTCACAGAACATAGAGATGTTTCTCAGAAAGCTTCTTTCTCATTGTTATCGGAGGATATTTCCTTTGGCCCTATGGTCTTCAAAGGGATCCGAAATATCTGTTCTCAGATTCCACAGAAATAAGGCTAGCAAAGAGATCCACGAAATACACACGTAACTCTGTGAGATGAATTAGCAGAACAGTAAGCAGTTTCTCAGAAAGCTTCTTTCCAGATTTCATCTGAGGATATTTCCTTTTTCACCATAGCCCTCTATGGGCTTCCAAATATCACTTTGCCAATTCCACAAGAACTGTCGTAGCGAACGGCTTCTTGAGGGGAAAGCTGTAACTCTGTGAGATGATTACACAGAACACAAAGAAGTTTCTCAGAAAGCTTCTTTCTCTTTGTTATCGGAGGATATTTCCTTTGGCCACATTGTCTTCCAAGGGATCCGAAATATCTGTTCTGAGATTCCACAGAAATAAGGCTAGCAAACAGATCCACGAAATACACATGTAACTCTGTGAGATGAATTAACAGAACCCTAAGCAGTTTCTCAGAAAGCTTCTTTCCAGATTTCATATGAGGATATTTCCTTTTTCACCGTAGCCCTCTATGGGCTTCCAAATATCACTTTGCCAATTCCAAAAGAACTGTCTTAGCGAAAGTCTTCTTGACGGGAAAGGTGTAACTCTGAGAGATGATTTCACAGAATACAAAGAAGTTTCTCAGAAAGTTTCTTTCTCTTTGTTATCGGAGGATAATTCCATTGGCCCTACAGTCTTCAAAGGGATCCGAAATATCTGTTCTCAGATTCCACAGAAATAAGGCGAGCAAAGAGATCCAGGAAATACAGATGTAACTCTGTGAGATGAATTAACAGAACACTAAGCAGTTTCTCAGAAAGCTTCTATCCAGATTTCATCTGAGGATATTTCCTTTTTCACCATAGCCCTCTATGGGCTTCAAAATATCACATTGCCAGTTCCACAAGAACTGTCTTAGCGAAAGGCTTCTTGAGGGGAAAGCTGTAACTCTGTGAGATGATTTCACAGAACACAAAGAAGTTTCTCAGAAAGCTTCTTTCTCTTTGTTATCGGAGGATATTTCCTTTGGCCGTATAGTCTTCAATGGGATCCGAAATATCTGTTCTCAGATTCCACAGAAATAAGGCTAGCAAAGAGACCTACGAAATACAGATGTAACTCTGTCAGATGAGTGAACAGAACACTAAGCAGTTTCTCAGAAAGCTTCTTTCCAGATTTCATCTGAGGATATTTCCTTTTTCACCATAGCCCTCTATGGGCTTCCAAATATCACTTTGCCAATGCCACAAGAACTGTCTTAGCGAAAGCCTTCTTGAGGGGAATGCTGTAATTCTGTGAGATGATTTCACAGAACATAGAGATGTTTCTCAGAAAGCTTCTTTTCTTTGTTATCGGGGGATATTTCCTTTGGCCCTATGGTCTTCAAAGGGATCCGAAATATCTGTTCTCAGATTCCACAGAAATAAGGCTAGCAAAGAGATCCATGAAATACACACGTAACTCTGTGAGATGAATTAGCAGAACAGTAAGCAGTTTCTCAGAAAGCTTCTTTCCAGATTTCATCTGAGGATATTTCCTTTTTCACCATAGCCCTCTATGGGCTTCCAAATATCACTTTGCCAATTCACAAGAACTGTCGTAGCGAACGGCTTCTTGAGGGGAAAGCTGTACCTCTGTGAGATGATTTCACAGAACACAAAGAAGTTTCTCAGAAAGCTTCTTTCTCTTCGTTATCGGAGGACATTTGCTTTGGCGCTAAAGTCTTCAAAGGGATCCGAAATATCTGTTCTCAGCTTCCACAGAAATAAGCCTAGCAAAGAGAACCAGGAAATACAGATGTAACTCTGTGAGATGAATTAACAGAACACTAAGCAGTTTCTCAGAAAGCTTCTTTCCAGATTTCATCTGAGGATATTTCCTTTTTCACCGTAGCCCTCTATGGGCTTCCAAATATCACTTTGCCAATTCCACAAGACTGTCTTAGCGAAAGGCTTCTTGAGGGGAAAGCTGTAACTCTGTGAGATGATTTCACATAACACAAAGAAGTTTCTCAGAAAGCTTCTTTCTCTTTGTTATCGGAGGATATTTCCATTGGCCCTATAATCCTCAAAGGGATCAGAAATATCTCTTCTCAGATTCCACAGAAATAAGGCTAGCAAAGAGATCCACGAAATACACATGTAACTCTGTGAGATGAATTAACGGAACACTAAGCAGTTTCTCAGAAAGCTTCTTTCCAGATTTCATCTGAGGATATTTCCTTTTTCACCAGAGCCCTCTATGGGCTTCCAAATATCACTTTGCCAATGCCACAAGAACTGTCTTAGCGAAAGGCTTCTTGAGGTGAAAGCTGTAACTCTGTGAGATGATTTCACAGAAAACAAAGAAGTTTCTCAGAAAGCTTCTTTCTCTTTGTTATCGGAGGATATTTCCTTTGGACCTATTGTCTTCAAAGGGATACGAAATATCTGTTCTCAGATTCCACAGAAATAAGGCTAGCAAAGAGATCCACGAAATACACATGTAACTCTGTGAGATGAATTAACGGAACACTAAGCAGTTTCTCAGAAAGCTTCTTTCCAGATTTCATCTGAGGATATTTCCTTTTTCACCAGAGCCCTCTATGGGCTTCCAAATATCACTTTGCCAATTCCACAAGAACTGTCTTAGCGAAAGGCTTCTTGAGGTGAAAGCTGTAACTCTGTGAGATGATTTCACAGAAAACAAAGAAGTTTCTCAGAAAGCTTCTTTCTCTTTGTTATCGGAGGATATTTCCTTCGGACCTATTGTCTTCAAAGGGATACGAAATATCTGTTCTCAGATTCCACAGAAATAAGGCTAGCAAAGAGATCCACGAAATACACATGTAACTCTGTGAGATGAATTAACGGAACACTAAGCAGTTTCTCAGAAAGCTTCTTTCCAGATTTCATCTGAGGATATTTCCTTTTTCACCAGAGCCCTCTATGGGCTTCCAAATATCACTTTGCCAATGCCACAAGAACTGTCTTAGCGAAAGGCTTCTTGAGGTGAAAGCTGTAACTCTGTGAGATGATTTCACAGAAAACAAAGAAGTTTCTCAGAAAGCTTCTTTCTCTTTGTTATCGGAGGATATTTCCTTTGGACCTATTGTCTTCAAAGGGATACGAAATATCTGTTCTCAGATTCCACAGAAATAAGGCTAGCAAAGAGATCCACGAAATACACATGTAACTCTGTGAGATGAGTGAACAATACACTAAGCAGTTTCTCAGAAAACTTCTTTCCAGATTTCATCTGAGGATATTTCCTTTTTCACCATAACCCTCTAAGGGCTTCCAAATATCACTTTGCCAATTCCACAAGAACTGTCTTAGCGAAAGGCTTCTTGAGAGGAAAGCTGTAACTCTGTGAGATGATTTCACAGAACACAAAGAAGTTCCTCAGAAAGCTTCTTTCTCTTTGTTATCGGAGGATATTTCCTTTGGCCCTATAGTCTTCAAGGGGATCCGAAATATCTGTTCTCAGATTCCACAGAAATAAGGCTAGCAAAGAGATCCACGAAATACACATGTAACTCTCTGAGATGAATTAACAGAACACTAAGCAGTTTCTCAGAAAGCTTCTTTCCAGATTTCATCTCAGGATATTTCCTTTTTCACCATAGCCCTCTGTGGGCTTCCAAATATCACTTTGCCAATTCCACAAGAACTGTCTTAGCCAAAGGCTTCTTGAGGGGAAAGCTGTAACTCCGTGAGATTATTTCACAGAACACAAAGAAGTTTCTCAGAAAGCTTCTTTCTCTTTGTTATGGGAGGATAATTCCATTGGCCCTATAGTCTTCAAAGGGATCCGAAATATCTGTTCTCAGATTCCACAGAAATAAGGCTAGCAAAGAGATCCACGAAATACATATGTAACTCTGTGAGATGAATTAACGGAACATTAAGCAGTTTCTCAGAAATCTTCTTTCCAGTTTTCATCTCAGAATATTTCCTTTTTCACCATAGCCCTCTACGGGCTTCCAAATATCACTTTGAGAATTCCACAAGAACTGTCTTAGCGAAAGGCTTCTTGAGGGGAAAGCTGTAACTGTGTGAGATGAGTTCACAGAACACAAAGAAGTTCCTCAGAAAGCTTCTTTCTCTTTGTTGTCGGAGGATATTTCCTTTGGCCCTATAGTCTTCAATGGGATCCGAAATATCTGTTCTCAGATTCCACAGAAATAAGGCTAGCAAAGAGATCTACGAAATACACATGTAACTCTCTGAGATGAATTAACAGAACACTGAGCAGTTTCTCAGAAAGCTTCTTTCCAGATCTCATCTGAGGATATTTCCTTTTTCACCATAGCCCTCTAGGGGTTCCAAATATCACTTTGCCAATTCCACAAGAACTGTCTTAGCGAAAGTCTTCTTGATGGGAAAGCTGTATCTCTGTGAGACGATTTCACAGAATACAAAGAAGTTTCTCAGAAAGCTTCTTTCTCTTTGTTATCGGAGGATAATTCCATTGGCCCTATAGTCTTCAAAGGGATCCGAAATATCTGTTCTCAGATTCCACCGAAATAAGGCTAGCGAAGAGATCCACGAAATACACATGTAACTCTGTGAGATGAATTAACAGAACACTAAGCAGTTTCTCAGAAAACTTCTTTCCAGATTTCATCTGAGGATATTTCCGTTTTCACCATACCCTCTGTGGGCTTCCAAATATCACTTTGCCAATTCCACATGAACTGTCTTAGCGAAAGGCTTCTTGAGGGGAAAGCTGTAACTCTGTGAGATGATTTCACAGAACACAAAGAAGTTTCTCAGAAAGCTTATTTCTCTTTGTTATCGGAGGATATTTCCTTTGGCCCCATAGTCTTCAAAGGGTTCCGAAATATCTGTTCTCAGATTCCACAGAAATAAGGCTAGCAAAGAGATCCACGAAATACACATGTAACTCTTTGAGATGAATTAACAGAACACTAAGCAGTTTCTCAGAAAGCTTCTTTCCAGATTTCATCTGAGGATATTACCTTTTTCACCATAGCCCTCTATGGGCTTCCAAATATCACTTTGCCAATTCCACAAGAACTGTCGTAGCGAACGGCTTCTTTAGGGGAAAGCTGTAACTCTGTGAGATGAGTTCACAGAACACAAAGAAGTTTCTCTGAAAGCTTCTTTCTCTTTGTTATCGGATGATATTTCCTTTGGCCCTATAGTCTTCAAAGGGATCCGAAATATCTGTTCTCAGATTCCACAGATATAAGGCTAGCAAAGAGATCCTCAAAATACCCATGTAACCCTCTGAGATGAATTAACAGAACACTAAGCAGTTTTCAGAAAGCTTCTTTCCAGATTTCATCTGTGGGATTTTCCTTGTTCACCATAGCCATCTATGGGCTTCCAAATATCACTTTGCCAATTCCACAAGAACTGTCTTAGCGAAAGGCTTCTTGAGGGGAAAGCTGTAACTCTGTGAGATGATATCACAGAACACAAAGAAGTTTCTCAGAAAGCTTCTTTCTCTTTGTTATCGGAGGATAGTTCCTTTGGCCGTATAGTCTTCAATGGGTTCCGAAATATCTGTTCTCAGATTCCACAGAAATAAGGCTAGCAAAGAGATCTGCGATATACAGATGTAACTCTGTCAGATGAGGGAACAGAACACTAAGCAGTTTCTCAGAAAGCTTCTTTCCAGATTTCATCTGAGGAAATTTCCTTTTTCACCATAGCCCTCTATGGGCTTCCAAATATCACTTTGCCAATGCCACAAGAACTGTCTTAGCGAAAGGCTTCTTGAGGGGAAAGCTGTAACTCTGTGAGATGATTTCACAGAATACAAAGAAGTTTCTCAGAAAGCTTCTTTCTCTTTGTTATCGGAGGATATTTCCTTTGGCCCTATAGTCTTCAATAGGATCCGAAATATCTGTTCTCAGATTCCACAGAAATAAGGCTAGCAAAGAGATCCACGAAATACACATGTAACTCTGTGAGATGAATTAACAGAACACTAAGCAGTTTCTCAGAAAGCTTCTTTCCAGATTTCATCTCAGGATATTTCCTTCTTCACCATAGCCCTCTAAGGGCTTCCAAATATCACTTTGCCAATTCCACAAGAACTGTCTTAGCGAAAGGCTTCTTGAGGGGAAAGCTGTAACTCTGTGAGATGAGTTCACAGAACAAAAAGAAGTTTCTGAGAAAGCTTCTTTCTCTTTGTTAGAGGAGGATATTTCCTTTGGCCCTATAGTCTTCAAAGGGATCCGAAATATCTGTTCTCAGATTCCACAGAAATAAGGCTAGCAAAGAGATCCACAAAATACCCATGTAACTCTCTGAGATGAATTAACAGAACACTAAGCAGTTTTCAGAAAGCTTCTTTCCAGATTTCATCTGTGGGTATTTCCTTGTTCACCATAGCCCTCTATGGGCTTCCAAATATCACTTGCCAATTCCACAAGAACTGTCTTAGCGAAAGGCTTCTTGAGGGGAAAGCTGTAACTCTGTGAGATGATATCACAGAACACAAAGAAGTTTCTCAGAAAGCTTCTTTCTCTTTGTTATCGTAGGATATTTCCTTTGGACCTATTGTATTCAAAGAGATCCGAAATATCTGTTCTCAGATTCCACAGAAAGAAGGCTAGCAAAGAGATCCACGAAATACACATGTAACTCTGTGAGATGAATTAAGAGAACACTAAGCAGTTTCTCAGAAAGCTTCTTTCCAGATTTCATCTGAGGATATTTCCTTTTTCACCATAGCCCTCCATGGGCTTCCAAATATCACTTTGCCAATTCCACAAGAACTGTCTTAGCGAAAGGCTTCTTGAGGGGAAAGCTGTAACTCTGTGAGATGATTTCACAGAACACAAAGAAGTTTCTCAGAAAGCTTCTTTCTCTTTGTTATCGGAGGATATTTCCTTTGGACCTATTGTCTTCAAAGGGATCTGAAATATTTGTTCTCAGATTCCACAGAAATAAGGCTAGCAAAGAGATCCACGAAATACACATGTAACTCTGTGAGATGAATGAACAGAACACTAAGCCGTTTCTCAGAAAGCTTCTTTCCAGATTTCATCTCAGGATATTTCCTTTTTCACCATAGCCCTCTATGGGCTTCCAAATATCACTTTGCCAATTCCACAAGAACTGTCTTAGCGAAAGGCTTCTTGAGGGGAAAGCTGTAACTCTGTGAGATGATTTCACAGAACACAAAGAAGTTTCTCAGAAAGCTTCTTTCTCTTTTTTATCGGAGAATATTTCCTTTGGCCCTATAGTCTTCTAAGGGATCCGAAATATCTGTTCTCAGATTCCACAGAAATAAGACTAGCAAAGAGATCCACGAAATACAGATGTCACACTGCGAGATGAATTAACGGAACACTAAGCAGTTTCTCAGAAATCTTCTTTCCAGATTTCATCTGATGATATTTCCTTTTTCACCATAGCCCTCTAAGGGTTTCCAAATATCACTTTGCCAAATCCTCAAGAACTGTCTTAGCGAAAGGCTTCCTGAGGGGAAAGCTGTAACTCTGTGAGGTGATTTCACAGAACACAAAGAAGTTTCTCAGAAAGCTTCTTTCTCTTTGTTATCTGAGGATATTTCCTTTGGCCCTATAGACTTCAAAGGGATCCGAAATATCTGTTCTCAGATTCCACAGGAATAAGGCTATCAAAGAGATCCAAGAAATACACATGTAACTCTGAGAGATGATTTCACAGAACACAAAGAAGTTTCTCAGAAAGCTTCTTTCTCTTTGTTATCGGAGGATATTTCCTTTGGCCCTATAGTCTTCAATAGGATCCGAAATATCTGTTCTCAGATTCCACTGAAATAAGGCTAGCAAAGAGATCCACGAAATACACATGTAACTCTGTGAGATGAATTAACAGAACACTAAGCAGTTTCTCAGAAAGCTTCTTTCCAGATTTCATCTCAGGATATTTCCTTTTTCACCATAGCCCTCTAAGGGCTTCCAAATATCACTTTGCCAATTCCACAAGAACTGTCTTAGCGAAAGGCTTCTTGAGGGGAAAGCTGTAACTCTGTGAGATGAGTTCACAGAACAAAAAGAAGTTTCTGAGAAAACTTCTTTCTCTTTGTTTTCGGAGGATATTTCCTTTGGCCCTATAGTCTTCAAAGGGATCCGAAATATCTGTTCTCAGATTCCACAGAAATAAGGCTAGCAAAGAGATCCACAAAATACCCATGTAACTCTCTGAGATGAATTAACAGAACACTAAGCAGTTTTCAGAAAGCTTCTTTCCAGATTTCATCTGTGGGTATTTCCTTGTTCACCATAGCCCTCTATGGGCTTCCAAATATCACTTGCCAATTCCACAAGAACTGTCTTAGCGAAAGGCTTCTTGAGGGGAAAGCTGTAACTCTGTGAGATGATATCACAGAACACAAAGAAGTTTCTCAGAAAGCTTCTTTCTCTTTGTTATCGTAGGATATTTCCTTTGGACCTATTGTATTCAAAGAGATCCGAAATATCTGTTCTCAGATTCCACAGAAAGAAGGCTAGCAAAGAGATCCACGAAATACACATGTAACTCTGTGAGATGAATTAAGAGAACACTAAGCAGTTTCTCAGAAAGCTTCTTTCCAGATTTCATCTGAGGATATTTCCTTTTTCACCATAGCCCTCCATGGGCTTCCAAATATCACTTTGCCAATTCCACAAGAACTGTCTTAGCGAAAGGCTTCTTGAGGGGAAAGCTGTAACTCTGTGAGATGATTTCACAGAACACAAAGAAGTTTCTCAGAAAGCTTCTTTCTCTTTGTTATCGGAGGATATTTCCTTTGGACCTATTGTCTTCAAAGGGATCTGAAATATTTGTTCTCAGATTCCACAGAAATAAGGCTAGCAAAGAGATCCACGAAATACACATGTAACTCTGTGAGATGAATGAACAGAACACTAAGCCGTTTCTCAGAAAGCTTCTTTCCAGATTTCATCTCAGGATATTTCCTTTTTCACCATAGCCCTCTATGGGCTTCCAAATATCACTTTGCCAATTCCACAAGAACTGTCTTAGCGAAAGGCTTCTTGAGGGGAAAGCTGTAACTCTGTGAGATGATTTCACAGAGCACAAAGAAGTTTCTCAGAAAGCTTCTTTCTCTTTTTTATCGGAGAATATTTCCTTTGGCCCTATAGTCTTCTAAGGGATCCGAAATATCTGTTCTCAGATTCCACAGAAATAAGACTAGCAAAGAGATCCACGAAATACAGATGTCACACTGCGAGATGAATTAACGGAACACTAAGCAGTTTCTCAGAAATCTTCTTTCCAGATTTCATCTGATGATATTTCCTTTTTCACCATAGCCCTCTAAGGGTTTCCAAATATCACTTTGCCAAATCCTCAAGAACTGTCTTAGCGAAAGGCTTCCTGAGGGGAAAGCTGTAACTCTGTGAGGTGATTTCACAGAACACAAAGAAGTTTCTCAGAAAGCTTCTTTCTCTTTGTTATCTGAGGATATTTCCTTTGGCCCTATAGACTTCAAAGGGATCCGAAATATCTGTTCTCAGATTCCACAGGAATAAGGCTAGCAAAGAGATCCAAGAAATACACATGTAACACTGAGAGATGATTTCACAGAACACAAAGAAGTTTCTCAGAAAGCTTCTTTCTCTTTGTTATCGGAGGATATTTCCTTTGGCCCTATAGTCTTCAAAGGGATCCAAAATATCTGTTCTCAGATTCCACAGAAATAAGGCTAGCAAAGAGATCCACGAAATACACATGTAACTCTGAGAGATGATTTCACAGAACACAAAGAAGTGTCTCAGAAAGCTTCTTTCTCTTTGTTATCGGAGGATATTTCTTTTGGCCCTATAGTCTTCAAAGGGATCCGAAATATCTGTTCTCAGATTGAACAGAAATAAGGCTAGCAAAGAGATCCAAGAAATACACATGTAACTCTGTGAGATGAATAAACAGAACACTAAGCAGTTTCTTACAAAGCTTCTTTCCAGATTTCATCTGAGGATATTTCCTTTTTCACCAGAGCCCTCTATGAGCTTCCAAATATCACTTTGCCAATTCCACAAGAACTGTCTTAGCGAAAGGCTACCTGAGGGGAATGCTGTAACTCTGAGAGATGATTTCACAGAACACAAAGAAGTTTCTCAGAAAGCTTCTTTCTCTTTGTTATCGGAGGATATTTCCTTTGTCCGTATAGTCTTCAATGGGATCCGAAATATCTGTTCTCAGATTCCACAGAAATAAGGCTAGCAAAGAGATCTACGAAATACAGATGTAACTCTGTCAGAAGAGTGAACAGAACACTAAGCAGTTTCTCAGAAAGCTTCTTTCCAGATTTCATCTGAGTATATTTCCTTTTTTACCATAGCCCTCTAAGGGCTTCCAAATATCACTTTGCCAATGCCACAAGAACTGTCTTAGTGAAAGCCTTCTTGCGGGGAAAGCTGTAACTCTGTGAGATGATTTCACAGAACACAAAGAAGTTTCTCAGAGAGCCTCTTTCACTTTGTTATCGGAGGATATTTCCTTTGGCCCTATATTCTTCAAAGGGATCCGAAATATCTGTTCTCAGATTCCACAGAAATAAGGCTAGCAAAGAGATCCACGAAATACACATGTAACTCTGTGAGATGAATTAACAGAACACTAAGCAGTTTCTCCGAAAATTTCTTTCCAGATTTCATCTGAGGATATTTCCTTTTTCACCATAGCCTTCTGTGGGCTTCCAAATATCACTTTGCCAATTCCACAAGAACTGTCTTAGCGAAAGGCTTCCTGAGGGTAATGCTGTAACTCTGTGAGATGATTTCACAGAACACAAAGAAGTTTCTCAGAAAGCTTCTTTCTCTTTGTTATCGAAGGATATTTCTTTGGACCTATTGTCTTCAAAGGGATACGAAATATCTGTTCTCAGATTCCACAGAAATAAGGCTAGCAAAGAGATCCACGAAATACACATGTAACTCTGTAAGATGAATTAACAGAACACTAAGCAGTTTCTCAGAAAGCTTCTTTCCAGATTTCATCTCAGGATATTTCCTTTTTCACCATAGCCCTCTATGGGCTTCCAAATATCACTTTGCCAATTCGACAAGCACGGTCTCAGCGAAAGGCTTCTTGAGGGGAAAGCTGTAACTCTGTGAGATGATTTCACAGAACACAAAGAAGTTTCTCAGAAAGCTTCTTTCTCTTTTTTATCGGAGGATATTTCCTTTGGCCCTATAGTCTTCAAAGGGATCCGAAATATCTGTTCTCAGATTCCACAGAAATAAGACTAGCAAAGAGATCCACGAAATACAGATGTCACACTGTGAGATGAATTAACGGAACACTAAGCAGTTTCTAAGAAAGCTTCTTTCCAGATTTCATCTGATGATATTTCCTTTTTCACCATAGCCCTCTAAGGGTTTCCAAATATCACTTTGCCAAATCCACAAGAACTGTCTTAGCGAAAGGCTTCCTGAGGGGAAAGCTGTAACTCTGTGAGGTGATTTCACAGAACACAAAGAAGTTTCTCAGAAAGCTTCTTTCTCTTTGTTATCGGAGGAGATTTCCTTTGGCCCTATAGACTTCAAAGGGATCCGAAATATCTGTTCTCAGATTCCACAGGAATAAGGCTAGCAAAGAGATCCACGAAATACACATGTAACTGTGAGAGATGATTTCACAGAACACAAAGCAGTTTCTCAGAAAGCTTCTTTCTCTTTGTTATCGGAGGATATTTCCTTTGTCCGTATAGTCTTCAATGGGATCCGAAATATCTGTTCTCAGATTCCACAGAAATAAGGCTAGCAAAGAGATCTACGAAATACAGATGTAACTCTGTCAGAAGAGTGAACAGAACACTAAGCAGTTTCTCAGAAAGCTTCTTTCCAGATTTCATCTGAGGATATTTCCTTTTTTACCATAGCCCTCTAAGGGCTTCCAAATATCACTTTGCCAATGCCACAAGAACTGTCTTAGTGAAAGCCTTCTTGAGGGGAAAGCTGTAACTCTGTGAGATGATTTCACAGAACACAAAGAAGTTTCTCAGAGAGCCTCTTTCACTTTGTTATCGGAGGATATTTCCTTTGGCCCTATATTCTTCAAAGGGATCCGAAATATCTGTTCTCAGATTCCACAGAAATAAGGCTAGCAAAGAGATACACGAAATACACATGTAACTCTGTGAGATGAATTAACAGAACACTAAGCAGTTTCTCAGAAAACTTCTTTCCAGATTTCATCTGAGGATATTTCCTTTTTCACCATAGCCTTCTGCGGGCTTCCAAATATCACTTTGCCAAATCCACAAGAACTGTCTTAGCGAAAGGCTACCTGAGGGGAATGCGGTAACTCTGAGAGATGATTTCACAGAACACAAAGAAGTTTCTCAGAAAGCTTCTTTCTCTTTGTTATCGGAGGATATTTCCTTTGGACCTATTGTATTCAAAGGGATCCGAAATATCTGTTCTCAGATTCCACAGAAATAAGGCTAGCAAAGAGATCCACGAAATAAACATGTAACTCTGTGAGATGAATTAAGAGAACACTAAGCAGTTTCTCAGAAACCTTCTTTCCAGATTTCATCTGAGGATATTTCCTTTTTCAACATAGCCCTCTGTGGGCTTCCAAATATCACTTGGCCAATTCCGCAAGAACTGTCTTAGCGAAAGGCTTCATGAGGGGAAAGCTGTTACTCTGTGAGATGAATTCACAGAACAAAAAGAAGTTCCTCAGAAAGCTTCTTTCTCTTTTTTATCGGAGGATATTTCCTTTGGCCCTATAGTCTTCAAAGGGATCCGAAATATCTGTTCTCAGATTCCACAGAAATAAGACTAGCAAAGAGATCCACGAAATACAGATGTCACACTGTGAGATGAATGAACGGAACACTAAGCAGTTTCTCAGAAAGCTTCTTTCCAGATTTCATCTGATGATATTTCCTTTTTCACCATAGCCCTCTAAGGGTTTCCAAATATCACTTTGCCAAATCCACAAGAACTGTCTTAGCGAAAGGCTTCCTGAGGGGAAAGCTGTAACTCTGTGAGGTGATTTCACAGAACACAAAGAAGTTTCTCAGAAAGCTTCTTTCTGTTTGTTATCGGAGGATATTTCCTTTGGCCCTATAGACTTCAAAGGGATCCGAAATATCTGTTCTCAGATTCCACAGGAATAAGGCTAGCAAAGAGATCCACGAAATACACATGTAACTCTGAGAGATGATTTCACAGAACACAAAGAAGTTTCTCAGAAAGCTTCTTTCTCTTTGTTATCGGAGGATATTTCCTTTGGCCCTATAGTCTTCAAAGGGATCCGAAATATCTGTTCTCAGATTCCACAGAAATAAGGCTAGCAAAGAGATCCACGATTACACATGTAACTCTGAGAGATGATTTCACAGAACACAAAGAAGTTTCTCAGAAAGCTTCTTTCTCTTTGTTATCGGAGGATATTTCCTTTGGCCCTATAGTCTTCAA
This sequence comes from Macaca mulatta, assembly GCF_049350105.2. Lineage (NCBI taxonomy): Eukaryota > Metazoa > Chordata > Mammalia > Primates > Cercopithecidae > Macaca > Macaca mulatta. The sequence goes on from NC_133414.1 coordinate 40,361,772, forward strand.
AGGGATCCGAAATATCTCTTCTCAGATTCCACAGGAATAAGGCTAGCAAGGAGATCCACGAAATACATATGTAACTCTGTGAGATGAATTAACAGAACACTAAGCAGTTTCTCTGAAAACTTCTTTCCAGATTTCATCTGAGGATATTTCCTTTTTCACCATAGCCTTCTGTGGGCTTCTAAATATCACTTTGCCAATTCCACAAGAACTGTCTTAGCGAAAGTCTTCCTTAGGGGAATGCTGTAACTCTGTGAGATGATTTCACAGAACACAAAGAAGTTTCTCAGAAAGCTTCTTTCTCTTTGTTATCGAAGGATATTTCTTTGGACCTATTGTCTTCAAAGGGATACGAAATATCTGTTCTCAGATTCCACAGAAATAAGGCTAGCAAAGAGATCCACGAAATACAGATGTAACACTGTGAGATGAATTAAAAGAACACTAAGCAGTTTCTCAGAAATCTTCTTTCCAGATTTCATCTGAGGATATTTCCTTTTTCACCATAGCCCTCTAAGGGTTTCCAAATATCACTTTGCCAATTTCACAAGAACTGTCTTAGCGAAAGGCTTCCTGAGGGAAAAGATGTAACTCTGTGTGATGATTTCACAGAACACAAAGAAGTTTCTCAGAAAGCTTCTTTCTCTTTGTTATCGAAGGATATTTCCTTTGGCCCTATAGTCTTCAAAGGGATCCGAAATATCTGTTCTCAGATTCCACAGGAATAAGGCTATCAAAGAGATCCACGAAATACACATGTAACTCTGAGAGATGATTTCACGGAACACAAAGAAGTTTCTCAGAAACCTTCTTTCTCTTTGTTATCGGAGGATATTTCCTTTGGCCCTATAGTCTTCAAAGGGATCCGAAATATCTGTTCTCAGATTCCACAGAAATAAGGCTAGCAAAGAGATCCAGGAAATACAGATGTAACTCTGTGAGATGAATTAACAGAACACTAAGCAGTTTCTCAGAAATCTTCTTTCCAGATTTCATCTGAGGAGATTTCCTTTTTCATCATAGCCCTCTATGGGCTTCCAAATATCACTTTGCAAATTCCACAAGAACTGTCTTAGCGAAAGGCTTCTTCATGGGAAAGCTGTAACTCTGTGAGGTGAGTTCAGAGAACACAAAGAAGTTTCTCAGAAAGCTTCTTTCTCTTTGTTTTCGGAGGATATTTCCTTTGGCCCTATAGTCTTCAAAGGGATCCGAAATATCTGTTCTCAGATTCCACAGAAATAAGGCTAGCAAAGAGATCTACGAAATACAGATGTAACTCTGTCAGAAGAGTGAACAGAACACTAAGCAGTTTCTCAGAAAGCTTCTTTCCAGATTTCATCTGAGTATATTTCCTTTTTCACCATTGCCCTCTATGGGCTTCCAAATATCACTTTGCCAATGCCACAAGAACTGTCTTAGTGAAAGCCCTCTTGAGGGGAAAGCTGTAACTCTGTGAGATGATTTCACAGAACATAGAGATGTTTCTCAGAAAGCTTCTTTCTCTTTGTTATCGGAGGATATTTCCTTTGGCCCTATGGTCTTCAAAGGGATTCGAAATATCTGTTCTCAGATTCCACAGAAATAAGGCTAGCAAAGAGATCCACGAAATACACACGTAACTCTGTGAGATGAATTAGCAGAACACTAAGCAGTTTCTCAGAAATCTTCTTTCCAGATTTCATCTGAGGATATTTCCTTTTTCACCATAGCCCTCTATGGGCTTCCAAATATCACTTTGCCAATTCCACAAGAACTGTCTTAGCGAAAGTCTTCTTGACGGGAAAGCTGTAACTCTGTGAGATGATTTCACAGAATACAAAGAAGTTTCTCAGAAAGCTTCTTTCTCTTTGTTATCGGAGGATAGTTCCTTTGGCCGTATAGTCTTCAATGGGATCCGAAATATCTGTTCTCAGATTCCACAGAAATAAGGCTAGCAAAGAGATCTGCGATATACAGATGTAACTCTGTCAGATGAGGGAACAGAACACTAAGCAGTTTCTCAGAAAGCTTCTTTCCAGATTTCATCTGAGGAAATTTCCTTTTTCACCATAGCCCTCTATGGGCTTCCAAATATCACTTTGCCAATGCCACAAGAACTGTCTTAGCGAAAGGCTTCTTGAGGGGAAAGCTGTAACTCTGTGAGATGATTTCACAGAATACAAAGAAGTTTCTCAGAAAGCTTCTTTCTCTTTGTTATCGGAGGATAATTCCATTGGCCCTATAGTCTTCAAAGGGATCCGAAATATCTGTTCTCAGATTCCACAGAAATAAGGCTAGCGAAGAGATCCACGAAATGCACATGTAACTCTGTGAGATGAATTAACAGAACACTAAGCAGTTTCTCAGAAAGCTTCTTTCCAGATTTCATCTGAGGATATTTCCTTTCTCACCATAGCCCTCTATGGGCTTCCAAATATCACCTTGCCAATTCCACAAGACCTGTCTTAGCAAAAGGCTTCTTGAGGGGAAAGCTGTAACTCTATGAGATGATATCACAGAACACAAAGAAGTTTCTCAGAAAGCTTCTTTCTCTTTGTTATCGGAGGATATTTCCATTGGCCCTAATGTCTTCAAAGGGATCAGAAATATCTGTTCTCAGATTCCACAGAAATAAGGCTAGCAAAGAGATCCACGAAATACACATGTAACTCTGTGAGATGAATTAACGGAACACTAAGCAGTTTCTCAGAAAGCTTCTTTCCAGATTTCATCTCAGGATATTTCCTTTTTCACCATAGCCCTCTATGGGCTTCCAAATATCACTTTGCCAATTCCACAAGAACTGTCTTAGCGAAAGGCTTCTTGAGGGGAAAGCTGTAACTCTGTGAGATGAGTTCAGAGAACAAAAAGAAGTTTCTGAGAAAGCTTCTTTCTCTTTGTTATAGGAGGATATTTCCTTTGGCCCTATAGTCTTCAAAGGGATCCGAAATATCTGTTCTCAGATTCCACAGAAATAAGGCTAGCAAAGAGATCCACAAAATACCCATGTAACTCTCTGAGATGAATTAACAGAACACTAAGCAGTTTTCAGAAAGCTTCTTTCCAGATTTCATCTGTGGGTATTTCCTTGTTCACCATAGCCCTCTATGGGCTTCCAAATATCACTTGCCAATTCCACAAGAACTGTCTTAGCGAAAGGCTTCTTGAGGGGAAAGCTGTAACTCTGTGAGATGATTTCACAGAGCACAAAGAAGTTTCTCAGAAAGCTTCTTTCTCTTTTTTATCGGAGAATATTTCCTTTGGCCCTCTGGTCTTCAAAGGGATCCGAAATATCTGTTCTCAGATTCCACAGAAAGAAGGCTAGCAAAGAGATCCACGAAATACACATGTAACTCTGTGAGATGAATTAAGAGAACACTAAGCAGTTTGTCAGAAAGCTTCTTTCCAGATTTCATCTGAGGATATTTCCTTTTTCACCATAGCCCTCCATGGGCTTCCAAATATCACTTTGCCAATTCCGCAAGAACTGTCTTAGCGAAAGGCTTCTTGAAGGGAAAGCTGTAACTCTGTGAGATGATTTCACAGAACACAAAGAAGTTTCTCAGAAAGCTTCTTTCTCTTTGTTATCGGAGGATATTTCCTTTGGACCTATTGTCTTCAAAGTAATCTGAAATATTTGTTCTCAGATTCCACAGAAATAAGGCTAGCAAAGAGATCCACGAAATACACATGTAACTCTGTGAGATGAATGAACAGAACACTAAGCCGTTTCTCAGAAAGCTTCTTTCCAGATTTCATCTCAGGATATTTCCTTTTTCACCATAGCCCTCTATGGGCTTCCAAATATCACTTTGCCAATTCCACAAGAACTGTCTTAGCGAAAGGCTTCTTGAGGAGAAAGCTGTAACTCTGTGAGATGATTTCACAGAGCACAAAGAAGTTTCTCAGAAAGCTTCTTTCTCTTTTTTATCGGAGAATATTTCCTTTGGCCCTATAGTCTTCAAAGGGATCCGAAATATCTGTTCTCAGATTCCACAGAAATAAGACTAGCAAAGAGATCCACGAAATACAGATGTCACACTGTGAGATGAATTAACGGAACACTAAGCAGTTTCTCAGAAATCTTCTTTCCAGATTTCATCTGATGATATTTCCTTTTTCACCATAGCCCTCTAAGGGTTTCCAAATATCACTTTGCCAAATCCTCAAGAACTGTCTTAGCGAAAGGCTTCCTGAGGGGAAAGCTGTAACTCTGTGAGGTGATTTCACAGAACACAAAGAAGTTTCTCAGAAAGCTTCTTTCTCTTTGTTTTCTGAGGATATTTCCTTTGGCCCTATAGACTTCAAAGGGATCCGAAATATCTGTTCTCAGATTCCACAGGAATAAGGCTGGCAAAGAGATCCAAGAAATACACATGTAACTCTGAGAGATGATTTCACAGAACACAAAGAAGTTTCTCAGAAAGCTTCTTTCTCTTTGTTATCGGAGGATATTTCCTTTGGCCCTATAGTCTTCAAAGGGATCCAAAATATCTGTTCTCAGATTCCACAGAAATAAGGCTAGCAAAGATCTCCACGAAATACACATGTAACTCTGAGAGATGATTTCACAGAACACAAAGAAGTTTCTCAGAAAGCTTCTTTCTCTTTGTTATCGGAGTATATTTCTTTTGGCCCTATAGTCTTCAAAGGGATCCGAAATATCTGTTCTCAGATTGAACAGAAATAAGGCTAGCAAAGAGATCCAAGAAATACACATGTAACTCTGTGAGATGAATAAACAGAACACTAAGCAGTTTCTTACAAAGCTTCTTTCCAGATTTCATCTGAGGATATTTCCTTTTTCACCAGAGCCCTCTATGAGCTTCCAAATATCACTTTGCCAATTCCACAAGAACTGTCTTAGCGAAAGGCTTCTTGAGGGGAAACATGTAACTCTGTGAGATGATTTCACAGAACACAAAGAAGTTTCTCAGAAGGCTTCTTTCTCTTTGTTATCGGAGGATATTTCCTTTGGCCCTGTAGTCTTCAAAGGGATCCGAAATATCTGTTCTCAGATTCCACAGAAATAAGGCTAGCAAAGAGATCCACGAAATACATATGTAACTCTGTGAGATGAATTAACAGAACACTAAGCAGTTTCTCCGAAAACTTCTTTCCAGATTTCATCTGAGGATATTTCCTTTTTCATCATAGCCTTTTGTGGGCTTCCAAATATCACTTTGCCAATTCCACAAGAACTGTCTTAGCGAAAGGCTTCCTGAGGGGAATGCTGTAACTCTGTGAGATGATTTCACAGAGCACAAAGAAGTTTCTCAGAAAGCTTCTTTCTCTTTGTTATCGAAGGATATTTCTTTGGACCTATTGTCTTCAAAGGGATACGAAATATCTGTTCTCAGATTCCACAGAAATAAGGCTAGCAAAGAGATCCACGAAATACACATGTAACTCTGTGAGATGAATTAACAGAACACTAAGCAGTTTCTCAGAAAGCTTCTTTCCAGATTTCATTTCAGGGTATTTCCTTTTTCACCATAGCCCTCTATGGGCTTCCAAATATCACTTTGCCAGTTCCACAAGTACTGTCTCAGCGAAAGGCTTCTTGAGGGGAAAGCTGTAACTCTGTGAGATGATTTCACAGAACACAAAGAAGTTTCTCAGAAAGCTTCTTTCTCTTTTTTATCGGAGGATATTTCCTTTGGCCCTATAGTCTTCAAAGGGATCCGAAATATCTGTTCTCAGATTCCAAGAAATAAGACTAGCAAAGAGATCCACGAAATACAGATGTAACACTGTGAGATGAATTAACAGAACACTAAGCAGTTTCTCAGAAAGCTTCTTTCCAGATTTCATCTGAGGATATTTCCTTTTTCACCGTAGCCCTCTAAGGTTTTCCAAATATCACTTTGCCAATTCCACAAGAACGGTCTTAGCGAAATGCTTCCTGAGGGAAAAGCTGTAACTCTGTGAGATGATTTCACAGAACACAAAGAAGTTTCTCAGAAAGCTTCTTTCTCTTTGTTATCGGAGGATATTTCCATTGGCCCTAATGTCTTCAAAGGGATCAGAAATATCTGTTCTCAGATTCCACAGAAATAAGGCTAGCAAAGAGATCCACGAAATACACATGTAACTCTGTGAGATGAATTAACGGAACACTAAGCAGTTTCTCAGAAAGCTTCTTTCCAGATTTCATCTCAGGATATTTCCTTTTTCACCATAGCCCTCTATGGGCTTCCAAATATCGCTTTGCCAATTCCACAAGAAATGTCTTATCGAAAGGCTTCTTGAGGGGAAAGCTGTAACTCTGTGAGATGAGTTCACAGAACAAAAAGAAGTTTCTGAGAAAGCTTCTTTCTCTTTGTTATAGGAGGATATTTCCTTTGGCCCTATAGTCTTCAAAGGGATCCGAAATATCTGTTCTCAGATTCCACAGAAATAAGGCTAGCAAAGAGATCCACAAAATACCCATGTAACACTCTGAGATGAATTAACAGAACACTAAGCAGTTTTCAGAAAGCTTCTTTCCAGATTTCATCTGTGGGTATTTCCTTGTTCACCATAGCCCTCTATGGGCTTCCAAATATCACTTGCCAATTCCACAAGAACTGTCTTAGCGAAAGGCTTCTTGAGGGGAAAGCTGTAACTCTGTGAGATGATTTCACAGAGCACAAAGAAGTTTCTCAGAAAGCTTCTTTCTCTTTTTTATCGGAGAATATTTCCTTTGGCCCTCTGGTCTTCAAAGGGATCCGAAATATCTGTTCTCAGATTCCACAGAAAGAAGGCTAGCAAAGAGATCCACGAAATACACATGTAACTCTGTGAGATGAATTAAGAGAACACTAAGCAGTTTCTCAGAAAGCTTCTTTCCAGATTTCATCTGAGGATATTTCCTTTTTCACCATAGCCCTCTATGGGCTTCCAAATATCACTTTGCCAATTCCACAAGAACTGTCTTAGCGAAAGGCTTCTTGAGGGGAAAGCTGTAACTCTGTGAGATGATTTCAAAGAACACAAAGAAGTTTCTCAGAAAGCTTCTTTCTCTTTGTTATCGGAGGATATTTCCTTTGGACCTATTGTCTTCAAAGTAATCTGAAATATTTGTTCTCAGATTCCACAGAAATAAGGCTAGCAAAGAGATCCACGAAATACACATGTAACTCTGTGAGATGAATGAACAGAACACTAAGCCGTTTCTCAGAAAGCTTCTTTCCAGATTTCATCTCAGGATATTTCCTTTTTCACCATAGCCCTCTATGGGCTTCCAAATATCACTTTGCCAATTCCACAAGAACTGTCTTAGCGAAAGGCTTCTTGAGGAGAAAGCTGTAACTCTGTGAGATGATTTCACAGAGCACAAAGAAGTTTCTCAGAAAGCTTCTTTCTCTTTTTTATCGGAGAATATTTCCTTTGGCCCTATAGTCTTCAAAGGGATCCGAAATATCTGTTCTCAGATTCCACAGAAATAAGACTAGCAAAGAGATCCACGAAATACAGATGTCACACTGTGAGATGAATTAACGGAACACTAAGCAGTTTCTCAGAAATCTTCTTTCCAGATTTCATCTGATGATATTTCCTTTTTCACCATAGCCCTCTAAGGGTTTCCAAATATCACTTTGCCAAATCCTCAAGAACTGTCTTAGCGAAAGGCTTCCTGAGGGGAAAGCTGTAACTCTGTGAGGTGATTTCACAGAACACAAAGAAGTTTCTCAGAAAGCTTCTTTCTCTTTGTTTTCTGAGGATATTTCCTTTGGCCCTATAGACTTCAAAGGGATCCGAAATATCTGTTCTCAGATTCCACAGGAATAAGGCTGGCAAAGAGATCCAAGAAATACACATGTAACTCTGAGAGATGATTTCACAGAACACAAAGAAGTTTCTCAGAAAGCTTCTTTCTCTTTGTTATCGGAGGATATTTCCTTTGGCCCTATAGTCTTCAAAGGGATCCAAAATATCTGTTCTCAGATTCCACAGAAATAAGGCTAGCAAAGATCTCCACGAAATACACATGTAACTCTGAGAGATGATTTCACAGAACACAAAGAAGTTTCTCAGAAAGCTTCTTTCTCTTTGTTATCGGAGTATATTTCTTTTGGCCCTATAGTCTTCAAAGGGATCCGAAATATCTGTTCTCAGATTGAACAGAAATAAGGCTAGCAAAGAGATCCAAGAAATACACATGTAACTCTGTGAGATGAATAAACAGAACACTAAGCAGTTTCTTACAAAGCTTCTTTCCAGATTTCATCTGAGGATATTTCCTTTTTCACCAGAGCCCTCTATGAGCTTCCAAATATCACTTTGCCAATTCCACAAGAACTGTCTTAGCGAAAGGCTTCTTGAGGGGAAACCTGTAACTCTGTGAGATGATTTCACAGAACACAAAGAAGTTTCTCAGAAGGCTTCTTTCTCTTTGTTATCGGAGGATATTTCCTTTGGCCCTGTAGTCTTCAAAGGGATCCGAAATATCTGTTCTCAGATTCCACAGAAATAAGGCTAGCAAAGAGATCCACGAAATACATATGTAACTCTGTGAGATGAATTAACAGAACACTAAGCAGTTTCTCCGAAAACTTCTTTCCAGATTTCATCTCAGGATATTTCCTTTTCATCATAGCCTTTTGTGGGCTTCCAAATATCACTTTGCCAATTCCACAAGAACTGTCTTAGCGAAAGGCTTCCTGAGGGGAATGCTGTAACTCTGTGAGATGATTTCACAGAGCACAAAGAAGTTTCTCAGAAAGCTTCTTTCTCTTTGTTATCGAAGGATATTTCTTTGGACCTATTGTCTTCAAAGGGATACGAAATATCTGTTCTCAGATTCCACAGAAATAAGGCTAGCAAAGAGATCCACGAAATACACATGTAACTCTGTGAGATGAATTAACAGAACACTAAGCAGTTTCTCAGAAAACTTCTTTCCAGATTTCATTTCAGGGTATTTCCTTTTTCACCATAGCCCTCTATGGGCTTCCAAATATCACTTTGCCAGTTCCACAAGTACTGTCTCAGCGAAAGGCTTCTTGAGGGGAAAGCTGTAACTCTGTGCGATGATTTCACAGAACACAAAGAAGTTTCTCAGAAAGCTTCTTTCTCTTTTTTATCGGAGGATATTTCCTTTGGCCCTATAGTCTTCAAAGGGATCCGAAATATCTGTTCTCAGATTCCACAGAAATAAGACTAGCAAAGAGATCCACGAAATACAGATGTAACACTGTGAGATGAATTAACAGAACACTAAGCAGTTTCTCAGAAAGCTTCTTTCCAGATTTCATCTGAGGATATTTCCTTTTTCACCATAGCCCTCTAAGGTTTTCCAAATATCACTTTGCCAATTCCACAAGAACGGTCTTAGCGAAATGCTTCCTGAGGGAAAAGCTGTAACTCTGTGAGATGATTTCACAGAAGACAAAGAAGTTTCTCAGAAAGCTTCTTTCTCTTTGTTATCGGAGGATATTTCCTTTGGCCCTATAGTCTTCAAAGGGATCCGAAATATCTGTTCTCAGATTCCACAGGAATAAGGCTAGCAAAGAGATCCAATAAATACACATGTAACGCTGAGAGATGATTTCACAGAACACAAAGAAGTTTCTCAGAAAGCTTCTTTCTCTTTGTTTTCGGAGGATATTTCCTTTGGCCCTATAGTCTTCAAAGGGACCGAAATATCTGTTCTCAGATTCCACAGAAATAAGGCTAGCAAAGAGATCCACAACATACCCATGTAACTCTCTGAGATGAACTAACAGAACACTAAGCTGTTTTCAGAAAGCTTCTTTCCAGATTTCATCTGAGGATATTTCCTTGTTCACCATAGCCGGCTTTGGGCTTCCAAATGTCACTTTGCCAATTCCACAAGAACTGTCTTAGCGAAAGGCTTCTTGAGGGGAAAGCTGTAACTCTGTGAGATGATTTCACAGAACACAAAGAAGTTTCTCAGAAAGCTTCTTTCTCTTTGTTATCGGAGGATATTTCCTTTGGCCGTATAGTCTTCAATGGGTTCCGAAATATCTGTTCTCAGATTCCACAGAAATAAGGCTAGCAAAGAGATCTACGAAATACAGATGTAACTCTGTCAGAAGAGTGAACAGAACACTAAGCAGTTTCTCAGAAAGCTTCTTTCCAGATTTCATCTGAGTATATTTCCTTTTTCACCGTAGCCCTCTATGGGCTTCCAAATATCACTTTGCCAATGCCACAAGAACTGTCTTAGTGAAAGCCTTCTTTAGGGGAAAGCTGTAACTCTGTGAGATGATTTCACAGAACATAGAGATGTTTCTCAGAAAGCTTCTTTCTCATTGTTATCGGAGGATATTTCCTTTGGCCCTATATTCTTCAAAGGGATCCGAAATATCTGTTCTCAGATTCCACAGAAATAAGGCTAGCAAAGAGATCCACGAAATACACACGTAACTCTGTGAGATGAATTAGCAGAACAGTAAGCAGTTTCTCAGAAAGCTTCTTTCCAGATTTCATCTGAGGATATTTCCTTTTTCACCATAGCCCTCTATGGGCTTCCAAATATCACTTTGCCAATTCCACAAGAACTGTCGTAGCGAACGGCTTCTTGAGGGGAAAGCTGTAACTCTGTGAGATGATTTCACAGAACACAAAGAAGTTTCTCAGAAAGCTTCTTTCTCTTTGTTATCGGAGGATATTTCCTTTGGCCACATTGTCTTCCAAGGGATCCGAAATATCTGTTCTGAGATTCCACAGAAATAAGGCTAGCAAACAGATCCACGAAATACACATGTAACTCTGTGAGATGAATTAACAGAACCCTAAGCAGTTTCTCAGAAAGCTTCTTTCCAGATTTCATATGAGGATATTTCCTTTTTCACCGTAGCCCTCTATGGGCTTCCAAATATCACTTTGCCAATTCCAAAAGAACTGTCTTAGCGAAAGTCTTCTTGACGGGAAAGCTGTAACTCTGAGAGATGATTTCACAGAATACAAAGAAGTTTCTCAGAAAGTTTCTTTCTCTTTGTTATCGGAGGATAATTCCATTGGCCCTACAGTCTTCAAAGGGATCCGAAATATCTGTTCTCAGATTCCACAGAAATAAGGCGAGCAAAGAGATCCAGGAAATACAGATGTAACTCTGTGAGATGAATTAACAGAACACTAAGCAGTTTCTCAGAAAGCTTCTATCCAGATTTCATCTGAGGATATTTCCTTTTTCACCATAGCCCTCTATGGGCTTCCAAATATCACATTGCCAGTTCCACAAGAACTGTCTTAGCGAAAGGCTTCTTGAGGGGAAAGCTGTAACTCTGTGAGATGATTTCACAGAACACAAAGAAGTTTCTCAGAAAGCTTCTTTCTCTTTGTTATCGGAGGATATTTCCTTTGGCCGTATAGTCTTCAATGGGATCCGAAATATCTGTTCTCAGATTCCACAGAAATAAGGCTAGCAAAGAGACCTACGAAATACAGATGTAACTCTGTCAGATGAGTGAACAGAACACTAAGCAGTTTCTCAGAAAGCTTCTTTCCAGATTTCATCTGAGGATATTTCCTTTTTCACCATAGCCCTCTATGGGCTTCCAAATATCACTTTGCCAATGCCACAAGAACTGTCTTAGCGAAAGCCTTCTTGAGGGGAATGCTGTAATTCTGTGAGATGATTTCACAGAACATAGAGATGTTTCTCAGAAAGCTTCTTTCTCTTTGTTATCGGGGGATATTTCCTTTGGCCCTATGGTCTTCAAAGGGATCCGAAATATCTGTTCTCAGATTCCACAGAAATAAGGCTAGCAAAGAGATCCATGAAATACACACGTAACTCTGTGAGATGAATTAGCAGAACAGTAAGCAGTTTCTCAGAAAGCTTCTTTCCAGATTTCATCTGAGGATATTTCCTTTTTCACCATAGCCCTCTATGGGCTTCCAAATATCACTTTGCCAATTCACAAGAACTGTCGTAGCGAACGGCTTCTTGAGGGGAAAGCTGTACCTCTGTGAGATGATTTCACAGAACACAAAGAAGTTTCTCAGAAAGTTTCTTTCTCTTCGTTATCGGAGGACATTTGCTTTGGCGCTAAAGTCTTCAAAGGGATCCGAAATATCTGTTCTCAGCTTCCACAGAAATAAGCCAGCAAAGAGATCCAGGAAATACAGATGTAACTCTGTGAGATGAATTAACAGAACACTAAGCAGTTTCTCAGAAAGCTTCTTTCCAGATTTCATCTGAGGATATTTCCTTTTTCACCGTAGCCCTCTATGGGCTTCCAAATATCACTTTGCCAATTCCACAAGACTGTCTTAGCGAAAGGCTTCTTGAGGGGAAAGCTGTAACTCTGTCAGATGATTTCACATAACACAAAGAAGTTTCTCAGAAAGCTTCTTTCTCTTTGTTATCGGAGGATATTTCCATTGGCCCTATAATCCTCAAAGGGATCAGAAATATCTCTTCTCAGATTCCACAGAAATAAGGCTAGCAAAGAGATCCACGAAATACACATGTAACTCTGTGAGATGAATTAACGGAACACTAAGCAGTTTCTCAGACAGCTTCTTTCCAGATTTCATCTGAGGATATTTCCTTTTTCACCAGAGCCCTCTATGGGCTTCCAAATATCACTTTGCCAATGCCACAAGAACTGTCTTAGCGAAAGGCTTCTTGAGGTGAAAGCTGTAACTCTGTGAGATGATTTCACAGAAAACAAAGAAGTTTCTCAGAAAGCTTCTTTCTCTTTGTTATCGGAGGATATTTCCTTTGGACCTATTGTCTTTAAAGGGATACGAAATATCTGTTCTCAGATTCCACAGAAATAAGGCTAGCAAAGAGATCCACGAAATACACATGTAACTCTGTGAGATGAATTAACGGAACACTAAGCAGTTTCTCAGAAAGCTTCTTTCCAGATTTCATCTGAGGATATTTCCTTTTTCACCAGAGCCCTCTATGGGCTTCCAAATATCACTTTGCCAATTCCACAAGAACTGTCTTAGCGAAAGGCTTCTTGAGGTGAAAGCTGTAACTGTGTGAGATGAGTTCACAGAACACAAAGAAGTTCCTCAGAAAGCTTCTTTCTCTTTGTTGTCGGAGGATATTTCCTTTGGCCCTATAGTCTTCAATGGGATCCGAAATATCTGTTCTCAGATTCCACAGAAATAAGGCTAGCAAAGAGATCCACAAAATACCCATGTAACTCTCTGAGATGAATTAACAGAACACTAAGCAGTTTTCAGAAAGCTTCTTTCCAGATTTCATCTGTGGGTATTTCCTTGTTCACCATAGCCCTCTATGGGCTTCCAAATATTACTTGCCAATTCCACAAGAACTGTCTTAGCGAAAGGCTTCTTGAGGGGAAAGCTGTAACTCTGTGAGATGATTTCACAGAGCACAAAGAAGTTTCTCAGAAAGCTTCTTTCTCTTTTTTATCGGAGAATATTTCCTTTGGCCCTCTGGTCTTCAAAGGGATCCGAAATATCTGTTCTCAGATTCCACAGAAAGAAGGCTAGCAAAGAGATCCACGAAATACACATGTAACTCTGTGAGATGAATTAAGAGAACACTAAGCAGTTTCTCAGAAAGCTTCTTTCCAGATTTCATCTGAGGATATTTCCTTTTTCACCATAGCCCTCTATGGGCTTCCAAATATCACTTTGCCAATTCCACAAGAACTGTCTTAGCGAAAGGCTTCTTGAGGGGAAAGCTGTAACTCTGTGAGATGATTTCAAAGAACACAAAGAAGTTTCTCAGAAAGCTTCTTTCTCTTTGTTATCGGAGGATATTTCCTTTGGACCTATTGTCTTCAAAGTAATCTGAAATATTTGTTCTCAGATTCCACAGAAATAAGGCTAGCAAAGAGATCCACGAAATACACATGTAACTCTGTGAGATGAATGAACAGAACACTAAGCCGTTTCTCAGAAAGCTTCTTTCCAGATTTCATCTCAGGATATTTCCTTTTTCACCATAGCCCTCTATGGGCTTCCAAATATCACTTTGCCAATTCCACAAGAACTGTCTTAGCGAAAGGCTTCTTGAGGAGAAAGCTGTAACTCTGTGAGATGATTTCACAGAGCACAAAGAAGTTTCTCAGAAAGCTTCTTTCTCTTTTTTATCGGAGAATATTTCCTTTGGCCCTATAGTCTTCAAAGGGATCCGAAATATCTGTTCTCAGATTCCACAGAAATAAGACTAGCAAAGAGATCCACGAAATACAGATGTCACACTGTGAGATGAATTAACGGAACACTAAGCAGTTTCTCAGAAATCTTCTTTCCAGATTTCATCTGATGATATTTCCTTTTTCACCATAGCCCTCTAAGGGTTTCCAAATATCACTTTGCCAAATCCTCAAGAACTGTCTTAGCGAAAGGCTTCCTGAGGGGAAAGCTGTAACTCTGTGAGGTGATTTCACAGAACACAAAGAAGTTTCTCAGAAAGCTTCTTTCTCTTTGTTTTCTGAGGATATTTCCTTTGGCCCTATAGACTTCAAAGGGATCCGAAATATCTGTTCTCAGATTCCACAGGAATAAGGCTGGCAAAGAGATCCAAGAAATACACATGTAACTCTGAGAGATGATTTCACAGAACACAAAGAAGTTTCTCAGAAAGCTTCTTTCTCTTTGTTATCGGAGGATATTTCCTTTGGCCCTATAGTCTTCAAAGGGATCCAAAATATCTGTTCTCAGATTCCACAGAAATAAGGCTAGCAAAGAGATCCACGAAATACACATGTAACTCTGAGAGATGATTTCACAGAACACAAAGAAGATTCTCAGAAAACTTCTTTCTCTTTGTTATCGGAGTATATTTCTTTTGGCCCTATAGTCTTCAAAGGGATCCGAAATATCTGTTCTCAGATTGAACAGAAATAAGGCTAGCAAAGAGATCCAAGAAATACACATGTAACTCTGTGAGATGAATAAACAGAACACTAAGCAGTTTCTTACAAAGCTTCTTTCCAGATTTCGTCTGAGGATATTTCCTTTTTCACCAGAGCCCTCTATGAGCTTCCAAATATCACTTTGCCAATTCCACAAGAACTGTCTTAGCGAAAGGCTTCTTGAGGGGAAACCTGTAACTCTGTGAGATGATTTCACAGAACACAAAGAAGTTTCTCAGAAGGCTTCTTTCTCTTTGTTATCGGAGGATATTTCCTTTGGCCCTGTAGTCTTCAAAGGGATCCGAAATATCTGTTCTCAGATTCCACAGAAATAAGGCTAGCAAAGAGATCCACGAAATACATATGTAACTCTGTGAGATGAATTAACAGAACACTAAGCAGTTTCTCCGAAAACTTCTTTCCAGATTTCATCTGAGGATATTTCCTTTTTCATCATAGCCTTTTGTGGGCTTCCAAATATCACTTTGCCAATTCCACAAGAACTGTCTTAGCGAAAGGCTTCCTGAGGGGAATGCTGTAACTCTGTGAGATGATTTCACAGAGCACAAAGAAGTTTCTCAGAAAGCTTCTTTCTCTTTGTTATCGAAGGATATTTCTTTGGACCTATTTTCTTCAAAGGGATACGAAATATCTGTTCTCAGATTCCACAGAAATAAGGCTAGCAAAGAGATCCACGAAATACACATGTAACTCTGTGAGATGAATTAACAGAACACTAAGCAGTTTCTCAGAAAGCTTCTTTCCAGATTTCATTTCAGGGTATTTCCTTTTTCACCATAGCCCTCTATGGGCTTCCAAATATCACTTTGCCAGTTCCACAAGTACTGTCTCAGCGAAAGGCTTCTTGAGGGGAAAGCTGTAACTCTGTGAGATGATTTCACAGAACACAAAGAAGTTTCTCAGAAAGCTTCTTTCTCTTTTTTATCGGAGGATATTTCCTTTGGCCCTATAGTCTTCAAAGGGATCCGAAATATCTGTTCTCAGATTCCACAGAAGTAAGACTAGCAAAGAGATCCACGAAATACAGATGTAACACTGTGAGATGAATTAACAGAACACTAAGCAGTTTCTCAGAAAGCTTCTTTCCAGATTTCATCTGAGGATATTTCCTTTTTCACCATAGCCCTCTAAGGTTTTCCAAATATCACTTTGCCAATTCCACAAGAACGGTCTTAGCGAAATGCTTCCTGAGGGAAAAGCTGTAACTCTGTGAGATGATTTCACAGAACACAAAGAAGTTTCTCAGAAAGCTTCTTTCTCTTTGTTATCGGAGGATATTTCCTTTGGCCCTATAGTCTTCAAAGGGATCCGAAATATCTGTTCTCAGATTCCACAGGAATAAGGCTAGCAAAGAGATCCAATAAATACACATGTAACGCTGAGAGATGATTTCACAGAACACAAAGAAGTTTCTCAGAAAGCTTCTTTCTCTTTGTTTTCGGAGGATATTTCCTTTGGCCCTATAGTCTTCAAAGGGACCGAAATATCTGTTCTCAGATTCCACAGAAATAAGGCTAGCAAAGAGATCCACAACATACCCATGTAACTCTCTGAGATGAACTAACAGAACACTAAGCTGTTTTCAGAAAGCTTCTTTCCAGATTTCATCTGAGGATATTTCCTTGTTCACCATAGCCGGCTTTGGGCTTCCAAATGTCACTTTGCCAATTCCACAAGAACTGTCTTAGCGAAAGGCTTCTTGAGGGGAAAGCTGTAACTCTGTGAGATGATTTCACAGAACACAAAGAAGTTTCTCAGAAAGCTTCTTTCTCTTTGTTATCGGAGGATATTTCCTTTGGCCGTATAGTCTTCAATGGGTTCCGAAATATCTGTTCTCAGATTCCACAGAAATAAGGCTAGCAAAGAGATCTACGAAATACAGATGTAACTCTGTCAGAAGAGTGAACAGAACACTAAGCAGTTTCTCAGAAAGCTTCTTTCCAGATTTCATCTGAGTATATTTCCTTTTTCACCGTAGCCCTCTATGGGCTTCCAAATATCACTTTGCCAATGCCACAAGAACTGTCCTAGTGAAAGCCTTCTTGAGGGGAAAGCTGTAACTCTGTGAGATGATTTCACAGAACATAGAGATGTTTCTCAGAAAGCTTCTTTCTCATTGTTATCGGAGGATATTTCCTTTGGCCCTATGGTCTTCAAAGGGATCCGAAATATCTGTTCTCAGATTCCACAGAAATAAGGCTAGCAAAGAGATCCACGAAATACACACGTAACTCTGTGAGATGAATTAGCAGAACAGTAAGCAGTTTCTCAGAAAGCTTCTTTCCAGATTTCATCTGAGGATATTTCCTTTTTCACCATAGCCCTCTATGGGCTTCCAAATATCACTTTGCCAATTCCACAAGAACTGTCGTAGCGAACGGCTTCTTGAGGGGAAAGCTGTAACTCTGTGAGATGATTTCACAGAACACAAAGAAGTTTCTCAGAAAGCTTCTTTCTCTTTGTTATCGGAGGATATTTCCTTTGGCCACATTGTCTTCCAAGGGATCCGAAATATCTGTTCTGAGATTCCACAGAAATAAGGCTAGCAAACAGATCCACGAAATACACATGTAACTCTGTGAGATGAATTAACAGAACCCTAAGCAGTTTCTCAGAAAGCTTCTTTCCAGATTTCATATGAGGATATTTCCTTTTTCACCGTAGCCCTCTATGGGCTTCCAAATATCACTTTGCCAATTCCAAAAGAACTGTCTTAGCGAAAGTCTTCTTGACGGGAAAGCTGTAACTCTGAGAGATGATTTCACAGAATACAAAGAAGTTTCTCAGAAAGTTTCTTTCTCTTTGTTATCGGAGGATAATTCCATTGGCCCTACAGTCTTCAAAGGGATCCGAAATATCTGTTCTCAGATTCCACAGAAATAAGGCGAGCAAAGAGATCCAGGAAATACAGATGTAACTCTGTGAGATGAATTAACAGAACACTAAGCAGTTTCTCAGAAAGCTTCTATCCAGATTTCATCTGAGGATATTTCCTTTTTCACCATAGCCCTCTATGGGCTTCCAAATATCACATTGCCAGTTCCACAAGAACTGTCTTAGCGAAAGGCTTCTTGAGGGGAAAGCTGTAACTCTGTGAGATGATTTCACAGAACACAAAGAAGTTTCTCAGAAAGCTTCTTTCTCTTTGTTATCGGAGGATATTTCCTTTGGCCGTATAGTCTTCAATGGGATCCGAAATATCTGTTCTCAGATTCCACAGAAATAAGGCTAGCAAAGAGACCTACGAAATACAGATGTAACTCTGTCAGATGAGTGAACAGAACACTAAGCAGTTTCTCAGAAAGCTTCTTTCCAGATTTCATCTGAGGATATTTCCTTTTTCACCATAGCCCTCTATGGGCTTCCAAATATCACTTTGCCAATGCCACAAGAACTGTCTTAGCGAAAGCCTTCTTGAGGGGAATGCTGTAATTCTGTGAGATGATTTCACAGAACATAGAGATGTTTCTCAGAAAGCTTCTTTCTCTTTGTTATCGGGGGATATTTCCTTTGGCCCTATGGTCTTCAAAGGGATCCGAAATATCTGTTCTCAGATTCCACAGAAATAAGGCTAGCAAAGAGATCCATGAAATACACACGTAACTCTGTGAGATGAATTAGCAGAACAGTAAGCAGTTTCTCAGAAAGCTTCTTTCCAGATTTCATCTGAGGATATTTCCTTTTTCACCATAGCCCTCTATGGGCTTCCAAATATCACTTTGCCAATTCACAAGAACTGTCGTAGCGAACGGCTTCTTGAGGGGAAAGCTGTACCTCTGTGAGATGATTTCACAGAACACAAAGAAGTTTCTCAGAAAGTTTCTTTCTCTTCGTTATCGGAGGACATTTGCTTTGGCGCTAAAGTCTTCAAAGGGATCCGAAATATCTGTTCTCAGCTTCCACAGAAATAAGCCTAGCAAAGAGATCCAGGAAATACAGATGTAACTCTGTGAGATGAATTAACAGAACACTAAGCAGTTTCTCAGAAAGCTTCTTTCCAGATTTCATCTGAGGATATTTCCTTTTTCACCGTAGCCCTCTATGGGCTTCCAAATATCACTTTGCCAATTCCACAAGACTGTCTTAGCGAAAGGCTTCTTGAGGGGAAAGCTGTAACTCTGTGAGATTATTTCACATAACACAAAGAAGTTTCTCAGAAAGCATCTTTCTCTTTGTTATCGGAGGATATTTCCATTGGCCCTATAATCCTCAAAGGGATCAGAAATATCTCTTCTCAGATTCCACAGAAATAAGGCTAGCAAAGAGATCCACGAAATACACATGTAACTCTGTGAGATGAATTAACGGAACACTAAGCAGTTTCTCAGAAAGCTTCTTTCCAGATTTCATCTGAGGATATTTCCTTTTTCACCAGAGCCCTCTATGGGCTTCCAAATATCACTTTGCCAATGCCACAAGAACTGTCTTAGCGAAAGGCTTCTTGAGGTGAAAGCTGTAACTCTGTGAGATGATTTCACAGAAAACAAAGAAGTTTCTCAGAAAGCTTCTTTCTCTTTGTTATCGGAGGATATTTCCTTTGGACCTATTGTCTTCAAAGGGATACGAAATATCTGTTCTCAGATTCCACAGAAATAAGGCTAGCAAAGAGATCCACGAAATACACATGTAACTCTGTGAGATGAATTAACGGAACACTAAGCAGTTTCTCAGAAAGCTTCTTTCCAGATTTCATCTGAGGATATTTCCTTTTTCACCAGAGCCCTCTATGGGCTTCCAAATATCACTTTGCCAATTCCACAAGAACTGTCTTAGCGAAAGGCTTCTTGAGGTGAAAGCTGTAACTGTGTGAGATGAGTTCACAGAACACAAAGAAGTTCCTCAGAAAGCTTCTTTCTCTTTGTTGTCGGAGGATATTTCCTTTGGCCCTATAGTCTTCAATGGGATCCGAAATATCTGGTCTCAGATTCCACAGAAATAAGGCTAGCAAAGAGATCTACGAAATACACATGTAACTCTCTGAGATGAATTAACAGAACACTGAGCAGTTTCTCAGAAAGCTTCTTTCCAGATCTCATCTGAGGATATTTCCTTTTTCACCATAGCCCTCTAGGGGTTCCAAATATCACTTTGCCAATTCCACAAGAACTGTCTTAGCGAAAGTCTTCTTGATGGGAAAGCTGTATCTCTGTGAGACGATTTCACAGAATACAAAGAAGTTTCTCAGAAATCTTCTTTCTCTTTGTTATCGGAGGATAATTCCATTGGCCCTATAGTCTTCAAAGGGATCCGAAATATCTGTTCTCAGATTCCACCGAAATAAGGCTAGCGAAGAGATCCACGAAATACACATGTAACTCTGTGAGATGAATTAACAGAACACTAAGCAGTTTCTCAGAAAATTTCTTTCCAGATTTCATCTGAGGATATTTCCGTTTTCACCATACCCTCTCTGGGCTTCCAAATATCACTTTGCCAATTCCACATGAACTGTCTTAGCGAAAGGCTTCTTGAGGGGAAAGCTGTAACTCTGTGAGATGATTTCACAGAACACAAAGAAGTTTCTCAGAAAGCTTATTTCTCTTTGTTATCGGAGGATATTTCCTTTGGCCCTATAGTCTTCAAAGTGTTCCGAAATATCTGTTCTCAGATTCCACAGAAATAAGGCTAGCAAAGAGATCCACGAAATACACATGTAACTCTGTGAGATGAATTAACAGAACACTAGGCAGTTTCTCAGAAAGCTTCTTTTTCTTTGTTATCGGAGGATGTTTACTTTGTCCCTATAGTCTTCAAAGGGATCCGAAATATCTGTTCTCAGATTCCACAGAAATAAGGCTAGCAAAGAGATATACGAAATATATATGTAACTCGGTGAGATGAATTAACGGAACACTAAGCAGTTTCTGAGAAAGCTTCTTTCCAGATTTCATCTGAGAATATTTCTTTTTTCACCATAGCCCTCTACTGGCTTGCAAATATCACTTTGCCAATTCCACAAGAACTGTCTTAGCGAAAGGCTTCTTGAGGGGAAAGCTGTAACTCTGTGAGATGATTTCAGAGAACAAAAAGAAGTTTCTCAGAAGGCTTCTTTCTCTTTGTTATCGGAGGATATTTCCTTTGGCCCTATAGTCTTCAAAGGGATACGAAATATCTGTTCTCAGATTCCACAGAAATAAGTCTAGCAAAGAGATCCACGAAATACACCTGTAACTCTGTGATATGAATTTACAGAACACTAAGCAGTTTCTCAGAAAGCTTCTTTCCTGATTTCTTCTGAGGATATTTCCTTTTTCACCATAGCCCTCTAAGGGCATCCAAATATCACTTTGCCAATTCCACAAGAACTGTCTTAGAGAACGGCTTCTTGAGGGGAAAGCTGTAACTCTGTGAGATGAGTTCACAGAACACAAAGAAGTTCTTCAGAAAGCTTCTTTCTCTTTGTTATCGGAGGATACTTCCTTTGGCCCTATAGTCTTCAATGGGATCCTAAATATCTGTTCTCAGATTCCACAGAAATAAGGCTAGCAAAGAGATCCACGAAATACACAAGTAACTCTCTGAGATGAATTAAAAGAACACTAAGCAGTTTCTCAGAAAGCTTCTTTCCAGATTTCATCTCAGGATATTTCCTTTTTCACCATAGCCCTCTGTGGGCTTCCAAATATCACTTTGCCAATTCCACAAGAACTGTCTTAGCGAAAGGCTTCTTGAGGGGAAAGCTGTAACCCCGTGAGATTATTTCACAGAACACAAAGACGTTTCTCAGAAAGCTTCTTTCTCTTTGTTATGGGAGGATAATTACATTGGCCCTATAGTCTTCAAAGGGATCCGAAATATCTGTTCTCAGATTCCACAGAAATATGGCTAGCAAAGAGATCCACGAAATACATATGTAACTCTGTGAGATGAATTAATGGAACATTAAGCAGTTTCTCAGAAATCTTCTTTCCAGATTTCATCTGAGAATATTTCCTTTTTCACCATAGCCCTCTACGGGCTTCCAAATATCACTTTGCCAATTCCACAAGAACTGTCTTAGCGAAAGGCTTCTTGAGGGGAAATCTGTAACTCTGTGAGATGTGTTCACAGAACACAAAGAAGTTCCTCAGAAAGCTTCTTTCTCTTTGTTGTCGGAGGATATTTCCTTTGGCCGTATAGTCTTCAATGGGATCCGAAATATCTGTTCTCAGATTCCAAAGAAATAAGGCTAGCAAAGAGATCTACGAAATACAGATGTAACTCTGACAGATGAGGGAACAGAACACTAAGCAGTTTCTCAGAAAGCTTCTTTCCAGATTTCATCTGAGGAAATTTCCTTTTTCACCATAGCCCTCTATGGGCTTCCAAATATCACTTTGCCAATGTCACAAGAACTGTCTTAACGAAAGGCTTCTTGAGGGGAAAAATGTACCTCTGTGAGATGATTTCACAGAACACAGAGATGTTTCTCAGAAAGCTTCTTTCTCTTTGTTATCGGAGGATATTTCCTTTGTGCCTATGGTCTTCATAGGGATCCGAAATATTTGTTCTCAGATTCCACAGAAATAAGGCTAGCAAAGAGATCCACGAAATACACATGTAACTCTGTGAGATGAATTAGCAGAACAGTAAGCAGTTTCTCAGAAAGCTTCTTTCCAGATTTCATCTGAGGATATTTCCTTTTTCACCATAGCCCTCTATGGGCTTCCAAATATCACTTTGACAATTCCACAAGAACTGTCTTACCGAAAGGCGTCTTGAGGGGAAAGCTGTAACTCTGTGAGATGATTTCACAGAACACAAACAAGTTTCTCAGAAAGCTTCTTTTTCTTTGTTATCGGAGGATGTTTACTTTGTCCCTATAGTCTTCAAAGGGATCCGAAATATATGTTCTCAGATTCCACAGAAATAAGGCTAGCAAAGAGATCCACGAAATACACATGTAACTCTGTGAGATGAATTAACAGAACACTAAGCAGTTTCTCAGAAAGCTTCTTTCCAGATTTCATCGGAGGATATTTCCTTTTTCACCATGGCCCTCTACAGCTTTCCAAATATCACCTTGCCAATTCCACAAGAACTGTCTTCGCGAAAGGCTTCTGGAGGGGAAAGCTGTAACTCTGTGAGATGATTTCACAGAACTCAAAGAAGTTTCTCAGAAAGCTCCTTTCTCTTTGTTATCGGAGTAATGTCCTTTCGCCCTATAGTCTTCAAAGGGATCCGAAATATCTGTTCTCAGATTCCACAGAATAAGGCTAGCAAAGAGATCCACGAAATACACATGTAACTCTGTGAGATGAATTAACAGAACACTAAGCAGTTTCTCAGAAATCTTCTTTCCAGATTTCATCTGAGGATATTTCCTTTTTCACCATAGCCCTCCATGGGCTTCCAAATATCACTTTGCCAACTCCACAAGAACTGTCTTAGCGAAAGGCTTCTTGAGGGGACAGCTGTATCTCTGTGAGATGATTTCACAGAACACAAAGAAGTTTCTCAGAAAGCTTCTTTCTCTTTGTTATCGGAGGATATTTCCTTTGGCCCTATAGTCTTCAAAGGGATCCGAAATATCTGTTCTCAGATTCCACAGAAAAAAGGCTAGCAAAGAGATCCACGAAATACACATGTAACTCTGTGAGATGAATTAACAGAACACTAAGCAGTTTCTCAGAAAGCTTCTTTCCAGATTTCATCTGAGGCAATTTCCTTTATCATCATTGCCCTCTATGGGCTTCCAAATATCACTTTGCCAATTCCACAAGAACTGTCTTAGCGAAAGGCTTCTTGAGGGGAAAGCTGTAACTCTGTGAGATGATTACACAGAACACAAAGAAGTTTCTCAGAAAGCTTCTTTCTCTTTGTTATCGGAGGATATTTCCTTTGGCCCCACAGTCTTCCAATGGATCCGAAATATCTGTTCTCAGATTCCACAGAAATAAGGCTAGCAAAGAGATCCACGAAATACAGATGTAACACTGTGAGATGAATTAGCAGAACACTAAGCAGTTTCTCAGAAAGCTTCTTTCCAGATTTCATCTGAGGATATTTCCTTTTTAACCTTAGACCTTTATGGGCTTCCAAATATCACTTTGCCAATTCCACAAGAACTGTCTTAGCGAAAGGCTTCTGGAGGGGAAAGCTGTAACTCTGTGAGATGATTTCAAAGAACACAAAGAAGTTTCTCAGAAAGCTTCTTTCTCTTTGTTATCGGAGGATATTTCCTTTGGCCCCATAGTCTTCAAAGGGATCCGAAATATCTGTTCTCAGATTCCACAGAAATAAGGCTAGCAAAGAGATCCACGAAATACAGATGTAACTCTGTGAGATGAATTAGCAGAACACTAAGCAGTTTCTCAGAAAGCTTCTTTCCAGATTTCATCTGATGATATTTCCTTTTTCACCATAGACCTTTATGAGCTTCCAAAATCACTTTGCCAATTCCACAAGAACCCTCTTAGCGAAAGGCTTCTTGAGGGGGAAGCTGTCACTCTGTGAGATGATTTCAAAGAACACAAAGAAGTTTCTCAGAAAGCTCCTTTCTGTTTGTTATTGGAGGATATTTCCTTTGGCCCTATAGTCCTCAAAGGGATCCGAAATATCTGTTCTCAGATTCCACAGAAATAAGGCTAGCAAAGAGATCCACGAAATACACATGTAACTCTGTGAGATGTATTAACAGAACCCTAAGCAGTTTCTCAGAAAGCTTCTTTCCAGATTTCACCTGACGAGATTTCCTTTTTCACCTTAGCACTCTATGGGCTTCCAAATATCACTTTGCCAATTCCACAAGAACTGTCTTAGCGAAAGGCTTCTTGAGGGGAAAGCTGTAACTCTGTGAGATGATTTCACAGATCACAAAGAACTTTCTCAGAAAGCTTCTTTCTCTTTGTTATCGGAGGATATTTCCTTTGGCCCTATAGTCTTCAAAGGGATCCGAAATATCTGTTCTCAGATTCCACAGAAATAAGGCTAGCAAAGAGATCCACGAAACACACATGTAACTCTGTGAGATGAATTAACAGAACACTAAGCCGTTTCTCAGAAAGCTTCTTTCCAGACTTCATCTGAGGAGATTTCCTTTTTTACCGTAGCCCTCTATGGGCTTCCAAATATCACTTTGCCAATTCCACAAGTACTGTCTTAGCGAAAGGCTTCTTGAGGGGAAAGCTGTAACTCTGTGAGATGATTTCATAGAACACAAAGAAGTTTCTCAAAAGCTTCTTTCTCTTTGTTATCAGAGGATATTTCCTTTGGCCCTATAGTCTTCAAAGGGATCCGAAATATCTGTTCTCAGATTCCACAGAAATAAGGTTAGCAAAGAGATCCAGGAAATACACATGTAACTCTGTGAGATGAATTCACAGAACACTAAGGAGTTTCTCACAAAGCTTCTTTCCAGATTTCACTGAGGATATTTGCTTTTTCACCATAGCCCTCTATGGGCTTCCAAATATCACGTTGCCAATTCCACAAGAACTGTCTTAGCGAAAGGCTTCTTGAGGGGAAAGCTGTAACTCTGTGAGATGATCTCACAGAACACAAAGAAGTTTCTCAGAAAGCTTCTTTCTCTTTGTTATCGGAGGATATTTCCTTTGGCCCTATAGTCTTCTAAGGGATCCGAAATGTCTGTTCTCAGATTCCACAGAAATGAGGCTAGCAAAGAGATCCACGAAATACACATGTAACTCTGGGTGATGAATTAACAGAACACTAAGCAGTTTCTCAGAAAGCTTCTTTCCAGATTTCATCTGAGGATATTTCCTTTTTCACCATAGCCCTCAATGGGCTTCCAAATATCACTTTGCCAATTCCACAAGAACTGTCTTAGCGAAAGGCTTCTTGAGGGGAAATCTGTAACTCTGTGAGATGATTTCAAAGAACACAAAGAAGTTTCTCAGAAAGCTCCTTTCTGTTTGTTATCGGAGGATATTTCCTTTGGCACTATAGTCCTCAAAGGGATCCGAAATATCTGTTCTCAGATTCCACAGGAATGAGGCTAGCAAAGAGATCCACGAAATACACATGTAACTCTGTGAGATGAATTAACAGAACACTAAGCAGTTTCTCAGAAAGCTTCTTTCCAGATTTCATCTGAGGATATTTCCTTTTTCACCATAGCCCTCTATGGGATTCCAAATATCACTTTGCCAATTCCAAAAGAACTGTCTTAGCGAAAGGTTTTTGAGGAGAAAGCTGTAACTCTGTGAGATGATTACACAGAACACAAAGAAGTTTCTCAGAAAGCTTCTTTCTCTTTGTTATCGGAGGATATTTCCTTTGGCCCTATAGTCTTCAAAGGGATCCGAAATATCTGTTCTCTGATTCCACAGAAATAAGGCTAGCAAAGAGATCTACGAAATACACATGTAACTCTGTGAGATGAATTAACAGAACACTAAGCAGTTTCTCAGAAAGCTTCTTTCCCGATTTCATCTGAGGATATTTCCTTTTTCACCATAGCCCTCTCTGGGCTTCCAAATGTCACTTTGCCAATTCCACAAGAACTGTCTTAGTGAAAGGCTTCTTGAGGAGAAAGCTGTAACTCAGTGAGATGACTTCACAGAACACAAATAAGTTTCTTAAAAAGCTCCTTTCTCTTTGTTATCGGAGGATATTTCCTTTGGCCCTATAGTCCTCAAAGGGATCAGAAATATCTGTTCTCAGATTCCACAGAAATAAGGCTAGCAAAGAGATCCAGGAAATACACATGTAACTCTGTGAGATGAATTAACAGAACACTAAGCAGTTTCTCAGAAAGCTTCTTTCCAGATTTCATCTGAGGACATTTCCTTTTTCACCATAGCCCTCTATTTGCTTCCAAATATCACGTTGCCAATTCCACAAGAACTGTCTTAGCGAAAGGCTTCTTGAGGGGAAAGCTGTAACTCTGTGAGATGATTTCACAGAACACAAGGAAGTTTCTCAGAAAGCTTCTTTCTCTTTGTTATCGGAGGATATTTCCTTTGGCCCCATGGACTTGCAATGGATCCGAAATATCTGTTCTCAGATTCCACAGAAATAAGGCTAGCATAGAGATCCACGAAATACAGATGTAACTCTGTGAGAAGAATTAGCAGAACACTAAGCAGTTTCACAGAAAGCTTCTTTCCGGATTTCATCTGAGGATATTTCCTTTTTCACCATTGCCCTTTATGCTCTTCCAAATATCTCTTTGCCAATTCCACAAGAAGTATCTTACCGAAAGGCTTCTTGAGGGGAAAACTGTAACTCTGTGAGATGACTTCAAAGAACACAAAGAAGTTTCTCAGAAAGCTCCTTTCTCTTTGTTATTGGAGGATAATTCCTTTGGCCCTATAGCCTTCAAAAGGATCCGAAATATCTGTTCTCAGATTCCACAGAAAAAAGGTTAGCAAAGAGATCCAGGAAATTCACATGTAACTCAGTAAGATGAATTAACAGAACACTAAGCAGTTTCTCAGAAAGCTTCTTTCCAGATTTCATCTGAAGAGGTTTCCTTTCTCTCCGTAGAACACTATGGGCTTCCAAATATCACTTTGCCAATTCCACAAGTACTGTCTTAGCGAAAGGCTTCTTGAGGGGAAAGCTGTAACTCTGTGAGATGATTTCACAGAACAAAAAGAAGTTTCTCAGAAAGCTTCTTTCTCTTTGTTATCGGAGGATATTTCCTTTGGCCCTATAGTCTTCAAAGGGATCCGAAATATCTGTTCTCAGCTTCCACAGAAATAAGCCTAAAAAAGAGATCCAGGAAATACACATGTAACTCTGTGAGATGAATTAACAGAACACTAAGCAGTTTCTCAGAAAGCTTCTTTCCAGATTACATCTGAGGAGATTTCCTTTTTCACCATAGCCCTCTATGGGCTTCCAAATATCACTTTGCCAATTCCATAAGAACTGTTTAAGCGAAAGGCTTCTTGAGGGGAAAGCTGTAACTCTGTGAGATGATTACACAGAACAAAAATAAGATTCTCAGAAAGCTTCTTTCTCTTTGTTATCGGAGGATATTTCCTTTGGCCATATAGTCTTCAAAGTGATCCGAAATATCTGTTCTCAGATTCCACAGAAATAAGGCTAGCAAAGAGATCCACGAATTACACATGTAACTCTGTGAGATGAATTAACAGAACACTAAGCAGTTTCTCAGAAAGCTTCTTTCCAGATTTCGTCTGAGAAGATTTCCTTTTCCACCATAGCCCTCTAAGGGCTTCCAAATATCAGTTTGCCAATTCCACATGAACTGTCCTAGCGAAAGGCTTCTTGAGGGGAAAGCTGTAACTCTGTGAGATGATTTCACAGAACACTAAGAAGTTTCTCAGAAAGCTTCTTTCTCTTTGTTATCGTGGATATTTCCTTTGGCCCTACAGTCTTCAATGGGATCCGAAATATCTATTCTCCGATTCCAGAGAAATAAGGCTAGCAAAGAGATCCACGAAATACTCATGTAACTCTCTGAGATGAATTAACAGAACACTAAGCAGTTTCTCAGAAAGCTCCTTTCCAGATTTCATCGGAGGAGATTTCCTTTTTCACCATAGCCCTCTATGGGCTTCCAAATATCACTTTGCCAATTCCAGAAGAACTGTCTTAGCGGAAGTCTTCTTGAATGGAAAGCTGTAATTCTGTGAGATGATTTTACAGAACACCAAGAAGTTTGTCAGAATGCTTCTTTCTCTTTGTTATCGGAGGATATTTCCTTTGGCCCCATAGTCTTCCAAGGGATCTGAAATATCTGTTCTCAGATTCCACAGAAATAAGGGTAGCAAAAGGATCCACGAAAAACAGATGTAACTCTGTGAGTTGAATTAACAGAACACTAAGCAGTTTCTCAGAAAGCTTCTTTCTAGATTTCATCTGAAGAGATTTCCTTTTTCACCGTAGCCCTCTATGGGCTTCCAAGTATCACTTTGCCAATACCACAAGAACTGTCTTAGCGTAAGGCTTCTTGAGGGGAAAGCTGTAACGCTGTGAGATGATTTCGCAGAACACAAAAAAGTTTCTCAGAAAGCTTCTTGCACTTTGTTATCGGAGGATATTTCCTTGGGCCCTATAGTCTTCAAAGGAATCCGAAATATCTGTTCTCAGATTCCACAGAAATAAGGCTAGCAAAGAGATCCACGAAATACACATGTAACTCTGTGAGATGAATTAACAGAACACTTAGCAGTTTCTCAAAAAGCTTTTTACCAGATTTCATCTGAGGAGATTTCCTATTTCTCCATAGCCCTCTATGGGCTTCCAAATATCACTTTGCCAATTCCACAAGTACTGTCTTAACGAAAGGCTTCTTGAGGGGAAAGCTGTATCTCTGTGAGGTGATTTCACAGAACACAAAGAAGTTTCTCAGAAAGCTGCTTTCTCTTTGTTATCGGAGGATATTTCCTTTGGCCCCATAGACTTCAAAGGGATCCGAAATATCTGTTCTCAGATTCCACAGAAATAAGGTTAGCAAAGAGATCCAGGAAATACACATGTAAGTCTGTGAGATGAATTAACAGAACACTAAAGAGTTTCTCAGAAAGCTTCTTTCCAGATTTCACTGAGGATATTTCCTTTTTCACCATAGCCCTCTAAGGGCATCCAAATATCACGTTGCCAATTCCACAAGAACTGTCTTAGCGAAAGGCTTCTTGAGGGGAAAGCTGTAACTCTGTGAGATGATTTCACAGAATACAAAGAAGTTTCTCAGAAAGCTTCTTTCTCTTTGTTATCGGAGGATATTTCCTTTGGCCCCATAGTCTTCCAATGGATCCGAAATATCTGTTCTCAGATTGCACAAAAATAAGGCTAGCAAAGAGATCCACGAAATACTGATGTAACTCTGTGAGATGAATTAGCAGAACACTAAGCAGTTTCCCAGAAACCTTCTTTCCAGTTTTCATCTGAGGATATTTCCTTTTTCACCATAGCCCTTTATGGGCTTCCAAATATCACTTTGCCAATTCCACAAGAACTGTCTTAGTGAAAGCCTTCTTGAGGGGAAAGCTGTAACTCTCTGAGATGATTTCACAGAACACAAAGAAGTTTCTCAGAAAGCTTCTTTTTCTTTGTTATCGGGGGATATTTCCTTTGGCCCTATAGTCTTCCAAGGGATCCGAAATATCTGTTCTCAGATTCCATAGAAATAAGGCTAGGAAAGAGATCGACGAAATACACATGTAACTCTGTGAGATGAATTAACAGAACACTAAGCAGTTTCTCAGAAAGCTTCTTTCCAGATTTCATCTGATGAGATTTCCTTTTTCACCATAGCCCTCTGTGGGCTTCCAAATATCACTTTGCCAATTCCACAAGAACTGTCTTAGCGAAAGGCTTCTTGAGGGGAAAGCTGTAACTCTGTGAGATGATTTCACAGAACACAAAGAAGTTTCTCAGAAAGCCTCTTTCTCCTTGTTGTCGGAGGATATTTCCTTTGGCCCCATAGTCTTCAAAGGGATATGAAATATCTGCTCTCAGATTCCACAGAAATAATGCTAGCAAAGAGATACACGAAATACACATGTAACTCTGTGAGATGAATTAACAGAACACTAAGCAGTTTCTCAGAGAGCTTCTTTCCAGATTTCATCTGAGGATATTTCCTTTTTCACCATAGCCCTCTATGGGCTTCCAAATATCACTTTGCCAATTCCACAAGAACTGTCTTAGCGAAAGGCTTCTTGAGGGGAAAGCTGTAACTCTGTGAGATGATTTCACAGAACACAAACAAGTTTCTCAGAAAGCTTCTTTCTCTTTGTTATCGGAGGATATTTCCTTTAGCCCTGTAGTCTTCAAAGGAATCCGAAATATCTGTTCTCAGATTCCACAGAAATAAGGCTAGCAAAGAGATCCACGAAATACACATGTAACTCTGTGAGATGAATTAACAGAACACTAAGCAGTTTCTCAGAAAGCTTCTTTCCAGATTTCATCTGAGGATATTTCCTTTTTCACCATAGCCCTTTATGGGCTTCCAAATATCACTTTGCCAATTCCACTAGAACTGTCTTAGCGAAAGGCTTCTTGAGGGGAAAGCTGTAACTCTGTGAGATGATTTCACAGAACACAAAGAAGTTTCTCAGAAAGCTTCTTTCTCTTTGTTATCAGAGGATATTTCCTTTGGCCCTATAGTCTTCAAAGGGATCCGAAATATCTGTCCTTAGATTCCACAGAAATAAGGCTACCAAAGAGATCCACGAAATACACATGTAACTCTGTGAGATGAATTAAGAGAACACTAAGCAGTTTCTGAGAAAGCTTCTTTCCAGATTTCATCTGAGGAGATTTCTTTTTCACCATAGCCCTCTATGGGCTTCCAAATATCACTTTGCCAATTTCATAAGAACTGTTTAAGTGAAAGGCTTCTTGAGGGGAAAGCTGTAACTCTGTGAGATGATTACACAGAACAAAAATAAGATTCTCAGAAAGCTTTTTTGTCTATGTTATCGGAGGATATTTCCTTTGGACCTATAGTCTGCAAAGTGATCCGAAATATCTGTTCTCAGATTCCACAGAAATAAGGCTAGCAAAGAGATCCACGAAGTACACATGTAACTCTGTGAGATGAATTAACAGAACACTAAGCAGTTTCTCAGAAAGCTTCTTTCCAGATTTCGTCTGAGAAGATTTCCTTTTTCACCATAGCCCTCTAAGGGCTTCCAAATATCAGTTTGCCAATTCCACAAGAACTGTCCTAGCGAAAGGCTCCTTTAGGGGAAAGCTGTAATTTTGTGAGATGATTTCACAGAACACTAAGAAGTTTGTCAGAAAGCTTCTTTCTCCTTGCTATCGCGGATATTTCCTTTGGCCCTACAGTCTTCAATGGGATCCGAAATATCTGTTCTCCGATTCCACAGAAATAAGGCTACCAAAGAGATCCACGAAATACTCATGTAACTCTGTGAGATGAATTAACAGAACACTAAGCAGTTTCTCAGAAAGCTTCTTTCCAGATTTCATCTGACGAGATTTCCTTTTTCACCGTAGCCCTCTATGGGCTTCCAAATATCACTTTGCCAATTCCACAAGAACTATCTTAACGAAAGGCTTCTTGAGTGGAAAGCTGTAACTCTGTGAGATGATTTCACAGAACACAAAGAAGTTTCTCAGAAAGCTTCTTTCTCTTTGTTATCGGAGGATATTTCCTTTGGCCCTATAGTCATCAAAGGGATCCAAAATATCAGTTCTCAGATTCTACAGAAATAAGGTTAGCAAAGATATCCAGGAAATACACATGTAACTCTGTGAGATGAATTAACAGAACACTAAGGAGTTTCTCAGAAAGCTTCTTTCCAGGTTTCACTGAGGATATTTCCTTTTTCACCATAGCCCTCTAAGGGCTTCCAAATATCACGTTGCCAATTCCACAAGAACTGTCTTAGCGAAAGGCTTCTTGAGCGGAAAGCTGTAACTCTGTGAGATGATTTCACAGAACACAAAGAAGTTTCTCAGAA
Source organism: Macaca mulatta (assembly GCF_049350105.2). NCBI lineage: Eukaryota > Metazoa > Chordata > Mammalia > Primates > Cercopithecidae > Macaca > Macaca mulatta. Next base: position 40,393,921 of record NC_133414.1, read on the forward strand.
AGCTTCTTTCTCTTTGTTATCGGAGGATATTTCCTTTGACCCCAAAGACTTCCAATGGATCCGAAATATCTGTTCTCAGATTCCACAGAAATAAGGCCAGCAAAGAGATCCACGAAATACAGATGTAACTCTGTGAGATGAATTAACAGAACACTAAGCAGTTTCTCAGAAAGCTTCTTTCCGGATTTCATCTGAGGATATTTACTTTTTCACCATTTCCCTTTATGCTCTTCCAAATATCTCTTTGCCAATTCCACAAGAAGTGTCTCAGCGAAAGGCTTCTTGGGGGGAAAACTGTAACTCTGTGAGATGATTTCAAAGAACACAAAGAAGTTTCTCAGAAGCTCCTTTCTCTTTGTTATCGGAGGATATTTCCTTTGGCCCTATAGCCTTTAAAGGGATCCGAAATATCTGTTCTCAGATTCCACAGAAATAAGGCTAGCAAAGAGATCCACGAAATACACATGTAACTCTGTGAGATGAATTAACAGAAAACTAAGCAGTTTCTCAGAAAGCTTCTTACCAGATTTCATCTGAGGATATTTCCTTTTTCACCATACCCCTCTCAGGGCTTCCAAATATCACTTTGCCAGTTACACAAGAACTATCTTATCGAAAGGCTTCTTGAGGGGAAAGCTATAACTCTGTGAGATGATTTCACAGAACACAAAGAAGTTTCTCAGAAAGCTTCTTTCTCTTTGTTATCGGAGGATATTTCCTTTGGCCCCATAGTCTTACAAGGGATCCGAAATATCTGTTCTCAGATTCCACAGAAATAAGGCTAGCAAAGAGATCCACGAAATACACATGTAACTCTGTGAGATGAATTAACAGAACACTAAGCAGTTTCTCAGAAAGCTTCTTACCAGATTTCATCTGAGGAGATTTCCTTTTTCACCTTAGCCCTCTATGGGCTTCCAAATGTCACTTTGCCAATTCCACAAGAACTGTCTTATCGAAAACCTTCTTGAGGGGAAAGCTGTAACTCTGTGAGATGATTTCAAGGAACACAAAGAAGTTTCTCACAAAGCTTCTTTCTCTTTGTTATCGGAGGATATTTCCTTTGGCCCTATAGTCTTCAAAGGGATCCGAAATATCTGTTCTCAGATTCCACAGAAATAAGACTAGCAAAGAGATCCACGAAATACACATGTAACTCTGTGAGATGAATTAACAGAACACTAAGCCGTTTCTCAGAAAGCTTCTTTCCAGATTTCATCTGAGGATATTTCCTTTTTCACCTTTGCCCTCTATGGGCTTCCAAATATCACTTTGCCAATTCCACAAGTACTGTCTTAGCGTAAGGCTTCTTGAAGGGAAAGCTGTAACTCTGTGAGATGATTTCACAGAACACAAAGAAGTTTCTCAGAAAGCTGCTTTCTCTTTGTTATCGGAGGATATTTCCTTTGGCCCTATAGTCTTCAAAGGGATCCGAAATATCTGTTCTCAGATTCCACAGAAATAAGGTTAGCAAAGAGATCCAGGAAATACACATGTAACTCTGTGAGATGAATTAACAGAACACTAAAGAGCTTCTCAGAAAGCTTCTTTCCAGATATCACTGAGGATATTTGCTTTTTCACCATAGCCCTATATGGGCTTCCAAATATCACGTTGCCAATTCCACAAGAACTGTCTTAGCGAAAGGCTTCTTGAGGGGAAAGCTGTAACTCTGTGAGATGATTTCACAGAACACAAAGAAGTTTCTCAGAAAGCTTCTTTCTCTTTGTTATCGGAGGATATTTCCTTTGGCCCCATAGTCTTCCAATGGATCCGAAATATCTGTTCTCAGATTGCACAGAATTAAGGCTAGCAAAGAGAACCACGAAATACAGATGTAACTCTGTGAGATGAATTAGCAGAACACTAAGCAGTTTCTCAGAAAGCTTCCTTCCAGATTTCATCTGAGGAGATTTCTTTTTCACCATAGCCCTCTATGGGCTTCCAAATATCACTTTGCCAATTTCATAAGAACTGTTTAAGTGAAAGGCTTCTTGAGGGGAAAGCTGTAACTCTGTGAGATGATTACACAGAACAAAAATAAGATTCTCAGAAAGCTTCTTTGTCTTTGTTATCGGAGGATATTTCCTTTGGACCTATAGTCTTCAAAGTGATCCGAAATATCTGTTCTCAGATTCCACAGAAATAAGGCTAGCAAAGAGATCCACGAAGTACACATGTAACTCTGTGAGATGAATTAACAGAACACTAAGCAGTTTCTCAGAAAGCTTCTTTCCAGATTTCGTCTGAGAATATTTCCTTTTTCACCACAGCCCTCTAAGGGCTTCCAAATATCAGTTTGCCAATTCCACAAGAACTGTCCTAGCGAAAGGCTCCTTGAGGGGAAAGCTGTAACTTTGTGAGATGATTTCACAGAACACTAAGAAGTTTCTCAGAAAGCTTCTTTCTCCTTGTTATCGTGGATATTTCCTTTGGCCCTACAGTCTTCAATGGGATCCGAAATATCTGTTCTCCGATTCCACAGAAATAAGGCTACCAAAGAGATTCACGAAATACTCATGTAACTCTGTGAGATGAATTAACAGAACACTAAGCAGTTTCTCAGAAAGCTTCTTTCCAGATTTCATCTGACGAGATTTCCTTTTTCACGATAGCCCTTTATGGGCTTCCAAATATCACTTTGCCAATTCCACAAGAACTGTCCTAACGAAAGGCTTCTTGAGGGGAAAGCTGTAACTCTGTGAGATGATATCAAAGAACACAAAGAAGGTTCTCAGAAAGCTCCTTTCTCTTTGTTATCGGAGGATATTTCCTTTGGCCCTATAGTCCTCAAAGGGACCCGAAATATCTGTTCTCAGATTCCACAGATAAGGCTAGCAAAGAGATCCACGAAATACACATGTAACTCTGTGAGATGAATTAACAGAACACTAAGCAGTTTCTCAAAAAGCTTCTTACCAGATTTCATCTGAGGATATTTCCTTTTTCACCATAGCCCTCTATGGGCTTCCAAATATCACTTTGCCAATTCCACAAGTACTCTCTTAACGAAAGGCTTCTTGAGGGGAAAGCTGTAACTGTGTGATATGATTTCACAGAACACAAAGAAGTTTCTCAGAAAGCTGCTTTCTCTTTGTTATCGGAGGATATTTCCTTTGGCCCTTTAGTCTTCAAAGGAATCCGAAATATCTATTCTCAGATTCCACAGAAATAAGGCTAGCAAAGAGATCCACGAAATACACATGTAACTCTGTGAGATGAATTAACAGAACACTAAGCAGTTTCTCAAAAAGCTTCTTACCAGATTTCATCTGAGGATATTTCCTTTTTCACCATAGCCCTCTATGGGCTTCCAAATATCACTTTGCCAATTCCACAAGTACTGTCTTAACGAAAGGCTTCTTGAGGGGAAAGCTGTAACTCTGTGAGATGATTTCACAGAACACAAAGAAGTTTCTCAGAAAGCTTCTTTCTCTTTGTTATCGGAGGATATTTCCTTTGACCCCAAAGACTTCCAATGGATCCGAAATATCTGTTCTCAGATTCCACAGAAATAAGGCCAGCAAAGAGATCCACGAAATACAGATGTAACTCTGTGAGATGAATTAACAGAACACTAAGCAGTTTCTCAGAAAGCTTCTTTCCGGATTTCACTGAGGATATTTACTTTTTCACCATAGCCCTTTATGCTCTTCCAAATATCTCTTTGCCAATTCCACAAGAAGTGTCTTAGCGAAAGGCTTCTTGAGGGGAAAGCTGTAACTCTGTGAGATGATTTCACAGAACACAAAGAAGTTTCTCAGAAAGCTTCTTTCTCTTTGTTATCGGAGGATATTTCCTTTGGCCCCATAGTCTTCCAATGGATCCGAAATATCTGTTCTCAGATTCCACAGAAATAAGGCTAGCAAAGAGATCCACGAAATACAGATGGAACTCGGTGAGATGAATTAGCAGAACACTAAGCAGTTTCTCAGAAAGCTTCTTTCCAGATTTCATCTGAGGATATTTCCTTTTTCACCATAGCCCTTTATGGGCTTCCAAATATCACTTTGCCAATTCCACAAGAACTGTCCTAACGAAAGGCTTCTTGAGGGGAAAGCTGTAACTCTGTGAGATGATATCAAAGAACACAAAGAAGTTGCTCAGAAAGCTCCTTTCTCTTTGTTATCGGAGGATATTTCCTTTGGCCCTATAGTCCTCAAAGGGACCCGAAATATCTGTTCTCAGATTCCACAGAAATAAGGCTAGCAAAGAGATCCACGAAATACACATGTAACTCTGTGAGATGAATTAACAGAACACTAAGCAGTTTCTCAAAAAGCTTCTTACCAGATTTCATCTGAGGATATTTCCTTTTTCACCATAGCCCTCTATGGGCTTCCAAATATCACTTTGCCAATTCCACAAGTACTCTCTTAACGAAAGGCTTCTTGAGGGGAAAGCTGTAACTCTGTGAGATGATTTCACAGAACACGAAGAAGTTTCTCAGAAAGCTGCTTTCTCTTTGTTATCGGAGGATATTTCCTTTGGCCCTATAGTCTTCAAAGGGATCCGAAATATCTGTTCTCAGATACCTCAGAAATAAGGTTAGCAAAGAGATCCAGGAAATACACATGTAACTCTGTGAGATGAATTAACAGAACACTAAAGAGCTTCTCAGAAAGCTTCCTTCCAGATTTCACTGAGGATATTTGCTTTTTCACCATAGCCCTCTATGGGCTTCCAAATATCACGTTGCCAATTCCACAAGAACTGTCTTAGCGAAAGGCTTCTTGAGGGTAAAGCTGTAACTCTGTGAGATGATTTCACAGAACACAAAGAAGTTTCTCAGAAAGCTTCTTTCTCTTTGTTATCGGAGGATATTTCCTTTGGCCCCATAGTCTTCCAATGGATCAGAAATATCTGTTCTCAGATTGCACAGAAATAAGGCTAGCAAAGAGATCCACGAAATACAGATGTAACTCTGTGAGATGAATTAGCAGAACACTAAGCAGTTTCTCAGAAAGCTTCTTTCCAGATTTCATCTGAGGATATTTCCTTTTTCACCATAGCCCTTTATGGGCTTCCAAATATCACTTTGCCAATTCCACAAGAACTGTCTTAGCGAAAGGCTTCTTGAGGTGAAAGCTGTAACTCTGTGAGATGATTTCACAGAACACAAAGAAGTTTCTCAGAAAGCTCCTTTCTCTTTGTTATCGGAGGATATTTCCTTTGGCCCTATAGCCTTCAAAGGGATCCGAAATATCTGTTCTCAGATTCCACAGAAATAAGGTTATCAAAGAGATCCAGGACATACACAAGTAACTCAGTAAGATGAATTAACAGAACACTAAGGAGTTTCTCAGAAAGCTTCTTTCTAGATTTCACTGAGGATATTTCCTTTTTCACCATAGCCCTCTAAGGGCTTCCAAATATCACTTTGCCAATTCCACAAGAACTGTCTTAGCGAAAGGCTTCTTGAGGGGAAAGCTGTAACTCTGTGAGATGATTTCACAGAACACAAAGAAGTTTCTCAGAAAGCTTCTTTCTCTTTGTTATCGGAGGATATTTCCTTTGGCCCTATTGTCTTCAAAGGGATCCGAAATATCTGTCCTCAGATTCCACAGAAATAAGGCTACCAAAGAGATCCACGAAACACACATGTAACTCTGTGAGATGAATTAACAGAACACTAAGCAGGTTCTCAGAAAGCTTCTTTCCAGATTTCATCTGAGGAGATTTCCTTTTTCACCATAGCCCTCTATGGGCTTCCAAATATCACTTTGCCAATTCCATAAGAACTGTTTAAGCGAAAGGCTTCTTGAGGGGAAAGCTGTAACTCTGTGAGATGATTACACAGAACAAAAATAAGATTCTCAGAAAGCTTCTTTCTCTTTGTTATCGGAGGATATTTCCTTTGGACCTATAGTCTTCAAAGTTATCCGAAATATCTGTTCTCAGATTCCACAGAAATAAGGCTAGAAAAGAGATCCACGAAGTACACATGTAACTCTGTGAGATGAATTAACAGAACACTAAGCAGTTTCTCACAAAGCTTCTTTCCAGATTTCGTCTGAGAAGATTTCCTTTTTCACCATAGCCCTCTAAGGGCTTCCAAATATCAGTTTGCCAATTCCACAAGAACTGTCCTAGCGAAAGGCTCCTTGAGGGGAAAGCTGTCACTCTGCGAGATGATTTCACAGAACACTAAGAAGTTTCTCAGAAAGCTTCTTTCTCTTTGTTATCGTGGATATTTCCTTTGGCCCTACAGTCTTCAATGGGATCCGAAATATCTCTTCTCCGATTCCACAGAAATAAGGCTAGCAAAGAGATCCACGAAATACTCAGGTAACTCTGTGAGATGAATTAACAGAACACTAAGCAGTTTCTCAGAAAGCTCCTTTCCAGATTTCATCTGAGGATATTTTCTTTTTCACCATACCCCTCTATGTGCTTCCAAATATCACTTTGCCAATTCCACAAGAACTGTCTTAGCGGAAGTCTTCTTGAAGGGAAAGCTGTAATTCTGTGAGATGCTTTTACAGAACACCAAGAAGTTACTCAGAAAGCTTCTTTCTCTTTGTTATCGGAGGATATTTCCTTTGGCCCCATAGTCTTCCAAGGGATCAGAAATATCTGTTCTCAGATTCCACAGAAATAAGGGTAGCAAAGGGATCCACGAAAAACAGATGTAACTCTGTGAGATGAATTAACAGAACACTAAGCAGTTTCTCAGAAAGCTTCTTTCCAGATTTCATCTGAGGATATTTCCTTTTAAACCATAGCCCTGTATAGGCTTCCAAATATCACTTTGCCAATTCCACAAGAACTGTCTTAGCGAAAGGCTTCTTGAGGGGAAAGCTGTAACTCTGTGAGATGATTTCACAGAACACAAAGAAGTTCCTCAGAAAGCTCCTTTCCCTTTGTTATCAGAGGATATTTCCTTGGCCCTACAGTCCTCAAAGGCATCCAAAATATCTGTTCTCAGATTCCACAGAAATAAGGCTAGCAAAGAGATCCACGAAATACACATGTAACTCTGTGAGATGAATTAACAGAACACTAAGCAGTTTCTCAGAAAGCTTCTTTCCAGATTTCATCTGAGGATATTTCCTTTTTCACCGTAGCCCTCTATGGGCTTCCAAATATCACTTTGCCAATTCCACAAGAACTGTCTTAGCGAAAGGCTTCTTGAGGGGAAAGCTGTAACTCTGTGAGATGATTTCACAGAACACAAAGAAGTTTCTCAGAAAGCTTCTTTCTCTTTGTTATCGGAGTATATTTCCTTTGGCCCTAAAGTCTTCAAAGGGATCCGAAATATCTGTTCTCAGATTCCACAGAAATAAGGCTAGCAAAGAGATCCACGAAATACACATGTAACTCTGTGAGATGAATTAACAGAACACTAAGCTGTTTCTCAGAAAGCTTCTTTCCAGATTTAATCTGAGGAGATTTCCTTTTTCACCATAGCCCTCTATGGGCTTCCAAATATCACTTTGCCAATACCACAAGAACTGTCTTAGCGAAAGGCTTCTTGAGGGGAAAGCTGTAACTCTGGGAGATGATTTCACAGAACACAAACAAGTTTCTCAGAAAGCTTCTTTCTCTTTGTTATCGGAGGATATTTCCTTTGGCCCTATAGTCTTCAAAGGAATCCGAAATATCTGTTCTCAGATTCCACAGAAATAAGGCTAGCAAAGAGATCCACGAAATACACATGTAACTCTGTGAGATGAATTAACAGAACACTAAGCAGTTTCTCAGAAAGCTTCTTTCCAGATTTCATCTGAGGATATTTCCTTTTTCACCATAGCCCTTTATGGGCTTCCAAATATCACTTTGCCAATTCCACAAGAACTGTCTTAGCGAAAGGCTTCTTGAGGGGAAAGCTGTAACTCTGTGAGATGATTTCACAGAACACAAAGAAGTTTCTCAGAAAGCTTCTTTCTCTTTGTTATCGGAGGATATTTCCTTTGGCCCCATAGTCTTCCAATGGATCCGAAATATCTGTTCTCAGATTCCACAGAAATAAGGCTAGCAAAGAGATCCACGAAATACAGATGGAACTCGGTGAGATGAATTAGCAGAACACTAAGCAGTTTCTCAGAAAGCTTCTTTCCAGATTTCATCTGAGGATATTTCCTTTTTCACCATAGCCCTTTATGGGCTTCCAAATATCACTTTGCCAATTCCACAAGAACTGTCCTAACGAAAGGCTTCTTGAGGGGAAAGCTGTAACTCTGTGAGATGATATCAAAGAACACAAAGAAGTTGCTCAGAAAGCTCCTTTCTCTTTGTTATCGGAGGATATTTCCTTTGGCCCTATAGTCCTCAAAGGGACCCGAAATATCTGTTCTCAGATTCCACAGAAATAAGGCTAGCAAAGAGATCCACGAAATACACATGTAACTCTGTGAGATGAATTAACAGAACACTAAGCAGTTTCTCAAAAAGCTTCTTACCAGATTTCATCTGAGGATATTTCCTTTTTCACCATAGCCCTCTATGGGCTTCCAAATATCACTTTGCCAATTCCACAAGTACTCTCTTAACGAAAGGCTTCTTGAGGGGAAAGCTGTAACTCTGTGAGATGATTTCACAGAACACGAAGAAGTTTCTCAGAAAGCTGCTTTCTCTGTGTTATCGGAGGATATTTCCTTTGGCCCTATAGTCTTCAAAGGGATCCGAAATATCTGTTCTCAGATACCTCAGAAATAAGGTTAGCAAAGAGATCCAGGAAATAGACATGTAACTCTGTGAGATGAATTAACAGAACACTAAAGAGCTTCTCAGAAAGCTTCCTTCCAGATTTCACTGAGGATATTTGCTTTTTCACCATAGCCCTCTATGGGCTTCCAAATATCACGTTGCCAATTCCACAAGAACTGTCTTAGCGAAAGGCTTCTTGAGGGTAAAGCTGTAACTCTGTGAGATGATTTCACAGAACACAAAGAAGTTTCTCAGAAAGCTTCTTTCTCTTTGTTATCGGAGGATATTTCCTTTGGCCCCATAGTCTTCCAATGGATCAGAAATATCTGTTCTCAGATTGCACAGAAATAAGGCTAGCAAAGAGATCCACGAAATACAGATGTAACTCTGTGAGATGAATTAGCAGAACACTAAGCAGTTTCTCAGAAAGCTTCTTTCCAGATTTCATCTGAGGATATTTCCTTTTTCACCACAGCCCTTTATGGGCTTCCAAATATCACTTTGCCAATTCCACAAGAACTGTCTTAGCGAAAGGCTTCTTGAGGTGAAAGCTGTAACTCTGTGAGATGATTTCACAGAACACAAAGAAGTTTCTCAGAAAGCTCCTTTCTCTTTGTTATCGGAGGATATTTCCTTTGGCCCTATAGCCTTCAAAGGGATCCGAAATATCTGTTCTCAGATTCCACAGAAATAAGGTTATCAAAGAGATCCAGGACATACACAAGTAACTCAGTAAGATGAATTAACAGAACACTAAGGAGTTTCTCAGAAAGCTTCTTTCTAGATTTCACTGAGGATATTTCCTTTTTCACCATAGCCCTCTAAGGGCTTCCAAATATCACTTTGCCAATTCCACAAGAACTGTCTTAGCGAAAGGCTTCTTGAGGGGAAAGCTGTAACTCTGTGGGATGATTTCACAGAACACAAAGAAGTTTCTCAGAAAGCTTCTATATCTTTGTTTTCGGAGGATATTTCCTTTGGCCCCATAGTCTTCCAATGGATCCGAAATATCTGTTCTCAGATTCCACAGAAATAAGGCTAGCAAAGAGACCAAGGAATACAGATGTAACTCTGTGAGATGAATTAGCAGAACACTAAGCAGTTTCTCAGAAAGCTTCTTTCCAGATTTCATCTGAGGATATTTCCTTTTTCAAAATAGCCCTTTATGGGCTTCCAAATATCACTTTGCCAATTCCACAAGAACTGTCTTAGCGAAAGCCTTCTTGAGGGGAAAGCTGTAACTCTGTGAGATGATTTCACAGAACACAAAGAAGTTTCTCAGAAAGCTTCTTTCTCTTTGTTATCGGAGGATATTTCCTTTGGCCCTATTGTCTTCAAAGGGATCCGAAATATCTGTCCTCAGATTCCACAGAAATAAGGCTACCAAAGAGATCCACGAAACACACATGTAACTCTGTGAGATGAATTAACAGAACACTAAGCAGGTTCTCAGAAAGCTTCTTTCCAGATTTCATCTGAGGAGATTTCCTTTTTCACCATAGCCCTCTATGGGCTTCCAAATATCACTTTGCCAATTCCATAAGAACTGTTTAAGCGAAAGGCTTCTTGAGGGGAAAGCTGTAACTCTGTGAGATGATTACACAGAACAAAAATAAGATTCTCAGAAAGCTTCTTTCTCTTTGTTATCGGAGGATATTTCCTTTGGACCTATAGTCTTCAAAGTTATCCGAAATATCTGTTCTCAGATTCCACAGAAATAAGGCTAGAAAAGAGATCCACGAAGTACACATGTAACTCTGTGAGATGAATTAACAGAACACTAAGCAGTTTCTCAGAAAGCTTCTTTCCAGATTTCGTCTGAGAAGATTTCCTTTTTCACCATAGCCCTCTAAGGGCTTCCAAATATCAGTTTGCCAATTCCACAAGAACTGTCCTAGCGAAAGGCTCCTTGAGGGGAAAGCTGTCACTCTGCGAGATGATTTCACAGAACACTAAGAAGTTTCTCAGAAAGCTTCTTTCTCTTTGTTATCGTGGATATTTCCTTTGGCCCTACAGTCTTCAATGGGATCCGAAATATCTCTTCTCCGATTCCACAGAAATAAGGCTAGCAAAGAGATCCACGAAATACTCAGGTAACTCTGTGAGATGAATTAACAGAACACTAAGCAGTTTCTCAGAAAGCTCCTTTCCAGATTTCATCTGAGGATATTTTCTTTTTCACCATACCCCTCTATGTGCTTCCAAATATCACTTTGCCAATTCCACAAGAACTGTCTTAGCGGAAGTCTTCTTGAAGGGAAAGCTGTAATTCTGTGAGATGCTTTTACAGAACACCAAGAAGTTACTCAGAAAGCTTCTTTCTCTTTGTTATCGGAGGATATTTCCTTTGGCCCCATAGTCTTCCAAGGGATCTGAAATATCTGTTCTCAGATTCCACAGAAATAAGGGTAGCAAAAGGATCCACGAAAAACAGATGTAACTCTGTGAGATGAATTAACAGAACACTAAGCAGTTTCTCAGAAAGCTTCTTTCCAGATTTCATCTGAGGATATTTCCTTTTAAACCATAGCCCTGTATAGGCTTCCAAATATCACTTTGCCAATTCCACAAGAACTGTCTTAGCGAAAGGCTTCTTGAGGGGAAAGCTGTAACTCTGTGAGATGATTTCACAGAACACAAAGAAGTTCCTCAGAAAGCTCCTTTCCCTTTGTTATCAGAGGATATTTCCTTGGCCCTACAGTCCTCAAAGGCATCCAAAATATCTGTTCTCAGATTCCACAGAAATAAGGCTAGCAAAGAGATCCACGAAATACACATGTAACTCTGTGAGATGAATTAACAGAACACTAAGCAGTTTCTCAGAAAGCTTCTTTCCAGATTTCATCTGAGGATATTTCCTTTTTCACCGTAGCCCTCTATGGGCTTCCAAATATCACTTTGCCAATTCCACAAGAACTGTCTTAGCGAAAGGCTTCTTGAGGGGAAAGCTGTAACTCTGTGAGATGATTTCACAGAACACAAAGAAGTTTCTCAGAAAGCTTCTTTCTCTTTGTTATCGGAGGATATTTCCTTTGGCCCTAAAGTCTTCAAAGGGATCCGAAATATCTGTTCTCAGATTCCACAGAAATAAGGCTAGCAAAGAGATCCACGAAATACACATGTAACTCTGTGAGATGAATTAACAGAACACTAAGCTGTTTCTCAGAAAGCTTCTTTCCAGATTTAATCTGAGGAGATTTCCTTTTTCACCATAGCCCTCTATGGGCTTCCAAATATCACTTTGCCAATACCACAAGAACTGTCTTAGCGAAAGGCTTCTTGAGGGGAAAGCTGTAACTCTGTGAGATGATTTCACAGAACACAAACAAGTTTCTCAGAAAGCTTCTTTCTCTTTGTTATCGGAGGATATTTCCTTTGGCCCTATAGTCTTCAAAGGAATCCGAAATATCTGTTCTCAGATTCCACAGAAATAAGGCTAGCAAAGAGATCCACGAAATACACATGTAACTCTGTGAGATGAATTAACAGAACACTAAGCAGTTTCTCAGAAAGCTTCTTTCCAGATTTCATCTGAGGATATTTCCTTTTTCACCATAGCCCTTTATGGGCTTCCAAATATCACTTTGCCAATTCCACAAGAACTGTCTTAGCGAAAGGCTTCTTGAGGGGAAAGCTGTAACTCTGTGAGATGATTTCACAGAACACAAAGAAGTTTCTCAGAAAGCTTCTTTCTCTTTGTTATCGGAGGATATTTCCTTTGGCCCCATAGTCTTCCAATGGATCCGAAATATCTGTTCTCAGATTCCACAGAAATAAGGCTAGCAAAGAGATCCACGAAATACAGATGGAACTCGGTGAGATGAATTAGCAGAACACTAAGCAGTTTCTCAGAAAGCTTCTTTCCAGATTTCATCTAAGGATATTTCCTTTTTCACCATAGCCCTTTATGGGCTTCCAAATATCACTTTGCCAATTCCACAAGAACTGTCCTAACGAAAGGCTTCTTGAGGGGAAAGCTGTAACTCTGTGAGATGATATCAAAGAACACAAAGAAGTTGCTCAGAAAGCTCCTTTCTCTTTGTTATCTGAGGATATTTCCTTTGGCCCTATAGTCCTCAAAGGGACCCGAAATATCTGTTCTCAGATTCCACAGAAATAAGGCTAGCAAAGAGATCCACGAAATACACATGTAACTCTGTGAGATGAATTAACAGAACACTAAGCAGTTTCTCAAAAAGCTTCTTACCAGATATCATCTGAGGATATTTCCTTTTTCACCATAGCCCTCTATGGGCTTCCAAATATCACTTTGCCAATTCCACAAGTACTCTCTTAACGAAAGGCTTCTTGAGGGGAAAGCTGTAACTCTGTGAGATGATTTCACAGAACACGAAGAAGTTTCTCAGAAAGCTGCTTTCTCTTTGTTATCGGAGGATATTTCCTTTGGCCCTATAGTCTTCAAAGGGATCCGAAATATCTGTTCTCAGATACCTCAGAAATAAGGTTAGCAAAGAGATCCAGGAAATACACATGTAACTCTGTGAGATGAATTAACAGAACACTAAAGAGCTTCTCAGAAAGCTTCCTTCCAGATTTCACTGAGGATATTTGCTATTTCACCATAGCCCTCTATGGGCTTCCAAATATCACGTTGCCAATTCCACAAGAACTGTCTTAGCGAAAGGCTTCTTGAGGGTAAAGCTGTAACTCTGTGAGATGATTTCACAGAACACAAAGAAGTTTCTCAGAAAGCTTCTTTCTCTTTGTTATCGGAGGATATTTCCTTTGGCCCCATAGTCTTCCAATGGATCAGAAATATCTGTTCTCAGATTGCACAGAAATAAGGCTAGCAAAGAGATCCACGAAATACACATGTAACTCTGTGAGATGAATTAGCAGAACACTAAGCAGTTTCTCAGAAAGCTTCTTTCCAGATTTCATCTGAGGATATTTCATTTTTCACCATAGCCCTTTATGGGCTTCCAAATATCACTTTGCCAATTCCACAAGAACTGTCTTAGCGAAAGGCTTCTTGAGGTGAAAGCTGTAACTCTGTGAGATGATTTCACAGAACACAAAGAAGTTTCTCAGAAAGCTCCTTTCTCTTTGTTATCGGAGGATATTTCCTTTGGCCCTATAGCCTTCAAAGGGATCCGAAATATCTGTTCTCAGATTCCACAGAAATAAGGTTATCAAAGAGATCCAGGACATACACAAGTAACTCAGTAAGATGAATTAACAGAACACTAAGGAGTTTCTCAGAAAGCTTCTTTCTAGATTTCACTGAGGATATTTCCTTTTTCACCATAGCCCTCTATGGGCTTCCAAATATCACTTTGCCAATTCCACAAGAACTGTCTTAGCGAAAGGCTTCTTGAGGGGAAAGCTGTAACTCTGTGGGATGATTTCACAGAACACAAAGAAGTTTCTCAGAAAGCTTCTATATCTTTGTTTTCGGAGGATATTTCCTTTGGCCCCATAGTCTTCCAATGGATCCGAAATATCTGTTCTCAGATTCCACAGAAATAAGGCTAGCAAAGAGACCAAGGAATACAGATGTAACTCTGTGAGATGAATTAGCAGAACATTAAGCAGTTTCTCAGAAAGCTTCTTTCCAGATTTCATCTGAGGATATTTCCTTTTTCAAAATAGCCCTTTATGGGCTTCCAAATATCACTTTGCCAATTCCACAAGAACTGTCTTAGCGAAAGCCTTCTTGAGGGGAAAGCTGTAACTCTGTGAGATGATTTCACAGAACACAAAGAAGTTTCTCAGAAAGCTTCTTTCTCTTTGTTATCGGAGGATATTTCCTTTGGCCCTATTGTCTTCAAAGGGATCCGAAATATCTGTCCTCAGATTCCACAGAAATAAGGCTACCAAAGAGATCCACGAAACACACATGTAACTCTGTGAGATGAATTAACAGAACACTAAGCAGGTTCTCAGAAAGCTTCTTTCCAGATTTCATCTGAGGAGATTTCCTTTTTCACCATAGCCCTCTATGGGCTTCCAAATATCACTTTGCCAATTCCATAAGAACTGTTTAAGCGAAAGGCTTCTTGAGGGGAAAGCTGTAACTCTGTGAGATGATTACACAGAACAAAAATAAGATTCTCAGAAAGCTTCTTTCTCTTTGTTATCGGAGGATATTTCCTTTGGACCTATAGTCTTCAAAGTTATCCGAAATATCTGTTCTCAGATTCCACAGAAATAAGGCTAGAAAAGAGATCCACGAAGTACACATGTAACTCTGTGAGATGAATTAACAGAACACTAAGCAGTTTCTCAGAAAGCTTCTTTCCAGATTTCGTCTGAGAAGATTTCCTTTTTCACCATAGCCCTCTAAGGGCTTCCAAATATCAGTTTGCCAATTCCACAAGAACTGTCCTAGCGAAAGGCTCCTTGAGGGGAAAGCTGTCACTCTGCGAGATGATTTCACAGAACACTAAGAAGTTTCTCAGAAAGCTTCTTTCTCTTTGTTATCGTGGATATTTCCTTTGGCCCTACAGTCTTCAATGGGATCCGAAATATCTCTTCTCCGATTCCACAGAAATAAGGCTAGCAAAGAGATCCACGAAATACTCAGGTAACTCTGTGAGATGAATTAACAGAACACTAAGCAGTTTCTCAGAAAGCTCCTTTCCAGATTTCATCTGAGGATATTTTCTTTTTCACCATACCCCTCTATGTGCTTCCAAATATCACTTTGCCAATTCCACAAGAACTGTCTTAGCGGAAGTCTTCTTGAAGGGAAAGCTGTAATTCTGTGAGATGCTTTTACAGAACACCAAGAAGTTACTCAGAAAGCTTCTTTCTCTTTGTTATCGGAGGATATTTCCTTTGGCCCCATAGTCTTCCAAGGGATCTGAAATATCTGTTCTCAGATTCCACAGAAATAAGGGTAGCAAAAGGATCCACGAAAAACAGATGTAACTCTGTGAGATGAATTAACAGAACACTAAGCAGTTTCTCAGAAAGCTTCTTTCCAGATTTCATCTGAGGATATTTCCTTTTAAACCATAGCCCTGTATAGGCTTCCAAATATCACTTTGCCAATTCCACAAGAACTGTCTTAGCGAAAGGCTTCTTGAGGGGAAAGCTGTAACTCTGTGAGATGATTTCACAGAACACAAAGAAGTTCCTCAGAAAGCTCCTTTCCCTTTGTTATCAGAGGATATTTCCTTGGCCCTACAGTCCTCAAAGGCATCCAAAATATCTGTTCTCAGATTCCACAGAAATAAGGCTAGCAAAGAGATCCACGAAATACACATGTAACTCTGTGAGATGAATTAACAGAACACTAAGCAGTTTCTCAGAAAGCTTCTTTCCAGATTTCATCTGAGGATATTTCCTTTTTCACCGTAGCCCTCTATGGGCTTCCAAATATCACTTTGCCAATTCCACAAGAACTGTCTTAGCGAAAGGCTTCTTGAGGGGAAAGCTGTAACTCTGTGAGATGATTTCACAGAACACAAAGAAGTTTCTCAGAAAGCTTCTTTCTCTTTGTTATCGGAGGATATTTCCTTTGGCCCTAAAGTCTTCAAAGGGATCCGAAATATCTGTTCTCAGATTCCACAGAAATAAGGCTAGCAAAGAGATCCACGAAATACACATGTAACTCTGTGAGATGAATTAACAGAACACTAAGCTGTTTCTCAGAAAGCTTCTTTCCAGATTTAATCTGAGGAGATTTCCTTTTTCACCATAGCCCTCTATGGGCTTCCAAATATCACTTTGCCAATACCACAAGAACTGTCTTAGCGAAAGGCTTCTTGAGGGGAAAGCTGTAACTCTGTGAGATGATTTCACAGAACACAAACAAGTTTCTCAGAAAGCTTCTTTCTCTTTGTTATCGGAGGATATTTCCTTTGGCCCTATAGTCTTCAAAGGAATCCGAAATATCTGTTCTCAGATTCCACAGAAATAAGGCTAGCAAAGAGATCCACGAAATACACATGTAACTCTGTGAGATGAATTAACAGAACACTAAGCAGTTTCTCAGAAAGCTTCTTTCCAGATTTCATCTGAGGATATTTCCTTTTTCACCATAGCCCTTTATGGGCTTCCAAATATCACTTTGCCAATTCCACAAGAACTGTCTTAGCGAAAGGCTTCTTGAGGGGAAAGCTGTAACTCTGTGAGATGATTTCACAGAACACAAAGAAGTTTCTCAGAAAGCTTCTTTCTCTTTGTTATCGGAGGATATTTCCTTTGGCCCCATAGTCTTCCAATGGATCCGAAATATCTGTTCTCAGATTCCACAGAAATAAGGCTAGCAAAGAGATCCACGAAATACAGATGGAACTCGGTGAGATGAATTAGCAGAACACTAAGCAGTTTCTCAGAAAGCTTCTTTCCAGATTTCATCTGAGGATATTTCCTTTTTCACCATAGCCCTTTATGGGCTTCCAAATATCACTTTGCCAATTCCACAAGAACTGTCCTAACGAAAGGCTTCTTGAGGGGAAAGCTGTAACTCTGTGAGATGATATCAAAGAACACAAAGAAGTTGCTCAGAAAGCTCCTTTCTCTTTGTTATCTGAGGATATTTCCTTTGGCCCTATAGTCCTCAAAGGGACCCGAAATATCTGTTCTCAGATTCCACAGAAATAAGGCTAGCAAAGAGATCCACGAAATACACATGTAACTCTGTGAGATGAATTAACAGAACACTAAGCAGTTTCTCAAAAAGCTTCTTACCAGATATCATCTGAGGATATTTCCTTTTTCACCATAGCCCTCTATGGGCTTCCAAATATCACTTTGCCAATTCCACAAGTACTCTCTTAACGAAAGGCTTCTTGAGGGGAAAGCTGTAACTCTGTGAGATGATTTCACAGAACACGAAGAAGTTTCTCAGAAAGCTGCTTTCTCTTTGTTATCGGAGGATATTTCCTTTGGCCCTATAGTCTTCAAAGGGATCCGAAATATCTGTTCTCAGATACCTCAGAAATAAGGTTAGCAAAGAGATCCAGGAAATACACATGTAACTCTGTGAGATGAATTAACAGAACACTAAAGAGCTTCTCAGAAAGCTTCCTTCCAGATTTCACTGAGGATATTTGCTATTTCACCATAGCCCTCTATGGGCTTCCAAATATCACGTTGCCAATTCCACAAGAACTGTCTTAGCGAAAGGCTTCTTGAGGGTAAAGCTGTAACTCTGTGAGATGATTTCACAGAACACAAAGAAGTTTCTCAGAAAGCTTCTTTCTCTTTGTTATCGGAGGATATTTCCTTTGGCCCCATAGTCTTCCAATGGATCAGAAATATCTGTTCTCAGATTGCACAGAAATAAGGCTAGCAAAGAGATCCACGAAATACACATGTAACTCTGTGAGATGAATTAGCAGAACACTAAGCAGTTTCTCAGAAAGCTTCTTTCCAGATTTCATCTGAGGATATTTCATTTTTCACCATAGCCCTTTATGGGCTTCCAAATATCACTTTGCCAATTCCACAAGAACTGTCTTAGCGAAAGGCTTCTTGAGGTGAAAGCTGTAACTCTGTGAGATGATTTCACAGAACACAAAGAAGTTTCTCAGAAAGCTCCTTTCTCTTTGTTATCGGAGGATATTTCCTTTGGCCCTATAGCCTTCAAAGGGATCCGAAATATCTGTTCTCAGATTCCACAGAAATAAGGTTATCAAAGAGATCCAGGACATACACAAGTAACTCAGTAAGATGAATTAACAGAACACTAAGGAGTTTCTCAGAAAGCTTCTTTCTAGATTTCACTGAGGATATTTCCTTTTTCACCATAGCCCTCTATGGGCTTCCAAATATCACTTTGCCAATTCCACAAGAACTGTCTTAGCGAAAGGCTTCTTGAGGGGAAAGCTGTAACTCTGTGGGATGATTTCACAGAACACAAAGAAGTTTCTCAGAAAGCTTCTATATCTTTGTTTTCGGAGGATATTTCCTTTGGCCCCATAGTCTTCCAATGGATCCGAAATATCTGTTCTCAGATTCCACAGAAATAAGGCTAGCAAAGAGACCAAGGAATACAGATGTAACTCTGTGAGATGAATTAGCAGAACATTAAGCAGTTTCTCAGAAAGCTTCTTTCCAGATTTCATCTGAGGATATTTCCTTTTTCAAAATAGCCCTTTATGGGCTTCCAAATATCACTTTGCCAATTCCACAAGAACTGTCTTAGCGAAAGCCTTCTTGAGGGGAAAGCTGTAACTCTGTGAGATGATTTCACAGAACACAAAGAAGTTTCTCAGAAAGCTTCTTTCTCTTTGTTATCGGAGGATATTTCCTTTGGCCCTATTGTCTTCAAAGGGATCCGAAATATCTGTCCTCAGATTCCACAGAAATAAGGCTACCAAAGAGATCCACGAAACACACATGTAACTCTGTGAGATGAATTAACAGAACACTAAGCAGGTTCTCAGAAAGCTTCTTTCCAGATTTCATCTGAGGAGATTTCCTTTTTCACCATAGCCCTCTATGGGCTTCCAAATATCACTTTGCCAATTCCATAAGAACTGTTTAAGCGAAAGGCTTCTTGAGGGGAAAGCTGTAACTCTGTGAGATGATTACACAGAACAAAAATAAGATTCTCAGAAAGCTTCTTTCTCTTTGTTATCGGAGGATATTTCCTTTGGACCTATAGTCTTCAAAGTTATCCGAAATATCTGTTCTCAGATTCCACAGAAATAAGGCTAGAAAAGAGATCCACGAAGTACACATGTAACTCTGTGAGATGAATTAACAGAACACTAAGCAGTTTCTCAGAAAGCTTCTTTCCAGATTTCGTCTGAGAAGATTTCCTTTTTCACCATAGCCCTCTAAGGGCTTCCAAATATCAGTTTGCCAATTCCACAAGAACTGTCCTAGCGAAAGGCTCCTTGAGGGGAAAGCTGTCACTCTGCGAGATGATTTCACAGAACACTAAGAAGTTTCTCAGAAAGCTTCTTTCTCTTTGTTATCGTGGATATTTCCTTTGGCCCTACAGTCTTCAATGGGATCCGAAATATCTCTTCTCCGATTCCACAGAAATAAGGCTAGCAAAGAGATCCACGAAATACTCAGGTAACTCTGTGAGATGAATTAACAGAACACTAAGCAGTTTCTCAGAAAGCTCCTTTCCAGATTTCATCTGAGGATATTTTCTTTTTCACCATAGCCCTCTATGTGCTTCCAAATATCACTTTGCCAATTCCACAAGAACTGTGTTAGCGGAAGTCTTCTTGAAGGGAAAGCTGTAATTCTGTGAGATGCTTTTACAGAACACCAAGAAGTTACTCAGAAAGCTTCTTTCTCTTTGTTATCGGAGGATATTTCCTTTGGCCCCATAGTCTTCCAAGGGATCTGAAATATCTGTTCTCAGATTCCACAGAAATAAGGGTAGCAAAGGGATCCACGAAAAACAGATGTAACTCTGTGAGATGAATTAACAGAATACTAAGCAGTATCTCAGAAAGCTTCTTTCCAGATTTCATCTGAGGATATTTCCTTTTAAACCATAGCCCTGTATAGGCTTCCAAATATCACTTTGCCAATTCCACAAGAACTGTCTTAGCGAAAGGCTTCTTGAGGGGAAAGCTGTAACTCTGTGAGATGATTTCACAGAACACAAAGAAGTTCCTCAGAAAGCTCCTTTCCCTTTGTTATCAGAGGATATTTCCTTGGCCCTACAGTCCTCAAAGCATCCAAAATATCTGTTCTCAGATTCCACAGAAATAAGGCTAGCAAAGAGATCCACGAAATACACATGTAACTCTGTGAGATGAATTAACAGAACACTAAGCAGTTTCTCAGAAAGCTTCTTTCCAGATTTCATCTGAGGATATTTCCTTTTTCACCGTAGCCCTCTATGGGCTTCCAAATATCACTTTGCCAATTCCACAAGAACTGTCTTAGCGAAAGGCTTCTTGAGGGGAAAGCTGTAACTCTGTGAGATGATTTCACAGAACACAAAGAAGTTTCTCAGAAAGCTTCTTTCTCTTTGTTATCGGAGGATATTTCCTTTGGCCCTAAAGTCTTCAAAGGGATCCGAAATATCTGTTCTCAGATTCCACAGAAATAAGGCTAGCAAAGAGATCCACGAAATACACATGTAACTCTGTGAGATGAATTAACAGAACACTAAGCTGTTTCTCAGAAAGCTTCTTTCCAGATTTAATCTGAGGAGATTTCCTTTTTCACCATAGCCCTCTATGGGCTTCCAAATATCACTTTGCCAATACCACAAGAACTGTCTTAGCGAAAGGCTTCTTGAGGGGAAAGCTGTAACTCTGTGAGATGATTTCACAGAACACAAAGAAGGTTCTCAGAAAGCTTCTTTCTCTTTGTTATCGGAGGATATTTCCTTTGGCCCTATAGTCTTCAAAGGGATCCGAAATATCTGTCCTCAGATTCCACAGAAATAAGGCTACCAAAGAGATCCAGGAAATACACATGTAACTCTGTGAGATGAATTAACAGAATACTAAAGAGCTTCTCAGAAAACTTCTTTCCAGATTTCACTGAGGATATTTGCTTTTTCACCATAGCCCTATATGGGCTTCCAAATATCACGTTGCCAATTCCACAAGAACTGTCTTAGCGAAAGGCTTCTTGAGGGGAAAGGTGTAACTCTGTGAGATGATTTCACAGAACACAAAGAAGTTTCTCAGAAAGCTTCTTTCTCTTTGTTATCGGAGGATATTTCCTTTGGCCCCATAGTCTTCCAATGGATCCGAAATATCTGTTCTCAGATTGCACAGAATTAAGGCTAGCAAAGAGACCCACGAAATACAGATGTAACTCTGTGAGATGAATTAGCAGAACACTAAGCAGTTTCTCAGAAAGCTTCTTTCCAGATTTCATCTGAGGAGATTTCTTTTTCACCATAGCCCTCTATGGGCTTCCAAATATCACTTTGCCAATTTCATAAGAACTGTTTAAGTGAAAGGCTTCTTGAGGGGAAAGCTGTAACTCTGTGAGATGATTACACAGAACAAAAATAAGATTCTCAGAAAGCTTCTTTGTCTTTGTTATCGGAGGATATTTCCTTTGGACCTATAGTCTTCAAAGTGATCCGAAATATCTGTTCTCAGATTCCACAGAAATAAGGCTAGCAAAGAGATCCACGAAGTACACATGAAACTCTGTGAGATGAATTAACAGAACACTAAGCAGTTTCTCAGAAAGCTTCTTTCCAGATTTCGTCTGAGAATATTTCCTTTTTCACCACAGCCCTCTAAGGGCTTCCAAATATCAGTTTGCCAATTCCACAAGAACTGTCCTAGCGAAAGGCTCCTTGAGGGGAAAGCTGTAACTTTGTGAGATGATTTCACAGAACACTAAGAAGTTTCTCAGAAAGCTTCTTTCTCCTTGTTATCGTGGATATTTCCTTTGGCCCTACAGTCTTCAATGGGATCCGAAATATCTGTTCTCCGATTCCACAGAAATAAGGCTACCAAAGAGATCCACGAAATACTCATGTAACTCTGTGAGATGAATTAACAGAACACTAAGCAGTTTCTCAGAAAGCTTCTTTCCAGATTTTATCTGACGAGATTTCCTTTTTCACGATAGCCCTTTATGGGCTTCCAAATATCACTTTGCCAATTCCACAAGAACTGTCCTAACGAAAGGCTTCTTGAGGGGAAAGCTGTAACTCTGTGAGATGATATCAAAGAACACAAAGAAGTTTCTCAGAAAGCTCCTTTCTCTTTGTTATTGGAGGATATTTTCTTTGGCCCTATAGTCCTCAAAGGGACCCGAAATATCTGTTCTCAGATTCCACAGATAAGGCTAGCAAAGAGATCCACGAAATACACATGTAACTCTGTGAGATGAATTAACAGAACACTAAGCAGTTTCTCAAAAAGCTTCTTACCAGATTTCATCTGAGGATATTTCCTTTTTCACCATAGCCCTCTATGGGCTTCCAAATATCACTTTGCCAATTCCACAAGTACTCTCTTAACGAAAGGCTTCTTGAGGGGAAAGCTGTAACTCTGTGAGATGATTTCACAGAACACAAAGAAGTTTCTCAGAAAGCTGCTTTCTCTTTGTTATCGGAGGATATTTCCTTTGGCCCTTTAGTCTTCAAAGGAATCCGAAATATCTATTCTCAGATTCCACAGAAATAAGGCTAGCAAAGAGATCCACGAAATACACATGTAACTCTGTGAGATGAATTAACAGAACACTAAGCAGTTTCTCAAAAAGCTTCTTACCAGATTTCATCTGAGGATATTTCCTTTTTCACCATAGCCCTCTATGGGCTTCCAAATATCACTTTGCCAATTCCACAAGTACTGTCTTAACGAAAGGCTTCTTGAGGGGAAAGCTGTAACTCTGTGAGATGATTTCTCAGAACACAAAGAAGTTTCTCAGAAAGCTGCTTTCTCTTTGTTATCGGAGGATATTTCCTTTGGCCCTATAGTCTTCAAAGGGATCCGAAATATCTGTTCTCAGATTCCACAGAAATAAGGGTAGCAAAGAGATCCAGGAAATACACATGTAACTCTTTGAGATGAATTAACAGAACACTAAAGAGCTTCTCAGAAAGCTTCTTTCCAGATTTCACTGAGGATATTTGCCTTTTCACCATAGCCCTCTATGGGCTTCCAAATATCACGTTGCCAATTCCACAAGAACTGTCTTAGCGAAAGGCTTCTTGAGGGGAAAGCTGTAACTCTGTGAGATGATTTCACAGAACACAAAGAAGTTTCTCAGAAAGCTGCTTTCTCTTTGTTATCGGAGGATATTTCCTTTGGCCCCATAGTCTTCCAATGGATCCGAAATATCTGTTCTCAGATTCTACAGAAATAAGGCTAGCAAAGAGATCCACGAAATACAGATGTAACTCTGTGAGATGAATTAGCAGAACACTAAGCAGTTTCTCAGAAAGCTTCTTTCCAGATTTCATCTGAGGATATTTCCGTTTTCAACATAGCCCTTTATGGGCTTCAAATATCACTTTGCGAATTCCAGAAGAACTGTCCTAACGAAAGGCTTCTTGAGGGGAAAGCTGTAACTCTGTGAGATGATATCAAAGAACACAATGAAGTTTCTCAGAAAGCTCCTTTCTCTTTGTTATCGGAGGATATTTCCATTGGCCCTATAATCCTCAAAGGGATCCGAAGTATCTGTTCTCAGATTCCACAGAAATAAGGCTTGCAAAAGATCCACGAAATACAGATGTAACTCTGTGAGATGAATTAGCAAAACACTAAGCAGTTTCTCAGAAAGCTTCTTTCCAGATTTCATCTGAGGAGATTTCCTTTTTCACCTTAGCCCTCTATGGGATTACAAATATCACTTTGCCAATTCCACAAGCACTGTCTTAGCGAAAGGCTTCTTGAGGGGAAAGCTGTAACTCTGTGAGATGATTTCACAGAACCCAAAGAAGTTTCTCAGAAAGCTTCTTTCTCTTTGTTATCGGAGTATATTTCCTTTGGCCCTATAGTCTTCAAAGGGATACGAAATATCTGTTCTCAGATTCCACAGAAATAAGGCTAGCAAAGAGATCCACGAAATACACATGTAACTCTGTGAGATGAATTAACAGAACACTAAGCTGTTTCTCAGAAAGCTTCTTTCCAGATTTAATCTGAGGAGATTTCCTTTTTCACCATAGCCCTCTATGGGCTTCCAAATATCACTTTGCCAATACCACAAGAACTGTCTTAGCGAAAGGCTTCTTGAGGGGAAAGCTGTAACTCTGTGAGATGATTACACAGAACACAAACAAGTTTCTCAGAAAGCTTCTTTCTCTTTGTTATCGGAGGATATTTCCTTTGGCCCTATAGTCTTCAAAGGAATCCGAAATATCTGTTCTCAGATTCCACAGAAATCAGGCTAGCAAAGAGATCCACGAAATACACATGTAACTCTGTGAGATGAATTAACAGAACACTAAGCAGTTTCTCAGAAAGCTTCTTTCCAGATTTCATCTGAGGATATTTCCTTTTTCACCATAGCCCTTTATGGGCTTCCAAATATCACTTTGCCAATTCCACAAGAACTGTCTTAGCGAAAGGCTTCTTGAGGGGAAAGCTGTAACTCTGTGAGATGATTTCACAGAACACAAAGAAGTTTCTCAGAAAGCTTCTTTCTCTTTGTTATCGGAGGATATTTCCTTTGGCCCCATAGTCTTCCAATGGATCCGAAATATCTGTTCTCAGATTCCACAGAAATAAGGCTAGCAAAGAGATCCACGAAATACAGATGGAACTCGGTGAGATGAATTAGCAGAACACTAAGCAGTTTCTCAGAAAGCTTCTTTCCAGATTTCATCTAAGGATATTTCCTTTTTCACCATAGCCCTTTATGGGCTTCCAAATATCACTTTGCCAATTCCACAAGAACTGTCCTAACGAAAGGCTTCTTGAGGGGAAAGCTGTAACTCTGTGAGATGATATCAAAGAACACAAAGAAGTTGCTCAGAAAGCTCCTTTCTCTTTGTTATCGGAGGATATTTCCTTTGGCCCTATAGTCCTCAAAGGGACCCGAAATATCTGTTCTCAGATTCCACAGAAATAAGGCTAGCAAAGAGATCCACGAAATACACATGTAACTCTGTGAGATGAATTAACAGAACACTAAGCAGTTTCTCAAAAAGCTTCTTACCAGATATCATCTGAGGATATTTCCTTTTTCACCATAGCCCTCTATGGGCTTCCAAATATCACTTTGCCAATTCCACAAGTACTCTCTTAACGAAAGGCTTCTTGAGGGGAAAGCTGTAACTCTGTGAGATGATTTCACAGAACACGAAGAAGTTTCTCAGAAAGCTGCTTTCTCTTTGTTATCGGAGGATATTTCCTTTGGCCCTATAGTCTTCAAAGGGATCCGAAATATCTGTTCTCAGATACCTCAGAAATAAGGTTAGCAAAGAGATCCAGGAAATACACATGTAACTCTGTGAGATGAATTAACAGAACACTAAAGAGCTTCTCAGAAAGCTTCCTTCCAGATTTCACTGAGGATATTTGCTATTTCACCATAGCCCTCTATGGGCTTCCAAATATCACGTTGCCAATTCCACAAGAACTGTCTTAGCGAAAGGCTTCTTGAGGGGAAAGCTGTAACTCTGTGAGATGATTTCACAGAACACAAAGAAGTTTCTCAGCAAGCTTCTTTCTCTTTGTTATCGGAGGATATTTCCTTTGGCCCCATAGTCTTCCAATGGATCAGAAATATCTGTTCTCAGATTCCACAGAAATAAGGCTAGCAAAGAGATCCACGAAATACAGATGTAACTCTGTGAGATGAATTAGCAGAACACTAAGCAGTTTCTCAGAAAGCTTCTTTCCAGATTTCATCTGAGTATATTTCCTTTTTCACCATAGCCCTTTATGGGCTTCCAAATATCACTTTGCCAATTCCACAAGAACTGTCTTAGCGAAAGGCTTCTTGAGGTGAAAGCTGTAACTCTGTGAGATGATTTCACAGAACACAAAGAAGTTTCTCAGAAAGCTCCTTTCTCTTTGTTATCGGAGGATATTTCCTTTGGCCCTATAGCCTTCAAAGGGATCCGAAATATCTGTTCTCAGATTCCACAGAAATAAGGTTATCAAAGAGATCCAGGACATACACAAGTAACTCAGTAAGATGAATTAACAGAACACTAAGGAGTTTCTCAGAAAGCTTCTTTCTAGATTTCACTGAGGATATTTCCTTTTTCACCATAGCCCTCTAAGGGCTTCCAAATATCACTTTGCCAATTCCACAAGAACTGTCTTAGCGAAAGGCTTCTTGAGGGGAAAGCTGTAACTCTGTGGGATGATTTCACAGAACACAAAGAAGTTTCTCAGAAAGCTTCTATATCTTTGTTTTCGGAGGATATTTCCTTTGGCCCCATAGTCTTCCAATGGATCCGAAATATCTGTTCTCAGATTCCACAGAAATAAGGCTAGCAAAGAGACCAAGGAATACAGATGTAACTCTGTGAGATGAATTAGCAGAACACTAAGCAGTTTCTCAGAAAGCTTCTTTCCAGATTTCATCTGAGGATATTTCCTTTTTCAAAATAGCCCTTTATGGGCTTCCAAATATCACTTTGCCAATTCCACAAGAACTGTCTTAGCGAAAGGCTTCTTGAGGGGAAAGCTGTAACTCTGTGAGATGATTTCACAGAACACAAAGAAGTTTCTCAGAAAGCTTCTTTCTCTTTGTTATCGGAGGATATTTCCTTTGGCCCTATTGTCTTCAAAGGGATCCGAAATATCTGTCCTCAGATTCCACAGAAATAAGGCTACCAAAGAGATCCACGAAACACACATGTAACTCTGTGAGATGAATTAACAGAACACTAAGCAGGTTCTCAGAAAGCTTCTTTCCAGATTTCATCTGAGGAGATTTCCTTTTTCACCATAGCCCTCTATGGGCTTCCAAATATCACTTTGCCAATTCCATAAGAACTGTTTAAGCGAAAGGCTTCTTGAGGGGAAAGCTGTAACTCTGTGAGATGATTACACAGAACAAAAATAAGATTCTCAGAAAGCTTCTTTCTCTTTGTTATCGGAGGATATTTCCTTTGGACCTATAGTCTTCAAAGTTATCCGAAATATCTGTTCTCAGATTCCACAGAAATAAGGCTAGAAAAGAGATCCACGAAGTACACATGTAACTCTGTGAGATGAATTAACAGAACACTAAGCAGTTTCTCAGAAAGCTTCTTTCCAGATTTCGTCTGAGAAGATTTCCTTTTTCACCATAGCCCTCTAAGGGCTTCCAAATATCAGTTTGCCAATTCCACAAGAACTGTCCTAGCGAAAGGCTCCTTGAGGGGAAAGCTGTCACTCTGCGAGATGATTTCACAGAACACTAAGAAGTTTCTCAGAAAGCTTCTTTCTCTTTGTTATCGTGGATATTTCCTTTGGCCCTACAGTCTTCAATGGGATCCGAAATATCTCTTCTCCGATTCCACAGAAATAAGGCTAGCAAAGAGATCCACGAAATACTCAGGTAACTCTGTGAGATGAATTAACAGAACACTAAGCAGTTTCTCAGAAAGCTCCTTTCCAGATTTCATCTGAGGATATTTTCTTTTTCACCATAGCCCTCTATGTGCTTCCAAATATCACTTTGCCAATTCCACAAGAACTGTGTTAGCGGAAGTCTTCTTGAAGGGAAAGCTGTAATTCTGTGAGATGCTTTTACAGAACACCAAGAAGTTACTCAGAAAGCTTCTTTCTCTTTGTTATCGGAGGATATTTCCTTTGGCCCCATAGTCTTCCAAGGGATCTGAAATATCTGTTCTCAGATTCCACAGAAATAAGGGTAGCAAAGGGATCCACGAAAAACAGATGTAACTCTGTGAGATGAATTAACAGAACACTAAGCAGTTTCTCAGAAAGCTTCTTTCCAGATTTCATCTGAGGATATTTCCTTTTAAACCATAGCCCTGTATAGGCTTCCAAATATCACTTTGCCAATTCCACAAGAACTGTCTTAGCGAAAGGCTTCTTGAGGGGAAAGCTGTAACTCTGTGAGATGATTTCACAGAACACAAAGAAGTTCCTCAGAAAGCTCCTTTCCCTTTGTTATCAGAGGATATTTCCTTGGCCCTACAGTCCTCAAAGCATCCAAAATATCTGTTCTCAGATTCCACAGAAATAAGGCTAGCAAAGAGATCCACGAAATACACATGTAACTCTGTGAGATGAATTAACAGAACACTAAGCAGTTTCTCAGAAAGCTTCTTTCCAGATTTCATCTGAGGATATTTCCTTTTTCACCGTAGCCCTCTATGGGCTTCCAAATATCACTTTGCCAATTCCACAAGAACTGTCTTAGCGAAAGGCTTCTTGAGGGGAAAGCTGTAACTCTGTGAGATGATTTCACAGAACACAAAGAAGTTTCTCAGAAAGCTTCTTTCTCTTTGTTATCGGAGGATATTTCCTTTGGCCCTAAAGTCTTCAAAGGGATCCGAAATATCTGTTCTCAGATTCCACAGAAATAAGGCTAGCAAAGAGATCCACGAAATACACATGTAACTCTGTGAGATGAATTAACAGAACACTAAGCTGTTTCTCAGAAAGCTTCTTTCCAGATTTAATCTGAGGAGATTTCCTTTTTCACCATAGCCCTCTATGGGCTTCCAAATATCACTTTGCCAATACCACAAGAACTGTCTTAGCGAAAGGCTTCTTGAGGGGAAAGCTGTAACTCTGTGAGATGATTTCACAGAACACAAACAAGTTTCTCAGAAAGCTTCTTTCTCTTTGTTATCGGAGGATATTTCCTTTGGCCCTATAGTCTTCAAAGGAATCCGAAATATCTGTTCTCAGATTCCACAGAAATAAGGCTAGCAAAGAGATCCACGAAATACACATGTAACTCTGTGAGATGAATTAACAGAACACTAAGCAGTTTCTCAGAAAGCTTCTTTCCAGATTTCATCTGAGGATATTTCCTTTTTCACCATAGCCCTTTATGGGCTTCCAAATATCACTTTGCCAATTCCACAAGAACTGTCTTAGCGAAAGGCTTCTTGAGGGGAAAGCTGTAACTCTGTGAGATGATTTCACAGAACACAAAGAAGGTTCTCAGAAAGCTTCTTTCTCTTTGTTATCGGAGGATATTTCCTTTGGCCCTATAGTCTTCAAAGGGATCCGAAATATCTGTCCTCAGATTCCACAGAAATAAGGCTACCAAAGAGATCCACGAAATACACATATAACTCTGTGAGATGAATTAACAGAACACTAAGCAGTTTCTGAGAAAGCTTCTTTCCAGATTTCATCTGAGGAGATTTCTTTTTCACCATAGCCCTCTATGGGCTTCCAAATATCACTTTGCCACTTTCATAAGAACTGTTTAAGTGAAAGGCTTCTTGAGGTGAAAGCTGTTACTCTGTGAGATGATTTCACAGAACACAAAGAAGTTTCTCAGAAAGCTTCTTTTTCTTTGTTATCGGAGGATATTTCTTTTGGACCTATAGTCTTCAAAGGGATCCGAAATATCTGTTCTCAGATTCCACAGAAATAAGGTTGGCAAAGAGATGTAGGAAACACACATGTAACTCTATGAGATGAATTAACAGAACACTAAGGAGTTTCACAGAAAGCTTCTTTCCAGAATTCACTGAGGATATTTCCTTTTTCACCATAGCCCTCTATGGGCTTCCAAATATCACGTTGCCAATTCCACAAGAACTGTCGTAGCGAAAGGCTCCTTGAGGGGAAAGCTGTTACTCTGTGAGATGATTACACAGAACACAAAGAAGATTCTCAGAAAGCTTCTTTCTCTTTGTTATCGGAGGATATTTCCTTTGGCACTATAGTCTTCAAAGGGATCCGAAATATCTGTTCTCAGATTCCACAGAAATAAGGCTAGCAAAGAGATCCACGAAATACACATGTAAGTCTGTGAGATGAATTAACAGAACACTAAGCAGTTTCTCAGAAAGCTTCTATCCAGATTTCATCTTAGGAGATTTCCTTTTTCACCATAGCCCTCTATGGACTTCCAAATATCACTTTGCCAATTCTACAAGAACTGTCTTAGCGAAAGGCTTCTTGAGGGGAAAGCTGTAACTCTGTGAGATGTTTTCACAGAACACAAAGAAGTTTCTCAGAAAGCTTCTTTCTCTTTGTTATCGGAGGATATTTGCTTTGGCCCTATAGTCTTCAATGGAATCCGAAATATCTGTTCTCCGATTCCACAGAAATAAGGCTAGCAAAGAGATCCACGAAATACTCATGTAACTCTGTGAGATGAATTAACAGAACACTAAGCAGTTTCTCAGAAAGCTCCTTTCAAGATTTCATCTGAGGATACTTCCTTTTTCACCGTAGCCCTCTATGTGCTTCCAAATATCACTTTGCCAATTCCACAAGAACTGTCTTAACGGATGGCTTCTTGAGAGGAAAGCTGTAACTCTGTGAGATGATTTCACAGAACACAAAGAAGTTTCTCTGAAAGCTTCTTTCTCTTTGTTATCGGAGGATATTTCCTTTGACTCCATACTCTTCAATGGGATCCGAAATATCTGTTCTCAGATTCCACAGAAATAAGGCTAGCAAAGAGATCCACGAAATACACATGTAACTCTGTGAGATGAATTAACAGAACACTAAGCAGTTTCTCAGAAAGCTTCTTACAAGATTTCATCGGAGAATATTTCCTTTTTCACCATAGCCCTCTCAGGGCTTCCAAATATCACTTTGCCAATTCCACAAGAACTGTCTTAGCGAAAGGCTTCTTCAGGGGAAAGCTGTAACTCTGTGAGATGATTTCACAGAACACAAAGAAGTTTCTCAGAAAGCTTCTTTCTCTTTGTTATCGGAGGATATTTCCTTTGGCCCTATAGTCTTCAAAGCGATCCGAAATATCTGTTCTCAGATTCCACAGAAATAAGGCTAGCAAAGAGATCCACGAAATACACATGTAACTCTGTGAGATGAATTAACAGAACACTAAGCAGTTTCTCAGAAAGCTTCTTTCCAGATTTCATCTGAGGATATTTCCTTTTTCACCATAGCCCTTTATGGGCTTCCAAATATCACTTTGCCAATTCCACAAGAACTGTCTTAGCGAAAGGCTTCTTGAGGGGAAAGCTGTAACTCTGTGAGATGATTTCACAGAACACAAAGAAGTTTCTCAGAAAGCTTCTTTCTCTTTGTTATCGGAGGATATTTCCTTTGGCCCTATAGTCTTCAAAGGGATCCGAAATATCTGTCCTCAGATTCCACAGAAATAAGGCTACCAAAGAGATCCACGAAATACACATATAACTCTGTGAGATGAATTAACAGAACACTAAGCAGTTTCTGAGAAAGCTTCTTTCCAGATTTCATCTGAGGAGATTTCTTTTTCACCATAGCCCTCTATGGGCTTCCAAATATCACTTTGCCAATTTCATAAGAACTGTTTAAGTGAAAGGCTTCTTGAGGTGAAAGCTGTAACTCTGTGAGATGATTTCACAGAACACAAAGAAGTTTCTCAGAAAGCTTCTTTTTCTTTGTTATCGGAGGATATTTCTTTTGGACCTATAGTCTTCAAAGGGATCCGAAATATCTGTTCTCAGATTCCACAGAAATAAGGTTGGCAAAGAGATGTAGGAAACACACATGTAACTCTATGAGATGAATTAACAGAACACTAAGGAGTTTCGCAGAAAGCTTCTTTCCAGAATTCACTGAGGATATTTCCTTTTTCACCATAGCCCTCTATGGGCTTCCAAATATCACGTTGCCAATTCCACAAGAACTGTCTTAGCGAAAGGCTCCTTGAGGGGAAAGCTGTTACTCTGTGAGATGATTTCACAGAACACAAAGAAGTTTCTCTGAAAGCTTCTTTCTCTTTGTTATCGGAGGATATTTCCTTTGACTCCATACTCTTCAATGGGATCCGAAATATCTGTTCTCAGATTCCACAGAAATAAGGCTAGCAAAGAGATCCACGAAATACACATGTAACTCTGTGAGATGAATTAACAGAACACTAAGCAGTTTCTCAGAAAGCTTCTTACAAGATTTCATCGGAGAATATTTCCTTTTTCACCATAGCCCTCTCAGGGCTTCCAAATATCACTTTGCCAATTCCACAAGAACTGTCTTAGCGAAAGGCTTCTTGAGGGGAAAGCTGTAACTCTGTGAGTTGATTTCACAGAACACAAAGAAGTTTCTCAGAAAGCTTCTTTCTCTTTGTTATCGGAGGATATTTCCTTTGGCCCAATAGTCTTCAAAGCGATCCGAAATATCTGTTCTCAGATTCCACAGAAATAAGGCTAGCAAAGAGATCCACGAAATACACATGTAACTCTGTGAGATGAATTAACAGAACACTAAGCAGTTTCTCAGAAAGCTTCTTTCCAGATTTCATCTGAGGAGAATTCGTTTTTCACCGTAGCCCTCTATGGGCTTCCAAATATCACTTTGCCAATTCCACAAGTACTGTCTTAGCGAAAGGCTTCTTGAGGGGAAAGCTGTAACTCTGTGAGATGATTTCACAGAACACAAAGAAGTTTCTCAGAAAGCTTCTTTCTCTTTGTTATCGGAGGATATTTCCTTTGGCCCTATAGTCTTCAAAGGGATCCGAAATATCTGTTCTCAGATTCCACAGAAATAAGGTTGGCAAAGAGATCCAGGAAACACACATGTAACTCTGTGAGATGAATTAACAGAACACTAAGGAGTTTCGCAGAAAGCTTCTTTCCAGAATTCACTGAGGATATTTCCTTTTTCACCGTAGCCCTCTATGGGCTTCCAAATATCACGTTGCCAATTCCACAAGAACTGTCTTAGCGAAAGGCTTCTTGAGGGGAAAGCTGTTACTCTGTGAGATGATTACACAGAACACAAAGAAGTTTCTCAGAAAGCTCCTTTCTCTTTGTTGTGGGAGGATATTTCCTTTGGCCCTATAGTCTTCAAAGGGATCCGAAATATCTGTTCTCAGATTCCACAGAAATAAGGCTAGCAAAGAGATACACGAAATACACATGTAACTCTGTGAGATGAATGAACAGAACACTAAGCAGTTTCTCAGAAAGCTTCTTTCCAGGTTTCAACGGAGGATATTTCCTTTTTCAGCATAGCCCTTTATGGGCTTCCAAATATCACTTTGCCAATTCCACAAGAACTGTCTTAGCGAAAGGCTTCTTGAGGGGAAAGCTGTAACTCTGTGAGATGATTTCACAGAACACAAAGAAGTTTCTCAGAAAGCTTCTTTCTCTTTGTTATCAGAGGATATTTCCTTTGGCCCTATAGTCTTCAAAGGGATCCGAAATATCTATTCTCAGATTCCACAGAAATAAGGCTAGCAAAGAGATCCACGAAATACACATGTAACTCGGTGAGATGAATGAACAGAACACTAAGCAGTTTCTCAGAAAGCTTCTTTCCAGATTTCATCTGAGGAGATTTCCTTTTTCACCATAGCCCTCTAAGGGTTTCCAAATATCACTTTGGCAATTCCACAAGAACTGTCTTAGCGAAAGGCTTCTTGAGGGGAAAGCTGTAACTCTCTGAGTTGATTTCACAGAACACAAAGAAGTTTCTCAGAAAGCTTCTTTCTCTTTGTTATCGGAGGATATTTCCTTTGGCCATATAGTCTTCAAAGGGATCCGAAATATCTGTTCTCAGATTCCACAGAAATAAGGCTAGCAAAGAGATTCACGAAATACACATGTAACTCTGTGAGATTAATTAACAGAACACTAAGCAGTTTCCCAGAAACCTTCTTTCCAGATTTCATCTGAGGAGATTGCCTTTTTCACCATAGCGCTCTATGGGCTTCCAAATATCACTTTGCCAATTCCACAAGAGCTGTCTTAGCGAAAGGCTTCTTGAGGCGAAAGCTGTAACTCTGTGAGATGATTTCACAGAACACAAAGAAGTTTCTCAGAAAGCTTCTTTCTCTTTGTTATCGGAGGATATTTCCTTTGGCCCTATAGTCTTCAATGGGATCCGAAATATCTGTTCTCAGATTCCACAGAAATAAGGCTAGCAAAGAGATCCACGAAATACACATGTAACTCTGTGAGATGAATTAACAGAACACTAAGCAGTTTCTCAGAAAGCTTCTTTCCAGATTTCATCTGAGGAGATTTCCTTTTTCACCTTAGCCCTCTATGGGCTTCCAAATATCACTTTGCCAATTCCACAAGAACTGTCTTAGCGATAGGCTTCTTGAGGGGAAAGCTGTAACTCTGTGAGATGATTTCACAGAACACAAAGAAGTTTCTCAGAATGCTTCTTTCTCTTTGTTATCGGAGGATATTTCCTTTGGCCCTATAGTGTTCAAAGGGATTCGAAATATCTGTTCTCAGATTCCACAGAAATCAGGCTAGCAAAGAGATCCACGAAATACAAATGTAACTCTGTGAGATGAATGAACAGAACACTAAGCAGTTTCTCAGAAAGCTTCTTTCCAGATTTCATCTGAGGATATTTCCTTTTTCACCATAGCCATCCATGGGCTTCCGAATATCAGTTTGCCAATTCCACAAGAACTGTCTTAGCGAAAGGGTTCTTGAGGGGAAATCTGTAACTCTGTTAGATTATTTCACAGAACACAAAGAAGTTTCTCAGAAAGCTTCTTTCTCTTTGTTATCGGAGGATATTTCCTTTGGCCCGATATTCTTCAAAGGGATCTGAAATATCTGTTCTCAGATTCCACAGAAATAAGGCTAGCAAAGAGATCCACGCAATACAGATGTAACACTGTGAGATGAATTAACAGAACACTAAGCAGTTTCTCAGAAAGCTTCTTTCCAGATTTCATCTGAGGGGATTTCCTGTTTCACCGAAGCCCTCTATGGACTTCTAAATATCACTTTTCCAATTCCACAAGAAGTGTCTTAGCGAAAGGCTTCTTGAGGGGAAAGCCGTAACTCTGTGAGATTATTTCACAGAACACGAAGTAGTTTCTCAGAAAGCTTCTTTCTCTTTCTTATCGGAGGATATTTCCTTTGGCCCCACAGTCTTCAAAGGGATCCGAAATATCTGTTCTCAGATTCCACAGAAATAAGGCTAGCAAAGAGATCCAAGAAATACACATGTAACTCTGTGAGATGAATTAACAGAACACTAAGCAGTTTCTCAGAAAGCTTCTTTCCAGGTTTCATCGGAGGATATTTCCTTTTTCAGCATAGCCCTTTATGGGCTTCCAAATATCACTTTGCCAATTCCACAAGAACTGTCTTAGCGAAAGGCTTCTTGAGGGGAAAGCTGTAACTCTGTGAGATGATTTCACAGAACACAAAGAAGTTTCTCAGAAAGCTTCTTTCTCTTTGTTATCAGAAGATATTTCCTTTGGCCCAATAGTCTTCAAAGGGATCCGAAATATCTATTCTCAGATTCCACAGAAATAAGGCTAGCAAAGAGATCCACGAAATACACATGTAACTCGGTGAGATGAATGAACAGAACACTAAGCAGTTTCTCAGAAAGCTTCTTTCCAGATTTCATCTGAGGAGATTTCCTTTTTCACCATAGCCCTCAAAGGGTTTCCAAATATCACTTTGGCAATTCCACAAGAACTGTCTTAGCGAAAGGCTTCTTGAGGGGAAAGCTGTAACTCTCTGAGTTGATTTCACAGAACACAAAGAAGTTTCTCAGAAAGCTTCTTTCTCTTTGTTATCGGAGGATATTTCCTTTGGCCCTATAGTCTTCAAAGGGATCCGAAATATCTGTTCTCAGATTCCACAGAAATAAGGCTAGCAAAGAGATTCACGAAATACACATGTAACTCTGTGAGATTAATTAACAGAACACTAAGCAGTTTCCCAGAAACCTTCTTTCCAGATTTCATCTGAGGAGATTGCCTTTTTCACCATAGCGCTCTATGGGCTTCCAAATATCACTTTGCCAATTCCACAAGAGCTGTCTTAGCGAAAGGCTTCTTGAGGCGAAAGCTGTAACTCTGTGAGATGATTTCACAGAACACAAAGAAGTTTTTCAGAAAGCTTCTTTCTCTTTGTTATCGGAGGATATTTCCTTTGGCCCTATAGTCTTCAATGGGATCCGAAATATCAGTTCTCAGATTCCACAGAAATAAGGCTAGCAAAGAGATCCACGAAATACACATGTAACTCTGTGAGATGAATTAACAGAACAC
Source organism: Macaca mulatta (assembly GCF_049350105.2). Taxonomy (NCBI): domain Eukaryota; kingdom Metazoa; phylum Chordata; class Mammalia; order Primates; family Cercopithecidae; genus Macaca; species Macaca mulatta. The sequence continues at coordinate 40,430,044 of NC_133414.1, forward strand.
TAAGCAGTTTCTCAGAAAGCTTCTTTCCAGATTTCATCTGAGGAGATTTCCTTTTTCACCTTAGCCCTCTATGGGCTTCCAAATATCACTTTGCCAATTCCACAAGAACTGTCTTAGCGATAGGCTTCTTGAGGGGAAAGCTGTAACTCTGTGAGATGATTTCACAGAACACAAAGAAGTTTCTCAGAATGCTTCTTTCTCTTTGTTATCGGAGGATATTTCCTTTGGCCCTATAGTGTTCAAAGGGATTCGAAATATCTGTTCTCAGATTCCACAGAAATCAGGCTAGCAAAGAGATCCACGAAATACAAATGTAACTCTGTGAGATGAATGAACAGAACACTAAGCAGTTTCTCAGAAAGCTTCTTTCCAGATTTCATCTGAGGATATTTCCTTTTTCACCATAGCCCTCCATGGGCTTCCGAATATCAGTTTGCCAATTCCACAAGAACTGTCTTAGCGAAAGGGTTCTTGAGGGGAAATCTGTAACTCTGTTAGATGATTTCACAGAACACAAAGAAGTTTCTCAGAAAGCTTCTTTCTCTTTGTTATCGGAGGATATTTCCTTTGGCCCGATATTCTTCAAAGGGATCTGAAATATCTGTTCTCAGATTCCACAGAAATAAGGGTAGCAAAGAGATCCACGCAATACAGATGTAACACTGTGAGATGAATTAACAGAACACTAAGCAGTTTCTCAGAAAGCTTCTTTCCAGATTTCATCTGAGGGGATTTCCTGTTTCACCGAAGCCCTCTATGGACTTCTAAATATCACTTTTCCAATTCCACAAGAAGTGTCTTAGCGAAAGGATTCTTGAGGGGAAAGCCGTAACTCTATGAGATGATTTCATAGAACACGAAGAAGTTTCTCAAAAGCTTCTTTCTCTTTGTTTTCGGACGATATTTCCTTTGGCCCTATTGTCTTCCAAGGGATCCGAAATATCTGTTCTCAGATTCCACAGAAATAAGGCTAGCAAAGAGATCCACGAAATACACATGTAACTCTGTGAGATGAATGAACAGAACACTAAGCAGTTTCTCAGAAAGCTTCTTTCCAGATTTCATCTGAGGATATTTCCTTTTTCACCCTAGCCCTCAATGGGCTTCCAAATATCACTTTGCCAATTCCACAAGAACTGTCTTAGCGAAAGGCTTCTTGAGGGGAAAGCTGTAACTCTGTGAGATTATTTCACAGAACACGAAGTAGTTTCTCAGAAAGCTTCTTTCTCTTTCTTATCGGAGGATATTTCCTTTGGCCCCACAGTCTTCAAAGGGATCCGAAATATCTGTTCTCAGATTCCACAGAAATAAGGCTAGCAAAGAGATCCACGAAATACACATGAAACTCTGTGAGATGAATGAACAGAACACTAAGCAGTTTCTCAGAAAGCTTCTTTCCAGATTTCATCTGAGGATATTTCCTTTTTCACCATAGCCCTCAATGGGCTTCCAAATATCACTTTGCCAATTCCACAAGAACTGTCTTAGCGAAAGGCTTCTTGAGTGGAAAGCTGTAACTCTGTGAGATTATTTCACAGAACACGAAGTAGTTTCTCAGAAAGCTTCTTTCTCTTTGTTATCGGAGGATATTTCCTTTGGCCCTATAGTCTTCAAAGGGATCCGAAATATCTGTTCTCAGATTCCACAGAAATAAGGCTAGCAAAGAGATCCACGAAATACACATGTAACTCTGTGAGATGAATTAACAGAACACTAAGCAGTTTCTCAGAAAGCTTCTTTCCAGATTTCATCTGAGGATATTTCCTTTTTCACCCTAGCCCTCAATGGGCTTCCAAATATCACTTTGCTAATTCCACAAGAACTGTCTAAGCGAAAGGCTTCTTGAGGGGAAAGCTGTAACTCTGTGAGATGATTTCACAGAACACATAGAAGTTTCTCAGAAATCTTCTTTCTCTTTGTTATCGGAGGATATTTCTTTGGCCCTATAGTCTTCAATGGGATCCGAAATATCTGTTCTCAGATTCCACAGAAATATGGCTAGAAAAGAGATCCACCAAACACAGATGTAACTCTGTGAGATGAATTAACAGAACACTAAGCAGTTTCTCAGAAAACTTCTTTCCAGATTTCATCTGAGGATATTTCCTTTTTCACCGTAGCCCTCTAGGGGTTCCAAATATCACTTTGCCAATTCCAAAAGAACTGTCTTAGCGAAAGGCTTCTTGAGGGGAAAGCTGTAACTCTGTGAGATGATTTCACAGAACACAAAGAAGTTTCTCAGAAAGCTTCTTTCTCTTTGTTATCGGAGGATATTTCCTTTGGCCCTCTAGTCTTCAATGGGATCCGAGATATCTGTTCTCAGATTCCACAGAAATAATGCTAGCAAGGAGATCCACGAAATACAGATGTAACTCTGTGAGATGAATTAACAGAACACTAAGCAGTTTCTCAGAAAGCTTCTTTCCAGATTTCATCTGAGGATATTTCCTTTTTCACCAGAGCCCTCTATGGGCTTCCAAATATCACTTTGCCAATTCCACAAGAACTGTCTAGCGAAAGGCTTCTTGAGGGGAAAGCTGTAACTCTGTGAGATGATTTCACAGAACGCAAAGAAGTTTCTCAGAAAGCTTCTTTCTATTTGTTATCGGAGGATATTTCCTTTGGCCCTATAGTCTTCGAAGGTATCCGAAATATCTGTTCTCAGAATCCACAGAAATAAGGCTAGGAAGGAGATCCACCAAATACACATGTAAGTCTGTGAGATGAATGAACAGAATACTAAGCAGTTTCTCAGAAAGCTTCTTTCCAGATTTCATCTGAGGATATTTCCATTTTCACCAAACCCCTCAATGGGCTTCCAAATATCACTTTGCCAATTCCACAAGAACTGTCTTAGTGAAAGGCTTCTGGAGCGGAACGTTGTAACTCTGTGAGATGATTTCACAGAACACAAAGAAGTTTCTCAGAAATCTTCTTTCTCTTTGTTATTGGAGGATATTTCCATTGGCCCTATAGTCTTCAAAGGGATCCGAAATATCTGTTCTCAGATTCCACAGAAATATGGCTAGCAAGGAGATCCACGAAACACAGATATAACTCTGTGAGATGAATTAACAGAACACTAAGCAGTTTCTCAGAAAGCTTCTTTCCAGATTTCATCGGAGGATATTTCCTTTTTCACCATAGCCCTCTATGGGCTTCCAAATATCACTTTGCCAATTCCACAAGAACTGTCTTAGTGAAAGGCTTCTTGAGGGGAAAGCTGTAACTCTATGAGATGATTTCATAGAACACAAAAAGTTTCTCAAAAGCTTCTTTCTCTTTGTTATCAGAGGATATTTCCTTTGGCCCTATTGTCTTCCAAGGGATCCGAAATATCTGTTCTCAGATTCCACATAAATGAGGCTAGCAAAGAGATCGACGAAATACACATGTAACTCTGTGAGATGAATTAACAGAACACTAAGCAGTTTCTTAGAAAGCTTCTTTCCAGATTTGATATGAGGATATTTCCTTTTTCACCGAAGCCCTCTACGGGCTTCCAAATATCACTTTGCCAATTCCTCAAGAACTGTCTTAGAGAAAGGCTTCTTGAGGGGAAAGCTGTAACTCTGTGAGATGATTTCACAGAACACAAAGAAGTTTCTCAGAAAGCTTCTTTCTCTTTGTTAGCGGAGGATATTTCCTTTGGCCCTATAGTCTTCAACGGTAACCGAGATATCTGTTCTCAGATTCCACAGAAATAAGGCTAGCAAAGAGATTCACGAAATACACATGTACCTCTGTGAGATGAATTAACAGAACACTAAGCAGTTTCTCAGAAAGCTTCTTTCCAGATTTCATCTGAGGAGATTTCCTTTTTCATCGTAGCCCTCTAGGTTCTCCCAAATATCACTTTGCCAATTCCACAAGAACTGTCTTAGCGAACGGCTTCTTGAGGGGAAAGCTGTAACTCTGTGAGATGATTTCACAGAACACCAAGAAGTTTCTCAGAAAGTTTCTTTCTCTTTGTTATCGGAGGATATTTTCTTTGGGCCTATAGTCTTCTAAGGGATCCGAAATATCTGTTCTCAGATTCCACAGAAATAAGGCTATCAAAGAGATCCAGGAAATACAGATGTAACTCTGTGAGATGAATTAACAGAACACTACGGGGTTTCTCAGACAGCTTCTTTCCCGATATCATCTAAGGATACTTCCTTTTTCACAATAGGCCTCTATGGGCTTCCAAATATCACTTTGGCAATTCCACAAGAACTGTCTTATGGAAAGGATTCTTGAGGGGAAAGCTGTAACTCTGTGAGATGATTTCACAGAACACAAAGAAGTTTCTCAGAAAGCTTCTTTCTCTTTGTTATCAGAGGATATTTCCTTTGGCCCTATAGTCTTCAAAGGGATCCGAAATATCTATTCTCAGATTCCACAGAAATAAGGCTAGCAAAGAGATCCACGAAATACACATGTAACTCGGTGAGATGAATGAACAGAACACTAAGCAGTTTCTCAGAAAGCTTCTTTCCAGATTTCATCTGAGGAGATTTCCTTTTTCACCATAGCCCTCTAAGGGTTTCCAAATATCACTTTGGCAATTCCACAAGAACTGTCTTAGCGAAAGGCTTCTTGAGGGGAAAGCTGTAACTCTCTGAGTTGATTTCACAGAACACAAAGAAGTTTCTCAGAAAGCTTCTTTCTCTTTGTTATCGGAGGATATTTCCTTTGGCCCTATAGTCTTCAAAGGGATCCGAAATATCTGTTCTCAGATTCCACAGAAATAAGGCTAGCAAAGAGATCCACGAAATACACATGAAACTCTGTGAGATGAATGAACTGAACACTAAGCAGTTTCTCAGAAAGCTTCTTTCCAGATTTCATCTGAGGATATTTCCTTTTTCACCATAGCCCTCAATGGGCTTCCAAATATCACTTTGCCAATTCCACAAGAACTGTCTTAGCGAAAGGTTTCTTGAGTGGAAAGCTGTAACTCTGTGAGATTATTTCACAGAACACGAAGTAGTTTCTCAGAAAGCTTCTTTCTCTTTGTTATCGGAGGATATTTCCTTTGGCCCTATAGTCTTCAAAGGGATCCGAAATATCTGTTCTCAGATTCCACAGAAATATGGCTAGAAAAGAGACCAACCAAACACAGATGTAACTCTGTGAGATGAATTAACAGAACACTAAGCAGTTTCTCAGAAAGCTTCTTTCCAGATTTCATCTGAGGATATTTCCTTTTTCACCATAGCCCTCTATGGGCTTCCAAATATCACTTTGCCAATTCCACAAGAACTGTCTTAGTGAAAGGCTTCTTGAGGGGAAAGCTGTAACTCTGTGAGATGATTTCACAGAACACAAAGAAATTTCTCTGAAAGCTTCTTTCTCTTTGTTATCGGAGGATATTTCCTTTCGCCCTATAGTCTTCAAAGAGATCCGAAATATCTGTTCTCAGATTCCGCAGAAATAAAGCTAGCAAAGAGATCCACGAAATCCACATGTAACTCTGTGAGATGAATTAACAGAACACTAAGCAGTTTCTCAGAAAGCTTCTTTCCAGATTTCATCTGAGGATATTTCCTTTTTCATCGTAGCCCTCTAGGTTCTCCCAAATATCACTTTGCCAATTCCACAAGAACTGTCTTAGCGAACGGCTTCTTGAGGGGAAAGCTGTAACTCTGTGAGATGATTTCACAGAACACAAAGAAGTTTCTCAGAAAGTTTCTTTCTCTTTGTTATCGGAGGATATTTTCTTTGGGCCTATAGTCTTCTAAGGGATCCGAAATATCTGTTCTCAGATTCCACAGAAATAAGGCTATCAAAGAGATCCAGGAAATACAGATGTAACTCTGTGAGATGAATTAACAGAACACTACGGGGTTTCTCAGACAGCTTCTTTCCAGATATCATCTGAGGATACTTCCTTTTTCACCATAGGCCTCTATGGGCTTCCAAATATCACTTTGGCAATTCCACAAGAACTGTCTTATGGAAAGGATTCTTGAGGGGAAAGCTGTAACTCTGTGAGATGATTTCACAGAACACAAAGAAGTTTCTCAGAAAGATTCTTTCTCTTTGTTATCAGATGATATTTCCTTTGGCCCTATAGTCTTCAACGGGATCCGAAATATCTGTTCTCAGATTCCACAGAAATAAGGGTAGCAAAGAGATCCACGAAATACACATGTAAATCTGTGAGATGAATTAACAGAACACTAAGCAGTTTCTCAGAAAGCTTCTTTCCAGATTTCATCTGAGGAGATTTCCTGTTTCACCGAAGCCCTCTATGGGCTTCTAAATATCACTTTGCCAATTCCACAAGAAGTGTCTTAGCGAAAGGCTTCCTGAGGGGAAAGCTGTAACTCTATGAGATGATTTCATAGAACACAAAGAAGTTTCTCAAAAGCTTCTTTCTCTTTGTTTTCGGATGATATTTCCTTCGGCCCTATAGTCTTCAACGGGATCCGAGATATCTGTTCTCAAATTCCAGAGAAATAAGGCTAGCAAAGAGATCCACGAAATACAGATGTAACCCTGAGAGATGAATTAACAGAACACTAAGCAGTTTCTCAGAAAGCTTCTTTCCAGATTTCATCTGAGGATATTTCCTTTTTCACCATAGCCCTCTAGGTTCTTCCAAATATCACTTTGCCAATTCCACAAGAACTGTCTTAGCGAAAGGCTTCTTGAGGGGAAAGCTGTAACTCTGTGAGATGTTTTCACAGAACACAAAGAAGTTTCTCAGAAAGTTTCTTTCTCTTTGTTATCGGAGGATATTTTCTTTGGCCCTCTAGTCTTCAAAGGGATCCGAAATATCTGTTCTCAGATTCCACAGAAATAAGTCTAGCAAAGAGATCCAGGAAATACAGATGTAACCCTGTGAGATGAATTAACAGAACACTACGGGGTTTCTCAGAAAGCTTCTTTAGAGATTACATCTGAGGATACTTCCTTTTTCACCATAGCCCTCTATGGGCTTCCAAATATCACTTTGCCAATTCCAAAAGAACTGTCTTATGGAAAGGATTCTTGAGGAGAAAGCTGTAACTCTGTGAGATGATTTCACAGAACACAAAGAAGTTTCTCAGAAAGCTTCTTTCTCTTTGTTATCGGATGATATTTCCTTTGGCCCTATAGTCTTCAACGGTATCCGAAATATCTGTTCTCAGATTCCACAGAAATAAGGTTAGCAAAGAGATCCACGAAATACACATATAACTCTGTGAGATGAATTAACAGAACACTAAGCAGTTTCTCAGAAAGCTTCTTTCCAGATTTCATCTGAGGGGATTTCCTGTTTCACCGAAGCCTTCTACGGGCTTCTAAATATCACTTTGCCAATTCCACAAGAAGTGTCTTAGCGAAAGGCTTATTGAGGGGAAAGCTGTAACTCTATGAGATGATTTCATAGAACACAAAGAAGTTTCTCAAAAGCTTCTTTCTCTTTGTTATCGGAGGATATTTCCTTTGGCCCTATTGTCTTCCAAGGGATCAGAAATATCTGTTCTCAGATTCCACAGAAATGAGGCTAGCAAAGAGATCCACGAAATACAAATGTAACTCTGTGAGATGAATTAACAGAATACTAAGCAGTTTCTTAGAAAGCTTCTTTCCAGATTTCATCTGAGGATATTTCCTTTTTCACCGAAGCCCTCTACAGGCTTCCAAATATCACTTTGCCAATTCCACAAGAACTGTCTTAGAGAAAGGCTTCTTGAGGGGAAAGCTGTAACTCTGTGGGATGATTTCAAAGAACACAAAGAAGTTTCTCAGAAAGCATCTTTCTCTTTGTTATCGGAGGATATATCCTTTGGCCCTATAGTCTTCAATGGGATCCGAAATATCTCTTCTCAGGTTCCACAGAAATATGGCTAGAAAAGAGATCCACCAAACACAGATGTAACTCTGTGAGATGAATTAACAGAACACTAAGCACTTTCTCAGAAAGCTTCTTTCCAGATTTCATCTGAGGATATTTCCTTTTTCACCGTAGCCCTCTATGGGTTCCAAATATTACTTTGCCAATTCCACAAGAACTGTCTTAGTGAAAGGCTTCTTGAGGGGAAATCTGTAACTCTGTGAGATGATTTCACAGAACACAAAGAAATTTCTCTGAAAGCTTCTTTCTCTTTGTTATCGGAGGATATTTCCTTTGGCCCTAAGGTCTTCATAGGGATCCGAAATATCTGTTCTCAGATTCCGCAGAAATAAGGCTAGCAAAGAGATCCACGAAATACACATGTAACTCTGTGAGATGAATTAACAGAACACTAAGCAGTTTCTCAGAAACCTTCTTTCCAGATTTCACCTGAGGATATTTCCTTTTTCACCATAGCCCTCTATTGGCTTCCAAATATCACTTTGCCAATTCCATAAGAACTGTCTTAGCGAAAGGCTTCTTGAGGGGAAAGCTGTAAATCTGTGAGATGATTTCAAAGAACACAAAGAAGTTTCTGAGAAAGCTTCTTTCTCTTTGTTATCGGAGGATATTTCCTTTGGCCCTATAGCCTTCAAAGGGATCCGAAATATCTGTTCTCAGATTCCACAGAAATAAGGCTAGCAAAGAGTTCCACGAAATACACATGTAACTCTGTGAGATGAATTAACAGAACACTAAGCAGTTTCTCAGAATGCTTCTTTCCAGATTTCATCTGAGGATATTTCCTTTTTCACCATAGCCCTCTAAGTGCTTCCAAATATCACTTTGCCAATTCCACAAGAACTGTCTTAGCGAAAGGCTTCTTGAGGGGAAAGCTGTAACTCTGTGAGATGATTTCACAGAACACAAAGAAGTTTCTCAGAAAGCTTCTTTCTCTTTGTTATCAGAGGATGTTTCCTTTGGCCCCATAGTATTCAAAGGGATCCGAAATATCTGTTCTCAGATTCCACAGAAATGAGGCTAGCAATGAGATCCACGAAATACACATGTAACTCTGTGAGATGAATTTACAGAACACTAAGCAGTTTCTCAGAAAGCTTCTTTCCAGATTTCATCTGAGGATATTTCCTTTTTCACCATAGCCCTCTATGGGCTTCCAAATATCACTTTGCCAATTCCACAAGAACTGTCTTAGCGAAAGGCTTCTTGAGGGGAAAGCTGTAACTCTGTGAGATGATTTCATAGAACACAAGGAAGTTTCTCAAAAGCTTCTTTCTCTTTGTTATCGGAGGATATTTCCTTGGCCCTATAGTCTTCAAAGGGATCCGAAATATCTGTTCTCAGATTCCACAGAAATAAGGCAAGCAAAAAGATCCATGAAATAAACATGTAACTCTGTGAGATGAATTAAGAGAACCCTAAGCAGTTTCTCAGAAAGCTTCTTTCCAGATTTCATCTGAGAATATTTCCTTTTTCACCATAGCCCTCTAGGGGCTTCCAAATATCACTTTGCCAATTTCACAAGAACCGTCTTAGCGAAAGGCTTCTTGAGGGGAAAGCTGTAACTCTGTGAGATGATTTCACAGAACACAAAGAAGTTTCTCAGAAAGCTTCTTTCTCTTTGTTATCGGAGGATATTTCCTTTGGCCCTGTAGTCTTCAAGGGATCCGAAATATCTGTTCTCAGATTCCACAGAAATAAGGCTAGCAAAGAGATCCACGAAATACACATGTAACTCTGGGAGATGAATTAACAGAACACTAAGCAGTTTCTCAGAAACCTTCTTTCCAGATTTCATCTGAGGATATTTCCTTTTTCACCACAGCCCTCTATGGTCTTCCAAATAACACTTTGCCAATTCCACAAGAACTGTCTTAGAGAAAGGCTTCTTGAGGGGAAAGCTGTAACTCTGTGAGATGATTTCACAGAACACAAAGAAGTTTCTCAGAAAGCTTCTTTCTCTTTATTCTCGGAGGATATTTCCTTTGGCCCTATAGTTTTCAATGGGATCCGAAATATCTGTTCTCAGATTCCACAGAAATATGGCTAGAAAAGAGATCCACCAAACACAGATGTAACTCTGTGAGATGAATTAACAGAACACTAAGCAGTTTCTCAGAAAGCTTCTTTCCAGATTTCATCTGAGGATATTTCCTTTTTCACCATAGCCCTCTATGGGCTTCCAAATATCACTTTGCAAATTCCACAAGAACTGTCTTAGTGAAAGTCTTCTTGAGGGGAAAGCTGTTAACTCTGTGAGATGATTTCACAGAACACAAAGGAATTTCTCTGAAAGCTTCTTTCTCTTTGTTATCGGAGGATATTTCCTTTGGCCCTATAGTCTTCGAAGGGATCCGAAATATCTGCTCTCAGATTCCGCAGAAATAAGGCTACCAAAGAGATCCACGAAATACACATGTAACTCTGTGAGATGAATTAACAGAACACTAAGCAGTTTCTCAGAAAGCTTCTTTCCAGATTTCATCTGAGGATATTTCCGTTTTCACCATAGCCCTCTATGGGCTTCCAAATATCACTTTGCCAATTCCACAAGAACTGTCTTAGCGAAAGGCTTTTTGAGGGAAAAGCTGTAACTCTGTGAGATGATTTCACAGAACACAAAGAAGTTTCTCAGAAAGCTTCTTTCTCTTTGTTAGCGGAGGATATTTCCTTTGGCCCTATAGTCTTCAACGGTAACCGAGATATCTGTTCTCAGATTCCACAGAAATAAGGCTAGCAAAGAGATTCACGAAATACAAATGTACCTCTGTGAGATGAATTAACAGAACACTTAGCAGTTTCTCAGAAAGCTTCTTTCCAGATTTCATCTGAGGATATTTCCTTTTTCATCGTAGCCCTCTAGGTTCTCCCAAATATCACTTTGCCAATTCCACAAGAACTGTCTTAGCGAACGGCTTCTTGAGGGGAAAGCTGTAACTCTGTGAGATGATTTCACAGAAAACAAAGAAGTTTCTCAGAAAGTTTCTTTCTCTTTGTTATCGGAGGATATTTTCTTTGGCCCTCTAGTCTTCAAAGGGATGCGAAATATCTGTTCTCAGATTCCACAGAAATAAGGCTAGCAAAGAGATCCAGGAAATACAGATGTAACTCTGTGAGATGAATTAACAGAACACTACGCGGTTTCTCAGAAAGCTTCTTTCCAGATTACATCTGAGGATACTTCCTTTTTCACCATAGCCCTCTATGGGCTTCCAAATATCACTTTGCCAATTCCAAAAGAACTGTCTTATGGAAAGGATTCTTGAGGAGAAAGCTGTAACTCTGTGAGATGATTTCACAGAACACAAAGAAGTTTCTCAGAAAGCTTCTTTCTCTTTGTTATCGGATGATATTTCCTTTGGCCCTATAGTCTTCAACGGTATCCGAAATATCTGTTCTCAGATTCCACAAAAATAAGGGTAGCAAAGAGATCCACGAAATACACATATAACTCAGTGAGATGAATTAACAAAACACTAAGCAGTTTCTCAGAAAGCTTCTTTCCAGATTTCATCTGAGGGGATTTCCTGTTTCACCGAAGCCTTCTACGGGCTTCTAAATATCACTTTGCCAATTCCACAAGAAGTGTCTTAGCGAAAGGCTTCTTGAGGGGAAAGCTGTAACTCTATGAGATGATTTCATAGAACACAAAGAAGTTTCTCAAAAGCTTCTTTCTCTTTGTTATCGGAGGATATTTCCTTTGGCCCTATTGTCTTCCGAGGGATCCGAAATATCTGTTCTTAGATTCCACAGAAATGAGGCTAGCAAAGAGATCCACGAAACACACATGTAACTCTGTGAGATGAATTAACAGAACACTAAGCAGTTTCTCAGAAAGCTTCTTTCCAGATTTCATCTGATGATATTTCCTTTTTCACCATAGCCCTCTATGGGCTTCCAAATATCACTTTGCCAATTCCACAAGAACTGTCTTAGCGAAAGGCTTCTTGCGGGGAAAGCTGTAACTCTGTGAGATGATTTCATAGAACACAAGGAAGTTTCTCAGAAAGCTTATTTCTCTTTGTTATCGGAGGATATTTCCTTGGCCCTATAGTCTTCAAAGGGATCCGAAATATCTGTTCTCAGATTCCACAGAAATAAGGCTAGCAAAGAGATCCACGAAATACACATGTAACTCTGTGAGATGAATTAAGAGAACCCTAGGCAGTTTCTCAGAAAGCTTCTTTCCAGATTTCATCTGAGAATATTTCCTTTTTCACCATAGCCCTCTAGGGGCTTCCAAATATCACTTTGCCAATTTCACAAGAACCGTCTTAGCGAAAGGCATCTTGAGGGGAAAGCTGTAACTCTGTGAGATGATTTCACAGAACACAAAGAAGTTTCTCAGAAAGCTTCTTTCTCTTTGTTATCGGAGGATATTTCCTTTGGCCCTGTAGTCTTTAAGGGATCCGAAATATCTGTTCTCAGATTCCACAGAAATAAGGCTAGCAAAGAGATCCACGAAATACACATGTAACTCTGGGAGATGAATTAACAGAACACTAAGCAGTTTCTCAGAAAGCTTCTTTCCAGATTTCATCTGAGGATATTTCCTTTTTCACCACAGCCCTCTGTGGTCTTCCAAATATCACTTTGCCTATTCCACAAGAACTGTCTTAGCGAAAAGCTTCTAGAGGGGAAAGCTGTAACTCTGTGAGATGATTTCACAGAACACAAAGAAGTTTCTCCGAAAGTTTCTTTCTCTTTGTTATCGGAGGATATTTCCTTTGGCCCTATATTCTTCAAAGGGATCCGAAATATCTGTTCTCAGATTCCACAGAAATAAGGCTAGCAAAGAGATCCACGAAATACACATGTAAATCTGTGAGATGAATTAAGAGAACACTAAGCAGTTTCTCAGAAAGCTTCTTTCCATATTTCATCTGAGGATATTTCCTTTTTCACCATAGCCCTCTATGGGTTTCCAAATATCACTTTGCCAATTTCACAAGAACCGTCTTAGCGAAAGGCTTCTTGAGGGGAAAGCTGTAACTCTGTGAGATGATTTCACAGAACAGAAATAAGTTTCTCAGAAAGCTTCTTTCTCTTTGTTATCAGAGGATATTTCCATTGGCCCTGTAGTCTTCAAAGGGATCCGAAATATCTGTTCTCAGATTCCACAGAAATAAGGCTGGCAAAGAGATCCACGAAATACACATGTAACTCTGTGAGATGAATTAACAGAACACTAAGCAGTTTCTCAGAAAGCTTCTTTCCAGATTTCAACTGAGGATATTTCCTTTTTCACCATAGCCCGCTATGGGCTTCCAAATATCACTTTGCCAATTCCACAAGAACTGTCTTAGCGAAATTCTTCTTGAGGGGAAAGCTGTAACTCTGTGAGATGATTTCATAGAGCACAAAGAAGTTTCTCAAAAGCTTCTTTCACTTTGTTATCGGAGGATATTTCCTTTCGCCCTATAGTCTTCAAAGGGATCCGAAATATCTGTTCTCAGATTCCACAGAAATAAGGCTAGCAAAGAGATCCACGAAATACACATGTAACTCTGTGAGATGAATTAACGGAACCCTAAGCAGTTTCTCAGAAAACTTCTTTCCAGATTTCATCTGAGAATATTTCCTTTTTCACCATAGCCCTCTAGGGGCTTCCAAATATCACTTTGCCAATTTCACAAGAACCGTCTTAGCGAAAGGCTTCTTGAGGGGAAAGCTGTAACTCTGTGAGATGATTTCACAGAACACAAAGAAGTTTCTCAGAAAGCTTCTTTCTCTTTGTTATCGGAGGATATTTCCTTTGGCCCTGTAGTCTTCAAGGGATCCGAAATATCTGTTCTCAGATTCCACAGAAATAAGGCTAGCAAAGAGATCCACGAAATACACATGTAACTCTGTGAGATGAATTAACAGAACACTAAGCAGTTTCTCAGAAACCTTCTTTCCAGATTTCATCTGAGGATATTTCCTTTTTCACCACAGCCCTCTATGGTCTTCCAAATAACACTTTGCCAATTCCACAAGAACTGTCTTAGAGAAAGGCTTCTTGAGGGGAAAGCTGTAACTCTGTGAGATGATTTCACAGAACACAAAGAAGTTTCTCAGAAAGCTTCTTTCTCTTTATTCTCGGAGGATATTTCCTTTGGCCCTATAGTTTTCAATGGGATCCGAAATATCTGTTCTCAGATTCCACAGAAATATGGCTAGAAAAGAGATCCACCAAACACAGATGTAACTCTGTGAGATGAATTAACAGAACACTAAGCAGTTTCTCAGAAAGCTTCTTTCCAGATTTCATCTGAGGATATTTCCTTTTTCACCATAGCCCTCTATGGGCTTCCAAATATCACTTTGCAAATTCCACAAGAACTGTCTTAGTGAAAGTCTTCTTGAGGGGAAAGCTGTTAACTCTGTGAGATGATTTCACAGAACACAAAGGAATTTCTCTGAAAGCTTCTTTCTCTTTGTTATCGGAGGATATTTCCTTTGGCCCTATAGTCTTCGAAGGGATCCGAAATATCTGCTCTCAGATTCCGCAGAAATAAGGCTACCAAAGAGATCCACGAAATACACATGTAACTCTGTGAGATGAATTAACAGAACACTAAGCAGTTTCTCAGAAAGCTTCTTTCCAGATTTCATCTGAGGATATTTCCGTTTTCACCATAGCCCTCTATGGGCTTCCAAATATCACTTTGCCAATTCCACAAGAACTGTCTTAGCGAAAGGCTTTTTGAGGGAAAAGCTGTAACTCTGTGAGATGATTTCACAGAACACAAAGAAGTTTCTCAGAAAGCTTCTTTCTCTTTGTTAGCGGAGGATATTTCCTTTGGCCCTATAGTCTTCAACGGTAACCGAGATATCTGTTCTCAGATTCCACAGAAATAAGGCTAGCAAAGAGATTCACGAAATACAAATGTACCTCTGTGAGATGAATTAACAGAACACTTAGCAGTTTCTCAGAAAGCTTCTTTCCAGATTTCATCTGAGGATATTTCCTTTTTCATCGTAGCCCTCTAGGTTCTCCCAAATATCACTTTGCCAATTCCACAAGAACTGTCTTAGCGAACGGCTTCTTGAGGGGAAAGCTGTAACTCTGTGAGATGATTTCACAGAACACAAAGAAGTTTCTCAGAAAGTTTCTTTCTCTTTGTTATCGGAGGATATTTTCTTTGGCCCTCTAGTCTTCAAAGGGATCCGAAATATCTGTTCTCAGATTCCACAGAAATAAGGCTAGCAAAGAGATCCAGGAAATACAGATGTAACTCTGTGAGATGAATTAACAGAACACTACGCGGTTTCTCAGAAAGCTTCTTTCCAGATTACATCTGAGGATACTTCCTTTTTCACCATAGCCCTCTATGGGCTTCCATATATCACTTTGCCAATTCCAAAAGAACTGTCTTATGGAAAGGATTCTTGAGGAGAAAGCTGTAAATCTGTGAGATGATTTCACAGAACACAAAGAAGTTTCTCAGAAAGCTTCTTTCTCTTTGTTATCGGATGATATTTCCTTTGGCCCTATAGTCTTCAACGGTATCCGAAATATCTGTTCTCAGATTCCACAAAAATAAGGGTAGCAAAGAGATCCACGAAATACACATATAACTCAGTGAGATGAATTAACAAAACACTAAGCAGTTTCTCAGAAAGCTTCTTTCCAGATTTCATCTGAGGGGATTTCCTGTTTCACCGAAGCCTTCTACGGGCTTCTAAATATCACTTTGTCAATTCCACAAGAAGTGTCTTAGCGAAAGGCTTCTTGAGGGGAAAGCTGTAACTCTATGAGATGATTTCATAGAACACAAAGAAGTTTCTCAAAAGCTTCTTTCTCTTTGTTATCGGAGGATATTTCCTTTGGCCCTATTGTCTTCCGAGGGATCCGAAATATCTGTTCTTAGATTCCACAGAAATGAGGCTAGCAAAGAGATCCACGAAACACACATGTAACTCTGTGAGATGAATTAACAGAACACTAAGCAGTTTCTCAGAAAGCTTCTTTCCAGATTTCATCTGATGATATTTCCTTTTTCACCATAGCCCTCTATGGGCTTCCAAATATCACTTTGCCAATTCCACAAGAACTGTCTTAGCGAAAGGCTTCTTGCGGGGAAAGCTGTAACTCTGTGAGATGATTTCATAGAACACAAGGAAGTTTCTCAGAAAGCTTATTTCTCTTTGTTATCGGAGGATATTTCCTTGGCCCTATAGTCTTCAAAGGGATCCGAAATATCTGTTCTCAGATTCCACAGAAATAAGGCTAGCAAAGAGATCCACGAAATACACATGTAACTCTGTGAGATGAATTAAGAGAACCCTAGGCAGTTTCTCAGAAAGCTTCTTTCCAGATTTCATCTGAGAATATTTCCTTTTTCACCATAGCCCTCTAGGGGCTTCCAAATATCACTTTGCCAATTTCACAAGAACCGTCTTAGCGAAAGGCATCTTGAGGGGAAAGCTGTAACTCTGTGAGATGATTTCACAGAACACAAAGAAGTTTCTCAGAAAGCTTCTTTCTCTTTGTTATCGGAGGATATTTCCTTTGGCCCTGTAGTCTTTAAGGGATCCGAAATATCTGTTCTCAGATTCCACAGAAATAAGGCTAGCAAAGAGATCCACGAAATACACATGTAACTCTGGGAGATGAATTAACAGAACACTAAGCAGTTTCTCAGAAAGCTTCTTTCCAGATTTCATCTGAGGATATTTCCTTTTTCACCACAGCCCTCTGTGGTCTTCCAAATATCACTTTGCCTATTCCACAAGAACTGTCTTAGCGAAAAGCTTCTAGAGGGGAAAGCTGTAACTCTGTGAGATGATTTCACAGAACACAAAGAAGTTTCTCCGAAAGTTTCTTTCTCTTTGTTATCGGAGGATATTTCCTTTGGCCCTATAGTCTTCAAAGGGATCCGAAATATCTGTTCTCAGATACCACAGAAATAAGGCTAGCAAAGAGATCCACGAAATACACATGTAAATCTGTGAGATGAATTAAGAGAACACTAAGCAGTTTCTCAGAAAGCTTCTTTCCATATTTCATCTGAGGATATTTCCTTTTTCACCATAGCCCTCTATGGGTTTCCAAATATCACTTTGCCAATTTCACAAGAACCGTCTTAGCGAAAGGCTTCTTGAGGGGAAAGCTGTAACTCTGTGAGATGATTTCACAGAACAGAAATAAGTTTCTCAGAAAGCTTCTTTCTCTTTGTTATCGGAGGATATTTCCATTGGCCCTGTAGTCTTCAAAGGGATCCGAAATATCTGTTCTCAGATTCCACAGAAATAAGGCTGGCAAAGAGATCCACGAAATACACATGTAACTCTGTGAGATGAATTAACAGAACACTAAGCAGTTTCTCAGAAAGCTTCTTTCCAGATTTCAACTGAGGATATTTCCTTTTTCACCATAGCCCGCTATGGGCTTCCAAATATCACTTTGCCAATTCCACAAGAACTGTCTTAGCGAAATTCTTCTTGAGGGGAAAGCTGTAACTCTGTGAGATGATTTCATAGAGCACAAAGAAGTTTCTCAAAAGCTTCTTTCACTTTGTTATCGGAGGATATTTCCTTTCGCCCTATAGTCTTCAAAGGGATCCGAAATATCTGTTCTCAGATTCCACAGAAATAAGGCTAGCAAAGAGATCCACGAAATACACATGTAACTCTGTGAGATGAATTAACGGAACACTAAGCAGTTTCTCAGAAAGCTTCTTTCCAGATTTCATCTGAGAATATTTCCTTTTTCACCATAGCCCTCTATGGGTTTCCAAATATCACTTTGCGAATTCCACAAGAACTGTCTTAGCGAAAGGCTTCTTGAGGGGAAAGCTGTAACTCTGTGAGATGATTTCACAGAACACAAAGAAGTTTCTCAGAAAGCTTCTTTCTCTTTGTTATCGGAGGATATTTCCTTTGGCCCTATAGTCTTCAAAGGGATCCGAAATATCTGTTCTCAGATTCCGCAGAAATAAGGCTAGCAAAGAGATCCAGGAAATACACATGTAACTCTGTGAGATGAATTAACAGAACACTAAGCAGTTTCTCAGAAAGCTTCTTTCCAGATTTCATCTGAGGATATTTCCGTTTTCACCATAGCCCTCTATGGGCTTCCAAATATCACTTTGCCAATTCCACAAGAACTGTCTTAGCGAAAGGCTTCTTGAGGGAAAAGCTGTAACTCTGTGAGATGATTTCACAGAACACAAAGAAGTTTCTCAGAAAGCTTCTTTCTCTTTGTTAGCGGAGGATATTTCCTTTGGCCCTATAGTCTTCAACGGTAACCGAGATATCTGTTCTCAGATTCCACAGAAATAAGGCTAGCAAAGAGATTCACGAAATACACATGTACCTCTGTGAGATGAATTAACAGAACACTTAGCAGTTTCTCAGAAAGCTTCTTTCCAGATTTCATCTGAGGATATTTCCTTTTTCATCGTAGCCCTCTAGGTTCTCCCAAATATCACTTTGCCAATTCCACAAGAACTGTCTTAGCGAACGGCTTCTTGAGGGGAAAGCTGTAACTCTGTGAGATGATTTCACAGAACACAAAGAAGTTTCTCAGAAAGTTTCTTTCTCTTTGTTATCGGAGGATATTTTCTTTGGCCCTCTAGTCTTCAAAGGGATCCGAAATATCTGTTCTCAGATTCCACAGAAATAAGGCTAGCAAAGAGATCCAGGAAATACAGATGTAACTCTGTGAGATGAATTAACAGAACACTACGCGGTTTCTCAGAAAGCTTCTTTCCAGATTACATCTGAGGATACTTCCTTCTTCACCATAGCCCTCTATGGGCTTCCAAATATCACTTTGCCAATTCCAAAAGAACTGTCTTATGGAAAGGATTCTTGAGGAGAAAGCTGTAACTCTGTGAGATGATTTCACAGAACACAAAGAAGTTTCTCAGAAAGCTTCTTTCTCTTTGTTATCGGATGATATTTCCTTTGGCCCTATAGTCTTCAACAGTATCCGAAATATCTGTTCTCAGATTCCACAAAAATAAGGGTAGCAAAGAGATCCACGAAATACACATATAACTCAGTGAGATGAATTAACAAAACACTAAGCAGTTTCTCAGAAAGCTTCTTTCCCGATTTCATCTGAGGGGATTTCCTGTTTCACCGAAGCCTTCTACGGGCTTTTAAATATCACTTTGCCAATTCCACAAGAAGTGTCTTAGCGAAAGGCTTCTTGAGGGGAAAGCTGTAAATCTGTGAGATGATTTCAAAGAACACAAAGAAGTTTCTCAGAAAGCTTCTTTCTCTTTGTTATCGGAGGATATTTCCTTTGGCCCTATAGCCTTCAAAGGGATCCGAAATATCTGTTCTCAGATTCCACAGAAATAAGGCTAGCAAAGAGTTCCACGAAATACACATGTAACTCTGTGAGATGAATTAACAGAACACTAAGCAGCTTCTCAGAATTCTTCTTTCCATATTTCATCGGAGGATATTTCCTTTTTCACCATAGCCCTCTAAGGGATTCCAAATATCACTTTGCCAATTCCACAAGAACTGTCTTAGCGAAAGGCTTCTTGAGGGGAAAGCTGTAACTCTGTGAGATGATTTCACAGAACACAAAGAAGTTTCTCAGAAAGCTTCTTTCTCTTTGTTATCAGAGGATATTTCCTTTGGCCCTATAGTCTTCAAAGGGATCCGAAATATCTGTTCTCAGATTCCACAGAAATAAGGCTAGCAATGAGATCCACGAAATACACATGTAACTCTGTGAGATGAATTTACAGAACACTAAGCAGTTTCTCAGAAAGCTTCTTTCCAGATTTCATCTGATGATATTTCCTTTTTCACCATAGCCCTCTATGGGCTTCCAAATATCACTTTGCCAATTCCACAAGAACTGTCTTAGCGAAAGGCTTCTTGCGGGGAAAGCTGTAACTCTGTGAGATGATTTCATAGAACACAAGGAAGTTTCTCAAAAGCTTCTTTCTCTTTGTTATCGGAGGATATTTCCTTGGCCCTATAGTCTTCAAAGTGATCCGAAACATCTGTTCTCAGATTCCACAGAAATAAGGCTAGCAAAGAGATCCACGAAATACACATGTAACTCTGTGAGATGAATTAAGAGAACCCTAAGCAGTTTCACAGAAAGCTTCTTTCCAGATTTCATCTGAGAATATTTCCTTTTTCACCATAGCCCTCCAGGGGCTTCCAAATATCACTTTGCCAATTTCACAAGAACCGTCTTAGCGAAAGGCATCTTGAGGGGAAAGCTGTAACTCTGTGAGATGATTTCACAGAACACAAAGAATTTTATCAGAAAGCTTCTTTCTCTTTGTTATCGGAGGATATTTCCTTTGGCCCTGTAGTCTTTAAGGGATCCGAAATATCTGTTCTCAGATTCCACAGAAATAAGGCTAGCAAAGAGATCCACGAAATACACATGTAACTCTGGGAGATGAATTAACAGAACACTAAGCAGTTTCTCAGAAAGCTTCTTTCCAGATTTCATCTGAGGATATTTCCTTTTTCACCACAGCCCTCTATGGTCTTCCAAATATCACTTTGCCTATTCCACAAGAACTGTCTTAGCGAAAAGCTTCTAGAGGGGAAAGCTGTAACTCTGTGAGATGATTTCACAGAACACAAAGAAGTTTCTCCGAAAGTTTCTTTCTCTTTGTTATCGGAGGATATTTCCTTTGGCCCTATAGTCTTCAAAGGGATCCGAAATATCTGTTCTCAGATTCCACAGAAATAAGGCTAGCAAAGAGATCCACGAAATACACATGTAAATCTGTGAGATGAATTAAGAGAACACTAAGCAGTTTCTCAGAAAGCTTCTTTCCATATTTCATCTGAGGATATTTCCTTTTTCACCATAGCCCTCTATGGGTTTCCAAATATCACTTTGCCAATTCCACAAGAACTGTCTAAGCGAAAGGCTTCTTGAGGGGAAAGCTGTAACTCTGTGAGATGATTTCACAGAACAGAAATAAGTTTCTCAGAAAGCTTCTTTCTCTTTGTTATCGGAGGATATTTCCATTGGCCCTGTAGTCTTCAAAGGGATCCGAAATATCTGTTCTCAGATTCCACAGAAATAAGGCTGGCAAAGAGATCCACGAAATACACATGTAACTCTGTGAGATGAATTAACAGAACACTAAGCAGTTTCTCAGAAAGCTTCTTTCCAGATTTCATCTGAGGATATTTCCTTTTTCACCATAGCCCGCTATGGGCTTCCAAATATCACTTTGCCAATTCCACAAGAACTGTCTTAGCGAAATTCTTCTTGAGGGGAAAGCTGTAACTCTGTGAGATGATTTCATAGAGCACAAAGAAGTTTCTCAAAAGCTTCTTTCACTTTGTTATCGGAGGATATTTCCTTTCGCCCTATAGTCTTCAAAGGGATCCGAAATATCTGTTCTCAGATTCCACAGAAATAAGGCTAGCAAAGAGATCCACGAAATACACATGTAACTCTGTGAGATGAATTAACGGAACACTAAGCAGTTTCTCAGAAAGCTTCTTTCCAGATTTCATCTGAGAATATTTCCTTTTTCACCATAGCCCTCTATGGGTTTCCAAATATCACTTTGCGAATTCCACAAGAACTGTCTTAGCGAAAGGCTTCTTGAGGGGAAAGCTGTAACTCTGTGAGATGATTTCACAGAACACAAAGAAGTTTCTCAGAAAGCTTCTTTCTCTTTGTTATCGGAGGATATTTCCTTTGGCCCTATAGTCTTCAAAGGGAACCGAAATATCTGTTCTCAGATTCCGCAGAAATAAGGCTAGCAAAGAGATCCACGAAATACACATGTAACTCTGTGAGATGAATTAAGAGAACACTAAGCAGTTTCTCAGAAAGCTTCTTTCCAGATTTCATCTGAGGATATTTCCGTTTTCACCATAGCCCTCTATGGGCTTCCAAATATCACTTTGCCAATTCCACAAGAACTGTCTTAGCGAAAGGCTTCTTGAGGGAAAAGCTGTAACTCTGTGAGATGATTTCACAGAACACAAAGACGTTTCTCAGAAAGCTTCTTTCTCTTTGTTAGCGGAGGATATTTCCTTTGGCCCTATAGTCTTCAACGGTAACCGAGATATCTGTTCTCAGATTCCACAGAAATAAGGCTAGCAAAGAGATTCACGAAATACACATGTACCTCTGTGAGATGAAATAACAGAACACTTAGCAGTTTCTCAGAAAGCTTCTTTCCAGATTTCATCTGAGGATATTTCCTTTTTCATCGTAGCCCTCTAGGTTCTCCCAAATATCACTTTGCCAATTTCACAAGAACCGTCTTAGCGAAAGGCTTCTTGAGGGGAAAGCTGTAACTCTGTGAGATGATTTCACAGAACACAAAGAAGTTTCTCAGAAAGCTTCTTTCTCTTTGTTATCGGAGGATATTTCCTTTGGCCCTATAGTCTTCAAGGGATCCGAAATATCTGTTCTCAGATTCCACAGAAATAAGGCTAGCAAAGAGATCCACGAAATACACATGTAACTCTGGGAGATGAATTAACGGAACACTAAGCAGTTTCTCAGAAAGCTTCTTTCCAGATTTCATCTGAGGATATTTCCTTTTTCACCATAGCCCTCTATGGGTTTCCAAATATCACTTTGCGAATTCCACAAGAACTGTCTTAGCGAAAGGCTTCTTGAGGGGAAAGCTGTAACTCTGTGAGATGATTTCACAGAACACAAAGAAGTTTCTCAGAAAGTTTCTTTCTCTTTGTTATGGGAGGATATTTCCTTTGGCCCCATAGTCTTCCAAGGGATCCGAAATATCTGTTCTCAGATCCCACAGAAATAAGGCTAGCAAAGAGATCCACGAAGTACACATGTAACTCTGTGAGATGAATTAACAGATCACTAAGCAGTTTTTCAGAAAGCTTCTTTCCAGATTTCATCTGAGGATATTTCCTTTTTCACCATAGCCGTCTTTGGGCTTCCAAATATCACTTTGCCGATACCACAAGACTGTCTTAGCGAAAAGCTTCTTGAGGGGAAAGTTGTAACTCTGTGAGATGATTTCACAGAACACAAAGAAGTTTCTCAGAAAGCTTCTTTCGCTTTGTTATCGGAGGATATTTCCTTTGGCCCTAAAGTCTTCAATGGGATCCGAAATATCTGTTCTCAGATTCCACAGAAATAAGGCTAGCAAAGAGATCCACGAAATACTCATGTAACTCTGTGAGATGAATTAACAGAACACTAAGCAGTTTCTCAGAAAGCTTCTTTCCAGATTTCATCTGAGGATATTTCCTTTTTCACCATAGGCCTCTAAGGGCTTCCAAATATCACTTTGCCAATTCCACAAGAACTGTCTTAGCGAAAGGCTTCTTGAGGGGAAAGCTGTAACTCTGTGAGATGATTTCAGAGAACACAAAGAAGTTTCTCAGAAAGCTTCTTTCTCTTTGTTATCGGAGGATATTTCCTTTGGCCCTATAGTCTTCAATGGGATCCGAAATATCTGTTCTCAGATTCCACAGAAATAAGGCTAGCAAAGAGATCCACGAAATACACATGTAACTCTGTGAGATGAATTAACAGAACACTAAGCAGTTTCTCAGAAAGCTTCTTTCCACATTTCAGATGAGGATATTTCCTTTTTCAACATAGCCGTCTTTTGGCTTCCAAATATCACTTTGCCAATTCCACAAGAACTGTCTTAGCGAAAGGCTTCTTGAGGGGAAAGCTGTAACTCTGTGAGATGATTTCACAGAACACTAAGAAGTTTCTCAGAAAGCTTCTTTATCTTTGTTATTGGAGGATACTTCCTTTGGCCCTATAGTCTTCAAAGGGATCCGAAATATCTGTTCTCAGATTCCACAGAAATAAGGCTAGCAAAGAGATCCACGAAATACACATGTAACTCTGGGAGATGAATTCACAGAACACTAAGCAGTTTCTCAGAAAGCTTCTTTCCAGATTTCATCTGGGGATATTTCGTTTTTCACCATAGCCCTCTATGGGCTTCCAAATTTCACTTTGCCAATTCCACAAGAACTGTCTTAGCGAAAGGCTTCTTGAGGGGAAAGCTGTAACTCTGTGAGATGATTTCACAGAACACAAAGAAGTTTCTCAGAAAGCTTCTTTCTCTTTGTTATCGGAGGATATTTCCTTTGGCCCTATAGTCTTCAAAGGGATCCGAAATATCTGTTCTCAGATTCCACAGAAATAAGGCTAGCAAAGAGATCCACGAAATATACATGTAACTCTGTGAGAAAAATTAACAGAACACTAAGCAGTTTCTCAGAAAGCTCCTTTCCAGATTTCATCTGAGGATATTTCCTTTTTCACCACAGCCCCCTATGGGATTCCAAATATCACTTTGCCAATTCCACAAGAACAGTCTTAGCGAAAGGCGTCTTGAGGGGAAAGCTGTAACTCTGAGAGATGATTTCACAGAACACAAAGAAGTTTCTCAGAAAGCTTCTTTCTCTTTGTTATCGGAGGATATTTCCTTTGGCCCTATAGTCTACAAACGGTTCCGAAATATCTGTTCTCAGATTCCACAGAAATAAGGCTAGCAAAGAGATCGACGAAATACACATGTAACTCTGTGAGATGAATTAACAGAACACTAAGCAGTTTCTCAGAAAGCTTCTTTCCAGATTTCATCTGTGGATATATGCTTTTTCACCATAGCCCTGTAAGGGATTCCAAATATCACTTTGCCAATTCCACAAGAACTGTCTTAGCGAAAGGCTTCTTGAGGGGAAAGCTGTAACTCTGTGAGATGATTTCACAGAACACAAAGAAGTTTCTCAGAAAGCTTCTTTCTCTTTGTTATCGGAGGATATTTCCTTTGGCCCTATTGTCTTCAAAGGGATCCGAAATATGTGTCTCAGATTCCACAGAAATAAGGCTAGCAAAGATATCCACGAAATACACATGTAACCCTGGGAGATGAATTCACAGAACACTAAGCAGTTTCTCAGAAAGCTTCTTTCCAGATTTCATCTGGGGATATCTCGTTTTTCACCATAGCCCTCTATGGGCTTCCAAATTTCACTTTGCCAATTCCACAAGAACTGTCTTAGCAAAAGGCTTCTTGAGGGGAAAGCTGTAACTCTGTGAGATGATTTCACAGAACACAAAGAAGTTTCTCAGAAAGCTTCTTTCTCTTTGTTATCGGAGGATATTTCCTTTGGCCCTATAGTCTTCAATGGGATCCGAAATATCTGTTCTCAGATTCCACAAAAATAAGGCCAGCAAAGAGATCCACGATATACACATGTAACTTTGTGAGATGAATTAACAGAACACTAAGCAGTTTCTCAGAAAGCTCCTTTCCAGATTTCATCTGATGATATTTCCTTTTTCACCACAGCCCCCTACGGGCTTCCAAATATCACTTTGCCAATTCCACAAGAACTGTCTTAGCGAAAGGCGTCTTGAGGGGAAAGCTGTAACTCTTTGAGATGATTTCACAGAACACAAAGAAGTTTCTCAGAAAGCTTCTTTCTCTTTGTTCTCGGAGGATATTTCCTTTGGCCCTATAGTCTTCAAAGGGATGCGAA
This sequence comes from Macaca mulatta, assembly GCF_049350105.2. Lineage (NCBI taxonomy): Eukaryota > Metazoa > Chordata > Mammalia > Primates > Cercopithecidae > Macaca > Macaca mulatta. Next base: position 40,455,311 of record NC_133414.1, read on the forward strand.
ATATCTGTTCTCAGATTCCACAGAAATAAGGCTTGCAAAGAGATCCACGAATTACACTTGTAACACTGTGAGATGAATTAACAGAACACTAAGCAGTTTCTCAGAAAGCTTCTTTCCATATTTCATCTGAGGATATATCCTTTTTCACCATAGCCCTGTATGGGATTCCAAATATCACTTTGCCAATTCCACAAGAACTGTCTTAGCGAAAGGCTTCTTGAGGGGAAAGCTGTAACTCTGTGAGATGATTTCATAGAACACAAGGAAGTTTCTCAAAAGCTTCTTTCTCTTTGTTATCGGAGGATATTTCCTTGGCCCTACAGTCTTCAAATGGATCCGAAATATCTGTTCTCAGATTCCACAGAAATAAGGCTAGCAAAGAGATCCACGAAATACACATGTAACTCTGTGAGATGAATTAAGAGAACCCTAAGCAGTTTCTCAGAAAGCTTCTTTCCAGATTTCATCTGAGAATATTTCCTTTTTCACCATAGCCCTCTAGGGGCTTCCAAATATCACTTTGCCAATTTCACAAGAGCCGTCTTAGCGAAAGGCTTCTTGAGGGGAAAGCTGTAACTCTGTGAGATGATTTCACAGAACACAAAGAAGTTTCTCAGAAAGCTTCTTTCTCTTTGTTATCGGAGGATATTTCCTTTGGCCCTATAGTCTTCAAGGGATCCGAAATATCTGTTCTCAGTTTACACAGAAATAAGGCTAGCAAAGAGATCCACGAAATACACATGTAACTCTGGGAGATGAATTAACGGAACACTAAGCAGTTTCTCAGAAATTTTCTTTCCAGATTTCATCTGAGGATATTTCCTTTTTCACCATAGCCCTCTATGGGTTTCCAAATATCACTTTGCGAATTCCACAAGAACTGTCTTAGCGAAAGGCTTCTTGACGGGAAAGCTGTAACTCTGTGAGATGATTTCACAGAACACAAAGAAGTTTCTCAGAAAGCTTCTTTCTCTTTGTTATGGGAGGATATTTCTGTGGCCCCATAGTCTTCCAAGGGATCCGAAATATCTGTTCTCAGATTCCACAGAAATAAGGCTAGCAAAGAGATCCACGAAGTACACATGTAACTCTGTGAGATGAATTAACAGATCACTAAGCAGTTTCTCAGAAAGCTTCTTTCCAGATTTCATCTGAGGATATTTCCTTTTTCACCGTAGCCGTCTTTTGTCTTCCAAATATCACTTTGCCGATACCACAAGAACTGTCTTAGCGAAAAGCTTCTTGAGGGGAAAGTTGTAACTCTGTGAGATGATTTCACAGAACACAAAGAAGTTTCTCAGAAAGCTTCTTTCGCTTTGTTATCGGAGGATATTTCCTTTGGCCCTAAAGTCTTCAATGGGATCCGAAATATCTGTTCTCAGATTCCACAGAAATAAGGCTAGCAAAGTCATTCACGAAATTCACATGTAACTCTGTGAGATGAATTCACAGAACACTAAGCAGTTTCTCAGAAAGCTTCTTTCCAGATTTCTTCTGAGGATATTTCCTTTTTCACCATAGCCCTCTATGGGCTTCCAACTATCACTTTGCCAATTCAACAAGAACTGTCTTAGCGAATAGCATCTTGAGGGGAAAGCAGTAACTCTGTGAGATGATTTCACAGAACACAAAGAAGTTTCTCAGAAAGCTTCTTTCCAGATTTCATCTGAGGATATTTCCTTTTTCAACATAGCCGTCTTTGGGCTTCCAAATATCACTTTGCCAATTCCACAAGAACTGTCTTAGCGAAAAGCTTTTTGAGGGGAAAGCTGTAACTCTGTGAGATGATTTCATAGAACACAAAGAAGTTTCTCAAAAGCTTCTTTCTCTTTGTTATCGGAGGATATTTCCTTTGGCGCTATAGTCTTCAAAGGGATCCGAAATATCTGTTCTCAGATTCCACAGAAATAAGGCTAGCAAAGAGATCTAGGAAATACACATGTAACTCTGTGAGATGAATTAACACAACACTAAGCAGTTTCTCAGAAAGTTTCTTCCCAGATTTCATCTGAGGATATTTCCTTTTTCACCATAGCCGTCTTTGGGCTTCCAAATATCACTTTGCCAATTCCACAAGAACTGTCTTAGCGAGGAGCATCTTGAGGGGAAAGCTGTAACTCTGTGAGATGATTTTACAGAACACAAAGAAGTTTCTCAGAAAGCTTCTTTCGCTTTGTATCGGAGGATATTTCCTTTGGCCCTATAGTCTTCAATGGGATCCGAAATATCTGTTCTCAGATTCCACAGAAATAAGGCTAGCAAAGAGATTCACGAAATTCACATGTAACTCTGTGAGATGAATTCACAGAACACTAAGCAGTTTCTAAGAAAGCTTCTTTCCAGATTTCATCTGAGGATATTTCCTTTTTCACCATAGCCCTCTATGGGATTCCAACTATCACTTTGCCAATTCCACAAGAACTGTCTTAGCGAAACGCATCTTGAGGGGAAAGCTGTAACTCTGTGAGATGATTTCACAGAACACAAAGAAGTTTCTCAGAAAGCTTCTTTCTCTTTGTTATCGGAGGATATTTCCTTTGGCCCTATAGTCTTCAAAGGGATCCGAAATATCTGTTCTCAGATTAAACAGAAATAAAGCTAGCAAAGAGATCCACGAAATACACATGTAACTCTGTGAGATGAATTAACAGAACACTAAGCACTTTCTCAGAAAGCTTCTTTCCAGATTTCATCTGAGGATATTTCCTTTTTCAACATAGCCGTCTTTGGGCTTCCAAACATCACTTTGCCAATTCCAGAAGAACTGTCTTAGCGAAAAGCTTTTTGGGGGGAAAGCTGTAACTCTGTGAGATGATTTCATAGAACACAAAGAAGTTTCTCAAAAGCTTCTTTCTCTTTGTTATCGGAGGATATTTCCTTTGGCCCTATAGTCTTCAAAGGGATCCGAAATATCTGTTCTCAGATTCCACAGAAATAAGGCTAGGAAAGAGATCCACGAAATACACATGTAACTCTGTGAGATGAATTAACAGAACACTAAGCAGTTTCTCAGAAAGCTTCTTTCCAGATTTCATCTGAGGGTATTTCCTTTTAAACCATAGCCGTCTTTGGGCTTCCAAATATCACTATGCCAATTCCACAAGAACTGTCTTAGCGAGGAGCATCTTGAGGGGAAAGCTGTAACTCTGTGAGATGATTTCACAGAACACAAAGAAGTTTCTCCGAAAGCTTCTTTCGCTTTGTATCGGAGGATATTTCCTTTGGCCCTATAGTCTTCAATGGGATCCGAAATATCTGTTCTCATTCCACAAAAATAAGGCTAGCAAAGAGATCCACGAAATACACATGTAACTCTGTGTGGTGAATTAACAGAACACTAAGCAGTTTCTCAGAAAGCTTCTTTCCAGATTTCATCTGAGGATATTTCCTTTTTCACCGTAGCCGTCTATGGGCTTCCAAATATCACTTTGCCAATTCCACAAGAACTGTCTTAGCGAAAGGCTTCTTGAGGGGAAAGCTGTAACTCTGTGAGATGATTTCACAGAACACAAAGAAGTTTCTCAGAAAGCTTCTTTCTCTTTGTTATCGGAGGATATTTCCTTTGGCCCTATAGTCTTCAAAGGGATCCGAAATATCTGTTCTCAGATTCCACAGAAATAAGGCTAGCAAAGAGATCCACGAAATACACATGTAACTCTGTGAGATGAATTAACAGAACACTAAGCAGTTTCTCAGAAAGCTCCTGTCCAGATTTCATCTGGGGATATGTCGTTTTTCACCATAGCCCTCTATGGGCTTCCAAATATCACTTTGCCAATTCCACAAGAACTGTCTTAGCGAAAGGCCTCTTGAGGGGAAAGCTGTAACTATGTGAGATGATTTCACAGAACACAAAGAAGTTTCTCAGAAAGCTTCTTTCTCTTTGTTATCGGAGGATATTTCCTTTGGCCCTATAGTCTACAAACGGTTCTGAAATATCTGTTCTCAGATTCCACAGACATAAGGCTAGCAAAGAGATCGACGAAATACACATGTAACTCTGTGAGATGAATTAACAGAACACTAAGCAGTTTCTCAGAAAGCTTCTTTCCAGATTTCATCTGTGGATATATCCTTTTTCACCATAGCCCTGTAAGGGATTCCAAATATCACTTTGCCAATTCCACAAGAACTGTCTTAGCGAAAGGCGTCTTGAGGGGAAAGCTGTAACTCTGTGAGATGATTTCAGAGAACACAAAGAAGTCTCTCAGAAAGCTTCTTTCTCTTTGTTATCGGAGGATATTTCCTTTGGCCTTATAGTCTTCAAAGGGATACGAAATATCTCTTCTCAGATTCCACAGAAATTAGGCTAGCAAAGAGATCCACGAAATACACATGTAACTCTGTGAGATGAATTAACGTAACACTAAGTAGTTTCTCAGAAAGCTTCTTTCCAGATTTCATCTGAGGATATTTCCTTTTTCACCATAGCCCTCTATGGGCTTCCAAATATCACTTTGTCAATTACACAAAAACTGTCTTAGCGAAAGGCTTCTTTAGGGGAAAGCTGTAACTCTCTGAGATGATTTCATAGAACACAAATCGTTTCTCAAAAGCTTCTTTCTCTTTGTTATCGGAGGATATTTCCTTTCGCCCTATAGTCTTCAAAGGGATCCGAAATATCTGTTCTCAGATTCCACAGAAATAAGGCTAGCAAAGAGATGCACGAAGTACACATGTAACTCTGTGAGATGAATTAACAGATCACTAAGCAGTTTCTCAGAAAGCTTCTTTCCAGATTTCATCTGAGGATATTTCCTTTTTCACCATAGCCGTCTTTGGGCTTCCAAATATCACTTTGCCGATACCACAAGAACTGTCTTAGCGAAAAGCTTCTTGAGGGGAAAGTTGTAACTCTGTGAGATGATTTCACAGAACACAAAGAAGTTTCTCAGAAAGCTTCTTTCGCTTTGTTATCGGAGGATATTTCCTTTGGCCCTAAAGTCTTCAATGGGATCCGAAATATCTGTTCTCAGATTCCTCAGAAATAAGGCTAGCAAAGAGATCCACGAAATACACATGTAACTCTGTGAGATGAATCAACAGAACACTAAGCAGTTTCTCAGAAAGCTTCTTTCCAGATTTCATCTGAGGATATTTCCTTTTTCACCATATCCCTCTAAGGGCGTCCAAATATCACTTTGCCAATTCCACAAGAAGTGTCTTAGCGAAAGGCTTCTTGAGGGGAAAGCTGTAACTCTGTGACATGAATTCACAGAACACAAAGAAGTTTCTCAGAAAGCTTCTTTCTCTTTGTTATCGGAGGATATTCCCTTTGGCCCTATAGTCTTCAAAGGGATCCGAAATATGTGTCTCAGATTCCACAGAAATAAGGCTAGCAAAGATATCCACGAAACACAAATGTAACTCTGGGAGATGAATTCACAGAACACTAAGCAGTTTCTCAGAAAGCTTCTTTCCAGATTTCATCTGGGGATATTTCGTTTTTCACCATAGCCCTCTATGGGCTTCCAAATTTCACTTTGCCAATTCCACAAGAACTGTCTTAGCGAAAGGCTTCTTGAGGGGAAAGCTGTAACTCTGTGAGATGATTTCACAGAACACAAAGAAGTTTCTCAGAAAGCTTCTTTCTCTTTGTTATCGGAGGATATTTCCTTTGGCCCTATAGTCTTCAATGGGATCCGAAATATCTGTTCTCAGATTCCACAGAAATAAGGCTAGCAAAGAGATCCACGATATACACATGTAACTTTCTGAGATGAATTAACAGAACACTAAGCAGTTTCTCAGAAAGCTCCTTTCCTGATTTCATCTGAGGATATTTCCTTTTTCACCACAGCCCCCTACGGGCTTCCAAATATCACTTTGCCAATTCCACAAGAACTGTCTTAGCGAAAGGCGTCTTGAGGGGAAAGCTGTAACTCTTTGAGATGATTTCACAGAACACAAAGAAGTTTCTTAGAAAGCTTCTTTCTCTTTGTTCTCGGAGGATAATTCCTTTGGCCCTATAGTCTTCAAAGGGATCCGAAATATCTGTTCACAGATTCCACAGAAATAAGGCTTGCATAGAGATCCACGAAACACACATGTAACACTGTGAGATGAATTAAGAGAACACTAAGCAGTTTCTCAGAAAGCTTCTTTCCAGATTTCATCTGAGGATATATCCTCTTTCACCATAGCCCTGTATGGGATTCCAAATATCACTTTGCCAATACCACAAGAACTGTCTTAGCGAAAGGCGTCTTGAGGGGAAAGCTGTAACTCTGTGAGATGATTTCACAGAACACTAAGAAGTTTCTCCGAAAGCTTCTTTCTCTTTGTTATCGGAGGATATTTCCTTTGGCCCTATAGTCTTCAAAGGGATCCGAAATATCTGTTCTCAGATTCCACATTTATAAGGCTAGCAAAGAGATTCACGAAATTCACATGTAACTCTGTGAGATGAATTCACAGAACACTAAGCAGTTTCTAAGAAAGCTTCTTTCCAGATTTCATCTGAGGATATTTCCTTTTTCACCATAGCCCTCTATGGGCTTCCAAATATCACTTTGCCAATTCCACAAGAACTGTCTTAGCGAAAAGCATCTTGAGGGGAAAGCTGTAACTCTGTGAGATGATTTCACAGAACACAAAGAAGTTTCTCAGAAAGCTTCTTTCTCTTTGTTATCGGAGGATATTTCCTTTGGCCCTATAGTCTTCAAAGTGATCCGAAATATCTGTTCTCAGATTAAACAGAAATAAAGCTAGCAAAGAGATCCACGAAAGAAACATGTAACTCTGTGAGATGAATTAACAGAACACTAAGCAGTTTCTCAGAAAGCTTCTTTCCACATTTCAGATGAGGATATTTCCTTTTTCAACATAGCCGTCTTTGGGCTTCGAAATATCACTTTGCCAATTCCACAAGAACTGTCTTAGCGAAAAGCTTTTTGAGGGGAAAGCTGTAACTCTGTGAGATGATTTCATAGAACACAAAGAGGTTTTCTCAAAAGCTTCTTTCTCTTTGTTATCGGAGGATATTTCCTTTGGCCCTGTAGTCTTCAAAGGGATCCGAAATATCTGTTCTCAGATTCCACAGAAATAAGGCTAGGAAAGAGATCCACGAAATACACATGTAACTCTGGGAGATGAATTAACAGAACACTAAGCAGTTTCTCAGAAAGCTTCTTTCCAGATTTCATCTGAGGATATTTCCTTTTTCACCATAGCCGTCTTTGGGCTTCCAAATATCACTTTGCCAATTCCACAAGAACTGTCTTAGCGAAAAGCATCTTGAGGGGAAAGGTGTAACTCTGTGAGATGATTTCACAGAACACAAAGAAGTTTCTCCGAAAGCTTCTTTCGCTTTGTATCGGAGGATATTTCCTTTGGCCCTATAGTCTTCAATGGGATCCGAAATATCTGTTCTCATTCCACAGAAATAAGGCTAGCAAAGAGATCCACGAAATACACATGTAACTCTGTGTGGTGAATTAACAGAGCACTAAGCAGTTTCTCAGAAAGCTTCTTTCCAGATTTCATCTGAGGATATTTCCTTTTTCACCATAGACCTCTACGGGCTTCCAAATATCACTTTGTCATTTCCACAAGAACTGTCTTAGCGAAAGGCTTCTTGAAGGGAAAGCTGTAACTCTGTGAGATGATTTCACAGAACACAAAGAAGTTTCTCAGATAGCTTCTTTCTCTTTGTTATCGGAGGATATTTCCTTTGGCCCCATAGTCTTCCAAGGGATCCGAAATATCTGTTCTCAGATTCCACAGAAATAAGGCTAGCAAAGAGATCGACGAAATACTCATGTAACTCTGTGAGATGAATTAATAGAACACTAAGCAGTTTCTCAGAAAGCTTCTTTCCAGATTTCATCTGAGGATATTTCCTTTTTCACCATAGGCCTCTAAGGGCTTCCAAATATCACTTTGCCAATTCCACAAGAACTGTCTTAGCGAAAGGCTTCTTGAGGGGAAAGCTGTAACTCTGTGAGATGATTTCAGAGAACACAAAGAAGTTTCTCAGAAAGCTTCTTTCTCTTTGTTATCGGAGGATATTTCCTTTGGCCCTATAGTCTTCAAAGGGATCCGAAATATGTGTCTCAGATTCCACAGAAATAAGGCTAGCAAAGATATCCACGAAATACACATGTAACTCTGGGAGATGAATTCACAGAACACTAAGCAGTTTCTAGAAAGCTTCTTTCCAGATTTCATCTGGGGATATTTCGTTTTTCACCATAGCCCTCTATGGGCTTCCAAATTTCACTTTGCCAATTCCACAAGAACTGTCTTAGCGAAAGGCTTCTTGAGGGGAGAGCTGTAACTCTGTGAGATGATTTCACAGAACACTAAGAAGTTTCTCAGAAAGCTTCATTCTCTTTGTTATCGGAGGATATTTCCTTTGGCCCTATAGTCTTCAATGGGATCCGAAATATCTGTTCTCAGATTCCACAGAAATAAGGCTAGCAAAGAGATCCACGAAATACACATGTAACTCTGTGAGATGAATTAACAGAACACTAAGCAGTTTCTCAGAAAGCTCCTTTCCAGATTTCATCTGAGGATATTTCCTTTTTCACCACAGCCCCCTACGGGCTTCCAAATATCACTTTGCCAATTCCACAAGAACTGTCTTAGCGAAAGGCGTCTTGAGGGGAAAGCTGTAACTCTTTGAGATGATTTCACAGAACACAAAGAAGTTTCTTAGAAAGCTTCTTTCTCTTTGTTCTCGGAGGATAATTCCTTTGGCCCTATAGTCTTCAAAGGGATCCGAAATATCTGTTCACAGATTCCACAGAAATAAGGCTTGCATAGAGATCCACGAAACACACATGTAACACTGTGAGATGAATTAAGAGAACACTAAGCAGTTTCTCAGAAAGCTTCTTTCCAGATTTCATCTGAGGATATATCCTCTTTCACCATAGCCCTGTATGGGATTCCAAATATCACTTTGCCAATACCACAAGAACTGTCTTAGCGAAAGGCGTCTTGAGGGGAAAGCTGTAACTCTGTGAGATGATTTCACAGAACACTAAGAAGTTTCTCCGAAAGCTTCTTTCTCTTTGTTATCGGAGGATATTTCCTTTGGCCCTATAGTCTTCAAAGGGATCCGAAATATCTGTTCTCAGATTCCACATTTATAAGGCTAGCAAAGAGATTCACGAAATTCACATGTAACTCTGTGAGATGAATTCACAGAACACTAAGCAGTTTCTAAGAAAGCTTCTTTCCAGATTTCATCTGAGGATATTTCCTTTTTCACCATAGCCCTCTATGGGCTTCCAAATATCACTTTGCCAATTCCACAAGAACTGTCTTAGCGAAAAGCATCTTGAGGGGAAAGCTGTAACTCTGTGAGATGATTTCACAGAACACAAAGAAGTTTCTCAGAAAGCTTCTTTCTCTTTGTTATCGGAGGATATTTCCTTTGGCCCTATAGTCTTCAAAGTGATCCGAAATATCTGTTCTCAGATTAAACAGAAATAAAGCTAGCAAAGAGATCCACGAAAGAAACATGTAACTCTGTGAGATGAATTAACAGAACACTAAGCAGTTTCTCAGAAAGCTTCTTTCCACATTTCAGATGAGGATATTTCCTTTTTCAACATAGCCGTCTTTGGGCTTCGAAATATCACTTTGCCAATTCCACAAGAACTGTCTTAGCGAAAAGCTTTTTGAGGGGAAAGCTGTAACTCTGTGAGATGATTTCATAGAACACAAAGAGGTTTTCTCAAAAGCTTCTTTCTCTTTGTTATCGGAGGATATTTCCTTTGGCCCTGTAGTCTTCAAAGGGATCCGAAATATCTGTTCTCAGATTCCACAGAAATAAGGCTAGGAAAGAGATCCACGAAATACACATGTAACTCTGGGAGATGAATTAACAGAACACTAAGCAGTTTCTCAGAAAGCTTCTTTCCAGATTTCATCTGAGGATATTTCCTTTTTCACCATAGCCGTCTTTGGGCTTCCAAATATCACTTTGCCAATTCCACAAGAACTGTCTTAGCGAAAAGCATCTTGAGGGGAAAGGTGTAACTCTGTGAGATGATTTCACAGAACACAAAGAAGTTTCTCCGAAAGCTTCTTTCGCTTTGTATCGGAGGATATTTCCTTTGGCCCTATAGTCTTCAATGGGATCCGAAATATCTGTTCTCATTCCACAGAAATAAGGCTAGCAAAGAGATCCACGAAACACACATGTAACTCTGTGTGGTGAATTAACAGAGCACTAAGCAGTTTCTCAGAAAGCTTCTTTCCAGATTTCATCTGAGGATATTTCCTTTTTCACCATAGACCTCTACGGGCTTCCAAATATCACTTTGTCATTTCCACAAGAACTGTCTTAGCGAAAGGCTTCTTGAAGGGAAAGCTGTAACTCTGTGAGATGATTTCACAGAACACAAAGAAGTTTCTCAGATAGCTTCTTTCTCTTTGTTATCGGAGGATATTTCCTTTGGCCCCATAGTCTTCCAAGGGATCCGAAATATCTGTTCTCAGATTCCACAGAAATAAGGCTAGCAAAGAGATCGACGAAATACTCATGTAACTCTGTGAGATGAATTAAGAGAACACTAAGCAGTTTCTCAGAAAGCTTCTTTCCAGATTTCATCTGAGGATATTTCCTTTTTCACCATAGGCCTCTAAGGGCTTCCAAATATCACTTTGCCAATTCCACAAGAACTGTCTTAGCGAAAGGCTTCTTGAGGGGAAAGCTGTAACTCTGTGAGATGATTTCAGAGAACACAAAGAAGTTTCTCAGAAAGCTTCTTTCTCTTTGTTATCGGAGGATATTTCCTTTGGCCCTATAGTCTTCAAAGGGATCCGAAATATGTGTCTCAGATTCCACAGAAATAAGGCTAGCAAAGATATCCACGAAATACACATGTAACTCTGGGAGATGAATTCACAGAACACTAAGCAGTTTCTAGAAAGCTTCTTTCCAGATTTCATCTGGGGATATTTCGTTTTTCACCATAGCCCTCTATGGGCTTCCAAATTTCACTTTGCCAATTCCACAAGAACTGTCTTAGCGAAAGGCTTCTTGAGGGGAGAGCTGTAACTCTGTGAGATGATTTCACAGAACACTAAGAAGTTTCTCAGAAAGCTTCATTCTCTTTGTTATCGGAGGATATTTCCTTTGGCCCTATAGTCTTCAATGGGATCCGAAATATCTGTTCTCAGATTCCACAGAAATAAGGCTAGCAAAGAGATCCACGAAATACACATGTAACTCTGTGAGATGAATTAACAGAACACTAAGCAGTTTCTCAGAAAGCTCCTTTCCAGATTTCATCTGAGGATATTTCCTTTTTCACCACAGCCCCCTACGGGCTTCCAAATATCACTTTGCCAATTCCACAAGAACTGTCTTAGCGAAAGGCGTCTTGAGGGGAAAGCTGTAACTCTTTGAGATGATTTCACAGAACACAAAGAAGTTTCTTAGAAAGCTTCTTTCTCTTTGTTCTCGGAGGATAATTCCTTTGGCCCTATAGTCTTCAAAGGGATCCGAAATATCTGTTCACAGATTCCACAGAAATAAGGCTTGCATAGAGATCCACGAAACACACATGTAACACTGTGAGATGAATTAAGAGAACACTAAGCAGTTTCTCAGAAAGCTTCTTTCCAGATTTCATCTGAGGATATATCCTCTTTCACCATAGCCCTGTATGGGATTCCAAATATCACTTTGCCAATACCACAAGAACTGTCTTAGCGAAAGGCGTCTTGAGGGGAAAGCTGTAACTCTGTGAGATGATTTCACAGAACACTAAGAAGTTTCTCCGAAAGCTTCTTTCTCTTTGTTATCGGAGGATATTTCCTTTGGCCCTATAGTCTTCAAAGGGATCCGAAATATCTGTTCTCAGATTCCACATTTATAAGGCTAGCAAAGAGATTCACGAAATTCACATGTAACTCTGTGAGATGAATTCACAGAACACTAAGCAGTTTCTAAGAAAGCTTCTTTCCAGATTTCATCTGAGGATATTTCCTTTTTCACCATAGCCCTCTATGGGCTTCCAAATATCACTTTGCCAATTCCACAAGAACTGTCTTAGCGAAAAGCATCTTGAGGGGAAAGCTGTAACTCTGTGAGATGATTTCACAGAACACAAAGAAGTTTCTCAGAAAGCTTCTTTCTCTTTGTTATCGGAGGATATTTCCTTTGGCCCTATAGTCTTCAAAGTGATCCGAAATATCTGTTCTCAGATTAAACAGAAATAAAGCTAGCAAAGAGATCCACGAAAGAAACATGTAACTCTGTGAGATGAATTAACAGAACACTAAGCAGTTTCTCAGAAAGCTTCTTTCCACATTTCAGATGAGGATATTTCCTTTTTCAACATAGCCGTCTTTGGGCTTCGAAATATCACTTTGCCAATTCCACAAGAACTGTCTTAGCGAAAAGCTTTTTGAGGGGAAAGCTGTAACTCTGTGAGATGATTTCATAGAACACAAAGAGGTTTTCTCAAAAGCTTCTTTCTCTTTGTTATCGGAGGATATTTCCTTTGGCCCTGTAGTCTTCAAAGGGATCCGAAATATCTGTTCTCAGATTCCACAGAAATAAGGCTAGGAAAGAGATCCACGAAATACACATGTAACTCTGGGAGATGAATTAACAGAACACTAAGCAGTTTCTCAGAAAGCTTCTTTCCAGATTTCATCTGAGGATATTTCCTTTTTCACCATAGCCGTCTTTGGGCTTCCAAATATCACTTTGCCAATTCCACAAGAACTGTCTTAGCGAAAAGCATCTTGAGGGGAAAGGTGTAACTCTGTGAGATGATTTCACAGAACACAAAGAAGTTTCTCCGAAAGCTTCTTTCGCTTTGTATCGGAGGATATTTCCTTTGGCCCTATAGTCTTCAATGGGATCCGAAATATCTGTTCTCATTCCACAGAAATAAGGCTAGCAAAGAGATCCACGAAATACACATGTAACTCTGTGTGGTGAATTAACAGAGCACTAAGCAGTTTCTCAGAAAGCTTCTTTCCAGATTTCATCTGAGGATATTTCCTTTTTCACCATAGACCTCTACGGGCTTCCAAATATCACTTTGTCATTTCCACAAGAACTGTCTTAGCGAAAGGCTTCTTGAAGGGAAAGCTGTAACTCTGTGAGATGATTTCACAGAACACAAAGAAGTTTCTCAGATAGCTTCTTTCTCTTTGTTATCGGAGGATATTTCCTTTGGCCCCATAGTCTTCCAAGGGATCCGAAATATCTGTTCTCAGATTCCACAAAAATAAGGCCAGCAAAGAGATCCACGAAATACAGATGTAACTCTGTGAGATGAATTAAGAGAACACTAAGCAGTTTCTCAGAAAGCTTCTTTCCAGATTTCATCTGAGGATATTTCCTTTTTCACCGTAGCCCTCTATGGGCTTGCAAATATCACTTTCCCAATTCCACAAGAACTGTCTTAGCGAAAGGCATCTTGAGGGGAAAGCTGTAACTCTGTGAGATGATTTCACAGAACACAAAGAAGTTTCTCAGAACGCTTCTATCTCTTTGTTATCGGAGGATATTTCCTTTGGCCCTATAGTCTTCAATGGGATCCGAAATATCTGTTCTCAGATTCCACAAAAATATGGCCAGCAAAGAGATCCACGAAATACAGATGTAACTCTGTGAGATGAATTAAGAGAACACTAAGCAGTTTCTCAGAAAGCTTCTTTCCAGATTTCATCTGAGGATATTTCCTTTTTCACCATAGCCCTCTAAGGGCTTCCAAATATCACTTTGCCAATTCCACAAGAACTGTCTTAGCGAAAGGCTTCTTGAGGGGAAAGCTGTAACTCTGTGAGATGATTTCACAGAACACAAAGAAGTTTCTCAGAAAGCTTCCTTCTCTTTGTTATCGGAGGATATTTTTTTGGAGCCATAGTCTTGAAAGAGATCCGAAATATCTGTTCTCAGATTCCACAGAAAAAAGGTTAGCAAAGAGATCCACGAAATACACATGTAACTCTTGGAGATGAATTAACAGAACACTAAGCAGTTTCTCAGAAAGCTTCTTTCCAGATTTCATCTGAGGATATTTCCTTTTTCACCATAGCCCTCTATGGGCTTCCAAATATCACTTTGCCAATTCCACAAGAACTGTTTTAGCGAAAGGCTTCTTGAGGGGAAAGCTGTAACTCTGTGAGATGATTTCCTAGAGCACAAAGAAGTTTCTCAAAAGCTTCTTTCACTTTGTTATCGGAGGATATTTCCTTTGCCCCTATAGTCTTCAAAGGGATCCGAAATATCTGTTCTCAGATTCCACAGAAATAAGTCTAGCAAAGAGATGCACGAAATACACATGTAACTCTGTGAGATGAATTAACAGAACACTAAGCAGTTTCTCAGAAAGCTTCTTTCCAGATTTCATCTGAGGATATTTCCTTTTTCACCATAGCCGTCTTTGGACTTCCAAATATCACTTTGCCAATTCCACAAGAACTGTCTTAGCGAAAAGCTTCTTGAGGGGAAAGCTGTACATCTGTGAGATGATTTCACGGAACACAAAGAAGTTTCTCCGAAAGCTTCTTTCTCTTTGTTATCGGAGGATATTTCCTTTGGCCCTATAGTCTTCAATGGGATCGGAAATATCTGTTCTCAGATTCCACAGAAATAAGGCTAGCAAAGGGATCCACGAAATACACATGTAACTCTGTGAGATGAATTAACAGAACACTAAGCAGTTTCTCAGAAAGCTTCTTTCCAGATTTCATCTGAGGATATTTCCTTTTTCAACATAGCCCTCTAAGGGCTTCCAAATATCACTTTGCCAATTCCACAAGAACTGTCTTAGCGAAAGGCTTCTTGAGGGGAAAGCTGTATCTCTGTGAGATGATTTCACAGAACACTAAGAAGTTTCTCAGAAAGCTTCTTTCTCTTTGTTATCGGAGGATACTTCCTTTGGCCCTATAGTCTTCAAAGGGACCCGAAATATCTGTTCTCAGATTCCACAGAAATAAGGCTAGCAAAGAGATCCACGATATACACATGTAACTCTGTGAGATGAATTAACAGAACACTAAGCAGTTTCTCACAAAGCTCCTTTCCAGATTTCATCTGAGGATATTTCCTTTTTCACCACAGCCCCCTATGGGCTTCCAAATATCACTTTGCCAATTCCACAAGAACTGTCTTAGCGAAAGGCGTCTTGAGGGGAAAGCTGTAACTCTGAGAGATGATTTCACAGAACACAAAGAAGTTTCTCAGAAAGCTTCTTTCACTTTGTTATCGGAGGATATTTCCTTTGGCCCTATAGTCTACAAACGGTTCCGAAATATCTGTTCTCAGATTCCACATAAATAAGGCTAGCAAAGAGATCGACGAAATACACATGTAACTCTGTGAGATGAATTAACAGAACACTAAGCAGTTTCTCAGAAAGCTTCTTTCCAGATTTCATCTGTGGAAATATCCTTTTTCACCATAGCCCTGTAAGGGATTCCAAATATCACTTTGCCAATTCCACAAGAACTGTCTTAGCGAAAGGCTTCTTGAGGGGAAAGCTGTAACTCTGTGAGATGATTTCACAGAACACAAAGAAGTTTCTCAGAAAGCTTCTTTCTCTTTGTTATGGGAGGATATTTCCTTTGGCCCCATAGTCTTCCAAGGGATCCGAAATATCTGTTCTCAGATTCCACAGAAATAAGGCTAGCAAAGAGATCCACGAAGTACACATGTAACTCTGTGAGATGAATTAACAGATCACTAAGCAGTTTCTCAGAAAGCTTCTTTCCAGATTTCATCTGAGGATATTTCCTTTTTCACCATAGCCGTCTTAGGGCTTCCAAATATCACTTTGCCGATACCACAAGAACTGTCTTAGCGAAAAGCTTCTTGAGGGGAAAGTTGTAACTCTGTGAGATGATTTCACAGAACACAAAGAAGTTTCTCAGAAAGCTTCTTTCGCTTTGTTATCGGAGGATATTTCCTTTGGCCCTAAAGTCTTCAAAGGGATCCGAAATATCTGTTCTCAGATTCCACAGAAATAAGGCTAGCAAAGAGATCCACGAAATACACATGTAACTCTGTGAGATGAATTAACAGAACACTAAGCAGTTTCTCAGAAAGCTTCTTTCCAGATTTCATCTGAGGATATTTCCTTTTTCACCATATCCCTCTAAGGGCTACCAAATATCACTTTGCCAATTCCACAAGAACTGTCTTAGCGAAAGGCTTCTTGAGGGGAAAGCTGTAACTCTGTGAGATGATTTCACAGAACACAAAGAAGTTTCTCAGAAAGCTTCTTTCTCTTTGTTATCGGAGGATATTTCCTTTGGCCCTATAGTCTTCAAAGGGATCCGAAATATATGTCTCAGATTCCACAGAAATAAGGCTAGCAAAGATATCCACGAAATACACATGTAACTCTGGGAGATGAATTCACAGAACTCTAAGCAGTTTCTCAGAAAGCTTCTTTCCAGATTTCATCTGGGGATATTTCGTTTTTCACCATAGCCCTCTATGGGCTTCCAAATTTCACTTTGCCAATTCCACAAGAACTGTCTTAGCGAAAGGCTTCTTGAGGGGAAAGCTGTAACTCTGTGAGATGATTTCACAGAACACAAAGAAGTTTCTCAGAAAGCTTCTTTCTCTTTGTTATCGGAGGATATTTCCTTTGGCCCTATAGTCTTCAATGGGATCCGAAATATCTGTTCTCAGATTCCACAGAAATAAGGCTAGCAAAGAGATCCACGATATACACATGTAACTTTGTGAGATGAATTAACAGAACACTAAGCAGTTTCTCAGAAAGCTCCTTTCCAGATTTCATCTGAGGATATTTCCTTTTTCACCACAGCCCCCTGCGGGCTTCCAAATATCACTTTGCCAATTCCACAAGAACTGTCTTAGCGAAAGGCGTCTTGAGGGGAAAGCTGTAACTCTTTGAGATGATTTCACAGAACACAAAGAAGTTTCTCAGAAAGCTTCTTTCTCTTTGTTCTCGGAGGATATTTCATTTGGCCCTATAGTCTTCAAAGGGATCCGAAATATCTGTTCTCAGATTCCACAGAAATAAGGCTAGCAAAGAGATCCACGATATACACATGTAACACTGTGAGATGAATTAACAGAACACTAAGCAGTTTCTCAGAAAGCTCCTTTCCAGATTTCATCTGAGGATATTTCCTTTTTCACCACAGCCCCCATGGGCTTCCAAATATCACTTTGCCAATTCCACAAGAACTGTCTTAGCGAAAGGCGTCTTGAGGGGAAAGCTGTAACTCTTTGAGATGATTTCACAGAACACAAAGAAGTTTCTCAGAAAGCTTCTTTCTCTTTGTTCTCGGAGGATATTTCTTTTGGCCCTATAGTCTTCAAAGGGATCCGAAATATCTGTTCTCAGATTCCACAGAAATAAGGCTTGCAAAGAGATCCACGAATTACAAATGTAACACTGTGAGATGAATTAACAGAACACTAAGCAGTTTCTCAGAAAGCTTCTTTCCATATTTCATCTGAGGATATATCCTTTTTCACCATAGCCCTGTATGGGATTCCAAATATCACTTTGCCAATTCCACAAGAACTGTCTTAGCGAAAGGCTTCTTGAGGGGAAAGCTGTAACTCTGTGAGATGATTTCATAGAACACAAGGAAGTTTCTCAAAAGCTTCTTTCTCTTTGTTATCGGAGGATATTTCCTTGACCCTACAGTCTTCAAATGGATCCAAAATATCTGTTCTCAGATTCCACAGAAATAAGGCTAGCAAAGAGATCCACGAAATACAGATGTAACTCTGTGAGATGAATTAAGAGAACCCTAAGAAGTTTCTCAGAAAGCTTCTTTCCAGATTTCATCTAAGAATATTTCCTTTTTCACCATAGCCCTCTAGGGGCTTCCAAATATCACTTTGCCAATTTCACAAGAACCGTCTTAGCGAAAGGCTTCTTGAGGGGAAAGCTGTCACTCTGTGAGATGATTTCACAGAACACAAAGAAGTTTCTCAGAAAGCTTCTTTCTCTTTGTTATCGGAGGATATTTCCTTTGGCCCTATAGTCTTCAAGGGATCCGAAATATCTGTTCTCAGATTCCACAGAAATAAGGCTAGCAAAGAGATCCACGAAATACACATGTAACTCTGTGAGATGAATTAACGGAACACTAAGCCGTTTCTCAGAAAGCTTCTTTCCAGATTTCATCTGAGGATATTTCCTTTTTCACCATATCCCTCTATGGGTTTCCAAATATCACTTTGCGAATTCCACAAGAACTGTCTTAGCGAAAGGCTTCTTGAGGGGAAAGCTGTAACTCTGTGAGATGATTTCACAGAACACAAAGAAGTTTCTCAGAAAGCTTCTTTCTCTTTGTTATCGGAGGATATTTCATTTGGCCCTATAGTCTTCAAAGGGATCCGAAATATGTGTCTCAGATTCCACAGAAATAAGGCTAGCAAAGATATCCACGAAATACACATGTAACTCTGGGAGATGAATTCACAGAACACTAAGCAGTTTCTCAGAAAGCTTCTTTCCAGATTTCATCTGGGGATATTTCGTTTTTCACCATAGCCCTCTATGGGCTTCCAAATTTCACTTTGCCAATTCCACAAGAACTGTCTTAGCGAAAGGCTTCTTGAGGGGAAAGCTGTAACTCTGTGAGATGATTTCACAGAACACAAAGAAGTTTCTCAGAAAGCTTCTTTCTCTTTGTTATCGGAGGATATTTCCTTTGGCCCTATAGTCTTCAATGGGATCCGAAATATCTGTTCTCAGATTCCACAGAAATAAGGCTAGCAAAGAGATCCACGATATACACATGTAACTTTCTGAGATGAATTAACAGAACACTAAGCAGTTTCTCAGAAAGCTCCTTTCCAGATTTCATCTGAGGATATTTCCTTTTTCACCACAGCCCCCTATGGGCTTCCAAATATCACTTTGCCAATTCCACAAGAACTGTCTTAGCGAAAGGCGTCTTGAGGGGAAAGCTGTAACTCTTTGAGATGATTTCACAGAACACAAATAATTTTCTCAGAAAGCTTCTTTCTCTTTGTTCTCGGAGGATATTTCTTTGGCCCTATAGTCTTCAAAGGGATCCGAAAAATCTGTTCTCAGATTCCACAGAAATAAGGCTTGCAAAGAGATCCACGAATTACACATGTAACACTGTGAGATGAATTAACAGAACACTAAGCAGTTTCTCAGAAAGCTTCTTTCCATATTTCATCTGAGGATATATCGTTTTTCACCATAGCCCTGTATGGGATTCCAAATATCACTTTGCCAATTCCACAAGAACTGTCTTAGCGAAAGGCTTCTTGAGGGGAAAGCTGTAACTCTGTGAGATGATTTCTTAGAACACAAGGAAGTTTCGCAAAAGCTTCTTTCTCTTTGTTATCGGAGGATATTTCCTTTGGCCCTATAGTCTTCAAAGGGATCCGAAATATCTGTTCTCAGATTAAACAGAAATAAAGCTAGCAAAGAGATCCACGAAATACACATGTAAATCTGTGAGATGAATTAACAGAGCACTAAGCAGTTTCTCAGGAAGCTTCTTTCCAGATTTCATCTGAGGATATTTCCTTTTTCAACATAGCCGTCTTTGGGCTTCCAAATATCACTTTGCCAATTCCACAAGAACTGTCTTAGCGAAAAGCTTTTTGAGGGGAAAGCTGTAACTCTGTGAGATGATTTCATAGAACACAAAGAAGTTTCTCAAAAGCTTCTTTCTCTTTGTTATCGGAGGATATTTCCTTTGGCCCTATAGTCTTCAAAGGGATCCGAAATATCTGTTCTCAGATTCCACAGAAATAAGGCTAGGAAAGAGATCCACGAAATACACATGTAACTCTGTGAGATGAATTAACAGAACACTAAGCAGTTTCTCAGAAAGCTTCTTTCCAGATTTCATCTGAGGATATTTCCTTTTTCACCGTAGCCGTCTATGGGCTTCCAAATATCACTTTGCCAATTCCACAAGAACTGTCTTAGCGAAAGGCTTCTTGAGGGGAAAGCTGTAACTCTGTGAGATGATTTCACAGAACACAAAGAAGTTTCTCAGAAAGCTTCTTTCTCTTTGTTATCGGAGGATATTTCCTTTGGCCCTATAGTCTTCAAAGGGATCCGAAATATCTGTTCTCAGATTCCACAGAAATAAGGCTAGCAAAGAGATCCACGAAATACACATGTAACTCTGTGAGATGAATTAACAGAACACTAAGCAGTTTCTCAGAAAGCTCCTTTCCAGATTTCATCTGGGGATATGTCGTTTTTCACCATAGCCCTCTATGGGCTTCCAAATATCACTTTGCCATTCCACAAGAACTGTCTTAGCGAAAGGCGTCTTGAGGGGAAAGCTGTAACTCTGTGAGATTATTTCACAGAACACAAAGAAGTTTCTCAGAAAGCTTCTTTCTCTTTGTTATCGGAGGATATTTCCTTTGGCCCTATAGTCTTCAAACGGTTCCGAAATATCTGTTCTCAGATTCCACAGACATAAGGCTAGCAAAGAGATCGACGAAATAAACATGTAACTCTGTGAGATGAATTAACAGAACACTAAGCAGTTTCTCAGAAAGCTCCTTTCCAGATTTCATCTGTGGATATATCCTTTTTCACCATAGCCCTGTAAGGGATTCCAAATATCACTTTGCCGATTCCACAAGAACTGTCTTAGCGAAAGGCGTCTTGAGGGGAAAGCTGTAACTCTGTGAGATGATTTCACAGAACACAAAGAAGTTTCTCAGAAAGCTTCTTTCTCTTTGTTATCGGAGGATATTTCCTTTGGCCCTATAGTCTTCAATGGGATCCAAAATATCTGTTCTCAGATTCGACAGAAATAAGGCTAGCAAAGAGATCCACGATATACACATGTAACTTTGTGAGATGAATTAACAGAACACTAAGCAGTTTCTCAGAAAGCTCCTTTCCAGATTTCATCTGAGGATATTTCCTTTTTCACCACAGCCCCCTACGGGCTTCCAAATATCACTTTGCCAATTCCACAAGAACTGTCTTAGCGAAAGGCGTCTTGAGGGGAAAGCTGTAACTCTTTGAGATGATTTCACAGAACACAAAGAAGTTTCTCAGAAAGCTTCTTTCTCTTTGTTCTCGGAGGATATTTCCTTTGGCCCTATAGTCTTCAAAGGGATCCGAAATATCTGTTCTCAGATTCCACAGAAATAAGGCTTGCAAAGAGATCCACGAATTACACATGTAACACTGTGAGATGAATTAACAGAACACTAAGCAGTTTCTCAGAAAGCTTCTTTCCATATTTCATCTGAGGATATATCCTTTTTCACCATAGCCCTGTATGGGATTCCAAATATCACTTTGCCAATTCCACAAGAACTGTCTTAGCGAAAGGCTTCTTGAGGGGAAAGCTGTAACTCTGTGAGATGATTTCATAGAACACAAGGAAGTTCCTCAAAAGCTTCTTTCTCTTTGTTATCGGAGGATATTTCCTTGGCCCTACAGTCTTCAAATGGATCCGAAATATCTGTTCTCAGATTCCACAGAAATAAGGCTAGCAAAGAGATCCACGAAATACACATGTAACTCTGTGAGATGAATTAAGAGAACCCTAAGCAGTTTCTCAGAAAGCTTCTTTCCAGATTTCATCTGAGAATATTTCCTTTTTCACCATAGCCCTCTAGGGGCTTCCAAATATCACTTTGCCAATTTCACAAGAAGCGTCTTAGCGAAAGGCTTCTTGAGGGGAAATCTGTAACTCTGTGAGATGATTTCACAGAACACAAAGAAGTTTCTCAGAAAGCTTCTTTCTCTTTGTTATCGGAGGATATTTCCTTTGGCCCTATAGTCTTCAAGGGATCTGAAATATCTGTTCTCAGATTCCACAGAAATAAGGCTAGCAAAGAGATCCACGAAATACACATGTAACTCTGGGAGATGAATTAACCGAACACTAAGCAGTTTCTCAGAAAGCTTCTTTCCAGATTTCATCTGAGGATATTTCCTTTTTCACCATAGCCCTCTATGGGTTTCCAAATATCAGTTTGCGAATTCCACAAGAACTGTCTTAGCGAAAGGCTTCTTGAGGGGAAAGCTGTAACTCTGTGAGATGATTTCACAGAACACAAAGAAGTTTCTCAGAAAGCTTCTTTCTCTTTGTTATCGGAGGATATTTCCTTAGGCCCTATAGTCTTCAAAGGGATCCGAAATATCTGTTCTCAGATTAAACAGAAATAAAGCTAGCAAAGAGATCCACGAAATACACATGTAACTCTGTGAGATGAATTAACAGAACACTAAGCAGTTTCTCAGAAAGCTTCTTTCCAGATTTCATCTGAGGATATTTCCTTTTTCAACATAACCGTCTTTGGGCTTCCAAATATCACTTTGCCAATTCCACAAGAACTGTCTTAGCGAAAAGCTTTTTGAGGGGAAAGCTGTAACTTTGTGAGATGATTTCATAGAACACAAAGAAGTTTCTCAAAAGCTTCTTTCTCTTTGTTATCGGAGGATATTTCCTTTGGCCCTATAGTCTTCAAAGGGATCCGAAATATCTGTTCTCAGATTCCACAGAAATAAGGCTAGGAAAGAGATCCACGATATACACATGTAACTCTGGGAGATGAATTAACAGAACACTAAGCAGTTTCTCAGAAAGCTTCTTTCCATATTTCATCTGAGGATATTTCCTTTTTCACCATAGCCGTCTTTGGGCTTCCAAATATCACTTTGCCAATTCCACAAGAACTGTCTTAGCGAGGAGCATCTTGAGGGGAAAGCTGTAACTCTGTGAGATGATTTCACAGAACACAAAGAAGTTTCTCCGAAAGCTTCTTTCGCTTTTTTTCGGAGCATATTTCCTTTGGCCCTATAGTCTTCAAAGGGATCCGAAATATCTGTTCTCATTCCACAGAAATAAGGCTAGCAAAGAGATCCACGAAATACACATGTAACTCTGTGTGGTGAATTAACAGAACACTAAGCAGTTTCTCAGAAAGCTTCTTTCCAGATTTCATCTGAGGATATTTCCTTTTTCACCATAGACTTCTATGGGCTTCCAAATATCACTTTGTCATTTCCACAAGAACTGTCTTAGCGAAAGGCTTCTTGAAGGGAAAGCTGTAACTCTGTGAGATGATTTCACAGAACACAAAGAAGATTCTAAGAAAGCTTCTTTCTCTTTGTTATCGGAGGATATTTCCTTTGGCCCCATAGTCTTCCAAGGGATCCGAAATATCTGTTCTCAGATTCCACAAAAATAAGGCCAGCAAAGAGATCCACGAAATACAGATGTAACTCTGTGAGATGAATTAAGAGAACACTAAGCAGTTTCTCAGAAAGCTTCTTTCCAGATTTCATCTGAGGATATTTCCTTTTTCAACATAGCCCTCTATGGGCTTCCAAATATCACTTGGCCAATTTCACAAGACCCGTTGTAGCGAAAGGCTTCTTGAGGGGAAACCTGTAACTCTGTGAGATGATTTCACAGAACACAAAGAAGTTTCTCAGAAAGGTTCTTTCTCTCTGTTATCGGAGGATATTTCCTTTGGCCCTATAGTCTTCAAAGGGATCCGAAATATCTGTTCTCAGATTCCACAGAAATAAGGCTAGCAAAGAGATCCACGAAATACACATGTAACTCTGGGAGATGAATTAACAGAACACTAAGCAGTTTCTCAGAAAGCTTCTTTCCAGATTTCATCTGAGGATATTTCCTTTTTCACCGTAGCCATCTATGGGCTTCCAAATATCACTTTGCCAATTCCACAAGAACTGTCTTAGCGAAAGGCTTCTTGAGGGGAAAGCTGTAACTCTGTGAGATGATTTCACAGAACACAAAGAAGTTTCTCAGAAAGCTTCTTTCTCTTTGTTATCGGAGGATATTTCCTTTGTCCCCATAGTCTTCCAAGGGATCCGAAATATCTGTTCTCAGATTCCACAGACATAAGGCTAGCAAAGAGATCCACGAAATACACATGTAACTCTTTGAGATGAATTAAGAGTACACTAAGCAGTTTCTCAGAAAGCTTCTTTCCAGATTTCATCTGAGGATATTTCCTTTTTCACCATAGCCCTCTATGGGCTTCCAAATATTACTTTGCCAATTTCACAAGAACCGTCTTAGCGAAAGACTTCTTGAGGGGAAAGCTGTAACTCTGTGAGATGATTTCACAGAACACAAAGAAGTTTCTCAGAAAGCTTCTTCCTCTTTGATATCGGAGGATATTTCCTTTGGCCCTATAGTCTTCAAAGGGATCCGAAATATCTGTTGTCAGATTAAACAGAAATAAAGCCAGCAAAGAGATCCAAGAAATACACATGTAACTCTGTGAGATGAATTAACAGAACACTAAGCAGTTTCTCAGAAAGCTTCTTTCCAGATTTCATCTGAGGATATTTCCTTTTTCACCATAGCCGTCTTGGGGCTTCCAAATATCACTTTGCCAATTCCACAAGAACTGTCTTAGGGAAAAGCTTCTTGAGGCGAAAGTTGTAACTCTGTGAGATGATTTCACAGAACACAAAGAAGTTTCTCAGAAAGCTTCTTTCTCTTTGTTATCGGAGGATATTTCCTTTGGCCCTATAGTCTTCAAAGGGATCCGAAATATCTGTTCTCAGATTCCACAGAAATAAGGCTTGCAAAGAGATCCACGAAATACACATGTAACTCTGGGAGATGAATTAACAGAACACTAGGCAGTTTCTCAGAAAGCTTCTTTCCAGATTTCATCTGAGGAAATTTCCTTTTTCACCGTAGCCCTGTATGGGATTCCAAATATCACTTTGCCAATTCCACAAGAACTGTCTTAGCGAAAGGCTTCTTGAGGGGAAAGCTGTAACTCTGTGAGATGATTTCACAGAACACAAAGAAGTTTCTCAGAAAGCTTCTTTCTCTTTGTTATCGGAGGATATTTCCTTTGGCCCTATAGTCTTCCAAGGGATCCGAAATATCTGTACTCAGATTCCACAGAAATAATGTTAGCAAAGAGATCCACGAAATACACATGTAACTCTGTGAGATGAATTAACAGAACACTAAGCTGTTTCTCAGAAAGCTTCTTTCCAGATTTCATCTGAGGATATTTCCTTTTTCACCATAGCCCTCTATGGGCTTCCAAATATCACTTTGCCAATTCCACAAGAACTGTCTTAGCGAAAAGATTCTAGAGGGGAAATCTGTAACTCTGTGAGATGATTTCACAGAACACAAAGAAGTTTCTGAGAAAGCTTCTTTCTCTTTGTTATCGGAGGATATTTCCTTTGGCCCTATAGTCTTCAATGGGATCCGAAATATCTGTTCTCAGATTCCACAGAAAAAAGGTTAGCAAAGAGATCCACGAAATACACATGTAACTCTGGGAGATGAATTAACAGAACACTAAGCAGTTTCTCAGAAAGCTTCTTTCCAGATTTCATCTGAGGATATTTCCTTTTTCACCATAGCCCTCTAAGGGCTTCCAAATATCACTTTGCCAATTCCACAAGAACTGTCTTAGCGAAAGGCTTCTTGAGGGGAAAGCTGTAACTCTGTGAGATGATTTCATGGAACACAAAGAAGTTTCTCAGAAATCTTCTTTCTCTTTGTTATCGGAGGATATTTCCTTTGGCCCTATAGTCTTCCAAGGGATCCGAAATATCTGTTCTCAGATTCCCCAGAAATAAGGCTAGCAAAGAGATCCACGAAATACACATGTAACTCTGTGAGATGAATTAACAGAACACTAAGCAGTTTCTCTGAAAGCTTCTTTCCAGATTTCATCTGAGGATATTTCCTTTTTCACCATAGCCCTCTATGGGCATCCAAATATCACTTTGGTAAGACAAGAACTGTCTTAGCAAAAGGCTTCTTGAGAGGAAAGCTGTAACTCTGTGAGATGATTTCACAGAAGACAAAGAAGTTTCTCAGAAAGCTTCTTTCTCTTTGTTATCGGAAGATATTTCCTTTGGCCCTATATTCTTCAAAGGGATCCGAAATATCTGTTCTCAGATTCCACAGAAATAAGGGTAGCAAAG
The DNA here is from genome assembly GCF_049350105.2 of Macaca mulatta. Lineage (NCBI taxonomy): Eukaryota > Metazoa > Chordata > Mammalia > Primates > Cercopithecidae > Macaca > Macaca mulatta. The sequence goes on from NC_133414.1 coordinate 40,481,200, forward strand.
AGATCCACGAAATACACATGTAACTCTGTGAGATGAATGAACAGAACACTAAGCAGTTTCTCAGAAAGCTTCTTTCCATATTTCATCTGAGGATATTTACTTTTAAACCATAGCCCTCTAGGGGCTTCAATTATCACTTTGCCATTTCCACAAGAACTGTCTTAGCGAAAGGCTTCTTGAGGGGAAAGCTGTAACTCTGTGAGATGATTTCAGAGAACACAAAGAAGTTTCTCAGAAATCTTCTTTCTCTTTCTTAACGGAGGATATTTCCATTGGCCCCATAGTCTTCCAAGGGATCCGAAATATCTGTTCTCAGATTCCACAGAAATAAGGCTAGCAAAGAGATCCACCAAATACAGATGTAACTTTGTGAGATGAATTAACAGAACACTAAGCAGTTTCTCAGAAAACTTCTTTCCAGATTTCATCTGAGGATATTTCCTTTTTCACCATAGCCCTCCATGGGCTTCTAAATATCACTTTGCCAATTCCACAAGAACTGTCTTAGTGAAAGGCTTCTTGAGGGGAAAGCTGTAACTCTGTGAGATGATTTCACAGAATACAAAGAACTTTCTCAGAAAGCTTCTTTCTCTTTGTTATAGGAGGATATTTCCTTTGGCCCTATAGTCTTCAAAGGGATCCGAAATATCTGTTCTCAGATTCCACAGAAATAAGGCTAGCAAAGACATCCAGGAAATACACATGTAACTCTGTGAGATGAATTAACAGAACACTAAGTAGTTTTTCAGAAAGCTTCTTTCCAGATTTCATCTGAGGATATTTCCTTTTTCACCATAGCCCTCTATGGGCTTCCAAATATCACTTTGCCAATTCCACAAGAACTGTGTTAGCGAAAGGCTTCTTGTGGGGAAAGCTGTAACTCTGTGAGATGATTTCACAGAACCCAAAGAAGTTTCTCAGAAAGCTTCTTTCTGTTTGTTATCGGAGGATATTTCCTTTGGCCCTATAGTCTTCAAAGGGATAAGAAATATCTGTTCTCCGATTCCACAGAAATAAGGCTAGCAAAGAGATCCACGAAATACACATGTAACTCTGTCAGATGAATTAACAGAACACTAAGCAGTTTCTCAGAAAGCTTCTTTCCAGATTTCATCTGAGGATATTTCCTTTTTCACCATAGCCCTCTATGGGCTTCCAAATATCACTTTGCCAATTCCACAAGAACTGTCTTAGTGAAAGGCTTCTTGAGGGGAAAGCTGTAAATCTGTGAGATGATTTCACAGAACACAAACAAGTTTCTCAGAAAGCTTCTTTCTCTTTGTTATCGGAGGATATTTCCTTTGGCCCTACAGTCTTCAATGGGATCCGAATTATCTGTTCTCAGATTCCACAGAAATAAGGCTAGCAAAGAGATCCACGAAATACACATGTAACTCTCTGAGATGAATTAACAGAAAACTAAGCAGTTTCTCAGAAAGCTCCTTTCCAGATTTCATCTGAGGATATTTCCTTTTTCACCATAGCCCACTATGGGCTTCCAAATATCACTTTGCCAATTCCACAAGAACTGTCTTAGCGAAAGGCTTCTTGAAGGGAAAGCTGTAACTCTGTGAGATTATTTCACAGAACACTAAGAAGTTTCTCAGAAAGCTTCATTCTCTTTGTTATCGCAGGATATTTCCTTTGGCCCTATAGTCTTCAAAGGGATCCGAAATATCTTTGGCAGATTCCACAGAAATAAGGCTAGCAAAGAGATCCACGAAATACACATGTAACTGCGTGAGATGAATTAACAGAACACTAAGCAGTTTCTCAAAAAGCTTCTTTCCAGATTTCATCTGAGGATATTTCCTTTTTCACCATAGCCCTCTATAGGCTTCCAAATATCACTTTGCCAATTCCACAAGAACTGTCTTAGCGAAAGCCTTCTTGAAGGGAAAGCTGTAACTCTGTGAGATGATTTCACAGAACACAAAGAAGTTTCTCAGAAAGCTTCTTTCTCTTTGTTATCGGAGGATATTTCCTTTGGTCCTATATTCTTCAAAGGGATCCGAAATATCTGTTCTCAGATACCACAGAAATAAGGTTAGCAAAGAGATCCACGAAATGCACATGTAACTCTGTGAGATGAATTAACAGAACACTAAGCAGTTTCTAAGAAAGCTTCTTTCCATATTTCATTTGAGGATATTTCCTTTTTCACCATAGCCCTCTAGGGGCTTAAAAATATCACTTTGCCAATTCCACAAGAACTGTCTTAGCGAAAGGCTTCTTGAGGGCAAAGCTGTAACTCTGTGAGATTATTTCACAGAACACAAAGAAGTTTCTCAGAAAGCTTCTTTCTCTTTGTTATCATAGGATATTTCCTTTGGCCCCATAGTCTTCCAAGGGATCCGAAATATCTCTTCTCAGATTCCACAGAAATAAGGCTAGCAAAGAGATCCATGAAATACAGATGTAACTTTGTGAGATGAATTAACAGAACACTAAACATTTTCTCAGAAAGCTTCTTTCCAGATTTCATCTGAGGATATTTTCTTTTTCACCATAGCCCTCTATGGGCTTCCATATATCACTATGCCAATTCCACAAGAACTGTCTTAGCGAAAGGCATCCTGAGGGCAAAGCTGTAACTCTGTGAGATGATTTCACAGAACACAAAGAAGTTTCCCAGAAAGCTTCTTTCTCTTTGTTATCGGAGGATATTTCCTTTGGCCCTCTGGTCTTCAAAGGGATCCGAAATATCTGTTCTCAGATTCCACAGAAATAAGGCCAGCAAAGGGATCCTCGAAATACACATGTAACTCTGTGAGATGAATTAACAGAACACAAGCAGTTTCTCAGAAAGCTTCTTTCCAGATTTCATCTGAGGATATTTCCTTTTTCACCATAGCCCTCTATGGGCTTCCAACTATCACTTTGACAATTCCACAAGAACAGTCTTAGCGAAAGGCTTCTTGAGGGGAAAGCTGTAACTCTGTGAGATGATTTCACAGAACACAAAGAAGTTTCTCGGAAAGCTTCTTTCTCTTTGTTATCGGAGGATATTTCCTTTGGCCCTATAGTCTTCAAAGGGATCCGAAATATCTGTTGTCAGATTAAACAGAAATAAAGCTAGCAAAGAGATCCAAGAAATACTCATGTAACTCTGTGAGACGAATTAACAGAACACTAAGCAGTTTCTCAGAAAGCTTCTTTCCAGATTTCATCTGAGGATATTTCCTTTTTCACCATAGCCGTCTTGGGGCTTCCAAATATCACTTTGCCAATTCCACAAGAACTGTCTTAGGGAAAAGCTTCTTGAGGCGAAAGTTGTAACTCTGTGAGATGATTTCACAGAACACAAAGAAGTTTCTCAGAAAGCTTCTTTCTCTTTGTTATCGGAGGATATTTCCTTTGGCCCTATAGTCTTCAAAGGGATCCGAAATATCTGTTCTCAGATTCCACAGAAATAAGGCTTGCAAAGAGATCCACGAAACACACATGTAACTCTGGGAGATGAATTAACAGAACACTAGGCAGTTTCTCAGAAAGCTTCTTTCCAGATTTCATCTGAGGAAATTTCCTTTTTCACCGTAGCCCTGTATGGGATTCCAAATATCACTTTGCCAATTCCACAAGAACTGTCTTAGCGAAAGGCTTCTTGAGGGGAAAGCTGTAACTCTGTGAGATGATTTCACAGAACACAAAGAAGTTTCTCAGAAAGCTTCTTTCTCTTTGTTATCGGAGGATATTTCCTTTGGCCCTATAGTCTTCCAAGGGATCCGAAATATCTGTTCTCAGATTCCACAGAAATAATGTTAGCAAAGAGATCCACGAAATACACATGTAACTCTGTGAGATGAATTAACAGAACACTAAGCTGTTTCTCAGAAAGCTTCTTTCCAGATTTCATCTGAGGATATTTCCTTTTTCACCATAGCCCTCTATGGGCTTCCAAATATCACTTTGCCAATTCCACAAGAACTGTCTTAGCGAAAAGATTCTAGAGGGGAAATCTGTAACTCTGTGAGATGATTTCACAGAACACAAAGAAGTTTCTGAGAAAGCTTCTTTCTCTTTGTTATCGGAGGATATTTCCTTTGGCCCTATAGTCTTCAATGGGATCCGAAATATCTGTTCTCAGATTCCACAGAAAAAAGGTTAGCAAAGAGATCCACGAAATACACATGTAACTCTGGGAGATGAATTAACAGAACACTAAGCAGTTTCTCAGAAAGCTTCTTTCCAGATTTCATCTGAGGATATTTCCTTTTTCACCATAGCCCTCTAAGGGCTTCCAAATATCACTTTGCCAATTCCACAAGAACTGTCTTAGCGAAAGGCTTCTTGAGGGGAAAGCTGTAACTCTGTGAGATGATTTCATGGAACACAAAGAAGTTTCTCAGAAATCTTCTTTCTCTTTGTTATCGGAGGATATTTCCTTTGGCCCTATAGTCTTCCAAGGGATCCGAAATATCTGTTCTCAGATTCCCCAGAAATAAGGCTAGCAAAGAGATCCACGAAATACACATGTAACTCTGTGAGATGAATTAACAGAACACTAAGCAGTTTCTCTGAAAGCTTCTTTCCAGATTTCATCTGAGGATATTTCCTTTTTCACCATAGCCCTCTATGGGCATCCAAATATCACTTTGGTAAGACAAGAACTGTCTTAGCAAAAGGCTTCTTGAGAGGAAAGCTGTAACTCTGTGAGATGATTTCACAGAAGACAAAGAAGTTTCTCAGAAAGCTTCTTTCTCTTTGTTATCGGAGGATATTTCCTTTGGCCCTATATTCTTCAAAGGGATCCGAAATATCTGTTCTCAGATTCCACAGAAATAAGGGTAGCAAAGAGATCCACGATATACACATGTAACTCTGTGAGATGAATGAACAGAACACTAAGCAGTTTCTCAGAAAGCTTCTTTCCATATTTCATCTGAGGATATTTACTTTTAAACCATAGCCCTCTAGGGGCTTCAATTATCACTTTGCCATTTCCACAAGAACTGTCTTAGCGAAAGGCTTCTTGAAGGGAAAGCTGTAACTCTGTGAGATGATTTCACAGAACACAAAGAAGTTTCTCAGAAATCTTCTTTCTCTTTCTTATCGGAGGATATTTCCATTGGCCCCATAGTCTTCCAAGGGATCCGAAATATCTGTTCTCAGATTCCACAGAAATAAGGCTAGCAAAGAGATCCACCAAATACAGATGTAACTTTGTGAGATGAATTAACAGAACACTAAGCAGTTTCTCAGAAAGCTTCTTTCCAGATTTCATCTGAGGATATTTCCTTTTTCACCATAGCCCTCCATGGGCTTCTAAATATCACTTTGCCAATTCCACAAGAACTGTCTTAGGGAAAGGCTTCTTGAGGGGAAAGCTGTAACTCTGTGAGATGATTTCACAGAATACAAAGAACTTTCTCAGAAAGCTTCTTTCTCTTTGTTATCGGAGGATATTTCCTTTGGCCCTATAGTCTTCAAAGGGATCCGAAATATCTGTTCTCAGATTCCACAGAAATAAGGCTAGCAAAGACATCCAGGAAATACACATGTAACTCTGTGAGATGAATTAACAGAACACTAAGTAGTTTTTCAGAAAGCTTCTTTCCAGATTTCATCTGAGGATATTTCCTTTTTCACCATAGCCCTCTATGGGCTTCCAAATATCACTTTGCCAATTCCACAAGAACTGTGTTAGCGAAAGGCTTCTTGTGGGGAAAGCTGTAACTCTGTGAGATGATTTCACAGAACCCTAAGAAGTTTCTCAGAAAGCTTCTTTCTGTTTGTTATCGGAGGATATTTCCTTTGGCCCTATAGTCTTCAAAGGGATAAGAAATATCTGTTCTCCGATTCCACAGAAATAAGGCTAGCAAAGAGATCCACGAAATACACATGTAACTCTGTCAGATGAATTAACAGAACACTAAGCAGTTTCTCAGAAAGCTTCTTTCCAGATTTCATCTGAGGATATTTCCTTTTTCACCGTAGCCCTCTATGGGCTTCCAAATATCACTTTGCAAATTCCACAAGAACTGTCTTAGTGAAAGGCTTCTTGAGGGGAAAGCTGTAAATCTGTGAGATGATTTCACAGAACACAAAGAAGTTTCTCAGAAAGCTTCTTTCTCTTTGTTATCGGAGGATATTTCCTTTGGCCCTACAGTCTTCAATGGGATCCGAATTATCTGTTCTCAGATTCCACAGAAATAAGGCTATCAAAGAGATCCACGAAATACACATGTAACTCTCTGAGATGAATTAACAGAACACTAAGCAGTTTCTAAGAAAGCTTCTTTCCAGATTTCATTTGAGGATATTTGCTTTTTCACCATAGCCCTCTAGGGGCTTAAAAATATCACTTTGCCAATTCGACAAGAACTGTCTTAGCGAAAGGCTTCTTGAGGGCAAAGCTGTAACTCTGTGAGATGATTTCACAGAACACAAAGAAGTTTCTCAGGAAGCTTCTTTCTCTTTGTTATCATAGGATATTTCCTTTGGCCCCATAGTCTTCCAAGGGATCCGAAATATCTGATCTCAGATTCCACAGAAATAAGGCTAGCAAAGAGATCCATGAAATACAGATGTAACTTTGTGAGATGAATTAACAGAACACTAAACATTTTCTCAGAAAGCTTCTTTCCAGATTTCATCTGAGGATATTTTCTTTTTCACCATAGCCCTCTATGGGCTTCCATATATCACTATGCCAATTCCACAAGAACTGTCTTAGCGAAAGGCATCCTGAGGGCAAAGCTGTAACTCTGTGAGATGATTTCACAGAACACAAAGAAGTTTCCCAGAAAGCTTCTTTCTCTTTGTTATCGGAGGATATTTCCTTTGGCCCTCTGGTCTTCAAAGGGATCCGAAATATCTGTTCTCAGATTCCACAGAAATAAGGCCAGCAAAGGGATCCACGAAATACACATGTAACTTTGTGAGATGAATTAACAGAACACAAGCAGTTTCTCAGAAAGCTTCTTTCCAGATTTCATCTGAGGATATTTCCTTTTTCACCATAGCCCTCTAAGGGCTTCCAAATATCACTTTGCCAATTCCACAAGAACTGTCTTAGCGAAAGGCTTCTTGAGGGGAAAGCTGTAACTCTGTGAGATGATTTCATGGAACACAAAGAAGTTTCTCAGAAATCTTCTTTCTCTTTGTTATCGGAGGATATTTCCTTTGGCCCTATAGTCTTCCAAGGGATCCGAAATATCTGTTCTCAGATTCCCCAGAAATAAGGCTAGCAAAGAGATCCACGAAATACACATGTAACTCTGTGAGATGAATTAACAGAACACTAAGCAGTTTCTCTGAAAGCTTCTTTCCAGATTTCATCTGAGGATATTTCCTTTTTCACCATAGCCCTCTATGGGCATCCAAATATCACTTTGGTAAGACAAGAACTGTCTTAGCAAAAGGCTTCTTGAGAGGAAAGCTGTAACTCTGTGAGATGATTTCACAGAAGACAAAGAAGTTTCTCAGAAAGCTTCTTTCTCTTTGTTATCGGAGGATATTTCCTTTGGCCCTATATTCTTCAAAGGGATCCGAAATATCTGTTCTCAGATTCCACAGAAATAAGGGTAGCAAAGAGATCCACGATATACACATGTAACTCTGTGAGATGAATGAACAGAACACTAAGCAGTTTCTCAGAAAGCTTCTTTCCATATTTCATCTGAGGATATTTACTTTTAAACCATAGCCCTCTAGGGGCTTCAATTATCACTTTGCCATTTCCACAAGAACTGTCTTAGCGAAAGGCTTCTTGAAGGGAAAGCTGTAACTCTGTGAGATGATTTCACAGAACACAAAGAAGTTTCTCAGAAATCTTCTTTCTCTTTCTTATCGGAGGATATTTCCATTGGCCCCATAGTCTTCCAAGGGATCCGAAATATCTGTTCTCAGATTCCACAGAAATAAGGCTAGCAAAGAGATCCACCAAATACAGATGTAACTTTGTGAGATGAATTAACAGAACACTAAGCAGTTTCTCAGAAAGCTTCTTTCCAGATTTCATCTGAGGATATTTCCTTTTTCACCATAGCCCTCCATGGGCTTCTAAATATCACTTTGCCAATTCCACAAGAACTGTCTTAGGGAAAGGCTTCTTGAGGGGAAAGCTGTAACTCTGTGAGATGATTTCACAGAATACAAAGAACTTTCTCAGAAAGCTTCTTTCTCTTTGTTATCGGAGGATATTTCCTTTGGCCCTATAGTCTTCAAAGGGATCCGAAATATCTGTTCTCAGATTCCACAGAAATAAGGCTAGCAAAGACATCCAGGAAATACACATGTAACTCTGTGAGATGAATTAACAGAACACTAAGTAGTTTTTCAGAAAGCTTCTTTCCAGATTTCATCTGAGGATATTTCCTTTTTCACCATAGCCCTCTATGGGCTTCCAAATATCACTTTGCCAATTCCACAAGAACTGTGTTAGAGAAAGGCTTCTTGTGGGGAAAGCTGTAACTCTGTGAGATGATTTCACAGAACCCTAAGAAGGTTCTCAGAAAGCTTCTTTCTGTTTGTTATCGGAGGATATTTCCTTTGGCCCTATAGTCTTCAAAGGGATAAGAAATATCTGTTCTCCGATTCCACAGAAATAAGGCTAGCAAAGAGATCCACGAAATACACATGTAACTCTGTCAGATGAATTAACAGAACACTAAGCAGTTTCTCAGAAAGCTTCTTTCCAGATTTCATCTGAGGATATTTCCTTTTTCACCGTAGCCCTCTATGGGCTTCCAAATATCACTTTGCAAATTCCACAAGAACTGTCTTAGTGAAAGGCTTCTTGAGGGGAAAGCTGTAAATCTGTGAGATGATTTCACAGAACACAAAGAAGTTTCTCAGAAAGCTTCTTTCTCTTTGTTATCGGAGGATATTTCCTTTGGCCCTACAGTCTTCAATGGGATCCGAATTATCTGTTCTCAGATTCCACAGAAATAAGGCTATCAAAGAGATCCACGAAATACACATGTAACTCTCTGAGATGAATTAACAGAACACTAAGCAGTTTCTAAGAAAGCTTCTTTCCAGATTTCATTTGAGGATATTTCCTTTTTCACCATAGCCCTCTAGGGGCTTAAAAATATCACTTTGCCAATTCGACAAGAACTGTCTTAGCGAAAGGCTTCTTGAGGGCAAAGCTGTAACTCTGTGAGATGATTTCACAGAACACAAAGAAGTTTCTAAGGAAGCTTCTTTCTCTTTGTTATCATAGGATATTTCCTTTGGCCCCATAGTCTTCCAAGGGATCCGAAATATCTGATCTCAGATTCCACAGAAATAAGGCTAGCAAAGAGATCCATGAAATACAGATGTAACTTTGTGAGATGAATTAACAGAACACTAAACATTTTCTCAGAAAGCTTCTTTCCAGATTTCATCTGAGGATATTTTCTTTTTCACCATAGCCCTCTATGGGCTTCCATATATCACTATGCCAATTCCACAAGAACTGTCTTAGCGAAAGGCATCCTGAGGGCAAAGCTGTAACTCTGTGAGATGATTTCACAGAACACAAAGAAGTTTCCCAGAAAGCTTCTTTCTCTTTGTTATCGGAGGATATTTCCTTTGGCCCTCTGGTCTTCAAAGGGATCCGAAATATCTGTTCTCAGATTCCACAGAAATAAGGCCAGCAAAGGGATCCACGAAATACACATGTAACTTTGTGAGATGAATTAACAGAACACAAGCAGTTTCTCAGAAAGCTTCTTTCCAGATTTCATCTGAGGATATTTCCTTTTTCACCATAGGCCTCTATGGGCTTCCAACTATCACTTTGCCAATTCCACAAGAACAGTCTTAGCGAAAGGCTTCTTGAGGGGAAAGCTGTAACTCTGTGAGATGATTTCACAGAACACAAAGAAGTTTCTCGGAAAGCTTCTTTCTCTTTGTTATCGGAGGATATTTACTTTGGCCCTATATTCTTCAAAGGGATCCGAAATATCTGTTCCAAGATTCCACAGAAATAAGGGTAGCAAAGAGATCCACGAAATACACATGTAACTCTGTGAGATGAATTAACAGAACACTAAGCAGTTTCTCAGAAAGCTTCTTTCCAGATTTCATCTCAGGATATTTCCTTTTAAACCATAGCCCTCTAGGGGCTTCCATTATCACTTTGCCAATTCCACAAGCACTGTCTTAGTGAAAGGCTTCTTAGGGGAAAGCTGTAACTCTGTGAGATGATTTCACAGAACACAAAGAAGTTTCTCAGAAAGCTTCTTTCTCTTTGTTATCGGAGGATATTTCCTTTGGCCCTGTAGTCTTCAAAGGGATGCGAAATATCTGTTCTCCGATTCCACAGAAATAAGGCAAGCAAAGAGATCCACGAAATACACATGTAACTCTGTTAGATGAATTAACAGAACACTAAGCAGTTTCTCAGAAAGCTCCTTTCCAGATTTCATCTGAGGATATTTCCTTTTTCACCATAGCTCTCTATGGGCTTCCAAATATCACTTTGCCAATTCCACAAGAACTGTCTTAGCGGAAGGCTTCTTGAGGGGAAAGCTGTAACTCTGTGAGATTATTTCACAGAACACTAAGAGGTTTCTCAGAAAGCTTCTTTCTCTTTGTTATCGGAGGATATATCCTTTGGCCCTATAGTCTCCAAAGGGATCCGAAATATCTTTGGCAGATTCCACAGAAATAAGGCTAGCAAAGAGATCCACGAAATACACATGTAACTGCGTGAGATGAATTAACAGAACAATAAGCATTTTCTCAGAAAGCTTCTTTCCAGATTTCATCTGAGGATATTTCCTTTTTACCATATCCCTCTATGAGCTTCCAAATATCACTTTGCCAATTCCACAAGCACTGTCTTAGCGAAAGGCTTCTTGAGGGGAAAGCTGTAACTCTGTGAGATGATTTCACAGAACACAAAGAAGTTTCTCAGAAAGCTTCTTTCTCTTTGTTATCGGAGGATATTTCCTTTGGCCCTATAGTCTTCAAAGGGATCTGAAATATCTGTTCTCAGATTCCACAGAAATAAGGCTAGCAAAGAGATCCACGAAATACACATGTAAATCTGTGAGTTGAGTTAAGAGAACACTAAGCAGTTTCTCAGAAAGTTTCTTTACAGATTTCCTCTGAGGATATTTCCTTTTTCACCATAGCCTTCTATGGGCTTCCAAATATCACTTTGCCAATTCCACAAGAACCGTCTTAGCGAAAGGTTTCTTGAGGGGAAAGCTGTAACTCTGTGAGATGATTTCACAGAACACAAAGAAGTTTCTCAGAAAGCTTCTTTCTCTTTGTTATCGGAGGATATTTCCATTGGCCCTGTAGTCTTCAAAGGGATCCGAAATATCTGTTCTCAGATTCCACAGAAATAAGGCCAGCAAAGAGATCCACGAAATACACATGTAACTCCGTGAGATGAATTAACAGAACACTAAGCATTTTCACAGAAAGCTTCTTTCCAGATTTCATCTGAGGATATTTCCTTTTTCACCATAGCCCTCTATGGGCTTCCAAATATCACTTTGCCAATTTCACAAGAACCGTCTTAGCGAAAGGCTTCTTGAGGGGAAAGCTGTAACTCTGTGAGATGATTTCACAGAACACAAAGAAGTTTCTCAGAAAGCTTCTTTCTCTTTGTTATCGGAGGATATTTCCTTTGGCCCTATACTCTTCAAAGGGATCCGAAATATCTGTTCTCAGATTCCACAGAAATAAGGCTAGCAAAGAGATCCACGAAACACACATGTAACTCTGTGAGATGAATTAACAGAACACTAAGCAGTTTCTCAGAAAGCACCTTTCCAGATTTCATCTGAGGATATTTCCTTTTTCACCACAGCCCCCAACGGGCTTCCAAATATCACTTTGCCAATTCCACAACAACTGTCTTAGCGAAAGGCTTCTTCAGGGGAAAGCTGTAACTCTGTGAGATGATTTCACAGAACACAAAGAAGTTTCTCAGAAGGCTTCTTTCTCTTTGTTATCAGAGGATATTTCCTTTGGCCCTATAGTCTTCAAAGGGATCCGAAATATCTGTTCTCAGATTCCACAGAAATAAGGCTTGCAAAGAGATCCACGAAATACACATGTAACACTGTGAGATGAATTAACAGAACACTAAGCAGTTTCTCAGAAAGCTTCTTTCCAGATTTCATCTGAGGATATATCCTTTTTCACCATAGCCCTGTATGGGATTCCAAATATCACTTTGCCAATTCCACAAGAACTGTCTTAGCGAAAGGCTTCTTGAGGGGAAAGCTGTAACTCTGTGAGATGATTTCACAGAACACAAAGAAGTTTCTCCGAAAGCTTCTTTCTCTTTGTTATCGGAGGATATTTCCTTTGGCTCTATAGTCTTCAAAGGGATCCGAAATATCTGTTCTCAGATTCCACATTTATAAGGCTAGCAAAGAGATTCACGAAATTCACATGTAACTCTGTGAGATGAATTCACAGAACACTAAGCAGATTCTAGGAAAGCTTCTTTCCAGATTTCATCTGAGGATATTTCCTTTTTCACCATAGCCCTCTATGGGCTTCGAAATATCACTTTGTCAATTCCACAAGAACTGTCTTAGCGAAAAGCATCTTGCGGGGAAAGCTGTAACTCTGTGAGATGATTTCACAGAACACAAAGAAGTTTCTCAGAAAGCTTCTTTCTCTTTGTTATCGGAGGATATTTTCTTTTTACCCATAGTCTTCCAAGGGATCCGAAACATCAGTTCTCAGATTCCACAAAAATAAGGCCAGCAAAGAGATCCACGAAATACAGATGTAACTCTGTGAGATGAATTAAGAGAACACTAAGCAGTTTCTCAGAAAGCTTCTTTCCAGATTTCATCTGAGGATATTTCCTTTTTCACCATAGCCATCTATGGGCTTCCAAATATCACTTGGCCAATTTCACAAGACCCGTCTTAGCGAAAGGCTTCTTGAGGGGAAAGCTGTAACTCTGGGAGATGATTTCACAGAACACAAAGAAGTTTCTCAGAAAGGTTCTTTCTCTCTGTTATCGGAGGATATTTCCTTTGGCCCTATAGTCTTCAAAGGGATCCGGAATATCTGTTCTCAGATTCCACAGAAATAAGGCTAGCAAAGAGATCCACGAAATACACATGTAACTCTGTGAGATGAATTTACAGAACACTAAGCAGTTTCTCAGAAAGATTCTTTCCAGATTTCATCTGGGGATATTTCGTTTTTCACCATAGCCCTCTATGGGCTTCCAAATTTCACTTTGCCAATTCCACAAGAACTGTCTTAGCGAAAGGCTGCTTGAGGGGAAAGCTGTAACTCAGTGAGATGATTTCACAGAACACAAAGAAGTTTCTCAGAAAGCTTCTTTCTCTTTGTTATCGGAGGATATTTCCTTTGGCCCCATAGTCTTCCAAGGGATCCGAAATATCTGTTCTCAGATTCCACAGAAATAAGGCTAGCAAAGAGATCCACGAAATACACATGTAACTCTGTGAGATGAATTAAGAGAACACTAAGCAGTTTCTCAAAGAGCTTCTTTCCAGATTTCATCTGAGGATATTTCCTTTTTCTCCATAGCCGTCTTTGGGCTTCCAAATATCACTTTGAAAATTCCACAAGAACTGTCTCAGCGAAAAGCATCTTGAGGGGAAAGCTGTAACTCGGTGAGATGATTTCACAGAACACAAAGAAGTTTCTCCGAAAGCTTCTTTCGCTTTGTATCGGAGGATAATTCCTTTGGCCCTATAGTCTTCAATGGGATCCGAAATATCTGTTCTCATTCCACAGAAACAAGGCTACCAAAGAGATCCACGAAATACACATGTAACTCTGTGAGGTGAATTAACAGAACACTAAGCAGTTTCTCAGAAAGCTTCTTTCCAGATTTCATCTGAGGATATTTCCTTTTTCACCATAGACCTCTATGGGCTTCCAAATATCACTTTGTCATTTCCACAAGACTGTCTTAACGAATGGCTTCTTGAGGGGAAAGCTGTAACTCTGTGAGATGATTTCACGGAACACAAAGAAGTTTCTCAGAAAGCTTCTTTCTCTTTTTTATCGGAGGATATTTCCTTTGGCCCCATAGTCTTCCAAGGGATCCGAAATATCTGTTCTCAGATTCCACAAAAAAAAGGCCAGCAAAGAGATCCACGAAATATAGATGTAACTCTGTGAGACGAATTAAGAGAACACTAAGCAGTTTCTCAGAAAGCTTCTTTGCAGATTTCATCTGAGGATATTTCCTTTTTCACCATAGTCCTCTATGGGCTTCCAAATATCACTTGGCCAATTTCACAAGACCCGTCGTAGCGAAAGGCTTCTTGAGGGGAAACCTGTAACTCTGTGAGATGATTTCACAGAACACAAAGAAGTTTCTCAGAAAGGTTCTTTCTCTCTGTTACCGGAGGATATTTCCTTTGGCCCTATAGTCTTCAAAGGGATCTGAAATATCTGTTCTCAGATTCCACAGAAATAAGGCTAGCAAAGAGATCCACGAAATACACATGTAACTCTTTGAGATGAATTAAGAGTACACTAAGCAGTTTCTCAGGAAGCTTCTTTCCAGATTTCATCTGAGGATATTTCCTTTCTCACCATAGCCCTCTATGGGCTTCCAAATATCACTTTGCCAATTTCACAAGAACCGTCTTAGCGAAAGGCTTCTTGAGGGGAAAGCTGTAACTCTGTGAGATGATTTCACAGAACACAAAGAAGTTTCTCCGAAAGCTTCTTTCTCTTTGTTATCGGAGGATATTTCCTTTGGCCCTATAGTCTTCAATGGGATCCGAAATATCTGTTCTCAGATTCCACAGAAATAAGGCTAGCAAAGAGATCCACGAAATACACATGTAAATCTGTGCGTTGACTTAAGAGAACACTATGCAGTTTCTCAGAAAGCTTCTTTCCAGATTTCATCTGAGGATATTTCCTTTTTCACCATAGCCCTCTATGGGCTTCCAAACATCACTTTGCCAATTTCACAAGAACCGTCTTAGAGAAAGGCTTCTTGAGGGGAAAGCTGTAACTCTGTGAGATGATTTCACAGAACACAAAGAAGTTTCTCAGAAAGCTTCCTTCCCTTTGTTATCGGAGGATATTTTTTTAGAGCCATAGTCTTGAAAGTGATCCGAAATATCTGTTCTCAGATTCCACAGAAAAAAGGTTAGCAAAGAGATCCACGAAATACACATGTAAATCTGTGAGATGAATTAAGAGAACACTAAGCAGTTTCTCAGAAAGCTTCTTTCCAGATTTCATCTGAGGATATTTCCTTTTTCACCATAGCCCTCTAAGGGCTTCCAAATATCACTTTGCCAATTCCACAAGAACTGTCTTAGCGAAAGGCTTCTTGAGGGGAAAGCTGTATCTCTGTGAGATGATTTCATGAAACACAAAGAAGTTTCTCAGAAATCTTCTTTCTCTTTGTTATCGGAGGATATTTCCTTTGGCCCTATAGTCTTCCAAGGGATCCGAAATATCTGTTCTCAGATTCCACAGAAATAAGGCTAACAAAGAGATCCACGAAATACACATGTAACTCTGTGAGATGAATTAACAGAACACTAAGCAGTTTCTCAGAAAGCTTCTTTCCATATTTCATCTGAGGATATTTCCTTTTTCACCATAGCCCTCTAAGGGCTTCCAAATATCACTTGGCCAATTTCACAAGACCTGTCTTAGCGAAAGGCTTCTTGAGGGGAAAGCTGTAACTCTGGGAGATGATTTCACAGAACACAAAGAAGTTTCTCAGAAAGGTTCTTTCTCTCTGTTATCGGAGGATATTTCCTTTGGCCCTATAGTCTTCAAAGGGATCTGAAATATCTGTTCTCAGATTCCACAGAAATAAGGCTAGCAAAGAGATCCACGAAATACACATGTAACTCTGTGAGATGAATTTACAGAACACTAAGCAGTTTCTCAGAAAGATTCTTTCCAGATTTAATCTGGGGATATTTCGTTTTTCACCATAGCCCTCTAGGGGCTTCCAAATTTCACTTTGCCAATTCCACAAGAACTGTCTTAGCGAAAGGCTTCTTGAGGGGAAAGCTGTAACTCTGTGAGATGATTTCACAGAACACAAAGAAGTTTCTCAGAAAGCTTCTTTCTCTTTGTTATCGGAGGATATTTCCTTTGGCCCCATAGTCTTCCAAGGGATCCGAAATATCTGTTCTCAGATTCCACAGAAATAAGGCTAGCAAAGAGATCCACGAAATACACAAGTAACTCTGTGAGATGAATTAAGAGTACACTAAGCAGTTTCTCAGAAACTTCTTTCCAGATTTCATCTGAGGATATTTCCTTTTTCACCATAGACGTCTTCCGGCTTCCAAATATCACTTTGCCAATTCCACAAGAACTGTCTTAGCGAAAAGCATCTTGAAGGGAAAGCTGTAACTCTGTGAGATGATTTCACAGAACACAAAGAAGTTTCTCCGAAAGTTTCTTTCGCTTTGTATCGGAGGATAATTCCTTTGGCCCTATAGTCTTCAATGGGATCTGAAATATCTGTTCTCATTCCACAGAAATAAGGCTAGCAAAGAGATCCACGAAATACACATGTAACTCTGTGAGGTGAATTAACAGAACACTAAGCAGTTTCTCAGAAAGCTTCTTTCCAGATTTCATCTGAGGATATTTCCTTTTTCACCGTAGACCTCTATGGGCTTCCAAATATCACTTTGTCATTTCCACAAAACTGTCTTAGCAAAAGGCTTCTTGAGGGGAAAGCTGTAACTCTGTGAGATGATTTCACAGAACACAAAGAAGTTTCTCAGAAATCTTCTTTCTCTTTGTTATCGGGGGATATTTCCTTTGGCCCCATAGTCTTCCAAGGGATCCGAAATATCTGTTCTCAGATTACAAAAAAATAAGGCCAGCAAAGAGATCCACGAAATACAGATGTAACTCTGTGAGATGAATTAAGAGAACACTAAGCAGTTTCTCAGAAAGCTTCTTTCCAGATTTCATCTGAGGATATTTCCTTTTTCACCATAGTCCTCTATGGGCTTCCAAATATCACTTGGCCAATTTCACAAGACCCGTCGTAGCGAAAGGCTTCTTGACGGGAAACCTGTAACTCTGTGAGATGATTTCACAAAACACAAAGAAGTTTCTCAGAAAGGTTCTTTCTCTCTGTTATCGGAGGATATTTCCTTTGGCCCTATAATCTTCAAAGGGATCTGAAATATCTGTTCTCAGATTCCACAGAAATAAGGCTAGCAAAGAGATCCACGAAATACACATGTAACTCTGTGAGATGAATTAACAGAACACTAAGCAGTTTCTCAGAAAGCTTCTTTCCAGATTTCATCTGAGGAAATTTCCTTTTTCACCGTAGCCCAGTATGGGATTCCAAATATTACTTTGCCAATTCCACAAGAACTGTCTTAGCGAAAGGCTTCTTGAGGGGAAAGCTGTAACTCTGTGAGATGATTTCACAGAACACAAAGAAGTTTCTCAGAAAGCTTCATTCTCTTTGTTATCGGAGGATATTTCCTTTGGCCCTATAGTCTTCAATGGGATCCGAAATATCTGTTCTCAGATTCCACAGAAATAATGTTAGCAAAAAGATCCACGAAATACACATGTAACTCTGTGAGATGAATTAACAGAACACTAAGCTGTTTCTCAGAAAGCTTCTTTCCAGATTTCATCTGAGGATATTTCCTTTTTCACCATAGCCCTCTATGGGCTTCCAAATATCACTTTGCCAATTCCACAAGAACTGTCTTAGCGAAAAGATTCTAGAGGGGAAATCTGTAACTCTGTGAGATGATTTCACAGAACACAAAGAAGTTTCTCCGAAAGCTTCTTTCTCTTTGTTATCGGAGGTTATTTCCTTTGGCCCTATAGTCTTCAATGGGATCCGAAATATCTGTTCTCAGATTCCACAGAAATAAGGCTAGCAAAGAGATCCAAGAAATACACATGTAAATCTGTGAGTTGAGTTAAGAGAACACTATGCAGTTTCTCAGAAAGCTTCTTTCCAGATTTCATCTGAGGATATTTCCTTTTTCACCATAGCCCTCTATGGGCTTCCAAACATCACATTGCCAATTTCACAAGAACCGTCTTAGCGAAAGGCTTCTTGAGGGGAAAGCTGTAACTCTGTGAGATGATTTCACAGAACACAAAGAAGTTTCTCAGAAAGCTTCCTTCTCTTTGTTATCGGAGGATATTTTTTTGGAGCCATAGTCTTGAAAGTGATCCGAAATATCTGTTCTCAGATTCCACAGAAAAAAGGTTAGCAAAGAGATCCACGAAATACACATGTAACTCTGTGAGATGAATTAACAGAACACTAAGCAGTTTCTCAGAAAGCTCCTTTCCAGATTTCATCTGAGGATATTTCCTTTTTCACCATAGCCCTCTATGGGCTTCCAAATATCACTTTGCCAATTCCACAAGAACTGTCTTACCGAAAGTCTTCTTGAGGGGAAAGCTGTAACTCTGTGAGATGATTTCACAGAACACAAAGAAGTTTCTCAGAAATCTTCTTTCTCTTTGTTATCGGAGGATATTTCCTTTGGCCCTATAGTCTTCCAAGGGATCCGAAATATCTGTTCTCAGATTCCACAGAAATAAGGCTAGCAAAGGGATCCAGGAAATATACATGTAACTCTGTGAGATGAATTAACAGATCAGTAAGCAGTTTCTCAGAAAGTTTCTTTCCAGATTTCATCTGAGGATATTTCCTTTTTCACCATAGCCCTGTATGGGATTCCAAATATCACTTTGCCAATTCCACAAGAACTGTCTTAGCGAAAGGCTTCTTGAGGGGAAAGCTGTAACTCTGTGAGATGATTTCACAGAACACAAAGAAGTTTCTCAGAAAGCTTCTTTCTCTTTATTATCGGAGGATATTTCCTTTGGCCCTAAAGTCTTCAAAGGGATCCGAAATATCTGTTCTCAGATTCCACAGAAATAAGGCTAGCAAAGAGATTCACGAAATACACACGTAACTCTGTGAGATGAATTAACAGAACACTAAGCAGTTTCTCAGAGAGCTTCTTTCCAGATTTCATCTGAGGATATTTCCTTTTTCACCGTAGCCCTCTATCGGCTTCCAAATATCACTTTGCCAATTGCACAAGAACCGTCTTCGCGAAATGCTTCTTGAGGGGAAAGCTGTAACTCTATGAGATGATTTCGCAGAACACAAAGATATTTCTGAGAAAGCTTCTTTCTCTTTGTTATCGAAGGATATTTCTTTTGGCCCTATAGTCTTCAAAGGGATCCGAAATATCTGTTCTCAGATTCCACAGAAATAACGATAGCAAAGAGATCCACGAAATACACATGTAACTCTGTGAGATGAATTAACAGAACACTAAGCAGTTTCTTAGAAAGCTCCTTTCCAGATTTCATCTGAGGATATTTCCTTTTTCACCATAGCCCTCTATGGGCTTCCAAATGTCACTTTACCAATTCCACAAGAACTGTCTTAGCGGAAGGCTTCTTGAGGGGAAAGCTGTAACTCTGTGAGATTTTTTCACAGAACACTAAGAAGTTTCTCAGAAAGCTTCATTCTCTTTGTTATCCGAGGATATTTCCTTTGGCCTTATAGTCTTCAAAGGGATCCGAAATATCTGTTCTCAGATTCCACAGAAATAAGGCTAGCAAAGAGATCCACGAAATACACATGTAACTGCGTGAGATGAATTAACAGAACACTAAGCAGTTTCTCAGAAAGCTTCTTTCCAGATTTCATCTGAGGATATTTCCTTTTTCACCATAGCCCTCTATGGGCTTCCAAATATCACTTTGCCAATTCCACAAGAACTGTATTACTGAAAGGCTTCTTGAGGGGAAAGCTGTAACTCTGTGAGATGATTTCACAGAACACAAAGAAGTTTCTCAGAAAGCTTCTTTCTCTTTGTTATCGGAGGATATTTCCTTTGGCGCTATAGTCTTCAAAGGGATCCGAAATATCTGTTCTCAGATTCCACAGAAATAAGGCTAGCAAAGAGATCCAGGAAATACACATGTAACTCGGTGAGATGAATTAACAGAACACTAAGCAGTTTCTCAGAAAGCTCCTTTCCAGATTTCTTCTGAGGATATTTCCTTTTTCTCCGTAGCCCTCTATGGGCTTCTAAATATCACTTTGCCAATTGCACAAGAACCGTCTTAGCGAAAGGCTTCGTGAGGGGAAAGCTGTAACTCTGTGAGATGATTTCGCAGAACACAAAGAAGTTTCTCAGAAAGCTTCTTTCTCTTTGTTATCGGAGGATATTTCCTTTGGCCCTATAGTCTTCAAAGGGATCCGAAATATCTGTTCTCAGATTCCACAGAAATAAGGCTAGCAAAGAGATCCACGAAATACACATGTAACTCTGTGAGATGAATTAACAGAACACTAAGCAGTTTCTCAGAAAGTTTCTTTCCAGATTTCATCTGAGGATATTTCCTTTTTCACCATAGCCCTGTATGGCATTCCAAACATCACTTTGCCAATTCCACAAGAACTGTCTTAGCGAAAGGCTTCTTGAGGGGAAAGCTGTAACTCTGTGAGATGATTTCACAGAACACAAAGAAGTTTCTCCGAAAGCTTCTTTCTCTTTGTTATCGGAGGATATTTCCTTTGGCCCTATAGTCTTCAAAGGGATGCGAAATATCTGTTCTCAGATTCCACAGAAATAAGGCTAGCAAAGAGATCCACGAAATACACTTGTAACTCTGTGAGATGAATTAACAGAACACTAAGCAGTTTCTCAGAAACCTTCTTTCCAGATTTCATCTGAGGATATTTCCTTTTTCACCGTAGCCCTGTATGGGCTTCCAAATATCACTTTGCCATTTCCACAAGAACTGTCTTAGCGAAATGCTTCTTAAGGGGAAAGCTGTAACTCTGTGAGATGATTTCAGAGAACACAAAGAACTTTCTCAGAAAGCTTCTTTCTCTTTATTATCGGAGGATATTTCCTTTGGCCCTATAGTCTTCAAAGGATCCGAAGTATCTGTTCTCAGATTCCACAGAAATAAGGCTAGCGAAGAGATTCACGAAATACACATGTAACTCTGTGAGATGAATTAACAGAACACTAAGCAGTTTCTCAGAAAGCTTCTTTCCAGATTTCATCTGAGGATATTTCCTTTTTCACCATAGCCCTCTATGGGCTTCCAAATATCACTTTGCCAATTCCACAAGAACTGTCTTAGCGAAAGGCATCCTGAGGGCAAAGCTGTAACTCTGTGAGATGATTTCACAGAACAAAATGAAGTTTCCCAGAAAGCTTCTTTCTCTTTGTTATCGGAGGATATTTCCTTTGGCCTCATAGTCTTCCAAGGGATCCGAAATATCTGCTCTCAGATTCCACAGAAATAAGGGTAGCAAAGAGATCCACGAAATACACATGTAACTCTGTGAGATGAATTAACAGAACACTAAGCAGTTTATCAGAAAGCTTCTTTCCAGATTTCATTTGAGGATATTTCCTTTTTCACCGTAGCCCTGTAGGGGCTTCCAAATATCACTTTGCCAATTCCACAAGAACTGTCTAAGCGATAGGCTTCTTGACGGGAAAGCTGTAACTTTGTGAGATGATTTCACAGAACACAAAGAAGTTTCTCAAAAAGCTTCTTTCTCTTTGTTATCATAGGATATTTCCTTTGGCCCTCAGGTCTTCAAAGGGATCCGAAATATCTGTTCTCAGATTCCACAGAAATAAGGCTAGCAAAGAGATCCACGAAATACAGATGTAACTTTGTGAGATGAATTAACAGAACACTAAACAGTTTCTCAGAAAGCTTCTTTCCAGATTTCATCTGAGGATATTTCCTTTTTCACCATAGCCCTCTATGGGCTTCCAAATAACACTTTGCCAATTCCACAAGAACTGTCTCAGCGAAAGGCTTCTTGAGGGGGAAGCTGTAACTCTGTGAGATGATTTCACAGAACACAAAGAAGTTTCTCAGAAAGCTTCTTTCTCTTTGTTATCGGAGGATATTTCCTTTGGCCCTATAGTCTTCAAAGGGATCCGAAATATCTGTTCTCAGATTCCACAGAAATAGGGCTAGCAAAGAGATCCACGAAATACACATGTAACTCTGTGAGATGAATTAACAGAACACTAAGCAGTTTCTCAGAAAGCTTCTTTCTAGATTTCATCTGAGGATATTTCCTTTTTCACCATAGTCCTCTATGGGCTTCCAAATATCACTTTGCCAATTCCACAAGAACTGTCTTACCGAAAGGCATCCTGAGGGCAAAGCTGTAACTCTGTGAGATGAATTAACAGAACACTAAGCAGTTTCTCAGAAAGCTCCTTTCCAGATTTCATCTGAGGATATTTCCTTTTTCACCATAGCTCTCTATGGGCTTCCAAATGTCTCTTTGCCAATTCCACAAGAACAGTCTTAGCGAAAGGCATCCTAAGGGCAAAGCTGTAACTCGGTGAGATGATTTCACAGAACACAAAGAAGTTTCCCAGAAAGCTTCTTTCTCTTTCTTATCGGAGGATATTTCCTTTGGCCCTATAGTCTTCAATGGGATCCGAAATATCTGTTCTCAGATTCCACAGAAATAAGGCTAGCAAAGAGATCCACGAAATACACATGTAACTCTGTGAGATGAATTAACAGAACACTAAGCAGTTTCTCAGAAAGGTTCTTTCCAGATTTCATCTGAGGATATTTGCTTTTAAACCATAGCCCTCTAGGGGCTTCCATTATCACTTTGCCAATTCCACAATCACTGTCTTAGCGAAAGGCTTCTTGAGGGGAAAGCTGTAACTCTGTGAGATGATTTCACAGAACACAAAGAAGTTTCTCAGAAAGCTTCTTTCTCTTTGTTATCAGAGGATATTTCCTTTGGCCCTATAGTCTTCAAAGGGATGCGAAATATCTGTTCTCCGATTCCACAGAAATAAGGCAAGCAAAGAGATGCACGAAATACACATGTAACTCTGTGAGATGAATTAACAGAACACTAAGCAGTTTCTCAGAAAGCTTCTTTCCAGATTTCATCTGAGGATATTTCCTTTTTCACCATAGCCCTCTATGGGCTTCCAAATATCACTTTGCCAATTCCACAAGAACTGTCTTAGCGAAAGGCTTCTTGAGGGGAAAGCTGTAAATCTGTGAGATGATTTCACAGAACACAAAGAAGTTTCTCAGAAAGCTTCTTTCTCTTTGTTATCGGAGGATATTTCCTTTGGCCCTATAGTCTTCAATGAGATCCGAATTATCTGTTCTCAGATTCCACAGAAATAAGGCTAGCACAGAGATCCACGAAATACACATGTAACTCTGTGAGATGAATTAACAGAACACTAAGCAGTTTCTCAAAAAGCTCCTTTCCAGGTTTCATCTGAGGATATTTCCTTTTTCACCATAGCCCTCTATGGGCTTCCAAATTTCACTTTGCCAATTCCACAAGAACTGTCTTAGCGGAAGGCTTCTTGAGGGGAAAGCTGTAACTCTGTGAGATTATTTCACAGAACACGAAGAAGTTTCTCAGAAAGCTTCTTTCTCTTTGTTATAGGAGGATATTTCCTTTGGCCCTATATTCTTTAAAGGGATCCGAAATATCTTTGGCAGATTCCACAGAAATAAGGCTAGCAAAGAGATCCACGAAATACACATGTAACTGCGTGAGATGAATTAACAGAACAGTAAGCAGTTTCTCAGAAAGCTTCTTTCCAGATTTCATCTGAGGATATTTCCTTTTTCACCATAGCCCTCTAAGGGCTTCCAAATATCACTTTGCCAATTCTACAAGAACTGTCTTAGCGAAAGCCTTCTTGAGGGGAAAGCTGTAACTCTGTGAGATGATTTCACGGAACACAAAGAAGTTTATCAGAAAGCTTCTTTCTCTTTGTTATCGGAGGATATTTCCTTTGGCCTCATAGTCTTCAAAGGGATCCGAAATATCTGCTCTCAGAATCCACAGAAATAAGGGTAGCAAAGAGATCCACGAAATACACATGTAACTCTGTGAGATGAATTAACAGAACACTAAGCAGTTTCTCAGAAAGCTTCTTTCCAGATTTCATCTGAGGATATTTCCTTTTTCACCATAGCCCTCTATGGGCTTCCAAATATCACTTTGCCAATTCCACAAGAACTGTCTTGGCGAAAGGCTTCTTGAGGGGAAAACTGTAAAACTGTGAGATGATTTCACAGATCACAAAGAAGTTTCTCAGAAAGCTTCTTTCTCTTTGTTATCGGAGGATATTTCCTTTGGCCCTATAGTCTTCAAAGAGATCCGAATTATCTCTTCTCAGATTCCACAGAAATAAGGCTAGCACAGAGATCCACGAAATACACATGTAACTCTGTGAGATGAATTAACAGAACTCTAAGCAGTTTCTCAGAAAGCTCCTTTCCAGATTTCCTCTGAGGATATTTCCATTTTCACCATAGCCCTCTATGGGCTTCCAAATGTCACTTTGCCAATTCCACAAGAACTGTCTTAGCGGAAGGCTTCTTGAGGGGAAAGCTGTAACTCTGTGAGATTATTTCACAGAACACTAAGAAGTTTCTCAGAAAGCTTCATTCTCTTTGTTATCGGAGGATATTTCCTTTGGCCTTATAGACTTCAAAGGGATCCGAAATATCTATGGCAGATTCCACAGAAATAAGGCTAGCAAAGAGATCCACGAAATACACATGTAACTGCGTGAGATGAATTAACAGAACACTAAGCAGTTTCTCAGAAAGCTTCTTTCCAGATTTCATCTGAGGATATTTCCTTTTTCACCATAGCCCTCTATGGGCTTCCAAATATCACTTTGCCAATTCCACAAGAACCGTCTGAGCGAAAGGTTTCTTGAGGGGAAAGCTGTAGCTCTGTGAGATGATTTCACAGAACACAAAGAAGTTTCTCAGAAAGCTTCTTTCTCTTTGTTATCGGAGGATATTTCCTTTGGCCCTATAGTCTTCAAAGGGATCCGAAATATCTGTTCTCAGATTCCACAGAAATAAGGCTAGCAAAGAGATCCACGAAATACACATGTAACTCTGTGAGATGAATTAACAGAACACTAAGCAGTTTCTCAGAAACCTTCTTTCCAGATTTCATCTGAGGATATTTCCTTTTTCACCGTAGCCCTGTATGGGATTCCAAATATCACTTTGCCATTTCCACAAGAACTGTCTTAGCGAAAGGCTTCTTAAGGGGAAAGCTGTAACTCTGTGAGATGATTTCACAGAACCAAAGAACTTTCTCAGAAACCTTCTTTCTCTTTGTTATCGGAGGATATTTCCATTTTCCCTATAGTCTTCAAAGGATCCGAAGTATCTGTTCTCAGATTCCACAGAAATAAGGCTAGCAAAGAGATCGACGAAATACACATGTAACTCTGTGAGATGAATTAACAGAACACTAAGCAGTTTCTCAGAAAGCTCCTTTCCAGATTTCATCTGAGGATATTTCCTTTTTCACCATAGCCCTCTATGGGCTTCCAAATATCACTTTGCCAATTCCACAAGAACTGTCTTACCGAAAGTCTTCTTGAGGGGAAAGCTGTGACTCTGTGAGATGCTTTCACAGAACACAAAGAAGTTTCTCAGAAAGCTTCTTTCTCTTTGTTATCGGAGGATATTTCCTTTGGCCCTATAGTCTTCAAAGGGATCCGAAATATCTGTTACCAGATTCCACAGAAATAAGGCTAGCAAAGAGATCCAGGAAATATACATGTAACTCTGTGAGATGAATTAACAGAACACTAAGCAGTTTATCAGAAAGTTTCTTTCCAGATTTCATCTCTTGATATTTCCTTTTTCACCATAGCCCTGTATGGGATTCCAAATATCACTTTGCCAATTCCACAAGAACTGTCTTAGCGAAAGGCTTTTTCAGGGGAAAGCTGTAACTCTGTGAGATGATTTCACAGAACACAAAGAAGTTTCTCAGAAAGCTTCTTTCTCTTTGTTATTGGAGGATATTTCCTTTGGCCCTCTGGTCTTCAAAGGGATCCGAAATATCTGTTCCCAGATTCCACAGAAATAAGGCTAGCAAAGAGGTCCAGGAAATATACATGAAACTCTGTGAGATGAATTAACAGAACACTAAGCAGTTTCTCAGAAAGTTTCATTCCAGATTTCATCTCTTGATATTTCCTTTTTCACCATAGCCCTCTATGGGCTTCCAAATGTCACTTTGCCAATTACACAAGAACTGTCTTAGCGGAAGGCTTCTTGAGGGGAAAGCTGTAACTCTGTGAGATTATTTCACAGAACACTAAGAAGTTTCTCAGAAAGCTTCTTTCTCTTTGTTATAGGAAGATATTTCCTTTGGACCTATATTCTTCAAAGGGATCCGAAATATCTTTGGCAGATTCCACAGAAATAAGGCTAGCAAAGAGATCCACGAAATACACATGTAACTGCGTGAGATGAATTAACAGAACAGTAAGCAGTTTCTCAGAAAGCTTCTTTCCAGATTTCATCTGAGGATATTTCCTTTTTCACCATAGCCCTCTAGGGGCTTCCAAATATCACTTTGCCAATTCCACAAGAACTGTCTTAGCGAAAGGCATCCTGAGGGCAAAGCTGTAACTCTGTGAGATGAATTAACAGAACACTAAGCAGTTTCTCAGAAAGCTCCTTTCCAGATTTCATCTGAGGATATTTCCTTTTTCACCATAGCTCTCTATGGGCTTCCAAATGTCACTTTGCCAATTCCACAAGAACTGTCTTAGCGGAAGGCTTCTTGAGGGGAAATCTGTAACTCTGGGAGATTATTTCACAGAACACTAAGAAGTTTCTCAGAAAGCTTCTTTCTCTTTGTTATCGGAGGATATTTCCTTTGGCCCTATATTCTTCAAAGGGATCCTAAATATCTGCTCTCAGATTCCACAGAAATAAGGGGAGCAAAGAGATCCACGAAATACACATGTAACTCTGTTAGATGAATTAACAGAACACTAAGCAGTTTCTCAGAAAGCTTCTTTCCAGATTTCATGTGAGGATATTTCCTTTTTCACCATAGCCCTCTATGGGCTTCCAAATATCACTTTGCCAATTCCACAAGAACCGTCTGAGCGAAAGGTTTCTTGAGGGGAAAGCTGTAGCTCTGTGAGATGATTTCACAGAACACAAAGAAGTTTCTCAGAAAGCTTCTTTCTCTTTGTTATCGGAGGATATTTCCTTTGGCCCTATAGTCTTCAAAGGGATCCGAAATATCTGTTCTCAGATTCCACAGAAATAAGGCTAGCAAAGAGATCCACGAAATACACATGTAACTCTGTGAGATGAATTAACAGAACACTAAGCAGTTTCTCAGAAACCTTCTTTCCAGATTTCATCTGAGGATATTTCCTTTTTCACCGTAGCCCTGTATGGGCTTCCAAATATCACTTTGCCATTTCCACAAGAACTGTCTTAGCGAAAGGCTTCTTAAGGGGAAAGCTGTAACTCTGTGAGATGATTTCACAGAACACAAAGAACTTTCTCAGAAACCTTCTTTCTCTTTGTTATCAGAGGATATTTCCTTTTTCCCTATAGTCTTCAAAGGATCCGAAGTATCTGTTCTCAGATTCCACAGAAATAAGGCTAGCAAAGAGATCGACGAAATACACATGTAACTCTGTGAGATGAATTAACAGAACACTAAGCAGTTTCTCAGAAAGCTCCTTTCCAGATTTCATCTGAGGATATTTCCTTTTTCACCATAGCCCTCTATGGGCTTCCAAATATCACTTTGCCAATTCCACAAGAACTGTCTTACCGAAAGTCTTCTGGAGGGGAAAGCTGTGACTCTGTGAGATGCTTTCACAGAACACAAAGAAGTTTCTCAGAAAGCTTCTTTCTCTTTGTTATCGGAGGATATTTCCTTTGGCCCTATAGTCTTCAAAGGGATCCGAAATATCTGTTACCAGATTCCACAGAAATAAGGCTAGCAAAGAGATCCAGGAAATATACATGTAACTCTGTGAGATGAATTAACAGAACACTAAGCAGTTTATCAGAAAGTTTCTTTCCAGATTTCATCTCTTGATATTTCCTTTTTCACCATAGCCCTGTATGGGATTCCAAATATCACTTTGCCAATTCCACAAGAACTGTCTTAGCGAAAGGCTTTTTCAGGGGAAAGCTGTAACTCTGTGAGATGATTTCACAGAACACAAAGAAGTTTCTCAGAAAGCTTCTTTCTCTTTGTTATTGGAGGATATTTCCTTTGGCCCTCTGGTCTTCAAAGGGATCCGAAATATCTGTTCCCAGATTCCACAGAAATAAGGCTAGCAAAGAGGTCCAGGAAATATACATGAAACTCTGTGAGATGAATTAACAGAACACTAAGCAGTTTCTCAGAAAGTTTCATTCCAGATTTCATCTCTTGATATTTCCTTTTTCACCATAGCCCTCTATGGGCTTCCAAATGTCACTTTGCCAATTACACAAGAACTGTCTTAGCGGAAGGCTTCTTGAGGGGAAAGCTGTAACTCTGTGAGATTATTTCACAGAACACTAAGAAGTTTCTCAGAAAGCTTCTTTCTCTTTGTTATAGGAAGATATTTCCTTTGGACCTATATTCTTCAAAGGGATCCGAAATATCTTTGGCAGATTCCACAGAAATAAGGCTAGCAAAGAGATCCACGAAATACACATGTAACTGCGTGAGATGAATTAACAGAACAGTAAGCAGTTTCTCAGAAAGCTTCTTTCCAGATTTCATCTGAGGATATTTCCTTTTTCACCATAGCCCTCTAGGGGCTTCCAAATATCACTTTGCCAATTCCACAAGAACTGTCTTAGCGAAAGGCATCCTGAGGGCAAAGCTGTAACTCTGTGAGATGAATTAACAGAACACTAAGCAGTTTCTCAGAAAGCTCCTTTCCAGATTTCATCTGAGGATATTTCCTTTTTCACCATAGCTCTCTATGGGCTTCCAAATGTCACTTTGCCAATTCCACAAGAACTGTCTTAGCGGAAGGCTTCTTGAGGGGAAAGCTGTAACTCTGGGAGATTATTTCACAGAACACTAAGAAGTTTCTCAGAAAGCTTCTTTCTCTTTGTTATCGGAGGATATTTCCTTTGGCCCTATATTCTTCAAAGGGATCCTAAATATCTGCTCTCAGATTCCACAGAAATAAGGGGAGCAAAGAGATCCACGAAATACACATGTAACTCTGTTAGATGAATTAACAGAACACTAAGCAGTTTCTCAGAAAGCTTCTTTCCAGATTTCATGTGAGGATATTTCCTTTTTCACCATAGCCCTCTAGGGGCTTCCAAATATCACTTTGCCGATTCCACAAGAACTGTCTAAGCGAAAGGCTTCTTAAGGGGAAAGCTGTAACTCTGTGAGATGATTTCACAGAACACAAAGAAGTTTCTCAGAAAGCTTCTTTCTCTTTGTTATCATAGGATATTTCCTTTGGCCCCATAGTCTTCCAAGGGATCCGAAATATCTCTTCTCAGATTACACAGAAATAAGGCTAGAAAAGAGATCCACGAAATACAGATGTAACTTTGTGAGATGAATTAACAGAACACTAAACAGTTTCTCAGAAAGCTTCTTTCAAGATTTCATCTGAGGATATTTCCTTTTTCACCATAGCCCTCTATGGGCTTCCAAATATCACTTTGCCAATTCCACAAGAACTGTCTTAGCGAAAGCCATCCTGAGGGCAAAGCTGTAACTCTGTGAGATGATTTCACAGAACACAAAGAAGTTTCCCAGAAAGCTTCTTTCTCTTTGTTATCGGAGGATATTTCCTTTGGCCTTCTGGTCTACAAAGGGTTCTGAAATATCTGTTCTCAGATTCCACAGAAATAAGGCTAGCAAAGAGATCCACGAAATACACATGTAACTCTGTGAGATGAATTAACAGAACACTAAGCAGTTTCTCAAAACCTTCTTTCCAGATTTAATCTGAGGATATTTCCTTTTTCACCATAGCCCTCTATGGGCTTCCAAATATCACTTTGCCAATTCCACAAGAACTGTCTCAGCGAAAGGCTTCTTGAGGGGAAAGCTGTAACTCTGTGGGATGATTTCACAGAACACAAAGAAGTTTCTCAGAAAGCTTTTTTCTCTTTGTTTTCGGAGGATATTTCCTTTGGCCCAATATTTTTTAAAGGGTTCCGAAATATCTGTTCTCAGATTCCACAGAAATAAGGGTAGCAAAGAGATCCATGAAATACACATGTAACTCTGTGCGATGAATTAAGAGAACACTAAGCAGTTTCTCAGAAAGCTTCTTTCCAGATTTCATCTGATGATATTTCCTTTTAAACCATAGCCCTCTAGGGGATTCCATTATCACTTTGCCAATTCCACAAGCACTGTCTTAGCGAAAGGCTTCTTGAGGGGAAAGCTGTAACTCTTTGAGATGATTTCACAGAACACAAAGAAGTTTCCCAGAAAGCTTCTTTCTCTTTCTTATCAGAGGATATTTCCTTTGGCCCTATACTCTTCAACGGGATCAGAAATATCTGTTCTCAGATTCCAAAGAAATAAGGCTAGCAAAGAGATCCACGAAATACACATGTAACTCTGTGAGATGAATTAACAGAACACTAAGCAGTTTCTCAGTAAGCTTCTTTCCAGATTTCATCTGAGGATATTTGCTTTTTCACCGTAGGCGTCTCTGGGCTTCCCAATATCACTTTGCCAATTCCACAAGAACTTTCTTAGCGAAAAGCTTCTTGAGGGGAAAGCTGCAACTCTGTGAGATGATTTCACAGAACACAAAGAAATTTCTCAGAAAGCTTCCTTCTCTTTGTTATCGGAGGATATTTCCTTTGGCCCTATAGTCTTCAATGGGATCCGAAATATCTGTTCTCAGATTCCAAAGAAATAAGGCTAGCAAAGAGATCCACGAAATACACATGTAACTCTGTGAGATGAATTAACAGAACACTAAGCTGTTTCTCAGAAAGCTTCTTACCAGATTTCATCTCTGGAGATTTCCTTTTTCACCATAGCCCTCTATGGTCTTCCAAATATCACTTTGCCAATTCCACAAGAACTGTCTTAGCGAAAGGCTTCTGGAGGGGAAAGCTGTAACTCTGTGAGATTATTTCACAGAACACAAAGAAGTTTCTCAGAAAGCTTCTTTCTCTTTGTTATCGGGGGATATTTCCTTTCGCCCTATAGTCTTCCAAAGGATCTGAAATATCTGTTCTCAGATTCCAAAGAAATAAGGCTAGCAAAGAGATCAACGAAATACACATGTAACTCTGTGAGATGAATTAACAGAACACTAAGCAGTTTCTCAGAAACCTTCTTTCCAGATTTCATCTGAGGATATTTCCTTTTTCACCATAGACCTGTATGGGCTTCCAAGTATCACTTTGCCAATTCCACAAGAACTGTCTTAGCGGAAGGCTTCTTGAGGGGAAAGCTGTAACTCTGTGAGATGATTTCACAAAACACAAAGAAGTTTCTCAGAAAGCTTCTTTCTCTTTGTTATCGGAGGATATTTCCTTTGGCCCTATAGTCTTCAACGGGATCTGAAATATGTGTTCTCAGATTCCACAGAAATAAGGCTAGCAAAGAGATCCACGAAATACACATGTAACTCTGTGAGATGAATTAACAGAACACTAAGCAGTTTCTCAGTAAGCTTCTTTCCAGATTTCATCTGAGGATATTTCCTTTTTCACCGTAGCCGTCTTTAGGCTTCCCAATATCACTTTGCCAATTCCACAAGAACTGTCTTAGTGAAAAGCTTCTTGAGGGGAAAGTGGTAACTCTGTGAGATGATTTCACAGAACACAAAGAAGTTTCTCAGAAAGCTTCTTTCTCTTTGTTATCGGAGGATACTTCCTTTGGCCATATAGTCTTCAAAGGGATCCGAAATATCTGTTCTCAGATTCCACAGAAATAAGGCTAGCAAAGAGATCCACGAAATACACATGTAACTCTGTGAGATGAATTAACAGAACACTAAGCAGTTTCTCAGAAAGCTTCTTTCCAGATTTCATCTGAGGATATTTCCTTTTTCACCATAGCCCTCTATGGGCTTCCAAATATAACTTTGCCAATTCCACAAGAACTGTTTTAGCAAAAGGCTTCTTGAGGGGAAAGCTGTAACTCTGTGAGATGACTTCACAGAACACAAAGAAGTTTCTCAGAAAGCTTCTTTCTCTTTGTTATCGGAGGATATTTCCTTTGGCCCTATAGTCTTCAAAGGGATCCGAAATATCTGTTCTCAGATTCCATAGGAATAAGGCTAGCAAAGAGATCCACGAAATACACATGTAACTCTGTGAGATGAATTAACAGAACACTAAGCAGTTTCTCAGAAAGCTTCTTTCCAGATTTCATCTGAGGATATTTCCTTTTTCACCATAGCCCTCTACGG
Organism: Macaca mulatta; assembly: GCF_049350105.2. NCBI lineage: Eukaryota > Metazoa > Chordata > Mammalia > Primates > Cercopithecidae > Macaca > Macaca mulatta. The sequence continues at coordinate 40,513,356 of NC_133414.1, forward strand.
TCTTCCAAATATCACTTTGCCAATTCCACAAGAACTGTCTTAGCGGAAGGCTTCTTGAGGGGAAAGCTGTAACTCTGTGAGATGATTTCACAAAACACAAAGAAGTTGCTCAGAAAGCTTCTTTCTCTTTGTTATCGGAGGATATTTCCTTTGGCCCTATAGTCTTCAACGGGATCTGAAATATCTGTTCTCAGATTCCACAGAAATAAGGCTAGCAAAGAGATCCACGAAATACACATGTAACTCTGTGAGATGAATTAACAGAACACTAAGCAGTTTCTCAGTAAGCTTCTTTCCAGATTTCATCTGAGGATATTTGCTTTTTCACCGTAGGCGTCTCTGGGCTTCCAAAAATCACTTTGCCAATTCCACAAGAACTTTCTTAGCGAAAAGCTTCTTGAGGGGAAAGCTGTAACTCTGTGAGATGATTTCACAGAACACAAAGAAATTTCTCAGAAAGCTTCCTTCTCTTTGTTATCGGAGGATATTTCCTTTGGCCCTATAGTCTTCAATGGGATCCGAAATATCTGTTCTCAGATTCCACAGAAATAAGGCTAGCAAAGAGATCCACGAAATACACATGTAACTCTGTGAGATGAATTAACAGAACACTAAGCAGTTTCTCAGAAAGCTTCTTTCCAGATTTCATCTGAGGATATTTCCTTTTTCACCATAGACCTCTATGGGCTTCCAAATATCACTTTGCCAATTCCATAAGAACTGTTTTAGCGAAAGGCTTCTTGGGGGAAAGCTGTAACTCTGTGAGATTATTTCACAGAACACAAAGAAGTTTCTCAGAAAGCTTCTTTCTCTTTGTTATCGGGGGATATTTCCTTTCCCCCTATAGTCTTCAAAGGGATCCGAAATATCTGTTCTCAGATTCCAAAGAAATAAGGCTAGCAAAGAGATCCACGAAATACACATGTAACTCTGTGAGATGAATTAACAGAACACTAAGCAGTTTCTCAGAAACCTTCTTTCCATATTTCATCTGAGAATATTTCCTTTTTCACCATAGACCTGTATGGGCTTCCAAATATCACTTTGCCAATTCCACAAGAACTGTCTTAGCGGAAGGCTTCTTGAGAGGAAACCTGTAACACTGTGAGATGATTTCACAAAACACAAAGAAGTTGCTCAGAAAGCTTCTTTCTCTTTGTTATCGGAGGATATTTCCTTTGGCCCTATAGTCTTCAACGGGATCTGAAATATCTGTTCTCATATTCCACAGAAATAAGGCTAGCAAAGAGATCCACGAAATACACATGTAACTCTGTGAGATGAATTAACAGAACACGAAGCAGTTTCTCAGTAAGCTTCTTTCCAGATTTCATCTGCGGATATTTCCTTTTTCACCGTAGCCGTCTCTGGGCTTCCAAATATCACTTTGCCAATTCCACAAGAACTGTCTTAGCGAAAGGCTTCTTGAGGGTAAAGCTGTAACTCTGTGAGATGATTTCAAAGAACACAAAGAAGTTTCTCAGAAAGCTTCCTTCTCTTTGTTATTGGAGGATATTTCCTTTGGCCCTATAGTCTTCAATGGGATCCGAAATATCTGTTCTCAGATTCCACAGAAATAAGGCTAGCAAAGAGATGCACGAAATACACATGTAAATCTGTGAGATGAATTAACAGAACACTAAGCAGTTTCTCAGAAAGCTTCTTTCCAGATTTCATGTGGGGAGATTTCCTTTTTCACCATAGCCCTCTGTGGGCTTCTAAATATCACTTTGCCAATTCCACAAGAACTGTCTTAGCGGAAGGCTTCTTGAGGGGAAAGCTGTAACTCTGTGAGATTATTTCACAGAACACAAAGAAGTTTCTCAGAAAGCTTCTTTCTCTTTGTTATCGGGGGATATTCCCTTTCGCCCTATAGTCTTCAAAGGGATCCGAAATATCTGTTCTCAGATTCCACAGAAATAAGGCTAGCAAAGAGATCCACGAAATACACATGTAACTCTGTGAGATGAATTAACAGAACACTAAGCAGTTTCTCAGAAAGCTTCTTTCCAGATTTCATCTGAGGAGATTTCCTTTTTCACCATAGCCCTCTATGGGCTTCCAAATATCACTTTGCCAATTCCACAAGAACTGTCTTAGCGCAAGGCTTCTTGAGGGGAAAGCTGTAACTCTGTGAGATGATTTCACAGAACACAAAGAAGTTTCTCAGAAAGCTTCTTTCTCTTTGTTATCATAGGATATTTCCTTTGGCCCCATAGTCTTCCAAGGGATCCGAAATATCTTCTCTGAGATTCCACAGAAATAAGGCTAGCAAAGAGATCCACGAAATACAGATGTAACTTTGTGAGATGAATTAACAGAACACTAAACAGTTTCTCAGAAAGCTTCTTTCCAGATTTCATCTGAGGATATTTCCTTTTTCACCATAGCCCTCTATGGGCTTCCAAATATCACTTTGCCAATTCCACAAGAACTGTCTTAGCGAAAGGCATCCTGAGGGCAAAGCTGTAACTCTGTGAGATGATTTCACAGAACACAAAGAAGTTTCTCAGAAAGCTTATTTCTCTTTGTTATCGGAGGATATTTCCTTTGGCCCTATAGTCTTCAAAGGGATCCGAAATATCTGTTCTCAGATTCCACAGAAATAAGGCTAGCAAAGAGATCCACGAAATACACATGTAACTCTGTGAGATGAATTAACAGAACACTAAGCAGTTTCTCAGAAAGCTTCTTTCCAGATTTCATCTGAGGATATTTCCTTTTAAACCATAGCCTTCTAGGGGCTTCCATTATCATTTTGCCAATACCACAAGCACTGTCTTAGCGAAAGGCTTCTTGAGGGGAAAGCTGTAACTCTGTGAGATGATTTCACAGAACACAAAGAAGTTTCTCAGAAAGCTTCTTTCTCTTTGTTATAGGAGGATATTTCCTTTGGCCCTATAGTCTTCAAAGGGATGCGAAATATCTGTTCTCCGATTCCACAGAAATAAGGCTAGCAAAGAGATCCACGAAATACACATGTAACTCTGTGAGATGAATTAACAGAACACTAAGCAGTTTCTCAGAAAGCTTCTTTCCAGATTTCATCTGAGGAGATTTCCTTTTTCACCATAGCCCTCTATGGGCTTCGAAATATCACTTTGCCAATTCCACAAGCACTGTCTTAGCGAAAGGTTTCTTGAGGGGAAAGCTGTAAATCTGTGAGATGATTTCACAGAACACAAAGAAGTTTCTCAGAAAGCTTCTTTCTCTTTGTTATCGGAGGATATTTCCTTTGGCCCTATAGTCTTCAATGGGATCCGAATTATCTGCTCTCAGATTCCAGAGAAATAAGGCTAGCAAAGAGATGCACGAAATACACATGTAACTCTGTGAGATGAATTAACAGAACACTAAGCAGTTTCTCAGAATGCTCCTTCCCAGATTTCATCTGAGGATATTTCCTTTTTCAATATAGCTCTCTATGGGCTTCCAAATGTCACTTTGCCAATTCCACAAGAACTGTCTTAGCGGAAGGCTTCTTGAGGGGAAAGCTGTAACTCTGTGAGATGATTTCACAGAACACATAGAAGTTTCTCAGAAAGCTTGTTTCTCTTTGTTATCGGAGGATATTTCCTTTGGCCCTATAGTCTTCAAAGAGATCCGAAATATCTGTTCTCAGATTCCACAGAAATAAGGCTAGCAAAGAGATCCACGAAATACACATGTAACTCTGAGAGATGAATTAACAGAACACTAAGCAGTTTCTCAGAAAACTTCTTTCCAGATTTCATCTGAGGATATTTCCTTTTTCACCATAACCGTCTATGGGCTTCCAAATATCACTTTGCCAATTCCACAAGAACTGTCTTAGCGAAAGGCTTCTTCAGGGGAAAGCTATAACTCTGTGAGATGATTTCATAGAACACAAAGAAGTTTCTCAAAAGCTTCTTTCTCTTTGTTATCGGAGGATATTTCCTTTGGCCCTATAGTCTTCAAAGGGATCCGAAATATCTGTTCTCAGATTCCAAAGAAATAAGGCTAGCAAAGAGATCCACGAAACACACATGTAACTCTGTGAGATGAATTAACAGAACACTAAGCAGTTTCTCAGAAAGCTTCTTTCCAGATTTCATCGGAGAATATTTATTTTTTCACCATAGCCCTCTACGGGCTTCCAAATATCACTTTGCCAATTCCACAAGAACTGTCTTAGCGGAAGGCTTCTTGAGGGGAAAGCAGTAACTCTGTGAGATGATTTCACAGAACACAAAGAAGTTTCTCAGAAAGCTTCTTTCTCTTTGTTATCGGGGGATATTTCCTTTCGCTCTATAGTCTTCAAAGGGATCTGAAATATCTGTTCTCAGATTCCAAAGAAATAAGGCTAGCAAAGAGATCCACGAAATACACATGTAACTCTGTGAGATGAATTAACAGAACACTAAGCAGTTTCTCAGAAACCTTCTTTCCAGATTTCATCTGAGGATATTTCCTTTTTCACCATAGACCTGTATGGGCTTCCAAGTATCACTTTGCCAATTCCACAAGAACTGTCTTAGCGGAAGGCTTCTTGAGGGGAAAGCTGTAACTCTGTGAGATGATTTCACAAAACACAAAGAAGTTTCTCAGAAAGCTTCTTTCTCTTTGTTATCGGAGGATATTTCCTTTGGCCCTATAGTCTTCAACGGGATCTGAAATATCTGTTCTCAGATTCCACAGAAATAAGGCTAGCAAAGAGATCCACGAAATACACATGTAACTCTGTGAGATGAATTAACAGAACACTAAGCAGTTTCTCACTAAGCTTCTTTCCAGATTTCATCTGAGGATATTTCCTTTTCCACCGTAGCCGTCTCTGGGCTTCCCAATATCACTTTGCCAATTCCACAAGAACTGTGTTAGCGAAAAACTTCTTGAGGGGAAAGCTGTAACTCTGTGAGATGATTTCACAGAACACAAAGAAGTTTCTCAGAAAGCTTCTTTCTCTTTGTTATCGGAGGATATTTCCTTTGGCCATATAGTCTTCAAAGGGATCCGAAATATCTGTTCTCAGATTCCACAGAAATAAGGCTAGCAAAGAGATCCACGAAATACACATGTAACTCTGTGAGATGAATTAACAGAACACTAAGCAGTTTCTCAGAAACCTTCTTTCCAGATTTCATCTGAGGATATTTCCTTTTTCACCATAGACCTGTATGGGCTTCCAAGTATCACTTTGCCAATTCCACAAGAACTGTCTTAGCGGAAGGCTTCTTGAGGGGAAAGCTGTAACTCTGTGAGATGATTTCACAAAACACAAAGAAGTTTCTCAGAAAGCTTCTTTCTCTTTGTTATCGGAGGATATTTCCTTTGGCCCTATAGTCTTCAACGGGATCTGAAATATCTGTTCTCAGATTCCACAGAAATAAGGCTAGCAAAGAGATCCACGAAATACACATGTAACTCTGTGAGATGAATTAACAGAACACTAAGCAGTTTCTCAGTAAGCTTCTTTCCAGATTTCATCTGAGGATATTTCCTTTTGCACCGTAGCCGTCTCTGGGCTTCCCAATATCACTTTGCCAATTCCACAAGAACTGTCTTAGCGAAAGGCTGCTTGAGGGGAAAGCTGTAACTCTGTGAGATGATTTCACAGAACACAAAGAAGTTTCTCAGAAAGCTTCTTTCTCTTTGTTATCGGAGGATATTTCCTTTGGCCATATAGTCTTCAAAGGGATCCGAAATATCTGTTCTCAGATTCCACAGAAATAAGGCTAGCAAAGAGATCCACGAAATACACATGTAACTCTGTGAGATGAATGAACAGAACACTAAGCAGTTTCTCGGAAGTCTTCTTTCCAGATTTCATCTGAGGATATTTCCTTTTTCACCACAGCCCTCTATGGGCTTCCAAATATAACTTTGCCAATTCCACAAGAACTGTTTTAGCGAAAGGCTTCTTGAGGGGAAAGCTGTAACTCTGTGAGATGACTTCACAGAACACAAAGAAGTTTCTCAGAAAGCTTCTTTCTCTTTGTTATCGGAGGATATTTCCTTTGGCCCTATAGTCTTCAACGGGATCTGAAATATCTGTTCTCAGATTCCACAGAAATAAGGCTAGCAAAGAGATCCACGAAATACACATGTAACTCTGGGAGATGAATTAACAGAACACTAAGCAGTTTCTCAGTAAGCTTCTTTCCAGATTTCATCTGAGGATATTTGCTTTTTCAACGCAGGCGTCTCTGGGCTTCCCAATATCACTTTGCCAATTCCACAAGAACTTTCTTAGCGAAAAGCTTCTTGAGGGGAAAGCTGTAACTCTGTGAGATGATTTCACAGAACACAAAGAAATTTCTCAGAAAGCTTCCTTCTCTTTGTTATCGGAGGATATTTCCTTTGGCCCTATAGTCTTCAATGGGATCCGAAATATCTGTTCTCAGATTCCACAGAAATAAGGCTAGCAAAGAGATAAACGAAATACACATGTAACTCTGTGAGATGAATTAACATAACACTAAGCAGTTTCTCAGAAAGCTTCTTTCCAGATTTCATCTGAGGATATTTCCTTTTTCACCATAGCCCTCTATGGGCTTCCAAATATAACTTTGCAAATTCCACAAGAACTGTTTTAGCGAAAGGCTTCTTGAGGGGAAAGCTGTAACTCTGTGAGATGATTTCAAAGAACACAAAGAAGTTTCTCAGAAAGCTTCCTTCTCTTTGTTATCGGAGGATATTTCCTTTGGCCCTATAGTCTTCAATGGGATCCGAAATATCTGTTCTCAGATTCCACAGAAATAAGGCTAGCAAAGGGATCCACGAAATACACATGTAACTCTGTGAGATGAATTAACAGAACACTAAGCAGTTTCTCAGAAAGCTTCTTTCCAGATTTCATCTGAGGATATTTCCTTTTTCACCGTAGCCGTCTCTGGGCTTCCCAATATCACTTTGCCAATTCCACAAGAACTGTCTTAGCGAAAAGCTTCTTGAGGGGAAAGCTGTAACTCTGTGAGATGATTTCACAGAACACAAAGAAGTTTCTCAGAAAGACTCTTTCTCTTTGTTATCGGAGGATATTTCCTTTGGCCATATAGTCTTCAAAGGGATCCGAAATATCTGTTCTCAGATTCCACAGAAATAAGGCTAGCAAAGAGATCCACGAAATACACATGTAACTCTGTGAGATGAATTAACAGAACACTAAGCAGTTTCTCAGAAAGCTTCTTTCCAGATTTCATCTGAGGATATTTCCTTTTTCACCATAGCCCTCTATGGGCTTCCAAATATAACTTTGCCAATTCCACAAGAACTCTTTTAGCGAAAGGCTTCTTGAGGGTAAAGCTGTAACTCTGTGAGATGATTTCAAAGAACACAAAGAAGTTTCTCAGAAAGCTTCCTTCTCTTTGTTATTGGTGGATATTTCCTTTGGCCCTATAGTCTTCAATGGGATCCGAAATATCTGTTCTCAGATTCCACAGAAATAAGGCTATCAAAGAGATCCACGAAATACACATGTAACTCTGTGAGATGAATTAACAGAACACTAAGCAGTTTCTCAGAAAGCTTCTTTCCAGATTTCATCTGAGGAGATTTCCTTTTTCACCATAGCCCTCTGTGGGCTTCTAAATATCACTTTGCCAATTCCACAAGAACTGTCTTAGCGGAAGGCTTCTTGAGGGGAAAGCTGTAACTCTGTGAGATTATTTCACAGAACACAAAGAAGTTTCTCAGAAAGCTTCTTTCTCTTTGTTATCGGGGGATATTCCCTTTCGCCCTATAGTCTTCAAAGGGATCCGAAATATCTGTTCTCAGATTCCAAAGAAATAAGGCTAGCAAAGAGATCCACGAAATACACATGTAACTCCGTGAGATGAATTAACAGAACACTAAGCAGTTTCTCAGAAAGCTTCTTTCCAGATTTCATCGGAGAATATTTATTTTTTCACCATAGCCCTCTACGGGCTTCCAAATATCACTTTGCCAATTCCACAAGAACTGTCTTAGCGGAAGGCTTCTTGAGGGGAAAGCTGTAACTCTGTGAGATGATTTCACAGAACACAAAGAAGTTTCTCAGAAAGCTTCTTTCTAATTGTTATCAGGGATATTTCCTTTGGACCTATAGTCTTCAACGGGATCCGAAATATCCGTTCTCAGATTCCACAGAAATAAGGCTAGCAAAGAGATCCACGAAATACACATGTAACTCTGTGAGATGAATTAACAGAACACTAAGCAGTTTCTCAGAAACCTTCTTTCCAGATTTCATCTGAGGAGATTTCCTTTTTCACCATAGCCCTCTATGGTCTTCCAAATATCACTTTGCCAATTCCACAAGAACTGTCTTAGCGAAAGGCTTCTGGAGGGGAAAGCTGTAACTCTGTGAGATTATTTCACAAAACACGAAGAAGTTTCTCAGAAAGCTTCTTTCTCTTTGTTATCGGGGGATATTTCCTTTCGCCCTATAGTCTTCGAAGGGATCCGAAATATCTGTTCTCAGATTCCAAAGAAATAATTCTAGCAAAGAGATCCACGAAATACACATGTAACTCTGTGAGATGAATTAACAGAACACTAAGCAGTTTCTCAGAAACCTTCTTTCCAGATTTCATCTGAGGATATTTCCTTTTTCACCATAGACCTGTATGGGCTTCCAAGTATCACTTTGCCAATTCCACAAGAACTGTCTTAGCGGAAGGCTTCTTGAGGGGAAAGCTGTAACTCTGTGAGATGACTTCACAGAACACAAAGAAGTTTCTCAGAAAGCTTCTTTCTCTTTGTTATCGGAGGATATTTCCTTTGGCCCTATAGTCTTCAAAGGGATCCGAAATATCTGTTCTCAGATTCCACAGGAATAAGGCCAGCAAAGAGATCCACGAAATACACATGTAACTCTGTGAGATGAATTAACAGAACACTAAGCAGTTTCTCAGAAAGCCTCTCTCCAGATTTCATCTGAGGATATTTCCTTTTTCACCATAGCCCTCTACGGGCTTCCAAATATCACTTTGCCAATTCCACAAGAACTGTCTTAGCGAAAAGCTTCTTGAGGGGAAAGCTGTAACTCTGTGAGATGATTTCACAGAACACAAAGAAGATTCTCAGAAAGCCTCTTTCTCTTTGTTATCGGAGGATATTTCCTTTGGCCATATAGTCTTCTAAGGGATCCGAAATATCTGTTCTCAGATTCCACAGAAATAAGGCTAGCAAAGAGATCCACGAAATACACATGTAACTCTGTGAGATGAATTAACAGAACATTAAGCAGTTTCTCAGAAAGCTTCTTTCCAGATTTCATCTGAGAATATTTCCATTTTCACCATAGCCCTCTTTGGGCTTCCAAATATAACTTTGCCAATTCCACAAGAACTCTTTTAGCGAAAGGCTTCTTGAGGGGAAAGCTGTAACTCTGTGAGATGACTTCACAGAACACAACGAAGTTTCTCAGAAAGCTTCTTTCTCTTTGTTATCAGAGGATATTTCCTTTGGCCCTATAGTCTTCAAAGGGATCCGAAATATCTGTTCTCAGATTCCACAGGAATAAGGCTAGCAAAGAGATCCACGAAATACACATGTAACTCTGTGAGATGAATTAACAGAACACTAAGCAGTTTCTCAGAAAGCCTCTCTCCAGATTTCATCTGAGGATATTTCCTTTTTCATCATAGCCCTCTATGGGCTTCCAAATATCAGTTTGCCAATTCCACAAGAACTGTCTTAGCGAAAGGCTTCTTGAGGGGAAAGCTGTAACTCTGTGAGATTATTTCACAGAACACAAAGAAGTTTCTCAGAAAGCTTCTTTCTCTTTGTTATCGGGTGATATTTCCTTTCGCCCTATAGTCTTCAAAGGGATCCGAAATATCTGTTCTCAGATTCCAAAGAAATAAGGCTAGCAAAGAGATCCACGAAATACAAATGTAACTCTCTGAGATGAATTAACAGAACACTAAGCAGTTTCTCAGAAACCTTCTTTCCATATTTCATCAGAGGATATTTCCTTTTTCACCATAGACCTGTATGGGCTTCCAAATATCACTTTGCCAATTCCACAAGAACTGTCTTAGCGGAAGGCTTCTTGAGGGGAAAGCTGTAACACTTGAGATGATTTCATAAAACACAAAGAAGTTGCTCAGAAAGCTTCTTTCTCTTTGTTATCGGAGGATATTTCCTTTGGCCCTATAGTCTTCAACGGGATCTGAAATATCTGTTCTGATTCCACAGAAATAAGGCTAGCAAAGAGATCCACGAAATTCACATGTAACTCTGTGAGATGAATTAACAGAACACTAAGCAGTTTCTCAGTAAGCTTCTTTCCAGATTTCATCTGAGGATATTTCCTTTTTCACCGTAGCCGTCTCTGGGCTTCCCAATATCACTTTGCCAATTCCACAAGAACTGTCTTATCGAAAAGCTTCTTGAGGGGAAAGCTGTAACTCTGTGAGATGATTTCACAGAACACAAAGAAGTTTCTCCGAAAGACTCTTTCTCTTTGTTATCGGAGGATATTTCCTTTGGCCATATAGTCTTCAAAGGGATCCGAAATATCTGTTCTCAGATTCCACAGAAATAAGGCTAGCAAAGAGATCCACGAAATACACATGTAACTCTGTGAGATGAATTAACAGAACACTAAGCAGTTTCTCAGAAAGCTTCTTTCCAGATTTCATCTGAGGATATTTCCTTTTTCACCATAGCCCTCTATGGGCTTCCAAATATAACTTTGCCAATTCCACAAGAACTGTTTTAGCGAAAGGCTTCTTGAGGGGAAAGCTGTAACTCTGTGAGATGACTTCACAGAACACAAAGAAGTTTCTCAGAAAGCTTCTTTCTCTTTGTTAACGGAGGATATTTCCTTTGGCCCTATAGTCTTCAAAGGGATCCGAAATATCTGTTCTCAGATTCCACAGGAATAAGGCTAGCAAAGAGATCCACGAAATACACATGTAACTCTGTGAGATGAATTAACAGAACACTAAGCAGTTTCTAAGAAAGCCTCTCTCCAGATTTCATCTGAGGATATTTCCTTTTTCACCATAGCCCTCTACGGGCTTCCAAATATCACTTTGCCAATTCCACAAGAACTGTCTTAGCGGAAGGCTTCTTGAGGGGAAAGCTGTAACTCTGTGAGATGATTTCACAAAACACAAAGAAGTTGCTCAGAAAGCTTCTTTCTCTTTGTTATCGGAGGATATTTCCTTTGGCCCTATAGTCTTCAACGGGATCTGAAATATCTGTTCTCAGATTCCACAGAAATAAGGCTAGCAAAGAGATCCACGAAATACACATGTAACTCTGTGAGATGAATTAACAGAACACTAAGAAGTTTCTCAGCAAGCTTCTTTCCAGATTTCATCTGAGGATATTTGCTTTTTCACCGTAGGTGTCTCTGGGCTTCCCAATATCACTTTGCCAATTCCACAAGAACTTTCTTAGCGAAAAGCTTCTTGAGGGGAAAGCTGTAACTCTGTGAGATGATTTCACAGAAAACAAAGAAATTTCTCAGAAAGCCTCCTTCTCTTTGTTATCGGAGGATATTTCCTTTGGCCCTATAGTCTCAATGGGATCCGTAATATCTGTTCTCAGATTCCACAGAAATAAGGCTTGCAAAGAGATCCACGAAATACACATGTAACTGTGTGAGATGAATTAACATAACACTAAGCAGTTTCTCAGAAAGCTTCTTTCCAGATTTCATCTGAGGAGATTTCCTTTTTCACCATAGCCCTCTATGGGCTTCCAAATATCACTTTGCCAATTCCACAAGAACTGTCTTAGCGCAAGGCTTCTTGAGGGGAAAGCTGTAACTCTGTGAGATGATTTCACAGAACACAAAGAAGTTTCTCAGAAAGCTTCTTTCTCTTTGTTATCATAGGATATTTCCTTTGGCCCCATAGTCTTCCAAGGGATCCGAAATATCCTCTCTGAGATTCCACAGAAATAAGGCTAGCAAAGAGATCCACGAAATACAGATGTAACTTTGTGAGATGAATTAACAGAACACTAAACAGTTTCTCAGAAAGCTTCTTTCCAGATATCATCTGAGGATATTTCCTTTTTCACCATAGCCCTCTATGGGCTTCCAAATATCACTTTGCCAATTCCACAAGAACTGTCTTAGCGAAAGGCATCCTGAGGGCAAAGCTGTAACTCTGTGAGATGATTTCACAGAACACAAAGAAGTTTCTCAGAAAGCTTCTTTCTCTTTGTTATCGGAGGATATTTCCTTTGTCCCTATAGTCTTCAAAGGGATCCGAAATATCTGTTCTCAGATTCCACAGAAATAAGGCTAGCAAAGAGATCCACGAAATACACATGTAACTCTGTGAGATGAATTAACAGAACACTAAGCAGTTTCTCAGAAAGCTTCTTTCCAGATTTCATCTGAGGATATTTCCTTTTAAACCATAGCCCTCTAGGGGCTTCCATTATCATTTTGCCAATACCACAAGCACTGTCTTAGCGAAAGGCTTCTTGAGGGGAAAGCTGTAACTCTGTGAGATGATTTCACAGAACACAAAGAAGTTTCTCAGAAAGCTTCTTTCTCTTTGTTATCGGAGGATATTTCCTTTGGCCCTATAGTCTTCAAAGGGATGCGAAATATCTGTTCTCCGATTCCACAGAAATAAGGCTAGCAAAGAGATCCACGAAATACACATGTAACTCTGTGAGATGAATTAACAGAACACTAAGCAGTTTCTCAGTAAGCTTCTTTCCAGATTTCATCTGAGGATATTTCCTTTTTCACCGTAGCCGTCTTTGGGCTTCCCAATATCACTTTGCCAATTCCACAAGAACTGTCTTAGTGAAAAGCTTCTTGAGGGGAAAGTGGTAACTCTGTGAGATGATTTCACAGAACACAAAGAAGTTTCTCAGAAAGCTTCTTTCTCTTTGTTATCGGAGGATACTTCCTTTGGCCATATAGTCTTCAAAGGGATCCGAAATATCTGTTCTCAGATTCCACAGAAATAAGGCTAGCAAAGAGATCCACGAAATACACATGTAACTCTGTGAGATGAATTAACAGAACACTAAGCAGTTTCTCAGAAAGCTTCTTTCCAGATTTCATCTGAGGATATTTCCTTTTTCACCATAGCCCTCTATGGGCTTCCAAATATAACTTTGCCAATTCCACAAGAACTATTTTAGCAAAAGGCTTCTTGAGGGGAAAGCTGTAACTCTGTGAGATGACTTCACAGAACACAAAGAAGTTTCTCAGAAAGCTTCTTTCTCTTTGTTATCGGAGGATATTTCCTTTGGCCCTATAGTCTTCAAAGGGATCCGAAATATCTGTTCTCAGATTCCACAGGAATAAGGCTAGCAAAGAGATCCACGAAATACACATGTAACTCTGTGAGATGAATTAACAGAACACTAAGCAGTTTCTCAGAAAGCTTCTTTCCAGATTTCATCTGAGGATATTTCCTTTTTCACCATAGCCCTCTACGGGCTTCCAAATATCACTTTGCCAATTCCACAAGAACTGTCTTAGCGGAAGGCTTCTTGAGGGGAAAGCTGTAACTCTGTGAGATGATTTCACAAAACACAAAGAAGTTGCTCAGAAAGCTTCTTTCTCTTTGTTATCGGAGGATATTTCCTTTGGCCCTATAGTCTTCAACGGGATCTGAAATATCTGTTCTCAGATTCCACAGAAATAAGGCTAGCAAAGAGATCCACGAAATACACATGTAACTCTGTGAGATGAATTAACAGAACACTAAGCAGTTTCTCAGTAAGCTTCTTTCCAGATTTCATCTGAGGATATTTGCTTTTTCACCGTAGGCGTCTCTGGGCTTCCCAATATCACTTTGCCAATTCCACAAGAACTTTCTTAGCGAAAAGCTTCTTGAGGGGAAAGCTGTAACTCTGTGAGATGATTTCACAGAACACAAAGAAATTTCTCAGAAAGCTTCCTTCTCTTTGTTATCGGAGGATATTTCCTTTGGCCCTATAGTCTTCAATGGGATCCGAAATATCTGTTCTCAGATTCCACAGAAATAAGGCTAGCAAAGAGATCCACGAAATACACATGTAACTCTGTGAGATGAATTAACAGAACACTAAGCAGTTTCTCAGAAAGCTTCTTTCCAGATTTCATCTGAGGATATTACCTTTTTCACCATAGACCTCTATGGGCTTCCAAATATCACTTTGCCAATTCCATAAGAACTGTTTTAGCGAAAGGCTTCTTGGGGGAAAGCTGTAACTCTGTGAGATTATTTCACAGAACACAAAGAAGTTTCTCAGAAAGCTTCTTTCTCTTTGTTATCGGGGGATATTTCCTTTCCCCCTATAGTCTTCAAAGGGATCCGAAATATCTGTTCTCAGATTCCAAAGAAATAAGGCTAGCAAAGAGATCCACGAAATACACATGTAACTCTGTGAGATAAATTAACAGAACACTAAGCAGTTTCTCAGAAACCTTCTTTCCATATTTCATCTGAGAATATTTCCTTTTTCACCATAGACCTGTATGGGCTTCCAAATATCACTTTGCCAATTCCACAAGAACTGTCTTAGCGGAAGGCTTCTTGAGAGGAAACCTGTAACACTGTGAGATGATTTCACAAAACACAAAGAAGTTGCTCAGAAAGCTTCTTTCTCTTTGTTATCGGAGGATATTTCCTTTGGCCCTATAGTCTTCAACGGGATCTGAAATATCTGTTCTCATATTCCACAGAAATAAGGCTAGCAAAGAGATCCACGAAATACACATGTAACTCTGTGAGATGAATTAACAGAACACGAAGCAGTTTCTCAGTAAGCTTCTTTCCAGATTTCATCTGCGGATATTTCCTTTTTCACCGTAGCCGTCTCTGGGCTTCCAAATATCACTTTGCCAATTCCACAAGAACTGTCTTAGCGAAAGGCTTCTTGAGGGTAAAGCTGTAACTCTGTGAGATGATTTCAAAGAACACAAAGAAGTTTCTCAGAAAGCTTCCTTCTCTTTGTTATTGGAGGATATTTCCTTTGGCCCTATAGTCTTCAATGGGATCCGAAATATCTGTTCTCAGATTCCACAGAAATAAGGCTAGCAAAGAGATGCACGAAATACACATGTAAATCTGTGAGATGAATTAACAGAACACTAAGCAGTTTCTCAGAAAGCTTCTTTCCAGATTTCATGTGGGGAGATTTCCTTTTTCACCATAGCCCTCTGTGGGCTTCTAAATATCACTTTGCCAATTCCACAAGAACTGTCTTAGCGGAAGGCTTCTTGAGGGGAAAGCTGTAACTCTGTGAGATTATTTCACAGAACACAAAGAAGTTTCTCAGAAAGCTTCTTTCTCTTTGTTATCGGGGGATATTCCCTTTCGCCCTATAGTCTTCAAAGGGATCCGAAATATCTGTTCTCAGATTCCACAGAAATAAGGCTAGCAAAGAGATCCACGAAATACACATGTAACTCTGTGACATGAATTAACAGAACACTAAGCAGTTTCTCAGAAAGCTTCTTTCCAGATTTCATCGGAGAATATTTATTTTTTCACCATAGCCCACTACGGGCTTCCAAATATCACTTTGCCAATTACACAAGAACTGTCTTAGCGGAAGGCTTCTTGAGGGAAATCTGTAACTCTGTGAGATGATTTCACAGAACACAAAGAAGTTTCTCAGAAAGCTTCTTTCTCTTTGTTATCGGGGGTATTTCCTTTCGCCCTATAGTCTTCAAAGGGATCTGAAATATCTGTTCTCAGATTCCAAAGAAATAAGGCTAGCAAAGAGATCCACGAAATACACATGTAACTCTGTGAGATGAATTAACAGAACACTAAGCAGTTTCTCAGAAACCTTCTTTCCAGATTTCATCTGAGGATATTTCCTTTTTCACCATAGACCTGTATGGGCTTCCAAGTATCACTTTGCCAATTCCACAAGAACTGTCTTAGCGGAAGGCTTCTTGAGGGGAAAGCTGTAACTCTGTGAGATGATTTCACAAAACACAAAGAAGTTTCTCAGAAAGCTTCTTTCTCTTTGTTATCGGAGGATATTTCCTTTGGCCCTATAGTCTTCAACGGGATCTGAAATATCTGTTCTCAGATTCCACAGAAATAAGGCTAGCAAAGAGATCCACAAAATACACATGTAACTCTGTGAGATGAATTAACAGAACACTAAGCAGTTTCTCAGTAAGCTTCTTTCCAGATTTCATCTGAGGATATTTCCTTTTCCACCGTAGCCGTCTCTGGGCTTCCCAATATCACTTTGCCAATTCCACAAGAACTGTCTTAGCGAAAAGCTTCTTGAGGGGAAAGCTGTAACTCTGTGAGATGATTTCACAGAACACAAAGAAGTTTCTCAGAAAGCTTCCTTCTCTTTGTTATCGGAGGATATTTCCTTTGGCCATATAGTCTTCAAAGGGATCCGAAATATCTGTTCTCAGATTCCACAGAAATAAGGCTAGCAAAGAGATCCACGAAATACACATGTAACTCTGTGAGATGAATTAACAGAACACTAAGCAGTTTCTCAGAAAGCTTCTTTCCAGATTTCATCTGAGGATATTTCCTTTTTCACCATAGCCCTCTATGGGCTTCCAAATATAACTTTGCCAATTCCACAAGAACTGTTTTAGCGAAAGGCTTCTTGAGGGCAAAGCTGTAACTCTGTGAGATGACGTCACAGAACACAAAGAAGTTTCTCAGAAAGCTTCTTTCTCTTTGTTAACGGAGGATATTTCCTTTGGCCCTATAGTCTTCAAAGGGATCCGAAATATCTGTTCTCAGATTCCACAGGAATAAGGCTAGCAAAGAGATCCACGAAATACACATGTAACTCTGTGAGATGAATTAACAGAACACTAAGCAGTTTCTCAGAAAGCCTCTCTCCAGATTTCATCTGAGGATATTTCCTTTTTCACCATAGCCCTCTACGGGCTTCCAAATATCACTTTGCCAATTCCACAAGAACTGTCTTAGCGGAAGGCTTCTTGAGGGGAAAGCTGTAAC
Source organism: Macaca mulatta (assembly GCF_049350105.2). NCBI lineage: Eukaryota > Metazoa > Chordata > Mammalia > Primates > Cercopithecidae > Macaca > Macaca mulatta. The sequence continues at coordinate 40,530,224 of NC_133414.1, forward strand.
TCTGTGAGATGATTTCACAAAACACAAAGAAGTTGCTCAGAAAGCTTCTTTCTCTTTGTTATCGGAGGATATTTCCTTTGGCCCTTTAGTCTTCAACGGGATCTGAAATATCTGTTCTCAGATTCCACAGAAATAAGGGTAGCAAAGAGATCCACGAAATACACATGTAACTCTGTGAGATGAATTAACAGAACACTAAGAAGTTTCTCAGCAAGCTTCTTTCCAGATTTCATCTGAGGATATTTGCTTTTTCACCGTAGGTGTCTCTGGGCTTCCCAATATCACTTTGCCAATTCCACAAGAACTTTCTTAGCGAAAAGCTTCTTGAGGGGAAAGCTGTAACTCTGTGAGATGATTTCACAGAAAACAAAGAAATTTCTCAGAAAGCTTCCTTCTCTTTGTTATCGGAGGATATTTCCTTTGGCCCTATAGTCTCAATGGGATCCGTAATATCTGTTCTCAGATTCCACAGAAATAAGGCTAGCAAAGAGATCCACGAAATACACATGTAACTGTGTGAGATGAATTAACATAACACTAAGCAGTTTCTCAGAAAGCTTCTTTCCAGATTTCATCTGAGGAGATTTCCTTTTTCACCATAGCCCTCTATGGGCTTCCAAATATCACTTTGCCAATTCCACAAGAACTGTCTTAGCGCAAGGCTTCTTGAGGGGAAAGCTGTAACTCTGTAAGATGATTTCACAGAACACAAAGAAGTTTCTCAGAAAGCTTCTTTCTCTTTGTTATCATAGGATATTTCCTTTGGCCCCATAGTCTTCCAAGGGATCCGAAATATCTTCTCTGAGATTCCACAGAAATAAGGCTAGCAAAGAGATCCACGAAATACAGATGTAACTTTGTGAGATGAATTAACAGAACACTAAACAGTTTCTCAGAAAGCTTCTTTCCAGATTTCATCTGAGGATATTTCCTTTTTCACCATAGCCCTCTATGGGCTTCCAAATATCACTTTGCCAATTCCACAAGAACTGTCTTAGCGAAAGGCATCCTGAGGGCAAAGCTGTAACTCTGTGAGATGATTTCACAGAACACAAAGAAGTTTCTCAGAAAGCTTATTTCTCTTTGTTATCGGAGGATATTTCCTTTGGCCCTATAGTCTTCAAAGGGATCCGAAATATCTGTTCTCAGATTCCACAGAAATAAGGCTAGCAAAGAGATCCACGAAATACACATGTAACTCTGTGAGATGAATTAACAGAACACTAAGCAGTTTCTCAGAAAGCTTCTTTCTCTTTGTTATCGGAGGATATTTCCTTTGGCCCTATAGTCTTCAATGGGATCCGAATTATCTGCTCTCAGATTCCAGAGAAATAAGGCTAGCAAAGAGATCCACGAAATACACATGTAACTCTGTGAGATGAATTAACAGAACACTAAGCAGTTTCTCAGAATGCTCCTTCCCAGATTTCATCTGAGGATATTTCCTTTTTCAATATAGCTCTCTATGGGCTTCCAAATGTCACTTTGCCAATTCCACAAGAACTGTCTTAGCGGAAGGCTTCTTGAGGGGAAAGCTGTAACTCTGTGAGATGATTTCACAGAACACAAAGAAGTTTCTCAGAAAGCTTGTTTCTCTTTGTTATCGGAGGATATTTCCTTTGGCCCTATAGTCTTCAAAGAGATCCGAAATATCTGTTCTCAGAATCCACAGGAATAAGGCTAGCAAAGAGATCCACGAAATACACATGTAACTCTGAGAGATGAATTAACAGAACACTAAGCAGTTTCTCAGAAAACTTCTTTCCAGATTTCATCTGAGGATATTTCCTTTTTCACCATAACCGTCTATGGGCTTCCAAATATCACTTTGCCAATTCCACAAGAACTGTCTTAGCGAAAGGCTTCTTCAGGGGAAAGCTATAACTCTGTGAGATGATTTCATAGAACACAAAGAAGTTTCTCAAAAGCTTCTTTCTCTTTGTAATCGGAGGATATTTCCTTTGGCCCTATAGTCTTCAAAGGGATCCGAAATATCTGTTCTCAGATTCCAAAGAAATAAGGCTAGCAAAGAGATCCACGAAATACACATGTAACTCTGTGAGATGAATTAACAGAACACTAAGCAGTTTCTCAGAAAGCTTCTTTCCAGATTTCATCGGAGAATATTTATTTTTTCACCATAGCCCTCTACGGGCTTCCAAATATCACTTTGCCAATTCCACACGAACTGTCTTAGCGGAAGGCTTCTTGAGGGGAAAGCAGTAACTCTGTGAGATGATTTCACAGAACACAAAGAAGTTTCTCAGAAAGCTTCTTTCTCTTTGTTATCGGGGGATATTTCCTTTCGCTCTATAGTCTTCAAAGGGATCTGAAATATCTGTTCTCAGATTCCAAAGAAATAAGGCTAGCAAAGAGATCCACGAAATACACATGTAACTCTGTGAGATGAATTAACAGAACACTAAGCAGTTTCTCAGAAACCTTCTTTCCAGATTTCATCTGAGGATATTTCCTTTTTCACCATAGACCTGTATGGGCTTCCAAGTATCACTTTGCCAATTCCACAAGAACTGTCTTAGCGGAAGGCTTCTTGAGGGGAAAGCTGTAACTCTGTGAGATGATTTCACAAAACACAAAGAAGTTTCTCAGAAAGCTTCTTTCTCTTTGTTATCGGAGGATATTTCCTTTGGCCCTATAGTCTTCAACGGGATCTGAAATATCTGTTCTCAGATTCCACAGAAATAAGGCTAGCAAAGAGATCCACGAAATACACATGTAACTCTGTGAGATGAATTAACAGAACACTAAGCAGTTTCTCAGTAAGCTTCTTTCCAGATTTCATCTGAGGATATTTCCTTTTCCACCGTAGCCGTCTCTGGGCTTCCCAATATCACTTTGCCAATTCCACAAGAACTGTGTTAGCGAAAAACTTCTTGAGGGGAAAGCTGTAACTCTGTGAGATGATTTCACAGAACACAAAGAAGTTTCTCAGAAAGCTTCTTTCTCTTTGTTATCGGAGGATATTTCCTTTGGCCATATAGTCTTCAAAGGGATCCGAAATATCTGTTCTCAGATTCCACAGAAATAAGGCTAGCAAAGAGATCCACGAAATACACATGTAACTCTGTGAGATGAATTAACAGAACACTAAGCAGTTTCTCAGAAACCTTCTTTCCAGATTTCATCTGAGGATATTTCCTTTTTCACCATAGACCTGTATGGGCTTCCAAGTATCACTTTGCCAATTCCACAAGAACTGTCTTAGCGGAAGGCTTCTTGAGGGGAAAGCTGTAACTCTGTGAGATGATTTCACAAAACACAAAGAAGTTTCTCAGAAAGCTTCTTTCTCTTTGTTATCGGAGGATATTTCCTTTGGCCCTATAGTCTTCAACGGGATCTGAAATATCTGTTCTCAGATTCCACAGAAATAAGGCTAGCAAAGAGATCCACGAAATACACATGTAACTCTGTGAGATGAATTAACAGAACACTAAGCAGTTTCTCAGTAAGCTTCTTTCCAGATTTCATCTGAGGATATTTCCTTTTCCACCGTAGCCGTCTCTGGGCTTCCCAATATCACTTTGCCAATTCCACAAGAACTGTCTTAGCCAAAGGCTGCTTGAGGGGAAAGCTGTAACTCTGTGAGATGATTTCACAGAACACAAAGAAGTTTCTCAGAAAGCTTCTTTCTCTTTGTTATCGGAGGATATTTCCTTTGGCCATATAGTCTTCAAAGGGATCCGAAATATCTGTTCTCAGATTCCACAGAAATAAGGCTAGCAAAGAGATCCACGAAATACACATGTAACTCTGTGAGATGAATGAACAGAACACTAAGCAGTTTCTCGGAAATCTTCTTTCCAGATTTCATCTGAGGATATTTCCTTTTTCACCACAGCCCTCTATGGGCTTCCAAATATAACTTTGCCAATTCCACAAGAACTGTTTTAGCGAAAGGCTTCTTGAGGGGAAAGCTGTATCTCTGTGAGATGACTTCACAGAACACAAAGAAGTTTCTCAGAAAGCTTCTTTCTCTTTGTTATCGGAGGATATTTCCTTTGGCCCTATAGTCTTCAACGGGATCTGAAATATCTGTTCTCAGATTCCACAGAAATAAGGCTAGCAAAGAGATCCACGAAATACACATGTAACTCTGTGAGATGAATTAACAGAACACTAAGCGGTTTCTCAGTAAGCTTCTTTCCAGATTTCATCTGAGGATATTTGCTTTTTCAACGCAGGCGTCTCTGGGCTTCCCAATATCACTTTGCCAATTCCACAAGAACTTTCTTAGCGAAAAGCTTCTTGAGGGGAAAGCTGTAACTCTGTGAGATGATTTCACAGAACACAAAGAAATTTCTCAGAAAGCTTCCTTCTCTTTGTTATCGGAGGATATTTCCTTTGGCCCTATAGTCTTCAATGGGATCCGAAATATCTGTTCTCAGATTCCACAGAAATAAGGCTAGCAAAGAGATAAACGAAATACACATGTAACTCTGTGAGATGAATTAACATAACACTAAGCAGTTTCTCAGAAAGCTTCTTTCCAGATTTCATCTGAGGATATTTCCTTTTTCACCATAGCCCTCTATGGGCTTCCAAATATAACTTTGCCAATTCCACAAGAACTGTTTTAGCGAAAGGCTTCTTGAGGGGAAAGCTGTAACTCTGTGAGATGATTTCAAAGAACACAAAGAAGTTTCTCAGAAAGCTTCCTTCTCTTTGTTATCGGAGGATATTTCCTTTGGCCCTATAGTCTTCAATGGGATCCGAAATATCTGTTCTCAGATTCCACAGAAATAAGGCTAGCAGAGAGATCCACGAAATACAAATGTAACTCTGTGAGATGAATTAACAGAACACTAAGCAGTTTCTCAGAAAGCTTCTTTCCAGATTTCATCTGAGGATATTTCCTTTTTCACCGTAGCCGTCTCTGGGCTTCCCAATATCACTTTGCCAATTCCACAAGAACTGTCTTAGCGAAAAGCTTCTTGAGGGGAAAGCTGTAACTCTGTGAGATGATTTCACAGAACACAAAGAAGTTTCTCAGAAAGACTCTTTCTCTTTGTTATCGGAGGATATTTCCTTTGGCCATATAGTCTTCAAAGGGATCCGAAATATCTGTTCTCAGATTCCACAGAAATAAGGCTAGCAAAGAGATCCACGAAATACACATGTAACTCTGTGAGATGAATTAACAGAACACTAAGCAGTTTCTCAGAAAGCTTCTTTCCAGATTTCATCTGAGGATATTTCCTTTTTCACCATAGCCCTCTATGGGCTTCCAAATATAACTTTGCCAATTCCACAAGAACTCTTTTAGCGAAAGGCTTCTTGAGGGTAAAGCTGTAACTCTGTGAGATGATTTCAAAGAACACAAAGAAGTTTCTCAGAAAGCTTCCTTCTCTTTGTTATTGGTGGATATTTCCTTTGGCCCTATAGTCTTCAATGGGATCCGAAATATCTGTTCTCAGATTCCACAGAAATAAGGCTAGCAAAGAGATCCACGAAATACACATGTAACTCTGTGAGATGAATTAACAGAACACTAAGCAGTTTCTCAGAAAGCTTCTTTCTAGATTTCATCTGAGGAGATTTCCTTTTTCACCATAGCCCTCTGTGGGCTTCTAAATATCACTTTGCCAATTCCACAAGAACTGTCTTAGCGGAAGGCTTCTTGAGGGGAAAGCTGTAACTCTGTGAGATTATTTCACAGAACACAAAGAAGTTTCTCAGAAAGCTTCTTTCTCTTTGTTATCGGGGGATATTCCCTTTCGCCCTATAGTCTTCAAAGGGATCCGAAATATCTGTTCTCAGATTCCAAAGAAATAAGGCTAGCAAAGAGATCCACGAAATACACATGTAACTCCGTGAGATGAATTAACAGAACACTAAGCAGTTTCTCAGAAAGCTTCTTTCCAGATTTCATCGGAGAATATTTATTTTTTCACCATAGCCCTCTACGGGCTTCCAAATATCACTTTGCCAATTCCACAAGAACTGTCTTAGCGGAAGGCTTCTTGAGGGGAAAGCTGTAACTCTGTGAGATGATTTCACAGAACACAAAGAAGTTTCTCAGAAAGCTTCTTTCTAATTGTTATCAGGGATATTTCCTTTGGACCTATAGTCTTCAACGGGATCCGAAATATCCGTTCTCAGATTCCACAGAAATAAGGCTAGCAAAGAGATCCACGAAATACACATGTAACTCTGTGAGATGAATTAACAGAACACTAAGCAGTTTCTCAGAAACCTTCTTTCCAGATTTCATCTGAGGAGATTTCCTTTTTCACCATAGCCCTCTATGGTCTTCCAAATATCACTTTGCCAATTCCACAAGAACTGTCTTAGCGAAAGGCTTCTGGAGGGGAAAGCTGTAACTCTGTGAGATTATTTCACAGAACACAAAGAAGTTTCTCAGAAAGCTTCTTTCTCTTTGTTATCGGGGGATATTTCCTTTCGCCCTATAGTCTTCAAAGGGATCCGAAATATCTGTTCTCAGATTCCAAAGAAATAATTCTAGCAAAGAGATCCACGAAATACACATGTAACTCTGTGAGATGAATTAACAGAACACTAAGCAGTTTCTCAGAAACCTTCTTTCCAGATTTCATCTGAGGATATTTCCTTTTTCACCATAGACCTGTATGGGCTTCCAAGTATCACTTTGCCAATTCCACAAGAACTGTCTTAGCGGAAGGCTTCTTGAGGGGAAAGCTGTAACTCTGTGAGATGACTTCACAGAACACAAAGAAGTTTCTCAGAAAGCTTCTTTCTCTTTGTTATCGGAGGATATTTCCTTTGGCCCTATAGTCTTCAAAGGGATCCGAAATATCTGTTCTCAGATTCCACAGGAATAAGGCTAGCAAAGAGATCCACGAAATACACATGTAACTCTGTGAGATGAATTAACAGAACACTAAGCAGTTTCTCAGAAAGCCTCTCTCCAGATTTCATCTGAGGATATTTCCTTTTTCACCATAGCCCTCTACGGGCTTCCTAATATCACTTTGCCAATTCCACAAGAACTGTCTTAGCGAAAAGCTTCTTGAGGGGAAAGCTGTAACTCTGTGAGATGATTTCACAGAACACAAAGAAGATTCTCAGAAAGCTTCTTTCTCTTTGTTATCGGAGGATATTTCCTTTGGCCATATAGTCTTCTAAGGGATCCGAAATATCTGTTCTCAGATTCCACAGAAATAAGGCTAGCAAAGAGATCCACGAAATACACATGTAACTCTGTGAGATGAATTAACAGAACATTAAGCAGTTTCTCAGAAAGCTTCTTTCCAGATTTCATCTGAGAATATTTCCATTTTCACCATAGCCCTCTATGGGCTTCCAAATATAACTTTGCCAATTCCACAAGAACTGTTTTAGCGAAAGGCTTCTTGAGGGGAAAGCTGTAACTCTGTGAGATGACTTCACAGAACACAAAGAAGTTTCTCAGAAAGCTTCTTTCTCTTTGTTATCAGAGGATATTTCCTTTGGCCCTATAGTCTTCAAAGGGATCCGAAATATCTGTTCTCAGATTCCACAGGAATAAGGCTAGCAAAGAGATCCACGAAATACACATGTAACTCTGTGAGATGAATTAACAGAACACTAAGCAGTTTCTCAGAAAGCCTCTCTCCAGATTTCATCTGAGGATATTTCCTTTTTCATCATAGCCCTCTATGGGCTTCCAAATATCAGTTTGCCAATTCCACAAGAACTGTCTTAGCGAAAGGCTTCTTGAGGGGAAAGCTGTAACTCTGTGAGATTATTTCACAGAACACAAAGAAGTTTCTCAGAAAGCTTCTTTCTCTTTGTTATCGGGGGATATTTCCTTTCGCCCTATAGTCTTCAAAGGGATCCGAAATATCTGTTCTCAGATTCCAAAGAAATAAGGCTAGCAAAGAGATCCACGAAATACAAATGTAACTCTGTGAGATGAATTAACAGAACACTAAGCAGTTTCTCAGAAACCTTCTTTCCATATTTCATCAGAGGATATTTCCTTTTTCACCATAGACCTGTATGGGCTTCCAAATATAACTTTGCCAATTCCACAAGAACTGTTTTAGCGAAAGGCTTCTTGAGGGCAAAGCTGTAACTCTGTGAGATGACGTCACAGAACACAAAGAAGTTTCTCAGAAAGCTTCTTTCTCTTTGTTAACGGAGGATATTTCCTTTGGCCCTATAGTCTTCAAAGGGATCCGAAATATCTGTTCTCAGATTCCACAGGAATAAGGCTAGCAAAGAGATCCACGAAATACACATGTAACTCTGTGAGATGAATTAACAGAACACTAAGCAGTTTCTCAGAAAGCCTCTCTCCAGATTTCATCTGAGGATATTTCCTTTTTCACCATAGCCCTCTATGGGCTTCCAAATATCACTTTGCCAATTCCACAAGAACTGTCTTAGCGGAAGGCTTCTTGAGGGGAAAGCTGTAACTCTGTGAGATGATTTCACAAAACACAAAGAAGTTACTCAGAAAGCTTCTTTCTCTTTGTTATCGGAGGATATTTCCTTTGGCCCTATAGTCTTCAACGGGATCTGAAATATCTGTTCTCAGATTCCACAGAAATAAGGCTAGCAAAGAGATCCACGAAATACACATGTAACTCTGTGAGATGAATTAACAGAACACTAAGAAGTTTCTCAGCAAGCTTCTTTCCAGATTTCATCTGAGGATATTTGCTTTTTCACCGTAGGTGTCTCTGGGCTTCCCAATATCACTTTGCCAATTCCACAAGAACTTTCTTAGCGAAAGGCTGCTTGAGGGGAAAGCTGTAACTCTGTGAGATGATTTCACAGAACACAAAGAAGTTTCTCAGAAAGCTTCTTTCTCTTTGTTATCATAGGATATTTCCTTTGGCCCCATAGTCTTCCAAGGGATCCGAAATATCTTCTCTGAGATTCCACAGAAATAAGGCTAGCAAAGAGATCCACGAAATACAGATGTAACTTTGTGAGATGAATTAACAGAACACTAAACAGTTTCTCAGAAAGCTTCTTTCGAGATTTCATCTGAGGATATTTCCTTTTTCACCATAGCCCTCTATGGGCTTCCAAATATCACTTTGCCAATTCCACAAGAACTGTCTTAGCGAAAGGCATCCTGAGTGCAAAGCTGTAACTCTGTGAGATGATTTCACAGAACACAAAGAAGTTTCTCAGAAAGCTTATTTCTCTTTGTTATCGGAGGATATTTCCTTTGGCCCTATAGTCTTCAAAGGGATCCGAAATATCTGTTCTCAGATTCCACAGAAATAAGGCTAGCAAAGAGATCCACGAAATACACATGTAACTCTGTGAGATGAATTAACAGAACACTAAGCAGTTTCTCAGAAATCTTCTTTCCAGATTTCATCTGAGGATATTTCCTTTTAAACCATAGCCTTCTAGGGGCTTCCATTATCATTTTGCCAATACCACAAGCACTGTCTTAGCGAAAGGCTTCTTGAGGGGAAAGCTGTAACTCTGTGAGATGATTTCACAGAACACAAAGAAGTTTCTCAGAAAGCTTCTTTCTCTTTGTTATCGGAGGATATTTCCTTTGGCCCTATAGTCTTCAAAGGGATGCGAAATATCTGTTCTCCGATTCCACAGAAATAAGGCTAGCAAAGAGATCCACGAAATACACATGTAACTCTGTGAGATGAATTAACAGAACACTTAGCAGTTTCTCAGAAAGCTTCTTTCCAGATTTCATCTGAGGAGATTTCCTTTTTCACCATAGCCCTCTATGGGCTTCGAAATATCACTTTGCCAATTCCACAAGCACTGTCTTAGCGAAAGGTTTCTTGAGGGGAAAGCTGTAAATCTGTGAGATGATTTCACAGAACACAAAGAAGTTTCTCAGAAAGCTTCTTTCTCTTTGTTATCGGAGGATATTTCCTTTGGCCCTATAGTCTTCAATGGGATCCGAATTATCTGCTCTCAGATTCCAGAGAAATAAGGCTAGCAAAGAGATCCACGAAATACACATGTAACTCTGTGAGATGAATTAACAGAACACTAAGCAGTTTCTCAGAATGCTCCTTCCCAGATTTCATCTGAGGATATTTCCTTTTTCAATATAGCTCTCTATGGGCTTCCAAATGTCACTTTGCCAATTCCACAAGAACTGTCTTAGCGGAAGGCTTCTTGAGGGGAAAGCTGTAACTCTGTGAGATGATTTCACAGAACACAAAGAAGTTTCTCAGAAAGCTTGTTTCTCTTTGTTATCGGAGGATATTTCCTTTGGCCCTATAGTCTTCAAAGAGATCCGAAATATCTGATCTCAGATTCCACAGAAATAAGGCTAGCAAAGAGATCCACGAAATACACATGTAACTCTGAGAGATGAATTAACAGAACACTAAGCAGTTTCTCAGAAAACTTCTTTCCAGATTTCATCTGAGGATATTTCCTTTTTCACCATAACCGTCTATGGGCTTCCAAATATCACTTTGCCAATTCCACAAGAACTGTCTTAGCGAAAGGCTTCTTCAGGGGAAAGCTATAACTCTGTGAGATGATTTCATAGAACACAAAGAAGTTTCTCAAAAGCTTCTTTCTCTTTGTTATCGGAGGATATTTCCTTTGGCCCTATAGTCTTCAAAGGGATCCGAAATATCTGTTCTCAGATTCCACAGAAATAAGGCTAGCAAAGAGATCCACGAAACACACATGTAACTCTGTGAGATGAATTAACAGAACACTAAGCAGTTTCTCAGAAAGCTTCTTTCCAGATTTCATCGGAGAATATTTATTTTTTCACCATAGCCCTCTACGGGCTTCCAAATATCACTTTGCCAATTCCACAAGAACTGTCTTAGCGGAAGGCTTCTTGAGGGGAAAGCAGTAACTCTGTGAGATGATTTCACAGAACACAAAGAAGTTTCTCAGAAAGCTTCTTTCTCTTTGTTATCGGGGGATATTTCCTTTCGCTCTATAGTCTTCAAAGGGATCTGAAATATCTGTTCTCAGATTCCAAAGAAATAAGGCTAGCAAAGAGATCCACGAAATACACATGTAACTCTGTGAGATGAATTAACAGAACACTAAGCAGTTTCTCAGAAACCTTCTTTCCAGATTTCATCTGAGGATATTTCCTTTTTCACCATAGACCTGTATGGGCTTCCAAGTATCACTTTGCCAATTCCACAAGAACTGTCTTAGCGGAAGGCTTCTTGAGGGGAAAGCTGTAACTCTGTGAGATGATTTCACAAAACACAAAGAAGTTTCTCAGAAAGCTTCTTTCTCTTTGTTATCGGAGGATATTTCCTTTGGCCCTATAGCCTTCAACGGGATCTGAAATATCTGTTCTCAGATTCCACAGAAATAAGGCTAGCAAAGAGATCCACGAAATACACATGTAACTCTGTGAGATGAATTAACAGAACACTAAGCAGTTTCTCAGTAAGCTTCTTTCCAGATTTCATCTGAGGATATTTCCTTTTCCACCGTAGCCGTCTCTGGGCTTCCCAATATCACTTTGCCAATTCCACAAGAACTGTGTTAGCGAAAAACTTCTTGAGGGGAAAGCTGTAACTCTGTGAGATGATTTCACAGAACACAAAGAAGTTTCTCAGAAAGCTTCTTTCTCTTTGTTATCGGAGGATATTTCCTTTGGCCATATAGTCTTCAAAGGGATCCGAAATATCTGTTCTCAGATTCCACAGAAATAAGGCTAGCAAAGAGATCCACGAAATACACATGTAACTCTGTGAGATGAATTAACAGAACACTAAGCAGTTTCTCAGAAACCTTCTTTCCAGATTTCATCTGAGGATATTTCCTTTTTCACCATAGACCTGTATGGGCTTCCAAGTATCACTTTGCCAATTCCACAAGAACTGTCTTAGCGGAAGGCTTCTTGAGGGGAAAGCTGTAACTCTGTGAGATGATTTCACAAAACACAAAGAAGTTTCTCAGAAAGCTTCTTTCTCTTTGTTATCGGAGGATATTTCCTTTGGCCCTATAGTCTTCAACGGGATCTGAAATATCTGTTCTCAGATTCCACAGAAATAAGGCTAGCAAAGAGATCCACGAAATACACATGTAACTCTGTGAGATGAATTAACAGAACACTAAGCAGTTTCTCAGTAAGCTTCTTTCCAGATTTCATCTGAGGATATTTCCTTTTCCACCGTAGCCGTCTCTGGGCTTCCCAATATCACTTTGCCAATTCCACAAGAACTGTCTTAGCGAAAGGCTGCTTGAGGGGAAAGCTGTAACTCTGTGAGATGATTTCACAGAACACAAAGAAGTTTCTCAGAAAGCTTCTTTCTCTTTGTTATCGGAGGATATTTCCTTTGGCCATATAGTCTTCAAAGGGATCCGAAATATCTGTTCTCAGATTCCACAGAAATAAGGCTAGCAAAGAGATCCACGAAATACACATGTAACTCTGTGAGATGAATGAACAGAACACTAAGCAGTTTCTCGGAAATCTTCTTTCCAGATTTCATCTGAGGATATTTCCTTTTTCACCACAGCCCTCTATGGGCTTCCAAATATAACTTTGCCAATTCCACAAGAACTGTTTTAGCGAAAGGCTTCTTGAGGGGAAAGCTGTAACTCTGTGAGATGACTTCACAGAACACAATGAAGTTTCTCAGAAAGCTTCTTTCTCTTTGTTATCGGAGGATATTTCCTTTGGCCCTATAGTCTTCAACGGGATCTGAAATATCTGTTCTCAGATTCCACAGAAATAAGGCTAGCAAAGAGATCCACGAAATACACATGTAACTCTGTGAGATGAATTAACAGAACACTAAGCAGTTTCTCAGTAAGCTTCTTTCCAGATTTCATCTGAGGATATTTGCTTTTTCAACGCAGGCGTCTCTGGGCTTCCCAATATCACTTTGCCAATTCCACAAGAACTTTCTTAGCGAAAAGCTTCTTGAGGGGAAAGCTGTAACTCTGTGAGATGATTTCACAGAACACAAAGAAATTTCTCAGAAAGCTTCCTTCTCTTTGTTATCGGAGGATATTTCCTTTGGCCCTATAGTCTTCATTGGGATCCGAAATATCTGTTCTCAGATTCCACAGAAATAAGGCTAGCAAAGAGATAAACGAAATACACATGTAACTCTGTGAGATGAATTAACATAACACTAAGCAGTTTCTCAGAAAGCTTCTTTCCAGATTTCATCTGAGGATATTTCCTTTTTCACCATAGCCCTCTATGGGCTTCCAAATATAACTTTGCCAATTCCACAAGAACTGTTTTAGCGAAAGGCTTCTTGAGGGGAAAGCTGTAACTCTGTGAGATGATTTCAAAGAACACAAAGAAGTTTCTCAGAAAGCTTCCTTCTCTTTGTTATCGGAGGATATTTCCTTTGGCCCTATAGTCTTCAATGGGATCCGAAATATCTGTTCTCAGATTCCACAGAAATAAGGCTAGCAAAGAGATCCACGAAATACACATGTAACTCTGTGAGATGAATTAACAGAACACTAAGCAGTTTCTCAGAAAGCTTCTTTCCAGATTTCATCTGAGGATATTTCCTTTTTCACCGTAGCCGTCTCTGGGCTTCCCAATATCACTTTGCCAATTCCACAAGAACTGTCTTAGCGAAAGGCTGCTTGAGGGGAAAGCTGTAACTCTGTGAGATGATTTCACAGAACACAAAGAAGTTTCTCAGAAAGCTTCTTTCTCTTTGTTATCGGAGGATATTTCCTTTGGCCATATAGTCTTCAAAGGGATCCGAAATATCTGTTCTCAGATTCCACAGAAATAAGGCTAGCAAAGAGATCCACGAAATACACATGTAACTCTGTGAGATGAATGAACAGAACACTAAGCAGTTTCTCGGAAAGCTTCTTTCCAGATTTCATCTGAGGATATTTCCTTTTTCACCACAGCCCTCTATGGGCTTCCAAATATAACTTTGCCAATTCCACAAGAACTGTTTTAGCGAAAGGCTTCTTGAGGGGAAAGCTGTAACTCTGTGAGATGACTTCACAGAACACAAAGAAGTTTCTCAGAAAGCTTCTTTCTCTTTGTTATCGGAGGATATTTCCTTTGGCCCTATAGTCTTCAACGGGATCTGAAATATCTGTTCTCAGATTCCACAGAAATAAGGCTAGCAAAGAGATCCACGAAATACACATGTAACACTGTGAGATGAATTAACAGAACACTAAGCAGTTTCTCAGAAAGCTTCTTTCCAGATTTCATCTGAGGATATTTCCTTTTTCACCGTAGCCGTCTCTGGGCTTCCCAATATCACTTTGCCAATTCCACAAGAACTGTCTTAGCGAAAAGCTTCTTGAGGGGAAAGCTGTAACTCTGTGAGATGATTTCACAGAACACAAAGAAGTTTCTCAGAAAGACTCTTTCTCTTTGTTATCGGAGGATATTTCCTTTGGCCATATAGTCTTCAAAGGGATCCGAAATATCTGTTCTCAGATTCCACAGAAATAAGGCTAGCAAAGAGATCCACGAAATACACATGTAACTCTGTGAGATGAATTAACAGAACACTAAGCAGTTTCTCAGAAAGCTTCTTTCCAGATTTCATCTGAGGATATTTCCTTTTTCACCATAGCCCTCTATGGGCTTCCAAATATAACTTTGCCAATTCCACAAGAACTCTTTTAGCGAAAGGCTTCTTGAGGGTAAAGCTGTAACTCTGTGAGATGATTTCAAAGAACACAAAGAAGTTTCTCAGAAAGCTTCCTTCTCTTTGTTATTGGAGGATATTTCCTTTGGCCCTATAGTCTTCAATGGGATCCGAAATATCTGTTCTCAGATTCCACAGAAATAAGGCTAGCAAAGAGATCCACGAAATACACATGTAACTCTGTGAGATGAATTAACAGAACACTAAGCAGTTTCTCAGAAAGCTTCTTTCCAGATTTCATCTGAGGAGATTTCCTTTTTCACCATAGCCCTCTGGGGCTTCTAAATATCACTTTGCCAATTCCACAAGAACTGTCTTAGCGGAAGGCTTCTTGAGGGGAAAGCTGTAACTCTGTGAGATGATTTTACTGAACACAAAGAAGTTTCTCAGAAAGCTTCTTTCTAATTGTTATCAGGGATATTTCCTTTGGACCTATAGTCTTCAACGGGATCCGAAATATCCGTTCTCAGATTCCACAGAAATAAGGCTAGCAAAGAGATCCACGAAATACACATGTAACTCTGTGAGATGAATTAACAGAACACTAAGCAGTTTCTCAGAAACCTTCTTTCCAGATTTCATCTGAGGAGATTTCCTTTTTCACCATAGCCCTCTATGGTCTTCCAAATATCACTTTGCCAATTCCACAAGAACTGTCTTAGCGAAAGGCTTCTGGAGGGGAAAGCTGTAACTCTGTGAGATTATTTCACAGAACACAAAGAAGTTTCTCAGAAAGCTTCTTTCTCTTTGTTATCGGGGGATATTTCCTTTCGCCCTATAGTCTTCAAAGGGATCCGAAATATCTGTTCTCAGATTCCAAAGAAATAATTCTAGCAAAGAGATCCACGAAATACACATGTAACTCTGTGAGATGAATTAACAGAACACTAAGCAGTTTCTCAGAAACCTTCTTTCCAGATTTCATCTGAGGATATTTCCTTTTTCACCATAGACCTGTATGGGCTTCCAAGTATCACTTTGCCAATTCCACAAGAACTGTCTTAGCGGAAGGCTTCTTGAGGGGAAAGCTGTAACTCTGTGAGATGACTTCACAGAACACAAAGAAGTTTCTCAGAAAGCTTCTTTCTCTTTGTTATCGGAGGATATTTCCTTTGGCCCTATAGTCTTCAAAGGGATCCGAAATATCTGTTCTCAGATTCCACAGGAATAAGGCTAGCAAAGAGATCCACGAAATACACATGTAACTCTGTGAGATGAATTAACAGAACACTAAGCAGTTTCTCAGAAAGCCTCTCTCCAGATTTCATCTGAGGATATTTCCTTTTTCACCATAGCCCTCTACGGGCTTCCAAATATCACTTTGCCAATTCCACAAGAACTGTCTTAGCGAAAAGCTTCTTGAGGGGAAAGCTGTAACTCTGTGAGATGATTTCACAGAACACAAAGAAGATTCTCAGAAAGCTTCTTTCTCTTTGTTATCGGAGGATATTTCCTTTGGCCATATAGTCTTCTAAGGGATCCGAAATATCTGTTCTCAGATTCCACAGAAATAAGGCTAGCAAAGAGATCCACGAAATACACATGTAACTCTGTGAGATGAATTAACAGAACACTAAGCAGTTTCTCAGAAAGCTTCTTTCCAGATTTCATCTGAGAATATTTCCATTTTCACCATAGTCCTCTATGGGCTTCCAAATATAACTTTGCCAATTCCACAAGAACTGTTTTAGCGAAAGGCTTCTTGAGGGGAAAGCTGTAACTCTGTGAGATGACTTCACAGAACACAAAGAAGTTTCTCAGAAAGCTTCTTTCTCTTTGTTATCAGAGGATATTTCCTTTGGCCCTATAGTCTTCAAAGGGATCCGAAATATCTGTTCTCAGATTCCACAGGAATAAGGCTAGCAAAGAGATCCACGAAATAAACATGTAACTCTGTGAGATGAATTAACAGAACACTAAGCAGTTTCTCAGAAAGCCTCTCTCCAGATTTCATCTGAGGATATTTCCTTTTTCATCATAGCCCTCTATGGGCTTCCAAATATCAGTTTGCCAATTCCACAAGAACTGTCTTAGCGAAAGGCTTCTTGAGGGGAAAGCTGTAACTATGTGAGATTATTTCACAGAACACAAAGAAGTTTCTCAGAAAGCTTCTTTCTCTTTGTTATCGGGGGATATTTCCTTTCGCCCTATAGTCTTCAAAGGGATCCGAAATATCTGTTCTCAGATTCCAAAGAAATAAGGCTAGCAAAGAGATCCACGAAATACAAATGTAACTCTGTGAGATGAATTAACAGAACACTAAGCAGTTTCTCAGAAACCTTCTTTCCATATTTCATCAGAGGATATTTCCTTTTTCACCATAGACCTGTATGGGCTTCCAAATATCACTTTGCCAATTCCACAAGAACTGTCATAGCGGAAGGCTTCTTGAGGGGAAAGCTGTAACACTGTGAGATGATTTCATAAAACACAAAGAAGTTTCTCAGAAAGCTTCTTTCTCTTTGTTATCGGAGGATATTTCCTTTGGCCCTATATTCTTCCATGGCATCCGAAATATCTGTTCTCAGACTCCACAGAAATAAGGCCAGCAAAGAGATCCACGAAACAGATATAACTCTGTGACATGAATTAAGAGAACACTAAGCAGTTTCTCAGAAAGTGCTTTCCAGATTTCATCTGAGGATATTTCGTTTTTCAACATAGCCCTCTACGGGCTTCCAAATATCACTTTACAAATTCCACAAGAACTGTCTTAGCGAAAGGTTCCTTGAGGGGACAGTTGTAACTCTGTGAGATGATTTCACAGAACACAAAGAAGTTTTTCAGAAAGGTTCTTTCTGTTTGTTATGGGAGGATATTTCCTTTGGCCCTATAGTCTTCAAAGGGATCCAAAATATCTGTTCTCAGATTCCACAGAAATAAGGCTAGCAAAGATATCCACGAAATGCACATGTAACTCTGTGAGATGAATTAACAGAACACTAAGCAGTTTCTCAGAAAGCTTCTTTCCAGATTTCATTTGAGGAGAATTCCTTTTTCACCATAGCCCTCTATGGGCTTCCAAATATCACTTTGCCAATTCCACAAGAACTGTCTTAGCGAAAGACTTCTTGTGGGGAAAGCTGTAACTCTGTGAGATCAGTTCACAGAATACAAAGAAGTTTCTCAGAAAGCTTCTTTCTCTTTGTTATCGGAGGATATTTCCTTTGGCCCTATAGTCTTCAACGGGATCTGAAATATCTGTTCTCAGATTCCACAGAAATAAGGCTAGCAAAGAGATCCACGAAACACACATGTAACTCTGTGAGATGAATTAACAGAACACTAAGCAGTTTCTCAGTAAGCTTCTTTCCAGATTTCATGTGAGGATATTTCCTTTTTCACCGTAGCCGTCTCTGGGCTTCCCAATATCACTTTGCCAATTCCACAAGAACTGTCTTAGCGAAAAGCTTCTTGAGGGGCAAGCTGTAACTCTGTGAGATGATTTCACAGAACACAAAGAAGTTTCTCAGAAAGACTCTTTCTCTTTGTTATCGGAGGATATTTCCTTTGGCCATATAGTCTTCAAAGGGATCCGAAATATCTGTTCTCAGATTCCACAGAAATAAGGCTAGCAAAGAGATCCACGAAATACACATGTAACTCTGTGAGATGAATTAACAGAACACTAAGCAGTTTCTCAGAAAGCTTCTTTCCAGATTTCATCTGAGGATATTTCCTTTTTCACCATAGCCCTCTAGGGGATTCCAAATATCACTTTGCCAATTCCACAAGAACTCATTTAGCGAAAGGCTTCTTGAGGGTAAAGCTGTAACTCTGTGAGATGATTTCAAAGAACACAAAGAAGTTTCTCAGAAAGCTTCCTGCTCTTTGTTATTGGAGGATATTTCCTTTGGCCCTATAGTCTTCAATGGGATCCGAAATATCTGTTCTCAGATTCCACAGAAATAAGGCTAGCAAAGAGATCCACGAAATACACATGTAACTCTGTGAGATGAATTAACACAACACTAAGCAGTTTCTCAGAAAGCTTCTTTCCAGATTTCATCTGAGGAGATTTCCTTTTTCACCACAGCCCTCTGTGGGCTTCTAAATATCACTTTGCCAATTCCACAAGAACTGTCTTAGCGGAAGGCTTCTTGAGGGGAAAGCTGTAACTCTGTGAGATTATTTCACAGAACACGAAGAAGTTTCTCAGAAAGCTTCTTTCTCTTTGTTATCGGGGGATATTCCCTTTCGCCCTATAGTCTTCAAAGGGATCCGAAATATCTGTTCTCAGATTCCAAAGAAATAAGGCTAGCAAAGAGATCCACGAAATACACATGTAACTCTGTGAGATGAATTAACAGAACACTAAGCAGTTTCTCCCAAAGCTTCTTTCCAGATTTCATCTGAGGATATTTCCTTTTTCACCATAGCCCTCTACGGGCTTCCAAATATCACTTTGCCAATACCACAAGAACTGTCTTAGCGGAAGGCTTCTTGAGGGGAAAGCTGTAACTCTGTGAGATGATTTCACAGAACACAAAGAAGTTTCTCAGAAAGCTTCTTTCTCTTTGTTATCGGTGGATATTTCCTTTGGCCCTATAGTCTTCAATGGGATCCGAATTATCTGTTCTCAGATTCCACAGAATAAGGCTAGCAAAGAGAACCACGACATACAGATGTAACTCTGTGAGATGAATTAACATAACTCTAAGCAGTTTCTCAGAAAGCTCCTTTCCAGATTTCATGTGAGGATATTTCCTTTTTCACCATAGCTCTCTATGGGCTTCCAAATATCACTTTGCCAATTCCACAAGAACTGTCTTAGCGGAAGCCTTCTTGAGGAGAAAGCTGTAACTCTGTGAGATTATTTCACAGAACACAAAGAAGTTTCTCAGAAAGCTTCCTTCTCTTTGTTATCGGAGTTTATTTCCTTTGGCCCTATAGTCTTCAAAGGGATCCGAAATATCTTTTGCAGATTTCACAGATATAAGGCTAGCAAATTGATCCACGAAATACACATGTAACTCTGTGAGGTGAATTAACAAAACACTAAGCAGTTTCTCAGAAAGATTCTTTCCAGATTTCATCTGAGGAGATTTCCTTTTTCACCATAGCCCTCTAGGGCTTCCAAATATCACTTTGCGAATTCCACAAGAACTGTCTTAGCGAAAGGCTTCTTGAGGGGAAAGCTGTAGCTCTGTGAGATTATTTCACAGAACACAAAGAAGTTTCTCAGAAAGCTTCTTTCTCTTTGTTATCGGAGGATATTTCCTTTGGCCCTATATTCTTCCATGGCATCCGAAATATCTGTTCTCAGACTCCACAGAAATAAGGCCAGCAAAGAGATCCACGAAACAGATATAACTCTGTGAGATGAATTAATAGAACACTAAGCAGTTTCTCAGAAAGCTGCTCTCCAGATTTCATCTGAGGATATTTCGTTTTTCACCATAGCCCTCTATGGGCTTCCTAATATCACTTTGCCAATTCCACAAGAACTGTCTTAGCGAAAGGCTTCTTGAGGGGAAAGCTGTAACTCTGTGAGATTATTTCACAGAACACAAAGAAGTTTCTCAGAAAGCTTCTTTCTCTTTGTTATCAGAAGATATTTCCTTTGGCCCTATAGTCTTCAAAGGGATCCGAAATATCTGTTCTCAGATTCCACAGAAATAAGGCTAGCAAAGAGATCCACGAAATACACATGTAACTCTGTGAGATGAATTAACAGAACACTAAGCAGTTTCTCAGAAAGCTTCTTTCCAGATTTCATCTGAGGATATTTCCTTTTTCATCATAGCCCTCTAAGGGATTCTAAATATCACTTTGCCAATTCCACAAGAACTGTCTTAGCGAAAGGCTTCTTGAGGGGAAAGCTGTAACTCTGTGAGATGATTTCACAGAACACAAAGAAGTTTCTCAGAACGCTTCTTTCTCTTTGTTATCGGAGGATATTTCCTTTGGCCCTATAGTCTTCAAAGGGATCCGAAATATCTGTTCTCAGATTCCACAGAAATAAGGCTAGCAAAGATATCCACGAAATACGCATGTAACTCTGTGAGATGAATTAACAGAACACTAAGCAGTTTATCAGAAATCTTCTTTCCAGATTTCATGTGAGGATATTTCCTTTTTCACCATAGCCTTCTATGGGCTTCCAAATATCACTTTCCCAATTCCACAAGAACTGTCTTAGCGAAAGGCTTCTTGAGGGGAAAGCTATAACTCTGTGAGATGATTTCATAGAACACAAAGAAGTTTCTCAAAAGCTTCTTTCTCTTTGTTATCGGAGGATATTTCCTTTGGCCCTATAGTCTTCAATGGGATCCGAAATATCTGTTCTCAGATTCCACAGAAATAAGGCTAGCAAAGAGATACACGAAATACACATGTAACTCTGTGAGATGAATTAACAGAACAGTAAGCAGTTTCTCAGAAAGCTTCTTTCCAGATTTCATCTGAGGATATTTCCTTTTTCACCATAGCCCTCTAGGGGATTCCAAATATCACTTTGACAATTCCACAAGAACTGTCTTAGCGAAAGGCTTCTTGAGGGGAAAGCTGTAACTCTGTGAGATGATTTCACTGAACACAAAGAAGTTTCTCAGAAAGCTACTTTCTCTTTGTTATCGGAGGATATTTCGTTTGGCCCTATAGTCTTCAATGGGATCCGAAATATCTGTTCTCAGATTCCAAAGAAATAAGGCTAGCAAAGAGATCCACGAAATACAGATGTAACTCTGTGTGATGAATTAACAGAACACTAAGCAGTTTCTCAGAAAGCTTCTTTCCAGATTTCATCTGAGGATATTTCCTTTTTCACCATAGCCCTATATGGGCTTCCAAATATCACTTTGCCAATTCCACAAGTACTGTCTTATTGAAAGGCTTCTTGAGGGCATAGCTGTAACTCTGTGAGATGATTTCACAGAACACAAAGAAGTTTCCCAGAAAGCTTATTTCTCTTTGTTATCCGAGGATATTTCCTTTGGCCCTGTGGTCTTCAAGGGGATCCGAAATATCTGT
Source organism: Macaca mulatta (assembly GCF_049350105.2). Lineage (NCBI taxonomy): Eukaryota > Metazoa > Chordata > Mammalia > Primates > Cercopithecidae > Macaca > Macaca mulatta. Next base: position 40,551,760 of record NC_133414.1, read on the forward strand.
TCTCAGATTCCACAGAAATAAGGCTAGCAAAGAGATCCACGAAACACTCATGTAACTCTGTGAGATAAATTAACAGAACACTAAGCAGTTTCTCAGAAAGCTTCTTTCCAGATTTCATCTGAGGATATTTCCTTTTTCACCATAGCTCTCTTTGGGCTTCCAAATATCACTTTGCCAATTCCACAAGAACTGTCTTAGCGAAAGGCTTCTTGGGGGGAAATCTGTAACTCTGTGAGATGATTTCACAGAACACAAAGAAGTTTCTCAGAAAGCTTCTTTCTCTTTGTTATCGGAGGATATTTCCTTTGGCCCTATATTCTTCAAAGGGATCCGAATTATTTGTTCTCAGATTCCACAGAAATAAGGGTAGCAAACAGATCCACGAAATACACATGTAACTCTGTGAGATGAATGAACAGAACACTAAGCAGTTTCTCAGAAAGCTTCTTTCCAGATTTCATCTGAGGATAATTCCTTTTTCACCATAGCCCTCTGTAGGCTTCCAAATATCACTTTGCCAATTCCTCAAGAACTGTCTTAGCGAAAGGCTTCTTGAGGGGAAAGCTGTAGCTCTGTGAGATTATTTCACAGAACACAAAGAAGTTTCTCAGAAAACTTCTTTCTCTTTGTTGTCGGAGGATATTTTCTTTGGCCCTATAGTCTTCAAAGGGATCCGAAATATCCGTTCTCAGATTCCACAGACATAAGGCTAGCAAAGAGATCCATGAAATACACATGTAACTCTGTGAGATGAATTAACAGAACACTAAGCAGTTTCTCAGAAAGCTTCTTTCCGGATTTCATCTGAGGATATTTCCTTTTCCACCATAGCCCTCTATGGGCTTCCAAATATCAGTTTGCGAATTCCACAAGAACTGTCTTAGCGGAAGGCTTCTTGAGGGGAAAGCTGAAACTCTGTGAGATCATTTCACAGAACACAAAGAAGTTTCTCAGAAAGCTTCTTTCTCTTTGTTATCGGAGGATATTTCCTTTGGCCCTATAGTCTTCAAAGGGATCCGAAATATCTATTCTCAGATTCTACAGAAATAAGGCTAGCAAAGAGATCCACGAAATGCACATGTAACTCTGTTAGATGTATGAACAGAACACTAAGCAGTTTCTCAGAAAGCTTCTTTCCGGATTTCATCTGAGGATATTTCCTTTTTCACCATAGCCCTGCATGGGCTTCCAAATATCACTTTGCCAATTCCACAAGAACTGTCTTAGCGGAAGGCTTATTGAGGGGAAAGCTGAAACTCTGTGAGATGATTTCACAGAACACAAAGTAGTTTCTCAGAAAGCTTCTTTCTCTTTGTTATCGGAGGATATTTCCTTTGGCCCTATAGTCTTCCATGGGATCCGAAATATCTGTTCTCAGATTCCAAAGAAATAAGGCTAGCAAAGAGATCCACGAAATACACATGTAACTCTGTGAGATGAATTAACAGAACACTAAGCAGTTTCTCAGAAAGCTTCTTTCCGGATTTCATCTGAGGATATTTCCTTTTTCACCATAGCCCTGTATGGGCTTCCAAATATCACTTTGCCAATTCCACAAGAACTGTCTTAGCGGAAGGCTTCTTGAGGGGAAAGCTGTAATTCTGTGAGATGATTTCACAGAACACAAAGAAGTTTCTCAGAAAGCTTCTTTCTCTTTGTTATCGGAGGATATTTCCTTTGGCCCTATAGACTTCAACGGGATCTGAAATACCTCTTCTCAGATTCCACAGAAATAAGGCTAGCAAAGAGATCCACGAAATACACATGTAACACTGTGAGATGAATTAACAGAACACTAAGCAGTTTCTCTGAAAGCTTCTTTCCAGATTTCATCTGAGGATATTTCCTTTTTCAAAATAGCCCTCTATGGGCTTCCAAATATCACTTTGACAATTCCATAAGAACTGTGTTAGCGGAAGGCTTCTTGAGGGGGAAGCTGTAACTCTGTGAGATGATTTCACAGAACACAAAGAAGTTTCTCAGAAAGCTTCTTTCTCTTTGTTATCGGAGGATATTTCCTTTGGCCCTATAGTTTTCAAAGGGATCCGAAATATCTTTGGCAGATTCCACAGAAATAAGGCTAGCAAAGAGATCCACGAAATACACATGTAACTCTGTGAGATGAATGAAGAGAACACTAAGCAGTTTCTCAGAAAGCTTCTTTCCAGATTTCATCTGAGGAGATTTCCTTTTTCACCATAGCCCTCTATGGGCTTCCAAATATCACTTTGCCAATTCCACAAGAACTGTCCTAGCGCAAGGCTTATTGAGGGGAAAGCTTTAACTCTGTGAGATGATTTTACGGAACACAAAGAAGTTTCTCAGAAAGCTTCTTTCTCTTTGTTATCGGAGGATATTTCCTTTGGCCCTATAGTCTTCAAAAGGATCCGAAATATCTGTTCTCAGATTCCACAGGAATAAGGCTAGCAAAGAGATCCACGAAATATACATGTAACTCTGTGAGATGAATTAAGAGAACACTAAGCAGTTTCTCAGAAAACTTCTTTCCAGATTTCATCTGAGGATATTTCCTTTTTCACCATAGCCCTCTATGGGCTTCCAAATATCACTTTGCCAATTACACAAGAACTGTCTTAGCGAAAGGTTTCTTGAGGGGAAAGCTGTAACTCTGTGAGATGATTTCACAGAACACAAAGAAGTTTCTCAGAAAGCTACTTTCTCTTTGTTATCGGAGGATATTTCCTTTGGCCCTATAGGCTTCAATGGGATCCGAAATATCTGTTCTCAGATTCCACAGAAATAAGGCTAGCAAAGAGATCCACGAAATACAGATGTAACTCTGTGAGATGAATTAAAAGAACACTAAGCAGTTTCTCAGAAAGCTCCTTTCCAGATTTCATGTGAGGATATTTCCTTTTTCACCATAGCCCTCTATGGGCTTCCAAATATCACTTTGCCAATTCCACAAGAACTGTCTTAGCGAAAGGCTTCTTGAGGGGAATGCTGTAACTCTGTGAGATGATTTCACAGAACACAAAGAAGTTACTCAGAAAGCTTCTTTCTCTTTGTTATCAGAGGATATTTCCCTTGGCCCTATAGTCTTCAAAGGTTTCCGAAATATCTGTTCTCAGATTCCACAGAAATAAGGCTAGCAAAGAGATCCACGAAATACACATGTAACTCTATTAGATGAATTAACAGAACACTAAGCAGTTTCTCAGAAAGCTTCTTTCCAGATTTCATCTGAGGATATTTCCTTTTTCACCATAGCCCTCTATGGGCTTCCAAATATCACTTTGCCAATTCCACAAGAACTGTCTTATTGAAAGGCTTCTTGAGGGCATAGCTGTAACTCTGTGAGATGATTTCACAGAACACAAAGAAGTTTCCCAGAAAGCTTATTTCTCTTTGTTATCCGAGGATATTTCCTTTGGCCCTGTGGTCTTCAAAGGGATCCGAAATATCTGTTCTCAGATTCCACAGAAATAAGGCTAGCAAAGAGATCCACGAAATACACATGTAACTCTGTGAGATGAATTAACAGAACACTAAGCAGTTTCTCAGAAAGCTTCTTTCCAGATTTCATCTGAGGATATTTCCTTTTTCACCATAGCTCTCTATGGGCTTCCAAATATCACTTTGCCAATTCCACAAGAACTGTCTTAGCGAAAGGCTTCTTGGGGGGAAATCTGTAACTCTGTGAGATGATTTCACAGAACAAAAAGAAGTTTCTCAGAAAGCTTCTTTCTCTTTGTTATCGGAGGATATTTCCTTTGGCCCTATATTCTTCAAAGGGATCCGAAATATCTGTTCTCAGATTCCACAGAAATAAGGGTAGCAAACAGATCCACGAAATACACATGTAAATCTGTGAGATGATTGAACAGAACACTAAGCAGTTTCTCAGAAAGCTTCTTTCCAGATTTCATCTGAGGATAATTCCTTTTTCACCATAGCCCTCTATGGGCTTCCAAATATCACTTTGCCAATTCCACAAGAACTGTCTTAGCGGAAGGCTTATTGAGGGGAAAGCTGAAACTCTGTGAGATGATTTCACAGAACACAAAGTAGTTTCTCAGAAAGCTTCTGTCTCTTTGTTATCGGAGGATATTTCCTTTGGCCCTATAGTCTTCCATGGGATCCGAAATATCTGTTCTCAGATTCCAAAGAAATAAGGCTAGCAAAGAGATCCACGAAATACACATGTAACTCTGTGAGATGAATTAACAGAACACTAAGTAGTTTCTCAGAAAGCTTCTTTCCAGATTTCATCTGAGGATATTTCCTTTTTCACCATAGCCATGTATGGGCTTCCAAATATCACTTTGCCAATTCCACAAGAACTGTCTTAGCGGAAGGCTTCTTGAAGGGAAAGCTGTAATTCTGTGAGATGATTTCACAGAACACAAAGAAGTTTCTCAGAAAGCTTCTTTCTCTTTGTTATCGGAGGATATTTCCTTTGGCCCTATAGACTTCAACGGGATCTGAAATATCTCTTCTCAGATTCCACAGAAATAAGGCTAGCAAAGAGATCCACGAAATACACATGTAACTCTGTGAGATGAATTAACAGAACACTAAGCAGTTTCTCAGAAAGCTTCTTTCCAGATTTCATCTGAGGAGATTTCCTTTTTCACCATAGCCCTCTATGGGCTTCCAAATATCACTTTGCCAATTCCACAAGAACTGTCTTAGCGCAAGGCTTATTGAGGGGAAAGCTTTAACTCTGTGAGATGATTTTACGGAACACAAAGAAGTTTCTCAGAAAGCTTCTTTCTCTTTGTTATCGGAGGATATTTCCTTTGGCCCTTTAGTCTTCAAAAGGATCCGAAATATCTGTTCTCAGATTCCACAGGAATAAGGCTAGCAAAGAGATCCACGAAATATACATGTAACTCTGTGAGATGAATTAAGAGAACACTAAGCAGTTTCTCAGAAAACTTCTTTCCAGATTTCATCTGAGGATATTTCCTTTTTCACCATAGCCCTCTATGGGCTTCCAAATATCACTTTGCAAATTACACAAGAACTGTCTTAGCGAAAGGTTTCTTGAGGGGAAAGCTGTAACTCTGTGAGATGATTTCACAGAACACAAAGAAGTTTCTCAGAAAGCTACTTTCTCTTTGTTATCGGAGGATATTTCCTTTGGCCCTATAGGCTTCAATGGGATCCGAAATATCTGTTCTCAGATCAACAGAAATAAGGCTAGCAAAGAGATCCACGAAATACAGATGGAACTCTGTGAGATGAATTAACAGAACACTAAGCAGTTTCTCAGAAAGCTCCTTTCCAGATTTCATGTGAGGATATTTCCTTTTTCACCATAGCCCTCTATGGGCTTCCAAATATCACTTTGCCAATTCCACAAGAACTGTCTTAGCGAAAGGCTTCTTGAGGGGAATGCTGTAACTCTGTGAGATGATTTCACAGAACACAAAGAAGTTACTCAGAAAGCTTCTTTCTCTTTGTTATCAGAGGATATTTCCCTTGGCCCTATAGTCTTCAAAGGTTTCCGAAATATCTGTTCTCAGATTCCACAGAAATAAGGCTAGCAAAGAGATCCACGAAATACACATGTAACTCTATTAGATGAATTAACAGAACACTAAGCAGTTTCTCAGAAAGCTTCTTTCCAGATTTCATCTGAGGATATTTCCTTTTTCACCATAGCCCTCTATGGGCTTCCAAATATCACTTTGCCAATTCCACAAGAACTGTCTTATTGAAAGGCTTCTTGAGGGCATAGCTGTAACTCTGTGAGATGATTTCACAGAACACAAAGAAGTTTCCCAGAAAGCTTATTTCTCTTTGTTATCCGAGGATATTTCCTTTGGCCCTGTGGTCTTCAAAGGGATCCGAAATATCTGTTCTCAGATTCCACAGAAATAAGGCTAGCAAAGAGATCCACGAAATACACATGTAACTCTGTGAGATGAATTAACAGAACACTAAGCAGTTTCTCAGAAAGCTTCTTTCCAGATTTCATCTGAGGATATTTCCTTTTTCACCATAGCTCTCTATGGGCTTCCAAATATCACTTTGCCAATTCCACAAGAACTGTCTTAGCGAAAGGCTTCTTGGGGGGAAATCTGTAACTCTGTGAGATGATTTCACAGAACACAAAGAAGTTTCTCAGAAAGCTTCTTTCTCTTTGTTATCGGAGGATATTTCCTTTGGCCCTATATTCTTCAAAGGGATCCGAAATATCTGTTCTCAGATTCCACAGAAATAAGGGTAGCAAACAGATCCACGAAATACACATGTAAATCTGTGAGATGATTGAACAGAACACTAAGCAGTTTCTCAGAAAGCTTCTTTCCAGATTTCATCTGAGGATAATTCCTTTTTCACCATAGCCCTCTATGGGCTTCCAAATATCACTTTGCCAATTCCACAAGAACTGTCTTAGCGGAAGGCTTATTGAGGGGAAAGCTGAAACTCTGTGAGATGATTTCACAGAACACAAAGTAGTTTCTCAGAAAGCTTCTGTCTCTTTGTTATCGGAGGATATTTCCTTTGGCCCTATAGTCTTCCATGGGATCCGAAATATCTGTTCTCAGATTCCAAAGAAATAAGGCTAGCAAAGAGATCCACGAAATACACATGTAACTCTGTGAGATGAATTAACAGAACACTAAGCAGTTTCTCAGAAAGCTTCTTTCCAGATTTCATCTGAGGATATTTCCTTTTTCACCATAGCCATGTATGGGCTTCCAAATATCACTTTGCCAATTCCACAAGAACTGTCTTAGCGGAAGGCTTCTTGAAGGGAAAGCTGTAATTCTGTGAGATGATTTCACAGAACACAAAGAAGTTTCTCAGAAAGCTTCTTTCTCTTTGTTATCGGAGGATATTTCCTTTGGCCCTATAGACTTCAACGGGATCTGAAATATCTCTTCTCAGATTCCACAGAAATAAGGCTAGCAAAGAGATCCACGAAATACACATGTAACTCTGTGAGATGAATTAACAGAACACTAAGCAGTTTCTCAGAAAGCTTCTTTCCAGATTTCATCTGAGGAGATTTCCTTTTTCACCATAGCCCTCTATGGGCTTCCAAATATCACTTTGCCAATTCCACAAGAACTGTCTTAGCGCAAGGCTTATTGAGGGGAAAGCTTTAACTCTGTGAGATGATTTTACGGAACACAAAGAAGTTTCTCAGAAAGCTTCTTTCTCTTTGTTATCGGAGGATATTTCCTTTGGCCCTATAGTCTTCAAAAGGATCCGAAATATCTGTTCTCAGATTCCACAGGAATAAGGCTAGCAAAGAGATCCACGAAATATACATGAAACTCTGTGAGATGAATTAAGAGAACACTAAGCAGTTTCTCAGAAAACTTCTTTCCAGATTTCATCTGAGGATATTTCCTTTTTCACCATAGCCCTCTATGGGCTTCCAAATATCACTTTGCCAATTACACAAGAACTGTCTTAGCGAAAGGTTTCTTGAGGGGAAAACTGTAACTCTGTGAGATGATTTCACAGAACACAAAGAAGTTTCTGAGAAAGCTACTTTCTCTTTGTTATCGGAGGATATTTCCTTTGGCCCTATAGGCTTCAGTGGGATCCGAAATATCTGTTCTCAGATTCCACAGAAATAAGGCTAGCAAAGAGATCCACGAAATACAGATGTAACTCTGTGAGATGAATTAAAAGAACACTAAGCAGTTTCTCAGAAAGCTCCTTTCCAGATTTCATGTGAGGATATTTCCTTTTTCACCATAGCCCTCTATGGGCTTCCAAATATCACTTTGCCAATTCCACAAGAACTGTCTTAGCGAAAGGCTTCTTGAGGGGAATGCTGTAACTCTGTGAGATGATTTCACAGAACACAAAGAAGTTACTCAGAAAGCTTCTTTCGCTTTGTTATCAGAGGATATTTCTCTTGGCCCTATAGTCTTCAAAGGTTTCCGAAATATCTGTTCTCAGATTCCACAGAAATAAGGCTAGCAAAGAGATCCACGAAATACACATGTAACTCTATTAGATGAATTAACAGAACACTAAGCAGTTTCTCAGAAAGCTTCTTTCCAGATTTCATCTGAGGATATTTCCTTTTTCACCATAGCCCTCTATGGGCTTCCAAATATCACTTTGCCAATTCCACAAGAACTGTCTTATTGAAAGGCTTCTTGAGGGCATAGCTGTAACTCTGTGAGATGATTTCACAGAACACAAAGAAGTTTCCCAGAAAGCTTATTTGTCTTTGTTATCCGAGGATATTTCCTTTGGCCCTGTGGTCTTCAAAGGGATCCGAAATATCTGTTCTCAGATTCCACAGAAATAAGGCTAGCAAAGAGATCCACGAAATACACATGTAACTCTGTGAGATGAATTAACAGAACACTAAGCAGTTTCTCAGAAAGCTTCTTTCCAGATTTCATCTGAGGATATTTCCTTTTTCACCATAGCTCTCTATGGGCTTCCAAATATCACTTTGCCAATTCCACAAGAACTGTCTTAGCGAAAGGCTTCTTGGGGGGAAATCTGTAACTCTGTGAGATGATTTCACAGAACACAAAGAAGTTTCTCAGAAAGCTTCTTTCTCTTTGTTATCGGAGGATATTTCCTTTGGCCCTATATTCTTCAAAGGGATCCGAAATATCTGTTCTCAGATTCCACAGAAATAAGGGTAGCAAACAGATCCACGAAATACACATGTAAATCTGTGAGATGATTGAACAGAACACTAAGCAGTTTCTCAGAAAGCTTCTTTCCAGATTTCATCTGAGGATATTTCCTTTTTCACCATAGCCCTCTATGGGCTTCCAAATATCACTTTGCCAATTCCACAAGAACTGTCTTAGCGGAAGGCTTATTGAGGGGAAAGCTGAAACTCTGTGAGATGATTTCACAGAAAACAAAGTAGTTTCTCAGAAAGCTTCTGTCTCTTTGTTATCGGAGGATATTTCCTTTGGCCCTATAGTCTTCCATGGGATCCGAAATATCTGTTCTCAGATTCCAAAGAAATAAGGCTAGCAAAGAGATCCACGAAATACACATGTAACTCTGTGAGATGAATTAACAGAACACTAAGCAGTTTCTCAGAAAGCTTCTTTCCAGATTTCATCTGAGGATATTTCCTTTTTCACCATAGCCATGTATGGGCTTCCAAATATCACTTTGCCAATTCCACAAGAACTGTCTTAGCGGAAGGCTTCTTGAAGGGAAAGCTGTAATTCTGTGAGATGATTTCACAGAACACAAAGAAGTTTCTCAGAAAGCTTCTTTCTCTTTGTTATCGGAGGATATTTCCTTTGGCCCTATAGACTTCAACGGGATCTGAAATATCTCTTCTCAGATTCCACAGAAATAAGGCTAGCAAAGAGATCCACGAAATACACATGTAACTCTGTGAGATGAATTAACAGAACACTAAGCAGTTTCTCAGAAAGCTTCTTTCCAGATTTCATCTGAGGAGATTTCCTTTTTCACCATAGCCCTCTATGGGCTTCCAAATATCACTTTGCCAATTCCACAAGAACTGTCTTAGCGCAAGGCTTATTGAGGGGAAAGCTTTAACTCTGTGAGATGATTTTACGGAACACAAAGAAGTTTCTCAGAAAGCTTCTTTCTCTTTGTTATCGGAGGATATTTCCTTTGGCCCTATTGTCTTCAAAAGGATCCGAAATATCTGTTCTCAGATTCCACAGGAATAAGGCTCGCAAAGAGATCCACGAAATATACATGTAACTCTGTGAGATGAATTAAGAGAACACTAAGCAGTTTCTCAGAAAACTTCTTTCCAGATTTCATCTGAGGATATTTCCTTTTTCACCATAGCCCTCTATGGGCTTCCAAATATCACTTTGCCAATTACACAAGAACTGTCTTAGCGAAAGGTTTCTTGAGGGGAAAGCTGTAACTCTGTGAGATGATTTCACAGAACACAAAGAAGTTTCTCAGAAAGCTACTTTCTCTTTGTTATCGGAGGATATTTCCTTTGGCCCTATAGGCTTCAGTGGGATCCGAAATATCTGTTCTCAGATTCCACAGAAATAAGGCTAGCAAAGAGATCCACGAAATACAGATGTAACTCTGTGAGATGAATTAAAAGAACACTAAGCAGTTTCTCAGAAAGCTCCTTTCCAGATTTCATGTGAGGATATTTCCTTTTTCACCATAGCCCTCTATGGGCTTCCAAATATCACTTTGCCAATTCCACAAGAACTGTCTTAGCGAAAGGCTTCTTGAGGGGAATGCTGTAACTCTGTGAGATGATTTCACAGAACACAAAGAAGTTACTCAGAAAGCTTCTTTCGCTTTGTTATCAGAGGATATTTCCCTTGGCCCTATAGTCTTCAAAGGTTTCCGAAATATCTGTTCTCAGATTCCACAGAAATAAAGCTAGCAAAGAGATCCACGAAATACACATGTAACTCTATTAGATGAATTAACAGAACACTAAGCAGTTTCTCAGAAAGCTTCTTTCCAGATTTCATCTGAGGATATTTCCTTTTTCACCATAGCCCTCTATGGGCTTCCAAATATCACTTTGCCAATTCCACAAGAACTGTCTTATTGAAAGGCTTCTTGAGGGCATAGCTGTAACTCTGTGAGATGATTTCACAGAACACAAAGAAGTTTCCCAGAAAGCTTATTTCTCTTTGTTATCCGAGGATATTTCCTTTGGCCCTGTGGTCTTCAAAGGGATCCGAAATATCTGTTCTCAGATTCCACAGAAATAAGGCTAGCAAAGAGATCCACGAAATACACATGTAACTCTGTGAGATGAATTAACAGAACACTAAGCAGTTTCTCAGAAAGCTTCTTTCCAGATTTCATCTGAGGATATTTCCTTTTTCACCATAGCTCTCTATGGGCTTCCAAATATCACTTTGCCAATTCCACAAGAACTGTCTTAGCGAAAGGCTTCTTGGGGGGAAATCTGTAACTCTGTGAGATGATTTCACAGAACACAAAGAAGTTTCTCAGAAAGCTTCTTTCTCTTTGTTATCGGAGGATATTTCCTTTGGCCCTATATTCTTCAAAGGGATCCGAAATATCTGTTCTCAGATTCCACAGAAATAAGGGTAGCAAACAGATCCACGAAATACACATGTAAATCTGTGAGATGATTGAACAGAACACTAAGCAGTTTCTCAGAAAGCTTCTTTCCAGATTTCATCTGAGGATAATTCCTTTTTCACCATAGCCCTCTATGGGCTTCCAAATATCACTTTGCCAATTCCACAAGAACTGTCTTAGCGGAAGGCTTATTGAGGGGAAAGCTGAAACTCTGTGAGATGATTTCACAGAACACAAAGTAGTTTCTCAGAAAGCTTCTGTCTCTTTGTTATCGGAGGATATTTCCTTTGGCCCTATAGTCTTCCATGGGATCCGAAATATCTGTTCTCAGATTCCAAAGAAATAAGGCTAGCAAAGAGATCCACGAAATACACATGTAACTCTGTGAGATGAATTAACAGAACACTAAGCAGTTTCTCAGAAAGCTTCTTTCCAGATTTCATCTGAGGATATTTCCTTTTTCACCATAGCCATGTATGGGTTTCCAAATATCACTTTGCCAATTCCACAAGAACTGTCTTAGCGGAAGGCTTCTTGAAGGGAAAGCTGTAATTCTGTGAGATGATTTCACAGAACACAAAGAAGTTTCTCAGAAAGCTTCTTTCTCTTTGTTATCGGAGGATATTTCCTTTGGCCCTATAGACTTCAACGGGATCTGAAATATCTCTTCTCAGATTCCACAGAAATAAGGCTAGCAAAGAGATCCACGAAATACACATGTAACTCTGTGAGATGAATTAACAGAACACTAAGCAGTTTCTCAGAAAGCTTCTTTCCAGATTTCATCTGAGGAGATTTCCTTTTTCACCATAGCCCTCTATGGGCTTCCAAATATCACTTTGCCAATTCCACAAGAACTGTCTTAGCGCAAGGCTTATTGAGGGGAAAGCTTTAACTCTGTGAGATGATTTTACGGAACACAAAGAAGTTTCTCAGAAAGCTTCTTTCTCTTTGTTATCGGAGGATATTTCCTTTGGCCCTATAGTCTTCAAAAGGATCCGAAATATCTGTTCTCAGATTCCACAGGAATAAGGCTAGCAAAGAGATCCACGAAATATACATGTAACTCTGTGAGATGAATTAAGAGAACACTAAGCAGTTTCTCAGAAAACTTCTTTCCAGATTTCATCTGAGGATATTTCCTTTTTCACCATAGCCCTCTATGGGCTTCCAAATATCACTTTGCCAATTACACAAGAACTGTCTTAGCGAAAGGTTTCTTGAGGGGAAAGCTGTAACTCTGTGAGATGATTTCACAGAACACAAAGAAGTTTCTCAGAAAGCTACTTTCTCTTTGTTATCGGAGGATATTTCCTTTGGCCCTATAGGCTTCAGTGGGATCCGAAATATCTGTTCTCAGATTCCACAGAAATAAGGCTAGCAAAGAGATCCACGAAATACAGATGTAACTCTGTGAGATGAATTAAAAGAACACTAAGCAGTTTCTCAGAAAGCTCCTTTCCAGATTTCATGTGAGGATATTTCCTTTTTCACCATAGCCCTCTATGGGCTTCCAAATATCACTTTGCCAATTCCACAAGAACTGTCTTAGCGAAAGGCTTCTTGAGGGGAATGCTGTAACTCTGTGAGATGATTTCACAGAACACAAAGAAGTTACTCAGAAAGCTTCTTTCGCTTTGTTATCAGAGGATATTTCCCTTGGCCCTATAATCTTCAAAGGTTTCCGAAATATCTGTTCTCAGATTCCACAGAAATAAGGCTAGCAAAGAGATCCACGAAATACACATGTAACTCTATTAGATGAATTAACAGAACACTAAGCAGTTTCTCAGAAAGCTTCTTTCCAGATTTCATCTGAGGATATTTCGTTTTTCACCATAGCCCTCTATGGGCTTCCAAATATCCCTTTGCCAATTCCACAAGAACTGTCTTATTGAAAGGCTTCTTGAGGGCATAGCTGTAACTCTGTGAGATGATTTCACAGAACACAAAGAAGTTTCCCAGAAAGCTTATTTCTCTTTGTTATCCGAGGATATTTCCTTTGGCCCTGTGGTCTTCAAAGGGATCCGAAATATCTGTTCTCAGATTCCACAGAAATAAGGCTAGCAAAGAGATCCACGAAATACACATGTAACTCTGTGAGATGAATTAACGTAACACTAAGGAGTTTCTCAGAAAGCTTCTTTCCAGATTTCATCTGAGGATATTTCCTTTTTCACCATAGCTCTCTATGGGCTTCCAAATATCACTTTGCCAATTCCACAAGAACTGTCTTAGCGAAAGGCTTCTTGGGGGGAAATCTGTAACTCTGTGAGATGATTTCACAGAACACAAAGAAGTTTCTCAGAAAGCTTCTTTCTCTTTGTTATCGGAGGATATTTCCTTTGGCCCTATATTCTTCAAAGGGATCCGAAATATCTGTTCTCAGATTCCACAGAAATAAGGGTAGCAAACAGATCCACGAAATACACATGTAAATCTGTGAGATGATTGAACAGAACACTAAGCAGTTTCTCAGAAAGCTTCTTTCCAGATTTCATCTGAGGATAATTCCTTTTTCACCATAGCCCTCTATGGGCTTCCAAATATCACTTTGCCAATTCCACAAGAACTGTCTTAGCGGAAGGCTTATTGAGGGGAAAGCTGAAACTCTGTGAGATGATTTCACAGAACACAAAGTAGTTTCTCAGAAAGCTTCTGTCTCTTTGTTATCGGAGGATATTTCCTTTGGCCCTATAGTCTTCCATGGGATCCGAAATATCTGTTCTCAGATTCCAAAGAAATAAGGCTAGCAAAGAGATCCACGAAATACACATGTAACTCTGTGAGATGAATTAACAGAACACTAAGCAGTTTCTCTGAAAGCTTCTTTCCAGATTTCATCTGAGGATATTTCCTTTTTCACCATAGCCCTCTATGGGCTTCCAAATATCACTTTGCCAATTCCACAAGAACTGTCTTAGCGAAAGGCTTCTTGAGGGGAAAGCTGTAACTCTGTGAGATGATTTCACAGAACACAAAGAAGTTTCTCAGAAAGCTTCTTTCTCTTTGTTATCGGAGGATATTTCCTAAGGCCCTATAGTCTTCAATGGGATCCGAATTATCTGTTCTCAGATTCCACAGAAATAAGGCCAGCAAAGAGATCCACGAAATACACATGTAACTTTGTGAGATGAATTAAAAGAACACTAAGCAGTTTCTCAGAAAGCTCCTTTCCAGATTTCATCTGAGGATATTTCCATTTTCACCATAGCCCTCTATGGGCTTCCAAATATCACTTTGCCAATTCCACAAGAACTGTCTTAGCGAAAGGCTTCTTGAGGGGAAAGCTGTAACTCTGTGAGATTATTTCACAGAACACAAAGAAGTTTCTCAGAAAGCTTCTTTCTCTTTGTTGTCGGAAGATATTTCCTTTGGCCCTACAGTCTTCAAAGGGATCCGAAATATCCGTTCTCAGATTCCACAGAAATAAGGCTAGCAAAGAGATCCACGAAATACACATGTAACTCTGTGAGATGAATTAACAGAACACTAAGCAGTTTCTCAGAAAGCTTCTTTCCAGATTTCATCTGAGGATATTTCCTTTAACACCATAGCCCTCTATGGGCTTCCAAATATCACTTTGCCAGTTCCACAAGAACTGTCTTAGCGGAAGGCTTCTTGAGGGGAAAGCTGTAACTATGTGAGATCATTTCACAGAACACAAAGAAGTTTCTCAGAAAGCTTCTTTCTCTTTGTATCGGAGGATATTTCCTTTGGCCCTATACTCTTCAAAGTGATCCGAAATATCTATTCTCAGATTCTACAGAAATAAGGCTAGCAAAGAGATCCACGAAATGCACATGTAACTCTGTTAGATGAATTAACAGAACACTAAGCAGTTTCTCAGAAAGCTTCTTTCCGGATTTCATCTGAGGATGTTTCCTTTTTCACCATAGCCCTGCATGGGCTTCCAAATATCACTTTGCCAATTCCACAAGAACTGTCTTAGCGGAAGGCTTATTGAGGGGAAAGCTGAAACTCTGTGAGATGATTTCACAGAACAGAAAGTAGTTTCTCAGAAAGCTTCTTTCTCTTTGTTATCGGAGGATATTTCCTTTGGCCCTATAGTCTTCCATGGGATCCGAAATATCTGTTCTCAGATTCCAAAGAAATAAGGCTAGCAAAGAGATCCATGAAATACACATGTAACTCTGTGAGATGAATTAACAGAACACTAAGCAGTTTCTCAGAAAGCTTCTTTCCAGATTTCATCTGAGGATATTTCCTTTTTCACCATAGCCCTCTATGGGCTTCCAAATATCACTTTGCCAATTCCACAAGAACTGTCTTAGCGGAAGGCTTCTTGAGGGGAAAGCTGTAATTCTGTGAGATGATTTCACAGAACACAAAGAAGTTTCTCAGAAAGCTTCTTTCTCTTTGTTATCGGAGGATATTTCCTAAGGCCCTATAGTCTTCAATGGGATCCGAATTATCTGTTCTCAGATTCCACAGAAATAAGGCTAGCAAAGAGATCCACGAAATACACATGTAACTCTGTGAGATGAATTAACAGAACACTAAGCAGTTTCTCAGAAAGCTTCTTTCCAGATTTCATCTGAGGATATTTCCTTTAACACCATAGCCCTCTATGGGCTTCCAAATATCACTTTGCCAATTCCACAAGAACTGTCTTAGCGGGAGGCTTCTTGAGGGGAAAGCTGTAACTCTGTGAGATCATTTCACAGAACACAAAGAAGTTTCTCAGAAAGCTTCTTTCTCTTTGTATCGGAGGATATTTCCTTTGGCCCTATACTCTTCAAAGGGATCCGAAATATCTATTCTCAGATTCTACAGAAATAAGGCTAGCAAAGAGATCCACGAAATGCACATGTAACTCTGTTAGATGAATTAACAGAACACTAAGCAGTTTCTCAGAAAGCTTCTTTCCGGATTTCATCTGAGGATGTTTCCTTTTTCACCATAGCCCTGCATGGGCTTCCAAATATCACTTTGCCAATTCCACAAGAACTGTCTTAGCGGAAGGCTTATTGAGGGGAAAGCTGAAACTCTGTGAGATGATTTCACAGAACACAATGTAGTTTCTCAGAAAGCTTCTTTCTCTTTGTTATCGGAGGATATTTCCTTTGGCCCTATAGTCTTCCATGGGATCCGAAATATCTGTTCTCAGATTACAAAGAAATAAGGCAAGTAAAGAGATCCATGAAATACACATGTAACTCTGTGAGATGAATTAACAGAACACTAAGCAGTTTCTCAGAAAGCTTCTTTCCAGATTTCATCTGAGGATATTTCCTTTTTCACCATAGCCCTGTATGGGCTTCCAAATATCACTTTGCCAATTCCACAAGAACTGTCTTAGCGGAAGGCTTCTTGAGGGGAAAGCTGTAATTCTGTGAGATGATTTCACAGAACACAAAGAAGTTTCTCATAAAGCTTCTTTCTCTTTTTTATCGGAGGATATTTCCTTTGGCCCCATAGACTTCAACGGGATCTGAAATATCTCTTCTCAGATTCCACAGAAATAAGGCTAGCAAAGAGATCCACGAAATACACATGTAACTCTGTGAGATGAATTAACAGAACACTAAGCAGTTTCTCTGAAAGCTTCTTTCCAGATTTCATCTGAGGATATTTCCTTTCTCACCATAGCCCTCTATGGGCTTCCAAATATCACTTTGCCAATTCCACAAGAACTGTCTTAGCGAAAGGCTTCTTGAGGGGAAAGCTGTAAATCTGTGAGATGATTTCACAGAACACAAAGAAGTTTCTCAGAAAGCTTCTTTCTCTTTGTTATCGGAGGATATTTCCTAAGGCCCTATAGTCTTCAATGGGATCCGAATTATCTGTTCTCAGATTCCACAGAAATAAGGCTAGCAAAGAGATCCACGAAATACACATGTAACTTTGTGAGATGAATTAAAAGAACACTAACCAGTTTCTCAGAAAGCTCCTTTCCAGATTTCATCTGAGGATATTTCCTTTTTCACCATAGCCCTCTATGGGCTTCCAAATATCACTTTGACAATTCCATAAGAACTGTGTAAGCGGAAGGCTTCTTGAGGGGAAAGCTGTAACTCTGTGAGATGATTTCACAGAACACAAAGAAGTTTCTCAGAAAGCTTCTTTCTCTTTGTTATCGGAAGATATTTCCTTTGGCCCCGTAGACTTCAAAGGGATCCGAAATATCTTTGGCAGATTCCACAGAAATAAGGCTAGCAAAGAGATCCACGAAATACACATGTAACTCTGTGAGATGAATTAACAGAACACTAAGCAGTTTCTCAGAAAGCTTCTTTCCAGATTTCATCTGAGGATATTTCCTTTTTCACCATAGCCCTCTATGGGCTTCCAAATATCACTTTGCCAATTCCACAAGAACTGTCTTAGCGCAAGGCTTATTGAGGGGAAAGCTGTAACTCTGTGTGATGATTTTACGGAACACAAAGAAGTTTCTCAGAAAGCTTCTTTCTCTTTGTTATCGGAGGATATTTCCTTTGGCCCTATAGTCTTCAAAAGGATCCGAAATATCTGTTCTCAGATTCCACAGGAATAAGGCTAGCAAAGAGATCCACGAAATACACATGTACCTCTGTGAGATGAATTAAGAGAACACTAAGCAGTTTCTCAGAAAACTTCTTTCCAGATTTCATCTGAGGATATTTCCTTTTTCACCATAGCCCTCTATGGGCTTCCAAATATCACTTTGCCAATTACACAAGAACTGTCTTAGCGAAAGGCTTCTTGAGGGGAAAGCTGTCACTCTGTGATTTGATTTCACAGAACACAAAGAAGTTTCTCAGAAAGCTACTTTCTCTTTGTTATCGGAGGATATTTCCTTTGGCCCTATAGTCTTCAATGGGATCCGAAATATCTGTTCTCAGATTCCACAGAAATAAGGCTAGCAAAGAGATCCACGAAATACAGATGTAACTCTGTGTGATGAATTAACAGAACACTGAGCAGTTTCTCAGAAAGCTTCTTTCCAGATTTCATCTGAGGATATTTCCTTTTTCACCATAGCCCTCTATGGGCTTCCAAATATCACTTTGCCAATTCCACAAGAACTGTCTTAGCGAAAGGCTTCTTGAGGGGGAAGCTGTAAATCTGTGAGATGATTTCACAGAACACAAAGAAGTTTCTCAGAAAGCTTCTTTCTCTTTTTTATCGGAGGATATTTCCTTTGGCCCTATAGTCTTCAATGGGATCCGAATTATCTGTTCTCAGATTCCACAGAAATAAGGCTAGCAAAGAGATCCACGAAATACAGATGTAACTCTGTGAGATGAATTAACAGAACACTAAGCAGTTTCTCAGAAAGCTCCTTTCCAAATTTCATGTGAGGATATTTCCTTTTTCACCATAGCCCTCTATGGGCTTCCAAATATCACTTTGCCAATTCCACAAGAACTGTCTTAGCGAAAGGCTTCTTGAGGGGAAGGCTGTAACTCTGTGAGATGATTTCACAGAACACAAAGAAGTTACTCAGAAAGCTTCTTTCTCTTTGTTAACAGAGGATATTTCCTTTGGCCCTATAGTCTTCAAAGGTATCCGAAATATCTGTTCTCAGATTCCACAGAAATAAGGCTAGCAAAGAGATCCACGAAATACACATGTAACTCTATTAGATGAATTAACAGATCACTAAGCAGTTTCTCAGAAAGCTTCTTTCCAGATTTCATCTGAGGATATTTCCTTTTTCACCATAGCCCTCTATGGGCTTCGAAATATCACTTTGCCAATTCCCCAAGAACTGTCTTATTGAAAGGCTTCTTGAGGGCATAGCTGTAACTCTGTGAGATGATTTCACAGAACACAAAGAAGTTTCGCAGAAAGCTTATTTCTCTTTGTTATCCGAGGATATTTCCTTTGGCCCTGTGGTCTTCAAAGGGATCCGAAATATCTGTTCTCAGACTCCACAGAAATACGGCTAGCAAAGAGATCCACGAAATACACATGTAACTCTGTGAGATGAATTAACAGAACACTAAGCAGTTTCTCAGAAAGCTTTTTTCCAGATTTCATCTTAGGATATTTCCTTTTTCACCATAGCTCTCTATGGGCTTCGAAATATCACATTGCCAATTCCACAAGAACTGTCTCAGCGAAAGGCTTCTTGGGGGGAAATCTGTAACTCTGTGAGATGATTTCACAGAACACAAAGAAGTTTCTCAGAAAGCTTCTTTCTCTTTGTTATCGGAGGATATTTCCTTTGGCCCTATATGCTTCAAAGGGATCCGAAATATCTGTTCTCAGATTCCACAGAAATAAGGGTAGCAAACAGATCCACGAAATACACATGTAAATCTGTGAGAAGATTGAACAGAACACAAAGCAGTTTCTCAGAAAGCTTCTTTCCAGATTTCATCTGAGGATAATTCCTTTTTCACCATAGCCCTCTATGGACTTCCAAATATCACTTTGCCAATTCCACAAGAACTGTCTTAGCGAAAGGCTTCTTGAGAAGAAAGCTGTAACTCTGTGAGATTATTTCACAGAACACAAAGAAGTTTCTCAGAAAGCTTCTTTCTCTTTGTTGTCGGAGGATATTTCCTTTGGCCCCATAGTCTTCAAAGGGATCCGAAATATCCGTTCTCAGATTCCACAGAAATAAGGCTAGCAAAGAGATCCACGAAATACACATGTAACTCTGTCAGATTAATTAACAGAACATTAAGCAGTTTCTCAGAAAGCTTCTTTCCAGATTTCATCTGAGGATATTTCCTTTAACACCATAGCCCTCTATGGGCTTCCAAATATCACTTTGCCAATTCCACAAGAACTGTCTTAGCGGAAGGCTTCTTGAGGGGAAAGCTGTAACTCTGTGAGATCATTTCACAGAACACAAAGAAGTTTCTCAGAAAGCTTCTTTCTCTTTGTTATCGGAGGATATTTCCTAAGGCCCTATAGTCTTCAATGGGATCCGAATTATCTGTTCTCAGATTCCACAGAAATAAGGCTAGCAAAGAGATCCACGAAATACACATGTAACTTTGTGAGATGAATTAAAAGAACACTAAGCAGTTTCTCAGAAAGCTCCTTTCCAGATTTCATCTGAGGATATTTCCTTTTTCAACATAGCCCTCTAAGGGCTTCCAAATATCACTTTGACAATTCCATAAGAACTGTGTTAGCGGAAGGCTTCTTGAGGGGAAAGCTGTAACTCTGTGAGATGATATCACAGAACACAAAGAAGTTTCTCAGAAAGCTTCTTTCTCTTTGTTATCGGAGGATATTTCCTTGGGCCCCGTAGTCTTCAAAGGGATCCGAAATATCTTTGGCAGATTCCACAGAAATAAGGCTAGCAAAGAGATCCACGAAATACACATGTAACTGTGTGAGATGAATTAACAGAACACTAAGCAGTTTCTCAGAAAGCTTCTTTCCAGATTTCATCTGAGGATATTTCCTTTTTCACCATAGCCCTCTATGGGCTTCCAAATATCACTTTGCCAATTCCACAAGAACTGTCTTAGCGCAAGGCTTATTGAGAGGAAAGCTGTAACTCTGTGAGATGATTTTACGGAACACAAAGAAGTTTCTCAGAAAGCTTCTTTCTCTTTGTTATCGGAGAATATTTCCTTTGGCCCTATAATCTTCAAAAGGATCCGAAATATCTGTTCTCAGATTCCACAGAAATAAGGCTAGCAAAGAGATCCACGAAATACAGATGTAACTCTGTGTGATGAATTAACAGAACACTGAGCAGTTTCTCAGAAAGCTTCTTTCCAGATTTCATCTGAGGATATTTCCTTTTTCACCATAGCCCTCTATGGGCTTCCAAAAATCACTTTGCCAATTCCACAAGAACTGTCTTAGCGAAAGGCTTCTTGAGGGGGAAGCTGTAAATCTGTGAGATGATATCACAGAACACAAAGAAGTTTCTCAGAAAGCTTCTTTCTCTTTGTTATCGGAGGATATTTCCTTTGGACCTATAGTCTTCAATGGGATCCGAATTATCTGTTCTCAGATTCCACAGAAATAAGGCTAGCAAAGAGATCCACGAAATACAGATGTAACTCTGTGAGATGAATTAACAGAACACTAAGCAGTTTCTCTGAAAGCTCCTTTCCAGATTTCATGTGAGGATATTTCCTTTTTCACCATAGCCCTCTATGGGCTTCCAAATATCACTTTGCCAATTCCACAAGAACTGTCTTAGCGAAAGGCTTCTTGAGGGGAAGGCTGTAACTCTGTGAGATGATTTCACAGAACACAAAAAAGTTACTCAGAAAGCTTCTTTCTCTTTGTTATCGGAGGATATTTCCTTTGGCCCTATAGTCTTCAAAGGTATCCGAAATATCTGTTCTCAGATTCCACAGAAATAAGGCTAGCAAAGAGATCCACGGAATACACATGTAACTCTATTAGATGAATTAACAGAACACTAAGCAGTTTCTCAGAAAGCTTCTTTCCAGATTTCATCTGAGGATATTTCCTTTTTCACCATAGCCCTCTATGGGCTTCCAAATATCACTTTGCCAATTCCACAAGAACTGTCTTATTGAAAGGCTTCTTGAGGGCATAGCTGTAACTCTGTGAGATGATTTTACAGAACACAAAGAAGTTTCCCAGAAAGCTTATTTCTCTTTGTTATCCGAGGATATTTCCTTTGGCCCTGTGGTCTTCAAAGGGATCCGAAATATCTGTTCTCAGATTCCACAGAAATAAGGCTAGCAAAGAGATCCACGAAATACACATGTAACTCTGTGAGATGAATTAACAGAACACTAAGCAGTTTCTCAGAAAGCTTCTTTCCAGATTTCATCTGAGGATATTTCCTTTTTCACCATAGCTCTCTATGGGCTTCCAAATATCACTTTGCCAATTCCACAAGAACTGTCCTAGCGGAAGGCTTCGTGAGGGGAAAGCTATAATTCTGTGAGAATATATCACAGAACACAAAGAAGTTTCTCAGAAAGCTTCTTTCTCTTTGTTATCGGAGGATATTTCCTTTGGCCCCGTAGTCTTCAAAGGGATCAGAAATATCTTTGGCAGATTCCACAGAAATAAGGCTAGCAAAGAGATCCGCGAAATACACATCTAACTGTGTGAGATGAATTAACAGAAAACTAAGCAGTTTCTCAGAAAGCTTCTTTCCAGATTTCATCTGAGGATATTTCCTTTTTCACCGTAGCCCTCTAAGGGCTTCCAAATATCACTTTGCCAATTCCACAAGAACTGTCTTAGCGCAAGGCTTCTTGAGGGGAAAGCTGTAACTCTGTGAGATGATTTCACAGAACACAAAGAAGTTTCTCAGAAAGCTTCTTTCTCTTTGTTATCGGAGGATATTTCCTTTGGCCCTATATTCTTCAAAGGGATCCGAAATATCTGTTCTCAGATTCCACAGAAATAAGGGTAGCAAACAGATCCACGAAATACACATGTAAATCTGTGAGAAGATTGAACAGAACACTAAGCAGTTTCTCAGAAAGCTTCTTTCCAGATTTCATCTGAGGATAATTCCTTTTTCACCATAGCCCTCTATGGGCTTCCAAATATCACTTTGCCAATTCCACAAGAACTGTCTTAGCGAAAGGCTTCTTAAGGGGAAAGCTGTAACTCTGTGAGATTATTTCACAGAACACAAAGAAGTTTCTCAGAAAGCTTCTTTCTCTTTGTTGTCGGAGGATATTTCCTTTGGCCCTATAGTCTTCAAAGGGATCCGAAATATCCGTTCTCAGATTCCACAGAAATAAGGCTAGCAAAGAGATCCACGAAATACACATGTAACTCTGTGAGATGAATTAACAGAACACTAAGCAGTTTCTCAGAAAGCTTCTTTCCAGATTTCATCTGAGGATATTTCCTTTAACACCATAGCCCTCTATGGGCTTCCAAATATCACTTTGCCAATTCCACAAGACTGTCTTAGCGGAAGGCTTCTTGAGGGGAAAGCTGTAACTCTGTGAGATCATTTCAGAGAACACAAAGAAGTTTCTCAGAAAGCTTCTTTCTCTTTGTTATCGGAGGATATTTCCTTTGGCCCTATAGTCTTCAAAGGGATCCGAAATATCTATTATCAGATTCTACAGAAATAAGGCTAGCAAAGAGATCCACGAAATGGACATGTAACTCTGTGAGATGAATTAACAGAACACTAAGCAGTTTCTCAGAAAGCTTCTTTCCGGATTTCATCTGAGGATATTTCCTTTTTCACCATAGCCCTGCATGGGCTTCCAAATATCACTTTGCCAATTCCACAAGAACTGTCTTAGCGAAAGGCTTCTTGAGGGGAAAGCTGTAAATCTGTGAGATGATTTCACAGAACACAAAGACGTTTCTCAGAAAGCTTCTTTCTCTTTGTTATCGGAGGATATTTCCTAAGGCCCTATAGTCTTCAATGGGATCCGAATTATCTGTTCTCAGATTCCACAGAAATAAGGCTAGCAAAGAGATCCACGAAATACACATGTAACTTTGTTAGATGAATTAAAAGAACACTAAGCAGTTTCTCAAAAAGCTCCTTTCCAGATTTCATCTGAGGATATTTCCTTTTTCACCATAGCCCTCTATGGGCTTCCAAATATCACTTTGACAATTCCATAAGAACTGTGTTAGCGGAAGGCTTCTTGAGGGGAAAGCTGTAACTCTGTGAGATGATATCACAGAACACAAAGAAGTTTCTCAGAAAGCTTCTTTCTCTTTGTTATCGGAGGATATTTCCTTGGGCCCCGTAGTCTTCAAAGGGATCCGAAATATCTTTGGCAGATTCCACAGAAATAAGGCTAGCAAAGAGATCCACGAAATACACATGTAACTGTGTGAGATGAATTAACAGAACACTAAGCAGTTTCTCAGAAAGCTTCTTTCCAGATTTCATCTGAGGATATTTCCTTTTTCACCATAGCCCTCTATGGGCTTCCAAATATCACTTTGCCAATTCCACAAGAACTGTCTTAGCGCAAGGCTTATTGAGAGGAAAGCTGTAACTCTGTGAGATGATTTTACGGAACACAAAGAAGTTTCTCAGAAAGCTTCTTTCTCTTTGTTATCGGAGAATATTTCCTTTGGCCCTATAATCTTCAAAAGGATCCGAAATATCTGTTCTCAGATTCCACAGAAATAAGGCTAGCAAAGAGATCCACGAAATACAGATGTAACTCTGTGTGATGAATTAACAGAACACTGAGCAGTTTCTCAGAAAGCTTCTTTCCAGATTTCATCTGAGGATATTTCCTTTTTCACCATAGCCCTCTATGGGCTTCCAAAAATCACTTTGCCAATTCCACAAGAACTGTCTTAGCGAAAGGCTTCTTGAGGGGGAAGCTGTAAATCTGTGAGATGATATCACAGAACACAAAGAAGTTTCTCAGAAAGCTTCTTTCTCTTTGTTATCGGAGGATATTTCCTTTGGACCTATAGTCTTCAATGGGATCCGAATTATCTGTTCTCAGATTCCACAGAAATAAGGCTAGCAAAGAGATCCACGAAATACAGATGTAACTCTGTGAGATGAATTAACAGAACACTAAGCAGTTTCTCTGAAAGCTCCTTTCCAGATTTCATGTGAGGATATTTCCTTTTTCACCATAGCCCTCTATGGGCTTCCAAATATCACTTTGCCAATTCCACAAGAACTGTCTTAGCGAAAGGCTTCTTGAGGGGAAGGCTGTAACTCTGTGAGATGATTTCACAGAACACAAAAAAGTTACTCAGAAAGCTTCTTTCTCTTTGTTATCGGAGGATATTTCCTTTGGCCCTATAGTCTTCAAAGGTATCCGAAATATCTGTTCTCAGATTCCACAGAAATAAGGCTAGCAAAGAGATCCACGAAATACACATGTAACTCTATTAGATGAATTAACAGAACACTAAGCAGTTTCTCAGAAAGCTTCTTTCCAGATTTCATCTGAGGATATTTCCTTTTTCACCATAGCCCTCTATGGGCTTCCAAATATCACTTTGCCAATTCCACAAGAACTGTCTTATTGAAAGGCTTCTTGAGGGCATAGCTGTAACTCTGTGAGATGATTTTACA
Source organism: Macaca mulatta (assembly GCF_049350105.2). Taxonomy (NCBI): domain Eukaryota; kingdom Metazoa; phylum Chordata; class Mammalia; order Primates; family Cercopithecidae; genus Macaca; species Macaca mulatta. The sequence goes on from NC_133414.1 coordinate 40,576,694, forward strand.
GAACACAAAGAAGTTTCCCAGAAAGCTTATTTCTCTTTGTTATCCGAGGATATTTCCTTTGGCCCTGTGGTCTTCAAAGGGATCCGAAATATCTGTTCTCAGATTCCACAGAAATAAGGCTAGCAAAGAGATCCACGAAATACACATGTAACTCTGTGAGATGAATTAACAGAACACTAAGCAGTTTCTCAGAAAGCTTCTTTCCAGATTTCATCTGAGGATATTTCCTTTTTCACCATAGCTCTCTATGGGCTTCCAAATATCACTTTGCCAATTCCACAAGAACTGTCCTAGCGGAAGGCTTCGTGAGGGGAAAGCTATAATTCTGTGAGAATATATCACAGAACACAAAGAAGTTTCTCAGAAAGCTTCTTTCTCTTTGTTATCGGAGGATATTTCCTTTGGCCCCGTAGTCTTCAAAGGGATCAGAAATATCTTTGGCAGATTCCACAGAAATAAGGCTAGCAAAGAGATCCGCGAAATACACATCTAACTGTGTGAGATGAATTAACAGAAAACTAAGCAGTTTCTCAGAAAGCTTCTTTCCAGATTTCATCTGAGGATATTTCCTTTTTCACCGTAGCCCTCTAAGGGCTTCCAAATATCACTTTGCCAATTCCACAAGAACTGTCTTAGCGCAAGGCTTCTTGAGGGGAAAGCTGTAACTCTGTGAGATGATTTCACAGAACACAAAGAAGTTTCTCAGAAAGCTTCTTTCTCTTTGTTATCGGAGGATATTTCCTTTGGCCCTATATTCTTCAAAGGGATCCGAAATATCTGTTCTCAGATTCCACAGAAATAAGGGTAGCAAACAGATCCACGAAATACACATGTAAATCTGTGAGAAGATTGAACAGAACACTAAGCAGTTTCTCAGAAAGCTTCTTTCCAGATTTCATCTGAGGATAATTCCTTTTTCACCATAGCCCTCTATGGGCTTCCAAATATCACTTTGCCAATTCCACAAGAACTGTCTTAGCGAAAGGCTTCTTAAGGGGAAAGCTGTAACTCTGTGAGATTATTTCACAGAACACAAAGAAGTTTCTCAGAAAGCTTCTTTCTCTTTGTTGTCGGAGGATATTTCCTTTGGCCCTATAGTCTTCAAAGGGATCCGAAATATCCGTTCTCAGATTCCACAGAAATAAGGCTAGCAAAGAGATCCACGAAATACACATGTAACTCTGTGAGATGAATTAACAGAACACTAAGCAGTTTCTCAGAAAGCTTCTTTCCAGATTTCATCTGAGGATATTTCCTTTAACACCATAGCCCTCTATGGGCTTCCAAATATCACTTTGCCAATTCCACAAGACTGTCTTAGCGGAAGGCTTCTTGAGGGGAAAGCTGTAACTCTGTGAGATCATTTCAGAGAACACAAAGAAGTTTCTCAGAAAGCTTCTTTCTCTTTGTTATCGGAGGATATTTCCTTTGGCCCTATAGTCTTCAAAGGGATCCGAAATATCTATTATCAGATTCTACAGAAATAAGGCTAGCAAAGAGATCCACGAAATGGACATGTAACTCTGTGAGATGAATTAACAGAACACTAAGCAGTTTCTCAGAAAGCTTCTTTCCGGATTTCATCTGAGGATATTTCCTTTTTCACCATAGCCCTGCATGGGCTTCCAAATATCACTTTGCCAATTCCACAAGAACTGTCTTAGCGAAAGGCTTCTTGAGGGGAAAGCTGTAAATCTGTGAGATGATTTCACAGAACACAAAGACGTTTCTCAGAAAGCTTCTTTCTCTTTGTTATCGGAGGATATTTCCTAAGGCCCTATAGTCTTCAATGGGATCCGAATTATCTGTTCTCAGATTCCACAGAAATAAGGCTAGCAAAGAGATCCACGAAATACACATGTAACTTTGTTAGATGAATTAAAAGAACACTAAGCAGTTTCTCAAAAAGCTCCTTTCCAGATTTCATCTGAGGATATTTCCTTTTTCACCATAGCCCTCTATGGGCTTCCAAATATCACTTTGACAATTCCATAAGAACTGTGTTAGCGGAAGGCTTCTTGAGGGGAAAGCTGTAACTCTGTGAGATGATTTCACAGAACACAAAGAAGTTTCTCAGAAAGCTTCTTTCTCTTTGTTATCGGAGGATATTTCCTTGGGCCCCGTAGTCTTCAAAGGGATCCGAAATATCTTTGGCAGATTCCACAGAAATAAGGCTAGCAAAGAGATCCTCGAAATACACATGTAACTGTGTGAGATGAATTAACAGAACACTAAGCAGTTTCTCAGAAAGCTTCTTTCCAGATTTCATCTGAGGATATTTCCTTTTTCACCATAGCCCTCTATGGGCTTCCAAATATCACTTTGCCAATTCCACAAGAACTGTCTTAGCGCAAGGCTTATTGAGAGGAAAGCTGTAACTCTGTGAGATGATTTTACGGAACACAAAGAAGTTTCTCAGAAAGCTTCTTTCTCTTTGTTATCGGAGAATATTTCCTTTGGCCCTATAGTCTTCAAAAGGATCTGAAATATCTGTTCTCAGATTCCACAGGAATAAGGCTAGCAAAGAGATCCACGATATATACATGTAACTCTGTGAGATGAATTAAGAGAACACTAAGCAGTTTCTCAGAAAACTTCTTTCCAGATTTCATCTGAGGATATTTCCTTTTTCACCATAGCCCCTATGGGCTTCCAAATATCACTTTGCCAATTCCACAAGAACTGTCTTAGCGAAAGGCTTCTTGAGGGGAAAGCTGTAACTCTGTGAGGTGATTTCACAGAACACAAAGAAGTTTCTCAGAAAGCTACTTTCTCTTTGTTATCGGAGGATATTTCCTTTGGCCCTATAGTCTTCAATGGGATCCGAAATATCTGTTCTCAGATTCCACAGAAATAAGGCTAGCAAAGAGATCCACGAAATACAGATGTAACTCTGTGTGATGAATTAACAGAACACTGAGCAGTTTCTCAGAAAGCTTCTTTCCAGATTTCATCTGAGGATATTTCCTTTTTCACCAAAGCCCTCTATGGGCTTCCAAATATCACTTTGCCAATTCCACAAGAACTGTCTTAGCGAAAGGCTTCTTGAGGGGGAAGCTGTAAATCTGTGAGATGATATCACAGAACACAAAGAAGTTTCTCAGAAAGCTTCTTTCTCTTTGTTATCGGAGGATATTTCCTTTGGACCTATAGTCTTCAATGGGATCCGAATTATCTGTTCTCAGATTCCACAGAAATAAGGCTAGCAAAGAGATCCACGAAATACAGATGTAACTCTGTGAGATGAATTAACAGAACACTAAGCAGTTTCTCTGAAAGCTCCTTTCCAGATTTCATGTGAGGATATTTCCTTTTTCACCATAGCCCTCTATGGGCTTCCAAATATCACTTTGCCAATTCCACAAGAACTGTCTTAGCGAAAGGCTTCTTGAGGGGAAGGCTGTAACTCTGTGAGATGATTTCACAGAACACAAAAAAGTTACTCAGAAAGCTTCTTTCTCTTTGTTATCGGAGGATATTTCCTTTGGCCCTATAGTCTTCAAAGGTATCCGAAATATCTGTTCTCAGATTCCACAGAAATAAGGCTAGCAAAGAGATCCACGAAATACACATGTAACTCTATTAGATGAATTAACAGAACACTAAGCAGTTTCTCAGAAAGCTTCTTTCCAGATTTCATCTGAGGATATTTCCTTTTTCACCATAGCCTTCTAAGGGCTTCCAAATATCACTTTGCCAATTCCACAAGAACTGTCTTATTGAAAGGCTTCTTGAGGGCATAGCTGTAACTCTGTGAGATGATTTCACAGAACACAAAGAAGTTTCCCAGAAAGCTTATTTCTCTTTGTTATCCGAGGATATTTCCTTTGGCCCTGTGGTCTTCAAAGGGATCCGAAATATCTGTTCTCAGATTCCACAGAAATAAGGCTAGCAAAGAGATCCACGAAATACACAGGTAACTCTGTGAGATGAATTAACAGAACACTAAGCAGTTTCTCAGAAAGCTTCTTTCCAGATTCCATCTGAGGATATGTCCTTTTTCACCATAGCTCTCTATGGGCTTCCAAATATCACTTTGCCAATTCCACAAGAACTGTCCTAGCGGAAGGCTTCGTGAGGGGAAAGCTATAATTCTGTGAGAATATATCACAGAACACAAAGAAGTTTCTCAGAAAGCTTCTTTCTCTTTGTTATCGGAGGATATTTCCTTTAGCCCCGTAGTCTTCAAAGGGATCAGAAATATCCGTTCTCAGATTCCACAGAAATAAGGCTAGCAAAGAGATCCACGAAATACACATGTAACTCTGTGAGATGAATTAACAGAACACTAAGCAGTTTCTCAGAAAGCTTCTTTCCAGATTTCATCTGAGGATATTTCCTTTTTCACCGTAGCCCTATAAGGGCTTCCAAATATCACTTTGACAATTCCACAAGAACTGTCTTAGTGCAAGGCTTCTTGAGGGGAAAGCTGTAACTCTGTGAGATGATTTTCCGGAACACAAAGAAGTTTCTCAGAATGCTTCTTTCTCTTTGTTATCGGAGGATATTTCCTTTGGCCCTATAGTCTTCAAAAGGATCCGAAATATCAGTTCTCAGATTCCACAGGAATAAGGCTAGCAAAGAGATCCACGAAATATACATGTAACTCTGTGAGAAGAATTAAGAGAACACTACGCAGTTTCTCAGAAAACTTCTTTCCAGATTTCATCTGAGGATATTTCCTTTTTCACCATAGCCCTCTATGGGCTTCCAAATATCACTTTGCCAATTACACAAGAACTGTCTTAGCGAAAGGCTTCTTGAGGGGAAAGCTGTAACTCTGTGAGATGATTTCACAGAACACAAAGAAGTTTCTCAGAAAGCTACTTTCTCTTTGTTATCGGAGGATATTTCCTTTGGCCCTATAGTCTTCAAAGGGATCCGAAATATCTGTTCTCAGATTCCACAGAAATAAGGCTAGCAAAGAGATCCACGAAATACAGATGTAACTCTGTGTGATGAATTAACGGAACACTAAGCAGTTTCTCAGAAAGCTTCTTTCCAAATTTCATCTGAGGATATTTCCTTCTTCACCATAGCCCTCTATGGGCTTCCAAATATCACTTTGCCAATTCCACAAGAACTATCTTAGCGAAAGGCTTCTTGAGGGGAAAGCTGTAAATCTGTGAGAAGATTTCACAGAACACAAAGAAGTTTCTCAGAAAGCTTCTTTCTCTTTGTTATCGGAGGATATTTCCTTTGGCCCTACAGTCTTCAATGGGATCCGAATTATCTGTTCTCAGATTCCACAGAAATAAGGCTAGCAAAGAGATCCACGAAATACAGATGTAACTCTGTGAGATGAATTAACAGAACACTAAGCAGTTTCTCAGAAAGCTCCTTTCCAGATTTCATGTGAGGATATTTCCTTTTTCACCATAGCCCTCTATGGGCTTCCAAATATCACTTTGCCAATTCCACAAGAACTGTCTTATTGAAAGGCTTCTTGAGGGCATAGCTGTAACTCTGTGAGATGATTTCACAGAACACAAAGAAGTTTCCCAGAAAGCTTATTTCTCTTTGTTATCCGAGGATATTTCCTTTGGCCCTGTGGTCTTCAAAGGGATCCGAAATATCTGTTCTCAGATTCCACAGAAATAAGGCTAGCAAAGAGATCCACGAAATACACATGTAACTCTGTGAGATGAATTAACAGAACACTAAGCAGTTTCTCAGAAAGCTTCTTTCCAGATTTCATCTGAGGATATTTCCTTTTTCACCATAGCTCTCTATGGGCTTCCAAATATCACTTTGCCAATTCCACAAGAACTGTCTTAGCGAAAGGCTTCTTGGGGGGAAATCTGTAACTCTGTGAGATGATTTCACAGAACACAAAGAAGTTTCTCAGAAAGCTTCTTTCTCTTTGTTATCGGAGGATATTTCCTTTGGCCCTATATTCTTCAAAGGGATCCGAGATATCTGTTCTCAGATTCCACAGAAATAAGGCTAGCAAAGAGATCCACGAAATACACATGTAACTCTGTGAGATGAATTAACAGAACACTAAGCAGTTTCTCAAAAAGCTTCTTTCCAGATTTCATCTGAGGATATTTCCTTTTTCACCATAGCTCTCTATGGGCTTCGAAATATCACTTTGCCAATTCCACAAGAACTGTCTTAGCGAAAGGCTTCTTGGGGGGAAATCTGTAACTCTGTGAGATGATTTCACAGAACACAAAGAAGTTTCTCAGAAAGCTTCTTTCTCTTTGTTATCGGAGGATATTTCCTTTGGCCCTATATTCTTCAAAGGGATCCGAAATATCTGTTCTCAGATTCCACAGAAATAAGGGTAGCAAACAGATCCACGAAATACACATGTAAATCTGTGAGAAGATTGAACAGAACACTAAGCAGTTTCTCAGAAAGCTTCTTTCCAGATTTCATCTGAGGATAATTCCTTTTTCACCATAGCCCTGTATGGGCTTCCAAATATCACTTTGCCAATTCCACAAGAACTGTCTTAGCTAAAGGCTTCTTGAGGGGAAAGCTGTAACTCTGTGAGATTATTTCACAGAACACAAAGAAGTTTCTCAGAAAGCTTCTTTCTCTTTGTTGTCGGAGGATATTTCCTTTGGCCCTATAGTCTTCAAAGGGATCCGAAATATCCGTTCTCAGATTCCACAGAAATAAGGCTAGCAAAGAGATCCACGAAATACACATGTAACTCTGTGAGATGAATTAACAGAACACTAAGCAGTTTCTCAGAAAGCTTCTTTCCAGATTTCATCTGAGGATATTTCCTTTAACACCATAGCCCTCTATGGGCTTCCAAATATCACTTTGCCAATTCCACAAGAACTGTCTTAGCGGAAGGCTTCTTGAGGGGAAAGCTGTAACTCTGTGAGATCATTTCAGAGAAGAAAAAGAAGTTTCTCAGAAAGCTTCTTTCTCTTTGTTATCGGAGGATACTTCCTTTGGCCCTATAGTCTTCAAAGGGATCCGAAATATCTATTATCAGATTCTACAGAAATAAGGCTAGCAAAGAGATCCACGAAATGGACATGTAACTCTGTTAGATGAATTAACAGAACACTAAGCAGTTTCTCAGAAAGCTTCTTTCCGGACTTCATCTGAGGATATTTCCTTTTTCACCATAGCCCTGCATGGGCTTCCAAATATCACTTTGCCAATTCCACAAGAACTGTCTTAGCGAAAGGCTTCTTGAGGGGAAAGCTGTAAATCTGTGAGATGATTTCACAGAACACAAAGAAGTTTCTCAGAAAGCTTCTTTCTCTTTGTTATCGGAGGATATTTCCTAAGGCCCTATAGTCTTCAATGGGATCCGAATTATCTGTTCTCAGATTCCACAGAAATAAGGCTAGCAAAGAGATCCACGAAATACAGATGTAACTCTGTGAGATGAATTAACAGAACACTAAGCAGTTTCTCAGAAAGCTCCTTTCCAGATTTCATGTGAGGATATTTCCTTTTTCACCATAGCCCTCTATGGGCTTCCAAATATCACTTTGCCAATTCCACAAGAACTGTCTTAGCGAAAGGCTTCTTGAGTTGAAGGCTGTAACTCTGTGAGATGATTTCACAGAACACAAAGAAGTTACTCAGAAAGCTTTTTTCTCTTTGTTATAGGAGGATATTTCCTTTGGCCCTATAGTCTTCAAAGGTATCCGAAATATCTGTTCTCAGATTCTTCAGAAATAAGGCTAGCAAAGAGATCTACGAAATACACATGTAACACTATTAGATGAATTAACAGAACACTAAGCAGTTTCTCAGAAAGCTTCTTTCCAGAATTCATCTGAGGATATTTCCTTTTTCACCATAGCCCTCTATGGGCTTCCAAATATCACTTTGCCAATTCCACAAGAACTGTCTTATTGAAAGGCTTCTTGAGGGCATAGCTGTAACTCTGTGAGATGATTTCACAGAACACAAAGAAGTTTCCCAGAAAGCTTATTTCTCTTTGTTATCCGAGGATATTTCCTTTGGCCCTGTGGTCTTCAAAGGGATCCGAAATATCTGTTCTCAGATTCCACAGAAATAAGGCTAGCAAAGAGATCCACGAAATACACATGTAACTCTGTGAGATGAATTAACAGAACACTAAGCAGTTTCTCAGAAAGCTTCTTTCCAGATTTCATCTGAGGATATTTCCTTTTTCACCATAGCTCTCTATGGGCTTCCAAATATCACTTTGCCAATTCCACAAGAACTGTCTTAGCGAAAGGCTTCTTGGGGGGAAATCTGTAACTCTGTGAGATGATTTCACAGAACACAAAGAAGTTTCTCAGAAAGCTTCTTTCTCTTTGTTATCAGAGGATATTTCCTTTGGCCCTATATTCTTCAAAGGGATCCGAGATATCTGTTCTCAGATTCCACAGAAATAAGGCTAGCAAAGAGATCCACGAAATACACATGTAACTCTGTGAGATGAATTAACAGAACACTAAGCAGTTTCTCAAAAAGCTTCTTTCCAGATTTCATCTGAGGATAATTCCTTTTTCACCATAGCCCTGTATGGGCTTCCAAATATCACTTTGCCAATTCCACAAGAACTGTCTTAGCTAAAGGCTTCTTGAGGGGAAAGCTGTAACTCTGTGAGATTATTTCACAGAACACAAAGAAGTTTCTCAGAAAGCTTCTTTCTCTTTGTTTTCGGAGGATATTTCCTTTGGCCCTATAGTCTTCAAAGGGATCCGAAATATCCGTTCTCAGATTCCACAGAAATAAGGCTAGCAAAGAGATCCACGAAATACACATGTAACTCTGTGAGATGAATTAACCGAACACTAAGCAGTTTCTCAGAAAGCTTCTTTCCAGATTTCATCTGAGGATATTTCCTTTAACACCATAGCCCTCTATGGGCTTCCAAATATCACTTTGCCAATTCCACAAGAACTGTCTTAGCGGAAGGCTTCTTGAGGGGAAAGCTGTAACTCTGTGAGATCATTTCAGAGAAGAAAAAGAAGTTTCTCAGAAAGCTTCTTTCTCTTTGTTATCGGAGGATATTTCCTTTGGCCCTATAGTCTTCAAAGGGATCCGAAATATCTATTATCAGATTCTACAGAAATAAGGCTAGCAAAGAGATCCACGAAATGGACATGTAACTCTGTTAGATGAATTAACAGAACACTAAGCAGTTTCTCAGAAAGCTTCTTTCCGGACTTCATCTGAGGATATTTCCTTTTTCACCATAGCCCTGCATGGGCTTCCAAATATCACTTTGCCAATTCCACAAGAACTGTCGTAGCGAAAGGCTTCTTGAGGGGAAAGCTGTAAATCTGTGAGATGATTTCACAGAACACAAAGAAGTTTCTCAGAAAGCTTCTTTCTCTTTGTTATCGGAGGATATTTCCTAAGGCCCTATAGTCTTCAATGGGATCCGAATTATCTGTTCTCAGATTCCACAGAAATAAGGCTAGCAAAGAGATCCACGAAATACACATGTAACTTTGTGAGATGAATTAAAAGAACACTAAGCAGTTTCTCAGAAAGCTCCTTTCCAGATTTCATCAGAGGATATTTCCTTTTTCACCATAGCCCTCCATGGGCTTCCAAATATCACTTTGACAATTCCATAAGAACTGTGTTAGCGGAAGGCTTCTTGAGGGGAAAGCTGTAACTCTGTGAGATGATTTCACAGAACACAAAGAAGTTTCTCAGAAAGCTTCTTTCTCTTTGTTATCGGAGGATATTTCCTTTGGCCCCGTAGTCTTCAAAGGGATCCGAAATATCTTTGGCAGATTCCACAGAAATAAGGCTAGCAAAGAGATCCACGAAATACACATGTAACTGTGTGAGATGAATTAACAGAACACTAAGCAGTTTCTCAGAAAGCTTCTTTCCAGATTTCATCTGAGGATATTTCCTTTTTCACCATAGCCCTCTATGGGCTTCCAAATATCACTTTGCCAATTCCACAAGAACTGTCTTAGCGAAAGGCTTCTTGAGCGGGAAGCTGTAAATCTGTGAGATGATTTCACAGAACACAAAGAAGTTTCTCAGAAAGCTTCTTTCGCTTTGTTATCGGAGGATATTTCCTTTGGCCCTATAGTCTTCAATGGGATCCGAATTATCTGTTCTCAGATTCCACAGAAATAAGGCTAGCAAAGAGATCCACGAAATACACATGTAACTCTATTAGATGAATTAACAGAACACTAAGCAGTTTCTCAGAAAGCTTCTTTCCAGATTTCATCTGAGGATATTTCCTTTTTCACCATAGCCCTCTATGGGCTTCCAAATATCACTTTGCCAATTCCACAAGAACTGTCTTATTGAAAGGGTTATTGAGGGCATAGCTGTAACTCTGTGAGATGATTTCACAGAACACAAAGAAGTTTCCCAGAAAGCTTATTTCTCTTTGTTATCCGAGGATATTTCCTTTGGCCCTGTGGTCTTCAAAGGGATCCGAAATATCTGTTCTCAGATTCCACAGAAATAAGGCTAGCAAAGAGATCCACGAAATACACATGTAACTCTGTGAGATGAATTAAGAGAACACTAAGCAGTTTCTCAGAAAGCTTCTTTCCAGATTTCATCTGAGGATATTTCCTTTTTCACCATAGCCCTCTAGGGGCTTCCAAATATCACTTTGCCAATTCCACAAGAACTGTCTTAGCGCAAGGCTTCTTGAGGGGAAAGCTGTAACTCTGTGAGATGATTTTACGGAACACAAAGAACTTTCTCAGAAAGCTTCTTTCTCTTTGTTAGCGGAGGATATTTCCTTTGGCCCTATAGTCTTCAAAAGGATCCGAAATATCTGTTCTCAGATTCCACAGGAATAAGGCTAGCAAAGAGATCCACGAAATATACATGTAACTCTGTGAGAAGAATTAAGAGAACACTAAGCAGTTTCTCAGAAAACTTCTTTCCAGATTTCATCTGAGGATATTTCCTTTTTCACCATAGCCCTCTATGGGCTTCCAAATATCACTTTGCCAATTCCACAAGAACTTTCTTAGCGAAAGGCATCTTGAGGGGAAGGCTGTAACTCTGTGAGATGATTTCACAGAACACAAAGAAGTTACTCAGAAAGCTTCTTTCTCTTTGTTATCGGAGGATATTTCCTTTGGCCCTATAGTCTTCAAAGGTATCCGAAATATCTGTTCTCAGATTCCACAGAAATAAGGCTAGCAAAGAGATCCACGAAATACACATGTAACTCTATTAGATGAATTAACAGAACACTAAGCAGTTTCTCAGAAAGCTTCTTTCCAGATTTCATCTGAGGATATTTCCTTTTTCACCATAGCCCTCTATGGGCTTCCAAATATCACTTTGCCAATTCCACAAGAACTGTCTTATTGAAAGGCTTCTTGAGGGCATAGCTGTAACTCTGTGAGATGATTTCACAGAACACAAAGAAGTTTCCCAGAAAGCTTATTTCTCTTTGTTATCCGAGGATATTTCCTTTGGCCCTGCGGTCTTCAAAGGGATCCGAAATATCTGTTCTCAGATTCCACAGAAATAAGGCTAGCAAAGAGATCCACGAAATACACATGTAACTCTGTGAGATGAATTAACAGAACACTAAGCAGTTTCTCAGAAAGCTTCTTTCCAGATTTCATCTGAGGATATTTCCTTTTTCACCATAGCTCTCTATGGGCTTCCAAATATCACTTTGCCAATTCCACAAGAAATGTCTTAGCGAAAGGCTTCTTGGGGGGAAATCTGTAACTCTGTGAGATGATTTCACAGAACACAAAGAAGTTTCTCAGAAAGCTTCTTTCTCTTTGTTATCGGAGGATATTTCCTTTGGCCCTATATTCTTCAAAGGGATCCGAAATATCTGTTCTCAGATTGCACAGAAATAAGGCTAGCAAAGAGATCCACGAAATACACATGTAACTTTGTGAGATGAATTAACAGAACACTAAGCAGTTTCTCAGAAAGCTTCTTTCCAGATTTCATCTGAGGATATTTCCTTTTTCACCGTAGCTCTCTATGGGCTTCCAAATATCACTTTGCCAATTCCACAAGAACTGTCTTAGCGAAACGCTTCTTGGGGGGAAATCTGTAACTCTGTGAAATGATTTCACAGAACACAAAGAAGTTTCTCAGAAAGCTTCTTTCTCTTTGTTATCGGAGGATATTTCCTTTGGCCCTATATTCTTCAAAGGGATCCGAAATATCTGTTCTCAGATTCCACAGAAATAAGGGTAGCAAACAGATCCACGAAATACACATGTAAATCTGTGAGAAGATTGAAAAGAACACTAAGCAGTTTCTCAGAAAGCTTCTTTCCAGATTTCATCTGAGGATATTTCCTTTTTCACCATAGCCCTCAATGGGCTTCCAAATATCACTTTGCCAATTCCACAAGAACTGTCTTAGCGCAAGGCTTATTGAGGGGAAAGCTGTAACTCAGTGAGATGATTTTACGGAACACAAAGAAGTTTCTCAGAAAGCTTCTTTCTCTTTGTTATCGGAGAATATTTCCTTTGGCCCTATAGTCTTCAAAAGGATCCGAAATATCTGTTCTCAGATTCCACAGGAATAACGCTAGCAAAGAGATCCACGAAATATACATGTAACTCTGTGAGATGAATTAAGAGAACACTAAGCAGTTTCTCAGAAAACTTCTTTCCAGATTTCATCTGAGGATATTTCCTTTTTCACCATAGCCCTCTATGGGCTTCCAAATATCACTTTGCCAATTACACTAGAACTGTCTTAGTGAAAGGCTTCTTGAGGGGAAAGCTGTAACTCTGTGAGATGATTTCACAGAACACAAAGAAGTTTCTCAGAAAGCTACTTTCTCTTTGTTATCGGAGGATATTTCCTTTGGCCCTATAGTCTTCAATGGGATCCGAAATGTCTGTTCTCAGATTCCACAGAAATAAGGCTAGCAAAGAGATCCACGAAATACAGATGTAACTCTGTGTCATGAATTAACAGAACACTGAGCAGTTTCTCAGAAAGCTTCTTTCCAGATTTCATCTGAGGATATTTCCTTTTTCACCATAGCCCTCTATGGGATTCCAAATGTCACTTTGCCAATTCCACAAGAACTGTCTTAGCGAAAGGCTTCTTGAGGGGGAAGCTGTAAATCTGTGAGATGATTTCACAGATCACAAAGAAGTTTCTCAGAAAGCTTCTTTCTCTTTGTTATCGGAGGATATTTCCTTTGGCCCTATAGTCTTCAATGGGATCCGAATTATCTGTTCTCAGATTCCACAGAAATAAGGCTAGCAAAGAGATCCACGAAATACAGATGTAACTCTGTGAGATGAATTAACAGAACACTAAGCAGTTTCTCAGAAAGCTCCTTTCCAGATTTCATGTGAGGATATTTCCTTTTTCACCATAGCCCTCTATGGGCTTCCAAATATCACTTTGCCAATTCCACAAGAACTGTCTTAGCGAAAGGCTTCTTGAGGGGAAGGCTGTAACTCTGTGAGATGATTTCACAGAACACAAAGAAGTTACTCAGAAAGCTTCTTTCTCTTTGTTATCGGAGGATATTTCCTTTGGCCCTATAGTCTTGAAAGGTATCCGAAATATCTGTTCTCAGATTCCACAGAAATAAGGCTAGCAAAGAGATCCACGAAATACACATGTAACTCTATTAGATGAATTAACAGAACACTAAGCAGTTTCTCAGAAAGCTTCTTTCCAGATTTCATCTGAGGATATTTCCTTTAACACCATAGCCCTCTATGGGCTTCCAAATATCACTTTGCAAATTCCACAAGAATTGTCTTAGAGAAGGCTTCTTGAGGGGAAAGCTGTAACTCTGTGAGATGATTTCACAGAACACAAAGAAGTTTCTCAGAAAGCTACTTTCTCTTTGTTATCGGAGGAAATTTCCTTCGGCCATACAGTCTTCAATGGGATCCGAATTATCTGTTCTCAGATTCCACAGAAATAAGGCTAGCAAAGAGATCCACGAAATACAGATGTAACTCTGTGTGATGAATTAACAGAACACTAAGCAGTTTCTCAGAAAGCTTCTTTCCAGATTTCATCTGAGGATATTTCCTTTTTCACCATAGCCCTCTATGGGCTTCCAAATATCACTTTGCCAATTCCACAAGAACTGTCTTAGCGAAAGGCTTCTTGAGGGGAAAGCTGTAAATCTGTGAGATGATTTCACGGAACACAAAGAAGTTTCTCAGAAAGCTTCTTTCTCTTTGTTGTCGGAGGATATTTCCTTTGGCCCTATAGTCTTCAAAGGGATCCGAAATATCCGTTCTCAGATTCCACAGAAATAAGGCTAGCAAAGAGATCCACGAAATACACATGTAACTCTGTGAGATGAATTAACAAAACACTAAGCAGTTTCTCAGAAAGCTTCTTTCCAGATTTCATCTGAGGATATCTCCTTTTTCACCATACCCCTCTATGGGCTTCCAAATATCACTTTGCCAATTCCACAAGAACTGTCTTATTGAAAGGCTTCTTGAGGGCATAGCTGTAACTCTGTGAGATGATTTCACAGAACACAAAGACGTTTCCCAGAAAGCTTATTTCTCTTTGTTATCCGAGGATATTTCCTTTGGCCCTGTGGTCTTCAAAGGGATCCGAAATATCTGTTCTCAGATTCCACAGAAATAAGGCTAGCAAAGAGATCCACGAAATACACATGTAACTCTGTGAGATGAATTAACAGAATACTAAGCAGTTTCTCAGAAAGCTTCTTTCCAGATTTCATCTGAGGATGTTTCCTTTTTCACCATAGCTCTCTAGGGGTTCCAAATATCACTTTGCCAATTCCACAAGAACTGTCTTAGCGAAAGGCTTCTTGGGGGGAAATCTGTAAGTCTGTGAGTTGATTTCACAGAACACAAAGAAGTTTCTCAGAAAGCTTCTTTCTCTTTGTTATCGGAGGATATTTCCTTTGGCCCTATATTCTTCAAAGGGATCCAAAATATCTGTTCTCAGATTCCACAGAAATAAGGGTAGCAAATAGATCCACGAAATACACATGTAAATGTGTGAGATGAATGAACAGAACACTAAGCAGTTTCTCAGAAAGCTTCTTTCCAGATTTCATCTGAGGATAATTCCTTTTTCACCACAGCCCTCTATGGGCTTCCAAATATCACTTTGCCAATTGCACAAGAACTGTCTTAGCGAAAGGCTTCTTGAGGGGAAAGCTGTAACTCTGTGAGATTATTTCACAGAACACAAAGAAGTTTCTGAGAAAGCTTCTTTCTCTTTGTTGTCGGAGGATATTTCCTTTGGCCCTATAGTCTTCAAAGGGATCCGAAATATCTGTTCTCAGATTCCACAGAAATAAGGCTAGCAAAGAGATCCACGAAATACACATGTAACTCTGTGAGATGAATTAACAGAACACTAAGCAGTTTCTCAGAAAGCTTCTTTCCAGATTTCATCTGAGGATATTTCCTTTAACACCATAGCCCTCTATGGGCTTCCAATATCACTTTGCAAATTCCACAAGAATTGTCTTAGAGAAGGCTTCTTGAGGGGAAAGCTGTAACTCTGTGAGATGATTTCACAGAACACAAAGAAGTTTCTCAGAAAGCTACTTTCTCTTTGTTATCGGAGGATATTTCCTTCGGCCATATAGTCTTCAATGGGATCCGAATTATCTGTTCTCAGATTCCACAGAAATAAGGCTAGCAAAGAGATCCACGAAATACAGATGTAACTCTGTGTGATGAATTAACAGAACACTAAGCAGTTTCTCAGAAAGCTTCTTTCCAGATTTCATCTGAGGATATTTCCTTTTTCACCATAGCCCTCTATGGGCTTCCAAATATCACTTTGCCAATTCCACAAGAACTGTCTTAGCGAAAGGCTTCTTGAGGGCATAGCTGTAAATCTGTGAGATGATTTCACGGAACACAAAGAAGTTTCTCAGAAAGCTTCTTTCTCTTTGTTGTCGGAGGATATTTCCTTTGGCCCTATAGTCTTCAAAGGGATCCGAAATATCCGTTCTCAGATTCCACAGAAATAAGGCTAGCAAAGAGATCCACGAAATACACATGTAACTCTGTGAGATGAATTAACAGAACACTAAGCAGTTTCTCAGAAAGCTTCTTTCCAGATTTCATCTGAGGATATTTCCTTTTTCACCATAGCTCTCTATGGGCTTCCAAATATCACTTTGCCAATTCCACAAGAACTGTCTTAGCGAAAGGCTTCTTGGGGGGAAATCTGTAACTCTGTGAGATGATTTCACAGAACACAAAGAAGTTTCTCAGAAAGCTTCTTTCTCTTTGTTATCGGAGGATATTTCCTTTGGCCCTATATTCTTCAAAGGGATCCGAAATATCTGTTCTCGGATTCCACATAAATAAGGGTAGCAAACAGAACCACGAAATACACATGTAAAGCTGTGAGAAGATTGAACAGAACACTAAGCAGTTTCTCAGAAAGCTTCTTTCCAGATTTCATCTGAGGATAATTCCTTTTTCACCATAGCCCTCTTTGGGCTTCCAAATATCACTTTGCCAATTCCACAAGAACTGTCTTAGCGGAAGGCTTCTTGAGGGGAAAGCTGTAACTCTGTGAGGTCATTTCACAGAACACAAAGAAGTTTCTCAGAAAGCTTCTTTCTCTTTGTTATCGGAGGATATTTCCTTTGGCCCTATAGTCTTCAAAGGGATCCGAAATATCTATTCTCAGATTCTACAGAAATAAGGCTAGCAAAGAGATCCACGAAATGGACATGTAACTCTGTTAGATGAATTAACAGAACACTAAGCAGTTTCTCAGAAAGCTTCTTTCCAGATTTCATCTGAGGATATTTCCTTTTTCACCATAGCCCTCTATGGACTTCCAAATATCACTTTGCCAATTCCACAAGAACTGTCTTAGCGAAAGGCTTCTTGAGGGGAAAGCTGTAACTCTGTGAGATTATTTCACAGAACACAAAGAAGTTTCTGAGAAAGCTTCTTTCTCTTTGTTGTCAGAGGATATTTCCTTTGGCCCTATAGTCTTCAAAGGGATCCGAAATATCCGTTCTCAGATTCCACAGAAATAAGGCTAGCAAAGAGATCCACGAAATACACATGTAACTCTGTGAGATGAATTAACAGAACAATAAGCAGTTTCTCAGAAAGCTTCTTTCCAGATTTCATCTGAGGATATTTCCTTTAACACCATAGCCCTCTATGGGCTTCCAAATATCACTTTGCAAATTCCACAAGAATTGTCTTAGAGGAAGGCTTCTTGAGGGGAAAGCTGTAACTCTATGAGATCATTTCACAGAACACAAAGAAGTTTCTCAAAAAGCTTCTTTCTCTTTGTTATCGGAGGATATTTCCTTTGGCCCTATAGTCTTCAAAGGGATCCGAAATATCTATTCTCAGATTCTACAGAAATAAGGCTAGCAAAGAGATCCACGAAATGGACATGTAACTCTGTTAGATGAATTAACAGAACACTAAGCAGTTTCTCAGAAAGCTTCTTTCCGGATTTCATCTGAGGATATTTCCTTTTTCACGATAGCCCTCTATGGGCTTCCAAATATCACTTTGCCAATTACACAAGAACTCTCTTAGCGAAAGGCTTCTTGAGGGGAAAGCTGTAACTCTGTGAGATGATTTCACAGAACACAAAGAAGTTTCTCAGAAAGCTACTTTCTCTTTGTTATCGGAGGATATTTCCTTCGGCCATATAGTCTTCATGGGATCCGAATTATCTGTTCTCAGATTCCACAGAAATAAGGCTAGCAAAGAGATCCACGAAATACAGATGTAACTCTGTGTGATGAATTAACAGAACACTAAGCAGTTTCTCAGAAAGCTTCTTTCCAGATTTCATCTGAGGATATTTCCTTTTTCACCATAGCCCTGCATGGGCTTCCAAATAACACTTTGCCAATTCCACAAGAACTGTCTTATCGGAAGGCTTCTTGAGGGGAAAGCTGTAATTCTGAGAGAATATTTCACAGAACACAAAGAAGTTTCTCAGAAAGCTTCTTTCTCTTTGTTATCGGAGGATATTTCCTTTGGCACCGTAGTCTTCAAAGGGATCCGAAATATCTTTGGCAGATTCCACAGATATAAGGCCAGCAAAGAGATCCACGAAATACACATGTAACTGTGTGAGATGAATTAACAGAACACTAAGCAGTTTCTCAGAAAGCTTCTTTCCAGATTTCATCTGAGGATATTTCCTTTTTCACCATAGCCCTCTATGGGCTTCCAAATATCACTTTGCCAATTCCACAAGAACTGTCTTAGCGCAAGGCTTCTTGAGGGGAAACCTGTAACTCTGTGAGATGATTTTACGGAACACAAAGAAGTTTCTCAGAAAGCTTCTTTCTCTTTGTTATCGGAGGATATTTCCTTTGGCCCTATAGTCTTCAAAAGGATCCGAATTATCTGTTCTCAGATTCCACAGGAATAAGGCTAGCAAAGAGATCCACGAAATATACATGTAACTCTGTGAGAAGAATTAAGAGAACACTAAGCAGTTTCTCAGAAAACTTCTTTCCAGATTTCATCTGAGGATATTTACTTTTTCACCATAGCCCTCTATGGGCTTCCAAATATCACTTTGCCAATTCCACAAGAACTGTCTTAGCGAAAGGCTTCTTGAGGCGAAAGCTGTAACTCTGTGAGATTATTTCACAGAACACAAAGAAGTTTCTCAGAAAGCTTCCTTCTCTTTGTTATCGGAGGATATTTCCTTTGGCCCTATAGTCTTCAATGGGATCCGAAATATCTGTTCTCAGATTCCAAAGAAATAAGGCTAGCAATGAGATCCTCGAAATACACATGTAACTCTGAGAGATGAATTAACAGAACACTAAGCAGTTTCTCAGAAAGCTTCTTTCCAGATTTCATCTTAGGATATTTCTTTTTTCACCATAGCCCTCTAAGGGCTTCCAAATATCACTTTGCCAATTAAACAAGAACTGTCTTAGCGAAAGGCTTCTTGAGGGGAAAGCTGTAACTCTGTGAGGTGATTTCACAGAACACAAAGAAGTTTTTCAGAAAGCTTCTTTCTCTTTGTTATCGGAGGATATTTCCTTTGGGCCTATAGTCTTCAAAGGGATACGAAATATCTGTTCTCAGATTCCTCAGAAATAAGGCAAGCAAAGAGATCCACGAAATACACATGTAACTCTGTGACATGAATTAACAGAACACTAAGCAGTTTCTCAGAAAGCTTCTTTCCAGATTTCATCTGAGGATATTTCCTTTAACACCATAGCCCTCTATGGGCTTCCAAATATCACTTTGCAAATTCCACAAGAATTGTCTTAGAGAAGGCTTCTTGAGGGGAAAGCTGTAACTCTGTGAGATGATTTCACAGAACACAAAGAAGTTTCTCAGAAAGCTACTTTCTGTTTGTTATCGGAGGATATTTCCTTCGGCCATATAGTCTTCAATGGGATCCGAATTATCTGTTCTCAGATTCCACAGAAATAAGGCTAGCAAAGAGATCCACGAAATAGAGATGTAACTCTGTGTGATGAATTAACAGAACACTAAGCAGTTTCTCAGAAAGCTTCTTTCCAGATTTCATCAGAGGATATTTCCTTTTTCACCATAGCTCTCTATGGGCTTCCAAATATCACTTTGCCAATTCCACAAGAACTGTCTTAGCGAAAGGCTTCTTGGACGGAAATCTGTAACTCTGTGAGATGATTTCACAGAACACAAAGAAGTTTCTCAGAAAGCTTCTTTCTCTTTGTTATCGGAGGATATTTCTTTGACCCTATAGTCTTCAAAGGTATCCGAAATATCTGTTCTCAGATTCCACAGAAATAAGGCTAGCAAAGAGATCCACGAAATACACATGTAACTCTATTAGATGAATTAACAAAACACTAAGCAGTTTCTCAAAAAACTTCTTTCCAGATTTCATCTGAAGATATCTCCTTTTTCACCATACCCCTCTATGGGCTTCCAAATATCACTTTGCCAATTCCACAAGAACTGTCTTATTGAAAGGCTTCTTGAGGGTATAGCTGTAACTCTGTGAGATGATTTCACAGAACACAAAGACGTTTCCCAGAAAGCTTATTTCTCTTTGTTATCCGAGGATATTTCCTTTGGCCCTGTGGTCTTCAAAGGGATCCGAAATATCTGTTCTCAGATTCCACAGAAATAAGGCTAGCAAAGAGATCCACGAAATACACATGTAACTCTGTGAGATGAATTAACAGAACACTAAGCAGTTTCTCAGAAAGCTTCTTTCCAGATTTCATCTGAGGATATTTCCTTTTTCACCATAGCTCTCTATGGGCTTCCAAATATCACTTTGCCAATTCCACAAGAACTGTCTTAGCGAAAGGCTTCTTGGGGGAAATCTGTAAGTCTGTGAGATGATTTCACAGAACACAAAGAAGTTTCTCAGAAAGCTTCTTTCTCTTTGTTATCGGAGTATATTTCCTTTGGCCCTATATTCTTCAAAGGGATCCGAAATATCTGTTCTCAGATTCCACAGAAATAAGGGTAGCAAACAGATCCACGAAATACACATGTAAATGTGTGAGATGAATGAACAGAACACTAAGCAGTTTCTCAGAAAGCTTCTTTCCAGATTTCATCTGAGGATAATTCCTTTTTCACCATAGCCCTCTATGGGCTTCCAAATATCACTTTGCCAATTGCACAAGAACTGTCTTAGCGAAAGGCTTCTTGAGGGGAAAGCTGTAACTCTGTGAGATTATTTCACAGAACACAAAGAAGTTTCTGAGAAAGCTTCTTTCTCTTTGTTGTCGGAGGATATTTCCTTTGGCCCTATAGTCTTCAAAGGGATCCGAAATATCTGTTCTCGGATTCCACATTAATAAGGGTAGCAAACAGATCCACGAAATACACATGTAAAGCTGTGAGAAGATTGAACAGAACACTAAGCAGTTTCTCAGAAAGCTTCTTTCCAGATTTCATCTGAGGATAATTCCTTTTTCACCATAGCCCTCTTTGGGCTTCCAAATATCACTTTGCCAATTCCACAAGAACTGTCTTAGCGGAAGGCTTCTTGAGGGGAAAGCTGTAACTCTGTGAGGTCATTTCACAGAACACAAAGAAGTTTCTCAGAAAGCTTCTTTCTCTTTGTTATCGGAGGATATTTCCTTTGGCCCTATAGTCTTCAAAGGGATCCGAAATATCTATTCTCAGATTCTACAGAAATAAGGCTAGCAAAGAGATCCACGAAATGGACATGTAACTCTGTTAGATGAATTAACAGAACACTAAGCAGTTTCTCAGAAAGCTTCTCTCCGGATTTCATCTGAGGATATTTCCTTTTTCACCATAGCCCTGCATGGGCTTCCAAATATCACTTTGCCAATTCCACAAGAACTGTCTTAGCGCAAGGCTTCTTGAGGGGAAAGCTGTAACTCTGTGAGATGATTTTACGGAACACAAAGAAGTTTCTCAGAAAGCTTCTTTCTCTTTGTTATCGGAGGATATTTCCTTTGGCCCTATAGTCTTCAAAAGGATCCGAAATATCTGTTCTCAGATTCCACAGGAATAAGGCTAGCAAAGAGATCCACGAAATATACATGTAACTCTGTGAGAAGAATTAAGAGAACACTAAGCAGTTTCTCAGAAAACTTCTTTCCAGATTTCATCTGAGGATATTTCCTTTTTAACCATAACCCTATGGGCTTCCAAATATCACTTTGCCAATTACACAAGAACTGTCTTAGCGAAAGGCTTCTTGAGGGGAAAGCTGTAACTCTGTGAGATGATTTCACAGAACACAAAGAAGTTTCTCAGAAAGCTACTTTCTCTTTGTTATCGGAGGATATTTCCTTTGGCCCTATAGTCTTCAATGGGATCCGAAATATCTGTTCTCAGATTCCACAGAAATAAGGCTAGCAAAGAGATCCACGAAATACAGATGTAACTCTGTGTGATGAATTAACAGAACACTAAGCAGTTTCTCAGAAAGATTCTTTCCAGATTTCATCTGAGGATATTTCCTTCTTCACCATAGCCCTCTACGGGCTTCCAAATATCACTTTGCCAATTCCACAAGAACTGTCTTAGCGAAAGGCTTCTTGAGGGGAAAGCTGTAAATCTGTGAGATGATTTCACGGAACACAAAGAAGTTTCTCAGAAAGCTTCTTTCTCTTTGTTATCGGAGGATATTTCCTTTGGCCCTATAGTCTTCAATGGGATCCGAATTATCTGTTCTCAGATTCCACAGAAATAAGGCTAGCAAAGAGATCCACGAAATACAGATGTAACTCTGTGAGATGAATTAACAGAACACTAAGCAGTTTCTCAGAAAGCTCCTTTCCAGATTTCATGTGAGGATATTTCCTTTTTCACCATAGCCCTCTATGGGCTTCCAAATATCACTTTGCCAATTCCACAAGAACTGTCTTAGCGAACGGCTTCTTGAGGGGAAGGCTGTAACTCTGTGAGATGATTTCA
The DNA here is from genome assembly GCF_049350105.2 of Macaca mulatta. Taxonomy (NCBI): domain Eukaryota; kingdom Metazoa; phylum Chordata; class Mammalia; order Primates; family Cercopithecidae; genus Macaca; species Macaca mulatta. The sequence continues at coordinate 40,598,971 of NC_133414.1, forward strand.
CAGAACACAAAGAAGTTACTCAGAAATCTTCTTTCTCTTTGTTATCGGAGGATATTTCCTTTGACCCTATAGTCTTCAAAGGTATCCGAAATATCTGTTCTCAGATTCCACAGAAATAAGGCTAGCAAAGAGATCCACGAAATACACATGTAACTCTATTAGATGAATTAACAAAACACTAAGCAGTTTCTCAGAAAGCTTCTTTCCAGATTTCATCTGAGGATATCTCCTTTTTCACCATACCCCTCTAAGGGCTGCCAAATATCACTTTGCCAATTCCACAAGAACTGTCTTATTGAAAGGCTTCTTGAGGGCATAGCTGTAACTCTGTGAGATGTTTTAACAGAACACTAAGAAGTTTCCCAGAAAGCTTATTTCTCTTTGTTATCCGAGGATATTTCCTTTGGCCCTGTGGTCTTCAAAGGGATCCGAAATATCTGTTCTCAGATTCCACAGAAATAAGGCTAGCAAAGAGATCCACGAAATACACATGTAACTCCGTGAGATGAATTAACAGAACACTAAGCAGTTTCTCAGAAAGCTTCCTTCCAGATTTCATCTGAGGATATTTCCTTTTTCACCATAGCTCTCTTTGGGCTTCCAAATATCACTTTGCCAATTCCACAAGAACTGTCTTAGCGAAAGGCTTCTTGGGGGGAAATCTGTAACTCTGTGAGATGATTTCACAGAACACAAAGAAGTTTCTCAGAAAGCTTCTTTCTCTTTGTTATCGGAGGATATTTCCTTTGGCCCTATATTCTTCAAAGGGATCCGAAATATCTGTTCTCAGATTCCACAGAAATAAGGGTAGCAAACAGATCCACGAAATACACATGTAAATCTGTGAGATGAATGAACAGAACACTAAGCAGTTTCTCAGAAAGCTTCTTTCCAGATTTCATCTGAGGATAATTCCTTTTTCACCATAGCCCTCTATGGGCTTCCAAATATCACTTTGCGAATTCCACAAGAACTGTCTTAGCGAAAGGCTTCTTGAGGGGAAAGCTGTAACTCTGTGAGATTATTTCACAGAACACAAAGAAGTTTCTCAGAAAGCTTCTTTCTCTTTGTTGTCGGAGGATATTTCCTTTGGCCCTATAGTCTTCAAAGGGATCCGAAATATCTATTCTCAGATTCTACAGAAATAAGGCTAGCAAAGAGATCCACGAAATACACATGTAACTCTGTGACATGAATTAACAGAACACTAAGCAGTTTCTCAGAAAGCTTCTTTCCAGATTTCATCTCAGGATATTTCCTTTTTCACCATAGCCCTCTATGGGCTTCCAAATATCACTTTGCCAATTCCACAAGAAGTGTGTTAGCGAAAGGCTTCTTGAGGGGAAAGCTGTAACTCAGTGAGATGATTTCACACAACACAAAGAAGTTTCTCAGAAAGCTTCCTTCTCTTTGTTATCGGAGGATATTTCCTTTGGCCCTATAGTCTTCAATGGGATCCGAAATATCTGTTCTCAGATTCCAAAGAAATAAGGCTAGCAATGAGATCCACGAAATACACATGTAACTCTGTGAGATGAATTAACAGAACACTAAGCAGTTTCTCAGAAAGCTTCTTTCCAGATTTCATCTTAGGATATTTCTTTTTTCACCATAGCCCTCTAAGGGCTTCCAAATATCACTTTGCCAATTAAACAAGAACTGTCTTAGCGAAAGGCTTCTTGAGGGGAAAGCTGTAACTCTGTGAGGTGATTTCACAGAACACAAAGAAGTTTTTCAGAAAGCTTCTTTCTCTTTGTTATCGGAGGATATTTCCTTTGGGCCTATAGTCTTCAAAGGGATACGAAATATCTGTTCTCAGATTCCTCAGAAATAAGGCTAGCAAAGAGATCCACGAAATACACATGTAACTCTGTGACATGAATTAACAGAACACTAAGCAGTTTCTCGGAAAGCTTCTTTCCAGATTTCATCTGAGGATATTTCCTTTTTCACCATAGCCCTCTCTGGGCTTCCAAATATCCCTTTGCCAATTACACAAGAACTTTCTTAGCGAAAGGCTTCTTGAGGGGAAAATTGTAACTCTGTGAGATGATTTCACAGAACACCAAGAAGTTTCTCAGAAAGCTTCTTTATCTTTGTTATCGGAGGATATTGCCTTTGGCCCCATAGTCTTCCAAGGGATCCGAAATATGTGTTCTCAGATTCCACAGAAATAGGTTAGCAAAGAGATCCACGAAATACAGATGTAACTCTGGGAAATGAATTAGCAGAACACTAAGCAGTTTCTCAGAAAGCTTCTTTCCAGATTTCATCTTAGGATATTTCCTTTAACACCATAGCCCTCTATGGGCTTTCAAATATCACTTTGCAAATTCCACAAGAATTGTCTTAGAGAAGGCTTCTTGAGGGGAAAGCTGTAACTCTGTGAGATGATTTCACAGAACACAAAGAAGTTTCTCAGAAAGCTACTTTCTCTTTGTTATCGGAGGATATTTCCTTCGGCCATATAGTCCTCAATGGGATCCGAATTATCTGTTCTCAGATTCCACAGAAATAAGGCTAGCAAAGAGATCCACGAAATACAGATGTAACTCTGTGTGATGAATTAACAGAACACTAAGCAGTTTCTCAGAAAGCTTCTTTCCAGATTTCATCTGAGGATATTTCCTTTTTCACCATAGCCCTCTATGGGCTTCCAAATATCACTTTGCCAATTCCACAAGAAGTGTCTTAGCGAAAGGCTTCTTGAGGGGAAAGCTGTAAATCTGTGAGATGATTTCACGGAACACAAAGAAGTTTCTCAGAAAGCTTCTTTCTCTTTGTTGTCGGAGGATATTTCCTTTGGCCCTATAGTATTCAAAGGGATCCGAAATATCCGTTCTCAGATTCCACAGAAATAAGGCTAGCAAAGAGATCCACGAAATACACATGTAACTCTGTGAGATGAATTAACAGAACACTAAGCAGTTTCTCAGAAAGCTTCTTTCCAGATTTCATCTGAGGATATTTCCTTTTTCACCATAGCTCTCTATGGGCTTCCAAATATCACTTTGCCAATTCCACAAGAACTGTCTTAGCGAAAGGCTTCTTGGGGGGAAATCTGTAACTCTGTGAGATGATTTCACAGAACACAAAGAAGTTTCTCAGAAAGCTTCTTTCTCTTTGTTATCGGAGGATATTTATTTGACCCTATAGTCTTCAAAGGTATCCGAAATATCTGTTCTCAGATTCCACAGAAATAAGGCTAGCAAAGAGATCCACGAAATACACATGTAACTCTATTAGATGAATTAACAAAACACTAAGCAGTTTCTCAGAAAGCTTCTTTCCAGATTTCATCTGAAGATATCTCCTTTTTCACCATACCCCTCTATGGGCTTCCAAATATCACTTTGCCAATTCCACAAGAACTGTCTTATTGAAAGGCTTCTTGAGGGCATAGCTGTAACTCTGTGAGATGATTTCACAGAACACAAAGACGTTTCCCAGAAAGCTTATTTCTCTTTGTTATCCGAGGATATTTCCTTTGGCCCTATATTCTTCAAAGGGATCCGAAATATCTGTTCTCAGATTCCACAGAAATAAGGGTAGCAAACAGATCCACGAAATACACATGTAAATCTGTGAGATGTATGAACAGAACACTAAGCAGTTTCTCAGAAAGCTTCTTTCCAGATTTCATCTGAGGATAATTCCTTTTTCACCATAGCCCTCTATGGGCTTCCAAATATCACTTTGCCAATTCCACAAGAACTGTCTTAGCGAAAGGCTTCTTGAGGGGAAAGCTGTAACTCTGTGAGATTATTTCACAGAACACAAAGAAGTTTCTCAGAAAGCTTCTTTCTCTTTGTTGTCGGAGGATATTTCCTTTGGCCCTATAGTCTTCAAAGGGATCCGAAATATCCGTTCTCAGATTCCACAGAAATAAGGCTAGCAAAGAGATCCACGAAATACACATGTAACTCTGTGAGATGAATTAACAGAACACTAAGCAGTTTCTCAGAAAGCTTCTTTCCAGATTTCATCTGAGGATATTTCCTTTAACACCATAGCCCTCTATGGGCTTCCAAATATCACTTTGCCAATTCCACAAGAACTGTCTTAGCGGAAGGCTTCTTGAGGGGAAAGCTGTAACTCTGTGAGATCATTTCACAGAACACAAAGAAGTTTCTCAGAAAGCTTCTTTCTCTTTGTTATCGGAGGATATTTCCTTTGGCCCTATAGTCTTCAAAGGGATCCGAAATATCTATTCTCAGATAATACAGAAATAAGGCTAGCAAAGAGATCCACGAAATACACATGTAACTCTGTGACATGAATTAACAGAACACTAAGCAGTTTCTCAGAAAGCTTCTTTCCAGATTTCATCTCAGGATATTTCCTTTTTCACCATAGCCCTCTATGGGCTTCCAAATATCACTTTGCCAATTCCACAAGAAGTGTCTTAGCGAAAGGCTTCTTGAGGGGAAAGCTGTAACTCAGTGAGATGATTTCACACAACACAAAGAAGTTTCTCAGAAAGCTTCCTTCTCTTTGTTATCGGAGGATATTTCCTTTGGCCCTATAGTCTTCAATGGGATCCGAAATATCTGTTCTCAGATTCCAAAGAAATAAGGCTAGCAATGAGATCCACGAAATACACATGTAACTCTGTGAGATGAATTAACAGAACACTAAGCAGTTTCTCAGAAAGCTTCTTTCCAGATTTCATCTTAGGATATTTCTTTTTTCACCATAGCCCTCTAAGGGCTTCCAAATATCACTTTGCCAATTAAACAAGAACTGTCTTAGCGAAAGGCTTCTTGAGGGGAAAGCTGTAACTCTGTGAGGTGATTTCACAGAACACAAAGAAGTTTTTCAGAAAGCTTCTTTCTCTTTGTTATCGGAGGATATTTCCTTTGGGCCTATAGTCTTCAATGGGATACGAAATATCTGTTCTCAGATTCCTCAGAAATAAGGCTAGCAAAGAGATCCACGAAATACACATGTAACTCTGTGACATGAATTAACAGAACACTAAGCAGTTTCTCAGAAAGCTTCTTTCCAGATTTCATCTGAGGATATTTCCTTTTTCACCATAGCCCTCTCTGGGCTTCCAAATATCCCTTTGCCAATTACACAAGAACTTTCTTAGCGAAAGGCTTCTTGAGGGGAAAATTGTAACTCTGTGAGATGATTTCACAGAACACCAAGAAGTTTCTCAGAAAGCTTCTTTCTCTTTGTTATCGGAGGATATTTCCTTTGGCCCTATATTCTTCAAAGGGATCCGAAATATCTGTTCTCAGATTCCACAGAAATAGGTTAGCAAAGAGATCCACGAAATACAGATGTAACTCTGGGAGATGAATTAGCAGAACACTAAGCAGTTTCTCAGAAATGTTCTTTCCAGATTTCATCTGAGGATATTTCCTTTAACACCATAGCCCTCTATGGGCTTTCAAATATCACTTTGCAAATTCCACAAGAATTGTCTTAGAGAAGGCTTCTTGAGGGGAAAGCTGTAACTCTGTGAGATGATTTCACAGAACACAAAGAAGTTTCTCAGAAAGCTACTTTCTCTTTGTTATCGGAGGATATTTCCTTCGGCCATATAGTCTTCAATGGGATCCGAATTATCTGTTCTCAGATTCCACAGAAATAAGGCTAGCAAAGAGATCCACGAAATACAGATGTAACTCTGTGTGATGAATTAACAGAACACTAAGCAGTTTCTCAGAAAGCTTCTTTCCAGATTTCATCTGAGGATATTTCCTTTTTCACCATTGCCCTCTATGGGCTTCCAAATATCACTTTGCCAATTCCACAAGAAGTGTCTTAGCGAAAGGCTTCTTGAGGGGAAAGCTGTAAATCTGTGAGATGATTTCACGGAACACAAAGAAGTTTCTCAGAAAGCTTCTTTCTCTTTGTTGTCGGAGGATATTTCCTTTGGCCCTATAGTCTTCAAAGGGATCCGAAATATCCGTTCTCAGATTCCACAGAAATAAGGCTAGCAAAGAGATCCACGAAATACACATGTAACTCTGTGAGATGAATTAACAGAACACTAAGCAGTTTCTCAGAAAGCTTCTTTCCAGATTTCATCTGAGGATATTTCCTTTTTCACCATAGCTCTCTATGGGCTTCCAAATATCACTTTGCCAATTCCACAAGAACTGTCTTAGCGAAAGGCTTCTTGGGGGGAAATCTGTAACTCTGTGAGATGATTTCACAGAACACAAAGAAGTTTCTCAGAAAGCTTCTTTCTCTTTGTTATCGGAGGATATTTATTTGACCCTATAGTCTTCAAAGGTATCCGAAATATCTGTTCTCAGATTCCACAGAAATAAGGCTAGCAAAGAGATCCACGAAATACACATGTAACTCTATTAGATGAATTAACAAAACACTAAGCAGTTTCTCAGAAAGCTTCTTTCCAGATTTCATCTGAAGATATCTCCTTTTTCACCATACCCCTCTATGGGCTTCCAAATATCACTTTGCCAATTCCACAAGAACTGTCTTATTGAAAGGCTTCTTGAGGGCATAGCTGTAACTCTGTGAGATGATTTCACAGAACACAAAGACGTTTCCCAGAAAGCTTATTTCTCTTTGTTATCCGAGGATATTTCCTTTGGCCCTGTGGTCTTCAAAGGGATCCGAAATATCTGTTCTCAGATTCCACAGAAATAAGGCTAGCAAAGAGATCCACGAAATACACATGTAACTCTGTGAGATGAATTAACAGAACACTAAGCAGTTTCTCAGAAAGCTTCTTTCCAGATTTCATCTGACGATATTTCCTTTTTCACCATAGCTCTCTATGGGCTTCCAAATATCACTTTGCCAATTCCACAAGAACTGTCTTAGCGAAAGGCTTCTTGGGGGGAAATCTGTAAGTCTGTGAGATGATTTCACAGAACACAAAGAAGTTTCTCAGAAAGCTTCTTTCTCTTTGTTATCGGAGGATATTTCCTTTGGCCATATATTCTTCAAAGGGATCCGAAATATCTGTTCTCAGATTCCACAGAAATAAGGGTAGCAAACAGATCCACGAAATACACATGTAAATGTGTGAGATGAATGAACAGAACACTAAGCAGTTTCTCAGAAAGCTTCTTTCCAGATTTCATCTGAGGATAATTCCTTTTTCACCATAGCCCTCTATGGGCTTCCAAATATCACTTTGCCAATTGCACAAGAACTGTCTTAGCGAAAGGCTTCTTGAGGGGTAAGCTGTAACTCTGTGAGATTATTTCACAGAACACAAAGAAGTTTCTGAGAAAGCTTCTTTCTCTTTGTTGTCGGAGGATATTTCCTTTGGCCCTATAGTCTTCAAAGGGATCCGAAATATCTGTTCTCAGATTCCACAGAAATAAGGCTAGCAAAGAGATCCACGAAATACACATGTAACTCTGTGAGATGAATTAACAGAACACAAAGCAGTTTCTCAGAAAGCTTCTTTCCAGATTTCATCTGAGGATATTTCCTTTAACACCATAGCCCTCTATGGGCTTCCAAATATCACTTTGCAAATTCCACAAGAATTGTCTTAGAGAAGGCTTCTTGAGGGGAAAGCTGTAACTCTGTGAGATGATTTCACAGAACACAAAGAAGTTTCTCACAAAGCTACTTTCTCTTTGTTATCGGAGGATATTTCCTTCGGCCATATAGTCTTCAATGGGATCCGAATTATCTGTTCTCAGATTCCACAGAAATAAGGCTAGCAAAGAGATCGACGAAATACAGATGTAACTCTGTGTGATGAATTAACAGAACACTAAGCAGTTTCTCAGAAAGCTTCTTTCCAGATTTCATCTGAGGATATTTCCTTTTTCACCATAGCCCTCTATGGGCTTCCAAATATCACTTTGCCAATTCCACAAGAACTGTCTTAGCGAAAGGCTTCTTGAGTGGAAAGCTGTAAATCTGTGAGATGATTTCACGGAACACAAAGAAGTTTCTCAGAAAGCTTCTTTCTCTTTGTTGTCGGAGGATATTTCCTTTGGCCCTATAGTCTTCAAAGGGATCCGAAATATCCGTTCTCAGATTCCACAGAAATAAGGCTAGCAAAGAGATCCACGAAATACACATGTAACTCTCTGAGATGAATTAACAGAACACTAAGCAGTTTCTCAGAAAGCTTCTTTCCAGATTTCATCTGAGGATATTTCCTTTTTCACCATAGCTCTCTATGGGCTTCCAAATATCACTTTGCCAATTCCACAAAAACTGTCTTAGCGAAAGGCTTCTTGGGGGGAAATCTGTAACTCTGTGAGATGATTTCACAGAACACAAAGAAGTTTCTCAGAAAGCTTCTTTCTCTTTGTTATCGGAGGATATTTCCTTTGGCACTATATTCTTCAAAGGGATCCGAAATATCTGTTCTCGGATTCCACATAAATAAGGGTAGCAAACAGATCCACGAAATACACATGTAAAGCTGTGAGAAGATTGAACAGAACACTAAGCAGTTTCTCAGAAAGCTTCTTTCCAGATTTCATCTGAGGATAATTCCTTTTTCACCATAGCCCTCTTTGGGCTTCCAAATATCACTTTGCCAATTCCACAAGAACTGTCTTAGCGGAAGGCTTCTTGAGGGGAAAGCTGTAACTCTGTGAGGTCATTTCACAGAACACAAAGAAGTTTCTCAGAAAGCTTCTTTCTCTTTGTTATCGGAGGATATTTCCTTTGGCCCTATAGTCTTCAAAGGGATCCGAAATATCTATTCTCAGATTCTACAGAAATAAGGCTAGCAAAGAGATCCACGAAATGGACATGTAACTCTGTTAGATGAATTAACAGAACACTAAGCAGTTTCTCAGAAAGCTTCTTTCCGGATTTCATCTGAGGATATTTCCTTTTTCACCATAGCCCTGCATGGGCTTCCAAATAACACTTTGCCAATTCCACAAGAACTGTCTTAGCGGAAGGCTTCTTGAGGGGAAAGCTGTAATTCTGTGAGAATATTTCACAGAACACAAAGAAGTTTCTCAGAAAGCTTCTTTCTCTTTGTTATCGGAGGTTATTTCCTTTGGCCCCGTAGTCTTCAAAGGGATCCGAAATATCTTTGGCAGATTCCACAGATATAAGGCCAGCAAAGAGATCCACGAAATACACATGTAACTGTGTGAGATGAATTAACAGAACACTAAGCAGTTTCTCAGAAAGCTTCTTTCCAGATTTCATCTGAGGATATTTCCTTTTTCACCATAGCCCTCTATGGGCTTCCAAATATCACATTGCCAATTCCACAAGAACTGTCTTAGCGCAAGGCTTCTTGAGGGGAAAGCTGTAACTCTGTGAGATGATTTTACGGAACACAAAGAAGTTTCTCAGAAAGCTTCTTTCTCTTTGTTATCGGAGGATATTTCCTTTGGCCCTATAGTCTTCAAAAGGATCCGAAATATCTGTTCTCAGATTCCAAGGAATAAGGCTAGCAAAGAGATCCACGAAATATACATGTAACTCTGTGAGAAGAATTAAGAGAACACTAAGCAGTTTCTCAGAAAACTTCTTTCCAGATTTCATCTGGGGATATCTCCTTTTTCACCATACCCCTCTATGGGCTTCCAAATATCACTTTGCCAATTCCACAAGAACTGTCTTATTGAAAGGCTTCTTGAGGGCATAGCTGTAACTCTGTGAGATGATTTCACAGAACACAAAGAAGTTTCCCAGAAAGCTTATTTCTCTTTGTTATCCGAGGATATTTCCTTTGGCCCTGTGGTCTTCAAAGGGATCCGAAATATCTGTTCTCAGATTCCACAGAAATAAGGCTAGCAAAGAGATCCACGAAATACACATGTAACTCTGTGAGATGAATTAACAGAACACAAAGCAGTTTCTCAGAAAGCTTCTTTCCAGATTTCATCTGAGGATATTTCCTTTTTCACCATAGCTCTCTATGGGCTTCCAAATATCACTTTGCCAATTCCACAAGAACTGTCTTAGCGAAAGGCTTCTTGGGGGGAAATCTGTAAGTCTGTGAGATGATTTCACAGAACACAAAGAAGTTTCTCAGAAAGCTTCTTTCTCTTTGTTATCGGAGGATATTTCCTTTGGCCCTATATTCTTCAAAGGGATCCGAAATATCTGTTCTCAGATTCCACAGAAATAAGGGTAGCAAACAGATCCACGAAATACACATGTAAATGTGTGAGATGAATGAACAGAACACTAAGCAGTTTCTCAGAAAGCTTCTTTCCAGATTTCATCTGAGGATAATTCCTTTTTCACCATAGCCCTCTATGGGCTTCCAAATATCACTTTGCCAATTGCACAAGAACTGTCTTAGCGAAAGGCTTCTTGAGGGGAAAGCTGTAACTCTGTGAGATTATTTCACAGAACACAAAGAAGTTTCTGAGAAAGCTTCTTTCTCTTTGTTGTCAGAGGATATTTCCTTTGGCTCTATAGTCTTCAAAGGGATCCGAAATATCCGTTCTCAGATTCCACAGAAATAAGGCTAGCAAAGAGATCCAAGAAATACACATGTAACTCTGTGAGATGAATTAACAGAACACTAAGCAGTTTCTCAGAAAGCTTCTTTCCAGATTTCATCTGAGGATATTTCCTTTAACACCATAGCCCTCTATGTGCTTCCAAATATCACTTTGCAAATTCCACAAGAATTGTCTTAGTGGAAGGCTTCTTGAGGGGAAAGCTGTAACTCTGTGAGATCATTTCACAGAACACAAAGAAGTTTCTCAAAAAGCTTCTTTCTCTTTGTTATCGGAGGATATTTCCTTTGGCCCTATAGTCTTCAAAGGGATCCGAAATATCTATTCTCAGATTCTACAGAAATAAGGCTAGCAAAGAGATCCACGAAATGGACATGTAACTCTGTTAGATGAATTAACAGAACACTAAGCAGTTTCTCAGAAAGCTTCTTTCCGGATTTCATCTGAGGATATTTCCTTTTTCACCATAGCCCTCTATGGGCTTCCAAATATCACTTTGCCAATTACACAAGAACTGTCTTAGCGAAAGGCTTCTTGAGGGGAAAGCTGTAACTCTGTGAGATGATTTCACAGAACACAAAGAAGTTTCTCAGAAAGCTACTTTCTCTTTGTTATCGGAGGATATTTCCTTCGGCCATATAGTCTTCATGGGATCCGAATTATGTGTTCTCAGATTCCACAGAAATAAGGCTAGCAAAGAGATCCACGAAATACAGATGTAACTCTGTGTGATGAATTAACAGAACACTAAGCAGTTTCTCAGAAAGCTTCTTTCTAGATTTCATCTGAGGATATTTCCTTTTTCACCATAGCCCTCTATGGGCTTCCAAATATCACTTTGCCAATTCCACAAAAACTGTCTTAGCGAAAGGCTTCTTGAGGGGAAAGCTGTAAATCTGTGAGATGATTTCACAGAACACACAGAAGTTTCTCAGAAAGCTTCTTTCTCTTTGTTGTCGGGGGATATTTCCTTTGGCCCTATAGTCTTCAATGGGATCCGAAATATCCGTTCTCAGATTCCACAGAAATAAGGCTAGCAAAGAGATCCACGAAATACACATGTAACTCTGTGAGATGAATTAACAGAACACTAAGCAGTTTCTCAGAAAGCTTCTTTCCAGATTTCATGTGAGGATATTTCCTTTTTCACCATAGCCCTCTATGGGCTTCCAAATATCACTTTGCCAATTCCACAAGAACTGTCTTGTTGAAAGGCTTCTTGAGGGCATAGCTGTAACTCTGTGAGATGATTTCACAGAACACAAAGAAGTTTCCCAGAAAGCTTATTTCTCTTTGTTATCCGAGGATATTTCCTTTGGCCCTGTGGTCTTCAAAGGGATCCGAAATATCTGTTCTCAGATTCCACAGAAATAAGGCTAGCAAAGAGATCCACGAAATACACATGTAACTGTGTGAGATGAATTAACAGAACACTAAGCAGTTTCTCAGAAAGCTTCTTTCCAGATTTCATCTGAGGATATTTCCTTTTTCACCATAGCCCTCTATGGGCTTCCAAATATCACTTTGCCAATTCCACAAGAACTGTCTTAGCGCAAGGCTTATTGAGAGGAAAGCTGTAACTCTGTGAGATGATTTTACGGAACACAAAGAAGTTTCTCAGAAAGCTTCTTTCTCTTTGTTATCGGAGAATATTTCCTTTGGCCCTATAGTCTTCAAAAGGATCCGAAATATCTGTTCTCAGATTCCACAGGAATAAGGCTAGCAAAGAGATCCACGAAATACTGATGTAACTCTGTGTGATGAATTAACAGAACACTGAGCAGTTTCTCAGACAGCTTCTTTCCAGATTTCATCTGAGGATATTTCCTTTTTCACCATAGCCCTCTATGGGCTTCCAAATATCACTTTGCCAATTCCACAAGAACTGTCTTAGCGAAAGGCTTCTTGAGGGGGAAGCTGTAAATCTGTGAGATGATATCACAGAACACAAAGAAGTTTCTCAGAAAGCTTCTTTCTCTTTGTTATCGGAGGATATTTCCTTTGGACCTATAGTCTTCAATGGGATCCGAATTATCTGTTCTCAGATTCCACAGAAATAAGGCTAGCAAAGAGATCCACGAAATACACATGTAACTCTATTAGATGAATTAACAGAACACTAAGCAGTTTCTCAGAAAGCTTCTTTCCAGATTTCATCTGAGGATATTTCCTTTTTCACCATAGCCTTCTAAGGGCTTCCAAATATCACTTTGCCAATTCCACAAGAACTGTCTTATTGAAAGGCTTCTTGAGGGCATAGCTGTAACTCTGTGAGATGATTTCACAGAACACAAAGAAGTTTCCCAGAAAGCTTATTTCTCTTTGTTATCCGAGGATATTTCCTTTGGCCCTGTGGTCTTGAAAGGGATCCGAAATATCTGTTCTCAGATTCCACAGAAATAAGGCTAGCAAAGAGATCCACGAAATACACATGTAACTCTGTGAGATGAATTAACAGAACACTAAGCAGTTTCTCAGAAAGCTTCTTTCCAGATTCCATCTGAGGATATGTCCTTTTTCACCATAGCTCTCTATGGGCTTCCAAATATCACTTTGCCAATTCCACAAGAACTGTCCTAGCGGAAGGCTTCGTGAGGGGAAAGCTATAATTCTGTGAGAATATATCACAGAACACAAAGAAGTTTCTCAGAAAGCTTCTTTCTCTTTGTTATCGGAGGATATTTCCTTTGGCCACGTAGTCTTCAAAGGGATCAGAAATATCTTTGGCAGATTCCACAGAAATAAGGCTAGCAAAGAGATCCACGAAATACACATGTAACTGTGTGAGATGAATTAACAGAACACTAAGCAGTTTCTCAGAAAGCTTCTTTCCAGATTTCATCTGAGGATATTTCCTTTTTCACCGTAGCCCTCTAAGGGCTTCCAAATATCACTTTGCCAATTCCACAAGAACTGTCTTAGTGCAAGGCTTCTTGAGGGGAAAGCTGTAACTCTGTGAGATGATTTTACGGAACACAAAGAAGTTTCTCAGAATGCTTCTTTCTCTTTGTTATCGGAGGATATTTCCTTTGGCCCTATAGTCTTCAAAAGGATCCGAAATATCTGTTCTCAGATTCCACAGAAATAAGGCTAGCAAAGAGATCCACGAAATATACATGTAACTCTGTGAGAAGAATTAAGAGAACACTAAGCAGATTCTCAGAAAACTTCTTTCCAGATTTCATCTGAGGATATTTCCTTTTTCACCATAGCCCTCTATGGGCTTCCAAATATCACTTTGCCAATTACACAAGAACTGTCTTAGCGAAAGGCTTCTTGAGGGGAAAGCTGTAACTCTGTGAGATGATTTCACAGAACACAAAGAAGTTTCTCAGAAAGCTACTTTCTCTTTGTTATCGGAGGATATTTCCTTTGGCCCTATACTCTTCAATGGGATCCGAAATATCTGTTCTCAGATTCCACAGAAATAAGGCTAGCAAAGAGATCCACGAAATACAGATGTAAGTCTGTGTGATGAATTAACAGAACACTAAGCAGTTTCTCAGAAAGCTTCTTTCCAAATTTCATCTGGGGATATTTCCTTCTTCACCATAGCCCTCTATGGGCTTCCAAATATCACTTTGCCAATTCCACAAGAACTGTCTTAGCGAAAGGCTTCTTGAGGGGAAAGCTGTAAATCTGTGAGAAGATTTCACAGAACACAAAGAAGTTTCTCAGAAAGCTTCTTTCTCTTTGTTATCGGACGATATTTCCTTTGGCCCTACAGTCTTCAATGGGATCCGAATTATCTGTTCTCAGATTCCACAGAAATAAGGCTAGCAAAGAGATCCACGAAATACAGATGTAACTCTGTGAGATGAATTAACAGAACACTAAGCAGTTTCTCAGAAAGCTCCTTTCCAGATTTCATGTGAGGATATTTCCTTTTTCACCATAGCCCTCTATGGGCTTCCAAATATCACTTTGCCAATTCCACAAGAACTGTCTTAGCGAAAGGCTTCTTGAGTTGAAGGCTGTAACTCTGTGAGATGATTTCACAGAACACAAAGAAGTTACTCAGAAAGCTTTTTTCTCTTTGTTATAGGAGGATATTTCCTTTGGCCCTATAGTCTTCAAAGGTATCCGAAATATCAGTTCTCAGATTCTTCAGAAATAAGGCTAGCAAAGAGATCCACGAAATACACATGTAACACTATTAGATGAATTAACAGAACACTAAGCAGTTTCTCAGAAAGCTTCTTTCCAGATTTCATCTGAGGATATTTCCTTTTTCACCATAGCCCTCTATGGGCTTCCAAATATCACTTTGCCAATTCCACAAGAACTGTCTTATTGAAAGGCTTCTTGAGGGCATAGCTGTAACTCTGTGAGATGATTTCACAGAACACAAAGAAGTTTCCCAGAAAGCTTATTTCTCTTTGTTATCCGAGGATATTTCCTTTGGCCCTGTGGTCTTCAAAGGGATCCGAAATATCTGTTCTCAGATTCCACAGAAATAAGGCTAGCAAAGAGATCCACGAAATACACATGTAACTCTGTGAGATGAATTAACAGAACACTAAGCAGTTTCTCAGAAAGCTTCTTTCCAGATTTCATCTGAGGATATTTCCTTTTTCACCATAGCTCTCTAAGGGCTTCCAAATATCACTTTGCCAATTCCACAAGAACTGTCTTAGCGAAAGGCTTCTTGGGGGGAAATCTGTAACTCTGTGAGATGATTTCACAGAACACAAAGAAGTTTCTCAGAAAGCTTCTTTCTCTTTGTTATCGGAGGATATTTCCTTTGGCCCTATAGTCTTCAAAGGGATCCGAGATATCTGTTCTCAGATTCCACAGAAATAAGGCTAGCAAAGAGATCCACGAAATACACATGTAACTCTGTGAGATGAATTAACAGAACACTAAGCAGTTTCTCAAAAAGCTTCTTTCCAGATTTCATCTGAGGATATTTCCTTTTTCACCATAGCTCTCTATGGGCTTCCAAATATCACTTTGCCAATTCCACAAGAACTGTCTTAGCGAAAGGCTTCTTGGGGGGAAATCTGTAACTCTGTGAGATGATTTCACAGAACACAAAGAAGTTTCTCAGAAAGCTTCTTTCTCTTTGTTATCGGAGGATATTTCCTTTGGCCCTATATTCTTCAAAGGGATCCGAAATATCTGTTCTCAGATTCCACAGAAATAAGGGTAGCAAACAGATCCACGAAATACACATGTAAATCTGTGAGAAGATTGAACAGAACACTAAGCAGTTTCTCAGAAAGCTTCTTTCCAGATTTCATCTGAGGATAATTCCTTTTTCACCATAGCCCTCTATGGGCTTCCAAATATCACTTTGCCAATTCCACAAGAACTGTCTTAGCTAAAGGCTTCTTGAGGGGAAAGCTGTAACTCTGTGAGATTATTTCACAGAACACAAAGAAGTTTCTCAGAAAGCTTCTTTCTCTTTGTTGTCGGAGGATATTTCCTTTTTCCCTATAGTCTTCAAAGGGATCCGAAATATCCGTTCTCAGATTCCACAGAAATAAGGCTAGCAAAGAGATCCACGAAATACACATGTAACTCTGTGAGATGAATTAACAGAACACTAAGCAGTTTCTCAGAAAGCTTCTTTCCAGATTTCATCTGAGGATATTTCCTTTAACACCATAGCCCTCTATGGGCTTCCAAATATCACTTTGCCAATTCCACAAGAACTGTCTTAGTGGAAGGCTTCTTGAGGGGAAAGCTGTAACTCTGTGAGATCATTTCAGAGAACAAAAAGCAGTTTCTCAGAAAGCTTCTTTCTCTTTGTTATCGGAGGATATTTCCTTTGGCCCTATAGTCTTCAAAGGGATCCGAAATATCTATTATCAGATTCTACAGAAATAAGGCTAGCAAAGAGATCCACGAAATGGACATGTAACTCTGTTAGATGAATTAACAGAACACTAAGCAGTTTCTCAGAAAGCTTCTTTCCGGATTTCATCTGAGGATATTTCCTTTTTCACCATAGCCCTGCATGGGCTTCCAAATATCACTTTGCCAATTCCACAAGAACTGTCTTAGCGAAAGGCTTCTTGAGGGGAAAGCTGTAAATCTGTGAGATGATTTCACGGAAACCAAAGAAGTTTCTCAGAAAGCTTCTTTCTCTTTGTTATCGGAGGATATTTCCTAAGGCCCTATAGTCTTCAATGGGATCCGAATTATCTGTTCTCAGATTCCACAGAAATAAGGCTAGCAAAGAGATCCACGAAATACAGATGTAACTCTATTAGATGAATTAACAGAACACTAAGCAGTTTCTCAGAAACCTTCTTTCCAGATTTCATCTGAGGATATTTCCTTTTTCACCATAGCCCTCTATGGGCTTCCAAATATCACTTTGCCAATTCCACAAGAACTGTCTTATTGAAAGGCTTCTTGAGGGCATAGCTGTAACTCTGTGTGATGATTTCACAGAACACAAAGAAGTTTCCCAGAAAGCTTATTTCTCTTTGTTATCCGAGCATATTTCCTTTGGCCCTGTGGTCTTCAAAGGGATCCGAAATATCTGTTCTCAGATTCCACAGAAATAAGGCTAGCAAAGAGATCCACGAAATACACATGTAACTCTGTGAGATGAATTAACAGAACACTAAGCAGTTTCTCAGAAAGCTTCTTTCCAGATTTCATCTGAGGATATTTCCTTTTTCACCATAGCTCTCTAAGGGCTTCCAAATATCACTTTGCCAATTCCACAAGAACTGTCTTAGCGGAAGGCTTCTTGAGGGGAAAGCTACAATTCTGTGAGAATATTTCAAAGAACACAAAGAAGTTTCTCAGAAAGCTTCTTTCTCTTTGTTATCGGAGGATATTTCCTTTGGCCCCGTAGTCTTCAACGGGATCCGAAATATCTTTGGCAGATTCCACAGAAATAAGGCTAGCAAAGAGATCCACGAAATACACATGTAACTGTGTGAGATGAATTAACAGAACACTAAGCAGTTTCTCAGAAAGCTTGTTTCCAGATTTCATCTGAGGATATTTCCTTTTTCACCATAGCCCTCTATGGGCTTCCAAATATCACTTTGCCAATTCCACAAGAACTGTCTTAGCGCAAGGCTTCTTGAGGGGAAAGCTGTAACTCTGTGAGATGATTTTACGGAACACAAAGAAGTTTCTCAGAAAGCTTCTTTCTCTTTGTTATCGGAGGATATTTCCTTTGGCCCTATAGTCTTCAAAAGGATCCGAAATATCTGTTCTCAGATTCCACAGGAATAAGGCTAGCAAAGAGATCCACGAAATATACATGTAACTCTGTGAGAAGAATTAAGAGAACACTAAGCAGTTTCTCAGAAAACTTCTTTCCAGATTTCATCTGAGGATATTTCCTTATTCACTATAGCCCTCTATTTGCTTCCAAATATCAGTTTGCCAATTACACAAGAACTGTCTTAGCGAAAGGCTTCTTGAGGGGAAAGCTGTAACTCTGTGAGATGATTTCACAAAACACAAAGAAGTTTCTCAGAAAGCTACTTTCTCTTTGTTATCGGAGGATATTTCCTTTGGCCCTATGGTCTTCAATGGGATCCGAAATATCTGTTCTCAGATTCCACAGAAATAAGGCTAGCAAAGAGATCCACGAAATACACATGTAACTCTGTTTGATGAATTAACAGAACACTAAGCCGTTTCTCAGAAAGCTTCTTTCCAGATTTCATCTGAGGATATTTCCTTCTTCACCATAGCCCTCTATGGGCTTCCAAATATCACTTTGCCAATTCCACAAGAACTGTCTTAGCGGAAGGCTTCTTGAGGGGAAAGCTGTAACTCTGTGAGATCATTTCAGAGAACACAAAGAAGTTTCTCAGAAAGCTTCTTTCTCTTTGTTATCGGAGGATATTTCCTTTGGCCCTATAGTCTTCAAAGGGATCCGAAATATCTATTATCAGATTCTACAGAAATAAGGCTAGCAAAGAGATCCACGAAATGGACATGTAACTCTGTTAGATGAATTAACAGAACACTAAGCAGTTTCTCAGAAAGCTTCTTTCCGGATTTCATCTGAGGATATTTCCTTTTTCACCATAGCCCTGCATGGGCTTCCAAATATCACTTTGCCAATTCCACAAGAACTGTCTTAGCGAAAGGCTTCTTGAGGGGAAAGCTGTAAATCTGTGAGATGATTTCACAGAACACAAAGAAGTTTCTCAGAAAGCTTCTTTCTCTTTGTTATCGGAGGATATTTCCTAAGGCCCTATAGTCTTCAATGGGATCCGAATTATCTGTTCTCAGATTCCACAGAAATAAGACTAGCAGAGAGATCCACGAAATACACATGTAACTGTGTGAGATGAATTAACAGAACACTAAGCAGTTTCTCAGAAAGCTTCTTTCCAGATTTCATCTGAGGATATTTCCTTTTTCACCATAGCCCTCTATGGGCTTCCAAATATCACTTTGCCAATACCACAAGAACTGTCTTAGCGAAAGGCTTCTTGAGGGGGAAGCTGTAAATCTGTGAGATGATTTCACAGAACACAAAGAAGTTTCTCAGAAAGCTTCTTTCGCTTTGTTATCGGAGGATATTTCCTTTGGCCCTATAGTCTTCAATGGGATCCGAATTATCTGTTCTCAGATTCCACAGAAATAAGGCTAGCAAAGAGAACCACGAAATACAGATGTAACTCTATTAGATGAATTAACAGAACACTAAGCAGTTTCTCAGAAAGCTTCTTTCCAGATTTCATCTGAGGATATTTCCTTTTTCACCATAGCCCTCTATGGGCTTCCAAATATCACTTTGCCAATTCCACAAGAACTGTCTTATTGAAAGGCTTCTTGAGGGCATAGCTGTAACTCTGTGAGATGATTTCACAGAACACAAAGAAGTTTCCCAGAAAGCTTATTTCTCTTTGTTATCCGAGGATATTTCCTTTGGCCCTGTGGTCTTCAAAGGGATCTGAAATATCTGTTCTCAGATTCCACAGAAATAAGGCTAGCAAAGAGATCCACGAAATACACATGTAACTCTGTGAGATGAATTAACAGAACACTAAGCAGTTTCTCAGAAAGCTTCTTTCCAGATTTCATCTGAGGATATTTCCTTTTTCACCATAGATCTCTATGGGCTTCGAAATATCACTTTGCCAATTCCACAAGAACTGTCTTAGCGAACGGCTTCTTGGGGGGAAATCTGTAACTCTGTGAGATGATTTCACAGAACACAAAGAAGTTTCTCAGAAAGCTTCTTTCTCTTTGTTATCGGAGGATATTTCCTTTGGCCGTATATTCTTCAAAGGGATCCGAAATATCTGTTCTCAGATTCCACAGAAATAAGGCTAGCAAAGAGATCCACGAAGTACACATGTAACTCTGTGAGATGAATTAACAGAACACTAAGCAGTTTCTCAGAAAGCTTCTTTCCAGATTTCATCTGAGGATATTTCCTTTTTCACCATAGCCCTCTATGGGCTTCCAAATATCACTTTGCCAATTCCACAAGAACTGTCTTAGCGCAAGGCTTCTTGAGGGGAAAGCTGTAACTCTGTGAGATGATTTTACGGAACACAAAGAAGTTTCTCAGAAAGCTTCTTTCTCTTTGTTATCGGAGGATATTTCCTTTGGCCCTATAGTCTTCAAAAGGATCCGAAATATCTGTTCTCAGATTCCACAGGAATAAGGCTAGCAAAGAGATCCACGAAATATACATGTAACTCTGTGAGAAGAATTAAGAGAACACTAAGCAGTTTCTCAGAAAACTTCTTTCCAGATTTCATCTGAGGATATTTCCTTTTTCACCATAGCCCTCTATGGGCTTCCAAATATCACTTTGCCAATTACACAAGAACTGTCTTAGCGAAAGGCTTCTTGAGGGGAAAGCTGTAACTCTGTGAGATGATTTCACAGAACACAAAGAAGTTTCTCAGAAAGCTACTTTCTCTTTGTTATCAGAGGATATTTCCTTTGGCCCTATAGTCTTCAATGGGATCCGAAATATCTGTTCTCAGATTCCACAGAAATAAGGCTAACAAAGAGATCCACGAAATACCGATGTAACTCTGTGTGATGAATTAACAGAACACTAAGCAGTTTCTCAGAAAGCTTCTTTCCAGATTTCATCGGAGGATATTTCCTTCTTCACCATAGCCCTCTATGGGCTTCCAAATATCACTTTGCCAATTCCACAAGAACTGTCTTAGCGAAAGGCTTCTTGAGGGGAAAGCTGTAAATCTGTGAGAAGATTTCACAGAACACAAAGAAGTTTCTCAGAAAGCTTCTTTCTCTTTGTTATCGGAGGATATTTCCTTTGGCCCTATAGTCTTCAAAGGGATCCGAATTATTTGTTCTCAGATTCCACAGAAATAAGGCTAGCAAAGAGATCCACGAAATACAGATGTAACTCTGTGAGATGAATTAAAAGAACACTAAGCAGTTTCTCAGAAAGCTCCTTTCCAGATTTCATGTGAGGATATTTCCTTTTTCACCATAGCCCTCTATGGGCTTCCAAATATCACTTTGCCAATTACACAAGAACTGTCTTAGCGAAAGGCTTCCTGAGGGGAAGGCTGTAACTCTGTGAGATGATTTCACAGAACACAAAGAAGTTACTCAGAAAGCTTCTTTCTCTTTGTTATCGGAGGATATTTCCTTTGGCCCTATAGTCTTCAAAGGTATCCGAAATATTTGTTCTCAGATTCCACAGAAATAAGGCTAGCAAAGAGATCCACGAAATACACATGTAACTCTATTAGATGAATTAACAGAACACTAAGCAGTTTCTCAGAAAGCTTCTTTCCAGATTTCATCTGAGGATATTTCCTTTTTCACCATAGCCCTCTATGGGCTTCCAAATATCACTTTGCCAATTCCACAAGAACTGTCTTAGCGAAAGGCTTCTTGAGGGGATAGCTGTAAATCTGTGAGATGATTTCACAGAACACAAAGAAGTTTCTCAGAAAGCTTCTTTCTCTTTGTTATCGGAGGATATTTCCTAAGGCCCTATAGTCTTCAATGGGATCCGAATTATCTGTTCTCAGATTCCACAGAAATAAGACTAGCAAAGAGACCCACGAAATACACATGTAACTTTGTGAGATGAATTAAAAGAACACTAAGCAGTTTCTCAGAAAGCTCCTTTCCATATTTCATCTGAGGATATTTCCTTTTTCACCATAGCCCTCTATGGGCTTCCAAATATCACTTTGACAATTCCATAAGAACTGTGTTAGCGGAAGGCTTCTTGAGGGGAAAGCTGTAACTCTGTGAGATGATTTCACAGAACACAAAGAAGTTTCTCAGAAAGCTTCTTTCTCTTTGTTATCGGAGGATATTTCCTTTGGCCCCGTAGTCTTCAAAGGGATCCGAAATATCTTTGGCAGATTCCACAGAAATAAGGCTAGCAAAGAGATCCACGAAATACACATGTAACTGTGTGAGATGAATTAACAGAACACTAAGCAGTTTCTCAGAAAGCTTCTTTCCAGATTTCATCTGAGGATATTTCCTTTATCACCATAGCCCTCTATGGGCTTCCAAATATCACTTTGCCAATACCACAAGAACTGTCTTAGCGAAAGGCTTCTTGAGGGGGAAGCTGTAAATCTGTGAGATGATTTCACGGAACACAAAGAAGTTTCTCAGAAAGCTTCTTTCGCTTTGTTATCGGAGGATATTTCCTTTGGCCCTATAGTCTTCAATGGGATCCGAATTATCTGTTCTCAGATTCCACAGAAATAAGGCTAGCAAAGAGAACCACGAAATACAGATGTAACTCTATTAGATGAATTAACAGAACACTAAGCAGTTTCTCAGAAAGCTTCTTTCCAGATTTCATCTGAGGATATTTCCTTTTTCACCATAGCCCTCTAAGGGCTTCCAAATATCACTTTGCCAATTCCACAAGAACTGTCTTATTGAAAGGCTTCTTGAGGGCATAGCTGTAACTCTGTGAGATGATTTCACAGAACACAAAGAAGTTTCCCAGAAAGCTTATTTCTCTTTGTTATCCGAGGATATTTCCTTTGGCCCTGTGGTCTTCAAAGGGATCCGAAATATCTGTTCTCAGATTCCACAGAAATAAGGCTAGCAAAGAGATCCACGAAATACACATGTAACTCTGTGAGATGAATGAACAGAACACTAAGCAGTTTCTCAGAAAGCTTCTTTCCAGATTTCATCTGAGGATATTTCCTTTTTCACCATAGCTCTCTATGGGCTTCGAAATATCACTTTGCCAATTCCACAAGAACTGTCTTAGCGAACGGCTTCTTGGGGGGAAATCTGTAACTCTGTGAGATGATTTCACAGAACACAAAGAAGTTTCTCAGAAAGCTTCTTTCTCTTTGTTATCGGAGGATATTTCCTTTGGCCGTATATTCTTCAAAGGGATCCGAAATATCTGTTCTCAGATTCCACAGAAATAAGGCTAGCAAAGAGATCCACGAAGTACACATGTAACTCTGTGAGATGAATTAACAGAACACTAAGCAGTTTCTCAGAAAGCTTCTTTCCAGATTTCATCTGAGGATATTTCCTTTTTCACCATAGCCCTCTATGGGCTTCCAAATATCACTTTGCCAATTCCACAAGAACTGTCTTAGCGCAAGGCTTCTTGAGGGGAAAGCTGTAACTCTGTGAGATGATTTCACAGAACACAAAGAAGTTTCTCAGAAAGCTTCTTTCTCTTTGTTGTCGGAGGATATTTACTTTGGCCCTATAGTCTTCAAAGGGATCCGAAATATCCGTTCTCAGATTCCACAGAAATAAGGCTAGCAAAGAGATCCACGAAATACACATGTAACTCTGTGAGATGATTTAACAGAACACTAAGCAGTTTCTCAGAAAGCTTCTTTCCAGATTTCATCTGAGGATATTTCCTTTTTCACCATAGCCCTCTATGGGCTTCCAAATATCACTTTGCCAATTCCACAAGAACTGTCTTAGCGAAAGGCTTCTTAAGGGGAAAGCTGTAACTCTGTGAGATTATTTCACAGAACACAAAGAAGTTTCTCAGAAAGCTTCTTTCTCTTTGTTGTCGGAGGATATTTACTTTGGCCCTATAGTCTTCAAAGGGATCCGAAATATCCGTTCTCAGATTCCACAGAAATAAGGCTAGCAAAGAGATCCACGAAATACACATGTAACTCTGTGAGATGATTTAACAGAACACTAAGCAGTTTCTCAGAAAGCTTCTTTCCAGATTTCATCTGAGGATATTTCCTTTAACACCATAGCCCTCTAAGGGCTTCCAAATATCACTTTGCCAATTCCACAAGAACTGTCTTAGCGGAAGGCTTCTTGAGGGGAAAGCTGTAACTCTGTGAGATCATTTCAGAGAACACAAAGAAGTTTCTCAGAAAGCTTCTTTCTCTTTGTTATCGGAGGATATTTCCTTTGGCCCTATAGTCTTCAAAGGGATCCGAAATATCTATTATCAGATTCTACAGAAATAAGGCTAGCAAAGAGATCCACGAAATGGACATGTAACTCTGTTAGATGAATTAACAGAACACTAAGCAGTTTCTCAGAAAGGTTCTTTCCGGATTTCATCTGAGGGTATTTCCTTTTTCACCATAGCCCTGCATGGGCTTCCAAATATCACTTTGCCAATTCCACAAGAACTGTCTTAGCGAAAGGCTTCTTGAGGGGAAAGCTGTAAATCTGTGAGATGATTTCACAGAACACAAAGAAGTTTCTCAGAAAGCTTCTTTTCTTTGTTATCGGAGGATATTTCTTAAGGCCCTATAGTCTTCAATGGGATCCGAATTATCTGTTCTCAGATTCCACAGAAATAAGGCTAGCAAAGAGATCCACGAAATACACATGTAACTTTGTGAGATGAATTAAAAGAACACTAAGCAGTTTCTCAGAAAGCTCCTTTCCAGATTTCATCTGAGGATATTTCCTTTTTCACCATAGCCCTCTATGGGCTTCCAAATATCACTTTGACAATTCCATAAGAACTGTGTTAGCGGAAGGCTTCTTGAGGGGAAAGCTGTAACTCTGTGAGATGATTTCACAGAACACAAAGAAGTTTCTCAGAAAGCTACTTTCTCTTTGTTATCGCAGGATATTTCCTTTGGCCCAATATTCTTCAAAGGGATCCGAAATATCTGTTCTCAGGTTCCACAGAAATAAGGGTAGCAAACAGATCCACGAAATACACATGTAAATCTGTGATAAGATTGAACAGAACACTAAGCAGTTTCTCAGAAAGCTTCTTTCCAGATTTCATCTGAGGATAATTCCTTTTTCACCATAGCCCTCTATGGGCTTCCAAATATCACTTTGCCAATTCCACAAGAACTGTCTTAGCGAAAGGCTTCTTGAGGGGAAAGCTGTAACTCTGTGAGATTATTTCACAGAACACAAAGAAGTTTCTCAGAAAGCTTCTTTCTCTTTTTTGTCGGATTATATTTCCTTTGGCCCTATAGTCTTCAATGGGATCCGAAATATCCGTTCTCAGATTCCACAGAAATAAGACTAGCAAAGAGATCCACGAAATGGACATGTAACTCTGTTAGATGAATTAACAGAACACTAAGCAGTTTCTCAGAAAGCTTCTTTCCGGATTTCATCTGAGGATATTTCCTTTTTCACCATAGCCCTGCATGGGCTTCCAAATATCACTTTGCCAATTCCACAAGAACTGTCTTAGCGGAAGGCTTCTTGAGGGGAAAGCTGTAATTCTGTGAGAATATTTCACAGAACACAAAGAAGTTTCTCAGAAAGCTTCTTTCTCTTTGTTATCGGAGGATATTTCCTTTGGCCCCGTAGTCTTCAAAGGGATCCGAAATATCTTTGGCAGATTCCACAGATATAAGGCTACCAAAGAGATCCACGAAATACACATGTAACTGTGTGAGATGAATTAAGAGAACACTAAGCAGTTTCTCAGAAAGCTTCTTTCCAGATTTCATCTGAGGATATTTCCTTTTTCACCATAGCCCTCTATGGGCTTCCAAATATCACTTTGCCAATTCCACAAGAACTGTCTTAGCGCAAGGCTTCTTGAGGGGAAAGCTGTAACTCCGTGAGATGATTTTACGGAACACAAAGAACTTTCTCAGAAAGCTTCTTTCTCTTTGTTATCGGAGGATATTTCCATTGGCCCTATAGTCTTCAAAAGGATCCGAAATATCTGTTCTCAGATTCCACAGGAATAAGGCTAGCAAAGAGATCCACGAAATATACATGTAACTCTGTGAGAAGAATTAAGAGAACACTAAGCAGTTTCTCAGAAAACTTCTTTCCAGATTTCATCTGAGGATATTTCCTTTTTCACCATAGCCCTCTATGGGCTTCCAAATATCACTTTGCCAATTCCACAAGAACTTTCTTAGCGAAAGGCATCTTGAGGGGAAGGCTGTAACTCTGTGAGATGATTTCACAGAACACAAAGAAGTTACTCAGAAAGCTTCTTTCTCTTTGTTATCGGAGGATATTTCCTTTGGCCCTATAGTCTTCAAAGGTGTCCGAAATATCTGTTCTCAGATTCCACAGAAATAAGGCTAGCAAAGAGATCCACGAAATACACATGTAACTCTATTAGATGAATTAACAGAACACTAAGCAGTTTCTCAGAAAGCTTCTTTCCAGATTTCATCTGAGGATATTTCCTTTTTCACCATAGCCCTCTAGGGGCTTCCAAATATCACTTTGCCAATTCCACAAGAACTGTCTTATTGAAAGGCTTCTTGAGGGCATAGCTGTAACTCTGTGAGATGATTTCACAGAACACAAAGAAGTTTCCCAGAAAGCTTATTTCTCTTTGTTATCCGAGGATATTTCCTTTGGCCCTGTGGTCTTCAAAGGGATCCGAAATATCTGTTCTCAGATTCCACAGAAATAAGGCTAGTAAAGAGATCCACGAAATACACATGTATCTCTGTGAGATGAATTAACAGAACACTAAGCAGTTTCTCAGAAAGCTTCTTTCCAGATTTCATCTGAGGATATTTCCTTTTTCACCATAGCTCTCTATGGGCTTCCAAATATCACTTTGCCAATTCCACAAGAACTGTCTTAGCGAAAGGCTTCTTGGCGGGAAATCTGTAACTCTGTGAGATGATTTCACAGAACACAAAGAAGTTTCTCAGAAAGCTTCTTTCTCTTTGTTATCGGAGGATATTTCCTTTGGCCCTATATTCTTCAAAGGGATCCGAAATATCTGTTCTCAGATTCCACAGAAATAAGGCTAGCAAAGAGATCCACGAAATACACATGTAACTCTGTGAGATGAATTAACAGAACACTAAGCAATTTCTCAGAAAGCTTCTTTCCAGATTTCATCTGAGGATATTTCCTTTTTCACCATAGCCCTCTATGGGCTTCCAAATATCACTTTGCCAATTCCACAAGAACTGTCTTAGCGCAAGGCATCTTGAGGGGAAAGCTGTAACTCTGTGAGATGATTTTACGGAACACAAAGAAGTTTCTCAGAAAGCTTCTTTCTCTTTTTTATCGGAGGATATTTACTTTGGCCCTATAGTCTTCAAAAGGATCCGAAATATCTGTTCTCAGATTCCACAGAAATAAGGCTAGCAAAGAGATCCACGAAATACAGATGTAACTCTGTGTGATGAATTAACAGAACACTAAGCAGTTTCTCAGAAAGCTTCTTTCCAGATTTCATCTGAGGATATTTCCTTCTTCACCATAGCCCTCTATGGGCTTCCAAATATCACTTTGCCAATTCCACAAGAACTGTCTTAGCGAAAGGCTTCTTGAGGGGAAAGCTGTAAATCTGTGAGAAGATTTCACAGAACACAAAGAAGTTTCTCAGAAAGCTTCTTTCTCTTTGTTATCGGAGGATATTTCCTTTGGCCCTATAGTCTTCAATGGGATCCGAATTATCTGTTCTCAGATTCCACAGAAATAAGGCTAGCAAAGAGATCCACGAAATACAGATGTAACTCTGTGAGATGAATTAACAGAACACTAAGCAGTTTCTCAGAAAGCTCCTTTCCAGATTTCATGTGAGGATATTTCCTTTTTCACCATAGCCCTCTATGGGCTTCCAAATATCACTTTGCCAATTCCACAAGAACTGTCTTAGCTAAAGGCTTTTGAGGGGAAGGCTGTAACTCTGTGAGATGATTTCACAGAACACAAAGAAGTTTCTCAGAAAGCTTCTTTCTCTTTGTTATCGGAGGATATTTCCTTTGGCCCTATAGTCTTCAAAGGTATCCGAAATATCTGTTCTCAGATTCCACAGAAATAAGGCTAGCAAAGAGATCCACGAAATACACATGTAACTCTATTAGATGAATTAACAGAACACTAAGCAGTTTCTCAGAAAGCTTCTTTCCAGATTTCATCTGAGGATATTTCCTTTTTCACCATAGCCCTCTATGGGCTTCCAAATATCACTTTGCCAATTCCACAAGAACTGTCTTATTGAAAGGCTTCTTGAGGGCATAGCTGTAACTCTGTGAGATGATTTCACAGAACACAAAGAAGTTTCCCAGAAAGCTTATTTCTCTTTGTTATCCGAGGATATTTCCTTTGGCCCTGTGGTCTTCAAAGGGATCCGAAATATCTGTTCTCAGATTCCACAGAAATAAGGCTAGCAAAGAGATCCACGAAATACACATGTAACTCTGTGAGATGAATTAACAGAACACTAAGCAGTTTCTCAGAAAGCTTCTTTCCAGATTTCATCTGAGGATATTTCCTTTTTCACCATAGCTCTCTATGGGCTTCCAAATATCACTTTGCCAATTCCACAAGAACTGTCTTAGCGAAAGGCTTCTTGGCGAGAAATCTGTAACTCTGTGAGATGATTTCACAGAACACAAAGAAGTTTCTCAGAAAGCTTCTTTCTCTTTGTTATCGGAGGATATTTCCTTTGGCCCTATATTCTTCAAAGGGATCCGAAATATCTGTTCTCAGATTCCACAGAAATAAGGCTAGCAAAGAGATCCACGAAATACACATGTAACTCTGTGAGATGAATTAACAGAACACTAAGCAGTTTCTCAGAAAGCTTCTTTCCAGATTTCATCTGAGGATATTTCCTTTTTCACCATAGCTCTCTATGGGCTTCCAAATATCACTTTGCCAATTCCACAAGAACTGTCTTAGCGCAAGGCATCTTGAGGGGAAAGCTGTAACTCTGTGAGATGATTTTACGGAACACAAAGAAGTTTCTCAGAAAGCTTCTTTCTCTTTTTTATCGGAGGATATTTACTTTGGCCCTATAGTCTTCAAAAGGATCCGAAATATCTGTTCTCAGATTCCACAGAAATAAGGCTAGCAAAGAGATCCACGGAATACAGATGTAACTCTGTGTGATGAATTAACAGAACACTAAGCAGTTTCTCAGAAAGCTTCTTTCCAGATTTCATCTGAGGATATTTCCTTCTTCACCATAGCCCTCTATGGGCTTCCAAATATCACTTTGCCAATTCCACAAGAACTGTCTTAGCGAAAGGCTTCTTGAGGGGAAAGCTGTAAATCTGTGAGAAGATTTCACAGAACACAAAGAAGTTTCTCAGAAAGCTTCTTTCTCTTTGTTATCGGAGGATATTTCCTTTGGCCCTATAGTCTTCAATGGGATCCGAAGTATCTGTTCTCAGATTCCACAGAAATAAGGCTAGCAAAGAGATCCACGAAATACAGATGTAACTCTGTGAGATGAATTAACAGAACACTAAGCAGTTTCTCAGAAAGCTCCTTTCCAGATTTCATGTGAGGATATTTCCTTTTTCACCATAGCCCTCTATGGGCTTCCAAATATCAATTTGCCAATTCCACAAGAACTGTCTTAGCTAAAGGCTTTTGAGGGGAAGGCTGTAACTCTGTGAGATGATTTCACAGAACACAAAGAAGTTACTCAGAAAGCTTCTTTCTCTTTGTTATCGGAGGATATTTCCTTTGGCCCTATAGTCTTCAAAGGTATCCGAAATATCTGTTCTCAGATTCCACAGAAATAAGGCTAGCAAAGAGATCCAGGAAATACACATGTAACTCTATTAGATGAATTAACAGAACACTAAGCAGTTTCTCAGAAAGCTTCTTTCCAGATTTCATCTGAGGATATTTCCTTTTTCACCATAGCCCTCTATGGGCTTCCAAATATCACTTTGCCAATTCCACAAGAACTGTCTTATTGAAAGGCTTCTTGAGGGCATAGCTGTAACTCTGTGAGATGATTTCACAGAACACAAAGAAGTTTCCCAGAAAGCTTATTTCTCTTTGTTATCCGAGGATATTTCCTTTGGCCCTGTGGTCTTCAAAGGGATCCGAAATATCTGTTCTCAGATTCCACAGAAATAAGGCTAGCAAAGAGATCCACGAAATACACATGTAACTCTGTGAGATGAATTAACAGAACACTAAGCAGTTTCTCAGAAAGCTTCTTTCCAGATTTCATCTGAGGATATTTCCTTTTTCACCATAGCTCTCTATGGGCTTCCAAATATCACTTTGCCAATTCCACAAGAACTGTCTAGGCGAAAGGCTTCTTGGGGGGAAATCTGTAACTCTGTGAGATGATTTCACAGAACACAAAGAAGTTTCTCAGAAAGCTTCTTTCTCTTTGTTATCGGAGGATATTTCCTTTGGCCCTATATTCTTCAAAGGTATCCGAAATATCTGTTCTCAGATTCCACAGAAATAAGGCTAGCAAAGAGATCCACGAAATACACATGTAACTCTGTGAGATGAATTAACAGAACACTAAGCAGTTTCTCAGAAAGCTTCTTTCCAGATTTCATCTGAGGATATTTCCTTTTTCACCATAGCCCTCTATGGGCTTCCAAATATCACTTTGCCAATTCCACAAGAACTGTCTTAGCGCAAGGCTTCTTGAGGGGAAAGCTGTAACTCTGTGAGATGATTTTACGGAACACAAAGACGTTTCTCAGAAAGCTTCTTTCTCTTTGTTATCGGAGGATATTTCCTTTGGCCCTATAGTCTTCAAAAGGATCCGAAATATCTGTTCTCAGATTCCACAGGAATAAGGCTAGCAAAGAGATCCACGAAATATACATGTAACTCTGTGAGAAGAATTAAGAGAACACTAAGCAGTTTCTCAGAAAACTTCTTTCCAGATTTCATGTGAGGATATTTCCTTTTTCACCATAGCCCTCTATGGGCTTCCAAATATCACTTTGCCAATTACACAAGAACTGTCTTAGCGAAAGGCTTCTTGAGGGGAAAGCTGTAACTCTGGGAGATGATTTCACAGAACACAAAGAAGTTTCTCAGAAAGCTACTTTCTCTTTGTTATCGGAGGATATTTCCTTTGGCCCTATAGTCTTCAATGGGATCCGAAATATCTGTTCTCAGATTCCACAGAAATAAGGCTAGCAAAGAGATCCACGAAATACAGATGTAACTCTGTGTGATGAATTAACAGAACACTAAGCAGTTTCTCAGAAAGCTTCTTTCCAGATTTCATCTGAGGATATTTCCTTCTTCACCATAGCCCTCTATGGGCTTCCAAATATCACTTTGCCAATTCCACAAGAAATGTCTTAGCGAAAGGCTTCTTGAGGGGAAAGCTGTAAATCTGTGAGAAGATTTCACAGAACACAAAGAAGTTTCCCAGAAAGCTTCTTTCTCTTTGTTATCGGAGGATATTTCCTTTGGCCCTATAGTCTTCAATGGGATCCGAATTATTTGTTCTCAGATTCCACAGAAATAAGGCTAGCAAAGAGATCCACGAAATACAGATGTAACTCTGTGAGATGAATTAACAGAACACTAAGCAGTTTCTCAGAAAGCTTCTTTCCAGATTTCATCTGAGGATATTTCCTTCTTCACCATAGCCCTCTATGGGCTTCCAAATATCACTTTGCCAATTCCACAAGAACTGTCTTAGCGAAAGGCTTCTTGAGGGGAAAGCTGTAAATCTGTGAGAAGATTTCACAGAACACAAAGAAGTTTCTCAGAAAGCTTCTTTCTCTTTGTTATCGGAGGATATTTCCTTTGGCCCTATAGTCTTCAATGGGATCCGAATTATCTGTTCTCAGATTCCACAGAAATAAGGCTAGCAAAGAGATCCACGAAATACAGATGTAACTCTGTGAGATGAATTAACAGAACACTAAGCAGTTTCTCAGAAAGCTCCTTTCCAGATTTCATGTGAGGATATTTCCTTTTTCACCATAGCCCTCTATGGGCTTCCAAATATCACTTTGCCAATTCCACAAGAACTGTCTTAGCTAAAGGCTTTTGAGGGGAAGGCTGTAACTCTGTGAGATGATTTCACAGAACACAAAGAAGTTACTCAGAAAGCTTCTTTCTCTTTGTTATCGGAGGATATTTCCTTTGGCCCTATAGTCTTCAAAGGTATCCGAAATATCTGTTCTCAGATTCCACAGAAATAAGGCTAGCAAAGAGATCCACGAAATACACATGTAACTCTATTAGATGAATTAACAGAACACTAAGCAGTTTCTCAGAAAGCTTCTTTCCAGATTTCATCTGAGGATATTTCCTTTTTCACCATAGCCCTCTATGGGCTTCCAAATATCACTTTGCCAATTCCACAAGAACTGTCTTATTGAAAGGCTTCTTGAGGGCATAGCTGTAACTCTGTGAGATGATTTCACAGAACACAAAGAAGTTTCCCAGAAAGCTTAATTCTCTTTGTTATCCGAGGATATTTCCTTTGGCCCTGTGGTCTTCAAAGGGATCCGAAATATCTGTTCTCAGATTCCACAGAAATAAGGCTAGCAAAGAGATCCACGAAATACACATGTAACTCTGTGAGATGAATTAACAGAACACTAAGCAGTTTCTCAGAAAGCTTCTTTCCAGATTTCATCTGAGGATATTTCCTTTTTCACCATAGCTCTCTATGGGCTTCCAAATATCACTTTGCCAATTCCACAAGAACTGTCTTAGCGAAAGGCTTCTTGGGGGGAAATCTGTAACTCTGTGAGATGATTTCACAGAACACAAAGAAGTTTCTCAGAAAGCTTCTTTCTCTTTGTTATCGGAGGATATTTCCTTTGGCCCTATATTCTTCAAAGGTATCCGAAATATCTGTTCTCAGATTCCACAGAAATAAGGCTAGCAAAGAGATCCACGAAATACACATGTAACTCTGTGAGATGAATTAACAGTACACTAAGCAGTTTCTCAGAAAGCTTCTTTCCAGATTTCATCTGAGGATATTTCCTTTTTCACCATAGCCCTCTATGGGCTTCCAAATATCACTTTGCCAATTCCACAAGAACTGTCTTAGCGCAAGGCTTCTTGAGGGGAAAGCTGTAACTCTGTGAGATGATTTTACGGAACACAAAGACGTTTCTCAGAAAGCTTCTTTCTCTTTGTTATCGGAGGATATTTCCTTTGGCCCTATAGTCTTCAAAAGGATCCGAAATATCTGTTCTCAGATTCCACAGGAATAAGGCTAGCAAAGAGATCCACGAAATATACATGTAACTCTGTGAGAAGAATTAAGAGAACACTAAGCAGTTTCTCAGAAAACTTCTTTCCAGATTTCATGTGAGGATATTTCCTTTTTCACCGTAGCCCTCTATGGGCTTCCAAATATCACTTTGCCAATTACACAAGAACTGTCTTAGCGAAAGGCTTCTGGAGGGGAAAGCTGTAACTCTGTGAGATGATTTCACAGAACACAAAGAAGTTTCTCAGAAAGCTACTTTCTCTTTGTTATCGGAGGATATTTCCTTTGGCCCTATAGTCTTCAATGGGATCCGAAATATCTGTTCTCAGATTCCACAGAAATAAGGCTAGCAAAGAGATCCACGAAATACAGATGTAACTCTGTGTGATGAATTAACAGAACACTAAGCAGTTTCTCAGAAAGCTTCTTTCCAGATTTCATCTGAGGATATTTCCTTCTTCACCATAGCCCTCTATGGGCTTCCAAATATCACTTTGCCAATTCCACAAGAAATGTCTTAGCGAAAGGCTTCTTGAGGGGAAAGCTGTCAATCTGTGAGAAGATTTCACAGAACACAAAGAAGTTTCTCAGAAAGCTTCTTTCTCTTTGTTATCGGAGGATATTTCCTTTGGCCCTATAGTCTTCAATGGGATCCGAATTATTTGTTCTCAGATTCCACAGAAATAAGGCTAGCAAAGAGATCCACGAAATACAGATGTAACTCTGTGAGATGAATTAACAGAACACTAAGCAGTTTCTCAGAAAGCTTCTTTCCAGATTTCATCTGAGGATATTTCCTTCTTCACCATAGCCCTCTATGGGCTTCCAAATATCACTTTGCCAATTCCACAAGAACTGTCTTAGCGAAAGGCTTCTTGAGGGGAAAGCTGTAAATCTGTGAGAAGATTTCACAGAACACAAAGAAGTTTCTCAGAAAGCTTCTTTCTCTTTGTTATCGGAGGATATTTCCTTTGGCCCTATAGTCTTCAATGGGATCCGAATTATCTGTTCTCAGATTCCACAGAAATAAGGCTAGCAAAGAGATCCACGAAATACAGATGTAACTCTGTGAGATGAATTAACAGAACACTAAGCAGTTTCTCAGAAAGCTCCTTTCCAGATTTCATGTGAGGATATTTCCTTTTTCACCATAGCCCTCTATGGGCTTCCAAATATCACTTTACCAATTCCACAAGAACTGTCTTAGCTAAAGGCTTTTGAGGGGAAGGCTGTAACTCTGTGAGATGATTTCACAGAACACAAAGAAGTTACTCAGAAAGCTTCTTTCTCTTTGTTATCGGAGGATATTTCCTTTGGCCCTATAGTCTTCAAAGGTATCCGAAATATCTGTTCTCAGATTCCACAGAAATAAGGCTAGCAAAGAGATCCACGAAATACACATGTAACTCTATTAGATGAATTAACAGAACACTAAGCAGTTTCTCAGAAAGCTTCTTTCCAGATTTCATCTGAGGATATTTCCTTTTTCACCATAGCCCTCTATGGGCTTCCAAATATCACTTTGCCAATTCCATAAGAACTGTCTTAGCGAAAGGCTTCTTGGGGGGAAATCTGTAACTCTGTGAGATGATTTCACAGAACACAAAGAAGTTTCTCAGAAAGCTTCTTTCTCTTTGTTATCGGAGGATATTTCCTTTGGCCCTATATTCTTCAAAGGTATCCGAAATATCTGTTCTCAGATTCCACAGAAATAAGGCTAGCAAAGAGATCCACGAAATACACATGTAACTCTGTGAGATGAATTAACAGAACACTAAGCAGTTTCTCAGAAAGCTTCTTTCCAGATTTCATCTGAGGATATTTCCTTTTTCACCATAGCCCTCTATGGGCTTCCAAATATCACTTTGCCAATTCCACAAGAACTGTCTTAGCGCAAGGCTTCTTGAGGGGAAAGCTGTAACTCTGTGAGATGATTTTACGGAACACAAAGACGTTTCTCAGAAAGCTTCTTTCTCTTTGTTATCGGAGGATATTTCCTTTGGCCCTATAGTCTTCAAAAGGATCCGAAATATCTGTTCTCAGATTCCACAGGAATAAGGCTAGCAAAGAGATCCACGAAATATACATGTAACTCTGTGAGAAGAATTAAGAGAACACTAAGCAGTTTCTCAGAAAACTTCTTTCCAGATTTCATGTGAGGATATTTCCTTTTTCACCATAGCCCTCTATGGGCTTCCAAATATCACTTTGCCAATTAGACAAGAACTGTCTTAGCGAAAGGCTTCTTGAGGGGAAAGCTGTAACTCTGTGAGATGATTTCACAGAACACAAAGAAGTTTCTCAGAAAGCTACTTTCTCTTTGTTATCGGAGGATATTTCCTTTGGCCCTATAGTCTTCAATGGGATCCGAAATATCTGTTCTCAGATTCCACAGAAATAAGGCTAGCAAAGAGATCCACGAAATACACATGTAACTCTGTGTGATGAATTAACAGAACACTAAGCAGTTTCTCAGAAAGCTTCTTTCCAGATTTCATCTGAGGATATTTCCTTCTTCACCATAGCCCTCTATGGGCTTCCAAATATCACTTTGCCAATTCCACAAGAAATGTCTTAGCGAAAGGCTTCTTGAGGGGAAAGCTGTCAATCTGTGAGAAGATTTCACAGAACACAAAGAAGTTTCTCAGAAAGCTTCTTTCTCTTTGTTATCGGAGGATATTTCCTTTGGCCCTATAGTCTTCAATGGGATCCGAATTATTTGTTCTCAGATTCCACAGAAATAAGGCTAGCAAAGAGATCCACGAAATACAGATGTAACTCTGTGAGATGAATTAACAGAACACTAAGCAGTTTCTCAGAAAGCTCCTTTCCAGATTTCATGTGAGGATATTTCCTTTTTCACCATAGCCCTCTATGGGCTTCCAAATATCACTTTGCCAATTCCACAAGAACTGTCTTAGCGAAAGGCTTCTTGAGGGCAAGGCTGTAACTCTGTGAGATGATTTCACAGAACACAAAGAAGTTACTCAGAAAGCTTCTTTCTCTTTGTTATCGGAGGATATTTCCTTTGGCCCTATAGTCTTCAAAGGTATCCGAAATATCTGTTCTCAGATTCCACAGAAATAAGGCTAGCAAAGAGATCCACGAAATACACATGTAACTCTGGGAGATGAATTAACAGAACACTAAGCAGTTTCTCAGAAAGCTTCTTTCCAGATTTCATCTGAGGATATTTCCTTTTTCACCATAGCCCTCTATGGGCTTCCAAATATCACTTTGCCAATTACACAAGAACTGTCTTAGCGAAAGGCTTCTGGAGGGCATAGCTGTAACTCTGTGAGATGATTTCACAGAACACAAAGAAGTTTCCCAGAAAGCTTATTTCTCTTTGTTATCCGAGGATATTTCCTTTGGCCCTGTGGTCTTCAAAGGGATCCGAAATATGTGTTCTCAGATTCCACAGAAATAAGGCTAGCAAAGAGATCCACGAAATACACATGTAACTCTGTGAGATGAATTAACAGAACACTAAGCAGTTTCTCAGAAAGCTTCTTTCCAGATTTCATCTGAGGATATTTCCTTTTTCACCGTAGCTCTCTATGGGCTTCCAAATATCACTTTGCCATTTACACAAGAACTGTCTTAGCGAAAGGCTTCTTGAGGGGAAAGCTGTAACTCTGTGAGATGATTTCACAGAACACAAAGAAGTTTCTCAGAAAGCTACTTTCTCTTTGTTATCGGAGGATATTTCCTTTGGCCCTATAGTCTTCAATGGGATCCGAAATATCTGTTCTCAGATTCCACAGAAATAAGGCTAGCAAAGAGATCCACGAAATACACATGTAACTCTGTGAGATGAATTAACAGAACACTAAGCAGTTTCTCAGAAAGCTTCTTTCCAGATTTCATCTGAGGATATTTCCTTTAACACCATAGCCCTCTTTGGGCTTCCAAATATCACTTTGCCAATTCCACAAGAACTGTCTTAGCGAAAGGCTTCTTGGGGGGAAATCTGTAACTCTGTGAGATGATTTCACAGAACACAAAGAAGTTTCTCAGAAAGCTTCTTTCTCTTTGTTATCGGAGGATATTTCCTTTGGCCCTATATTCTTCAAAGGGATCCGAAATATCTGTTCTCAGATTGCACAGAAATAAGGCTAGCAAAGAGATCCACGAAATACACATGTAACTTTGTGAGATGAATTAACAGAACACTAAGCAGTTTCTCAGAAAGCTTCTTTCCAGATTTCATCTGAGGATATTTCCTTTTTCACCGTAGCTCTCTATGGGCTTCCAAATATCACTTTGCCAATTCCACAAGAACTGTCTTAGCGAAACGCTTCTTGGGGGGAAATCTGTAACTCTGTGAAGTGATTTCACAGAACACAAAGAAGTTTCTCAGAAAGCTTCTTTCTCTTTGTTA
Organism: Macaca mulatta; assembly: GCF_049350105.2. Classification (NCBI taxonomy): domain Eukaryota; kingdom Metazoa; phylum Chordata; class Mammalia; order Primates; family Cercopithecidae; genus Macaca; species Macaca mulatta. The sequence continues at coordinate 40,636,040 of NC_133414.1, forward strand.
TCGGAGGATATTTCCTTTGGCCCTATATTCTTCAAAGGGATCCGAAATATCTGTTCTCAGATTCCACAGAAATAAGGGTAGCAAACAGATCCACGAAATACACATGTAAATCTGTGAGAAGATTGAAAAGAACACTAAGCAGTTTCTCAGAAAGCTTCTTTCCAGATTTCATCTGAGGATAATTCCTTTTTCACCATAGCCCTCTATGGGCTTCCAAATATCACTTTGCCAATTCCACAAGAACTGTCTTAGCGAAAGGCTACTTGAGGGGAAAGCTGTAACTCTGTGAGATTATTTCACAGAACACAAAGAAGTTTCTCAGAAAGCTTCTTTCTCTTTGTTGTCGGAGGATATTTACTTTGGCCCTATAGTCTTCAAAGGGATCCGAAATATCCGTTCTCAGATTCCACAGAAATAAGGCTAGCAAAGAGATCCACGAAATACACATGTAACTCTGTGAGATGAATTAACAGAACACTAAGCAGTTTCTCAGAAAGCTTCTTTCCAGATTTCATCTGAGGATATTTCCTTTAACACCATAGCCCTCTATGGGCTTCCAAATATCACTTTGCCAATTCCACAAGAACTGTCTTAGCGGAAGGCTTCTTGAGGGGAAAGCTGTAACTCTGTGAGATCATTTCAGAGAACACAAAGAAGTTTCTCAGAAAGCTTCTTTCTCTTTGTTATCAGAGGATATTTCCTTTGGCCCGATAGTCTTCAAAGGGATCCGAAATATCTATTATCAGATTCTACAGAAATAAGGCTAGCAAAGAGATCCACGAAATGGACATGTAACTCTGTTAGATGAATTAACAGAACACTAAGCAGTTTCTCAGAAAGCTTCTTTCCAGATTTCATCTGAGGATATTTCCTTCTTCACCATAGCCCTCTATGGGCTTCCAAATATCACTTTGCCAATTCCACAAGAACTGTCTTAGCGAAAGGCTTCTTGAGGGGAAAGCTGTAAATCTGTGAGAAGATTTCACAGAACACAAAGAAGTTTCTCAGAAAGCTTCTTTCTCTTTGTTATCGGAGGATATTTCCTTTGGCCCTATAGTCTTCAATGGGATCCGAATTATCTGTTCTCAGATTCCACAGAAATAAGGCTAGCAAAGAGATCCACGAAATACAGATGTAACTCTGTGAGATGAATTAACAGAACACTAAGCAGTTTCTCAGAAAGCTCCTTTCCAGATTTCATGTGAGGATATTTCCTTTTTCACCATAGCCCTCTATGGGCTTCCAAATATCACTTTGCCAATTCCACAAGAACTGTCTTAGCTAAAGGCTTTTGAGGGGAAGGCTGTAACTCTGTGAGATGATTTCACAGAACACAAAGAAGTTACTCAGAAAGCTTCTTTCTCTTTGTTAGCGGAGGATATTTCCTTTGGCCCTATAGTCTTCAAAGGTATCCGAAATATCTGTTCTCAGATTCCACAGAAATAAGGCTAGCAAAGAGATCCACGAAATACACATGTAACTCTATTAGATGCATTAACAGAACACTAAGCAGTTTCTCAGAAAGCTTCTTTCCAGATTTCATCTGAGGATATTTCCTTTTTCACCATAGCCCTCTATGGGCTTCCAAATATCACTTTGCCAATTCCACAAGAACTGTCTTATTGAAAGGCTTCTTGAGGGCATAGCTGTAACTCTGTGAGATGATTTCACAGAACACAAAGAAGTTTCCCAGAAAGCTTATTTCTCTTTGTTATCCGAGGATATTTCCTTTGGCCCTGTGGTCTTCAAAGGGATCCGAAATATCTGTTCTCAGATTCCACAGAAATAAGGCTAGCAAAGAGATCCACGAAATACACATGTAACTCTGTGAGATGAATTAACAGAACACTAAGCAGTTTCTCAGAAAGCTTCTTTCCAGATTTCATCTGAGGATATTTCCTTTTTCACCATAGCTCTCTATGGGCTTCCAAATATAACTTTGCCAATTCCACAAGAACTGTCTAGGCGAAAGGCTTCTTGGGGGGAAATCTGTAACTCTGTGAGATGATTTCACAGAACACAAAGAAGTTTCTCAGAAAGCTTCTTTCTCTTTGTTATCGGAGGATATTTCCTTTGGCCCTATATTCTTCAAAGGTATCCGAAATATCTGTTCTCAGATTCCACAGAAATAAGGCTAGCAAAGAGATCCACGAAATACACATGTAACTCTGTGAGATGAATTAACAGAACACTAAGCAGTTTCTCAGAAAGCTTCTTTCCAGATTTCATCTGAGGATATTTCCTTTTTCACCATAGCCCTCTATGGGCTTCCAAATATCACTTTGCCAATTCCACAAGAACTGTCTTAGCGCAAGGCTTCTTGAGGGGAAAGCTGTAACTCTGTGAGATGATTTTACGGAACACAAAGACGTTTCTCAGAAAGCTTCTTTCTCTTTGTTATCGGAGGATATTTCCTTTGGCCCTATAGTCTTCAAAAGGATCCGAAATATCTGTTCTCAGATTCCACAGGAATAAGGCTAGCAAAGAGATCCACGAAATATACATGTAACTCTGTGAGAAGAATTAAGAGAACACTAAGCAGTTTCTCAGAAAACTTCTTTCCAGATTTCATGTGAGGATATTTCCTTTTTCACCATAGCCCTCTATGGGCTTCCAAATATCACTTTGCCAATTACACAAGAACTGTCTTAGCGAAAGGCTTCTTGAGGGGAAAGCTGTAACTCTGTGAGATGATTTCACAGAACACAAAGAAGTTTCTCAGAAAGCTACTTTCTCTTTGTTATCGGAGGATATTTCCTTTGGCCCTATAGTCTTCAATGGGATCCGAAATATCTGTTCTCAGATTCCACAGAAATAAGGCTAGCAAAGAGATCCACGAAATACAGATGTAACTCTGTGTGATGAATTAACAGAACACTAAGCAGTTTCTCAGAAAGCTTCTTTCCAGATTTCATCTGAGGATATTTCCTTCTTCACCATAGCCCTCTATGGGCTTCCAAATATCACTTTGCCAATTCCACAAGAAATGTCTTAGCGAAAGGCTTCTTGAGGGGAAAGCTGTCAATCTGTTGAGAAGATTTCACAGAACACAAAGAAGTTTCTCAGAAAGCTTCTTTCTCTTTGTTATCGGAGGATATTTCCTTTGGCCCTATAGTCTTCAATGGGATCCGAATTATTTGTTCTCAGATTCCACAGAAATAAGGCTAGCAAAGAGATCCACGAAATACAGATGTAACTCTGTGAGATGAATTAACAGAACACTAAGCAGTTTCTCAGAAAGCTCCTTTCCAGATTTCATGTGAGGATATTTCCTTTTTCACCATAGCCCTCTATGGGCTTCCAAATATCACTTTGCCAATTCCACAAGAACTGTCTTAGCGAAAGGCTTCTTGAGGGCAAGGCTGTAACTCTGTGAGATGATTTCACAGAACACAAAGAAGTTACTCAGAAAGCTTCTTTCTCTTTGTTATCGGAGGATATTTCCTTTGGCCCTATAGTCTTCAAAGGTATCCGAAATATCTGTTCTCAGATTCCACAGAAATAAGGCTAGCAAAGAGATCCACGAAATACACATGTAACTCTGGGAGATGGATTAACAGAACACTAAGCAGTTTCTCAGAAAGCTTCTTTCCAGATTTCATCTGAGGATATTTCCTTTTTCACCATAGCCCTCTATGGGCTTCCAAATATCACTTTGCCAATTCCACAAGAACTGTCTTAGCGAAAGGCTTCTGGAGGGCATAGCTGTAACTCTGTGAGATGATTTCACAGAACACAAAGAAGTTTCCCAGAAAGCTTATTTCTCTTTGTTATCCGAGGATATTTCCTTTGGCCCTGTGGTCTTCAAAGGGATCCGAAATATGTGTTCTCAGATTCCACAGAAATAAGGCTAGCAAAGAGATCCACGAAATACACATGTAACTCTGTGAGATGAATTAACAGAACACTAAGCAGTTTCTCAGAAAGCTTCTTTCCAGATTTCATCTGAGGATATTTCCTTTTTCACCGTAGCTCTCTATGGGCTTCCAAATATCACTTTGCCATTTACACAAGAACTGTCTTAGCGAAAGGCTTCTTGAGGGGAAAGCTGTAACTCTGTGAGATGATTTCACAGAACACAAAGAAGTTTCTCAGAAAGCTACTTTCTCTTTGTTATCGGAGGATATTTCCTTTGGCCCTATAGTCTTCAATGGGATCCGAAATATCTGTTCTCAGATTCCACAGAAATAAGGCTAGCAAAGAGATCCACGAAATACACATGTAACTCTGTGAGATGAATTAACAGAACACTAAGCAGTTTCTCAGAAAGCTTCTTTCCAGATTTCATCTGAGGATATTTCCTTTAACACCATAGCCCTCTTTGGGCTTCCAAATATCACTTTGCCAATTCCACAAGAACTGTCTTAGCGAAAGGCTTCTTGGGGGGAAATCTGTAACTCTGTGAGATGATTTCACAGAACACAAAGAAGTTTCTCAGAAAGCTTCTTTCTCTTTGTTATCGGAGGATATTTCCTTTGGCCCTATATTCTTCAAAGGGATCCGAAATATCTGTTCTCAGATTGCACAGAAATAAGGCTAGCAAAGAGATCCACGAAATACACATGTAACTTTGTGAGATGAATTAACAGAACACTAAGCAGTTTCTCAGAAAGCTTCTTTCCAGATTTCATCTGAGGATATTTCCTTTTTCACCGTAGCTCTCTATGGGCTTCCAAATATCACTTTGCCAATTCCACAAGAACTGTCTTAGCGAAACGCTTCTTGGGGGGAAATCTGTAACTCTGTGAAGTGATTTCACAGAACACAAAGAAGTTTCTCAGAAAGCTTCTTTCTCTTTGTTATCGGAGGATATTTCCTTTGGCCCTATATTCTTCAAAGGGATCCGAAATATCTGTTCTCAGATTCCACAGAAATAAGGGTAGCAAACAGATCCACGAAATACACATGTAAATCTGTGAGAAGATTGAAAAGAACACTAAGCAGTTTCTCAGAAAGCTTCTTTCCAGATTTCATCTGAGGATAATTCCTTTTTCACCATAGCCCTCTATGGGCTTCCAAATATCACTTTGCCAATTCCACAAGAACTGTCTTAGCGAAAGGCTTCTTGAGGGGAAAGCTGTAACTCTGTGAGATTATTTCACAGAACACAAAGAAGTTTCTCAGAAAGCTTCTTTCTCTTTGTTGTCGGAGGATATTTACTTTGGCCCTATAGTCTTCAAAGGGATCCGAAATATCCGTTCTCAGATTCCACAGAAATAAGGCTAGCAAAGAGATCCACGAAATACACATGTAACTCTGTGAGATGAATTAACAGAACACTAAGCAGTTTCTCAGAAAGCTTCTTTCCAGATTTCATCTGAGGATATTTCCTTTAACACCATAGCCCTCTATGGGCTTCCAAATATCACTTTGCCAATTCCACAAGAACTGTCTTAGCGGAAGGCTTCTTGAGGGGAAAGCTGTAACTCTGTGAGATCATTTCAGAGAACACAAAGAAGTTTCTCAGAAAGCTTCTTTCTCTTTGTTATCGGAGGATATTTCCTTTGGCCCGATAGTCTTCAAAGGGATCCGAAATATCTATTATCAGATTCTACAGAAATAAGGCTAGCAAAGAGATCCACGAAATGGACATGTAACTCTGTTAGATGAATTAACAGAACACTAAGCAGTTTCTCAGAAAGCTTCTTTCCGGATTTCATCTGAGGATATTTCCTTTTTCACCATAGCCCTGCATGGGCTTCCAAATATCACTTTGCCAATTCCACAAGAACTGTCTTAGCGAAAGGCTTCTTGAGGGGAAAGCTGTAAATCTGTGAGATGATTTCACAGAACATAAAGAAGTTTCTCAGAAAGCTTCTTTCTCTTTGTTATCGGAGGATATTTCCTAAGGCCCTATAGTCTTCAATGGGATCCGAATTATCTGTTCTCAGATTCCACAGAAATAAGGCTAGCAAAGAGATCCACGAAATACACATGTAACTTTGTGAGATGAATAAAAAGAACACTAAGCAGTTTCTCAGAAAGCTCCTTTCCAGATTTCATCTGAGGATAATTCCTTTTTCACCATAGCCCTCTATGGGCTTCCAAATATCACTTTGACAATTCCATAAGAACTGTGTTAGCGGAAGGCTTCTTGAGGGGAAAGCTGTAACTCTGTGAGATGATTTCACAGAACACAAAGAAGTTTCTCAGAAAGCTTCTTTCTCTTTGTTATCGGAGGTTATTTCCTTTGGCCCCGTAGTCTTCAAAGGGATCCGAAATATCTTTGGCAGATTCCACAGAAATAAGGCTAGCAAAGAGATCCACGAAATACACATGTAACTGTGTGAGATGAATTAACAGAACACTAAGCAGTTTCTCAGAAAGCTTCTTTCCAGATTTCATCTGAGGATATTTCCTTTTTCACCATAGCCCTCTATGGGCTTCCAAATATCACTTTGCCAATTCCACAAGAACTGTCTTAGCGCAAGGCTTATTGAGGGGAAAGCTGTAACTCTGTGAGATGATTTTACGGAACACAAAGAAGTTTCTCAGAAAGCTTCTTTCTCTTTGTTATCGGAGAATATTTCCTTTGGCCCTATAGTCTTCAAAAGGATCCGAAATATCTGTTCTCAGATTCCACAGGAATAACGCTAGCAAAGAGATCCACGAAATATACATGTAACTCTGTGAGATGAATTAAGAGAACACTAAGCAGTTTCTCAGAAAACTTCTTTCCAGATTTCATCTGAGGATATTTCCTTTTTCACCATAGCCCTCTATGGGCTTCCAAATATCACTTTGCCAATTACACTAGAACTGTCTTAGCGAAAGGCTTCTTGAGGGGAAAGCTGTAACTCTGTGAGATGATTTCACAGAACACAAAGAAGTTTCTCAGAAAGCTACTTTCTCTTTGTTATCGGAGGATATTTCCTTTGGCCCTATAGTCTTCAATGGGATCCGAAATGTCTGTTCTCAGATTCCACAGAAATAAGGCTAGCAAAGAGATCCACGAAATACATATGTAACTCTGTGTCATGAATTAACAGAACACTGAGCAGTTTCTCAGAAAGCTTCTATCCAGATTTCATCTGAGGATATTTCCTTTTTCACCATAGCCCTCTAAGGGATTCCAAATATCACTTTGCCAATTCCACAAGAACTGTCTTAGCGAAAGGCTTCTTGAGGGGGAAGCTGTAAATCTGTGAGATGATTTCACAGATCACAAAGAAGTTTCTCAGAAAGCTTCTTTCTCTTTGTTATCGGAGGATATTTCCTTTGGCCCTATAGTCTTCAATGGGATCCGAATTATCTGTTCTCAGATTCCACAGAAATAAGGCTAGCAAAGAGATCCACGAAATACAGATGTAACTCTGTGAGATGAATTAACAGAACACTAAGCAGTTTCTCAGAAAGCTCCTTTCCAGATTTCATGTGAGGATATTTCCTTTTTCACCATAGCCCTCTATGGGCTTCCAAATATCACTTTGCCAATTCCACAAGAACTGTCTTAGCGAAAGGCTTCTTGAGGGGAAGGCTGTAACTCTGTGAGATGATTTCACAGAACACAAAGAAGTTACTCAGAAAGCTTCTTTCTCTTTGTTATCGGAGGATATTTCCTTTGGCCCTATAGTCTTGAAAGGTATCCGAAATATCTGTTCTCAGATTCCACAGAAATAAGGCTAGCAAAGAGATCCACGAAATACACATGTAACTCTATTAGATGAATTAACAGAACACTAAGCAGTTTCTCAGAAAGCTTCTTTCCAGATTTCATCTGAGGATATTTCCTTTTTCACCATAGCCCTCTATGGGCTTCCAAATATCACTTTGCAAATTCCACAAGAACTGTCTTATTGAAAGGCTTCTTGAGGGCATAGCTGTAACTCTGTGAGATGATTTCACAGAACACAAAGAAGTTTCCCAGAAAGCTTATTTCTCTTTGTTATCCGAGGATATTTCCTTTGGCCCTGTGGTCTTCAAAGGGATCCGAAATATCTGTTCTCCGATTCCACAGAAATAAGGCTAGCAAAGAGATCCACGAAATACACATGTAACTCTGTGAGATGAATTAACAGAACACTAAGCAGTTTCTCAGAAAGCTTCTTTCCAGATTTCATCTGAGGATATTTCCTTTTTCACCATAGCTCTCTATGGGCTTCCAAATATCACTTTGCCAATTCCACAAGAACTGTCTTAGCGAAAGGCTTCTTGGGGGGAAATCTGTAACTCTGTGAGATGATTTCACAGAACACAAAGAAGTTTCTCAGAAAGCTTCTTTCTCTTTGTTATCGGAGGATATTTCCTTTGGCCCTATATTCTTCAAAGGGATCCGAAATATCTGTTCTCAGATTCCACAGAAATAAGGCTAGCAAACAGATCCACGAAATACACATGTAAATCTGTGAGAAGATTGAACAGAACACTAAGCAGTTTCTCAGAAAGCTTCTTTCCAGATTTCATCTGAGGATAATTACTTTTTCACCATAGCCCTCTATGGGCTTCCAAATATCACTTTGCCAATTCCACAAGAACTGTCTTAGCGAAAGGCTTCTTGAGGGGAAAGCTGTAACTCTGTGAGATTATTTCACAGAACACAAAGAAGTTTCTCAGAAAGCTTCTTTCTCTTTGTTGTCGGAGGATATTTCCTTTGGCCCTATAGACTTCAAAGGGATCCGAAATATCCGTTCTCAGATTCCACAGAAATAAGGCTAGCAAAGAGATCCACGAAATACACATGTAACTCTGTGAGATGAATTAACAGAACACTAAGCAGTTTCTCAGAAAGCTTCTTTCCAGATTTCATCTGAGGATGTTTCCTTTAACACCATAGCCCTCTTTGGGCTTCCAAATATCACTTTGCCAATTCCACAAGAACTGTCTTAGCGGAAGGCTTCTTGAGGGGAAAGCTGTAACTCTGTGAGGTCATTTCACAGAACACAAAGAAGTTTCTCAGAAAGCTTCTTTCTCTTTGTTATCGGAGGATATTTCCTTAGGCCCTATAGTCTTCAAAGGGATCCGAAATATCTATTCTCAGATTCTACAGAAATAAGGCTACCAAAGAGATCCACGAAATGGACATGTAACTCTGTTAGATGAATTAACAGAACACTAAGCAGTTTCTCAGAAAGCTTCTTTCCGGATTTCATCTGGGGATATTTCCTTTTTCACCATAGCCCTGCATGGGCTTCCAAATATCGCTTTGCCAATTCCACAAGAACTGTCTTAGCGGAAGGCTTCTTGAGGGGAAAGCTGTAATTCTGTGAGAATATTTCACAGAACACAAAGAAGTTTCTCAGAAATCTTCTTTCTCTTTGTTATCGGAGGATATTTCCTTTGGCCCCGTAGTCTTCAAAGGGATCCGAAATATCTTTGGCAGATTCCACAGATATAAGGCTAGCAAAGAGATCCACGAAATACACATGCAACTGTGTGAGATGAATTAACAGAACACTAAGCAGTTTCTCAGAAAGCTTCTTTCCAGATTTCATCTGAGGATATTTCCTTTTTCACCATAGCCCTCTATGGGCTTCCAAATATCACTTTGCCAATTACACAAGAACTGTCTTAGCGAAAGGCTTCTTGAGGGGAAAGCTGTAACTCTGTGAGATGATTTCACAGAACACAAGGAAGTTTCTCAGAAAGCTACTTTCTCTTTGTTATCGGAGGATATTTCCTTTGGCCCTATAGTCTTCAATGGGATCCAAAATATCTGTTCTCAGATTCCACAGAAATAAGGCTAGCAAAGAGATCCACGAAATACAGATGTAACTCTGTGTGATGAATTAACAGAACACTAAGCAGTTTCTCAGAAAGATTCTTTCCAGATTTCATCTGAGGATATTTCCTTCTTCACCATAGCCCTCTATGGGCTTCCAAATATCACTTTGCCAATTCCAGAAGAACTGTCTTAGCGAAAGGCTTCTTGAGGGGAAAGCTGTAAATCTGTGAGATGATTTCACAGAACACAAAGAAGTTTCTCAGAAAGCTTCTTTCTCTTTGTTATCGGAGGATATTTCCTTTGGCCCTATATTCTTCAAGGGGATCCGAATTATCTGTTCTCAGATTCCACAGAAATAAGGCTAGCAAAGAGATCCACGAAATACAGATGTAACTCTGTGAGATGAATTAACAAAACACTAAGCAGTTTCTCAGAAAGCTCCTTTCCAGATTTCATGTGAGGATATTTCCTTTTTCACCATAGCCCTCTATGGGCTTCCAAATATGACTTTGCCAATTCCACAAGAACTGTCTTAGCGAAAGGCTTCATGAGGGGAAGGCTGTAACTCTGTGAGATGATTTCACAGAACACAAAGAAGTTACTCAGAAAGCTTCTTTCTCTTTGTTATCGGAGGATATTTCTTTGACCCTATAGTCTTCAAAGGTATCCGAAATATCTGTTCTCAGATTCCACAGAAATAAGGCTAGCAAAGAGATCCACGAAATACACATGTAACTCTATTAGATGAATTAACAAAACACTAAGCAGTTTCTCAGAAAGCTTCTTTCCAGATTTCATCTGAGGATATCTCCTTTTTCACCATACCCCTCTATGGGCTTCCAAATATCACTTTGCCAATTCCACAAGAACTGTCTTATTGAAAGGTTTCTTGAGGGCATAGCTGTAACTCTGTGAGATGATTTCACAGAACACAAAGACGTTTCCCAGAAAGCTTATTTCTCTTTGTTATCCGAGGATATATCCTTTGGCCCTGTGGTCTTCAAAGGGATCCGAAATATCTGTTCTCAGATTCCACAGATATAAGGCTAGCAAAGAGATCCACGAAATACACATGTAACTCTATGAGATGAATTAACAGAACACTAAGCAGTTTCTCAGAAAGCTTCTTTCCAGATTTCATCTGAGGATATTTCCTTTTTCACCATAGCTCTCTATGGGCTTCCAAATATCACTTTGCCAATTCCACAAGAACTGTCTTAGCGAAAGGCTTCTTGGAGGGAAATCTGTAAGTCTGTGAGATGATTTCACAGAACACCAAGAAGTTTCTCAGAAAGCTTCTTTCTCTTTGTTATCGGAGGATATTTCCTTTGGCCCTATATTCTTCAAAGGGATCCGAAATATCTGTTCTCAGATTCCACAGAAATAAGGGTAGCAAACAGATCCACGAAATACACATGTAAATGTGTGAGATGAATGAACAGAACACTAAGCAGTTTCTCAGAAAGCTTCTTTCCAGATTTCATCTGAGGATAATTCCTTTTTCACCATAGCCCTCTATGGGCTTCCAAATATCACTTTGCCAATTGCACAAGAACTGTCTTAGCGAAAGGCTTCTTGAGGGGAAAGCTGTAACTCTGTGAGATTATTTCACAGAACACAAAGAAGTTTCTGAGGAAGCTTCTTTCTCTTTGTTGTCGGAGGATATTTCCTTTGGCCCTACAGTCTTCAAAGGGATCCGAAATATCCGTTCTCAGATTCCACCAAATAAGGCTAGCAAAGAGATCGACGAAATACACATGTAACTCTGTGAGATGAATTAACAGAACACTAAGCAGTTTCTCAGAAAGCTTCTTTCCAGATTTCATCTGAGGATATTTCCTTTAACACCATAGCCCTCTATGGGCTTCCAAATATCACTTTGCAAATTCCACAAGAATTGTCTTAGAGAAGGCTTCTTGAGGGGAAAGCTGTAACTCTGTGAGATGATTTCACAGAACACAAAGAAGTTTCTCAGAAAGCTACTTTCTCTTTGTTATCGGAGGATATTTCCTTCGGCCATACAGTCTTCAATGGGATCCGAATTATCTGTTCTCAGATTCCACAGAAATAAGGCTAGCAAAGAGATCCACGAAATACAGATGTAACTCTGTGTGATGAATTAACAGAACACTAAGCAGTTTCTCAGAAAGCTTCTTTCCAGATTTCATCTGAGGATATTTCCTTTTTCACCATAGCCCTCTATGGGCTTCCAAATATCACTTTGCCAATTCCACAAGAACTGTCTTAGCGAAAGGCTTATTGAGGGGAAAGCTGTAAATCTGTGAGATGATTTCACGGAACACAAAGAAGTTTCTCAGAAAGCTTCTTTCTCTTTGTTGTCGGAGGATATTTCCTTTGGCCCTATAGTCTTCAAAGGGATCCGAAATATCCGTTCTCAGATTCCACAGAAATAAGGCTAGCAAAGAGATCCACGAAATACACATGTAACTCTGTGAGATGAATTAACAGAACACTAAGCAGTTTCTCAGAAAGCTTCTTTCCAGATTTCATCTGAGGATATTTCCTTTTTCACCATAGCTCTCTATGGGCTTCCAAATATCACTTTGCCAATTCCACAAGAACTGTCTTAGCGAAAGGCTTCTTGGGGGGAAATCTGTAACTCTGTGAGATGATTTCACAGAACACAAAGAAGTTTCTCAGAAAGCTTCTTTCTCTTTGTTATCGGAGGATATTTCTTTGACCCTATAGTCTTCAAAGGTATCCGAAATATCTGTTCTCAGATTCCACAGAAATAAGGCTAGCAAAGAGATCCACGAAATACACATGTAACTCTATTAGATGAATTAACAAAACACTAAGCAGTTTCTCAGAAAGCTTCTTTCCAGATTTCATCTGAGGATATCTCCTTTTTCACCATACCCCTCTATGGGCTTCCAAATATCACTTTGCCAATTCCACAAGAACTGTCTTATTGAAAGGCTTCTTGAGGGCATAGCTGTAACTCTGTGAGATGATTTCACAGAACACAAAGACGTTTCCCAGAAAGCTTATTTCTCTTTGTTATCCGAGGATATTTCCTTTGGCCCTGTGGTCTTCAAAGGGATCCGAAATATCTGTTCTCAGATTCCACAGAAATAAGGCTAGCAAAGAGATCCACGAAATACACATGTAACTCTGTGAGATGAATTAACAGAACACTAAGCAGTTTCTCAGAAAGCTTCTTTCCAGATTTCATCTGAGGATGTTTCCTTTTTCACCATAGCTCTCTATGGGCTTCCAAATATCACTTTGCCAATTCCACAAAAACTGTCTTAGCGAAAGGCTTCTTGGGGGGAAATCTGTAAGTCTGTGAGATGATTTCACAGAACACAAAGAAGTTTCTCAGAAAGCTTCTTTCTCTTTGTTATCGGAGGATATTTCCTTTGGCCCTATATTCTTCAAAGGGATCCAAAATATCTGTTCTCAGATTCCACAGAAATAAGGGTAGCAAACAGATCCACGAAACACACATGTAAATGTGTGAGATGAATGAACAGAACACTAAGCAGTTTCTCAGAAAGCTTCTTTCCAGATTTCATCTGAGGATAATTCCTTTTTCACCATAGCCCTCTATGGGCTTCCAAATATCACTTTGCCAATTGCACAAGAACTGTCTTAGCGGAAGGCTTCTTGAGGGGAAAGCTGTAACTCTGTGAGATTATTTCACAGAACACAAAGAAGTTTCTGAGAAAGCTTCTTTCTCTTTGTTGTCGGAGGATATTTCCTTTGGCCCTATAGTCTTCAAAGGGATCCGAAATATCTGTTCTCAGATTCCACAGAAATAAGGCTAGCAAAGAGATCCACGAAATACACATGTAACTCTGTGAGATGAATTAACAGAACACTAAGCAGTTTCTCAGAAAGCTTCTTTCCAGATTTCATCTGAGGATATTTCCTTTAACACCATAGCCCTCTATGGGCTTCCAAATATCACTTTGCAAATTCCACAAGAATTGTCTTAGAGAAGGCTTCTTGAGGGGAAAGCTGTAACTCTGTGTGATGATTTCACAGAACACAAAGAAGTTTCTCAGAAAGCTACTTTCTCTTTGTTATCGGAGGATATTTCCTTCGGCCATATAGTCTTCAATGGGATCCGAATTATCTGTTCTCAGATTCCACAGAAATAAGGCTAGCAAAGAGATCCACGAAATACAGATGTAACTCTGTGTGATGAATTAACAGAACACTAAGCAGTTTCTCAGAAAGCTTCTTTCCAGATTTCATCTGAGGATATTTCCTTTTTCACCATAGCCCTCTATGGGCTTCCAAATATCACTTTGCCAATTCCACAAGAACTGTCTTAGCGAAAGGCTTCTTGAGGGCATAGCTGTAAATCTGTGAGATGATTTCACGGAACACAAAGAAGTTTCTCAGAAAGCTTCTTTCTCTTTGTTGTCGGAGGATATTTCCTTTGGCCCTATAGTCTTCAAAGGGATCCGAAATATCCGTTCTCAGATTCCACAGAAATAAGGCTAGCAAAGAGATCCACGAAATACACATGTAACTCTGTGAGATGAATTAACAGAACACTAAGCAGTTTCTCAGAAAGCTTCTTTCCAGATTTCATCTGAGAATATTTCCTTTTTCACCATAGCTCTCTATGGGCTTCCAAATATCACTTTCCAATTCCACAAGAACTGTCTTAGCGAAAGGCTTCTTGGGGGGAAATCTGTAACTCTGTGAGATGATTTCACAGAACACAAAGAAGTTTCTCAGAAAGCTTCTTTCTCTTTGTTATCGGAGGATATTTCCTTTGGCCCTATATTCTTCAAAGGGATCCGAAATATCTGTTCTCGGATTCCACATAAATAAGGGTAGCAAACAGATCCACGAAATACACATGTAAAGCTGTGAGAAGATTGAACAGAACACTAAGCAGTTTCTCAGAAAGCTTCTTTCCAGATTTCATCTGAGGATAATTCCTTTTTCACCATAGCCCTCTTTGGGCTTCCAAATATCACTTTGCCAATTCCACAAGAACTGTCTTAGCGGAAGGCTTCTTGAGGGGAAAGCTGTAACTCTGTGAGGTCATTTCACAGAACACAAAGAAGTTTGTCAGAAAGCTTCTTTCTCTTTGTTATCGGAGGATATTTCCTTTGGCCCTATAGTCTTCAAAGGGATCCGAAATATCTATTCTCAGATTCTACAGAAATAAGGCTAGCAAAGAGATCCACGAAATGGACATGTAACTCTGTTAGATGAATTAACAGAACACTAAGCAGTTTCTCAGAAACCTTCTTTCCGGATTTCATCTGAGGATATTTCCTTTTTCACCATAGCCCTGCATGGGCTTCCAAATAACACTTTGCCAATTCCACAAGAACTGTCTTAGCGGAAGGCTTCTTGAGGGGAAAGCTGTAACTCTGTGAGAATATTTCACAGAACACAAAGAAGTTTCTCAGAAAGCTTCTTTCTCTTTGTTATCGGAGGATATTTCCTTTGGCCCCGTAGTCTTCAAAGGGATCCGAAATATCTTTGGCAGATTCCACAGATATAAGGCCAGCAAAGAGATCCACGAAATACACATGTAACTGTGTGAGATGAATTAACAGAACACTAAGCAGTTTCTCAGAAAGCTTCTTTCCAGATTTCATCTGAGGATAGTTCCTTTTTCACCATAGCCCTCTATGGGCTTCCAAATATCACTTTGCCAATTCCACAAGAACTGTCTTAGGGCAAGGCTTCTTGAGGGGAAACCTGTAACTCTGTGAGATGATTTTACGGAACACAAAGAAGTTTCTCAGAAAGCTTCTTTCTCTTTGTTATCGGAGGATATTTCCTTTGGCCCTATAGTCTTCAAAAGGATCCGAAATATCTGTTCTCAGATTCCACAGGAATAAGGCTAGCAAAGAGATCCACGAAATATACATGTAACTCTGTGAGAAGAATTAAGAGAACACTAAGCAGTTTCTCAGAAAACTTCTTTCCAGATTTCATCTGAGGATATTTCCTTTTTCACCGTAGCCCTCTATGGGCTTCCAAATATCACTTTGCCAATTCCACAAGAACTGTCTTAGCGAAAGGCTTCTTGAGGGGAAAGCTGTAACTCTGTGAGATGATTTCACAGAACACAAAGAAGTTTCTCAGAAAGCTACTTTCTCTTTGTTATCGGAGGATATTTCCTTTGGCCCTATAGTCTTCAATGGGATCCGAAATATCTGTTCTCAGATTCCACAGAAATAAGGCTAGCAAAGAGATCCACGAAATACAGATGTAACTCTGTGTGATGAATTAACAGAACACTAAGCAGTTTCTCAGAAAGATTCTTTCCAGATTTCATCTGAGGATATTTCCTTCCTCACCATAGCGCTCTATGGGTTTCCAAATATCACATTGCCAATTCCACAAGAACTGTCTTAGCGAAAGGCTTCTTGAGGGGAAAGCTGTAAATCTGTGAGATGATTTCACGGAACACAAAGAAGTTTCTCAGAAAGCTTCTTTCTCTTTGTTATCGGAGGATATTTCCTTTGGCCCTATAGTCTTCAATGGGATCCGAATTATCTGTTCTCAGATTCCACAGAAATAAGGCTAGCAAAGAGATCCACGAAATACAGATGTAACTCTGTGAGATGAATTAACAGAACACTAAGCAGTTTCTCAGAAAGCTCCTTTCCAGATTTCATGTGAGGATATTTCCTTTTTCACCATAGCCCTCTATGGGCTTCCAAATATCACTTTGCCAATTCCACAAGAACTGTCTTAGCAAAAGGCTTCTTGAGGGGAAGGCTGTAACTCTGTGAGATGATTTCACAGAACACAAAGAAGTTACTCAGAAAGCTTCTTTCTCTTTGTTATCGGAGGATATTTCCTTTGACCCTATAGTCTTCAAAGGTATCCGAAATATCTGTTCTCAGATTCCACAGAAATAAGGCTAGCAAAGAGATCCACGAAATACACATGTAACTCTATTAGATGAATTAACAAAACACTAAGCAGTTTCTCAGAAAGCTTCTTTCCAGATTTCATCTGAGGATATCTCCTTTTTCACCATACCCCTCTAAGGGCTTCCAAATATCACTTTGCCAATTCCACAAGAACTGTCTTATTGAAAGGCTTCTTGAGGGCATAGCTGTAACTCTGTGAGATGATTTCACAGAACACAAAGAAGTTTCCCAGAAAGCTTCTTTCTCTTTGTTATCCGCGGATATTTCCTTTGGCCCTGTGGTCTTCAAAGGGATCCGAAATATCTGTTCTCAGATTCCACAGAAATAAGGCTAGCAAAGAGATCCACGAAATACACATGTAACTCTGTGAGATGAATTAACAGAACACTAAGCAGTTTCTCAGAAAGCTTCTTTCCAGATTTCATCTGAGGATATTTCCTTTTTCACCATAGCTCTCTATGGGCTTCCAAATATCACTTTGCCAATTCCACAAGAACTGTCTTAGCGAAAGGCTTCTTGGGGGTAAATCTGTAAGTCTATGAGATGATTTCACAGAACACAAAGAAGTTTCTCAGAAAGGTTCTTTCTCTTTGTTATCGGAGGATATTTCCTTTGGCCCTATATTCTTCAAAGGGATCCGAAATATCTGTTCTCAGATTCCACAGAAATAAGGGTAGCAAACAGATCCACGAAATACACATGTAAATGTGTGAGATGAATGAACAGAACACTAAGCAGTTTCTCAGAAAGCTTCTTTCCAGATTTCATCTGAGGATAATTCCTTTTTCACCATAGCCCTCTATGGGCTTCCAAATATCACTTTGCCAATTGCACAAGAACTGTCTTAGCGAAATGCTTCTTGAGGGGAAAGCTGTAACTCTGTGAGATTATTTCACAGAACACAAAGAAGTTTCTGAGAAAGCTTCTTTCTCTTTGTTGTCAGAGCATATTTCCTTTGGCCCTATAGTCTTCAAAGGGATCCGAAATATCCGTTCTCCGATTCCACAGAAATAAGGCTAGCAAAGAGATCCACGAAATACACATGTAACTCTGTGAGATGAATTAACAGAACACTAAGCAGTTTCTCAGAAAGCTTCTTTCCAGATTTCATCTGAGGATATTTCCTTTAACACCATAGCCCTCTATGGGCTTCCAAATATCACTTTGCAAATTCCACAAGAATTGTCTTAGAGGAAGGCTTCTTGAGGGGAAAGCTGCAACTCTGTGAGATCATTTCACAGAACACAAAGAAGTTTCTCAAAAAGCTTCTTTCTCTTTGATATCGGAGGATATTTCCTTTGGCCCTATAGTCTTCAAAGGGATCCGAAATATCTATTCTCAGATTCTACAGAAATAAGGCTAGCAAAGAGATCCACGAAATGGACATGTAACTCTGTTAGATGAATTAACAGAACACTAAGCAGTTTCTCAGAAAGCTTCTTTCCGGATTTCATCTGAGGATATTTCCTTTTTCACCATAGCCCTCTATGGGCTTCCAAATATCACTTTGCCAATTACACAAGAACTGTCTTAGCGAAAGGCTTCTTGAGGGGAAAGCTGTAACTCTGTGAGATGATTTCACAGAACACAAAGAAGTTCCTCAGAAAGCTACTTTCTCTTTGTTATCGGAGGATATTTCCTTCGGCCATATAGTCTTCATGGGATCCGAATTATCTGTTCTCAGATTCCACAGAAATAAGGCTAGCAAAGAGATCCACAAAATACAGATGTAACTCTGTGTGATGAATTAACAGAACACTAAGCAGTTTCTCAGAAAGCTTCTTTCCAGATTTCATCTGAGGATATTTCCTTTTTCACCATAGCCCTCTATGGGCTTCCAAATATCACTTTGCCAATTCCACAAAAACTGTCTTAGCGAAAGGCTTCTTGAGGGGAAAGCTGTAAATCTGTGAGATGATTTCACAGAACACACAGAAGTTTCTCAGAAAGCTTCTTTCTCTTTGTTGTCGGGGGATATTTCCTTTGGCCCTATAGTCTTCAATGGGATCCGAAATATCCGTTCTCATATTCCACAGAAATAAGGCTAGCAAAGAGATCCACGAAATACACATGTAACTCTGTGAGATGAATTAACAGAACACTAAGCAGTTTCTCAGAATGCTTCTTTCCAGATTTCATGTGAGGATATTTCCTTTTTCACCATAGCCCTCTATGGGCTTCCAAATATCACTTTGCCAATTCCACAAGAACTGTCTTAGCGAAAGGCTTCTTGAGGGGAAGGCTGTAACTCTGTGAGATGATTTCACAGAACACAAAGAAGTTACTCAGAAAGCTTCTTTCTCTTTGTTAGCGGAGGATATTTCCTTTGGCCCTATAGTCTTCAAAGGTATCCGAAATATCTGTTCTCAGATTCCACAGAAATAAGGCTAGCAAAGAGATCCCCGAAATACACATGTAACTCTATAAGATGAATTAACAGAACACTAAGCAGTTTCTCAGAAAGCTTCTTTCCAGATTTCATCTGAGGATATTTCCTTTTTCACCATAGCCCTCTATGGGCTTCCAAATATCACTTTGCCAATTCCACAAGAACTGTCTTATTGAAAGGCTTCTTGAGGGCATAGCTGTAACTCTGTGAGATGATTTCACAGAACACAAAGAAGTTTCCCAGAAAGCTTATTTCTCTTTGTTATCCAAGGATATTTTCTTTGGCCCTGTGGTCTTCAAAGGGATCCGAAATATCTGTTCTCAGATTCCACAGAAATAAGGCTAGCAAAGAGATCCACGAAATACACATGTAACTCCGAGAGATGAATTAACAGAACACTAAGCAGTTTCTCAGAAAGCTTCCTTCCAGATTTCATCTGAGGATATTTCCTTTTTCACCATAGCTCTCTTTGGGCTTCCAAATATCACTTTGCCAATTCCACAAGAACTGTCTTAGCGAAAGGCTTCTTGGGGGGAAATCTGTAACTCTGTGAGATGATTTCACAGAACACAAAGAAGTTTCTCAGAAAGCTTCTTTCTCTTTGTTATCGGAGGTTATTTCCTTTGGCCCTATATTCTTCAAAGGGATCCGAAATATCTGTTCTCAGATTCCACAGAAATAAGGGTAGCAAACAGATCCAAGAAATACACATGTAACTCTGTGAGATGAATTAACAGAACACTAAGCAGTTTCTCAGAAAGCTTCTTTCCAGATTTCATCTGAGGATATTTCCTTAAACACCAAAGCCCTCTATGGGCTTCCAAATATCACTTTGCCAATTCCACAAGAACTGTCTTAGCGGAAGGCTTCTTGAGGGGAAAGCTGTAACTCTGTGAGATCATTTCACAGAACACAAAGAAGTTTCCAGAAAGCTTCTTTCTCTTTGTTATCGGAGGATATTTCCTTTGGCCCTATAGTCTTCAAAGGGATCCGAAATATCTATTCTCAGATTCTACAGAAATAAGGCTAGCAAAGAGATCCACGAAATACACATGTAACTCTGTGACATGAATTAACAGAACACTAAGCAGTTTCTCAGAAAGCTTCTTTCCAGATTTCATCTCAGGATATTTCCTTTTTCACCATAGCCCTCTATGGGCTTCCAAATATCACTTTGCCAATTCCACAAGAAGTGTCTTAGCGAAAGGCTTCTTGAGGGGAAAGCTGTAACTCTGTGAGATGATTTCACACAACACAAAGAAGTTTCTCAGAAAGCTTCCTTCTCTTTGTTATCGGAGGATATTTCCTTTGGCCCTATAGTCTTCAATGGGATCCGAAATATCTGTTCTCAGATTCCAAAGAAATAAGGCTAGCAATGAGATCCACGAAATACACATGTAACTCTGTGAGATGAATTAACAGAACACTAAGCAGTTTCTCAGAAAGCTTCTTTCCAGATTTCATCTTAGGATATTTCTTTTTTCACCATAGCCCTCTAAGGGCTTCCAAATATCACTTTGCCAATTAAACAAGAACTGTCTTAGCGAAAGGCTTCTTGAGGGGAAAGCTGTAACTCTGTGAGGTGATTTCACAGAACACAAAGAAGTTTTTCAGAAAGCTTCTTTCTCTTTGTTATCGGAGGATATTTCCTTTGGGCCTATAGTCTTCAAAGGGATACGAAATATCTGTTCTCAGATTCCTCAGAAATAAGGCAAGCAAAGAGATCCACGAAATACACATGTAACTCTGTGACATGAATTAACAGAACACTAAGCAGTTTCTCAGAAAGCTTCTTTCCAGATTTCATCTGAGGATATTTCCTTTTTCACCATAGCCCTCTCTGGGCTTCCAAATATCCCTTTGCCAATTACACAAGAACTTTCTTAGCGAAAGGCTTCTTGAGGGGAAAATTGTAACTCTGTGAGATGATTTCACAGAACACAAAGAAGTTTCTCAGAAAGCTTCTTTATCTTTGTTATCGGAGGATATTGCCTTTGGCCCCATAGTCTTCCAAGGGATCCGAAATATGTGTTCTCAGATTCCACAGAAATAGGTTAGCAAAGAGATCCACGAAATAGAGATGTAACTCTGGGAGATGAATTAGCAGAACACTAAGGAGTTTCTCAGAAAGCTTCTTTCCAGATTTCATCTGAGGATATTTCCTTTAACACCATAGCCCTCTATAGGCTTCCAAATATCACTTTGCAAATTCCACAAGAATTGTCTTAGAGAAGGCTTCTTGAGGGGAAAGCTGTAACTCTGTGAGATGATTTCACAGAACACAAAGAAGTTTCTCAGAAAGCTACTTTCTCTTTGTTATCGGAGGATATTTCCTTCGGCCATATAGTCTTCAATGGGATCCGAATTATCTGTTCTCAGATTCCACAGAAATAAGGCTAGCAAAGAGATCCACGAAATACAGATGTAACTCTGTGTGATGAATTAACAGAACACTAAGCAGTTTCTCAGAAAGCTTCTTTCCAGATTTCATCTGAGGATATTTCCTTTTTCACCATAGCCCTCTATGGGCTTCCAAATATGACTTTGCCAATTCCACAAGAACTGTCTTAGCGAAAGGCTTCTTGAGGGGAAAGCTGTAAATCTTTGAGATGATTTCACGGAACACAAAGAAGTTTCTCAGAAAGCTTCTTTCTCTTTGTTGTCGGAGGATATTTCCTTTGGCCCTATAGTCTTCAAAGGGATCCGAAATATCCGTTCTCAGATTCCACTGAAATAAGGCTAGTAAAGAGATCCACGAAATACACATGTATCTCTGAGAGATGAATTAACAGAACACTAAGCAGTTTCTCAGAAAGCTTCTTTCCAGATTTCATCTTAGGATATTTCTTTTTTCACCATAGCCCTCTAAGGGCTTCCAAATATCACTTTGCCAATTAAACAAGAACTGTCTTAGCGAAAGGCTTCTTGAGGGGAAAGCTGTAACTCTGTGAGGTGATTTCACAGAACACAAAGAAGTTTTTCAGAAAGCTTCTTTCTCTTTGTTATCGGAGGATATTTCCTTTGGCCCTATAGTCTTCAAAGGGATACGAAATATCTGTTCTCAGATTCCTCAGAAATAAGGCAAGCAAAGAGATCCACGAAATACACATGTAACTCTGTGACATGAATTAACAGAACACTAAGCAGTTTCTCAGAAAGCTTCTTTCCAGATTTCATCTGAGGATATTTCCTTTTTCACCATAGCCCTCTCTGGGCTTCCAAATATCCCTTTGCCAATTACACAAGAACTTTCTTAGCGAAAGGCTTCTTGAGGGGAAAATTGTAACTCTGTGAGATGATTTCACAGAACACAAAGAAGTTTCTCAGAAAGCTTCTTTATCTTTGTTATCGGAGGATATTGCCTTTGGCCCCATAGTCTTCCAAGGGATCCGAAATATGTGTTCTCAGATTCCACAGAAATAGGTTAGCAAAGAGATCCACGAAATACAGATGTAACTCTGGGAGATGAATTAGCAGAACACTAAGCAGTTTCTCAGAAAGCTTCTTTCCAGATTTCATCTGAGGATATTTCCTTTAACACCATAGCCCTCTATGGGCTTCCAAATATCACTTTGCAAATTCCACAAGAATTTTCTTAGAGAAGGCTTCTTGAGGGGAAAGCTGTAACTCTGTGAGATGATTTCACAGAACACAAAGAAGTTTCTCAGAAAGCTACTTTCTCTTTGTTATCGGAGGATATTTCCTTCGGCCATATAGTCTTCAATGGGATCCGAATTATCTGTTCTCAGATTCCACAGAAATAAGGCTAGCAAAGAGATCCACGAAATACAGATGTAACTCTGTGTGATGAATTAACAGAACACTAAGCAGTTTCTCAGAAAGCTTCTTTCCAGATTTCATCTGAGGATATTTCCTTTTTCACCATAGCCCTCTATGGGCTTCCAAATATCACTTTGCCAATTCCACAAGAACTGTCTTAGCGAAAGGCTTCTTGAGGGGAAAGCTGTAAATCTGTGAGATGATTTCACGGAACACAAAGAAGTTTCTCAGAAAGCTTCTTTCTCTTTGTTGTCGGAGGATATTTCCTTTGGCCCTATAGTCTTCAAAGGGATCCGAAATATCCGTTCTCAGATTCCACTGAAATAAGGCTAGTAAAGAGATCCACGAAATACACATGTATCTCTGAGAGATGAATTAACAGAACACTAAGCAGTTTCTCAGAAAGCTTCTTTCCAGATTTCATCTTAGGATATTTCTTTTTTCACCATAGCCCTCTAAGGGCTTCCAAATATCACTTTGCCAATTAAACAAGAACTGTCTTAGCGAAAGGCTTCTTGAGGGGAAAGCTGTAACTCTGTGAGGTGATTTCACAGAACCCAAAGAAGTTTTTCAGAAAGCTTCTTTCTCTTTGTTATCGGAGGATATTTCCTTTGGGCCTATAGTCTTCAAAGGGATACGAAATATCTGTTCTCAGATTCCTCAGAAATAAGGCAAGCAAAGAGATCCACGAAATACACATGTAACTCTGTGACATGAATTAACAGAACACTAAGCAGTTTCTCAGAAAGCTTCTTTCCAGATTTCATCTGAGGATATTTCCTTTTTCACCATAGCCCTCTCTGGGCTTCCAAATATCCCTTTGCCAATTACACAAGAACTTTCTTAGCGAAAGGCTTCTTGAGGGGAAAATTGTAACTCTGTGAGATGATTTCACAGAACACAAAGAAGTTTCTCAGAAAGCTTCTTTATCTTTGTTATCGGAGGATATTGCCTTTGGCCCCATAGTCTTCCAAGGGATCCGAAATATGTGTTCTCAGATTCCACAGAAATAGGTTAGCAAAGAGATCCACGAAATACAGATGTAACTCTGGGAGATGAATTAGCAGAACACTAAGCAGTTTCTCAGAAAGCTTCTTTCCAGATTTCATCTGAGGATATTTCCTTTAACACCATAGCCCTCTATGGGCTTCCAAATATCACTTTGCAAATTCCACAAGAATTGTCTTAGAGAAGGCTTCTTGAGGGGAATGCTGTAACTCTGTGAGATGATTTCACAGAACACAAAGAAGTTTCTCAGAAAGCTACTTTCTCTTTGTTATCGGAGGATATTTCCTTCGGCCATATAGTCTTCAATGGGATCCGAATTATCTGTTCTCAGATTCCACAGAAATAAGGCTAGCAAAGAGATCCACGAAATACAGATGTAACTCTGTGTGATGAATTAACAGAACACTAAGCAGTTTCTCAGAAAGCTTCTTTCCAGATTTCATCTGAGGATATTTCCTTTTTCACCATAGCCCTCTATGGGCTTCCAAATATCACTTTGCCAATTCCACAAGAACTGTCTTAGCGAAAGGCTTCTTGAGGGGAAAGCTGTAAATCTGTGAGATGATTTCACGGAACACAAAGAAGTTTCTCAGAAAGCTTCTTTCTCTTTGTTGTCGGAGGATATTTCCTTTGGCCCTATAGTCTTCAAAGGGATCCGAAATATCCGTTCTCAGATTCCACAGAAATAAGGCTAGCAAAGAGATCCACGAAATACACATGTAACTCTGTGAGATGAATTAACAGAACACTAAGCAGTTTCTCAGAAAGCTTCTTTCCAGATTTCATCTGAGGATATTTCCTTTTTCACCATAGCTCTCTATGGGCTTCCAAATATCACTTTGCCAATTCCACAAGAACTGTCTTAGCGAAAGGCTTCTTGGGGGGAAATCTGTAACTCTGTGAGATGATTTCACAGAACACAAAGAAGTTTCTCAGAAAGCTTCTTTCTCTTTGTTATCGGAGGATATTTCTTTGACCCTATAGTCTTCAAAGGTATCCGAAATATCTGTTCTCAGATTCCACAGAAATAAGGCTAGCAAAGAGATCCACGAAATACACATGTAACTCTATTAGATGAATTAACAAAACACTAAGCAGTTTCTCAGAAAACTTCTTTTCAGATTTCATCTGAAGATATCTCCTTTTTCACCATACCCCTCAATGGGCTTCCAAATATCACTTTGCCAATTCCACAAGAACTGTCTTATTGAAAGGCTTCTTGAGGGTATAGCTGTAACTCTGTGAGATGATTTCACAGAACACAAAGACGTTTCCCAGAAAGCTTATTTCTCTTTGTTATCCGAGGATATTTCCTTTGGCCCTGTGGTCTTCAAAGGGATCCGAAATATCTGTTCTCAGATTCCACAGAAATAAGGCTAGCAAAGAGATCCACGAAATACACATGTAACTCTGTGAGATGAATTAACAGAACACTAAGCAGTTTCTCAGAAAGCTTCTTTCCAGATTTCATCTGAGGATATTTCCTTTTTCACCATAGCTCTCTAGGGGCTTCCAAATATCACTTTGCCCATTCCACAGGAACTGTCTTAGCGAAAGGCTTCTTGGGGGGAAATCTGTAAGTCTGTGAGATGATTTCACAGAAAACAAAGAAGTTTCTGAGAAAGCTTCTTTCTCTTTGTTATCGGAGGATATTTCCTTTGGCCCTATATTTTTCAAAGGGATCCGAAATATCTGTTCTCAGATTCCACAGAAATAAGGGTAGCAAACAGATCCACGAAATACACATGTAAATGTGTGAGATGAATGAACAGAACACTAAGCAGTTTCTCAGAAAGCTTCTTTCCAGATTTCATCTGAGGATAATTCCTTTTTCACCATAGCCCTCTATGGGCTTCCAAATATCACTTTGCCAATTGCACAAGAACTGTCTTAGCGAAAGGCTTCTTGAGGGGAAAGCTGTAACTCTGTGAGATTATTTCACAGAACACAAAGAAGTTTCTGAGAAAGCTTCTTTCTCTTTGTTGTCGGAGGATATTTCCTTTGGCCCTATAGTCTTCAAAGGGATCCGAAATATCTGTTCTCAGATTCCACAGAAATAAGGCTAGCAAAGAGATCCACGAAATACACATGTAACTCTGTGAGATGAATTAACAGAACACTAAGCAGTTTCTCAGAAAGCTTCTTTCCAGATTTCATCTGAGGATATTTCCTTTAACACCATAGCCCTCTATGGGCTTCCAAATATCACTTTGCAAATTCCACAAGAATTGTCTTAGAGAAGGCTTCTTGAGGGGAAAGCTGTAACTCTGTGAGATGATTTCACAGAACACAAAGAAGTTTCTCAGAAAGCTACTTTCTCTTTGTTATCGGAGGATATTTCCTTCGGCCATATAGTCTTCAATGGGATCCGAATTATCTGTTCTCAGATTCCACAGAAATAAGGCTAGCAAAGAGATCCACGAAATACAGATGTAACTCTGTGTGATGAATTAACAGAACACTAAGCAGTTTCTCAGAAAGCTTCTTTCCAGATTTCATCTGAGGATATTTCCTTTTTCACCATAGCCCTCTATGGGCTTCCAAATATCACTTTGCCAATTCCACAAGAACTGTCTTAGCGAAAGGCTTCTTGAGGGGAAAGCTGTAAATCTGTGAGATGATTTCACGGAACACAAAGAAGTTTCTCAGAAAGCTTCTTTCTCTTTGTTGTCGGAGGATATTTCCTTTGGCCCTATAGTCTTCAAAGGGATCCGAAATATCCGTTCTCAGATTCCACAGAAATAAGGCTAGCAAAGAGATCCACGAAATACACATGTAACTCTGTGAGATGAATTAACAGAACACTAAGCAGTTTCTCAGAAAGCTTCTTTCCAGATTTCATCTGAGGATATTTCCTTTTTCACCATAGCTCTCTATGGGCTTCCAAATATCACTTTGCCAATTCCACAAGAACTGTCTTAGCGAAAGGCTTCTTGGGGGGAAATCTGTAACTCTGTGAGATGATTTCACAGAACACAAAGAAGTTTCTCAGAAAGCTTCTTTCTCTTTGTTATCGGAGGATATTTCCTTTGGCCCTATATTCTTCAAAGGGATCCGAAATATCTGTTCTCGGATTCCACATAAATAAGGGTAGCAAACAGATCCACGAAATACACATGTAAAGCTGTGAGAAGATTGAACAGAACACTAAGCAGTTTCTCAGAAAGCTTCTTTCCAGATTTCATCTGAGGATAATTCCTTTTTCACCATAGCCCTCTTTGGGCTTCCAAATATCACTTTGCCAATTCCACAAGAACTGTCTTAGCGGAAGGCTTCTTGAGGGGAAAGCTGTAACTCTGAGAGGTCATTTCACAGAACACAAAGAAGTTTGTCAGAAAGCTTCTTTCTCTTTGTTATCGGAGGATATTTCCTTTGGCCCTATACTCTTCAAAGGGATCCGAAATATCTATTCTCAGATTCTACAGAAATAAGGCTAGCAAAGAGATCCACGAAATGGACATGTAACTCTGTTAGATGAATTAACAGAACACTAAGCAGTTTCTCAGAAAGCTTCTTTCCGGATTTCATCTGAGGATATTTCCTTTTTCACCATAGCCCTCTATGGGCTTCCAAATATCACTTTGCCAATTACACAAGAACTGTCTTAGCGAAAGGCTTCTTGAGGGGAAAGCTGTAACTCTGTGAGATGATTTCACAGAACACAAAGAAGTTTCTCAGAAAGCTACTTTCTCTTTGTTATCGGAGGATATTTCCTTCGGCCATATAGTCTTCATGGGATCCGAATTATCTGTTCTCAGATTCCACAGAAATAAGGCTAGCAAAGAGATCCACGAAATACAGATGTAACTCTGTGTGATGAATTAACAGAACACTAAGCAGTTTCTCAGAAAGCTTCTTTCCAGATTTCATCTGAGGATATTTCCTTTTTCACCATAGCCCTCTATGGGCTTCCAAATATCACTTTGCCAATTCCACAAAAACTGTCTTAGCGAAAGGCTTCTTGAGGGGAAAGCTGTAAATCTGTGAGATGATTTCACAGAACACACAGAAGTTTCTCAGAAAGCTTCTTTCTCTTTGTTGTCGGGGGATATTTCCTTTGGCCCTATAGTCTTCAAAGGGATCCGAAATATCCGTTCTCATATTCCACAGAAATAAGGCTAGCAAAGAGATCCACGAAATACACATGTAACTCTGTGAGATGAATTAACAGAACACTAAGCAGTTTCTCAGAAAGCTTCTTTCCAGATTTCATGTGAGGATATTTCCTTTTTCACCATAGCCCTCTATGGGCTTCCAAATATCACTTTGCCAATTCCACAAGAACTGTCTTAGCGAAAGGCTTCTTGAGGGGAAGGCTGTAACTCTGTGAGATGATTTCACAGAACACAAAGAAGTTACTCAGAAAGCTTCTTTCTCTTTGTTAGCGGAGGATATTTCCTTTGGCCCTATAGTCTTCAAAGGTATGCGAAATATCTGTTCTCATTTTCCACAGAAATAAGGCTAGCAAAGA
Source organism: Macaca mulatta (assembly GCF_049350105.2). Lineage (NCBI taxonomy): Eukaryota > Metazoa > Chordata > Mammalia > Primates > Cercopithecidae > Macaca > Macaca mulatta. The sequence goes on from NC_133414.1 coordinate 40,664,233, forward strand.
GATCCCCGAAATACACATGTAACTCTATTAGATGAATTAACAGAACACTAAGCAGTTTCTCAGAAAGCTTCTTTCCAGATTTCATCTGAGGATATTTCCTTTTTCACCATAGCCCTCTATGGGCTTCCAAATATCACTTTGCCAATTCCACAAGAACTGTCTTATTGAAAGGCTTCTTGAGGGCATAGCTGTAACTCTGTGAGATGATTTCACAGAACACAAAGAAGTTTCCCAGAAAGCTTATTTCTCTTTGTTATCCGAGGATATTTTCTTTGGCCCTGTGGTCTTCAAAGGGATCCGAAATATCTGTTCTCAGATTCCACAGAAATAAGGCTAGCAAAGAGATCCACGAAATACACATGTAACTCCGTGAGATGAATTAACAGAACACTAAGCAGTTTCTCAGAAAGCTTCCTTCCAGATTTCATCTGAGGATATTTCCTTTTTCACCATAGCTCTCTTTGGGCTTCCAAATATCACTTTGCCAATTCCACAAGAACTGTCTTAGCGAAAGGCTTCTTGGGGGGAAATCTGTAACTCTGTGAGATGATTTCACAGAACACAAAGAAGTTTCTCAGAAAGCTTCTTTCTCTTTGTTATCGGAGGTTATTTCCTTTGGCCCTATATTCTTCAAAGGGATCCGAAATATCTGTTCTCAGATTCCACAGAAATAAGGGTAGCAAACAGATCCACGAAATACACATGTAAATCTGTGAGATGAATGAACAGAACACTAAGCAGTTTCTCAGAAAGCTTCTTTCCAGATTTCATCTGAGGATAATTCCTTTTTCACCATAGCCCTCTATGGGCTTCCAAATATCACTTTGCGAATTCCACAAGAACTGTCTTAGCGAAAGGCTTCTTGAGGGGAAAGCTGTAACTCTGTGAGATTATTTCACAGAACACAAAGAAGTTTCTCAGAAAGCTTCTTTCTCTTTGTTGTCGGAGGATATTTCCTTTGGCCCTATAGTCTTCAAAGGGATCCGAAATATCCGTTCTCAGATTCCACAGAAATAAGGCTAGCAAAGAGATCCAAGAAATACACATGTAACTCTGTGAGATGAATTAACAGAACACTAAGCAGTTTCTCAGAAAGCTTCTTTCCAGATTTCATCTGAGGATATTTCCTTTAACACCATAGCCCTCTATGGGCTTCCAAATATCACTTTGCCAATTCCACAAGAACTGTCTTAGCGGAAGGCTTCTTGAGGGGAAAGCTGTAACTCTGTTAGATCATTTCACAGAACACAAAGAAGTTTCTCAGAAAGCTTCTTTCTCTTTGTTATCAGAGGATATTTCCTTTGGCCCTATAGTCTTCAAAGGGATCCGAAATATCTATTCTCAGATTCTACAGAAATAAGGCTAGCAAAGAGATCCACGAAATACACATGTAACTCTGTGACATGAATTAACAGAACACTAAGCAGTTTCTCAGAAAGCTTCTTTCCAGATTTCATCTCAGGATATTTCCTTTTTCACCATAGCCCTCTATGGGCTTCCAAATATCACTTTGCCAATTCCACAAGAAGTGTCTTAGCGAAAGGCTTCTTGAGGGGAAAGCTGTAACTCTGTGAGATGATTTCACACAACACAAAGAAGTTTCTCAGAAAGCTTCCTTCTCTTTGTTATCGGAGGATATTTCCTTTGGCCCTATAGTCTTCAATGGGATCCGAAATATCTGTTCTCAGATTCCAAAGAAATAAGGCTAGCAATGAGATCCACGAAGTACACATGTAACTCTGTGAGATGAATTAACAGAACACTAAGCAGTTTCTCAGAAAGCTTCTTTCCAGATTTCATCTTAGGATATTTCTTTTTTCACCATAGCCCTCTAAGGGCTTCCAAATATCACTTTGCCAATTAAACAAGAACTGTCTTAGCGAAAGGCTTCTTGAGGGGAAAGCTGTAACTCTGTGAGGTGATTTCACAGAACACAAAGAAGTTTTTCAGAAAGCTTCTTTCTCTTTGTTATCGGAGGATATTTCCTTTGGGCCTATAGTCTTCAAAGGGATACGAAATATCTGTTCTCAGATTCCTCAGAAATAAGGCAAGCAAAGAGATCCACGAAATACACATGTAACTCTGTGACATGAATTAACAGAACACTAAGCAGTTTCTCAGAAAGCTTCTTTCCAGATTTCATCTGAGGATATTTCCTTTTTCACCATAGCCCTCTCTGGGCTTCCAAATATCCCTTTGCCAATTACACAAGAACTTTCTTAGCGAAAGGCTTCTTGAGGGGAAAATTGTAACTCTGTGAGATGATTTCACAGAACACAAAGAAGTTTCTCAGAAAGCTTCTTTATCTTTGTTATCGGAGGATATTGCCTTTGGCCCCATAGTCTTCCAAGGGATCCGAAATATGTGTTCTCAGATTCCACAGAAATAGGTTAGCAAAGAGATCCACGAAATACAGATGTAACTCTGGGAGATGAATTAGCAGAACACTAAGCAGTTTCTCAGAAAGCTTCTTTCCAGATTTCATCTGAGGATATTTCCTTTAACACCATAGCCCTCTATAGGCTTCCAAATATCACTTTGCAAATTCCACAAGAATTGTCTTAGAGAAGGATTCTTGAGGGGAAAGCTGTAACTCTGTGAGATGATTTCACAGAACACAAAGAAGTTTCTCAGAAAGCTACTTTCTCTTTGTTATCGGAGGATATTTCCTTCGGCCATATAGTCTTCAATGGGATCCGAATTATCTGTTCTCAGATTCCACAGAAATAAGGCTAGCAAAGAGATCCACGAAATACAGATGTAACTCTGTGTGATGAATTAACAGAACACTAAGCAGTTTCTCAGAAAGCTTCTTTCCAGATTTCATCTGAGGATATTTCCTTTTTCACCATAGCCCTCTATGGGCTTCCAAATATCACTTTGCCAATTCCAAAAGAACTGTCTTAGCGAAAGGCTTCTTGAGGGGAAAGCTGTAAATCTGTGAGATGATTTCACGGAACACAAAGAAGTTTCTCAGAAAGCTTCTTTCTCTTTGTTGTCGGAGGATATTTCCTTTGGCACTATAGTCTTCAAAGGGATCCGAAATATCCGTTCTCAGATTCCACTGAAATAAGGCTAGTAAAGAGATCCACGAAATACACATGTATCTCTGAGAGATGAATTAACAGAACACTAAGCAGTTTCTCAGAAAGCTTCTTTCCAGATTTCATCTTAGGATATTTCTTTTTTCACCATAGCCCTCTAAGGGCTTCCAAATATCACTTTGCCAATTAAACAAGAACTGTCTTAGCGAAAGGCTTCTTGAGGGGAAAGCTGTAACTCTGTGAGGTGATTTCACAGAACACAAAGAAGTTTTTCAGAAAGCTTCTTTCTCTTTGTTATCGGAGGATATTTCCTTTGGGCCTATAGTCTTCAAAGGGATACGAAATATCTGTTCTCAGATTCCTCAGAAATAAGGCAAGCAAAGAGATCCACGAAATACACATGTAACTCTGTGACATGAATTAACAGAACACTAAGCAGTTTCTCAGAAAGCTTCTTTCCAGATTTCATCTGAGGATATTTCCTTTTTCACCATAGCCCTCTCTGGGCTTCCAAATATCCCTTTGCCAATTACACAAGAACTTTCTTAGCGAAAGGCTTCTTGAGGGGAAAATTGTAACTCTGTGAGATGATTTCACAGAACACAAAGAAGTTTCTCAGAAAGCTTCTTTATCTTTGTTATCGGAGGATATTGCCTTTGGCCCCATAGTCTTCCAAGGGATCCGAAATATGTGTTCTCAGATTCCACAGAAATAGGTTAGCAAAGAGATCCACGAAATACAGATGTAACTCTGGGAGATGAATTAGCAGAACACTAAGCAGTTTCTCAGAAAGCTTCTTTCCAGATTTCATCTGAGGATATTTCCTTTAACACCATAGCCCTCTATGGGCTTCCAAATATCACTTTGCAAATTCCACAAGAATTGTCTTAGAGAAGGCTTCTTGAGGGGAAAGCTGTAACTCTGTGAGATGATTTCACAGAACACAAAGAAGTTTCTCAGAAAGCTACTTTCTCTTTGTTATCGGAGGATATTTCCTTCGGCCATATAGTCTTCAATGGGATCCGAATTATCTGTTCTCAGATTCCACAGAAATAAGGCTAGCAAAGAGATCCACGAAATACAGATGTAACTCTGTGTGATGAATTAACAGAACACTAAGCAGTTTCTCAGAAAGCTTCTTTCCAGATTTCATCTGAGGATATTTCCTTTTTCACCATAGCCCTCTATGGGCTTCCAAATATCACTTTGCCAATTCCACAAGAACTGTCTTAGCGAAAGGCTTCTTGAGGGGAAAGCTGTAAATCTGTGAGATGATTTCCCGGAACACAAAGAAGTTTCTCAGAAAGCTTCTTTCTCTTTGTTGTCGGAGGATATTTCCTTTGGCCCTATAGTCTTCAAAGGGATCCGAAATATCCGTTCTCAGATTCCACTGAAATAAGGCTAGTAAAGAGATCCACGAAATACACATGTATCTCTGAGAGATGAATTAACAGAACACTAAGCAGTTTCTCAGAAAGCTTCTTTCCAGATTTCATCTTAGGATATTTCTTTTTTCACCATAGCCCTCTAAGGGCTTCCAAATATCACTTTGCCAATTAAACAAGAACTGTCTTAGCGAAAGGCTTCTTGAGGGGAAAGCTGTAACTCTGTGAGGTGATTTCACAGAACACAAAGAAGTTTTTCAGAAAGCTTCTTTCTCTTTGTTATCGGAGGATATTTCCTTTGGGCCTATAGTCTTCAAAGGGATACGAAATATCTGTTCTCAGATTCCTCAGAAATAAGGCAAGCAAAGAGATCCACGAAATACACATGTAACTCTGTGACATGAATTAACAGAACACTAAGCAGTTTCTCAGAAAGCTTCTTTCCAGATTTCATCTGAGGATATTTCCTTTTTCACCATAGCCCTCTCTGGGCTTCCAAATATCCCTTTGCCAATTACACAAGAACTTTCTTAGCGAAAGGCTTCTTGAGGGGAAAATTGTAACTCTGTGAGATGATTTCACAGAACACAAAGAAGTTTCTCAGAAAGCTTCTTTATCTTTGTTATCGGAGGATATTGCCTTTGGCCCCATAGTCTTCCAAGGGATCCGAAATATGTGTTCTCAGATTCCACAGAAATAGGTTAGCAAAGAGATCCACGAAATACAGATGTAACTCTGGGAGATGAATTAGCAGAACACTAAGCAGTTTCTCAGAAAGCTTCTTTCCAGATTTCATCTGAGGATATTTCCTTTAACACCATAGCCCTCTATGGGCTTCCAAATATCACTTTGCAAATTCCACAAGAATTGTCTTAGAGAAGGCTTCTTGAGGGGAAAGCTGTAACTCTGTGAGATGATTTCACAGAACACAAAGAAGTTTCTCAGAAAGCTACTTTCTCTTTGTTATCGGAGGATATTTCCTTCGGCCATATAGTCTTCAATGGGATCCGAATTATCTGTTCTCAGATTCCACAGAAATAAGGCTAGCAAAGAGATCCACGAAATACAGATGTAACTCTGTGTGATGAATTAACAGAACACTAAGCAGTTTCTCAGAAAGCTTCTTTCCAGATTTAATCTGAGGATATTTCCTTTTTCACCATAGCCCTCTATGGGCTTCCAAATATCACTTTGCCAATTCCACAAGAACTGTCTTAGCGAAAGGCTTCTTGAGGGGAAAGCTGTAAATCTGTGAGATGATTTCACGGAACACAAAGAAGTTTCTCAGAAAGCTTCTTTCTCTTTGTTGTCGGAGGATATTTCCTTTGGCCCTATAGTCTTCAAAGGGATCCGAAATATCCGTTCTCAGATTCCACTGAAATAAGGCTAGTAAAGAGATCCACGAAATACACATGTATCTCTGAGAGATGAATTAACAGAACACTAAGCAGTTTCTCAGAAAGCTTCTTTCCAGATTTCATCTTAGGATATTTCTTTTTTCACCATAGCCCTCTAAGGGCTTCCAAATATCACTTTGCCAATTAAACAAGAACTGTCTTAGCGAAAGGCTTCTTGAGGGGAAAGCTGTAACTCTGTGAGGTGATTTCACAGAACCCAAAGAAGTTTTTCAGAAAGCTTCTTTCTCTTTGTTATCGGAGGATATTTCCTTTGGGCCTATAGTCTTCAAAGGGATACGAAATATCTGTTCTCAGATTCCTCAGAAATAAGGCAAGCAAAGAGATCCACGAAATACACATGTAACTCTGTGACATGAATTAACAGAACACTAAGCAGTTTCTCAGAAAGCTTCTTTCCAGATTTCATCTGAGGATATTTCCTTTTTCACCATAGCCCTCTCTGGGCTTCCAAATATCCCTTTGCCAATTACACAAGAACTTTCTTAGCGAAAGGCTTCTTGAGGGGAAAATTGTAACTCTGTGAGATGATTTCACAGAACACAAAGAAGTTTCTCAGAAAGCTTCTTTATCTTTGTTATCGGAGGATATTGCCTTTGGCCCCATAGTCTTCCAAGGGATCCGAAATATGTGTTCTCAGATTCCACAGAAATAGGTTAGCAAAGAGATCCACGAAATACAGATGTAACTCTGGGAGATGAATTAGCAGAACACTAAGCAGTTTCTCAGAAAGCTTCTTTCCAGATTTCATCTGAGGATATTTCCTTTAACACCATAGCCCTCTATGGGCCTCCAAATATCACTTTGCAAATTCCACAAGAATTGTCTTAGAGAAGGCTTCTTGAGGGGAAAGCTGTAACTCTGTGAGATGATTTCACAGAACACAAAGAAGTTTCTCAGAAAGCTACTTTCTCTTTGTTATCGGAGGATATTTCCTTCGGCCATATAGTCTTCAATGGGATCCGAATTATCTGTTCTCAGATTCCACAGAAATAAGGCTAGCAAAGAGATCCACGAAATACAGATGTAACTCTGTGTGATGAATGAACAGAACACTAAGCAGTTTCTCAGAAAGCTTCTTTCCAGATTTCATCTGAGGATATTTCCTTTTTCACCATAGCCCTCTATGGGCTTCCAAATATCACTTTGCCAATTCCACAAGAACTGTCTTAGCGAAAGGCTTCTTGAGGGGAAAGCTGTAAATCTGTGAGATGATTTCACAGAACACAAAGAAGTTTCTCAGAAAGCTTCTTTCTCTTTGTTGTCGGAGGATATTTCCTTTGGCCCTATAGTCTTCAAAGGGATCCGAAATATCCGTTCTCAGATTCCACAGAAATAAGGCTAGCAAAGAGATCCACGAAATACACATGTAACTCTGTGAGATGAATTAACAGAACACTAAGCAGTTTCTCAGAAAGCTTCTTTCCAGATTTCATCTGAGGATATTTCCTTTTTCACCATAGCTCTCTATGGGCTTCCAAATATCACTTTGCCAATTCCACAAGAACTGTCTTAGCGAAAGGCTTCTTGGGGGGAAATCTGTAACTCTGTGAGATGATTTCACAGAACACAAAGAAGTTTCTCAGAAAGCTTCTTTCTCTTTGTTATCGGAGGATATTTCTTTGACCCTATAGTCTTCAAAGGTATCCGAAATATCTGTTCTCAGATTCCACAGAAATAAGGCTAGCAAAGAGATCCACGAAATACACATGTAACTCTATTAGATGAATTAACAAAACACTAAGCAGTTTCTCAGAAAACTTCTTTCCAGATTTCATCTGAAGATATCTCCTTTTTCACCATACCCCTCTATGGGCTTCCAAATATCACTTTGCCAATTCCACAAGAACTGTCTTATTGAAAGGCTTCTTGAGGGTATAGCTGTAACTCTGTGAGATGATTTCACAGAACACAAAGACGTTTCCCAGAAAGCTTATTTCTCTTTGTTATCCGAGGATATTTCCTTTGGCCCTGTGGTCTTCAAAGGGATCCGAAATATCTGTTCTCAGATTCCACAGAAATAAGGCTAGCAAAGAGATCCACGAAATACACATGTAACTCTGTGAGATGAATTAACAGAACACTAAGCAGTTTCTCAGAAAGCTTCTTTCCAGATTTCATCTGAGGATATTTCCTTTTTCACCATAGCTCTCTAGGGGCTTCCAAATATCACTTTGCCAATTCCACAAGAACTGTCTTAGCGAAAGGCTTCTTGGGGGGAAATCTGTAAGTCTGTGAGATGATTTCACAGAAAACAAAGAAGTTTCTGAGAAAGCTTCTTTCTCTTTGTTATCGGAGGATATTTCCTTTGGCCCTATATTTTTCAAAGGGATCCGAAATATCTGTTCTCAGATTCCACAGAAATAAGGGTAGCAAACAGATCCACGAAATACACATGTAAATGTGTGAGATGAATGAACAGAACACTAAGCAGTTTCTCAGAAAGCTTCTTTCCAGATTTCATCTGAGGATAATTCCTTTTTCACCATAGCCCTCTATGGGCTTCCAAATATCACTTTGCCAATTGCACAAGAACTGTCTTAGCGAAAGGCTTCTTGAGGGGAAAGCTGTAACTCTGTGAGATTATTTCACAGAACACAAAGAAGTTTCTGAGAAAGCTTCTTTCTCTTTGTTGTCGGAGGATATTTCCTTTGGCCCTATAGTCTTCAAAGGGATCCGAAATATCTGTTCTCAGATTCCACAGAAATAAGGCTAGCAAAGAGATCCACGAAATACACATGTAACTCTGTGAGATGAATTAACAGAACACTAAGCAGTTTCTCAGAAAGCTTCTTTCCAGATTTCATCTGAGGATATTTCCTTTAACACCATAGCCCTCTATGGGCTTCCAAATATCACTTTGCAAATTCCACAAGAATTGTCTTAGAGAAGGCTTCTTGAGGGGAAAGCTGTAACTCTGTGAGATGATTTCACAGAACACAAAGAAGTTTCTCAGAAAGCTACTTTCTCTTTGTTATCGGAGGATATTTCCTTCGGCCATATAGTCTTCAATGGGATCCGAATTATCTGTTCTCAGATTCCACAGAAATAAGGCTAGCAAAGAGATCCACGAAATACAGATGTAACTCCGTGTGATGAATTAACAGAACACTAAGCAGTTTCTCAGAAAGCTTCTTTCCAGATTTCATCTGAGGATATTTCCTTTTTCACCATAGCCCTCTATGGGCTTCCAAATATCACTTTGCCAATTCCACAAGAACTGTCTTAGCGAAAGGCTTCTTGAGGGGAAAGCTGTAAATCTGTGAGATGATTTCACGGAACACAAAGAAGTTTCTCAGAAAGCTTCTTTCTCTTTGTTGTCGGAGGATATTTCCTTTGGCCCTATAGTCTTCAAAGGGATCCGAAATATCCGTTCTCAGATTCCACAGAAATAAGGCTAGCAAAGAGATCCACGAAATACACATGTAACTCTGTGAGATGAATTAACAGAACACTAAGCAGTTTCTCAGAAAGCTTCTTTCCAGATTTCATCTGAGGATATTTCCTTTTTCACCATAGCTCTCTATGGGCTTCCAAATATCACTTTGCCAATTCCACAAGAACTGTCTTAGCGAAAGGCTTCTTGGGGGGAAATCTGTAACTCTGTGAGATGATTTCACAGAACACAAAGAAGTTTCTCAGAAAGCTTCTTTCTCTTTGTTATCGGAGGATATTTCCTTTGGCCCTATATTCTTCAAAGGGATCCGAAATATCTGTTCTCGGATTCCACATAAATAAGGGTAGCAAACAGATCCACGAAATACACATGTAAAGCTGTGAGAAGATTGAACAGAACACTAAGCAGTTTCTCAGAAAGCTTCTTTCCAGATTTCATCTGAGGATAATTCCTTTTTCACCATAGCCCTCTTTGGGCTTCCAAATATCACTTTGCCAATTCCACAAGAACTGTCTTAGCGGAAGGCTTCTTGAGGGGAAAGCTGTAACTCTGTGAGGTCATTTCACAGAACACAAAGAAGTTTGTCAGAAAGCTTCTTTCTCTTTGTTATCGGAGGATATTTCCTTTGGCCCTATAGTCTTCAAAGGGATCCGAAATATCTATTCTCAGATTCTACAGAAATAAGGCTAGCAAAGAGATCCACGAAATGGACATGTAACTCTGTTAGATGAATTAACAGAACACTAAGCAGTTTCTCAGAAAGCTTCTTTCCGGATTTCATCTGAGGATATTTCCTTTTTCACCATAGCCCTCTATGGGCTTCCAAATATCACTTTGCCAATTACACAAGAACTGTCTTAGCGAAAGGCTTCTTGAGGGGAAAGCTGTAACTCTGTGAGATGAGTTCACAGAACACAAAGAAGTTTCTCAGAAAGCTACTTTCTCTTTGTTATCGGAGGATATTTCCTTCGGCCATATAGTCTTCATGGGATCCGAATTATCTGTTCTCAGATTCCGCAGAAATAAGGCTAGCAAAGAGATCCACGAAATACAGATGTAACTCTGTGTGATGAATTAACAGAACACTAAGCAGTTTCTCAGAAAGCTTCTTTCCAGATTTCATCTGAGGATAATTCCTTTTTCACCATAGCCCTCTATGGGCTTCCAAATATCACTTTGCGAATTCCACAAGAACTGTCTTAGCGAAAGGCTTCTTGAGGGGAAAGCTGTAACTCTGTGAGATTATTTCACAGAACACAAAGAAGTTTCTCAGAAAGCTTCTTTCTCTTTGTTGTCGGAGGATATTTCCTTTGGCCCTATAGTCTTCAAAGGGATCCGAAATATCCGTTCTCAGATTCCACATTAAATAAGGCTAGCAAAGAGATCCAAGAAATACACATGTAACTCTGTGAGATGAATTAACAGAACACTAAGCAGTTTCTTAGAAAGCTTCTTTCCAGATTTCATCTGAGGATATTTCCTTTAACACCATAGCCCTCTATGGGCTTCCAAATATCACTTTGCCAATTCCACAAGAACTGTCTTAGCGGAAGGCTTCTTGAGGGGAAAGCTGTAACTCTGTGAGATCATTTCACAGAACACAAAGAAGTTTCTCAGAAAGCTTCTTTCTCTTTGTTATCGGAGGATATTTCCTTTGGCCCTATATTCTTCAAAGGGATCCGAAATATCTATTCTCAGATTCTACAGAAATAAGGCTAGCAAAGGGATCCACGAAATACACATGTAACTCTGTGACATGAATTAACAGAACACTAAGCAGTTTCTCAGAAAGCTTCTTTCCAGATTTCATCTCAGGATATTTCCTTTTTCACCATAGCCCTCTATGGGCTTCCAAATATCACTTTGCCAATTCCACAAGAAGTGTCTTAGCGAAAGGCTTCTTGAGGGGAAAGCTGTAACTCTGTGAGATGATTTCACACAACACAAAGAAGTTTCTCAGAAAGCTTCCTTCTCTTTGTTATCGGAGGATATTTCCTTTGGCCCTATAGTCTTCAATGGGATCCGAAATATCTGTTCTCAGATTCCAAAGAAATAAGGCTAGCAATGAGATCCACGAAATACACATGTAACTCTGTGAGATGAATTAACAGAACACTAAGCAGTTTCTCAGAAAGCTTCTTTCCAGATTTCATCTTAGGATATTTCTTTTTTCACCATAGCCCTCTAAGGGCTTCCAAATATCACTTTGCCAATTAAACAAGAACTGTCTTAGCGAAAGGCTTCTTGAGGGGAAAGCTGTAACTCTGTGAGGTGATTTCACAGAACACAAAGAAGTTTTTCAGAAAGCTTCTTTCTCTTTGTTATCGGAGGATATTTCCTTTGGGCCTATAGTCTTCAAAGGGATACGAAATATCTGTTCTCAGATTCCTCAGAAATAAGGCAAGCAAAGAGATCCACGAAATACACATGTAACTCTGTGACATGAATTAACAGAACACTAAGCAGTTTCTCAGAAAGCTTCTTTCCAGATTTCATCTGAGGATATTTCCTTTTTCACCATAGCCCTCTCTGGGCTTCCAAATATCCCTTTCTCAATTACACAAGAACTTTCTTAGCGAAAGGCTTCTTGAGGGGAAAATTGTAACTCTGTGAGATGATTTCACAGAACACAAAGAAGTTTCTCAGAAAGCTTCTTTATCTTTGTTATCGGAGGATATTGCCTTTGGCCCCATAGTCTTCCAAGGGATCCGAAATATGTGTTCTCAGATTCCACAGAAATAGGTTAGCAAAGAGATCCACGAAATACAGATGTAACTCTGGGAGATGAATTAGCAGAACACTAAGCAGTTTCTCAGAAAGCTTCTTTCCAGATTTCATCTGAGGATATTTCCTTTAACACCATAGCCCTCTATAGGCTTCCAAATATCACTTTGCAAATTCCACAAGAATTGTCTTAGAGAAGGCTTCTTGAGGGGAAAGCTGTAACTCTGTGAGATGATTTCACAGAACACAAAGAAGTTTCTCAGAAAGCTACTTTCTCTTTGTTATCGGAGGATATTTCCTTCGGCCATATAGTCTTCAATGGGATCCGAATTATCTGTTCTCAGATTCCACAGAAATAAGGCTAGCAAAGAGATCCACGAAATACAGATGTAACTCTGTGTGATGAATTAACAGAACACTAAGCAGTTTCTCAGAAAGCTTCTTTCCAGATTTCATCTGAGGATATTTCCTTTTTCACCATAGCCCTCTATGGGCTTCCAAATATCACTTTGCCAATTCCACAAGAACTGTCTTAGCGAAAGGCTTCTTGAGGGGAAAGCTGTAAATCTGTGAGATGATTTCACGGAACACAAAGAAGTTTCTCAGAAAGCTTCTTTCTCTTTGTTGTCGGAGGATATTTCCTTTGGCCCTATAGTCTTCAAAGGGATCCGAAATATCCGTTCTCAGATTCCACTGAAATAAGGCTAGTAAAGAGATCCACGAAATACACATGTATCTCTGAGATATGAATTAACAGAACACTAAGCAGTTTCTCAGAAAGCTTCTTTCCAGATTTCATCTTAGGATATTTCTTTTTTCACCATAGCCCTCTAAGGGCTTCCAAATATCACTTTGCCAATTAAACAAGAACTGTCTTAGCGAAAGGCTTCTTGAGGGGAAAGCTGTAACTCTGTGAGGTGATTTCACAGAACACAAAGAAGTTTTTCAGAAAGCTTCTTTCTCTTTGTTATCGGAGGATATTTCCTTTGGGCCTATAGTCTTCAAAGGGATACGAAATATCTGTTCTCAGATTCCTCAGAAATAAGGCAAGCAAAGAGATCCACGAAATACACATGTAACTCTGTGAGATGAATTAACAGAACACTAAGCAGTTTCTCCGAAAGCTTCTTTCCAGATTTCATCTGAGGATATTTCCTTTTTCACCATAGCCCTCTCTGGGCTTCCAAATATCCCTTTGCCAATTACACAAGAACTTTCTTAGCGAAAGGCTTCTTGAGGGGAAAATTGTAACTCTGTGAGATGATTTCACAGAACACAAAGAAGTTTCTCAGAAAGCTTCTTTATCTTTGTTATCGGAGGATATTGCCTTTGGCCCCATAGTCTTCCAAGGGATCCGAAATATGTGTTCTCAGATTCCACAGAAATAGGTTAGCAAAGAGATCCACGAAATACAGATGTAACTCTGGGAGATGAATTAGCAGAACACTAAGCAGTTTCTCAGAAAGCTTCTTTCCAGATTTCATCTGAGGATATTTCCTTTAACACCATAGCCCTCTATGGGCTTCCAAATATCACTTTGCAAATTCCACAAGAATTGTCTTAGAGAAGGCTTCTTGAGGGGAAAGCTGTAACTCTGTGAGATGATTTCACAGAACACAAAGAAGTTTCTCAGAAAGCTACTTTCTCTTTGTTATCGGAGGATATTTCCTTCGGCCATATAGTCTTCAATGGGATCCGAATTATCTGTTCTCAGATTCCACAGAAATAAGGCTAGCAAAGAGATCCACGAAATACAGATGTAACTCTGTGTGATGAATTAACAGAACACTAAGCAGTTTCTCAGAAAGCTTCTTTCCAGATTTCATCTGAGGATATTTCCTTTTTCACCATAGCCCTCTAAGGGCTTCCAAATATCACTTTGCCAATTCCACAAGAACTGTCTTAGCGAAAGGCTTCTTGAGGGGAAAGCTGTAAATCTGTGAGATGATTTCCCGGAACACAAAGAAGTTTCTCAGAAAGCTTCTTTCTCTTTGTTGTCGGAGGATATTTCCTTTGGCCCTATAGTCTTCAAAGGGATCCGAAATATCCGTTCTCAGATTCCAGTGAAATAAGGCTAGTAAAGAGATCCACGAAATACACATGTATCTCTGAGAGATGAATTAACAGAACACTAAGCAGTTTCTCAGAAAGCTTCTTTCCAGATTTCATCTGAGGATATTTCCTTTTTCACCATAGCTCTCTAGGGGCTTCCAAATATCACTTTGCCAATTCCACAAGAACTGTCTTAGCGAAAGGCTTCTTGGGGGGAAATCTGTAAGTCTGTGAGATGATTTCACAGAACACAAAGAAGTTTCTGAGAAAGCTTCTTTCTCTTTGTTATCGGAGGATATTTCCTTTGGCCCTATATTTTTCAAAGGGATCCGAAATATCTGTTCTCAGATTCCACAGAAATAAGGGTAGCAAACAGATCCACGAAATACACATGTAAATGTGTGAGATGAATGAACAGAACACTAAGCAGTTTCTCAGAAAGTTTCTTTCCAGATTTCATCTGAGGATAATTCCTTTTTCACCATAGCCCTCTATGGGCTTCCAAATATCACTTTGCCAATTGCACAAGAACTGTCTTAGCGAAAGGCTTCTTGAGGGGAAAGCTGTAACTCTGTGAGATTATTTCACAGAACACAAAGAAGTTTCTGAGAAAGCTTCTTTCTCTTTGTTGTCGGAGGATATTTCCTTTGGTCCTATAGTCTTCAAAGGGATCCGAAATATCTGTTCTCAGATCCCACAGAAATAAGGCTACCAAAGAGATCCACGAAATACACATGTAACTCTGTGAGATGAATTAACAGAACACTAAGCAGTTTCTCAGAAAGCTTCTTTCCAGATTTCATCTGAGGATATTTCCTTTAACACCATAGCCCTCTATGGGCTTCCAAATATCACTTTGCAAATTCCACAAGAATTGTCTTAGAGAAGGCTTCTTGAGGGGAAAGCTGTAACTCTGTGAGATGATTTCACAGAACACAAAGAAGTTTCTCAGAAAGCTACTTTCTCTTTGTTATCGGAGGATATTTCCTTCGGCCATATAGTCTTCAATGGGATCCGAATTATCTGTTCTCAGATTCCACAGAAATAAGGCTAGCAAAGAGATCCACGAAATACAGATGTAACTCTGTGTGTTGAATTAACAGAACACTAAGCAGTTTCTCAGAAAGCTTCTTTCCAGATTTCATCTGAGGATATTTCCTTTTTCACCATAGCCCTCTATGGGCTTCCAAATATCACTTTGCCAATTCCACAAGAACTGTCTTAGCGAAAGGCTTCTTGAGGGGAAAGCTGTAAATCTGTGAGATGATTTCACGGAACACAAAGAAGTTTCTCAGAAAGCTTCTTTCTCTTTGTTGTCGGAGGATATTTCCTTTGGCCCTATAGTCTTCAAAGGGATCCGAAATATCCGTTCTCAGATTCCACAGAAATAAGGCTAGCAAAGAGATCCACGAAATACACATGTAACTCTGTGAGATGAATTAACAGAACACTAAGCAGTTTCTCAGAAAGCTTCTTTCCAGATTTCATCTGAGGATATTTCCTTTTTCACCATAGCTCTCTATGGGCTTCCAAATATCACTTTGCCAATTCCACAAGAACTGTCTTAGCGAAAGGCTTCTTGGGGGGAAATCTGTAACTCTGTGAGATGATTTCACAGAACACAAAGAAGTTTCTCAGAAAGCTTCTTTCTCTTTGTTATCGGAGGATATTTCCATTGGCCCTATATTCTTCAAAGGGATCCGAAATATCTGTTCTCGGATTCCACATAAATAAGGGTAGCAAACAGATCC